>NC_044319.2:11012561-12212561 GCF_007474595.2 Lynx canadensis
GTGGAGCTCGGAGCCACAGGCAGGTGGTGGCAGCCAGCCCTCGCTGAGAGCGAGAGGGAGGAAACGGGGTCACGAGCTGGTGCTGGGAACGGCCGGAGCCCGCCTCCGCCGTCAGCCCCTCTTCTGGTGCCCTCCCCAGCACCCGGGTTGTGACACTCATTCGGGGCACAGTGAGTATGGCTTCAGCGACAGTCCGAAGTCGAATGAGGACATCCTAACAAAGCCCCAGGAGACAGAGATCATTCCAGGTGGAGGAGGAGAAGCTCATTATGCTCACACTCACGCGGACTCGAAATCAGACCGTTTCGCGAAAAACGATCCTTGTAAACGGTCACTACCCGTGGCCCAAGTCTATTACGTGTTGCTGATAGGATCGCACGCAGTATAATGGTTTCAGAGGGTATTTTGACGTAATGTGTGTCTTCTTCGACCTAACAAATTCCAGTTTTAGGGATTCCTTCGAAGGAAATGACCATCGATGTGGAAGAAGTCTTATTGATGCGTTACTCACAAGGTTAATTGAAACATTACTTAATTTTTCCGTTATAATAGTCCTCTTTATTTGTAAAAATCCAGGTGTAAACTATCTTCTTTCAGTCTTTCCAAATTTTCCTTTTCATCAGAACAAAAAGGCACATAAAAACCCTCCCTGCTGTCATGCCCATAGACCATGCTTTTCAGGCGGCAACCCCCCCAACCCCCCGCCATATAGATACATCCTTCATTCCCGGTCGTGTTGTTTCCCCCCACATATGGAAGCATTGCTTTTACATGCGGAAAACTTGTAAACTAAACGCTTAAGAACAGAGACCTGACGAAGTAAGTCACAGGAAGTCCCTACGAGGAAGTACAAGGCAAACATCAAAAATAGTGCTCGAAAGCAGGGGTCAGCAAACTGCGGCCCGTGGGCCAAATCTGGTGAGCTGCCTGATTTTTTTTTTTTTTTTATGGTCCTCGATTGAGGAATGTTTTTACATTTTAAATGGTTACACAAGCACTTACATAATAGTCTCGATTTTGCTTCTTGGCCTGCAAAGCCCCAAATAGTATGTAGCCCTTTAAGAAAGGGTTTGCTGATCACCGCTCTGGAAGAATACCTAATGAGGAGCAAAATTTTCATTACAGACATACGTAGTAGAAGATACAGTGTGGTTTGTGCCTAAGTTGTCTATCACTGAGTGACTGTCCCAGAATTTAGTAGCCGAAGACCGTAACCGTTTTATCTGCTCGTGATTCTGTGGGTCACGAATTTGGACCGGTCAGAGAAAGGATGTCCGGAGCTTGTTTGAGATTGGGGAATTGTTTGAACGACTGGGGGCTGTCTGGGATGGTTTTGTGGGTAACAACGTCCAGGGTCTTAATTCTCTTGACTGGGCCCCTTAGTTCCCCATTGCGGCCTTTCCACGTCGCTAGCCTGAGCCTCCTCACTGCAGGGTGGGTTGAAGGTGGTTTGGGTTTTTTACGTGGCAACTGGTTTCCCCCAGGGCAAAAGCAGACGCTGCCAGCCTCTTAAGGGCTGGGTATATTTTCACTCTGCTACATTCCCCTGGTCAGTGAGGATCTTAAGGTCAAGATTCAAGGGGTTTGGGAGCGTGTTCTACCTCCGTCCATGCATGGGGGTGGGGACAGCCGTGGCTCCTGTCTTTCGAGCTTATCACAGGGTGTCAAATCAGTACATACACATAGACACATGCCCACGTTCATGGGCTTCTAGTGGTGACCACGAGAGCAAATTTTGGGGGACACTAACGTGCAAAAAGGACAGCCTTCCCTATTTTACAGATCCATTCTGCTCAATTTTGCTCCTTCCTAGTTCTCCAGGACCGGGCCATGTGACACGGCCTTGTCCTCTCACATTTTCAGAGTTGCCTGATAATGATCAGAACTTCCTTTTGTCTTAGAACGTTTTGCACTTTTTCTCCTGGGTGACCTCCAAGGTATACAATTTCTGTCTTTGTCTGAGGCCTTTAGGTTTTAGAAGCGAGTAGACCTAAGAGATGCCTTGATGCTCGGATTTGGAACATATCGACGTCCATCTGGAAAATTTTCATTGGCAGGTGTTATCAAAAGACACCAAGAACCCAAGAGAAGGGAGCACAAGCACTTCTGGACTAGAGGTGAAGTTTGGGTGGCACGCTGAATCCAGCCTTGCTGACGTGTATGATCGTTATTATAAGGGGAGAGGGCTGAAATGGCGAGAAGGTAGTAAAAGATTTAAACGGGAGAGGAACTCTTGTGTGGGAGAGACGGGATATTGTGTAAGCGGAACGCACGCCTTTGGGTGATGGAGGAATAAATTGCCAATGCTCATTATACTGGAAGAATCATGACATCCGTGTAATTTCTTAAGATTCCATGAGGCAAATTCTACTATCTCTTTATTACTCTGGGAATAGCCAGAAGGGTTCACGATACCAATACCAGTGAGTAACAACTCAGTTCAGGGAGATGAGTCCATTAGGCTTCTTAAGATGGCATTGGCTTTGTGGGTGGGGCCAGGGAGCTATGGATGAGCCACTTGGGTGGCCAGCATATCAGAGAGGGGTATTGACCGGGGTCTGGGTTAGGAACAATGGAGAGTGGGTTGAGGGGAGACATAGCACAGGACTACAGCGAGTGAGAAGGGCCCTAAAAATAATATAAGAGCTTGCTGGAGATCAATTTCATGTATTAATTTTACATCCTACTAAGATCACTCCTGGTCAAATATTACACAGACGTCAGTGGGGCTTTTCTGTCTTCTTCCAGTTGAGAGCATTTCTTTTTTTTTTTTAATGTAATTTTATTGATTTAATTTATACTTATATACAGAGAGAGTGTGCCAACAGGGTGAGGGGCAGAGAGAGAGAGAGAGAGAGAGAGAGAGAGAGAGAGTCTTAAGCAGGCTCTACGCTCAGCACGGAGTCTGATGCGGGGCTTGATCCCACGACCCTGGGATCACAACCTGAGCTGAAATTAAAGTTGGATGCTCCACTGACTGAGCCACCCAGGTGCCCCGTCTTCCAATGGAGAGCATTACTATGGAACTTTGCTTTAAAATGAGAAGAATTGGAGGGGCGCCTGGGTGGCGCAGTCGGTTAAGCGTCCGACTTCAGCCGGGTCACGATCTCGCGGTCCGTGAGTTCGAGCCCCGCGTCAGGCTCTGGGCTGATGGCTCGGAGCCTGGAGCCTGTTTCCGATTCTGTGTCTCCCTCTCTCTCTGCCCCTCCCCCGTTCATGCTCTGTCTCTCTCTGTCCCAAAAATAAATAAAAACGTTGAAAAAAAAATTAAAAAAAAAAAATAAAATAAAATGAGAAGAATTGGGACTAAGAAATCAGAATTTTTAAACTTGAGTTCCTAGATTCATTTTTTTATTATCTGTTCTCAAGTCTGTTGGCTCCTTTGTTATGCCAAAAAAAAAAAATGGCATCTGTAAAATAAGGAAATGGTACTCATTTGATTGATCTGGGGCTATTTGATTATGAACTGGATATGGGATGGCACTGGGGAATTATTATTCATTTTGTTCAGCGTGTTAAGGAGAAATGCCACGGTGCTTGTAATTTACTAAAATACTTTAGTAAAAAAAGGCTGTGCATATATAGCAAGATGCCCATATTGTGACATCCAGGAGATGGATATTCAGATTATTAACACTGCTTGTCTCTGTTTAAGATTTTCCACAACTAAAAGTTAGAAAAAAATATCCATCTTGCTTGTCTCACAGGAGTGCTATGAGGATCAAATGAGAAAATGGGTGGGAAATGTTTTATAAAGGGAGGAGCACTAAGCGGGTGTGGGTTGTAGTTCTTTTCCTCGGGAATGATAAACAGCTTTTCCAGCTCTGCCCTTTTCTCGACAAGTGTGCTTTGTCTCTCTCTTTTCCTTCTGTCCTCACCTAGTCCAGAGGCTCAAGGGAATGTTTTCTGATGATATTTTCTCTCATTGTGCAGAATGGAGGCAATGAGGTCCACAAAGACCACCGGGGGCAAAGAAGGGTCTGGATTCCACTCCTCTCTAGATGTGGGGAGTGGTCTCTTAGATGGCCAGCTAATTACAACATATCATAGCATCCATTTCTACCCACCAGCTTCTGGGAAGACCTCCATGCTTGATTCTAATAATTAATGCATTTAAGCTAAGAGAGAGAAGAGAATTATGCAGGGTTAATTACTGAGGTTTTGTGGGATTACCTTTCAGCCGTTTATCTCGTTTTCCTCAGAACTTTAAATCCTTTGGAAAGAGAGCATTTGGGGCAAGCGCATTGGTACGATATGCCTGTAGGGACATTGATTCTCCTCCTGTTCCCCCCAACTCGAAGGGTTAATCCTAGGAGTGGAATACACCTACATGTCCCCCTTCGATTTTAACGAAAAGAAATTAACGAGCTACAGGCCATCCTTTGCAATTTCATTCTCTCCTCGTATAGACATAAATTCTTCTGAGGAGTTGGGAGCACTGTACTTGGTAGAAAAGGCACTTTAGATTTAGCTATTTGCATACTGATGCTGCTATACTATCCCTCACGTGGATGATGTATCGATGACATCAGATACTAAATTGCTTGCTCTCTTGTACTTTGAATGAAACTCTGACTTGGAGAGAGCAAACTCTCTAGGCTGGCTAGAAGCCAGACCTCTCTTTCTTTCCCAACCACTGGCACGCCGGGATTGTGGCTAACCTTGAAAAGTCATTTTGCTTCTGCGGCTTCTCTCTCTACCTTTGTGAAATTAGAGCAATGGTGTGTTCAACCCATTTCTTTCCTCGGGGGATATGATTAATGGGAAGGATGCTTACAGGGTACTTGGGTTGCTTTAGAGAAGATGTTCTATTCAAGGCAATAAAAGAAAATCTTATAAATCAGGAGACCTCTGGGTGATAGGTTGTCTGCATACAAAATATTCCTATTATTGTTTCATATTTTGCAAATTAGATCTCTCTAGCACAACCGGGATTCAATTGGATGGGAACTTTGTTCCTTCTCAGAAGCCCTGCTGCTGTTTTGTTTGGAGAATAAAAGCATAAATCCTCAATCAGTGATATAATAATGATAAATAAGATTGACAAAACATATGAAGTAATTAAGAGGGTTGGAGAGAAAAATTTTATTAGAAAAAAAATCACGGGGCGCCTGGGTGGCGCAGTCGGTTAAGCGTCCGACTTCAGCCAGGTCACGATCTCGCGGTCCGGGAGTTCGAGCCCCGCGTCAGGCTCTGGGCTGATGGCTCAGAGCCTGGAGCCTGTTTCCGATTCTGTGTCTCCCTCTCTCTCTGCCCCTCCCCCGTTCATGCTCTGTCTCTCTCTGTCCCAAAAATAAATAAACGTTGAAAAAAAAAATTAAAAAAAAAAAAAAAGAAAAAAAATCAGAAAGGCTATTCAGTTGATCATTCCTAGCAGAAAATCCCTGTGAGTAACTAAGCATCAAGCACCCTCCTCAACGAGTTCCACAGTCCACTTGTTAGGGTGGACACGTGAAATCATTCCAGGAAAGCCTCTAGACTTTGATTACCAAATCAAATCTGATTACCAAATGTTACCAAAACTGATGTCCTAACATGAAACAAACCGTAACCCTCGGCAACCCGGTATACGTCTAGGAGGCAGAAGACGAAACTGATATCAGACAATTATTTTGAGGAGACGTTTTTGGGGCAAACTTTTTTTTTTTTAAGTCTGAAATTTATTGTCAAACTGGTTTCCATACAACACCCAGTGCTCATCCCAACAGGGGCAAATTCTTCAACTGTGGATGATGAATCCTAATTATCAACCTCTTTAGAAGTCTCCTTGTAATTCTGTAGAGTGATGGCATTCAGCCTGATGGTCCTGAGCTGAGAAGTCACAGAATCAAGGAGATCAGGGCTGTAGAGACCCCTACAGATTACTGGACAAATCTCTCTCCTTTACAGAGGGTCACAAAGACCCTCATGAAAATATATGCAACGTGCTATGCAAAGTATTTATTCGCTAGTTCAACCTAAATATTTATTACATACCTATTATGTTTCAAGGAAACATTTATCGATTACCTCCTTTCTGCCAGGTACTCTGGGAGATGGATAATAGTTCCCAAACAGAACAGTGATGAATAGGACAGATTACATACAAACAAATAATTAAAGTGCAGTAAGCATGTTCAAAGAGCTATGGAAAACAGAGCAACTTGGTATTCCTCACATAAGAAATAGCCTAGAACGGCACTTCTTAAACTAATAAAATATTCTGATCTATAATATTAAGGGTCTTGGGGAAAAAATTTTGGTGATGCAAGGTTAAGAGATGAGGTGTAATTTTTTTCTTGGAGATTCACGGTGCACAGGAGTTCTGCAGTTAAAAAAATGCTTCTCACGTTTATGGGAGCGTGGACTTTGTCCATCGACCCAACCCTCTTCCTGTCTTTCTTTAACTCTTCTGCCTCCCCCTTTTTTCTCCTTCTCTATCTTCTTTTCCCTCCTTCCCCTCCTTTTCTTCTTCCTCCTTCCTGTTTTTTTTCTGGCAGAACAGTTTCTGTATCTCGCAGAATTCTCAAGTTCTATAGGACGCTGTTTAGGAAGCTCTGCAAGTGTTTTAGCCATTTCTCAGTTAACCAGAAAGCTCCATTTAGCTAAGCGACCGTATTCTCAGAAGACTCCGCTAATGGGCATTTTACCGTAGTTCCAAATCACGGTTGGAATAAATAGTAATTAACAATAACAAACAGTAATAACAGTAATTAACAGTAATAGATCAACAGCTTTTCCTCATCACATACGTAGATTGTTGAAGCAATAATTGATATCATTTGGGGGGGACTTTGATTATTAACCAGAAATGAAGTCATTTGGAGATACGATATACCAAACGATTGCTTCCTGTTTTGTGCCCATTGATCTAATATGCCTAGCATGAGAAGTAATCCAGAGGGTATACAATTTCAGAGCAAATGCATATTTGAGGAAATGCTCCCAGTTGCCAACGCATGCCGGCGGAACCTCTGAATATAGAAATAGCCCATTTTGATGGAAATGAGAGTAACAGAGAATGTTGCATCGCTTCTTTCTTGAGAATTTTATCGATATCAACATCACGAGTCCTTCCCTGGGGCAGTCAGATTACAGATCTGTCTTTCTTGCCTGAGATCTCATTTAGTTTAGAATGACTCCACATCTTTGCACGCTCTTTTACTGAGTTTATTATCTGTATTGCCTGTAAGTTGCTTTGTACATTTGATATATATGGCATATATGATATGCATAACATCTTGCATTGCATTTACACTTCTGGCTCTTTGTTGTCGTTCCAACGCGGCTTAAAATTCTGCATTGTGGCAGTGAGGGAAATATCATCCGGGAGTGGTTTTGGGGGAGCGGGCCGAGTGATCTATTTCCATGTTATTTGTCAAGTCAGTCTCTCTGGGAAGATAGAAATAAAACCGGCCGGATTTTGTGTTCTTACGTTCCCTCACCCCACCGCATTTTCTTTTCTAATCTCTTTTCTAATCTCTATCAACAATTGTTGGTAGCCAATACAGACCTAATAGCCAACAATGGATGGGCCAACAAAGTGCTCTGGCAACAGACTCTAGTGTTTGTTCAGATCTCAGCTCCGCTGTCCCTTCCTCCAGGAAGATTATACGACTGGGCTGTTGGCCCTTCTCAAAGGCTCCACATTGCCCTTCCTCTGTGGCTCTCTTCCCCCACCCCTGGGGTCTCCGGATCCGTTTGTTTATCGCAGCCCATCTCTGTCTCGTCCCTTCAGTAGGAAGTTTCCATATAACTTGTACTGGACCTGAGTTTTGCTCTTTGTGGCAGTATTTCCCTTATCATATTGAAGTCGCCTATTGGCCTATAGCCTTCTCTAGACTGGGTACAAGTTAGGTGAGGGCAGGAGCCATGTCTGTCTGGCTCATTGTGGAGTTCCTGGCAGCTAGCAGAGCAGACAGTCAATACACGTATGAAATGTGATTGAGTTGGACTGACCCCTGCTCAGCTCAAAACCTGTTGTACCACCTCACGGACCTTGCTAGGCTGGTGTTGCCTTGCCCGTCTATCGAATGTCACGTCCGGTAAGCAACTTGCCCATTGTGACCTCAGATGGTGTTTCTGGATTTAGACCGCTGTCCTGTCCGTCCCCACAGAGCCCAAATCTCTTCCAAAGACAGATGGCCTGGAGTCCTCTTCCTGTCTCCACTAAGGCTTGTGCATGAACTTCCAAATCCAGGCCAGCTCCACTCCTGCAGGATCCCTTTCTTGGAATGTCCCAAGTGAACCTCGTCCCTGTGGCTGTACCTTCTCCCCGCTCAGGGACTAAGGTCCCCAGGAAACAGGCACAGTTGTGTGCCTGACTGCTGCTAACTATTCTGAACCCAGGTTATTTTTGAAGAATAATAGCAAACTAGCTATTGGGTCTTCCCTGACTGTGAACCCAGAATGAATGGGTGGCTGTAGGTCTAGCAACCCTTCACTTTCCTTGATCTTCTCCTTACGTATCTCTCAGTGATGAGTCCACCTTAATCCTTCTTAATATTTGTATATTTTTATCTTGTATCCAACACCCTTCCATCTTTTGGAGTTGATAAGTTTTCATACATTGTGATCTGTCCTCAATTTACCCCTTTTCGTGCTTCAGGGACAATGTCTGTGCTCTAGACTATTCTGGCTGCCGTCCTGTTCTTATTATAAAGTATATTGTGAGTCTGAGGAAGTATCTTAACCTCTTTGGGGGTTTTAGGTCGTTGCTTTATGTCTCAGCTTGGAAATGCTAAGAGTATCGTGCCAGGAATTGATTAACGGCAGTGATTTCCTGTACTCTTAGTTTGTGATCTGGCCCTTAATCCTCCTTGGGTCGAGAGCCATAATAATTATAATACTGTAAATGTTACTGCCATTGCAGCTATTAACAACTAAAATATTTATTAAGTATTCTTTTGTGCCAAGTACTGTGCGGAGCACTTTGCACACATTATCTCACGTAATCTTCATGAGGCACCGTCAGCTCAGTTGTCTCTCCATCTCACAGGCAAGGAAACAAAAATTCACGGAGGCTAGATAACTTGCATAAGGTTGCAGATTGGTGAGTGGCAGTCCCCGGATTCCTATTCAGATATGTCTGACATTGTAGTTAATCCTTTGAACCACTTTGCCTCAGCAGAGGCTGGTTCTGGAAACCTCATGGAACCAACCATAGGGAGAGTTTTCTTGGCTTCCCCATCTTGGCCCACCTGAGGCCAAACCTCCAAAGGGTTATTAGTCACTTTCTGTGCAGCACTAAGTGACCTGCAGTGACCCTGAGACTTTCAGTTTCCATTATTATCCCTGTTCCTACCACAGGCTCATCGAGGTATCCTCTCTGTTAATGGCAGCTGTCTTTCCAGCGGTAGACCCAGAAACTTTAGGGTCACGTCTTTCTCTCACATCCTACCTTTGATCCATTAAGAAATCCTGTTGGGTTGGGGGCCCTGGGTAGCTCAGTCGGCCAAGCATCTGGCTCTTGATCTCAGCTCAGGTCTTGATATCACGGTAGTGAGTTCAAGCCCCTGCGTGTGGAGCCTGCTTTTTTTTTTTTTTTTAAAGGAAATCCTGTTGGTTCCATTTTCAGAATATGTCTAGAATCTGACCACTTCTCATCATTTGCACCTGCTGCCTGACTGGTCTAGCCACCATCACCGTTAACTTGGATTACTGAAATAGCCTCTTGGCTTCCTCACTTGTCCCACTCAGCCTTTTGTAAACTTAGAAGTGATCTTTAAAATCATGTCCCAGAGGGGCACCTGGGTGGCTCAGTCGGTTGAGCGTCCGACTCCGGCTCAGGTCAGGATCTCACAGTTCGTGAGTTCGAGCCCCGCGTCGGGCTCTGTGCTGACAGCTCAGAGCCTGGAGCCTGCTTCAGATTCTGTGCCTCCCTCTCTCTGCCCCTTCCCAGCTCATGCTCTGTCTCTCTCTGTCTCTCAAAAATGAATAAATGTTAAAAAAAATTATGTGCTAGAATATATTGCTCCTCTGCTCCCAAAACCTCTTTATGAATAAAATCCCAAGTCCTTACAATAGCGCTGTGAGGCTCTTCATAATCCACCCATACCTCCCTTCTCCGATGTCTGCCCTTCCCCATGTGCCTTCTCTCCACTCCCCTTCTCAGCCCCGTGCAGGCTTTTCAAGCACGGGGATGCACCTGCCTCCATGGTTGTGCACTGACTCTTTGCTCTTCTAGAAGTTTCTCTCCAGATAGCTCCATGGCTATACTTTCATCTTCTTCAAGTTTTTCCTCAAGTATCCCCTTCTCAGTATCCACTGTATTTAAAATTGCAACTCTGCTCAATTTCCAACTCTCTTACTCAGCTCCATTTCCCTCCGTATCTTTATCAACTTACACTTGCTGCGCAATATCCTTACACATCATGTTTCTTTCTTGTTATCTGTCTCCTCCCTGGAGTGTAGGCTCTGGGAAGGCAGGGGTTTTGTGTCTTTGTGTGCTAATATATCCCTGGCACCCCAGGAACAGTGTCCTGCTCACCGGATGTGCTCAATTAACGGCTCTTGAATGAATGAAGTGATGGCTGCTGGATTTTTACACATCAGTCCAATGGGATTTGCAAAACGGGATTCAGGGCAGTCCAGGTAATAATGTTTTCTCAGACTTCAGGGTCATGCTGTCTTCGTTAATAAAAAAACAAATTTTTTTAAAAAGGTTTCTTTTTCTTCAGTTTTCCATTTTCTGGTCTGAAAAGTCATTGTCTTGTCAAGCCTTCCTTGGATTTCAAGTCTCTACCTATTGTCATTTAGATTACAATTTTCAGGACTTCACTTGTCTTCCGTGGGGGTGAAGGTCCCAGATGTGGCTGCCTGGTCATTTTTATAAAGCTCATGATTATTCTGGTGCGGAGACGAATGTCTCCAACAATGCCCAAGACTCTGGTGAAACTGGCCTCAACTGCATGGGGTTATGGTGTCCAGGATCCGTTTGCTCAGGTCCTAGATGCCTTTCTCGGGTTGTAACTGATGGCTGGACCATTAACCCGTAAGTGAACATAGTTCAATGTATGTTTCTGTCAGCTGCTTTTCTGCTTCACACAGCCAGAAAAGAATATTCTGCAGTTTCTCTCCACTGATTTGGCATTTAATTGTGAGAAATACTTAGTTGGCAATTGGGGGATTTCAATGCACGCTCCCTCTTCTATTGCATTTATAAAAATGCAAACGAGTGCTTCCCCTGACCGTGATCCCCCAAAGGTAGCATTTTGCAGGTCTGCATCCACAGAAATAGTTGTGTGTCCTTATTATTTGCTTTGCAGTTGTAAGCTAGTTCCTTACACACGGCCTCCTAGCCTGTGGCAATGCATTAAAAATATTGTTTGAAGTACAGTTTTGAAAGTCTGTGCGTCTAGATCAAGTGGTTCTCTAGGCTCTACTTTATTCTTATATGACTGTTTATTTTTTCAAGTGGCTCCAGTGCAATTTAGGCATGAAATAATAATGATGGATAATTCATCCACTTGGACAGCATTTTACAATCTATGATGCTTGATGGAAGGTCAGGGGTTTGGATACAAGTTTGAAACTCACCTTCGATATTTACAGGCTTTGAAACTCTGAGCACCTTACTTCTCCTCTCTGAACCTACTCTCCTTCACCTCTGCAAGGGTGGCGAGGCCACCCTGTGGGCCCATTATGCTGTTAAGATGGAGGGACAGTGCTTGTAGAGGGCCAGAGGGTTTCTGATGCTGAGCACAGGGCGGGGGTGCTCACTTAATGTGGGTTTCTTTCCTTCCCGCTTTCCCAGAGACTCTCTCCTGTTAGGATCTGCATTGCCTCTACATGACTGTTCTACCTACCAGGATTCCATGTGGAGGAGAGAAGTCTTACCCTCACGGAGCGTACGTGTTAGAGGTGGTGACAGAAATTAGGAAAGAAAGACACACACACACACACACACACACACACACACGCAAGTGGGCAAGCAACAGTAGGCAGTGACCGGGGCTAAGAGGAAAGGTGGTCGGGTAATAGGGTAGGGATTAGGGTGAAGGTGAGATGGGGGGGAGGGGCAAGGAAGGCTACTTCAGTCTATTTGATTCTATTACTTATTTATTTTTGTAACATCAGTTATTGTCAAGGTGGCTCACGTACAGCATATACAGTGTGCTCTTAGTTTTGGGGGGTAGATTCCCGCGACGCATCGCTTATACGCAACACCCAGTGCTCATCCCAGCAAGTGCCCTCCTCAAGGCCCATCATCCTTTTCCCCTGTCCCCTGCGCCCCCCACCCTGACCCATCCACCCTCAGTTTGTTCTCTGTATTTAAGAGTCTTCTATGGTTTTAAGGGAGGCTGTTTTAGACAGAGGACCAGACGACGTGCCAGAGTGAGTTAGGAGGCGAAAGTGAGATTTGAATCCATGGGTCTTGACTCTCATCAACTGCTTGCATTTAAGTAAGCCTAGGTACAGTAAAGCTGTCCTTCCATTCCCCCCCCCCCCCCAGCTGGTGGGTATGGAAGAGTGACACACAGGCCCCGAGTTTCCATGTCCTCCGCAGAGTCCTTCGGTGGGGAAGACACCTCAGCTGGCATTTAGTTCTCAGTCACAGGGGCCATTTGCAAGGACGGCAGTTCAGGGCTTTCATTATTGGAACGATCCCGTAGCATTCACCTCTGACACCTCATTAAAACTTGTCCCTTTTCTTGACCTTTCAGAACTTCTGTGCTACCTACACCAATGTGCTGCCATGCGTCCTGTGCAGACTTGTCTTACCTGGTCTGTGTGTCTCAATCCCAGCCCCCTCCAGTAGGCCTGGAAGTTTTCTGGGGCAACGTCACTGAGCTCATCTTCCTTGGAGAGACCACCAGGGCAGGAATGTCAGGGGACTCAGCTTTTCTGGGGCCACCACTGGCTTTGAGGGTGTAACTCCTAGGTTCACCTTCCAGACACAACTTTCATTATCCTAATTCATCTTTCAAACTCCTGATGATCTCTACTATGTGTTTTCCAATACATTTCTTTCTTTCTTTCTTTCTTTCTTTCTTTCTTTCTTTCTTTCTTTCTTTCTTTCTCTTTCTTTCTTTTTAAATTTTTCTTCATGTTTATTTTTGAGTGAGAGAGAGACAGAGAGCAAGCAGGGGAGGGGCAGAGAGAGGGGGAGACACAGAATCCCAAGCAGGCTCCAGGCTCTGAGCTGTCAGCACAGAGCCCGACGCGGGGCTCGAACCCCTGAACCTCGAGATCATGACCTGAGCCGAAGTCGGACGCTTAACCGGCTGAGCCACCCAGGCGCTCCTCCAATACATTTTTTCTTTTGAAACTGAAGGACAAAGGGACTTTTAGACATGAAGTTTTATTCTTTCCAATATTCCTCCATTTCTTTGATAACAAAATTATCCTGAAACTTAACTATCTTTATGATACCAAGGGGAGTAGGAAATCCTAAACACTCAAGATGGCTCTTTGGAAGAATACTCTTGGTAAGTTCTCCTAGATTAGTTCTAAAATATAGGTCAGGTCCGCTGTATACATATCTAAAACAATACTCAGGCACTAAATGCTACTCATAAAAAATTCAGAGGAATTTAGAGTGGTTTTAAAGTTTAGTGCCAATGGCAAATTGAAAAAATAAGCCATGTGGTAACAGAAATTTCATTTCTGTGTTTAGTGTTGAAAAGTTACAGAAATCCATTGCCAATGATTGTGGAAAATTGAGGTCTGGGCTATAAATATTGAAATTTTAGTTATTCAGATGAGGTAAAGAATGTTCTGAAAATTATGAAGTTATCCAAAAAAGGTTCAGGTTGTTCTAAAAGTTTTAGGGCTTGGGGGAGGGTGATTGCCAGTATTTATATGCTAATTTCTCCCCCTGACCTAATTTAATGGGTTTGAAAGTTCTGCATTTGACCACCTGTCTTGATTGAATGAAGTCAACCAAGTTAGATCTTCCTGTGTTTTATTATTTTGGTGAAGATAATTGGTGAAGATAATCTATTGGTGAAGATCAGGAAAACAAGAATTAAAAAGGTAGTGATGGGGGCACCTGGGTGGCTCAGTCAGTTAAGTGTCCAACTTCGGCCCAGGTCATGGTCTCATGGTTCGCGAGTTAGAGCCCCGCGTCAGGCTCTGTGCTGACAGCTTGGGAGCCGCTTTGAATTCAGTGTCTCCCTCTCTCTCTGCCCCTTCCCAGCTCATGCTTGTACTCTATCTCTGTCAAAAATAAATAAACTTAAAAAAAAAGGTAGTGGTAAAAAAATTTGAGGTCTTTGGAACAAGAATTATTTTTGTTTGCTTATTAATAATTTAAATAAATTAGAAAAAAAGATTGGGGGAAAATGGTGATTTTAAGAGGAAAATATATTCTCAAGGTCCTTGTGTGCTAATAACGATTTGCTAGTTGCAAATCATCTTTATTCCTTAAAGCGATTTCTCTAAGGACTATTGGTAGATTATACTTTACCAACCTCACGTATCCTTTTTCTACTTATGTAAAAATAATGAAACTGTATTTCTTTTTTTTTTTTTTTTAATTTTTTTTTTTTTTTCAACGTTTATTTATTTTGAGACAGAGAGAGACAGAGCATGAACAGGGGAGGGGCAGAGAGAGAGGGAAACACAGAATCGGAAACAGGCTCCAGGCTCTGAGCCATCAGTCCAGAGCCCGACGCGGGGCTCGAACTCACGGACCGCGAGATCGTGACCTGGCTGAAGTCGGACGCTTAACCGACTGCGCCACCCAGGCGCCCCGAAACTGTATTTCTTTAAAAAAGTATTTTGTCATTCAGACTTCTCGCTAATGAGGTGGGTCTTCTGGTTTTGTGCATTTTGGAGATTAGACCAGAATGGATATGCTGTTCATGAAGGAACACTGGGCGATCAGTTCGGTTTCTATGGTTTTCAGGAAAAATTAAACATTTTGCAGAAAAAGTCAACATCCTTGATGGCGTCAATGTACTTGTAGTATTTCTGTTGGCTTGGGGAAGGGAAATAGAATTTATCTTCTCTCTGGCTTCTGCTTGATTTTACATCTAATACCGTATATTTGGTGACAATTGTCTTCACTCCTTGTGTCTTTTAGCTCCAGATTTCTACCTTTTAATGATTTGCTTGAAAAGGATGAAAAATAACACCAAATTTGCCTTGGAGAGCCGATATTTATTCCCATTCTTTATGGCATATCTTGTATTAAAAAAAAACCAAGACACCACAGAGCCCATATTTAGCGTCTTGACGATGGCAAAGGTGTTTAAATCCAAACTTTTAGATCTTTATGTTTCTGAGAAGGGTAGTTTCAGAGGCATCAGGGAAGTAACAAATCCGCATAGACCATTCATTTAACGTTTGTAGTAGATAATAATTTACTGGCCAGGTATTGAATATAAATATTCTTTCTATTAAAATATCTATTATAAAGTTTCACCGTGGTGTATGCCTTCGTAGACAATGAAGAAAATTGTTTAGCTTAGTTTTTTCAACTTTTTCTTTTTTTAAAGTTTTTTAGTTATTTAAGCGATCTCTGTACCCAGCATAGGGCTCGAACCCATGACCCTGAAATGAAGAGTTGCATGCTCTTCCAACTGAGCCATCCGGGGGCCCAACTGTCTCAACTGTCTAATGGGTAGAGCTGTCCAACAGAACAATTAGACTGGTCCTCTGGGAAAAGTGAGTGCCTTCATGACTGGACAGCAGGCAGGGGCAGCAAGGCCATCTATCAGGGACACCGAGCACAGCATTCCTTCTGGAAAGAAAGGCTGTCCTGGAAAGGCAGTATCGCCGACAACCACAAGAGTTTACGGCCAGTTCCCGTGACCTTGGAGTGCCAGCATAACTAAATCTGGAGAGCCCCAGATCAGTCATTTCTTGGTTCAGGCAGCAGTTTTTCCAGAAAAGCTGGTCTTTGCTAGAGCAGGAGCACTTCGCTGAGCTGTGGGTTAGACCCCTGGGTACCGTTCTGTTCATTCACCAACTGGCCACGCACCCGTGAGCAAGAGGCTTCTTATCTGTGCACCTGCCCATGTGCTCATCTAATTAACGTAGGATCAGTTCTGCTGGGGTGAATGGACTCCCAATGTGGTCCCTTTCCTCCTCACATCCACTGGTTGCCTCAGAGTCGGCTTCCCCGTGGTGTGGTACGTGTCCAGGGAAAATAAACTTTTTATTAGCTGAGATAAAAATGTAGACAATTCTGACCAACAACCCCAAGAAGAGAAATTGTTATGGACATTTGCCCACCTCTTAAGGGTGGGTGAGAAGTTCTAGGTAGGGGCCAAGCAGGGATGAGAGAAAATTCTTAATTTGATCTCTAGGACACTTAACGAGAGCTTGAGAGGGGGCAACAAAAATGCATGGTCGGCCAACCCAACCCCGCTATGACCCTAGCAATATGCACTCTTGGTTTGTCCATACAGGTTTAGGGGGGCATCTAAGGAGGAAACCTACCAAACAGATAGTGGTTTGGAGGGAAAGGTGGGAGGGAAAGGTGGGGAAAAGTGGGACCCACACCTTCACCAGAAGATTCCCCAGCCCCTCTGGGGTACAAGACGTACCACATGAGCCAGCACCCCATTCTTCCCAGAACAAGGCAGGCAACTCGGTGACTGTATTTTGGGGCCACGTCACCGGACTTCAACGTGGGTTGTAGGACTGGATCCTTCCCTTTATTTTCCTGCAGTTGCGGATAACCCTAAGTTTACTTTTATTCCTGGAACTTAAAAAATGATGTAATTTTGAGAGTTAATAGAACCCAGAAACCCTGACATCCGTGCATTGAAACTGGAGCAGGATGGCTTCAGCGGTTTTTGTCCGGGGCGTGTTATGTTGACAAAGCAGGAGCTACGATCTTGGGACTCTCTGAATGTCCTTCGCAGACATTTTCCCATGCTGTAGAAGTGATGAATTTTTCCAGTGTCATAAAGACTGAAAAACTGTAAGAGAAAAGGCAGTAGAGTTACCGCCAATAAATTATTGATGATCTGAATATGCAAGTGTCGCTTTAAGCAAGAGGGAATGTATTTGGGAGAAGAGCACAAGGGCTAGAAGTTTGTGATCCCGCCCGCCCTCTGACTTGGCCGTAGGTATGTGTTTGTGTGAACACGGACACATCACAGAACCTCTGCACCCTTGTTGGCTCATCTCTAAAGTGAGGAGGAGGCTGGTTGGTGCTTCTTAGCGTTTTCAACCAAATTTCCTTTCACAGAAAAAGAGGAAAAACATCTGGATAAAATTGACATATCTGATGGCACCAAATTGTTCACGAGTTCTCCTTTGCCTACAGGATATTACGAACTCTTCCCCTTGCCATTATAACCTGGTTCTGATTGATCCCTCCGCGCTGCTGTGACATTACGCCCATCGTTTCCTGTCTTTGTGCCTTTGCTTCATTGTCCCCCCCAGCATGGAAGGTTCCTGTTCTTTTTCCTACACGTCTTCATGCAATGCATCTCTTAAAGCCTGGCTCCAATGCCATTTCCTCCGCAAATTTTCTTTCATTCCCTCCGGAAGAATCCCTTCTCTGTAGCTTAACCTTGCCTTTCTTGTGGCACAACTCTCTACTTGGTTTTTGCGTTCACCACCTTACCGCCTCTGCTAATTTGTGTTTTTCTCGGGGATACGCCTGGCTTCTTTCCCATTTCAATATTTCCCCACGGGTTCCACATCTAGCACGGAATCTTGCGCGTAATTGTATTTCCATTAAGTTTCGTTGAATTAATAAACAAGCAAATTTAGCCTTAAATGGGTTAAGCAAGAGAGTGTTGGAACAATGATGATCCATCTGAATTGCTGGAAAAATCACTTCTAGAAATTGCCCTGTTGATCTTTCATTAATACTATAGCCTTTAGAAAAACTCCGTAAGTGAAATTTACTCAACCCTCCAAGATTCTTAAGTTCTTTTTTTCATATATGGTTATATTTTGTTCCTAATGCAGCATTTGCGGGTACCTATAATTCTGGTATTAATCACCTGGAGTTAGCTCAGACTTCGGGAGTTAAGATCACAGATTCCAACAAGACTGCCTTCACTTTAGATGCTAGCCGAAAGTTTGGGGGCCCTGCACTTATGACCAACTGGCTACAGCTTGGGGTTCCTATGACCCCCTCATGTTTGACGTTCAACTAAAATGACTCACAGAATTCAGGAAAGTGCCGTAATTATGATGATGGTTTCATTATAAAGGATACACATCAGGACCAGCTAAATAAAGACCCAGGTCTGGTAGGTTTCCCAGTGCAGAGCTCCCATTGTCCTCTCCCCATGGAGTGAGGGCATTTTCCCCTCAGCACACTGATATGTGTCACCCCCCAGGAGACTCTTCTGAGTTCAGAATTTTTATTGAGGCTGCATTAGGTAGACATGACCAATTAATCATAGGGCGCATGTTTAGACTCAGTGACCAGTTCCCTTCGCTCTCCAGCGTCCAGGAGGCTGGGCTGATAACACACAGCTCAAAGCCCTGACCCTCTAATCACATGGTTGGTCTTCCTGGCATGATCAGCCCCCCGCCTGAGTCATCTCCTTAGCAGAAACTCAGAGACGGTTTGGGGGGGGGCCATGGGTAATAGATATTCCTACCAATCGGGAACTTCCAAGGGCTTAGAACACCCGGTCCCGGCAACCTGGGACAAAGACAGAGAAGTTCTTTATTATACAACAGTGGGAAATAGAGTGTTATCCTCATTTTATAGGTGGCACTGGGGGAAGAAATGACTTGTTCAGTGTCACAAGGCTGCGTAGTAAGGGAGCCAGAGCTCCAGCCCCGAACCTCTGACTTCGAGTGTCTTTTCACCACAGCATGATGGCTTTCCTACGGGAAGGGTAAATTTGCATTGGCATTGTCATTTCATCCTCCAGACTCTTGGAGTAGCAGGTTTGACCTCAGTGTCCTCTTGGGAACCATGATCACTGTTCCCACTGTTTATCAAGAGCTGCTCCTCCTTCGGTCTGGGGCTCACGAATGCAGAGAATGTGAAGTTGGCGGCCCGATCACCGGGAGGCTCCTTGTGTGACAGGTACACACAGTTTTGCAGACTTGGAAGGTGAGACATAAGCCCGAGCTACCCGCTTTGTTGAGCCGTGGGGAGCAATGGAGCAAAGGAGTCGTAAATATTCAATATTAAGTGTCTGTTTCTGTAGGAAAATCTCTGTTCAAGATCAGAGCATCTGTTACTGGAAAGCTATCTATCTATCTGTCTCTTCTGTCCATATAATCCCACTCCCCCTCCCCCCCCCCCCCCCATCATCTATCTGTGGACCAGGTTCTAACAGCCCTGCAGACTGAGTGTGGCCATGCCCTGCTTTTTGTATGGGGAAGGAGGAGTAGGAAGGGTTGAAGATCCCAGGCATGGCTGGAATACAAATTGCTGATTTTTTTTCCCACATGGCTGTCTTCTCCCTCGCCACCTTCCTTATCCCCCGCCCGGTGCCTCCTAGTCCCCTTTCTCAGAGTTTCACTCAGCAGTTTTCAGAATTTGCCTTTGTTACTTCTTTTCCTACACGGAGGCGTCACCCTCAGTATATGACCCTTCCTGTGCGTCAGGCGCAATTCTCTATGTGTTGTATCTATTAACACCGTGATCTTCACTATCATAATCCCAGTTTACCTATGAAGAAACTGAGGCAAAGAGATGTTTAGTGAACTTTCCAGGGCCTCTCAGCTGGTTAGTGGTCAATCTGGGTTTCAAACTTTGGCATCCATATGAGACGGGGAAATTGAAGGACTCCATAAAAATCTGCTCTTTGCTTTTTTTTCCTGCTTCTGTTCTTGCTAGGACCTGCCTCTTTACACACACCTTGTAATGCAAATAGTGTATGTCTTCCTCGTAAGGGACAAGGAGTTCATGATTTCTCTAGAATAGGTAACATCTAAGGAAGCACCAGGTGAGAACGAGTGGATGAAACCATCGTGTGCGCATTCCAGGCCACCAGCGCTGGACATCTAGGTTCTGAGACCCCCCCCGGCTCGAAGAAAGGTTCTGAGACCCCCCTGGCTCGAAGGAAGAACAACCGGGCCCTTGTCTTAGTTCTAACTGGTTCCTGGATGCCTGAGAGGATGCGTACCCCAGCCCACAGTCCTCGATAAAAACTCCAGCCCGTGGACAAACACAGGACTCCCTCTCCTTTCCTTTCTGAGTCTCCTAGATAGTGTCCATACCCGCACTCTCTCTTGATCTTCAGTGAACCCCGATTTCCCCTCCCACAGCTGGGACCCCCTCCACTGGTCCTGCGGGACGACCTCTGGGTCCCCAGACCCACCTGCTGGCGTCACAGATGCCCAAGTCTGTGCTCTCAGCCATCCCACTAAACTGCCTTGATTAAACGAAAAGAACTTTACTTTCGCAAGTCATGTGAATTTCAGTTACATTGCTGTCTTTCCTCCTTAAGGCTTGTGGGACCTCGGTCAAGTTGGGTAAACTGCCAGGGCCTCAGATTATAGGCCGAGTAAACCAACCGTTCCTTGATTTGGAGCCACCAGGACAGAATGAGCAGCAGCGCCCTGTGCGTGGGTCCTAGCACACTCACGTCCATTTCTCCTTCTCCCTCGCGTGGAGGGGTAGAAGGACCTCTAGAAGGGATCGCTCATCCCCTATTGAGACCTGTGCTCAGCCCTGGACACGCAGTCAGGTTACCATCTTCCAGGCAAGCAGCTCCCACCAAAACAGCCTTCTGAAGCTGCACCCAGCAAGGAGCTGCCTCTGGCTCCTTATCACATCCCCACAGCTGTGCCCAAGTCACTGCAGAGGAGGAAATGGCTTTTTTTTTTTTTTAACTACGATTTTCCAGAAGGTGAGCTGCAGTGCCTGGAAAGCCCAGATATGTCAAGTCACAGTACAGAAATCTATTTTGCTCTCCCCGGGGCTATTTTTCTTTCTGTCTGTCTATGCTGCTTATAGTCTCCGCCGCAGACAGATTGTGGCCAAGAACCTGTGACATGGGCTTTCTCATCTGGGAAGCTCAGTAGAGACCAAAGTGGGCCGCTGACATTTTTCCCCCTGGCCTCAACTGTACAGCTTAGCAACAGCAGGGTCATTGCCCTATTTCTCGCTTTGTTGAGTGCCTAGATCCTTGCTTGGTATTTGCCAACTTCTCTCATGGGTGATTGTTGAATTAAATAGTTGTGGGGCACTTGGGCGACTCGGCTGGTGGAGCGACCGACTCTTGGTTTCGGCTCAGGTCACGAGCTCACAGTTTGTGAATTCGAGCCCCACACCGGGCTCTGTGCTGACAGCGCGGGGTCTGCTTGGGATTCTCTGTCTCCGTCTCTCGCTCCCCCTCCCCTGCTCGCTCTTGCTCTCTCGCTCTCCAAATAGAGAAATCAACTTAAAAACATAAGTGGTTGTACGTGCCCGCCTGCTTTTGTGACTTTGCGTAGATTAGTGTTGTTCCAGGACTTTCTACGGCCTAGGAAGTCATTGAAGGCATTCAGGCCGTCGGTCCTAAGGGGTTTCCTTGATCTGTTTTTAATTTTTCTCTCCAAATACTGATGCAGTCCAGCAGAGTGGAACAGCAGTGAGGTTGGTAACAGACAGACCTGCTTTTGGATTGTGATTCTGCCACTTACCACCGCCCTGACCCTGGGCACGTGCTTCACCATTTCTGAGCCTCATTTCACAGCTGCCAAAGGGGGTGATGGCAGCCAGAGAGCCCATCTAACAGGCGTGTGGATTAGAGAAGGGAGTCCTCTGTGGCCTATTGGCCCCGCTCCCTTGGCTGCAAACCATTCAAGGCGGCTTTTTAAAAAAGTATTTTAGGGGCGCCTGGGTGGCGCAGTCGGTTAAGCGTCCGACTTCAGCCAGGTCACGATCTCGCGGTCCGTGAGTTCGAGCCCCGCGTCAGGCTCTGGGCTGATGGCTCGGAGCCTGGAGCCTGTTTCCGATTCTGTGTCTCCCTCTCTCTCTGCCCCTCCCCCGTTCATGCTCTGTCTCTCTCTGTCCCAAAAATAAATAAACGTTGAAAAAAAAAATTTAAAAAAGTATTTTATTTAAAAATTTTTAAAGGGAGTAATATCTACTCCCAATATGGGGTTCAAAATCATGACCCTGAGATCAAGAGTCATATGCTCTACTGACAGGTGCCCCTCAAGGCAGCTTTTAAGGGACCTCCCTCACAGGGTTGGCGTGAAGGCTAAATGAGATCGTGGGAGTAAAGAGTGTGCAGAAAGCAAGGAGTGAAATTGCTTTGCTTCTGGTGAGCAGAGTGCAAATAACCCCGTGCTGTTTCCTTTGAGCACCTCCAGTCCCACCACCCCCAAGCCCTCTATCTGTCCCATACCGCGGGAAAATCCTGGACAACACCCGATAGATCGGCCGTAATTTGTCACTGGAGGCCCATGTCTCCTCTGTGGGTGTTGTGCCCCCCCCGCCCCACCTCAGGAGCCCTGCCGGCATTCGTTCTCCTCTTCCTCTTCACTCTCCCTCAGAGGAATTGTTTCTGGAAAGAAGTCGATCGCAGGAGTTGGAGCCTTTGAGCCTTTTTCTTCTTTCTAATTGTGTACTTCTGGCGTTCAGGAACATATGTGGTAGCTATTTGGGAAACGTGGACCCATTCCTGGATCACAACGTACTTGCTTCTTCTGAGGCATAAGGCAGATCTGAAAATGGACCCTAGCCGGCCCAGTATCTTGCTGGCTGAAACACGTTCTCCTGGTTCCCTTGTAGATGCGCCGCATTTTCATAATCACATCTTGGCCAGACCCCAAAAGAAGCCAGTGAGCTTTAAACTGAGTGAGGTGCACCCCGACATTCCCTCCGTGTCTCTGACCCCACCCCACCGCCAGCCTCACCCAGGCCTCTTCGTGTTTTTCCTCTCCTTTTCTCTGATCTCTCCCGCTTAGCTCTACAGAACAGTCAGGATTGCTCGCGTCTTTGTCCCCGAAGCTCTTGTTTTCAGACCAAGTAGAGAGAGTGGAGGAGAGCAGCTTCCAGTTTCTTCCTGGCTCCCGGATGTGCCCTGAATCCCAGACAGGAGCCGCACGGAAGCGCCCTGTGACAGAGGTTCCAGGACACTGGAATCTCCCAAACGTCACCTGAATCTTCGGCTGGAGACGCGAGGGGATTGCTCATGGAGGACGAGATGGCAAGCTTCCTTAACAGGGAGCCTGACACAGAGAAGGTGCTGGCATTTTACATGTTGAGTGCCCCAGTGGACCGAGCAAATCATGAATAATAATAAACATGACACGTTTATTGTCCTGTAGCCAGTCAAAAGGCTCCCAAAGACGTCAGAGCCGCACTTTGACACATGGCAGAGGAGTGGTGGTTTTTTTGTCCTTCTTTTAGGGCACGGAGGAGCTTGCTGGGGAGGAAGGCTGTGCATGTGGCACCAACTTGTGTCACCCTCCCCAGGACAATCCCGGGACGTCTCATTTCAGTTTCCTCCAAGAAGCAATGGTGGCAATTGGGTCCCGGTGCTGTCCCAGCCGGGTGGCCCCCAAATGGAAGAGTGAACTGTGAGGGATAGTGGGGACCATTGTCATAGGTTCCGTACCATGAGGCTTTTCAGGGGGTCTTACGGTCACCCCTAGAGGGGTCAGGCAGCGCTGTGCGTGTTGGCTTTGGGGGTCGTAGGTGCGGTTTTCTTGCACCTAAGCAGGTGCACCTAAGCAGGTGCAGTTTTCTTGTTTGCCTGATTGAGAAAACACTCCCCGGGATGACATCATGATTCTCGTCTGGTAGAAAGGAAGGTAGAAAGGAAGCTTCAGGTGGCTCATCTAAAGAATAAAAAGTTCTGGGCTGTTCCCAGAACCCATGGATACAAGGCTTCTCAGTGCAGTCATCATCTGTATATAATCCAGGTGTTAGCTCGGGTTTCAGATATGACTTACCTGCAACCCTTTGTGTGGACCTCCAATGCCTTTCCGGAGGCTTCTGCAATTGCACGAAAGGCTTATGTTTTGCCATTAGCTCTAGCTCTGAGCTTCTGCTGCCAGCGAATGAGTTTAGTTTCTAGATCATGCTTTATCTGCACTGGCTGTTCCACAGTGGTCGGTGTGGCTAAGGGAGCTCGGCTGTCTTCTATGGCCATACCCGTGTGCGCACACACACACACACACACACAACACAGAGTCTTTGTGGATCTAGCAGACGTCACTGAAGGATTGCAGGCCGGGAGAAAAGGCAAAAAAGTGTGACATTTATTTTGAGCAATGTGGCAACTTCAGATTCATTATGAAATGCCTTTTGATGAACTCTCTGTGTTCTACTTGATCTTCAGTGTTTCGCTTAACTGTCTTTGAGATTAACGGCAGGGTCATTGCCCTGTGTCTTTCCTTGTTGAGTGCCTAGATCCTTGCTTGGTATTTACCAACTTCTCTAATAGGTGATTGTTGAATTAAATGGTTGTGGGGCGCTTGGGTGGCTCAGCTGGTGGAGCTACTGACTCTTGGTTTCGGCCCAGGTCACGAGCTCACAGTTTGTGAATTCGAGCCCCACATCGGGCTCTGTGCTGACAGCGCAGGGTCTGCTTGGGATTCTCTGTCTCCGTCTCTCGCTCCCCCTTCCCTGCTTGCTTCTCTCTCTCTCGCCCTCCAAAGAAAGAAATAAACTTAAAAAAATAAGTGGTTGGGGGCGCCTGGGTGGCTCGGTCGGTTGGGCGTCCGACTTCGGCTCAGGTCATGATCTCACGGTCCGTGAGTTCGAGCCCTGCGTCGGGCTCTGTGCTGACGGCTCAGAGCCTGGAGCCTGTTTGAGATTCTGTGTCTCCCTCTCTCTCTCTGCCCCTCCCCTGTTCATGCTCTCTCTCTGTCTCAAAAATAAACGTTAAAAAAAAAAATTAAGGGGCGCCTGGGTGGCGCAGTCGGTTAAGCATCCGACTTCAGCCAGGTCACGATCTCGCGGTCCGTGAGTTCGAGCCCCGCGTCGGGCTCTGGGCTGATGGCTCAGAGCCTGGAGCATGTTTCCGATTCTGTGTCTCCCTCTCTCTCTGCCCCTCCCCCGTTCATGCTCTGTCTCTCTCTGTCCCAAAAAATAAATAAACGTAGAAAAAAAAAAAAAATTAAAAAAAAAAAAATTAAAAAAAAAAGTGGTTGTTCATGCCTGCCTGCATGAAGGTCAGAGAGCAAGGGAGACAGAGGATATGAAGTGGGCTCCACGCTGACAGCAGAAAGCCCAATGCAGGGCTCGAACTCACGAACTGTAAGATTGTGACCTAAGCCGAAGTCGGACCCTCAAGTGACCGAGCTACCCAGGCACCCCATGGACAGTCTGCCCTCTTAGTTGGCCAGCCTCTCTCTGCCCTTGCTTCCTGTTTATTTGGTTTGTTTTCTCTAGCTCCTCCTGTACTCAGGGTTTCGTCTTTTCTACTGGTGATTCCCCAAAGATGGTTCCATTTCTTTCTTTTTTTTTCTTCTCTCTCTTTCTCTCTCTCTCTCTCTTTTGTTAGTTTTTATTTAAGATGGTTCCATTTCTGCGGGGATTCTGCTGTCAGATGTTCAGATCATCACCACACGTTCCGACCCGCGCTACATATACAACCAGAGCTGGTTTCAGATCTGTGCTCTCTGATCTGGACAGTGAAACCGAGGTCAGTAGGGTCATACGCGCTTCTATTTCATCTGCAGCCATTACGTGATATCCTTTCAAGAAGCTGGTTACCTTGTCCAGTCCATGTATCTTCATGGCCAGAGCGGGTTACCCCTGGGACCTCACTCGTTCTCAGCTGGTGTCTGATTAGCCTTCTCTGATGGGCTAACTGCTAGCCCTTCTGGATTTTGCCATCTGTCTGCTTTTATTCCTGAGGGTGGAGCTCAGCACTCACTTCCCCTTCTTGCTCTTCCCGGCCTTCAGTTAGGGGAAGCCCGCACCGACCCCTTCCTTCATCATCTTCCCTCTTCTGGATTCTACACCCGCAGAGGCATTGGACTCAGGTAGTGCGTGTCCGCGATCTCAGGTGAATGGACGGAGGTCCGAGGCCTCTCAGGCCAGCCAACTGTCATTTTCCTGGGTCTAGAAGGTCCATTTCTAGAAATGTAGCTACCAGCTCTGATTTTAGCCCCGCAGGCCACTCTTACTGGTTTTTACATTGCTCAGAGACCAGCGAATGGGTTAATGTGAGCACTTAAAATAGCCGAACCTCCTCCCCCCAAGCAGTGTAGACAGGAGCTGAGCCACCGCAGGGGAAAGTCCACATCTCGAGTGCTAACTAGAGTCAGAGAAGAGGTAAGTCCCACCACTTCATCACGTCAAAGTAGCTCTTGAACTTCAGAGGTCTCCGCCAACAGAGCTTGCGACAGGACCGGGGTTGACCGCAGGGCCTGTGGGTGACCCCATGCGGCCTGCTGCCCGCATTCCCAGGTCTGCGTTCCACTCTGCAGATGGGGAGAGACATGAATTGCCAACATCTGTGGTGAAATAGCACTGGGGCAGGGGGATAGCACTGCGGGAAATACCCATCACCTCAAACGGCCCAGAGAAACCACTGCCGCAGAACAAAAGTTCCCTTCTCTTGCCGGGGTATCTGCACGGTGTGGAGAGCTGGGCCAGAGGCGTGTGTGTGTGTGTGTGTGTGTGTGTCCAAACTCACTGCCAGGGGGCCTGCTGGGTGAGCGTTGGGGCTGGGGGCTGAGGAAGAAAGGAAATACGGGCTGGCGAGTAGAACGAGGAGTGTAGTCTGGTGGTTTGAGATGTTTTTCTGGGAGGGAAGGTGCCTTTTCCTCCACTTTGCAGGGGGCTGCTGGGTGCCGGGGGGGGGGTGGGGGAGGAGGAGGAAACCGGGCTCTATGCTTAGTGTGAGGTTGCGAGGAGGGAGTCGTGACCTGGCCCTTGTCGAAGGGCTCCGCCGCACGTCAGGGTCACAGAGGAGCAGGGGCATCATCGCTGGACCCCGCACGTGGAATCTGCCTGGGGCCACGGGCTTGGGTGACACATTGCCTACACTCACTTGGCCCGGGGCGGCCTGCAGGGGGCGACGCAAAAGACTTGATTTTAGATTTTAGCTGCGATGATGACCTCGCCTTCTCTGTCACTTCTTCAGGGAGCCTCGCCTGACCCCTCACAGTAAATTAAGTGTCCTGAAAAGTATCAACAGCTGTAATTTCCCTTATGGCTGCAATCAATCAATTCTACATCCACCTGTTTATTATCTATCACCCATCTGCGAGGTGACGTTCTATGAACATCTCTATCCCGTTCAGCCCTGTATCGCAAAGCCTGGCGTGGCCAGATAATTATTTGCTGAGCAAATGAATACGTTAAATAAATACTCCCCAAGCATCAATGGTGTGTCGGGGCCAAGGTAACTGCTCTGGCCCACTTTGCCCGTGGCTCACAGGCTGGTGGTGGAGTGATGCCAGGAACAACCCAAGCACCATGGGAATGAGCCCCAGGACAGGAATGAAGAGGTCTCAGGAGAGGATGGCAATTAGTAACTCTTATTTACAATGGGCAGTTATGAAGACTGAATACACCAATTCATCAATCTTTACAACCAGGCTGTGAGGGGGTGCAGGAGGAGCTTTATAATTTCCTTTTTACAGAATGGGAAACCAATAATCAGAGATGGCCTGAGATTTGCACAAGATACTGGTGTCAGGTTTTCCCCAAGGGCACTGAGTTCTCATTCCTTTTGAGACAGAACTCGAGGCATGAGAGAAAATTGACATTTAGAAATTGGTGGAAAGAATGGAAAGAGACATCCAAGGGGGCTGGAACGTTAGTAACATCATGGCTGTTGAACGTTCCATGTGGGAGCCACAGCACCAAGAATGTCAGGGAACATTCTAGAAGGAAATGTAGATCATCTAGCCCAGGTCCTTTATTTTATTTTATTTATTTATTTTTTTTAATTTTTTTTTTTCAACGTTTATTTATTTTTGGGACAGAGAGAGACAGAGCATGAACGGGGGAGGGGCAGAGAGAGAGGGAGACACAGAATCAGAAGCAGGCTCCAGGCTCTGAGCCATCAGCCCAGAGCCTGACGCGGGGCTCGAACTCACGGACCGCGAGATCGTGACCTGGCTGAAGTCGGACGCTTAACCGACTGCGCCACCCAGGCGCCCCGCAGGTCCTTTATTTTATAGATAAAGAAAGTGAGGGAGCCCCTGAGTGGCTCAGTCTGTTAAGCGTCTGATTCTTGGTTTCCACTCAGGTCATGTTCCCAGGGTCATGGTTTCAAGCCCCACGTCAGGCTCCCTGCTGAGCATGGAACTTGCTTAAGATTTTTTTTTTCTCTCTCTCTCTCTCTTTGCCTCTCTCCGCTGCTCACCCATGCTCTCTTTCAAAAAATACATCTCAAAAAAATATATATACATATATAAAAGAAATAAAAGAAAGTGAGACCCAGAGAGAGGAAGTTTCCCAGTCCACAGGAGCAGAGCTGCTTATGTGAGAGGGGCTAGCTAGAACCAGGCTTTTGGCTGCTTGGGACATCATATCTGCCCCCACAAGGTGAATCCTTTGAAGTGGGTTCTACCATTATTTTCAGTTAGGGAAATTGGCCTTGGGAGGGTGAACAACTTATCGAAATTCACATTGCTACTGATGGAGGAAGCTGGGACTTAATCTGGGTCTCGGATGATCCAAGGTCTGTGCTCTTTTTTAAAAAATTTTTTTTTGATGTTTATTTATTTTTGAAGGAGAGAGAGACAGAGCGTAAGGGGGGAGGGGCAGAGAGAGAGGGAGACACAGAATCCGAAGCCGGCTTCAGGCTCCGAGCCGTTAGCACAGAGCCCGACGCGGGGCTCAAACCCGTAAACCACGAGATCATGACCTGAGCCGAAGTCGGAGGCTGAACCGACTGAGCCACCCAGGCGCCCCCAAGGTCTGTGCTCTTAACTGCTTAGTTATGGTCTTCCAGATCTTCCAAAATAGTTTGGGAGCTGTTTCATAGGGAAAGCATCATAGTACAGAAGCCGATGGCAGAGTGGAAGCTGGCATCTACATCTTGGGACAGAGCTGAAAGGTGGGGCGGTTCCTTTCTCTTACATCACAGTTAGTCTAATTTCAAGGCCTTGGAGAAGGCTGTCCTTCCTCACAAGAACCCATCACACCTTTCAGCTCATATCAGGAATTGTATTAACTTGAATAAAGGTTTTCTTATTTCACAGGAGAATGCTTTTGACCTCCTTCCGAACAAGGGAGGCCACTCCCAGCGCGTCATTTATCCGCACGAATTGTCACTTGAGTTTTGAGCAGGTTGAATTTGAAGAAGAGATGTTGAATGACCTTCGGGACATGCGAGAAATAACAAAGTTAGCGAGTGTGTGTCCTGTCTGCCTTAGGGCCGGGCCCAGGCCCAGGGCATACGTATGCTGTGTGTGATCTTTTACATGCTTTATGGAGTACTGTCTGGTTTTCCTCCTATTTTAAAGGTGAGGAAATGGATGTATAAAGAACTAAAGACATTAGACTAGGGTTACAAAGCCAGTAAATGGTCGATCTAAGGTGTGAACTTAGGTGGGTTGTCCGTGATGTTAACCACTCTGTGGGTCCAGAGCTCAGGATGGGCCGTGGAAAGTTTTAATATGTTTGATAATGAGAGACATTACTAAGAAATGGAAACAGCCCATTAGGTCAGTAAGTTCTTGATATTACTCTTTTTTAACAGACGTGGGCAACTGTGGCATTGTTTATTTTCAGGGTGCTTTTCTGGTCTAGTTTGTGAAGTTTAGAAAAGTGTGGGAAATCCTGTGACTTGATCTCAAACACGCAGAAAACGTCACGCTACTCACCCTCACGTTTCAGCTTTTCTCCCAGTCCTCGCTCCCAGTTTCGGACGGGAGATTCTCCGTTGGCAGCCGTGATTTCTGGGATTCCATTTCCAGTGCTCTCTCTGATGATTTGCAAGTGGCCGATGTCACGATGGACTGGGGCTCCGCTAAAGCGGACACAATGTGTCACTTAGCAGCCACCTCCTATGTCCAAAAGGTCGTGAGGGTTTGATTACCCGGAAGGAAGGGAGGGAGGGAGGGAGGCAAATTCTCTTGGAAGCTTAAATGTTGAGGTTGGGACTAAAGGAAGTCGCTGACCTCAGGTTAAAGCACGTGGAGAAGGGCCTTCGGCATTGTCAAAATTTCCCCTGTTGCTTGGGGCTCTGTGGCACCATATAGAGTCCATGGCCGTTGGAGGTGAGCAATGTCCAGTTAACCCAAGGGGTATGCTGCCTTCAACGGGGCAGATTGCTGAGGTGGGTCTGGCCTCAGACAAGAACCAGATGGGTTTTGTGATAGCTGTGAGAGCTATCAGAGTTTGTAATAGCCATCCGATGGCTCGGTGCTTAGGGTTAAAAATAAAGTACTAGTCAACACTGAGGGACTTCCAAGTCCCCCAAGAATAGAGTGCACTTGGAGCGAAGGGCCATTTTCTGTCAAGCACTGGAGAGTTCAAAAAGGAGCTGAGCACAAGGTGCACGGCACGGAGGCTGATTTGATGTCTGTCACGCACACGGAGAGGAGAGGCCTTGTGGAGGTTGATGCTTGAGGCAAAAGAACACTGTGGGCGAAGACTTGCTTCCCACCCTGACCTTTGCTTGTAAAGTTCTTCTCTCAATACATCACGTAACAAGATCCTATGCATTTGCCCCAAACAAAATAAAACAAGCAAAAAACTAGCACTTTGTTGCTTACTTTCTTCCTCCCTTGTTATCATCAGACCGTGGCCTCCTAGAGGCAGGGGCTGTGACTCTTACTGGGTTTCTAGGGCCTCACTAGCATGGCACACTCAAGAATTGTCTTGAATAAAGAAGTCTTCCTTTAGTGCAAGGGTGGTTTGCTATTTGCAAGGCAGTGTGATATATCACATTAACAAGACAAAGGGTAAGAACCATAGGCTCATTAAAAAAAAATCTTTTTAATGTGTATTTATTTTTGAGAGGCAGAACATGAGCAGGGGAGGGGTAGAGAGAGAGGGAGACACAGAATCCGAAGCGGGCTCCGGGCTCCGAGCTGTCAGCACAGAGCCCGACGCGGGGCTCAGACTCATGAACCGGAGATCGTGACCTGAGCTGAAGTTGGATGCTTAACCGACTGAGCCACCCAGGCGCCTCTCCCCCCTCCCAAATGATCATTTTAATAGATGCAGAAAAAACATTTGACAAAGTACAAAATCCATTCATGATAAAAACCCTCAACAGAGCAGGTTTAGAGGGAACACACATCAACATAATGGCCATATATGAAAACCCCACAGCCAACATCATCCTAAATGGGGAAAAACTGACACCTTTTCCTCTATGGTCAGGAACAAGACCACTTTCACCACTTTTCTTCAACCGTAGTATTGGAAGTCCTAGCCACAGCAATCAGACAACAAAAAGAAAGAAAAGGCATCCAAACCAGTAAGGAAGAAGTCAAACTTTCAATTTGCAGATGACATGACACTCTATACAGAAAACCTGAAAGATTCCACCAAAAAATTACTAGAACTGATACACAAATTCAGGAAAGTCACAGGATACAAAATCAATCTTCAAAGATCTGTTGCATTTCTATACGCCAATAACGAAGCAGCAGAAAGAGAAATCAAGGAATCTGTCTCATTTGCAATTGCACCAAAATCCATACGATACCTGGGAATAAACCTAACTGAAGAGGTGAAAGACCAGTACTCTGAAAACTATAAAACACTGATGAAAGAAATTGAAGAAGCCACGAAGAAATGGGAAGACATCCCAGGCTCGTGGATTGGAAGAATAAATATTGGTAAGACGTCGATACTACTCAAAGCCATCTACACATTTAATGCAATCCCAATCAAAATACCACCAGTATTTTTCACAGAACTAGAACAAACAATCCAAAGATTTGTACGCAACCATGAAGACCTCACATAGCCAAAGCAATTTCCTTTCCTCAAAAAGGAAAGCAAATCTTGAGGCATCAGGATTCCGGACTTCAAGCTATATTACAAAGCTGTAGTCATCAAACCAGTATGGTACCAGCACAAAGATAGAAACATGGATCAATAGAACAGAATAGAAAACTTAGAAATAAACCCACAATTATATGGTCAGCTAATCTTCAACAAAGCAGGGGAGACTGTCCAATGTGAAAAAGACAGTGTCTTCAACAAATGGTGCTGGGAACATAGAGAGCAACATGCATAAGAATGAAACCAGACCGCTTTCTTACATCATAGACAGAAGTAAACTCAAAGCGGAACAAAGACCTAAATGTGAGACCTGAAACCATAAAAATTTTAGAAAAGAGCACAGGCAGTAATTTCTCTATCAGTCATAGCAACTTTTTTTTTTCTAGATAGGTCCCTTGAGGTCAGGGAATCAAAAGCAAAAATAAACTATTGGGACTACATCAACATAAAAAGCTTCCGCACAGGGAAGGAAACAATCAACACAACTAAAAGGCAAGCCACAGAATGGGAGAAGAGATTTGCAAATGACACATATGATAAACGTTTAGTGTCCAAAATATATAAAGAACTTATACAACTCAACACCAAAAAACCCCCAAATAATCCAATTTTAAAATGGGCAAAAGACACGAACAGACATTTCTCCAAAGAAGACATACAGATGGCCAATATATATATATGAAAATATGCTCGACATCACTTATCATGAGGGCAACACAAACCAAAACCACAATGGGCCATCACCTGACACCTGTCAGAGTGGCTGAAATCAATAACACAAGAAACAACAGGTGTCGGTGAGGATGTGGAGAAAAAGGAACCTTTTTGCACTGTCGGTGGGGATGCAAACTGGGGCAGCCACTCTGGAAAACAGTACAGAGTTTCCTCCAAAAGTTAAACGTAGAACTACTCTTCAATTCAGCAGTTGCACTCCTATGTGTTTACCGGGAAGGACACAAAAATACTGACCCAAAATGGGTATATGCACCTTGATGTTTATAGAATCATGATCTACAATAGCCAAATTATGGAAACAGCCCATCCATTGATGAATGATAAAGATAATCGATGAAGGATAAAGAAGTGGTATAGATACACAACGGAGAATTATTCAGCTATAGAAAAGAATGAAATCTTGCTATTTGTAACAACATAGATGGAGCTAGGGAATTTAATACTAAGTGAAATAAGTCAGACAGAGAAAGACAAATCCCATATGATTTCACTCATACGGGCAATTTAAGTAACAAAACAAACAAGCAAAGTTAAAAAGAGAGAGGGGAAAACCAAGAAACAGACTCTTAACTGTGGGGAAGCAACTGATCCTTACAGAGGGGAGGTGGGTGGGGGGCTTGGTGAAGTAGGGACTATGGAGTGCACTTGTGATGAGCGCTGGGTGACGTATGGAAGTGCTGAATCACTCTATCAAAATACAAACTTAAAAATAGAAGAAGTCATCTTCTAGACCACTGCGTCTTCTCGCCTGATCAGGAAATCACTCTGTTACTGATCCTTTTTCTTGCATCATATACATGACTCATTCCTGCAAAGCTTGTTCTTGTCCACATTCTACCCCAAAGTCTTCTACTTCCCCGATTAGAGGCAGGGAGTCTTCCCTGGCGCGATGGGCAGAGCAAACTCATTGGCAATGATTCTGTTGGTGTTATGTGGTGACAGGAACACTAACCCCAAGGTAGTCAAAGAAGCCAGAGTGGAAATGGTGACTTAGTTTGTCTACTCCTCAGTCTGTAATAAAGGAGGCTGCTCTCTATGTAGTCGGGTTTCTGACTTGGTTTCCGATAGCCACCAAGAGATTACAACCAGATGAGACCTTCGACCTGCTTCCATGATCTCTTCTCCCAATCTTCTTTTCCTCCTTTGGATGAAACATCTCTGTTCCTACGCATGCCATGCCTCCCGCCAGGGCCCTGGACCCCACCCCCTTCTGTCCAATCAAGGATGTTGATCCAGCTTTGTTTCTACTCTCTCTTGCCTTCCCTTCTGGACTTTCCAACCAACCCACAAACACGCTGTGCTGTCTCCTACCCGCAAACAAATTTCTCTTGAACGTACATGTCCCTTGAATACTGGCTCCTTTCCCTGCACCCCTTGTGGCTGAACTCCTCAAAAGAGCTATTTCTACTAATTACCTCTGCTTCCTTTTCTCGCTTCTTCTCTTGAACACATCACAGTGAAGTTTCTTTTTCCTTTGCCATTCAAAAAACTAAACTAAAGCCTGCTTGTGTCAAGGTCAGCAATAACGGGGATGATGGTTTATCTTATTTTGTTCACTTCAGTCCTGGTTTGTGCCTGTGGTCTTGACATATTTTAATTATTAAGAGCTTCTTCCTTCACTCAGAAATGTTGTGATTTGGGCAAAGGTCATGTGGTCGTTTTACCTACCAATAGCCTTCACGTCCCAATACAACGTTCAATTCCCGTTTTGACTCCCCTGATCAGCTTATTGTACCCTTATTCTGGAAATACTGCCTTCCCTCGCCCCAGGGCATATTCTTCTCGCAACTCGCTGGAGGCTGTTTTTCAGTCTCTTCAGGGTCCTTGATCCTCTGTTTTCTCCATTTTCAGGCTTTGGACGACCTCATCCAATTTCATGGCTTTACATTTTGATGGTGATGAAGACCAGAATTTTATTTTGTGCCCGGGCCCATCCTCTGAACTCCAACTCAGTCTCCATTTGGAATTCCCACAGGCACATCAAACACCACATCATGGGGCGCCTGGGTGGCGCAGTCGGTTAAGTGTCCGACTTCAGCCAGGTCACGATCTCGCGGTCTGTGAGTTCGAGCCCCGCGTCAGGCTCTGGGCTGATGGCTCGGAGCCTGGAGCCTGTTTCCGATTCTGTGTCTCCCTCTCTCTCTGCCCCTCCCCCGTTCATGCTCTGTCTCTCTCTGTCCCAAAATAAATAAAAAACGTTGAAAAAAAAAAAATTAAAAAAAAAAAAAAAACACCACATCAAACACCATCTTCTGGTTTTCCCCCCAGACCATCCCTCCATCTCAGCAAATGATAGCCTACTTCCCCTTCCTTGGGCCCATATCCTGCACTATCCTTGCCTTCTCTCTCTCTCTCTCTCTCTCTCTCTCTCTCTCTCTCTCTCTCATAGCTCCATCCGATCCATCAGCAACTCTCTCAACCTTAAATTAATATGTGTCCAAAACAGAGTTGTTTTTCTCCATCTTTCCAACTTTTTCTGTAGTCTAGGCCACCATTGTATTTTACCTTCTTTATTTTGGTCACCTGCTAACTGCTCGCCCTGCCTCTACCTTGCCCCTCACCTCACTCAGAGGCTAGAGGCCACACAGACACAGCCTGGGTGATTCCCGCAATGGCCTGCGATCTCCCTGATCTGGCCTGGTACCTCTCTGACCTCATAACCTCGCACTCCAACTGCAGCCACGTTGGCCTTCTTGTGTTTCTAGCACACCGAGCACGTGCCCATTCCACTGCCTTTGCACTTGCTGTTCCCTGCGGTCAGAATTCTCTTCTCTTGGGTTTCCCCCATGGTCTCACTTCCTCGTGTCTCTGGCCAAGTGTCCCCTTGTCACCTTTCCTGACAGTTCTCACTCTGTACCATAACCTATCACTCTCTGCAAGTACTCTCTGTTCTGCCTCATCCTGCTTTATTTTTCTCTGGGATACTGAAGACCACGTGACACTACCTGATTGTTTTCTGTTTCTCCTGCTAGAAGATCAGCTCATGAAGACATGGACTTTATCTCCTTTTGTTCTAGGCTTTATGCCCAGCACCTGGAATAGTCACAGCATGTGAAAGGCACATGATACCTATTCGTTGAATGAAAGAATGCTTACATCGATTTCTAGCCTTACGTGATGAGATTGAAGTCTCGTTTCCCAAAAATGTGCTGATGTCCAAGAGTTGGTATCCATTGGCAATCATGACAGATAAGCAAAAGATACTGAAAAAGAGAAAAGGAAAGGAATATACAATACTCTTCGTGATATAAAAAGATGATACCACCACGAAAATGTCCTTCCAACAGAAAATTTTAAAAAACTGTATCACACTCACATGGGGAATATTATATAACTATAGAAATGATTTTCAAGGAATATTTAATGGCCTGGGAAGATGCTTACAATATAGTACCAACAGAAAAAGAAAAAAGCTAACCAACTGGAGGGTCTTAAACATGTCAACACAAGTGTATGTCCTTGGGAAGAAAAATACTAAAAGAAAATCCCTCCAAACATGGTTAGTGATGATTTCTAGGTGGTAGAATTATGGGCAATTTAAATTATCTTTATATTTCATGCCTTTTTAAAAATATTAATCATGAATATTTCTTATTTTACCATCACTAAAAAGAACTTCTTATATACTTCTAAAGTGATAGCATTCCAGGCCGATTGAAGTAAGATACTCCCTTGAGTCTTGGTGAGTATGATAAAGGATTGATTTTGCCATGCCCATGCATTCTCTCCAACCTTAGTAAGCTCAAAGTGTGCATTTGAAAGTCAGCTGTCTGAGCTCGGTAATCCATAGCCTGAGAAAACACATTTTCGGAGTTCTTGGTAACAATATCCTCTTTGCTCATTCTCATTGGTTAGCACCTGGGTTGCCTTTATATAATGAGCAGGGGGCCATTCACACAATAATATTTAATATAGTAGACCTCTGGGTAATGCAGGCTGTGCATTTAACTATTATTAATCTTACTTTGTGAGGCTTCATTGTTACCATCATTAAACTGCAAACTGTACACGTGTAGGTTGATGAATAGAAGGTTACAGTGAATTAGAAGCTTTCCTGAACTTTCCCCCAGTCTGACTCCCTAGTCCTGAGATAACTACTCTTTGAAATTGTGTAAATCACTCCTTTGCTTTTATTTATAGTGTTAGCACTTAACACATGTGCCCAATATATGGTTCATATATATAAAGGGACTCTACTGGATGGTTTACGTAAATGGAACCATACTGGAAGTACTTCTCTGATGCACTTCCTTCTCACAATTTGAATCGAAATATTTTATGTTGATCTCTAGAGCTGGAGTTTGTCATTTTTCACTGCTGTATAACATTCCATTGCATGGGTGACTGTTATCGATTCATCCATCCTATGGTTTATGGACATTTGTGTTATTTCCAGTGTTTGCTGTGACAAACAAGGCTGCTTTGGATATTCTTGAGTGTAACTCCTAGAACAAGTGTCCAAGAGTTTCTCTCGGTATAAACTTGGGAGTAAAATTCTGAGTCATTGGACACGTGCATGTTTAACCTAATTAGTTCTGTCAAACTACTTTCCAAAGTATGTGTGTAAATTTATACAACTAGAAGCCGTGAATGAGAGTTCTCCTTTCCTTTTTATAGTTACCAATACTTGGTATCGTGCAACTTTTATTTTTTAACCATTCTGAAAGGAGAGACTCTGTATCACTGAGTGCAGATCTGCTTTATCCTATTTACTAATGAGGTTAAGGTTAAACACGTTTTCATTTAATTTACGGATTCTTTGCATTTCCTCTTCTATGAAATACCTGTTCATAGGTTTTGCCCATTTTTCTAGTTTTTTTTTGTTTGTTTTTGACTGGTAGGGGGTGACTTTCTCCTGTAGAAGATATATTTTTCTGGATAATAATCTTTGCTCGTTATATGTGTAGCAAATATTTCTCCCAAATGATGGTTTGCATTTTTGTCTTCTTTATAGGTCTTTACATGAACAAAAGTTGTTAATCTCAATGTAATTAAATTTACCATTTTTTTTAAGATTTCAGCTTTTGTGTTTTGTTTTAGTCATAAAGATCTCTACTGTATTCCAAAAGCTTTACACTGTTCTCACATGTAAGTTTTTAATGCACCTGGATTTTTTTGTTGTTGTGAAATAAGGATTTTATTTCATTTCCCACTACCTGGCTAAGCAGTGGTTCCAGAATCATTTATTAAATTGCCCGTTCTTTCTCCAATATGCCGTGCCCTGTCAGTCACAGATCAAGTGAGCCCATTTGTAGGCTTTTTATTCTGCTTGGTGGGTCACTTTGTCTTTCCCTTCCCCAGCAGCCCATTGTCTTCATTGCCTACCTTCAAACCAAAGGTTACTCTCCATCTTCTAGAGTATGTCTCTGTCCCCCCACTCCTTACCTTTCTCGCCTCCTGCAGTAGTCTTGTCTGTCCTTGACACTTTGTTTCTAATTAGAAAGGTGTTGCAGTGCCTGTAGCCAGCCAGGGCCACAGTGAGGTGTCACTTCTCTCCCCTTTCCAATTGCTCTTTGGCTTTAGAGTTTTGAAAATCACACAATGAGTAGAAATAGTACTAGAGAAAATAGAACGGCCTTTGGTAATTTCTACATTTAGGGATTTTTCTCCCCCTCTCTTTTTGATCGTTCTGCTTACTCTTTGGGCTCTCTGTTACTCGACTGTTCATGATCTCAGGGCATGTAGCATGGAGCTGATTTGTAAAATGGGCTCTCAGAACCCTCAGGCTGAAAGTGTCAGCACGGGAGCACACCTTAAATGTGTGACTTCCTGTGGCCGCTCAGTTTCATTTTCTGCTTCTTGGACAAAGCAGCCTTGGTGATCTCATGTGAGGCCTGGAGGGATGGGAGAAATACTAATGCTAGGGAAAGGGACAGGATGGGCCACTGGAGACAGAAATCAGTGTCACTTTGTGACACCTTGCAAACGCCCTGCTCTGCTCTCCTCGACCCTTTCTTCCTGCACAGCCACTCCCCACCACATGTTTCACAAACTTGCAGGGGAGCAGGGGCCCGGTGACAGCTCCTCCTACCCTTTCCTCGTTGCTGAGATCCGCCCTCCAGTAGGCAGGGGAGTAGTGCAGCAACGAGAAACCCTGTGGCTTTCCCTAGTGGCCCCTGTAGGTGTGACCAAGTGAATGGGTACTCGTATGTGTGAGCATATGTCATTGTGGTGGGAAAAGAACAATAATTCTCCGTGCTCATTGTGGTGGGTGTCCCTCTCACTCCACCCAACCTCTTCTATTTTAATCTATATTGCCCCAGCCCTTGCGTCCCTTGCAAATGTCACTACGTTCTCCCCTGCCTCCCCTTCCTTCTCTTCGGTGACCTTTTTAGGACATCCGGTGGCAGGCCTCCACTTATGGGGGTTGGATGAATGGTGCAGGATGCCTCCCCCCTCCGCTGTCAGAGGGACTGAAAACCACGTTGCTGGGGTCTGGCATACTTTGCCTAAAAGAAACACTTCTTAATTTAATTATTATTTAATTATTATTACTAATGATCTGACTTCTTGATTTCCCACATAAAATGATATGGAAGTCTCTCTCTTTCTTTCTCTTTCTGTTCTTTCCTTCATAGTAACAGCTGAAAAGGGGAGGCAGATGGAAATGAAGTCACATCTGCGGCGAGTTGGACATCTTGGGTTGAGTTTGTCACCCTCCACTGAGAATCCTTCCCGGGTACGGTAGACTATTTTCACGTGCCAGTCCCAACTATGGGTGCAGTGAGGTGAAGACAACTATTTCATTCACCACGTTTTCTTTTAGGGAAAGCACTGTTTGTTTGGAAGAAATACTTAGCTCAATTGGTTGGGTTGAAGTGTGAGACTTCGGGGTGTGCTCTCAACCCCTAGAGCTTGCTCGCTAGCGGCGAGACAGGAGATAAAGCCAAGTATTCTGTTCTTGACAGGAAGGGGTGGAGGGAGAGAGGAAGGGGGGGGCAAGAGTGACTGGATGAGAGACTGTGATGTGTGATGCAGGACCGTCTCCATCCCTGACCCCCCCGCCTCCCCGCTGCAAAATCCATGAACTTGCTGATTTCCCGCTTGCTCGCGCGAGCAGAATGCTGGACTCCAAGGAGCTGGGTTCCTCGTCAGTTTCTTGTCGTCACTGACGGGGAGCTGACACGGAAGTGTGTGTCAGCAGATGCGGGAGGCAGAAGGTACCATGACAAAGCCTACATTGCCAGGAATGAGACGGAAGGAGAGAGTTTTGAGCTGTGGAATTTGAGTCTTCAACCTTGACCTCAATGTCAAGGCAGAATCCAAGCTGGCCTCTTCACGGCAGCCAGATGAAACCCGTGTCCCTTCTGTGCTGCATCGTTGGCTCGCCGACTGTTCCAACTTTTGATGATTGGCGCCGTCTGTGATTATGTGAGCTATAGGAACGTTGGATGTTTAAGGGCGTCCAGAACTCAAGGTTCAGGGACTCCCTTGATCTCAGAATAACCCAATAAATGTTTTTGTAGTGGTGGATCTATACACAAGACAATGCGTTATGTCTGAACACCAGCGCCACCGTGGCCTTCAACAAAGCAAGGTATGCTGAAGTTGTGAGAGAAATTTCTGTGCGAATTTCATTTTGAATATTGTGTAATTAGAGATTCATATATCCATTACGTGTAAGAACCAACGTGTAGATTACTTCCAATCAGTATGGCAGAGGGAACTAACATGTACAGATACCCTCCACTCCGAGCACATAGAAATACTGAGTATAATATAATATAATATAATATAATATAATATAATATATAATAAATATAACATGGCATGAAAGAAATTAATTTCTGGATTCAAAAACATGGCAAGGAAGTCTGTGCACGGTGCTCACAGAAGCAGGATATAAACCTTAGGTGGGGGGGAAGGTTGGGAACTTCAAAGACGAGATGATGTCTCAGACTCCTATGAGGTGAAGAGTTGAACCTGACCTCCCTGTGCAAAGCCAGGTGTCACAAATGTGCCATCCATGAGATAGATGAGAAAATCTGTCTGAGAGTCTGGAGACAAGCATGCGAGGAGGTCACATATTCTGGGCTATGGGTTGAGAGAGAGTAAACTCAGAGAAAGGAGGATCTCACACCGAAGCTGAGAGAGGGTCTACAACCCAGATGTACAGCACCTGCACAGTGTTGAAGCTTTGAGCAAGGAAGCCAACAATCACAGCAAACTCCCCCACCAATCCCAAAACAGCGAAGCCAGTGAGAGCTCAGCAAAGGCCAATACAACACTGCTCCGTGAGGACCTCCCCACCATGGGGAGTGTGAGAAGATGCTCCTTCAGAAGAAAACTTCTGCTACAAGTTTCACTTCCACACATAAATCTCAAAATATAGAAGGAATCCCATGGCCATGAGACAGAGAGCAAGCAGGAGGGAGAGGGAGAGAGAGAGAGAACAAACACAGTGGATGAGAGACCCAAAACTCAAAGAAGCACAGAAAAAAGAGACATCTCAGAAGGAGTTGTTTTTAAAACAACAACGGTTAAAATAGTAAAAGAAATAAAGGTTGGAAATCATAAGGAAGGAAGGGAGGGATATATTTTTCAATGATGCCAATAAACAATTGAGGCTAATAATAATTACAGCCTCTCAATAGGCATTAGATCAGACACACCTGAGAAGAAAATTAGCAAATAGGAATTTAGGTTTAAAGAGATTAATTTGTATGCAGCACCGGAGAGAACAAATGTGGGAAATACAGTAGAGAGGTTATAGGAGACACAGAGTGGGGGTGAAAGGGTCCTGTATACATCTCACCGAAGTTTCAACAGGGGAACCAGAGGCATTGCAGGAGAAGAAAAACCCAAAGTGACGATGTCTGAGAATTTAACACAACTGATGAGAGAGATGCGTTTTCAGATTGAAGGAACGTATGGTTTCAAGCAGAATAAATAAATAAAAAAAATTATATACCCAGACACATTGTAGTGGAACTGAAAAACATCAAAGACCAACAATTCTTCGAAGCTACCAGAGAGAAAGGCCAATTACTTAGAAAGTAACAAAAAAAAAAAAACCTTACAGACAACAGACTTAAAATAACAACAGTAAACACCAGAGGATATTATGGAATGATGTCTTCAAAGCGTTAAGAAAAAGTGTATGTCAGCCTGAAATTCCACAGTCAATTACATACGAATAGGAGACAAAATAACGACATTTTCTGACATACGAGGACCCAATTTCCTGCTAATTCTTAGTGAAAGAATTAATAAGTATATACTTCTGGAGGAAGAAGATTAAACCAGAGGGAAGGACTGGAATGTAAAAATCAACTGAGAATAGAGAAATTGATAGGGATGCCTGGGTGGCTCAGTCAGATGAGCATCTGTCTCTTGATCTCGGCTCAGCTCATGATCTCCTGGTTTGTGAAATCGAGCCCCACGTCAGGCCCTGAGCTGACAGCAAGGAGCCTGTTTAGGATTCTCTCTCCCTCTCTCGCTGCCCCTCTCCTGCTTGCACTCTCTCTCTCTCTCAAAATAAATAAATAAACATTAAAAAAAAAAAGAAATTGATGATACGCTGGTGATCGTAAAGTACGTATAGATGTAAAAGAGGATTATTTGGGAGAAGAAGGGTTAAAAACTAGGTGTAGTTAAAATGCTACACAATGGTAGCGTAGGAGACAGGGGTTTTACGATTTGAATTCAAGAGTTCTGAAATTTTTGTGTGAGGAGGGCAGACAATAAAGAAATTGCTAATTTAGATTTTCTTGAGGAAAATATGCACGTTAAATAAACAAACTCCAAACAAACAAGCTTTCCCCCTGCCACTGGTAAAAAGACGTGTCACAAAAGAAGACACGTCACAACATAAGATGTAACGATGACAAGTAGGCACATTAAAAGAAGTTTGCCCGTTAGCTGCTAAGGAAATGCAAATCAGCACCACGATGGAATATTACTACCTACCTATTAGAGTGGCTAAGATGAAAAAGACTCAAAGACTCACCACGCCGCATATTGGCAAGGATGTGAACAACCCCAAACTCTCATACACCGATGGTGGGAATGTATAATGGTAGTTTAGCGATTTCTCAAAAGTTAAGAATACACCGACAAGATAATCCCACCCAGTCATTCCACCTCTAGATATTTACCCAAGAGAAAAATAAATATATGTTTCTATAAATAATTATACAGGAACGTTCATAGACGCTTTATTTATAATGAAAACCAACTCAAATGTGCATCAGCAGAGGAGTGGGTAAACGAACTGTGGTATATTCACACGGTGGGATACTATTTAGCAATGAAGAGGAAGGAGTTATTGAGGTGCGCTAGAACATGGATGAATCCCAAAGCAGTGTTGGGGATGTAGAGGCAGGAAGGGAAGAGGGAGAAGCAGTATGTGAAACAGCTTTTGTGAGTGATGGGTATGTCCATTTTCTTGATTGTCACTTCATGGCTACATACATATGTCAGAACTTACGAAGTTGGACGCTTTGAACGTGGGCAGTTTATTGTGCGTTAACTATACCCCAATTAATACATCACATTATTTTTGAAACAGACACGTGCATTTCAGAATTTAAGAGTGACCACTAAAAGAAAAGGAATAGAATATATAACTTTCAAATTAGTGGAGGGAAAGGAATTGATTCTATTGGATAAGGAAAAAAAAAAGAAGCAGACAAAAGTCTGGCTAGAAGAAAAGAAACGTAAGACGGGGATAGCAAACTTTTTTGTGTGCGTAAGTCTAAATAGTAAAATTTTTTTACTTCTCAGGCCACATGGCCTCTGATGCGGTTCCTCAACTTTGCTACCGAAGCACAGAAGCCACGGTAATAATGCATACACAGCAGAGTTCCAATCCCACTTCATATCCAAAGCAGGTGCTCGGTTAGATTTATCCCAAGGGCCGTATCTTGCCAACCCCTTGTATACATAAATTCAAATGTAATTACAATGTAAGGGGAGTAAACCTGTCTCACTGAAAAAGTAGACTGTAATATTCAGCCCCACGTCATTTACAAACCCACTTGCAACATGATAAAGACAGGTTGAAAGAAGTCATGGCAGCAATGTGCCACTAACATAATAAATAAAAGTCAAGAAGATAATAGCAAATCTAGCCAAACCACCATTTACGGATCCAGATACTATTGTAAGTGTCCAGTGGTTGTCCGGTCAGGAAATATGGAGCTGGAATCCAACCCAAGCTGGGTGTCTTCAAAGCCCACATTCCTAAACGCCACCACATTTTGACTGCCACACAAAATTGAATTTGAATGTACAAAGTGATTTTACTTAATAAAAGGAGAGAAAAACACCTAAGAAGTAACAACTGCGAACCTATATACATCCAACGACGTCAGCACAAATACACACAAATAGATACACCCGCACACAGACAGACACAGGGAGAACATAACGGGGAGCAGTCGACAAATCCAGAATCTTGGTAAGAAATTTCAAGACTTCTCTTCCAGATCATGCAGAGGAAGCACGAGAGGAAATACATGTGAAGGCATCGATACAGATAATGGCTTTGATTTTATGTATTTCATTTTGCACCCAGCATATAAGAAATGTGTATCCCTTTTAAGTATCTATAGAATATTTCTGAAAATTGGCCACAGTGCAAGATAAACATAAAATAATTACCATTACTAATATTCCTATATGCCTACAAGAATAGGAAGAAATATGAAGATGATGATGATGGTGATGATGATATTCTAATGAAGTTGGCCAAAAAACCCAGTGAGGTACTGAGAAACAAATCCGACAAAATGCTTGGAGAGACAGAATGGCGTAGTGGATAAACACAAGGACTCTGGGGCCAGCGTATCTGCACTCAGATCCTGGCTGCTGGATTTTCTATATGTGTGGCTGTTAGAGGAAGTCATTGAGAGGATGCGACTATTGGTTGACCCAATAGTGAGGTAGGCTTGGGCAATGGTAGACTCCTCACCCCCTCCCCCTGACCTTGGGATGTATGTTCAACCTACAGTTCTCATAGTAGAAGCTGTCTCAAGGTCAGACCCTTGAGAGAATAGCATACTGTTGAGACCATATACTGAATACGGGACTGGACCCAGTTAAGACCTCTGTGTTAACTTTTAAGATTTTGGTGAGTGGTGTGGACTTGTCTTTTGGCCATCCAAGGCAGCCTTGTATGTAAGCTCCCTTGATTATGGAAACTCCCACTTACTAATCTGGAACGATCTGCCTTATTCTTTGGTCTCCCCTGCTCTCCATGTATAGGAACCGGTTTTGAATTTCACCCAGGGAACTCTCATGGTTGTGAACCTACAGTGACTTGATAAGGTGAGTCCCTTGACATCTCATTCGTAACATAACAAAGAATGGGGGAAACAATGGTTCTATGTCATAAGGGTGTTATGAAAATGAGTGACTAATTTATAAATGAATTAAAATAGTGGTGTGGTACATATACATGTCTGTTAAATGAAAACCTAAACATGAGCAAAACCTGTAGCAGACATTTGTAAAACATAAAAGCAAACCTAAATCAAGGAGCACAGACCAAGATTCAACATTTAAATATGCCAAATCTCCCCAAACTAATGAATGCATTCAAAGTAGTCCTAATAAAAAAATACCATAAGAGTTTTGTTCATTTTCTTTTGTCAAGCAGAGTCTAAAATCCATATATAATAATAGATGATCAAGAATTAGCAGGACCATTATAAGATGAACACGGAGAAGAGACTTAATAGAGCACACAAGTAAAAAAGGATATAAGCATGAGATTAATCAAAGAATCCACAAAAACAGAGCACACAGCCCAGAAAGAAACTAAATCACATAAGAGACCATAGAGATAGTGCTAAAAATCACTGGCAGGTAGGATGGACATTTTTTAATCTATTTTGTATAGTTTCTGGCTGTAATCCACAGAAAAAGCGTAGTTTATTTATAACCTAGTAACAACCCAGTATATATGCATGCCTATGTGTTTTCTGAAACACCATTTACTCTTGTCACATGCAATGTAGTCTGATGTTTTCCATATTATTTAACTTTCTGAGAAATGGTGGCTAAGACCCACTAAATTGTTTTCATGTCTCGTTAACAGATTGCAGATCTAGAGTCTGAAAAATATTATACTATTATATATTAATAAAGGATATATACTATTATATACTAGTATATAAATATATACTATAATAGTATAGCTAATAAGTGTATGGAGAAAACTCGCTTTTGGTGAAAAATATAAAACTACATACTGACCTCACATTATACTCAACACCAAATTCCAAACAGATTAAATGACCAAATGTGAAGAACCTTTCAGATGTCATATGATTTAATATTTTGATGGCATATTTTGATGGAAATATTCTTAAGGGAAAGGGAAAATAACAAAGGGAAACATTGATTAGTTTGACAACTTCAATTTCAAACTTCCCAATTACTTCTACATGGCTGGGGAAATAATTTGCAAGATTGGTACCCAGAATATTAAAGGAATTTTTAAAGACCAGTAAGAAAAATCTAACAAGCTAATAGAAAAATGGGCAAAACAGACTAAGAGACCATTCACAGAAAAGGGAGTTTGGAAGGCTAACAAATACACGAAAAACGCCCGGACTTTTTACTAATCAGAGAAATGTAAGTTAGAACAATGAGATGCTATTTCATAGCCATCAGATTGGCAAAAATACAGACCGACCATACCAAGTTTTGGGGGAATAGGGGAAATAAGAATTCCCATACCCTGCTCTTGGGAGCAAACCGTAAAATATAGACAGTAAAAAAAAAAAAAAAGTTACAGGGTAGTGCTTGCCTCTGCTGGGGGGGGGGGAAGGGTAATAACACGGGGGTGGGGCTTACTAAAAAGACTTCACTGTATTATTTTTTAAGCATATCTGAAGGAAATGAGGCACTATGTTACTGTTAATTCTGAGTAGCCAGGACGCTGATAATTGTTATTTCATTCTCTGTACTTTCTTTAAATGGAAACTCTTTTTTACCTAAAAAAAGATATGCAAAGAAAGACATGCTTATGAAATTTACTTTTCTTAACTGAAGGCACGACCCCATAAATGGAATTAGCCATCGGCATTAGCTACAGTTCAAATCGCCACCCCCCCCACCTCCCCCCACCCCTGCCTCATTCCCATGCAAATTGTCCCTAAGGTCCATAGCTGGAGGGGTGGGGGCGGATTCTGATAAACACCCTTGTTGCCCCTCAAGGTGGAGCGCGATGCCTCTGCACTCTGATTAGGTTTGTGTAAGCTGCAGGGAGACCTTCTGAATCGGTGTCCCAGGAAATCTCAATCCTTCAGGGGTTCTCAAGGTTGAGCAGGGACAGAGTGGGGGAGAGAGGTGTCAGAACCACCAGGCGCTTAAAAAAATGCACCTGTGGGTTGAGAGCTTCTGGCTGAATTTCTCAATTACTTTGATTCCATCACAGTTCATTGATGTCCATAATATCCCGTCTTGACTCTGGTCAACTTCAGAGAGTAGGTTCAATCAGTAATTGTTTTTGTTTGTTTGTTTTGATGTTTTTATTTATTTTTGAGATGGCGAGAAAGCACGAACTGGGGAGGGGCAGAGAGAGAGGGAGACAGGAACCGAAGTGGGCTCCACGTTTGACAGAAGAGAGCCCAATGCGGGGCTCAAACTCGGGAGCTGTGAGGTCATCAGGGTTGCTGTGTTCAGTTGAGCAGTTTGTACACTGTACAAGAGTGTCCAGTTAAGAAGGCGGGAGGAAGCTGCAACTCCCCTAAACACTCTTCCTTCAGCCCTGTATCTGTGCGGCTGCTTTCCTAGTTCGTCCAGAGGGGATGCCTTCTTATAATTTGCACGAGGGAGGCATACAGGCTCACAGGTAGTCTGGCCGCAGTTGAGTACCACCCACAGAACTTAAATATGTTCACTGCAGAGGTACCGCTTGAAATGCGAGGGACTGTGTGTTGTTTATCTCAAGGAAGAAATGACTCGGAAGACATATTGATGAAACATCAAAATGTTAGGACCCGAAAGGATTTTAGAAAACATGAGGTTTAAACCATAATTTTCATCGTTTCTCGGCCTTTTGGCCAAGCTCAATTGTCAACCGTACTTTTCTACCTGTAGAAAATGACTCTGACTGTTTAGAATTTAATGGAAAGCTGGATATCCACTGCTACGAAGCTGGTTAGTGGCCGAGCGAGTCACAGACACAAGTCACGTGGCATCAGAATTTTCTAATTCAATGCAGGAGACCTGGGCTCTGCCACCAACACCCGATATCTAGTCCTGCCTTCTCCGCGGGACGCCCGTGGACAGTCTGGCCACATTTCAGGCTGTGCGCCTCGCCTCTGAAGCTCTGTCCAGGCAGTCATTCTTCTCTCAGATCTCCCTGTATCCTGTCCCACTTCTGAGTCCGGCACAGGAACTGTGGTTGGCGTGATGGCACTTTCGCGTGTAATCTAACAGCAGATAGTGAGAAAAATCACTTTCTCTTCTGATGTGATCTCTTCTCCTTGATCTAGGGCAAGGGGAGGGGAAAAGCTGAACATCTTGGTCTCGCTCTGCGTCTGTCAGGTGTTATTTTCCTGCCACAGGCGGTGCTCCCCTGGGATGAGGGCACAGCTCTGGGGAGAGCTGTTCTGGAGGGAATTAGGTCTGGCCTTGGTATTGTCATTTCCTTAGAATGTCAGAGAACCGGGGGGGGGGGTGCCGCCTTTCTTCCCACCGCAAGTGGGGCACAAGTAACCATCTCTCTCGGAGTTCCTCTGTCTGACGTCGACAGGACCTCAGCTGGGGCATCCGGACAGGATCGAGGTTCCAGAGGGGACTGTATGAGATGGGGGTTCTGATGGACTGCCTCGAGTCCTCGGGCTATGCCACATAGCGGTGCCTTAGGCAAGCCGTTTTATCCCGTGAGCACCTGCCTTGTCACGAATGAGATGGACATCATCATACCTGCTCTGTTTTCTCTTACCAGGCTCGTGGGAGGATCAAACAAGGTAAGGGACGTGAACGTGCTTGGATCGTCTGTGCACGAGTCCTGCGACCCTCTTGGGGATTCCTGGCAGTGAGCCCTGGGGCTGGGGAATGGAGGGCGCTCCTGCAAGCTGGAGGAACAGGGTGTGTGTCCTCAGATTCCCATGGGGCTCTAGATGCCTTCAGTGTGGGAATGCAGCTCCTGACCATCTAGGACACGTAATGAGTATGGTTCTCTGGCAATGTATTTTTGTGCTCCAGAGTCCAAACGAATGTTTGGCAGAATGTTTGCTTTGCTGTGCAGGCTTCCTTTAATTTTTGGTGTCATTCCTCACACGTTGAGCATCGCGGTAGCTCGCAGGGCTCATCTCTACTCTTGACATCGTGGCGCCTCCATGGATGTTCCTGGTTGGAGAAAGGTCCTGTGAAGAAGAGGTGGATGGAAGAAGGAGCAGATCGAAGATCTTAGAACTCAGGGATGGAAGGAAAACATTCCTTCTCACTTTTCTCTCTCCCTCTCTTAAGAGGTCCTCCAGATTCTTCCCAATATATCCAGCGATGCATCATTTTCTGGATCTCAAGACAGCACATTCCATTTCTGGACCACTGCCACTGGGAGAAAATAATGGGGAGTGTTAAGCCGAAATCTGCTTCCCTATATTTTCAATGCTTTGGTCTTAGATAATACCCTGTATTATCTCTCCACTTAAACAGACCTTCCCTACATTATGCAGCCAAGAGATGATGTCATAACAGTTCCATGTTGTCTCCAGGGATTAAATCAGAGTTTCAGGCTTGGTAGAAACCATAAAGTTTGTTATTTAAATTCAAGTTAGTTAACATACAGTAGAGTCTTGGCTCCAGAAGTAGAACCCAGTGATTCATCTCTTACATATGACACCCAGTGTTCATCCCAACAAGTGCCCTCCTTCATGCCCATCACCCATTTGACCCATCCCCCCAGCCACCTCCTCTCCAGCAACCCTCAGTTTGTTCTCTGTATTTAAGAGTTTCTTATGGTTTGCCTCCCTCTCTGTTCTTCTTTTTGATTTTTTTTGCGGAACCTCCCTACTGTTCTCCCGCACCAGTTTGGATTTCCACCAACATCGCGTGAGGATTCCTTTTTCTCCACAACACTTGTTTCTTGTGTTTTTGATTTTAACCATTCTGACAGCTGTGAGGTGATATCTCACTGTGGTTTTGTTTGTATTTCCCTGATCTTCAGTGATGTTGAGCATCTTTTCGTGTGTCTGTTGGCCATCTGGATGTCTTTGGAGAAACGTCTGCTCCTATCTTCTGCCCATTTTAAAATTGGATTTTTTTTTTTTTTTTTTGGTGTTGAGCTGTTTAAGTTCTTTATATATTTTGGATGTGTCATTTATCAGATGTGTCATTTGCAAATATGTTCTTTCATTAGGTAGGTTATCTTTCAGTTTTGTTGGTTGTTTCTTTTGCTGTGCAGAAGCGTGTTATTTTGATGTAGTCCCAATAGTTTTGTGTGTTTGCTTGTTTGTTTTTGCTTTTGTTTCCCTTGCCTTCATTCTTTTGCATGTTACTGTCCAGTTTTCCCAACTCCATTTGTTGAAGAGACTTTTTTCCCAGTGCATATTCTTGCCTCCTTTGTTGAAGACTAATTGACCGTATCATTGTGGGTTTATTTCTGGGCTGTCCATTCGATTCTATCGATCTATGTGTCTATATTTTGGTGCCAGTACCATACCGTTTCGATCACTACAGCTTTGTAATGTAACTTGAAGACTGGAATTGTGATACGGCCAGCTTTGCTTTTCTTTTTTAAGGTTTCTTGGGCTACTGGGGGTCTTTTCTGTATCCACACAAATTTTAGGATTGTTTGTTCTAGTTCTGTGAAGAATGCTGGCAGTATTTTGATAGGAATTGCATTACATGTGTAGATTGCTTTGGGCAACATCAACATTTTTCTTCTAAGCCATGAGCGTGGAATGTCTTTCCATTTGTTTGTGTCATTTTTAGTGTCTTTTGCCAATGTTTTATAGTTTTCAGAGCATAGGTCTTTCACCTCCTTGGTTAAGTTTAATCCTAGGTATTTTATTATTTTTGGTGCAGTTGTAAATGGGATTGCTTTCTTTCTTTATCTTTCTGCTGCTTCATTATTGGTGTATAGAAATGCAACAGATTTCTGTAAAAATATAGGAACATTAAAAAAAATCCCTTAAAACAGTGTACAAAGGACCCATCTGTTGCACAGCTATTATGCTAGACAACTTTTTGGTGATGTATCTACAGCGTAAACACAGTTGACAAAGTGCCTGCCCTCAGGAAGCATATGTTTGAACGGGTATAAGTCCAACCATCAAGTAAGTGAGCAAGACAATTTCAGAAAGCGATAAACACCGTGAAGAAATGAATAGGGCAACAATACATTCACTCTAAATTTATCTATGACTTTGGAATAGTAAAATAGGAGTTATTTTACTTTATGAGTTATTCTTTGGGGATACGGTTATAGTGTTCTTTCCTTATCCACAGGTAACAAAGATATTCTGTATTTTCTCCTTCCTTCCTTCCTTCCTTCCTTCCTTCCTTCCTTCCTTCCTTCCTTCCTCACTTCCTCCCCCTCCCTCTTCCTTTCTTGCTTGCTTGCTTTGTAATTGTTTTTTAAATCTAGGCATTTAATATATTAGGCATCTATTTTTGTACATGGTGTAACATAGGAAACATTTTATTTTTTCTCTGTAAACTAAGCAAAAGTTTCCAACAACACAAGTGAATAATATATCTTATCCTCATTTGGTCATGGTATATATATATATATATATATATATACACACACACACACACACATATATATATACACATATATATACACATATATATATACACATACATACACATATATATGTATATGTATGTATATATATATGTATATACACACACACACACACACACACATATATATATATATATATATATACACACACACACACACACACACACACACACACACACATACATACCATGGTATATTTGGTCATGGTATATATATATATGTATATACACAATGGTATATAGATATATAGATATAGATATATACACAATGCATTTCATAACCATAATTCTGAGCTTTTTATTGTTCTGATTGTTCTTCCTTAGGTTAATACTAAAGTGTATTTTATTCACACAGCTTTGTCTTATGCCTTAATATTAAGGACAATTTTTTCTTGTCTGTTTTTCCTTTTGCAACTTGCTTCAGCTATCTGTGAATATCTTTGTATCATACAAGTTGAAGAATGAGGTTAGAATACCTCTTCCCAAAATTATTTGGAAATTCCTATTGGAATTACACCGAAGACTAGAGTGATGAGGGGTGGGGGGGAACTGACATCTTTACAATGTCTGTCATCTACTTCATAAATACTTATATATGTCTTCTGTGTCTTTTAATGAAGTCAAATTTTTTTATATTAAAGCAGGATGGATATATTATGGAGCAGAATGCGAAGTTATGAATTTTAAAGATAAGCCATAGGGCTTCAAGGAAATATCCCACTTGCCATGTATGGCAAGTCTCCTTATCCAGACTTTCTCACCGCTGGGTCTCTGTCCTCTGTGCATAAAGACCTGGTTGAACAAGATTTAGGGGCACTGCCTTTCCCCATTTCCCTGCTCTCTTCTGCCTGCGGGGCTAAGTGGATGGGTGTTGGAGGCAGATCACTTGTGTTCAAATCCCTGACCACAATGACTCATTGTGGAACCTGGGGCATGTGCACCAACCTCCTTCAATTTTTAGTTTCTTTCTTTTTTTTCCCCCAGGAATAAAATGGAGAATCAAATAAGATAGTGAATGCCAAATGCTCAGCAGAGTGCCAGATCTGGAGTGAGTGCTTACTTGTTAGCTACTATGCCGAACAATTTCAAGCTACAGTCACCATAATGTAGCATGTGAGTACCCGCAAAGGCAGCTGCGGTCTAAAGCTATTCTTTGTTCTGTTCAAAATGTATAACTATACATTTGTATAGTTATAACAAAACGTGTAACAAAATGTGTAAGGATATCAAATGCGGGAGGGTAAATAGTCTCGGTAAATAAAGAACTGAAATAGGCCATAAAAGAGTAAAGGTGAGGCGACAAGAAGCTGATACAGTACGACATACTTAACAGAAAGGAGATAAAGGGTTTGCAGTGACAATTAGGAATCATTTCGTTAGTAGGTATTATATTGGGAGTGACATTAGGGATCCAGAGGCCGAGAGAGACTGAGGGTTAGTACTTAGCAACAGTTTTCACTAGTCTGGGCCTGGGGCGAGGGCAGCAGCAACAGGAAGCAAAGGGTGAAGGGTGTTATATTAAAAAGTTAAGCTGTAGTTGGGGAGGAAACCACAGCTCTGAAGATGACATTTTCTTGAAGGAATTGGTGAAGGCAACCGCGTGAACAAGTAGGTGTTGGTGCTGACACTGGGGAAGGTGGTTGCCCGGGCACGGGGCTTCTTCCGGTGAATTATCTCCGAAGTGAACATCCCACTCCCTTTAGGCCCCACTGGGAAGAGCGTGGCCCCCAGATGTCCAACTCTTAGCAGCAGTCGCCTCTATTGCTACTGGAACTCTGAATAAATACGCAGGGTTAGATCCAATACTGATCGGGGGCCCCTGGGTGGCTCAGTTGGTTGAATATCTGACTCTTGACTTCAGCTCAGGTCGTGATCTCATGGTTTGTGAGTTTGAGCCTCGCCGTGGGCTCTGTGCTGACGGCTGGAGGCTGCTTGGGATTCTCTTTCTCTCTCTCTGCCCCTCCCCCACTCTCACATACTCTTTCACTCTCTTTTTCTCTCAAAATAAATAAATGAACGTTAAAAAAAAAATCAAACGCTAAGCCGTAGCAGTTGAAGCAGGGCAGTGGTGGGTGTGGGTTGAGGGGAGAACTCAGGCTCTCTCTGGACATGACTTTCCTTTTAATTTTGGTCTCAATAGTGATTTTTCTTATTGCGGAAACGTAAGGGTAGGTAATTTATGCTTAGTGTTTGTTTATAAAGCTCTTTTAGTGAGATTGCATTTTTATTGAAAAAGCATCATTACTATAGATCCTAGAAAATACTAGGAAACAGTTTAATGATAGGTCAAGTGGCCAATATGATTAGTTCTTGGTAGAAGGAATGAGATTGAGAGCATAGTCTGGAACACATAACCGCTTTCCAGGGGGCACACACGTATAAATTCAAATTATAAATATATACATTGTTGGAAGAAGGGTAAATAGATTTGGTCGATACCTTGGGCATAATACTGTCAAACTTTCCCCTGGATCATTCCCATCAGCATCCACACTTGATAGCATTTCGCCCATCTAATAACCAAAATAAACAAAAACCTCCCTGGATCCAGTTTCCTCCTTTCCGCTACAGTCCCTTTTCTTTCCAAGCCTCTATGGTGACATTTGGGAGGGAGCTGTATCCCAGCGCTGTTCTGCTTAAAGGATTATACGTACCGGCTGCCTCCCGTTCTTCTCCCAGGCTCTCTTGAACTCTCCTCAGTAAGGTTTTCGCTCCTACTGGCCCACTGAAGCTTCTCCCTTCCGGTCATCTGTGCTTGTCGTGTGTTAAACCCAGCTGTCACTTCTGAGTCCTCATTTTCTGACCGATCTCCAGCATTTGACAAAATCGCTCACGCTGTTCCAACAAATACTCTCCTATCTCGGTTTCCAGGGCACCACATGCCCCCGGTCTTTCTTCTGTCTTTCTGACTACTTCTCAACTTCTTTTGCTGTTTCCTCCTCGTCTCCCAGTCCTGTAGACTTCGGGGTGTCCCAAGGCTCAGTCCTTGACCTCTTCTCCGTTTCTGTTAGCTCTCACTGTGTTTGTGCTTTCACCCCTTATCATGGCTTTAAATGCCACAGATATGCTGATGACTTTCAGTGATTACTTCCAGCCCAATATTTCCTCTGAACTCCTGACCTAGCTCCCTGTCTATGTGACATTTCCATTTGGATGCTTCCTAAGTGTCTAAAACTCAACATGTCCCAACCTCTTCATATTCGTCCTAAAGCCAGCAGCTCCTCTGTTTCCTTCTCTCAGTTAATAAGAGGAGACACCATTCTTTCAGCTACTTATGTCAGAAAACTTGGTGTCACCCTCAACTTTACTCATTCGCTACCGTTCTACACCCGGTTTGTCAGCAAATTGCATCAGTCCTACCTTCAAAATAGAATCAGTGTTTGAGCCTTCCTCACCAACCCCCCGCCACCACTGGTCCAATCCTCCCTCATTTCCCACTTGGAATAGCCTCCATGTGGTGTCTCAGTATCTATCCCCCTGCCATCTATGGTTAGCACAGCCACCAGACTGACCCGTTGACCTAGGTCAGATCGTATCACACCTTTTCACCTTCTTATCCAGTGTCTTCCCCCCCACCCCCACCCCCAATTCAGAGTCAAAGTCAGTCTTTAACAACAAACTATAAGGCCTGGAATGGTCTGGCACCCTGTCACCTCTATGACTTCATCGGCTACCTTGTCCCCTTTGATTTCTCAAACCAGCTACTCAGGACTTGTTGGCTACTTCTTGACTGGACCAGGCAAACCCCTGCCTCAGGGCCTCTATATTTTCTATCTCCTCTGCCTGCCTAGAATGTTCTTCCCTCCTTTGCATGCTTGACTCCCCCATTCCCTTCAGCTCTTTTGTTCAAAACTTGTTTCCTCGGTGGGGCTTTTTCTAGCGACGCTCTCTAACAATCTCGGTTACCCCTTCCCCAATATTTCATTCTCCTCTTCCGTGTTTTGTTTTTTCTCTTTAGCGCTTTCTGGTATATAATATATTTTACTTGTTTAATTCTCTTTATTGTCTTGCTTTCCGGCCAAAATGTTTGCTCTTCGAAGTCACGGATTTGGTTTTGTTTACTCTTGTGGCCCCAGTTCCTAGGGAAAAAAAGAGACTGACATGTTGCAAGCCTCAATAAGTATTTGCTGCGCCGATGAATGTAGCTAAATGAATTGTGGGCAAAGGTAAACATTTCCTAAGAACTCTCTTCTACTGCTGTTCTTTCCAAACATACATTTACCAAGGATGCTTTCATCCTCTCGAGATGAATGATGCTGGCCGTTGGTGGCCACAGAACCGCTGTAATCTTTAGCCACCAGAACTTTCAGATACGGAGAAGCAACAGCATTAATTGCCACTGCATGTGTGTCTCAATCGGTCATTTATCGAGGACCTATTTCGTGCCTAGGACTGGCCATCTGTTGCACTGTCACTAGAAAGGGGACGTCCGGAGGCCCTCAGCTTTATCGTTTCCCCACTGAGTGACCCTGCGTAGATTTAGAGTCACTAAGTCTTGCTGGGGCTCAGTTTCCTCCCCGTGAGTGGAGACAGTGGTATGCCACATTCCTGCGAGCTGTTGAAGGGTATGTGAAAGTCTAATACAGGCATTATTGCACACCGCTTGATATCGCCACCAAAGAAATACACCGTCACTGGAAATAATTATAGGTATCACAGATTAGAACCACTATGTAAATAAAGACCGTTGCTCCGGTATTAAAATGTTTTTACCATGTGCGCTTTTGCAAGCATTACAGATATGGCTGCCCATTCCTTCCCCTCAGCGGGAAGTAGGACTTGTCAGGGAAGACAGGGGCCAGAAGAATAGAATTCCCCCCCCCCCAGTTTTATTGAGATACAATTGGCATACAGCGCTGTGTGGGTCTCGGGTGTACAGATCATGGATTGACTTACACGTACTGTGAAATGACCACCACAGCAAGTCTATTTGGCAGCCATCATCTCATATGGATACTCCAAGGCCAGCAGTGGGATGTGGAAAACCACCGAGGAAGAGTCTTTAAGCTCCTTTTCACATCCTCATAGGCACTCAGCGGGATGAAAAATGCCTGTGGCTTCACGGGTGCCTGGCCAAGGAATGAACCGTGAGATAGAAAATGGCGGTCCAACCAACAAGCCTTCTTCAAGGGGCTATCATGTTCCTGCCCCTGAGGGGAGTACAGGCGAGACTGGATCACTGATTTTGGTTGGCTGGCCGACAACCTCATCAAGATTCTCTTACCTTGTATCTGATTCCATTTACCAATCTGCGTAAAGACTCCAGGGGCTCCTCCCAAACACCCCAAGGTTGACATCCACATGCGTTGGTTTAATAGGCGAAGTCCTTTGCCATCTGGCTTCTTCCCACCTCTGCTTCTCGCACCTCACTCCACACCAGCTTGTCCCATCAATATCCACATCTTTGCTTTCTCCATCCTCTCCATACCATTGGGTTTTTCCTTTGTCCAGAAAGCTGGAGCACCCTTCCTTCCTTCTTTAACTAGAAATCCCGACTCATCCTTTGAGACTTACCTGAGTGATCAGTCTTCTTTCCTTATGTCCCACCTTTACCCACTCGGGGAGATGCCCCTTCTCTGTGCCCCCGGAGACCCCTTTGTTGTTTTTAGTTACTCAGGGTTACAGTTTTTTTCTTGATTCACTCATTGTCCCCAGTACTATCACTGGGCTTGGAACTGCTAGATGGTTACTAAAATGTCCATTGTATGAATGGGTAAAATATGAGTGAATTGTCAAATATGAGGTAATGATTGCAAAACAGTTTTACTTGTTGAGGTGCTTGGGTGGCTCTGTTGGTCAAGCGTCCGACTTTTGATTTTGGCTCGGGTTGTGATCTCATGGTTTGTGAGATCGAACCCTGTGTCAGGCTCTGAGGCTGATGATATGGACCCTGCTTGGCATTCTGTCTCTCTCTCTCTCTCTCTATGCCCCTCCCCTACTTGTACTCTCTCTCTCTCTCTCAAAATAAATAAACATTTGTTTTTGTTTTTTTTTTTTAATTTTTTTTTTCAACGCTTTTTATTTATTTTTGGGACAGAGAGAGACAGAGCATGAACGGGGGAGGGGCAGAGAGAGAGGGAGACACAGAATTGGAAACAGGCTCCAGGCTCCAAGCCATCAGCCCAGAGCCTGACGCGGGGCTCGAACTCCCGGACCGTGAGATCGTGACCTGGCTGAAGTCGGACGCTTAACCGACTGCGCCACCCAGGCGCCCCATAAACATTTGTTTTTTAAAAAACCCCAATTTTAATTGTTGTGTGTAGCCTAGGACATGAAACCTGGAGCTCACATACAGCGAATATCCAGAGGCATAACCTCAACTGCCATACCTCTGGTCCCATGCCCCTCAACACCACGGAGTTTGATAAACTACTTTCAGGGGTTCAAGGAGCATCCTAGTCAGACTCACACCGAGAAGGTGCTCAGGATCCCCCCTCATAAAGTAAAGGTAGTGCTTCTCCAGACGTGCGAGGTAAAGGTCATGGAGAGCCACAGGACCATAAAGGTATCAGACGAAATGTGCCTTTGCCACATGCACCCCACATAATACAGTACACACAAAGCACATCACGTTAGAATGCTGTAAACCAGAGTCACATGGTGAAGTATCAGGAAGAGAGAATCACAGTGGGACACGTATGTCGTGGCGAATGGAACAAAAATCAGCTTTTCCGTGCATACCACGGCTCACCCAGAGCCACGCATTTCTAGAACGGCCCACCTGACTCGGTTGGCTCTTTTCCCAGCCTGCTGGTTAGGCGGCTGCACGGGTGGTCCCGCACCCGGGGCGGGGGAAATGTCTAGCTGAAAAGAGGAGCCCGAGAACCTTAGAGTCTCTCTCCCCTGGAAAGTCTAATGAGAACCAATTCCCTGGTGGTCTAGTGGTTAGGATTTGGAAAGTCTAATGAGTAAGATTTCAGGTGGGTGAATAGCAGAGGCTGAGAAGCTTGGTGGTGAGGAGCCGGCCAGCGTTTTCCCCCTCAGCCTTTATGTCTCCTCTACACAACGCTTTCGAAATAGAAGCCATTTCCTCTCTGTTCTACCACCTGCCCCCAGCGTCAGCTTCAAGGTGGTCTACCACAAACATTCTATACTGACGGTGGAGAAACTGCCAACCTTCCTGCCAGGCACTACACCGAGCAGGGGAAGATTCAGCCCGGGCCAGACCAAAGAAAATAAATCGCCTTTGATGTTCGGCTGGTCAACACAAAGAGGGAACGGAGGTGGCAGGAAGCTCTTGGAAAAAAACACATCACCTCTTGAAGTCTGAATGTACACAGGGGAAGGGGTACTGGTGATCTGGAGACTCTGCTTGGGAGATCCCTGAGTGTGGGAAGTTTTTTCTGGACCTAGAACCAGCGTAACACCTAGTCCTGGTAGGGACTCGAAAATAGTCAATAAACGATTGAATAAAGGAAAGAGGAAAGACGGGATTATTCTCCAGAGGATAACTGGGTGCTTTCCACGTAGGGGGAAACTGAGTAGAAATCAAATTTTGTCTTGTTTTCTATGGGGGGAGGGGTCAAAAAACCAAACTAAACCAAGACCAAAGCAAAAACCCAAAAAACCAACAAACCCGAAACACCCAGGAGGGCTCAGCTATTTCCCTTAAATAACAATGGAGAGTTTGCACCATGGAAATCACATAATTGCTTTGAAGACACCATTTCCCACCACACAGAGGAGATATTTTAAGTCGTGATTAAGACTTAATTGGGATGGGGGCAGCTTCTAATTTTTTTTTTTCAACGTTTATTTATTTTTGGGATAGAGAGAGACAGAGCATGAACGGGGGAGGGGCAGAGAGAGAGGGAGACACAGAATCGGAAACAGGCTCCAGGCTCCGAGCCATCAGCCCAGAGCCTGACGCGGGGCTCGAACTCCCGGACCGCGAGATCGTGACCTGGCTGAAGTCGGACGCTTAACCGACTGCGCCACCCAGGCGCCCCGGGGGCAGCTTCTTTAAGGGTCAGGGTCTAGGTATTGACCTCAGTTGTTATCATGGGTGGGGAAACTGCACAGATAGTTGGAATAGACCATCCTAAACGCAATTTGACTGAAGGAAGTGGTATTCCACACAGAGGGAACAGTGTGCAAGAAGGCACTGAGGTATGAGAGAGCAATGTCTAACAAGTAACTTAATAAATGAGGAAGGATCAATAGGATTTAGACAATGATCCTAGAAGTTCTAAGCAAAAGGAGAAATGTAATAATTAATTCTATTCTTATGAACCAGCAACTATGGAATCATGGACCAACTTTCAAGAAGAGGTGCCTGAAAATCAGAGCTCGAGTTTAAGTATATAGCTTTTGAAGCCACCCTTACCTAGAAGCTGCCTCTGGACCCTTTCCCTCCTGCTACCTTAAATAAAATGTCAAAAAGGTATTGCATTCTTTGATTCTTCCTGGAATAAACAAATCTTCAGGTTGCCTCAGTCGTAGAGCGAGAAGGAAAGGAGGAGTTTGTTTTATGGCTCTGTTACTGAATCTCCGTATTTCAGTTTGAGTTTCAGAATGTTCCTTGTTGGCCTTCCTATTTTTTTTTATTAAAAAATAATTTAAAAAATTAAAATTAAAGAAATAATTAAAAAATAATTAATTACATAATTACTTCTTTTGATTTGGTCTTTGATACCCTAGTTATTTTGGACACCATTCATCTGTCTGCTTGGTTTTCCTTCCCGTGTCCTGAAAACTGCCCCCGTCGCCATCCCATATGTGAGAGAAACCATGTTCTTATAATAGAGTCTTCATCCCCCTGGCAATGGCTGATTGATCCAGGAGTGAGCATTTGACTCAGACTCTGGGCAGAAACTTGGGACTGGGTGTAAGTGATTCCAGGTTTAGTCTGGATGGGACTACAAACAGAAAATGGAAGCCAGGCTTCAGCAAATGGTTCTGGGAAAACTGGACAGTGACATGCAGAAGGATGAACCTGGACCACTTTCTTACAGCATAATAAGCACACAAAAATAAATTCAAAATGAATGAAAGACCTAAATGTGAGACAGGAAGCCATCAAAATCCTGCAGGAGAAAACGGCAACCTCTTTGACCTCGGCCACAGCAACTTCTTACTTGACATGTCTCTGGAGGCAAGGGAAATAAAAGCCAAAATGAACTATTGGGACCTCTTTGAGATAGAAAACTTCTGCTTAATGAAGGAAACAATCAAGAAAACTAAAAGGCAACCGAGGGAATGGGAGAAGATTTTTGCAAATGACATATTGGATAAAGAGTCAGAATCCAAAATCTATAAAGAACTTATGAAATTCAAAACCCAAAAAAAGAAATGGGCAAAAAACATGAATAGACACTTTTCCAAAGCATCCAGATGGATAACAGACACATGAAAAGATGCTTAACATCACTCATCATCAGGGAAACACAAATCAAAACCACAATGAGATACCATGTCACACCCGTCAGAATGGCTAAAATGAACAACTCAGGAAACAACATATGTTGGCGAGGATGTGGAGAAAGGGGAACGCTTTTGCAGTGCTGGTGGCAATGCAAACTGGTGAAGCCACTTTGGAAAACAGTATGGAGGTTCCTCGAAAAATTAAAAATAGAGCTACCCTACAACCTAGCAATTGCACTCCTAAGTATTTATCCAAAGGATACCAAAATGTTGATTTGAAGGGGCACATGCACCCCAATGTTTATAGCAGTGCTATCAACAATAGCCAAAGTATGGAAAGAGCCCAAGTGTCCATTGACTGATGAATGTATAAAAAAGATGTGGTATGTGTATATATATATATATATATATATATATATATATATATACACACACACACACACACATACACACACACATACACAATGGAATACTCCTTGACGATCAAAAAGAATGAAATGTTGCCATTTGCAACAATGTGGATGGAGCTAGAGGGTATTATGCTAAGTAAAGTAAGTCAGTCAGAGAAAGACAGATATCATATGATTTTACTCATATGTGGAATTTGAGAAACACAACAGATGGCCATAGGGGAAGGGAAGGAAAAATAAGATAAAAACAGAGAGGGAGGCAAACCATAAGAGACTCTTAAATACAGAGAACAAACTGAGGGTTGCTGGTAGGGTGTTGGATGGAGGGATGGGCTAACTGCGTGATGGGCATGAAGGAGGGCACTTGTTGGGATGAGCACTGGGTGTTATATGTAAGTGATGAATCACTAAATTCTCTTCCTGAAATCATTATTACACTATATGTGAACTAACTTGGATTTAAATAAAAATAATAATAAATAAATGAATCGATAGATAAATAAAAATAAATAAGACACCTTTAAAAAGAAAAGAAAAAAAAGCCTCATGGTCTCAGAGTTGCATGTAGGGCTGCCCGACAAAGCAAATAAAATTACGGACGGTCCAGTTAAATTTGAATTTCAGATGAACAACAGATGACTTTTAGTACAAGTATGTTCCAGGCAATAGTTAGTATATACTTATACTAAAAATATGTGTTGTTTATTTAAAATTCAAACGTGACTGGGAATCCTGAATTTTATGTGGCACCCTGGTTTCAGGAGACTTCAGAAGAATTCGGTCCAATCTTGATACAGAAGCATGCTCTGCAGAGAAGCAGATCAGGTTCCTGCCCCACAATTCACTCAACTCCCCATCTTCAAAGAGCAACAAGTCATGTAGGAAGAGTGTGCCTGGTGAGCGTTTCGCGTTCACATGAAAAATCTGGGGGGGGGGGGTGGAGGGGAAGGAAGGCTAAATATCCAGGTAAATCAGGAAAAAATCCCATTCATGTATTTGTTCAGCAAAAGCAAAAGCAAATATTTTCTTCTCTTGTTACTGAATTAAATAGGTAACCATCTTCATAGAACCTGACTCTAAAATGTTCTGTTAGGAATTTTCACTGTCAAGTACATAAGATTTTGCATGATATTAACACTATATTAATAACACTCACTAATGTATGTTGAGTGCTTGATACATGCTGGAAACAGTTCTACATAGTTGGCACGTGCTAACTCAGTTCTTGCGTCAGGTCTGTACGGTAATTAGTATTATCGCTTCTTTTTTTTCTATATAGAAAAACGGAAGCACCGAGAGGTTAAGTGCATTAAGCAACTGGCTGAAGTTCACGCTCGAGCTCCGTGATTGTGCATCTGTAACCATGTACAATCACAGCACTAAATATCTTCTCGAGCATAAACCTGTGTGTAGAAATTTTCTTGTCACAAGACTCTAGCATATGTTCAAATGAAAATTTTTGGTTTTAGTTTTCAGGGAACTTCGGAATGGAAATTCTGTCCTTTAACGTTCCATCGTCATTCTATGTGCGCTGCCCTTGCTGTACCAATTTTTGTCGTTGAAGAGTGAAAATTAGGGAAGTATTATTTATTTATTTATTTATTTATTTATTTATTTAGAGAGAATGCATATGAGCAGGGAAGGGACACAGAGAGAGAAAGAATCCCAAACAGGCTCTGTGCTGTGAGCATAGAGCTCCGTGTTTCCAGCACAGGGGGCTAGAACTCACCAACGGTGAGATTATAACCTGAGCCGAAATCAGGAATCGGATGCTTAACTGCCTGAGCCACCGAGGGGCCCCAGGAAGTATTTTCTTTCTTTCTTTGTTTTTTTTTTTTTATAAAGTTTATTCATTTATTATTTCTGAGAATGAGAGTGACAGAGAGAGAGAGAGAGAGAGAGAAGCCAAAGCCTAGACTCCGAGCTGTCAGCACAGAGCCCGACATGGGGCTCAAACTCATGAACAGTGAGATCGTGACCCGAGCCGAAGTCAGACGCTTAACCGACTGAGCCACCCAGGCGCCCCAGAAATGTTTTCTTTTGTTTTCAGTCTGCTACTTTCATCTGAGGATTTAAATGTAAAGAGCGAAAGTGTTTATAGTGAAAGGCAAATGAGATTGCATCTTCCTGTTCTTTCACCCTTTGTCCTTCTAATGTTTCTTTTATTTTTGAGGGAGGGAGGGAGAGAGAGAGAGAGAGAGAGAGAGAATCCAAAGCAGGCTCCAGGCTCTGAGTTGTCAGCATGGAGCCCAACGTGGGGCTCGAACTCAGGAACTGCAGGATCATGACCTGAGCGGAAGTCGGATGCTTAATCGACGGAGCCACCCAGGCACCCCACCCCCACCCCTGGCCTTTGTCCTTCTGTAAAGCAAAACATTTCACCAAACCAACTTGTTTTAACTTCTGCCTGGGTGGTCTAACATCAGCATTTATGGAAATGTGGAGGGAGACGATAAACCAAGGAAAGCAGTTCTGGGTTACCCGACATTAGGGACAGCAAAGAGTGACTGGAGAAAGTTTGCTTCATGTGACTAAGTTTAGCCTCTGGGGAATGTCTCATGGTGGTCTGAGTCTAGGGAGGAATGGTTTTGAAAGTATTCATCGCCGCTGGTGACGAAATTTCACTGCAGTTTTGGTTACTTTCAATAAACCACATAGACCCGCTGTGGATTAGACTGAGGGCAGCACGCATGCGTGTGTGCGCCTGGGGGCGGGGGGGGGGGGCGGAGTGAGGGGGAGGAAACTGGTAATAGCTGTGGTGTGATTTGCCTCCTCGCTGCTGCTCTCTTAGGTGAGGAAGCAGGCTTCAGCAGTGGTCCTCTCGCTGTCAGTAGACCTTTCCGCCAGTGGTTTTTGTGCTACTTTATAAAAAACAATCCCAGATGTTGTTTCACTCCTTTTCGGTTGAGGTGGATTCTGGGGGGTGTAATGGTTCTCCTCCCCAGATGTGGGTGAAAACAAGAAACACATGGGCATCACTGATTTAACCCAGGAGCTGCACTTCTTGGACTCTGTCTCGAGAAATGATTGGGCAACTGCACCGGGATCTATGGGAAAAGATGTTTCCTGCAGTCTTGGTAAAAATCGCCCTCTCCCCGGGGCGCCTGGGTGGCTCAGGTCTTGATCTCATGGTTTGTGAGTTCGAGCCCCGAATCGGGCTCTGGGCTGACAGCACGGAGCCTGCAGCCTGCTTGGGATTCTGTGTCTCCCTCTCTCTCTGCCCCTCCCCCGCTCACGCTCTGGCTCTCTGTCTCAGAAATAGGTAGACATTAAAAAAAATTAAAAAAAAAATCGCCCTCTCCCATTCAAGTGTTCTGAATGCCCATCACGATGAGATTAGTGAAATGAGTTTTGTTACCTGCATCAGAGATCCTCGACGGTCATTAAAATTGATACGACTTCTGTATTTGTGGACTTGGAATATGTCATGAGTATTTTAGGTGAAAAGAAAAAGAGCCTAAGGGCCCGTATATAGAGTATATTTTCATTTTTGTCATCTATCTGTACCTATGTGCCTAGCAACTATTCTGGCAAGACTGGCACAGAAGTACTGGGAATGGTTATCTCTGGATAGTAGAATTTTAGATGATTTTAACTTCTCTTTTCTGTTTTCCAAACAATTTTCTAGAGTCAATAGTCATCAAATGGCTCATAAAAAACAGAAATAAATAGTCCATATTACTTCATCTTTGTTTCTGTAAATACCATTTCCACAATGCAGCCATCCCTAACTACTAGAACAGATATAGAGAATTTTTCCAACGATATCTGGTCTAATGTAACTTCAATGGACCCATCTTAATGGGAAAGGTTATACTTGCTCTGATGAATTTTACGCTCCTTTGTCAAAGATCAGTTGGCTCTATTTGTGTGGATCTATTGCTGGGCACTTTAGTTCGTCCCACTGATATAATGATCTATTCTTTTACTAATACCACATTGTCTTGATTAGCGCAGTCATTGACTTTTCAGAAGTTGCTACAGCAGGTGTCCTAGAGAGTGTGACCCGTGCATTATCCAAGATTCAAACTCGTGCCTCTGACCAGTGCCGTGAGGACCCACCTGTAGGCAGTCCCACAGTGTAATTTGGGAATTATTCCTGACTAAAACATGTTCTGTTGTTTGCAACGAAGAACTTGCATGGAAAGAATGATCTCTGTAGACGGAAAGCCAAGTTTTATTTTTTAGTAGTAGAAGCTCTATGATTTGAGAAGAATAATTAAACGTTAGTACGACATCCAAACAAAAGAAAGAATCAGTGAGTCTTCCAACCAAGGTGGACCCATAGAAGTTACATGTTTACACTAAAATATCGTTAGAAGTCTCTATACCTGTTCTCATTAGTGAGACATGGGTTCGCTGTAGAAGTAGAATTTCTAGAAACGCTTGCTCCATATAAAACAGCACCTCCACCCTATTTCCAAAATCTCTTGCCACCTGCTTTATTTTAACTCATGGCTCTGTATCATCACCACTTGACACATTTTTGCACATTCTGTGTGTTGTTCTTCTCGCTCTGCTAGAATCTAATGCCGGTAAGAGCTGAGGCTCTGTTTCCCTATTGAAGTGTCAGCCCCTCAATAAATATTTATTAACTGCATACATAAATAGAAACTAACACTCTTGTAATTTGATTCTTTCCTCTCAGAACTAGAAACAGAAGCCCTGTTCCGTTTAACTCAGACCTAGCTACTTGACGCTGGTAGTGGCCCAGTGTGACCAATAATATAAGGGGGAAAATGCCGATGGATATGGAGACTAGAATAGTCCTTAAAATATAATCTGACCAACCCACCATCTTTTTACAGATGGGAAAACAAATTTACAGTGATGGGCCTCCTCCCTCCCTACTGATCTCGTCCAAATCTGAACTCGTAGACCTAGGTTGATTGGTTCACTTTATGCCAATGATGGGTTAGAAGTGGAAATCTGCGTTCTCCCTTGAGGAAACAGGACTGAGATATGAGAACTTCCATAGACATAGGAAGCCATATTGCCACTATTACGACAAATGCCCATGACAGACACCAATGTGCAAAGGGGGGGAAAATCCACCTTAATATTTTTAACAACTAACTCCATTATAGGCATAACAGCTGAATAATGAATTCACTCTCTTCTCCCCACTGAAAGGGAAAAAAGTGTTTTCTCCATTTTGACATTTTCTTCCTTGAATTTCTGTATGTGCACTTTTTGGGATGGGGAGGCTCCTGCCAGAAATGCCTAAAGTACACCTGTCACTTTTATTTATTTATTTATTTTTAAAATATTTTTAGTTTTCTTTTTTTTTTAACGTTTATTTATTTTTGGGACAGAGAGAGATAGAGCATGAACGGGGGAGGGGCAGAGAGAGAGGGAGACACAGAATCAGAAACAGGCTCCAGGCTCTGAGCCATCAGCCCAGAGCCTGACGCGGGGCTCGAACTCACAGACCGCGAGATCGTGACCTGGCTGAAGTCGGACGCTTAACCGACTGTGCCACCCAGGCGCCCCACACCTGTCACTTTTAAACTGCTCTCAATACATTCACTTCTAGGAACTGTTTATTAATAGGATTAGCATTTCCTCACACTAGCATTTTAAGCACAAAATAAGCAAAGTTTACATATTTATGCAGTGCCTTCCATGCTGGTTATGCAAATGTAATTACCACTAGCAAATTTGTTTTGGCTGAGAAAACTCCAGATGCTGGAAAAACATCTAAAGGTATTTTTTTTTTTTTAATGTTAGGATTATCAACTGATGCTATCAGTGGGATAATGATTCCATCTTTGGCTTTGACAGTAAACCCAGAAATTCATGAACGTGGCTATTCCAACAGGAAATAAAAATATAAGCATTAAAAAAATCTCCCAGGGGCGCCTGGGTGGCTCAGGAGGATAAACATCTGACTTCAGCTCAGGTCATGATCTCACAGTTCTTGGGTACAAGCCCCTCATCGGGGTCTGTGCTGACAGCTCAGAGCCTGGAGCCTGCTTGGGATTCTGTGCCTCCCTCCCTCTCTCTCTGTCCCTCCCCCGCTTGCACTCGATCTCTCTCCACTCAAGTCATGTCATTTACAGAGTGTCCATCAAGGAGTAGATGTGCTCTAATCAACGTGGGTTTCCCCCGTTGTATTGTAGTTTTAGACCTTTGCTCTAACTTCCACTAAGCCCTGCTAAGGATGTGACAGAGTAGGCCTTGGTTTCATCACTGTAATTTGTTTTCACATTTGTAAAAGAGATGGTGGACCAGCAAGATGATGATGATGATGATGATGATGATGATTTTTCAAGTAGCCTTCACACCGAGTGTGGAGCCCAATGCAGGGCTTGAACTCACAAACCTGAGATCAAGACTTGAGCTGAGGTCAAGAGTCAGATGCTTAACTGACCGAGACACCCAAGGGTAGGCCTCTGATGAGACAGTATTTGATCAATTTGATTCTCCAGCCAACTCTGGGGACCCCTTCAGATTCAATCCAGTATTGTACCTCCTAAGGTAACACACGCAACTCTCAGAATCCGCCTGCGTTCTGCATGACAGATGTTTACTGGTCGTGGCGTTAACACTCTATAAAGTGATTGAGCCTCTGTCATCAGGGAGTCAATTTTGTTTTTTCACTCTGTCCTATCTAAAACAGAATTGAAGAAATTTTCACTAGAGATGAAAAGAAAAGATCCTTTTGGTTAGACAATTAGGGAATCCATGGCACTCATTATTCCACCATAAGGAGGTCTTGCATTTGTGACTGATCCTTTGGGATCAGATGAAAATGTCTTCCAGCTGGAGGTCAAAGGTATCTGGTGACATGCCCATATCTTCGTTTTGATATGTCAGATACGGGGAGGAGACCAGGTACAGGGCAGCAGAGAATCATAGGTTTGGCAGACGCCAAAAAAATCAGTCATTCTTATTCATTGAAATAAAGTCACAACCTCTGATGAAAACCACACGTCTCTTCCTTGTCACCAGCTTCTCTGGAAGACTTGGCTCCGGTCTCAGTCTTTGTGATGATTTCAGTGTTTGCCTCTTGATCATAATCGCTGCCATTTATGGAGTCCCTTTTATGATTCAGACATGTTGCATGTTCTGGTTCTAATCCCGATGCCTGTGAAGCGGGGAGAATTTTGATTCTCCTTTGTGAGAAACCCCTCATAGTGGCTGAGCTGGGATACGGAAAAGACCCACTGACCTGGTTTTAGAGCTCATGGTTCCCAGGGCAGTGGTTTCTCAGGGAGAGGCTCCTTCTGAGGGCTGCTGGCCATGGAGGTTGGGCCTCAGGTCCTGGCCAGTGCGTGTTTCTTTCCAGGCCAACTGAGTCTGCTTAACATCCGATTGAGGAGATCCATAAATGCTTTCAATTCTGCACCACCGAGGATTTTACATTGATGGCAGATTTCGTGACCAAAATGACAGCCTTCTGATAAACCCAAACCAAAAAACCCTACGCCTTTGCTTACGGATTTTAATTTCCTGGCAAAGTGACTAACGTGACATCATAGAGACTAGGCGCCTTTCTTCTTCCCAGCCTAACCTTCCCTGGATGGTTGGTTATTTTGACTCTATGGCGTGTTCTGGTGAGATTCCCCACTGACCTGGGAACAATGAACAATGTAATGGAGACTGTGTTTCAGCAACTTCTGTGTGGTGGTCAGTGTGCCACATTTCCTCTGTCACCTTGAGCCTGTGGACTCCTGACCCTAAGTGATACCTGCCTATGCAGTGCAGAGCAATGGTTTTTAACCTGTTGATAACCACAAGCCATTTAGAAATTTCTTTGAGATTTTTGGTGTCCCTTTTATCGAGACACAAGGGTGAATATGAACCCACTGAATGAGAATATGCCTGCCTGTCCATTGCACATACTTTCACTAACAAAGAATAAATAGAATACCTATAAATGACACAGGAGCTTGAAATGTCAGAAGCTAGGTCTTACTGGGTTTCTTCCTTACCCTGTCAGCCTGACCATGAGATCGGTAGCTTCCTGGGGGAATTCTCATAAATGTTTTGGTGTATTTCTTTACGCCTCAACCGCCCCCCACCCCCCTGCCGCATGTTTTATGTAGTTGAATTCTATTGAACATAATTGGCTTTAATAATGCATACAAGTCGGGGATTCAAGCTTTTTCTATAAAGAGTCAGGCAGCAAATATCTTAGGCTTTGAAGACCATGTGACTCAGCGACTCTGTTGTTGTAGTGTGCAAACAGACATCAACGATACACAAGCAAATGGGCATCGATGTGTTCCAGTAAAACTTCATTTACAAAACATGAGCTAAGCGTGTTGTGCTGACCCCTGATGTATGCTGTTGAAACAAACTTATTATTAATAATATATATCAGTTATAGATAATATCTGTCTAGCATAGTTCATTAGAATTCACTAATGAAAACACCCCCCAGCATGGGGGTTTGACCATCCTCCATAATTTTATGGGTTTGACTATCATGACTCAAAGTCCATGGCAGGAAATAGCTATTTTTTTCCATGTAATTCTTGTATTTTGGAGGGTAAAAAATTATCCTTACACAATATCTTATGTAAAAAAAAAAATAACCTATCAAAGAAAAGTTAAGCCATTCCTTATTAGGGATTTCTGGAACTACCTGGCCTCAGTTATTGTATTAAGTGGTTACTGAATAAGACATGTTTTTTTTCTAAACTGTGAAAAAAAGATGTACAATTTTATTGGTAAATAAGCAGAAGCAGAGTAGTAATCAGGGAGGAAATGACCAGACACAAGATTTGTCCACAGGTTGGAGAATTCAACTGAAAAATGTATCATCCAACTGGATTTCTACCCAGCACCAGCTTCTCTGTCTCCATCGGTGTTGAATTCACCAACAAACTATCTCCAACCCTTCTTGCTCTAGGACAGGCTCTAGCTTGGACCCTGCCACGGTTAGCACCTACCCCTATCATCCTACACCATGCCTACACCATACCTCCCTAGACAGAATCCATGCTGTAGATTGGTTTCTTTCTTTCTTTCTTTTTTTTTTTTTAAAGATTTTATTTTTTTAAGTAATCTCTACACCCAATGTGGGGCTCAAACTCATGGCCCTCAGATCAAGAGTTGCACACTCCACCGACTGAGCCAGCCAGGCACCTCTAGATTGGTGTTCCTGAAATGCATCTGCAGTAGGTTTAAGGCTTCCGTGAAAAAGGGTTCTGTAACTTAAAAGTGTTTAGGAAATGCTGGGATAGCCAAGTTTTACCACGGCACTTCTCAGAGCTTTTAATATGGTGATATGCACGTGATTTCATGATGTACAAAATTTCCCAAGGTTATTAGAAACGAACTCCCTTCTTGTTTTTTTCACAGAATAATTTACAAAACTAGTGTTTGGTATGAATTATTTTGAGAAATCCTTATGGATCTACCTGTCTTGTTGTTCTTCAGAACTTAGCTTCTTTGTGTACTCCCTTAGGGACCTTCTCTGCTTCAAAGGGTGATAGTCTATCATGTAATGTATTAACCATAGTCCAAAGTTAATACCTGAGAGTGGGGCTATATGCCTTATTCATCCCAGGAGTATTTGAGGCTCCCGGACATCCAATGTTACATTTCAAGTAATTGATCAGGCTACTATAGCACTTGTCACGTTGCAATGCATTATGATCGATAGATGATAGATAGATAGATAGATAGATAGATAGATACAGATGTAGATCATCCACCAGAAGATGAGTCATGACTTATTTTTTTCTTTTCTCCTGTTTCTAAGACAGTATCTTACATGTAGTAAGAACTGTCTTCAATAAATAATTTTATGAGTGAGTGATTTTAATGGAGAGATTTTAGGTATTATGCCAGAACAATGGGAGAATTTCTTTGGGTCAGGTCAGCTTTTGGTGGAAACTCAAAAATCAGAGTATATTATTGACTTATTTTCATATTACTCACTGGCAGCACCTGTCAAACTGCTTAGAAACTCCTGGGAGCGCACATAGGTTACTTCCTAAATTCGTATTAGATGCTTCTCTCTCTCTCTCTCTCTCTCTCTCTCTCTCTCTTTTTAATTACCTTGAACTTAAAGATAAAAATGTATCCACAAACTACCTAACTTTCTTAATGTTATTTTTCTAATCGCATTCTTGTCTGATAGACTGTGGTCTAATTTACATGGCAAAAGTGAAAGATCATGGTTACAAAGTAGACTTGTCATTTGTATGTTATCTGAGTATTTTGTTGACATAATATTACCAGTTTCCACCGTATTTCCGTGAGGTTGATGGATGTAAATGTCGGAGCACTGAGTCACTGAAAGGCCCAAATGGTTGGCTGATACTTCAAAGCTAGTTTGTGGTAGAACCTTTCCTGATATTCATGTCATAGGGTTTCTTTTATTCCCTCTTCAGTGGTGTTTCTTTGTGACATGTCACTTATTTAATAAGTCAGAAACGTGTAGCTGAAGTGATAAGTAGAGTTGTGTAGATGATTGATTTGGTGAGCATCCCCAGAGAAATATCAGAACTACAAGATACTTTCCCATCATAGAAACTCCTGGTCTAGATCTTAGACAAGATAAGAGAACTAAAATGTTTTATCTGTATTTTTAAGCTGAGCTTTTCTGTTAGAAAACATATTCTTGAGGTTTGCGGGGAGTATCTGTGGCTCCTGTTGGAAATTAGAATGGCATAAATATGTACCTAGCTCGGATCCTCACTTTGTGTGTGTTACTAGCATTGCAACAGTCAGGCGATTTAGAAGAAAAATAGTTGTAATAAATATGGCAAAGCACTTTCGCCAATGAAAAAGAAAGATACAAACATCCCCGTGGAAATGGACAAACATTTGAAGGGGCAACTCGTAAAAGATTATCAACCTCGCTAGTAGTCAAAGCGACTGAACAAAAATAAGATAGAATCTTCAACCTTTCACCTATAAGTTTGCAATGGCTGAAGTGATTGACGAAACCCACCGTTGGTAGATCTGGGACAACAGGTACCTTCATGCCTTGTTGGTGGGGGGTGTAAGTCAGCTCCCATTTTTGACTTTAAGCTGCAGTTTCATACGTCATACATCCATACCCATGAACTGGCTGTCCAGGTAATGAATTTGGCTTTGTAGACCAGTGGACAAGGAATGACCACTGAGAGTTATCTTATGTGGCACTAATTTGCCAGCCAACTTCATGTTTACCGATTCAACTTTTGCACATCTTCTTGAGAAAGCAGTGTGTGTGAAAGTAAGACACCATCTTGTGCAAATTTCCTGGGGGGAACTTACGACGAAGAGATACACAGAAAAAGTATGAAAAGTTCAAAAACATGTATATTCTCCTTGCTGGGTAGTCTAGAGTTAAAAAAAAAAAGAAAGAAAGAAGCCAGGGGCTAGCAGCAGGGGAGTCGTAGTGCATCAGAAGACATCTAACAGGGCATTGGTTTTGTGGGTTCGAGCCCTGCATCGGGCTCTGTGCTGACAGCTTGGAGCCTGGAGCCAGCTTTGGATTCTGGGTCTTCCTCTCTCTCTGCCCCTCCCCCGCTCATGCTCTGTCTCTCGCTCTCAAAAACAAATAAACATTAAAAAATATTACAAAAAAAAAGAGCTGGCTTTGGAATCTGGAAGGCCTGAGTTCGAATCTTCACTCTATTATCACTCAGCTTTGTAATTGTGAGTGAATTCCTTAACCTCTCCTAGCCTTAATTTTTCATCTATAATATGTAAATAATGACTCTACTCAATGTATTATATTGTGATAGGGATTAAATGGGCTAATGCCCTCAAGAGCTTAGCACAGAGCCTTATGCACTGCAAGTGTACAATGAATCTCCAGCCATCGAATGCTGTAGAAAGGTAGTGAAAGGATATAATATACACAGGTATTTACCTAGAAAGCTGTCTGGAGGAAGGTCCATGGATAGTGGCTAAATTGCCATCTCTGGGCAGTGGGATTTGGGTGAATTTTTCTTTTTTTTCTTTCTTTCTTTTTCTTTTCTTTTTTTTTTTTTTTTACTTTTCTGTAGTGTCTGATTTTTTTTTTACAACAATTATACTGTTTTTTTTTAATTAATCAGAAAAAATATAACAAAACGATTTGAATTTAGGGAAAGAAGCTAAGTACAATTTAAGAGATGTTATACTGGGAGCATGTTTTAAAGAAAATAATAGTCACAGTAATCTTTCTTTTATTTAAAACATTTTTTTAATGTTTTTTTATTTATTTTTGAGACAGAGAGGACAGAGCATGAGCAGAGGAGGGGCAGAGAGAGAGAGAGAGACACAGAATCCGAAGCAGGCTCCAGGCTCCGAGCTGTCAGCACAGAGCCTGACGCGGGGCTTGAACTCGCCAACCGCGAGATCGTGACCTGAGCCGAAGTCGGATGCCCAATCAACCGAGCCACCCAGGCGCCCCTCTTTCTTTTATTTTTATCTTAAAAAAAAAATGGAACCTTGTGCATGGCTGGATTAATCATAGCGGATTGGCTGCGTCCAGGCATGCGAGGCCTTAACTGTTCTTTCCAGGCACGGATCTCAATTACATTTCCCAGATGCAACCCCCTTCTCCCACTCTCTCCTTGTTTCTAGGTGGGACCAGATACCTAGTTCCTCCTGGTGAAACATGACCAAAGAATAAATGTCACTTCCAGATCAAATTAGTAAAGAATAGGCATGCCTTTTCCATGGTGTTCTATTCCCTGTCCGGCAGCAGGAAGAAAGGACTCCCAAGCCCCAAGGGCTGGTTTTGCCCAAAGTTAGCAAACCTCCTACTGGAGGGAGGCCTCCAAGAGAGACAGCTGACCAGGAACTTCTGCATTGATCTTTGTGTGAGTAGTAAGCTTTTATTAGTGTTATGCCCTTGAGAGTTTGAGCTGATTTGTTATAGCGTTTGGTCTTATCTGAGTTCTACCATTATACATCATCCTCTTTGGTCCGTGTATGACCCTCTTGGATTAAATTCATTACATCGTATAATGTACCACCACAAACCTACCCCCAATGAGAACATTCCGAATAACTTACATCTATGTGCTCCTTACCTTTGATCTATATCTATATCTAATCTATATCTATATCTATCTATAGATCTAGGAGTAGAGTTTTTGGAGCTGCACAGTATTTAAATGTTCAGCTTTAAATGATAATGCCAACTGCTTTTCTAAAGGTTGTACCAGTTTCTAATGCCATAAGTAATACACGTTGTTCCATATCTTTGCCATCACAGAAGTATTATTAGACTTCTCAATTCTGGCCATTTGAGTAGGAATAAGATGGGGTCATGCTGTGGTCTTGATTTACATTTTCACGATCACTAGTGAGCTTATGCCAAAATCCTTCTGAAGAAAAAGATAAGAAGAGGGCTTGCCTTGCTAGAAATTAAGGTTAACTTATAAGGCCATAGTAAATAACCTAGAGTAGTGTGAACCAAGCATAGACAAATTACCAATGGAACAGACTAGAGAATTTAGAACAGATGCACATAGATGTGGACCTTTGATATATGACAGTAGTGTGGGAAAAGGAGAAGCTACTCCAGAACCACAGCTAGAAAATTCAGTTATCCAAAGAGAAAAGAAATGCATTTGGATGTCTATCTCACATCGCATACAGAAGTAACCACCAGAAAGGTTAACCATTTAAGTGTCCAATGCAAGACGTTAAAACCGTTAGCAGGGGTTGGTCTTTCTGGCTTTGGGGAAGGGAAAAACTTATTAGGGTACAAAAAAACAATAACCACAGAATAAAACATGGAGAAATTTGGTTACATGAAAGTTAGTATTTTTTGTTTATCGAAGACATGGCAAAGAAAGTGGAAAGAGAAGCTACAAACTGAGACAAAATATTTGCAACAGATGTAGCAGACAAAGAATTAGTATGGTGAACACATAATTTTCACATATTGCTAACAAAATAACAAATTATCTAGTAGAAAAATGGAATGCATTCTACAGAAGAAGACATTAAAATTTTTTTTCAATGTTTATTTATTTTTGAGAGAGGCAGAGACAGAGCTTGAGCAGGGGAGGGGCAGAGAGAGAGAGAGAGGGAGACACAGAATCCAAAGCAGGCTCCAGGCTCTGAGCTGTCAGCACAGAGCCCAATGCAGGGCTCGAACTCACGGACCATCAGATCATGACCTGAGCCGGAGTCGGACACCCAACCGACTGAGCCACCCAGGCGCCCCCAGAAGAAGACATTTTTATGTGGATCATCTATTATGTATGAGGAAATACAAATTAATTTTTTTTCAGGTGAATAAAAATATTCAGATCAAAAACTAAAAAGGAAAGAGAAGATATATTGTGTTTCCTTACTTATATCCTTCATAATTTGTATCTTCTTCCCTCAAAAGTGAATGGATTCCTTCAAAAATGGATTCTACCATTCCACTGTGAGGTCACACACACACACACACACACACACACACACACACATATGGCACTGATGTTTCAGAGTATAAATGTTTATGTTTGCTTGTACTTATGCATGCTTACTCACTCATAGGCTTATGTACTCTTAAACATTTACATTTATTACAAATATATAATCCAGCACCTTCTCTGTGTCAGGCATTGTCCTAGACTCTGAGGAATGAAAAAGATGAACAATTTCTGGAAAGAGATGGAAAATTTTAAAAGTCAGCAAGTAAATTATTGTTATATTACATGGTGCTGAGTACTATGAATGGAAGTAGAGAGGCAAGGGGAGAGCAAAGATACCAGAATTGGCGTGTGGGTACAGTTTTCAATTGGGTGGTCAGAAAAAGCCACAGTGAGAAAGCAATGGGAGTGAGACATACTTATGTCTATGGGAAGAGAATATCAGGCAGAGTAAACAGCAAGTGAAAGGACTTAGAGGCAGAAGCATGGCTGGCATGTCCGAGAAACAGCTAAGAGGTCATAGTGACTGCAGAGGAGGGATAAGGGAGAAAGAGTGGCAGGAGATGATGTTAGAGAGTGAGAAAGGAAGGCATAGTTCATGGAAGCATTTGTAAATTCTTGTGAGGATTTTGGGTGCATATAATTATATACATAGTAATTTTATAATTTTTATATCTTCTTGATGAATTAACCCCTTTGTCATAATATGATGTCCTTTGCCTCTTCTTACATTTTTGATATAAAGTCTGTTTTGTCTTAGTATAGTTACCTCTGCCCTCTTTTGGTTTCCAGTTGCATGGAATATCTTCTTTCATCACCTTACTGTGAACTGGTATGTGTCCTTAAAGCTGAAGTGAGGCAACACATAGTTGGTTATTTTTTTTAATCCCGTCATTCTATGCCTTTTGATTGGAGAATTTAACCCATTTATATTTAAGAAATTATTGATGGGTAAGGACTTACTGATGCCGTATTTTTTTTTTTTCTGGTTGTTTTGCAGTTCTCTTGTTTCTTTCTTCCTCTCTGTATTTATTTGTGAGTTAGACTTTTAGTAGTGGCATTCTTTGATTCCTATCTCTTTATCTTTTGTGTGTCTACTATAGGTTTCTGCTTTATGGTTACCATGTGGCTTGCATAAAACATATTACAGATATAACAGTCTATTGTAAGCTGATAACAACTTAACTTCAATTGCATATTAAAACTCTATCTTTTTATTACCCAACCCCCCACATTTTATGTTTTTATGTTATAGTTTGCCTCTTTTTTATATTGTGTATCCATTAGCAAATTATAGTAGCTATATTTATTGTTAATACTTTTGTTCTTTAACATTTACACTAGAGTTAAGTGACTAACACACATTGGAGCACCTAAATATATCAAATAATGGTAAGAGATCTGCAGGAGAAAGAACCAATAATACAAGAATAGCAGGAGATTTCAATACTCCACTTTCAACAATGGGTAGATTATTGAAACAGAAAATCAATAAGGAAACATTGGACTTGGACTACTATTTAGACCAAATGGACCTAAGAGACATATACAGATCATTCCATCCAACGGCAGCAGAATACACATTCCTCTCAAGCACACACAGACCATTCTTCAGGATAGATTATACTGTAGGTCACAAAACAAGTCTTAGCACATTTAGGAAGATTGAAATCATACCAAGTATCTCTTCTGAGCAGAAGAGTATGAATTAGAACTTAGTAACAGGAAGAAAACTGGAAAATTTACAAATATGTGGAAATTAAACAACGAACTTCTGAACAAACAATGGGTCAAAGAAGAAATCAAAAGGCAAACTAAAAAATATCTTGAAACAACTGAAAATGGAATCATAAAACTTAAGAGATTCAGGAAAGGTGGTTCTAAGAGGGAAGTTTATAGTGATAAACACTTACATCAGGAGAACAAAAGATCTCAAACAACCTAATTTTACACACTTCAGGAAACTGGAAAAAGAAAAGCAAACTAAGCTTAAAGTTAGCATAATGAAAGAAATAATAAGGGCCAAGTTACAAGAGCAAATTCTTTTTTCTTTTTTAATTTGATTTTATTTTTTTGTTTTTTTATTCTATTTTATTATTTAATATTTTTCAGTTTTAAATTTTTTAAAACTTTTTTCCCTTCTCTTTTCTTTCAATAATCACTTTAAATGTAAATTTACTAAATTTTTCAATCAAAAGACATAGGCTATCAAAATGGATAAAAAACAAGACCGACCTATATTCTGCCTACAGGGACTCACTTTAGACCTAAAGACACCTGAAGATTGAAAGTAAGGGGAGGAGAACCATCTATCATGCTAATGGACATCAAAAAGAAAGCCAGAGTAGCCATACTCATATCAGACAAACTAGATATTTTTTTAAAAAATTTTTAATGTTTATTTTATTTTTGAACGAGAGAGAGACAGGGTGTGAGTGGGGGAGGGGCAGAGAGAGAGAGAGACAGACAGACAGACAGAATCTGAAGCAGGCTCCAGGCTCTGAGCTGTCAGCACAGAGCCCGACATGGGGCTCGAACTCACAAACCGCGAGATCTTGATCTCAGCTGAAGTCAGACACTCAACCGACTGAGCCACCCAGGCGCCCCCAGACAAACTAGATTTTTAAACAAAGACTGTAACAAGAGGTGAAGAAGAGCATTATATTATAATTAAGGGATCTATCCACCATGAAGATCTAACAATTATAAATATTTATGCCCCAACTTAGAACACCCAAATATATAAATCAATTAGTCACAAACATAAAGAAACTCATTGATAATAATACCACAAAGTAGAGGACTTTATTATCCCACTTACAACAATGGATAGATCATCTAATCAGAAAACCAACAAGGAAACAATGGTTTTGAATGACACACTGGACTGGATGGACTTAACAGATAAATTCAGAACATTTCATCCTAAAGCAGCAGAAGACACATTCTTCTTGAGTGTACATGGAACATTCTCCAGAATAGATCACGTACTGGGTCACAAATCAGCCCTCAACAAATATAAAAAGATCGATATCATACCATGCATACTTTCAGACCACATGTTATGAAACTTGAAATCAACCACAAGAAAAAATTTGGAAAGACCATGAATACTTGTAGATTAAAGAACATCCTACTAAAGAATGGATCGCTTAACCAAGAAACCAAAGAGGAAATTAAAGAGTACATGGAGTCAGTGAAAATGAAAACATGACAGTCCAAAATCTCTGAGATGCAGTAAAGGCAGTCATAAGAGGGAAGTATATAGCAATCCAGGCCTTCCTAAAGAAGGAAGAAATGTCTCAAATACACAGCCTAATCCTTGTCTGGAAAAAGAACAGCAAATAAAGTCCAAAACCAGCAAAGAAGGGAAATGATGAGGTTAGAGTATAAATCAATGATTTCAAAAAAGAAAAAAACAAAACAAAAAACAAACCAGAACAGATCAATGAAACCAGGAGCTGGTCTTTGAAAGAATTAACAAAATTGATAACCCCCAAGCAAGATTTATCAAAAGTAAAAAGGAAAGGACCCAAATGAATAAAATCATGAATGAAAGAGGAGAGATCGCAACCAACACCACAGAAATATAAGCAACAATAAGAGAATATTATGAGCATTTATATGTCACAAACTGGGCAACTTGGAAAAAATGGACAAATTCCTAGAAGCATATAAATACCAAAACTGAAACAGGAAGCAATAGAAAATTTGAACAGACCCATAATGAGTAAATAAATTGAATCAGTAGTCAAAAATCTCCCAAAAAGGGTCCAGGGCCAGATGGCTTTCCAGGGGAATTCTACCAAACATTTAAAGAAGAGTAAATTCCTATTCTTTTGAAGCTGTTACAAAAAATATAAATAGAAAGAAAACTTCCAAACTCATTCTATGAGGACAGCATTACCTTGATTCCAAAACCAGACAAAGACCCCATTAAAAAGGAGAATTACAGACCAATTTTCCTGATGAACATGGATGCAAAAATTCTCAACAATATACTAGCACACCAAATCCAACAATACATTAAAAGATTATTCGCCATAATCACATAGGATTTATTCCTGGGATGCAGGGATGGTTCCATATCCACAAATCAATCAACATGATACATCACATTAATAAAAGAAAGGAAAAGAACCACATGATCCTCTCGATAGATGCAGAAAGAGCATTTGACAAAATACAGCATCCTTTCTTGATTAAAACCCTGAAGAAAATAGGGATAGAAGGAACATACCTCAAGATCATAAAGGCCATATAGGAAAGACCCACAGCTAATATAATCTTCAATGGGGGAAAACCCCTGAGAGCTTTCCCCCTAAGGTCACAACAGGGATGTCCACTCTCACCACTGTTGCTCAACATAGTGTTGGAAGTCCTAGCCTCAGCAATCAGACAAGACAAAGAAATAAAAGGCATACAGATTGGCAAGGAAGCAGTCAAACTTTCACTCTTCACGGACAACATGATACTCTATGTGGAAAACCCAAAAGACTCCACCAAAAAATTGCTAGAACTGATATGTGAATTCAGTGAAATCACAGGATATAAAATCAATGTACAGAAATTGGCTGCATTTCTATATACCAATAATGAAGCAGCAGAAAGAGAAATCAAGGAATTGATCCCATTTACAATTGCACCAAAAACCATAAAATACCTAGGGATAAACCTAACCAAAGAGGTGAAAGATCTGTATGCTGAAAACTATAGAAAGTTTATGAAAGAAATTGAAGAAGACACAAAGAAATGGAGAAACATTTCATGCTCATGGATCAGAAGAACAAACATTGCTGAAATGTTGATACTATCCAGAACAATCTACACATTCAATGCAATCTCTGTCAGAATAACAGAATTCTTCACAGAGCTAGAACAAACAGTTCTAAAATTTGTATGGAGCCAGAAAATGGAACCATAATGTTGAAAAGAAAACCAAAGCTGGAGGCATCACAATTCTGGACTTTAAGCTGTATAACAAAGCTGTAATCATCGAGACAGTATGGTACTGGCACAGAAACAGACACTCAGATCAATGGAACAGAATAGAGAACCCAGAAATGGACTCGCAAACGTATGGCCAACTAATCTTCGACAAAGCAGGAAAGAGTCCCCAATGGAAAAAAGACAGTCTCTTCAGCAAATGGTCTTAGGAATACTGGACAGCGTGACATGCAGAAGAATGAACCTGGACCATTTTATCACACCATACACAAAAATAAACTCAAAATGGATGAAAGACCTGAATGTAAGACAGGAAACCATCAAAATCCTAGAGGAGAAAACAGGCAACAATCTCTTTGACCTCGGCCACAGCAACTTCTTATACCATATCACTGGAGGCAAGGGAAACAAAAGCAAAAATGAACTATTGGGACCTCATCAAGATAAAAAGTTTCTGCACAGTGAAGGAAACAATCACCAAAACTAAAAGGGAACAGACAGAATGGGAGATTTTTGCAAATGACATACCAGATAAAGGGTTAGTATCCAAAATCTAGAAAGAACTTATCAACCTCAACACCCAAAAAACAAATAACCCAGTGAAGAAATGGGCAGAAGACATGAACAGACAGTTTTCCAAAGAAGACAACCAGATGGCTAACATACACATGAAAAGATGCTCAACATCACTCATCATCAGGAAGATAGAATGAGATACCACCTCACACATTTCAGAATGGCTAAAATGAACAACTCAGGAAACAACAGATATTGGTGAGGAGGCAGAGAAAAGGGAACACTTGCACTGCTGTTGGGAATGCAAACTGGTGTAGCCACTCTGGAAAATAGTATGGAGGTTCCTCAAAAAATTAAAAATAGAACTACCCTATGGCCCAGCAATTGCACTACTAGGTAGTTTTTTAAATTTTTATTAAAAAATTATTTTAAAGAATGAAATCTTTACATTTGCAACTATGTGGATGGAACTGGAGGGTATTATGCTAAGTGAAATTTAGTCAGTCAGAGAAAGACAAAAATCATATGACTTCACTCATATGAGGACTTTAAGAGACAAAACAGATGAACATAAGGGAAGGGAAACAAAAATAATATAGAAACAGGGAGGGGGACAAAACAGAAGAGGCTCATACATATGTAGAACAAACTGAGAGTTGCTGGAGGGGTTGTGGGAGGGGGGATGGGCTAAATGGGTGAGGGGCATGAAGGAGGGCACTTGTTGGGATGAGCACTGGGTGTTATTTGTAAGTGATGACTCACTAAGTTCTACTCTGAAACCATTATTACACTATATGTTAACTAACTTGGATTTAAATTAAAAAAAATAAATCCTGTGCTCATGGGTTGGAAGAATTATTATTGTTAAAACGTCCAGAGTATCCAAGGCCATTGATAGTTTATATAATCCCTATCAAAATTCCAATGGCTTTTTTCACAGAAATAGGAAAAACAGTCCTAAAATTCATGTGGGATCAGAAAAGATCCTTAATAGCCAGAGCAACCCTGAGAAAGAAGACGAAAATGGGAGGCATCACACTTCCTGATTTCAAACTATATTCCAATTCTATTGTAATCAAAACAGTATGGTGTTGGCAAAAAAGCAGACATACAGTCCAAGGGATCAGGGTCAAAAGCCCAGAAACACACCCATACTTACATAATCAATTAATATTTGACAGGTGAGCCAAGACTACTCAGTGGGGAAAGGACTGTCTCTTCAATCAATGGTGCCGAGAAAACTGGATATTCACACGTAAAATCGTAGAATTGGACCTCTATCCCAAACCACTCACAAAATTTCACTCCAAATGGATTAAACATCTAAATGTCGTCCCTAGAACCGTAAAACTCCTAGAACAGAACATAGGAGGAAAGTTTCTTGACATTGGTCTTAGCAGTGATTTTTCAGATACGACACCAACAGCACAAGCAACGAAGTAAAAAATACGTAAGTGGGACTCTGTCAAACCCAAAAGCTTCCGCACAATATAAAACAACAACAACAACAATCAACAAAATGAAAAGGCAGAGTGGGAGAGAATATTTGCAAGCCATCTATCCGATAAGGGGCTACTATCAAAAATGTATCAGCAACTCCTACGACTCACTCATTAGCAAAAAACGAAATTATCCAATTAAAAATAAGCTGAATAGACGCTTTTCCAAAGACGTACAGGTGGCCAGCGGTAATGTGAAGGTTGTTGGCAATTAGCGTCTGCGCACTCGCACACCAGCACATCAACCTGTTTTGTCCCAGGTTTCTATTTTCTTGTCGCCTAATTCTTCCCCACCAGAGACCGCAGTCCTGCTTTGAAAAACTGGAAGTGAATAATTCACTCTGAGAGTTTAACCAATTTCGTTGCAATATGCTAAAGAAAAATTCAGCCGTGGGTCAAATTGTCTGTTTGATTGAAAGCCTAAGAGGAAAATCACAGGCGCAGGAGCCTGCCATCTAGTGGGAGACGCAGAAATATAATTGAGCAGGGCAATAAACGATAAAAACAGTGGTGGAGACAAATCTCCAAGGGAGCACAGACGATGGCGCAACTCAATTTTATCTAGAGAATTCAGGAAAACATGCAGTTTCCAAGTATGGAGCTGGGATGGGCATTGGGAAGTGATATGTGGGGGGGTGTAAGCGCGGATGGTATATTTGGTTGAGCACACACACATTTGTTGAGACTAGGAGGTTCGGGAACTGTGCGTGAGGGGCAGAAAGGGAACCTGAAAGGGAAACGTTCTATTGATCTTGAACGACCTTGTGTATGACAAGAAGAGACCGGAAATAGATTCTGTAGGCAATGGATATTGGCAAAGAGCTTCTCAGGAGGGAAATGACACGATTGAGACATTAGAATGATTAGTCCGGCAGTGTTGCGACAATAGATTGGAAAGTGGGGGAGACCTGACACTGGGAAACCAGTTGGTCTACTGCAGTGGTCCTACTGAGATTGACGAGGGCTTGCCTAGAGCCACGTGGAAAGAGGAGCAGGTGTACTGAACAGCTACCTAGAAGGTATACTTAGTGCACCTTGGTTGAGGGCGACATGTGAATGGATAGCAATGAGTCTACGATGGCCCCAGGTTCTGTGTTTCAATAATGGATGGAAAATAGCATCGTTTTCCAGGTCAGGGAGGAATAGGAGGAAAAGCATTTTGAGTGGAGTACCAGGAAGGTGCCACGGATATACTTGAGTCCTGCTAGAGGTCTGCGAGTGGACACTACATTTGGGGAAGACTCCATGGCGACAGGTAGCAAGAACTAGAAGATGGTCTTACGATTTTGTCGAGTGATTCTACTTCTGGTTACTAAGGGGAAATGACTCCATATCTGTTAATGAAAACTTACCTTATAGACGGGATCTATGTGACAATGTTAGAAGGGAGGGGTTTAATGTGTGTGTGTGTGTGTGTGTGTGTGTGTGTGTGTGTGTGTATCACAAAGACTGTGAAGGACCGTGCGAGGATATCTAAAATAGTATTTGGTCACAAGTGCACAAACATGTGTCTACCAATAGAGACTTACTGGAAAAAATGTTAAAGATGAACGCTGGCAGGATGGCATGATCAGAGACAATTGTCTCTTTCTTTCAAAAGAAAGTTCATGTCAGGCCAACTACTTATCAAGAGCTTTATAGAAGGTAGATATTAATTTGTAATAAAGCAAACATGTGCATGCAGACATGCTCCAAACACTCTTATTTAACTGCTTCTTGGGTATGGGGGGGGGGCATGTAAAGAAATGGGAGTCATTCGAATGAGGGTCCGGGAGAGAAATGAGAAGAAAAAGGGGTTGAGAAACTCAGGGCCCCAGCAGCAGCCCTTTGTCCCCCAAGGCGGTTTCTCTGGATGGCATCAGGGACCCGGGGGGCCACGGTGGGGGAAGCCTCACGTCACAGCGGATGTGACATGAGACAGGTGGGGAAGCAGGACCGCTGTGACCACCGCACCTCATTTCCTTACACTGTCCCCACACTGGGCCACGGTACCGATGTGGCCTTGGGCCATGCCTGCAGCGGAAGATTTGAACTCAGATCGGTGGCAGGAGATGAGACAAAACCACGTTCCTCGTCTGCTTGCATTTGGTTTCACTGACACATTCACCACAAGGGGCCAAGGCCACAAGGTGTGGGGTTAGCGCGAGTGGGGGGGCGGGGGGGGGCAAAGGAACTTTTTCTTCGGAGAGAAAGGCATCTGTACTGCAAAGACTTTCCACGATTCCACACCCACCCCGAAAGCCCCCTCTTACCACAGGAAGTGCGCTCACCACTGGAGGAATAAAGAGGCTCTTGAGAGCAGTCGCATCTTCACTCTGCCTGCACAGCTCAGAAGGACCTCAGCCATGAGACCTCTCGTCCTGGCCCTGCTCGCCATCTGCTTTCTCACCGAATTCATGGCGGAAGGTAAGCCGATAGGTTCTGCGTGAGACGGGCAACAGATAATGCGGGCAGGTGGGCACACGTCTGGGGTCTGAGTCAGGTTCTGACTCGAGAAAACTGCTTCCCCCGGGGTCAGCCTCAGACTTCCCCTGCGCAGAATGGGAAGGGTAATTTTGCTTTCGGGGGACTTGATGGATGCCGAAGACAGACAGAACTCGCTTAGAGTCTGGGCTCCAACTTTTCGTAACTGGGTGACTTGAGGGTACGTTTCGTAGCCTCTCTGGACCTACACTTACTTGTAAGTTGAATATCATGACAGACACTCTCACCTGGGCTTAACATGTAAACGAATAAAATTAGGGCGACTTAGCAGATTTCCTCACGAGTAATAATTTCTTGATTAACGTTAGCCGTGGCCTGGTGGTGATGATTGTCTACACCTTTGTAGCTTTTGCCTATTTAATAGCTCCCTTGATCCATTCTCAGAATTCTGGAAATTTTCGCCACAATGCGAGGATGAATTGGAGGGTGGATGTCTTGAGGCAAATCATAAATTTCTGTTTGAAAAAATGAATGGGAGCTCATGCCTTCATACCCAGGAAATCAGTATCACCTTCAAGTAGGAAGGAGAGTCTATGATTACTGCTATGAATGTTGTTCCCATTAATGATAAACTTCTTTAGTTTATAAGAGACCATGTGATAAGGGCTGACAGATCAGTGCCTTATACCCATTCAGAGAATCCTGTAAGACAGACCAAGATGAGACGTAGCTATACTAAGCCTCACCTGACTGTTCTACATGTTTCTTTCTTTTTTTTAAGTTTACTGATTTATTTTTGAGAAAGAGAGAGAGAGAGAGAGAGAGCAGGGGAGAGGCAGAGAGGGAGGGAAAGAGAGAGAATCCCGAGCAGGCTCCACACTATCAGTGTGGAACCCGACGTGGGGCTCGAACTTACAAACCTGAGATCACGACCTGAGCCAAAATCAAGAGTCAGACGCTTAACCGACTGAGCCACCCATGCACCCTTACGCATCTTTATTTCTTAAAGGATCATTTCCCCCACAGTTGATTGGAGTTTACTTCTCATGGCTCTGGCAGGAAGAGGGACTATCCTTCGAGTATAATTAAGGTTTCAGCTAACTCTCCTTTCAGTCTCTTAATTTGTAGCCAAGTTTCCTCCCTGAGTCCCTTCCCAAGTTTCTTCCCTGAACGACCGCTACGCGTCCCACTGGGGTTTAGCCTCTAGCAATCTGTGCTCTGACTCAGCTCAGCAATATGAGCGAGGGCGATGCCTTCAGCCGTAACACACGCGCACAGACGCTGCTGGAATAAGAAGATGTGGGGGTTTAGAGTCTAGAGGATTCTTGGAGTCTTGGGGAATCCATGTTAGGTGCTTCTCAGAGAAAAATGCTGTTTCCCAAGCAGTGCCCCACATCAGGCTCAGTGCTGACAGCTCAGAGCCTGGAACCTGTTTCGGATTCTGTGCCTTCCGCTCTCTCTCTGCTCATGCCCTGCCTCTTTCCCTATCTCAAAAATAAATAAACATTAAAAAAAAAAAGAGATTCTACCAAACTCTTAATTATTATTACCCCTCCCCAGTTATTTCCCCTTCTTCAATGTAAGATGGCTGTCTAAGCTGAAGCGTAATCCCCCTTGGGGGGGTTTCCACTGAGGACGAACAGTTGATGAACGACATCCTTTATATATCTCACACTTTAACATTTAAAATAATACATGTGGCTCCCCCACATTTTCTGTTGCCTTCCCCAAATTACTCTTTATTACATCACCCTTTGTCAGTTTATTCGTAGCATTGCAACATTCATGCTATTTGAAACGATATTTTATTTTTGTTTGCTTGGTTTTCTTCACCAGGCGTGGGGAGTGAAGTTCTAGAAAGGAGCATCTGCGTGAGCCTGATGACCAAGAAACTGCCAGTTAAAAACATCAAGACCTACACCATCAAGGAGGGCTCCATGAAAGCAGTGATGTGAGTTTGTTTCCTCAAAAGCTGGGCTTGATGGGACACAGCGTATAGAAATACTGCCCTCCTCAGGAAGTTGGCCCAGAGGAAGACTTCAAGCGAAGCAACAGCCCCTTTGTTTTTCTGTATTAGCCACATCTTTATGGAGCACCGAGTGGCAATTTTTGAAAGCAATTTGGCAATCAGATAAAGAATATCATCCTTCTGTCTGATTTAGCTTAGCAGAAGAGTCTGACTGGGAATCGGATGAATATTGTGCTTCGTTCTGAAGGCTAGGTTGGGAGATGGCTGGTTTGGGTCAGGATCTGACCATAGGGCCACACTGGTGTGAGATGCTTCCTTTCCCCTCCTTTCCCTCACCCCTCCCCTCCCTTCCCTTCCCTTCCCTCACCCTCCCTTCCCTTCCCTTCACCTCCCTTCCCTTTCCTTATGGTGTGCTAAAGTCGGGCACCATGTTTTAGCAGTTACTGTATCTTGAGGAAATGTGTGACGAACTAGCCTACAGGGAACCATTGTCTTTCCAGGATCTCATTTTCAGAATAGCAGCTCCCCCAACACATAAGTGCAACTTTACCCAAAGAAATTAAATAAGGAAATCACCTTTGTCCCCGAAACAAGACGGATGTGACTGACTCTATCTTTGCCTTGCTTTGCAGATTCATTACCAGACGTGGCCTCAAGGTCTGCGCGGATCCACAAGCCGAGTGGGTGAAAAAGGCAGTAGAAAACGTGGACAAGTCCACCAGAAGAAACATGAAACAGACCCAGCCAACAGGAGCCCAACATTTCACCAATTCAGCTGTGACCCTGACCACTTAGTGGCCTTCTGGCACCTTGTTCCCTCGCTAGCCCGCCAGCTCATTTCCCTTTACAAACTCCTGGACTAATTAGATTGTATTCACTTTTTATAAAAGTGCTGCACGAGTCCACTTATTTTCTTGTATTTTTATTTTTCGTGTCTCTCATATTCATGTAGATGCTTTAATTAATAAATATTTATTACTCAGAAGAGTCTCAAAGCCTATGCATTGCGTGTTGGGAAAGCGTAATACATCACGTAAGTTCTAGCTCCGTCCTAACCGTACCTCCCTTCGACGGTACTCATGACGGGAGCAGTTTTGGCCAGTGTCTGTCAGAGACGAGAGCTGTATTCACCATTCTCAGGTTCCAGCTTGCAGTGGTTCTCCACACACGAGTCACAAGTACAATGGTGACCATGGAAACAATTTAAGATCTACCTCAACCTGTTTTCCTAATAGAATTCTGTTTGTGGAATAAGGGAGAAAATACTGTCGTTGCATTTCTATCCTAAGCGTCCACCTACTCAAAAAGTGGCTTCAGTCATGTTTGATCTCTAGCAAATTCTCTTATCCCTCTGTGTTTCTTTGGGTCTCCCGCGAAAGAACGCAGACACAGGACGTGTCGGTTCTTTGTCAAGGTAGCAAAGGTCAGACATTTGGTGAGAAGATACTTTATTCAAATGACCATCAATGCTCTTTGGGCAATGCTGCCTTTCTGTGACATCTGTAATTGTCACCACTTCAGGGAGCGTTCTAGGCACGCTTGCCTGCCAGTAAGCTTTTAAACACCTCAAACACTGTCAACCTGGAACATTCCTTGAATGTGATCACAACTTGCGGTAAAGTTTTAATGAAACGCGCATCCAGGCGCTCAATATCCCAGACTCACGCTCTCTCACGTTTTCATTAAATTGCCGATTTGATTCACGTTTATGGCTACACTACCCCAGTAGCTGGTGATGTGGACATCTAGGTCTGACTCTAAACTGCAGGAACTTACTGTGCCTTGATCGTTTGAAGGGAAGAGAGAGGACTTACTACTCTCTAGTCCTCAGGGGGCACTCCACGCTATCAAATGCTTTCAGAGAGTAACCGAGGGCAGCTGGTTGGAATCAGCTCACTTCTAGTCATTCAGCTAGCGAGCCAGAGCGGAAACCACCAGAAAGCTGCTTCCCAGGACACTGTGGACCCATCTATCCCTCCCGCTTCAATTTGCCCACCCTAAGTTGGAAAGCCGGTCTTGAAGAAACGAGCACCAAGGATAAAATACTCGCTTTGTGAGGGGTGAGTCACGGCAAAGTCACGGATGGGGAAGGCATGGATTCTTGAATGAGCTGCGTATGTGCCTTTCCCCGATGTCTCCCAGACGCTACAGGTTTTCATGAGATCATGGGATATGTGGAAGAATGTACGTATGTGCGTCTTGTTAACTTATCACATTATCTAAAGAGGTGCTGTGTGATGCCGAGGGGTTTCAGCCAAACGTTGTACAGCACCTCCCTCCTTCTCTCTCTCTCTCTCTCTCTCTCTCTCTCTATATATATATATATAGTCAAAATTTAATTTTTTTTTTTACATTTTTATTTATTTTTGAGAGACAGAGAGAGAGACAGAGCACACGTAGGGGAAGGGCAGAGAGAGAAGGAGACACAGAATCTGAAGCAGGCTCCAGGCTCCGAGCTGTCAGCCCAGAGCCCGACGCGGGGCTCGAACTCATGGACTGTGAGACCGTGACCCGAGCCGAGGCCGGACGCTCAGCCGACTGAGCCACCCGGGCGCCCCATGTATATGGTCAAAATTTAAATAGCACAAAAGGGCTGCCAAGGAAACCCACAGTCCCCAGCCCTATGAGTTCTCTTTTCCAATCTTCCTCCTTACAAACAACTGCTTTTCACTCTTTTAGCGGAGGGTCCTTCCCATAGTTACCTTCAAATCACCAAGAGTTTCACACCACTGTCTTCCGGGTTGTCGATTTGGACATTATCTGTGACTGCCTCTACGAACCACGAGAACTTAGCTCACTTAGCCCCAAGTTTCTGCCATTGTCTCTGTATGATTACGCGGCTATTTTCAGTTCGTTCTGTTTATAGCTTTAAGTCATAAACCTATCATTTATTTCTTGTCCTGTCACCTACGGGCAGCATGTCCTGACTTTGCGTGTGTTAGTACCGTTCTGTTTTCTACAGCAAAGACTTAAATAGGGGTGACTACATCACCAGTGCTAGTGGATTGCTTTGCAACTGTTAAGACAGTGAATCTCATAACCGACCTCGACTGGAGACAAAACAACGAACGTGTGCAAATTGTGAGGCCTACAGCTCAGATCTGAGCCCCTGGAGGTGTGGTCCGAGTTCAAGCTCGTGACCACTAGGTCGTGCTGCCTTTCTCTCCTCAGAGGCCAGTCTCCTGAAGGCCAGACCACATACACAGAACCCACGAAGAGACGAGCAGGCCTACATAATACCTTCATCGAACCAACTAATTAATTCGTTCGTGTTCTTTCTCGCACTCGTCCGGCAGACGCTTACGTGTGCCTGATGCACGCAGTCTGGGGAGGAACCAGACACAGTCCTTCCCTGCGGGGAGCTTACCCAGCTCAGGGGACAAGTTCACCAGAGGACCACAGGGGTGACGAGAGGGAGAGCGGAGAGTGGGGGCAGTCACTGGCAGGCGGAAAGCTGCCCTGGCTTCAGCCTGGGGACAGGACGGGCTTCCCCTGGAAAGTAGCCTTTAACCTGAGACGGAAGGCTGAGCCAGTTGTCCAGAGGCGTTCCAGGCAAAAAGAACGAGCAGCCGGTCAAGCTGCCTGCAGGCGAGAGAGATGGGTTGAGGAAATGCACAGGGTTTCGTAGGACTGAGGGACAAAGAGAAGGTTAGAGAATAATCTGGGTGGGGGCAAAAGTGAGGGAGAGAGAGAGAGATGTCGCCGGGGCTTTGTCAGCCAAGACAAGGAGCATGCCCACACGTGCAAGGCTGTGGGAAATGACCCTGGTTTCGAAGTAGAAATTGAAAGGCAGAGAATGAGGCGGGGAGGGGGGGGGCTGGGGAGCCAGTTGGGAGGTGGTTCTGGACCTGGTGACTTTTGAACTTGGCCTGGCCTGGGGTGACACATTTTCCCTTTTCCTCTCGGGCCTTTTCTGCTTAGCCCGGGTGCCCGTCAGGGACGCGTGACTGCCTGACTCTGACCGGGTGGCTCAGCTGTCACGCCAAATGCCTCAGGCCAGCCAGCTGGGTCCCCGATTCCTGGGCTGCGGGCGGCCAGGGCCGGGATGCGGAAAAACCGCATTTGTGGAATCACCTTATTATTTGCATTATTTACCGGCTAAGATTGGATCTGTGGGACCAAGATGAGTCAACCACCAAGAGGAAGGAGGAGGCTGGGTTGAGAAGCCATAAACCTGGTATCGGTGGGGGTTTTAGAGATCCACAGCCCACACCTTTTCTGATTTTTCGGTTTCCTGCGAATTTGCTGAGCCCTTGCAAAGTACAGGGGGCACAGGATCTGGTCCGCTGTTTTGGAGCCCGCGGTCTCGTGGGGGAGAAAGTGCAGTCCCCAAAGCCGTTCCCACTTGGACATTCCCAGAAGCTCACCTCAGGGCTGGTCTCTTCTCAGAGCTTTGTGATGTCCCCAGCCTAGGTGACAGCCTCTCATGTGCCCACTCGGCCCCTGGGTTTAGCTCTGTTATGGCTCATCTCACTCTGAAATACCAATTACTTTTCTTTATTTCCCATCTTCGTCGTGGGGGTAGGGACTGTGAATTTGATCTCTCTGTTTCCTAGTGCCTGGCATAGTGCCCGGGACATCGCAGGCTTCCAATTGGTGGAATATAGACTACATTATACGTATCTCTACTCTAGCAGTTATTGGAAAAAGCAATAGGCATGGAGAAGAGAGAAGAGTTCAAAGTGCCCCAGGGAGGCTAGGAAAAGCTCTGCAGAAGAGGTGATGTAAAAATTGCACCTTTACACCCGAGAAGGAGCTTTCCGGGAAGAGATGCTACAGGCTGGTGCTCCTTCCCCAGGGCGGGGTCCCAGGTATGAAAGCCCAGAGGCAGGAGAATCCAGGAACGTCAAGGGACACCGCTTCTTCCTGGGACTGCTGGGGTGAAGACGCAGGGGGTCATAAAGGCAAGGTCGCTGAGGCTAGACTGAGAAGCCCCGAATGCCCTGGAAAAGGGGAGGGGTTTCACCGGAGCACCCCTCAGCGGGGCAGAGTGATCGGATTGAGGTTGGAAATACTACCTTGGAGTGTGTGTGTGTGTGTGTGTGCGCGCGCGCGTGTGTGTGCAGAAAATGGTTGGGGGTGGGGGGGAACAGCGAGGTGACCACTGCATCAGGCCGGGCTGGAGGAGGTGGTGGCCCGAATGAGGTGGCGGCGGTGGGAATAGGAGTCAGAGCCCCAAGGCGGGACCGGCATGGCTTTGGTTGTCAACCGGATGTGCGGGCAGAACCGGTGGGAGGAAGGAAGTGGGGCTGTTCCGAGGCTTCCAGCTTGGGTGGCTGGTCAAGAAAGAGCACAGGTGATTAATAAGATTTTCGTCGAATTTCTGGTGAGGTTACTAATGGAGCCTGAAGTCAAACAGCACCAAGGAGAAGGGGATGAGAAGGAGGAGGCCTGGGAGCGTAAAAAGACTGTATCGGCCCCAGCGCTCCAGTCCTTCAGACAAAAGCCCGAGCTACACTCTTATTCCCTTTTGACAGACCCTCTTTTGCCAAGGGCGAGGTAAAAATAAGACTGAGTATCTGTGAGATGCTCTGTGCCCCTTGGGGAAACAAAGGTACCCATAAATGGAATACAGTATCCGCTGGGTGAGTCACAGTGTTATTTTAAGAGGGATTTGTCACTCGGCAGTGGGAGGCAAAGAGGAGAGGAGAGATGAATCTGTAATGAGAGAAGAGAGAAAAGAGATACAAAAAAAGGTTGGGAGTGGGAATCGGGGGTGACTGTGAGGCGGTGTTTGAGGACAGGGGGGCGGGGGGCAGAGGCCAAAGGGACTTGTCTTTTTTCTTTCCTTGGGAGGAACTAGTAAACATTGGGACAGACGGCTGAGGGGGGGAGGGCACAGGAATGAGCAGGGGTGATGAGCGAGGCCAGACTGAGATGGTCTTAATCTGAACCAGCAGATGCTGTGTGAGGGGCCATTGGATTCTGTTTCTCTGAAGACTGGATGGGGGTTGGGGGGGGGGAAAGGGGTAGATGGGGGAGGGGAGCACTGGCAGACTAACCCAACATAAGCAGTGGGGGAAAGAGAGAAGCCAGGGGTCCTCGTGCGATCTCCCTCCCCCTTTCTCACCACCTGGGGGTAGATACTAGTGTGGCCCTTAGGAGCCTTAGCTCCTCCTGGACTCCTGTACTGTCTTTACCACTTACTATACAGGTGACCACGGGAAAATTCCTCAATTTCTCGGTGCCTTTGGCCACCTCATTTATGAAATTGGAATAATGATAGTGCTGAAGATTATCGTGAGGGTTAAAGCAGTTAAAACACAAAGGCCTCGCACAAAGGGAAGGCTCAACGAATGTTAGCTTTTATTATCCCTAAGTGGGTAGGATGGGAAAGGATGTGGTAAAATGGAGGGTGGGTGGAAAAAGGAATAGATACGTGGCACATCCACCAGATTTCCTGGAAGCTGACACTTACTGGCTGCGGCCTCGGTCTCCATCATTTAGGCGAAACTGGATTGAGTTTCCTCCATTTTCTTTCTAATTGCATCTAACCCACCAAATCCTAGAGTGTTCTATGGAATACTTGTACCACGAGAGTCGCCATTTTTTTAATACAAGCTACTATGGCCATACGCATTTAGGAAATTATCACACTATCCCCCCTCCTCTTGGAGGATCACGGTGACGTAGCTTCTCCCAGTCTCAGAGAAGTACTGTGAAAAAGACAGTGTTCAAGCTCACTTATCTCACTGCGTCCTCAGGTTAACCTGAGTACAAAACTCCTTTCCCTATACCATTTGCCAACATCCAAGGAACACCTACATTTTTCAAAACACTGGAGACCGAAAATCTACTCAGATCCATAACCTTGCAAGAACGGAGCTACAATCCGGTAACGGCACCAACACAACCAGAACGAGGCATCTACTCCAGGTCTGCTCATTTCTTGTCTCTGGTGGAGCCTAGAGACCCACTTTGGAAAATGTCTGTTATCGTGGGGTGTGTGTGTGGGTGTGCGTGCATGTGAGGCGCTCCCGGACCCTTTGGTTCCTTTGTGTTGTCATTGACCAGGTACTGCCTAAAGTGTCTACTTACCAGCCCCTGTTGGATACCTACTATGAATGAGATGTCATGCCAAGTACTTTGGAGCCAAAGGAGAATACTTGAAGGATCCTAAACTTTCCTCTTCCTCTGGATTTGCGTATGCCTTTCTTTATGCCTGGAGAGCGACACCCTGCTTCCTCTTTCCTCCTTCTCCAATCGTCAGTGTCCATCTCAGATGCCACCTCCTCTAAGAAACGTTCCCTGTGCTTCCAGCTGGATTTCATCGGTGGCTTCTCTCAACTTCCAGCCTTTTCTTAGGCTATTCGTTGTACTCTGTCTCAAGTTGTAGCTATTTGTGAATTTTTATCCCTCAAGAAAAAACCCACCAAAAGACGGGGGGTTGTTGGCAGGAGGGACTGTGTCCCATTCATCTCTGTATTTCCTGTAGTGCCAACAACAGGGCATCCCCAGAGTCCGTGCTCAACATACAGTTGCTGAGTTAGAGTTGTTAAAAGTAACATAAGGTGTGGTCCCTGTCACTGAAGTCATTTATGTTGCGGTTGTGGAGACAGTACGCACAAAGGGTACAGAGGTACCAAAGGGTACAAAGGGTACAAAGGTACCAAAGGGTACAAAGGGTACAAAGGAGGGCACAAAGACAACAGAAGGTAGAGGTGAGTAGTAACTGGCTAGTTAATGGGATGGACTGAGGATGATCTTATATTTCTTTCAAAGAATCAGTTCCAGTTGATTGGTAGCGATCTTCTGTATTTGGTGAGATCTTGAGGGTACTTCTTGGCTCCGTGGAAAGAGGGCCGTGGTCAGTTATTGGTGTCTTCCTGGTGATATGAGCTCATTGGTGGCATGAATTTAGATTATTTGGTGATGCTTATGGTCAACAATGCATGGGGCTGAGAAGAAGCAGGTTATTAGGGGCCGATTGGGATTGGTCACAGAGAGCTTGTGCCATGGATAAAGATATTGCAACTGGACCATGGAGAGGGAGTAGGAATTAAAAACTCACGGGGAGGGGCGCCTGGGTGGCTCAGTCGGTGGAGCGACCGACTTCGGCTCGGGTCATGATCTCATGGTTTGTGAGTTTGAGCCCCGAGTCGGGGTCTGTGCTGACGGCTCAGAGCCTGGAACCTGCTTCTGATTCTGTGTCTCCCTCTGTCTCTCTGCCCCTCCCCCACTAATGCTCTGTCTCTCTCTGTCTCAGAAATAAACATAAAAAAAAAATTAAAAAAAAAAAACCTAACGGGGAGAAGTGATGTAAGAGAAAAGGTATGGTGGGGGTAAAAGACCAAGATATTTTTGTGGATTATTTAATGAATTTGCCTCTTCTCTTAGACTATCAGTGCTGTGAAGTCAAAGCTCATTTTTGCTCTCCTCATGACTGTATACCAATGGCCGGCAGTGTGCCCAGAACAGTACAAACACTCAGCAAATATGCACTGAATGAGCCAGGAGCATGGCCAGGAGAGTTAACCCGACAAGTAGGATAAATGCAAATGTGGCTTAGGAAGGCTTCTTGAGACTGAAGAATTACCTTTATTTTGCAGTCCCTCTGGAGAGGTGAAATTATTTAGGGGACAACTTGAGTTCCCCTGAGACATCGGTGGTGTATTTGAGTCCCTCTGGGGAGGTGAAATTATTTAGGGGACAATCTGAGTTCCCTTGAGACGTCAGTGGTATTTGAGTACTCTGTCTCACAGCTGAATTAAGGCGATGCATTTAGATCCGTCTCCCATGATTGGACCTCATCACAGCCTTACACACCTGTACCCACGCCAGTAGGAAATGTAACTCTCAGTAAAGCGTGGGTGCCCAGAACACGTTTCTGGGGCTGTGCACAGAGGCTCCCCAGGTTCCCAGGGAGAGAGCACTCTCGCCTGTCGCAGGAGAGCAGGCCGTTTGTGAGTGGGCTTCAGGGCCGGGACATAGTCATGAACGGAGACACCTGCAGCCTGAATCCTGTCCTCTGGCCTCATGGCTCCACGAGGGGCAGCTCAGTTTTGGGAGGAAGATTCATCTCATTCTGCAGGACAATTGCATGAAAAGAGCTGTGTGTGAGGCCTCCCTGCACATCCCATCACAATGGGTTGAGAGAAACAGTGAATATTTACACATCCAAGCCGTGGACTTTCCACCTGGACAAAATATAGGCCTTCGTGTTTGGTTTTTATGGTAAACAGACAAGGCAAGTGGGTCATTAGTGTGGTGTCGTGACGGCTTTAATCACTCCGGTGATTATTTTTCTGCCTTGGCTGGAATTCTCGGACTGACTCCCTCATCACAGTGTTGACATTTTGTGGCGTGTCTGGAAGAAGTTGTCTCGGGTGTCAAGGAATCAGAATTACTTAAGTGTTTTGATCGACAACAGCAGGGGAATCTAATGGTTAGATTAGATGACAGGTCGTTCTACTCATTGCTACCAACAGTCCTTTCCCATTTGTCCAAGAAACCGTTCAGCCTATGTTTGGATTAATGCTCACATTTACGTGGAGTGAATGTGACTATACTAAATTTTATATCCCATGTAATAGACTTGTGATATTTAGTAAAGAATACTTTGAGGATGGACATTAGATCCTTTTTTTTTTTTTTGAACACTAGATTCTAAAGTGAGTCGCTTAATGTAGTTGGGGTTGTTTCTTGATCTGCCTAGTGATTGTACTGGGGTGTTCAGTTCGTGAAAATTCTCTTAGTTGTTAACTTATGTGTATTTGTCGCTATGTGTGTTATCATTCAAGTAAAATGGAAAGAAGTTCACCTGTTCTCATCATATTTAATACTGGAATTCTTTAAGAATCCACAAGAGTTAAATTTGACAAAATTTTGTATTTATGTATTTATTTAAGGATTTTATTTTTTTTTAAGTTTATTTATTTATGAGAGAAAGAGGGAGAGAGAGTGCATGCAAACAGGGGAGGGGCAGACAGTGAGGGAGGGAGAGAATCCCAAGCGGGCTCTGTGCTCTCAGCGCAGAGCCCGATGCGGGGCTCAGACTCATGAATTGTGAGATCGTGACTTGAGCTGAAACCAAGAGTCAGATGCTTAACTGACTGAGCCACCCGGCTGCCCCTTAAGGACTTTATTTTTAAGTGATCTCTACACACAACATGGGGCTTGAACTCACAACACAAAGGTCAAGAGTTGTGCGACTCAGTCCTCCAACTGAGCCAGCCAGGGGTGCCCCAGTAGCAGATTGTCTTAAAGGTGAAAGTTTTAAGGTCCCTAGAAGTGGAAGAAGACAGCTATTTCCCATTACGTTCACCTTGAACAATTAATTTCATGGAGTTGATATAATATTAATCATAATCACCAGTGTGGAAATCTTGCTCCCCCTGCCCAATGAAGTGTTTCTCCATTTACCTGGTCAGAAGCAAGATCAACAAGCAGAGGAAAACTGCATCCAAATAAAAAGATCCCAGGACACCCTTGATGTATCCCCCTGGCGTATTATCTTGATGCCTTGAAAGTAAGAAACAACACCAAATGCCTCTGTTTGCAAGTGTCCTTTGTGAGAACATTTTCCCTGAGATCAGGGAGGAAGATGGGAATTGTAATGTTTACAAATGAGGACGAAGAGGCTGCCCAGCCAAGGTAAGGACTCAGCCATGGCTTTGACTCTGGTCGGGTTCTGTGTTCTATGTCCTTCAAGTATTCTGCATTGAATATTTACTATTTTAATAATTAGGATCGATGTAAATAAGGATCGTTCGGCAACAGACACGCATAACTCTTTATCGAGTGTCCATCTCGTATAAAGCAGAGGGCCGGGTGCCTTGGGCAGTGGAGAGAATCCACAAATCCTTTCTAATTAAGTGTGTATCTTCCTCCAGCCAGGTCCTTGGCTTTCTCAAGTTGGGCGGGGTGCGTTTTAAAAATTGCGAGCAAACTGCAGTAACTCTTGCACTAATGCTCTCTCTTAAGACACTGGCAGACTGTGTTCGAAGCTCTGAGGACCTGAATGTGGCACGGAAGTTCAAGAATAACGATGGGAGCCAAGCCATCCTTAATTAGCACAGCTAAACCAAGGGCCTGTGACTAGGGAGGGGCAATCTGCAAGGATCGCGTGAAGGTACGATGATTTCTAACTCCAGCTCCTACCGAATGAACGTGATGTATCGCTTCGTGCACAAATATATAGTATTTTATTATTCTGTGTTGAAAATGGATGCATGAGTGATTTCAGGGTTTGCCGACAGGCTTCACAACAGATCTTGGGGGAGGAACCTTATAGACGGCCTAGGAATTTACGGCAAGGAACTTAAAACACTGTTTCGTAAAGCTGGCTGCGGATTTCGGATGGAAAAGCTGGTCTCCGTTTTGCTACTATCCTGTGTTGGCATACGAGCCTGGAATACTAATCGGCTTTTTTTTTTTTCCTCTTGGGCCACGATGGTGTCAGGATACATTTTTTTTTTCCTCCAAGCATCATATTAAGTTTGTGTTGAGCTCCAAACTGGAATTGGGGTTGGTTGGCTGCAGGACGCTTACTTTGCCTCCGGTCATAACCATGGTGATGACTCTCAGCCTCGGCTACATGACCGAGTCCTCTACCTCACCTTCTGGAACCCCAGAGAGAGGACGAGGGAGGATATTATTGGCTTTCTTTCTGGCTAATGGGTGTGGTCTTTGGAGGGAGCACCGTCTTCTATATAGCACCGCCTCTATGTTCACAACATAGGGATGTCCATTACCAAGGGACGGACATGGGGGCTTGGTAATAGCTTCCTGTGTTTTTGGAGGAGAGGTGGATCCTACTGCCATTACCCAAGGTGCCGTATTCCCTTTCTGTTCTTTCTTTTCTCCCTGGCCCTAACTAATATGCTCAGAGCATTCTGGTTTCATCACCGCGTCCGTAAGTACGTCTGTATATTTGGAATATGTCGAAGCTATAAAGGAAGAGATAGAAGGAAGAAAACTGCAAAAACGGAGTCTCTTCGACACTGAGATGAGCTTAGGCGTAAATATTTTATTCTTTCCTGGATTACATCTTGTGTGCACACCTCTTGAGCAGAAAAACAATTTCAAAAGGGAGAGCTATCCTCTGATTACACTAATAAATCACACGGGTTGCTACGAAGATGTGTAATATATTACACTCTGGAGGAAGAAGGTTACTATGATGAATTGGTGTCATCCGTCTTACATATTCCTGCCCTTCTAATCTTGATGTTAGATTGGATTTATGTGAGCGCTTCGAATTTTTAATTTTTCTGAAGTGTGTTTATTTCAACTTTTAGGACAAGAAGGTTGACTTCTTTACGGGCTGGAGCAAATGTGAGAAAGCCAAGAGAGCACGGCTACATTTGTTAATTTTTTATAGATCAGGCTGAGGTACACGGACTCAGAGAATTCAAAATCATTAAGACCATTAACTCTGATCTACGAGGAACGCAGGAAACAAAACTTTGCTCAGCGGGATCTGGTTTAACTGCTTTTCTTGGGAGTCTGTCTTGACGTAGTGATGATGACTCCATGGCATTGGAGTCAGACAGCCCTGGCCTCAAATTCCAGCTTGAATAATCACTGGCTGTGTGACTTAATCAACTGCGACACCTCTCAGACCTTCAGTGTCTCCCCCTGTGAATAAGACCTACCTCACGTGATAATCATGGGACTCAAATGAAATAAAGTGATGAACAAAACAGACCAGAGACAAGATCCCTGTCCTCATGGAACTGCCTTTCTAGGCAGGGTGGTGGGGAAACTGCGCCCGCACGCACACACACACACACACACACACACACACACCAATCAAAATGTGTTGGGAAGTGATGAGTACTGTAAAGAAAATGAAACCATTGTAAAAGGATAGGGATGATGGGGGGCAGGGGGGCAAGGAGTGGTGTTCTTCTTTCAAGAGGGCATGGTCAGGGAGGTCTTCTTTGATAATATTGGGGAGACCTGAATGACATGAGAGTGGCCACGAAGACATCTCAATGAAGAATATTCCAGGCAGGGGGAGGAGCTAAAACAAAGACCCTGAGGCAGGAACAGGATTGGTGTGTTGAAGAGCAGGGGAAGACCTGTGTGGCCAGGACTGATGAGTGACAGGAGAATACTGGAGGGGGAGTCAGGGGGCTCACAGAACAGAGCAGGAGCCCCCTATTGGCCACAGAACTCCGGATTTTATTCCGAGCTGAATGAGGAGTCATTAGAGATTTCTGGGCAGAGTCATGATGCAATTTGTTTTATATTTTGAAAGGATCCATCAGGTGCATGAAAAATAGATTCTAGAGGGTCAAGGTGGAAGCAGAAAGTTCAGTTCGATTAGTAAAGTAACCTAAACAAGAGATAGTGGCTGAGGTGGTGGGTAGGAGAGGTGGTGAAAAAATGGTCATATTTGGAAGATTGTTTTCTATTTTTTAAACAACTCTGTTGAGGCATAATTTACATACCATACACTTCATCCATTTTAAATGTACAATCAGTATTTTTTGAAAATTTCTAGATTTATGCAACCATCACCCCAACCCAGTTTTAGAACATTTCCACCAGCCCCCAAAGATCCCCCAATTCCTGTTCACGTTTCACTCCTGTTCTCACGCCTGGTCCCAGGCAACCACTAATATGCTTTCTCTCTCTGTGGGTTTGCCTTTCCTGGACGTTTCATATGAGTGGAATCATACAACATGTAACCTTTTGAGTCTTGGTTCTTTCACTTAGCATTTTCTTTTTGAAAATCTAGGTTGTGGCATAGAACAGTAGTCTATTCCTTTTTTCTTTGCTAAATAGTGTTCCGTTGCATGAAGACACTGCATTTTGTTTATCTGTTCACCAATTGATGGTCATTTGGATGGTCTTCCTTAATGACTGCTATGACTAATCCTTCTGTGAATATTCATGTACAAGTCTTTGTGTGGACATAGGTTTTCATTTCCCTTGGGTAGATACCTAGCAGTAGAATTACTGGATGTTACTGTAAGCTTATATTGGGCATTAAGCACTTCTTATGTTAAGAAAGTGAAAAACTGTTTTCCAAAGTGACTGTATCATTACGTATTAACACTCAACAATGTGTGAGGACTCAGGTTTCTCCATTCACTCACCAGAGCTTGTTATTACCTTTTTTAAATTGTAGTCATTCTAGTAGGTATCTTGTGATTTTAGTTTGCGTGTCCCTCATCACTAATGATGTTGAACATGTATTGGCCATGTGTACGTCTTCTCTGATGAAGTATTTAAATATTCGACTCACTTTTTGATTGACTTGTTTGTTCCTTTACCTTTGAGTTACAAGAATGCTTCTTATATTTGGGACACAAGACCCTTTGTCGTATTTATGCTTTACAAATATTTTCTCCCAATCTGTGGCTTGCCTTTTAATTTTCTTGACATATATTCTAAAGCATAAAATTTTTAAAATTTGATAAGGTCCAACGTATCTACTTTTGGTGACATATCTAAGAACATTTTTTTCATTTTAAAGGCAAATCTAACGGAATTTGATGATGGGTTTGATGTTGGGTCGGGAAGAAAAGAGGAGTCAAAGATGACTGAAGATTATGTTCTGAGCAATCAGAAAAAAAAGGAATTTTCATTTATCAAGTGAATAAAGACTGGGAAGGAAAAAGTTAGGCAGTGGGAACCCAAAGTTGTTTTAACCAAGTTACATTTGAGATCCTCATTAGGTGTCAAAGTGAGGGTGTGAACCAGGCAGTTAGATTTAGATGGTTAGAGTCCAGCTGTTTGAGATAGAAATACAAGAGTCATCACAGAAAGAGAGTATTTAAAGCCACAGCTTGTAGGTCATTCCTTAGGGTATGAATGCGCACAGAAGAAAAGATTTCAAAGCACTGACTCCTGGAGCACTTACATTAATAGAAGTGAGGGAGAAGGAGAGAAATCAGAATGGAGATTGAGAAGGGTGTCAGGCATGTCAAATGAACCACGAGAGTGGTGTTCTGGGGGACAAGTAAAGACACTGGCTCAAGGTACAGATACGTGAGGGCCGTAGGACCGAGAATTTGTTGTTGGATTTGGCAACATGAAGGTCATTGGTGTTCTTGGCAAGCACAGTATTCGTGGAGTAATGAGGACTAAAGTCTGATTAGAATGGGGGAAAGAGAGAATTGAAGGAGAGAGTACAGCGTGTTGTTAGGGATGACTTTTAGCCATAATGAAGAGATGAGCCACAGTGAAGAGAGGAAACATGGGATAGTAGCTGGACGGAAATGTGGGGTGGAGGGAGGTTTCTTTTCCTTCCGTGCCCTCCTTCTCTCCCTCCTTTCTGCTCCCCTCCCTCCCTCCCTTCCTTTTTAAAAATATGGGTGATATTACAACAGACAGGGGGAAACTGATGCCAGGAGAGAGGGGAGATAATTGTAGAAGTGAGATCCCCGAGGGTGTGATGGCTGAGTTTTGGTGAATACGTGCCTATAGAAAGGAGCATGAATGGTTGATCATTGTAAAAACAAAGCGGGTTGTTCATAAATTTTTTTTTTCAACGTTTATTTATTTTTGGGACAGAGAGAGACAGAGCATGAACGGGGGAGGGGCAGAGAGAGAGGGAGACACAGAATCAGAAGCAGGCTCCAGGCTCTGAGCCATCAGCCCAGAGCCTGACGCGGGGCTCGAACTCCCGGACCGCGAGATCGTGACCTGGCTGAAGTCAGACGCTTAACCGACTGCGCCACCCAGGCGCCCCAAAAGCGGGTTGTTCATAAAGAGAGGTGTATATGGTGGAACTTGGTGATGGGAGTACGGGGAAGCTTGCTTCTGTTTGATATTATTGTTTCAGCGTTATCAGCTGAGAGGGGAAAGGAGGAGAGAAAGGAATTGTTAGTTTGGGGAGAGAGAAGAGAGCAGAAAGTTGATGTCTAGGAGAGTGGGAGTTAGTGGATGAGATTGAAGGAGGGAAAAGGGGGCATGGATGTAAGGGAGAGATAGTAATGATGAATCCTGGAATCGAGGGGAGGTGAGTGAGGACCTTAGGTGACAGCCAGTGGAAAGGTGGTAAGGTCAATGTATTTGGGGCCATAGTGGAATGCGGTCAAAGAGTTGTTGGAATCAGGATACTAGAATGAATGAGATCCAAAGATAGAGTATGTGGGTCAGAAACCAACATGACGGGGTGCCTGGGTGGCTAGGTCAGTAAAGTGTCAGACTCTTGGTTTCAGCTCAAGTCATGATCTCACGGTTCGTGGGATGGAGCCCTGGGTTGGGCTCCACGCTGACAGCGAGGAGCCCGCTTGAGATTCTCTCCCTCCCTCTCTCTCTGCCCCTCCCCCACTCATTCTCTCACTCTCTCTCAAAAAAAAGTAAACATTAAAACAAGAAATCAGGGGCGCCTGGGTGGGCCGGTCGGTTGAGCGTCCAACCTCAGCTCAGGTCAGGGTCTCACGGTTTGCGAGTTCGGGCCCGCGTCGGGCTCCGTGCTGACAGCTGGGAGCCTGGAGCCTGCTTCGGGATTCTGTGTCTCCTTCTCTCTCTGCCCCTCCCCCACTTGTGCTCTGCCTCTCAAAAATAAATAAAAGTAAAAAAAAAGGAAAGGAAAAAAAAAGAAGTCAACATGACAGAGGAGATGTCATCCTCTGGTGATGGCAGTGTTTAGAGTATGACCACGGGAGTGAGGATCTCAGGCACAGTGGAAAACAAGGGGTAGGGAAGGGGGAGAGCAGGCCAGTATTTGAAAACACAGGCCACGTGGATATTGACGCCAGGGAGAATCACAGCAGGTGTAATGAGACAGAGTCCAGCACCGGACGTGAGCATTTTCAAGCAATGAAGGTCAGGATCCTTTGATTCTGAAGAAGCCTGCAACCCAGAGTGGGGGGTTGGTAGTATTGTCTCATGATCCCGTCTCCGGCGTCTGCAGGGCAGGCAGGGGAGAGGGAGAAGCAGCAGTTTGGAGGCAGCAATGAATGCAAGGAGGCTGCTTAATCTGTCGCCAGACGAGCCACGTTTGACGGGCAGGAGACAAAACGGCCATCGTGTGCCTGGTTCAGGGCAGGTGCGCCGAGAACATTCATTCCCTTTTCTGAGTCGGCAGCAGGCGCTTCCAAACCTGCACGTCTTGCTTTTCAAATTGTCATTTGCCTTCGCTTCCAGTCTGCGGCGGCATGGCCTTCGCGCTACTTAAAGTCTGCTTTTTAAGGCACATCCATGCTTGGTTCTGTTCTCAGCGGACGGCGATATTTCTTGGGACGCGCGCGCACACACACGCACACACACGCACACACACAGCGATCCTCCGGAACGCCCTCAAAGCAGCCACAGACGTGTCATTTTCCCTCAGCGTGACGCACCCTGAAGGTGGGGTGGTGGGTCAAACTTAGTTCTCTTCCTGTGGCTGTGAACTTGCGTTTTCTCAACGTGAAGTTACGTAACTGTTTAAGGGACACGAAGCCACGAGCGAGGGCCCTTTTCTGCTGTTGCGTTTGCACCCAGGCAACGTCAGCTTTTTGGATCTAACGGGGTCCTGGGAACAGGCATGCAGGCTCTACACTCGAGCCTGTGGATGCAGCTCCCGGGCCCCTTACGAAGCCACATTCCTCCCAGCGTTTCTGGGGATCCCTAAGAGGGCTCTTAAAATGATGATAATAGCCCTACTCCTCGCCGCTGTGGCTTCTGCGACTGTGCAAACTCAGCAGCCCTCATGGTCAGCAGAGCTGCTAGTCCGGCCACCTGACGGGTGTGCTGAGCTGAGTCCTGCCTCTCTAGCTGGTCTGTCGCCTCCTGGTCGCCTCTGGCTTACCTCCAGGACGCTCTTTGGCTGTAAGAGTGAGAACGTGCGTTCCAAGGACGTGTAGGTGGGGGAGGGGAGGGTCCCATAAGAGGACCACTGAGCCCTGAGGCGTTAAAGCGGGTGGCTGTGCAGTGGGTTCACACAGCCCTCCCCTCCCCCCCCCCCCCCCCCCCCCCCGCCATTCATCCAGGTATCTGAGTTCACACAAGTTCAAAGCATCCATTCTCATAAACGCTCGGTGACTCCCTCCCATTCAGAGAGTCTGGTCATCACAGCAAAGGTCCTTTGTCCGTTTCAGACTCTGTCCCATGTTCCTGCAATCTCGCCGCAACGCGACCCCAGTGACAGCTTTCTCCCCGTGACCGCCACGACAAAGGGATCCACCCGCGATTTCTGCATGTATCCCAGAGCCAAGGATGGTTTTGCTGTATGTTTTCCCTTCTTTCTCTCGGGTTTTCGCCCTCTTCTAGGCTCAGTGACCCTGTTGTCGATCGCTGGATGCAAGTAGATGCTTGGGGGTGGGGTGCTGTCCCCTCCACAAAGGAGACCCGCTTGCCATGCATCTCATTGTGCCTCTGTCCCGCTGGATCAGATAGAATTTGACCTAAGCACACGCCCAGCAGCTGAGAAGAAAAATTTATTATATTGGCATAAGAACTTCCGCAAAGAATGGGTAGAACCATTTTCCATCCCTATCGACTCAACCGGGCTAAACCCAATTTATTCATTCTGATATAGACCCCAGAGTCTTTTCAGGGTCAGCTCTCACCATATTCGCCGTCGGTTCTGTGTATCCCTCAATATGTCACGGTTATTAGAGTATATGCCTTTAAAGTATTTTTTTCCTCATGGGCTCTTACAAATTCCTCCCCCCCCAAAAAAAAACCATAAAAGTAAAATTTGTGGTTATAATACTAAATCTAGAGGACTCACAAAAGTAAAAAGGAGAAAACAAAAATCAGCTATAATCTTAGGATCCATAGATATCACGGCGTCGTTACTAATTCTCTTTTGCTTTCCCTCTGCCCCTAGGATTCTTTAAAAATTGAATGGGGGGGCGCCTGGGTGGCTCAGTCGGTTAGGCGGCCGACTTCGGCTCAGGTCACGATCTCGCGGTCCGTGAGTTCGAGCCCCATGTCGGGCTCTGGGCTGATGGCTCAGAGCCTGGAGCCTGCTTCCGATTCTGTGTCTCCCTCTCTCTCTGCCCCTCCCCCATTCATACTCTGTCTCTCTCTGTCTCAAAAATGATGGGGTGCCTGGGTGGCGCAGTCGGTTAAGCGTCCGACTTCAGCCAGGTCACGATCTCGCGGTCCGTGAGTTCGAGCCCCGCGTCAGGCTCTGGGCTGACGGCTCGGAGCCTGGAGCCTGTTTCTGATTCTGTGTCTCCCTCTCTCTCTGCCCCGCCCCCGTTCATGCTCTGTCTCTCTCTGTCCCAAAAATAAATAAAAAACGTTGAAAAAAAAATTTAAAAAAAATAAAAAAAAAAAATGAATAAAACGTTAAAAAAAATTTAAAAAAAAATTGAATGGGGATTATATTTAATTTTGTGCCTGCCTCTAAAGATAGCAAATGTTATAAGCAGAGGTTCCTTTAGGATCTTATTCCTGATGGATTTGGTTGAAGAAACAAACCAGGTGAAATAAAGTGAGATTTTAGTACAGCTAATACGAAGCCTCCGCTGCTGCTGCTTTTCCTTGGAGGCAACCCTGGAAGCGTCTTTCGGAGCCGAGCTCCTACTTACTCTACAGTCTCAGCCACGAGAAGAAGAAAACATTAAGCCAAAAAAAAAAAAAAAAAAATGCAGGCTGACGTCTTTTCCATTTCTGCCCCGCCTCAGTGTAATAGACCTGTGCCTTCACTTCCGGGGAGTGCGCGGCCAGCTGCTACGATTGGTAGGTGCCATTAGGACCTCAAGATGTTGGGAAGAGACACAGATCGTAAACGCCACTCAGTGGTTCTGAGTTTGGTGAGATTTTTGTCCCCACCCGAGAGATGTCTGCAAAATGACCTGTGGGTATTCTGAACTGGCTCGGCCAACGCCTATTTCAAGAGAATTGAGAAAAGGGGATTTACGATCACCCTGTCTGCCTATTTTCCAAGCTGATGTTCACAATATGTTTTTTGGGGAAGGCTGGTTCTGCTGCTGTTTCGTTCTCCTGACGAGCCCTTGCCTTCCACGAGGCAGGACCACTTCATGTTGGAAATCAGCTAACTGACTTGATTTTGGCAAGAAAAGCTCGTAAATCTGAGGTACTAAAGAACACAGTGATGCAAACTCTTCTTATAATATGTATTTATTTTTGGAAATGTGTAGTTATATACACGATACCCACAGGCTCCGTGAAACAAAGCAACATGTATGCTGACCGGTGTAATACACATTTAATTCCATCATTAAAATAAATCTTTTGTTTGCTCTGACACCTCCACTTTTACGCTTATGAGGGGACGGAAATGTCAAATTTAGCACCGCGGGGAAAACTGTCCATCGGGTTCAGGAGGAACCGAGGCAAATGGTAAGTTTGATGGTAGGAAAGCGTCCAGACCCACGTTGTTCTGTTGCGCAACCCCCGCTTTGCAAGTCAATCTCTTATGTCACATGTACCACAGGACTGATGATGGGCCCTGGAGACAAGTGTGTCCCCTGCCCCCTTCCCAAGCCAGCGGCATGAGCAGTTAGTGAGTTTGTCATCTTTGAGATCATCACAGAGACACAAATAGCAAGTGTACATTTCAGTCTACAAACAGAAGTGTAGAGAAACCTAGTTTTCTTTGCTTTCCAAATCTCTCTCCAATGTTAATTTCAAGCCCTGTTTTGCTAGGATGGGGCAGTGTCTTCTCAGCCAACTTGGAGTCTTCTCTCCCCACCGCCATTATCATCCTAGGGTTTAGTCTGGCTTGAGGAGATATGGGAAAGCCATCGCGTGGGAGCAAGGGTCCATCCAGTGCTCGGTTCACACTGGCATCTGCTGTTCCATGCGGCCACCATTGGGACATCCCCCCAGTTGTGTCCACGTGACTGTCTCCTCTAATCCGCGGCAATGGAATCACGCTGCTGCTTTTGTGCCCCATCTGGGGTCCCAGAACTTCTTCCAAGGCCCAAGCTCTGTCTGTATAGTGTGGTCTTTTCTGGAAGAGCCATCCTCCTGCTCATCGCAAGACCCGGTTCACCCTCACTTCCTGCAAAAGACCTCTCCTTGTCCCCCCAGAGCCCATCTCACCTCTTTTCCCTTTAAGACTCCATGGTGTTCACCTAGCACTTGCCATGCAGGGATTGTCTTGTCCTGAGGGACGAGAGTCCTTTTCACGAGTGTCTGTAGGCCTTTCTAGGAACGGGCTCAGATCCTCACTGATACGTCTTCCTCAATGAAATTAGCACTCCATCCTGCCGCCAAACACCCCTCAAGCTCACGTAGAGAAGCAAAGAAAGGAGACACAGGTAACAAGTAGAAAATGCAGACGCACGTAGGTTACCAAGATTATGCCCGACAAACCAGAAACGTGCCGTGTATATGTTTGATCTTCTGTACTACACTATCACTCAAAGGCGGCGTCTCTGTGTTAATGATTTTTTTTTTTATCTTTACCAGCATCCAGCCCAGTGACTCAGATGATGGATGCATCTGTTCTATGCTGACCCTAAGTACGATGAAGAAATAAGAGGGAAATTAAAAAGCAAATAAAAATCCCCACCAAAACAATATTTCTTCTTAAGATGTTGACTGGAAAACCGCAGACACAGAAACGATAGATAGATAAACCCTAATAATGGACTACTCTATCAGCTCTGTTAGTAACACAACAAATTCAGTTCCGTTCAATCAGGGTTGTCTCATTTCTTCAAAGTGCTGCTGGACGAGGCTCTGGTGATAGAGAGAAAAATAAGACATGGTTATAGGGTTACATTTGATATGACTGCTTAGAATTTCCTAGCGGGTAGGCGTGTTATGCAGTCATAAATAGGAACACAGATATGCAAGAAACTAGTATTTTCTTAAATAAAACATTCATTTTTAAGAGGAACCCAAGGGGCCCAGCTAACTCCTGGAGAAGGGAAACATATAAGGTACAGGGGGTGTCAGGTAGACCAGAAGTCACCTACAACCTCTCAAGTGGGAAGTTCCTCAAAAACCAAAACACGCAGGGGTGCCTGGGTGGCTCAGCTGGTTAAGCGACTGACTTCGGATCAGGTCATGGTCTTGTGGCCCATGGGTTCGAGTCCTGTGTCGGACTCTGTGCTGACAGCTCGGAGCCTGGAGCCTGCTTCAGATTCTGTGTCCCCCCCCCCCCCCCCCCCCCCCCCCCCCGCTCATGCTCTGTCTCTCTCTCTCAAAAATAAATAAAACATTAAAAAAATTAAAAAAAACCCAAAACATGCAATATTGTGTTAGCTTCAGGTATAATAATACAGTGTTGCATGGCAATTATACCTCAATAAAAAGAAAACAAACTTTTTAAACAAAGAAAAAAACCAAAAACAAAACAGATGCCATTCTTGGTAGGTAACTAAGGAGCGATTCTATGCGTATGGCTGTATACAGATCTTTATTAAAACCCGAGTCACCGCTATTTGGATAGGTCTTGCACAGAATACACATACCCATTGTTGTGTAAACTGAGACACTTTTGGAAGTCAAAGGGAGCACTGTTCTTAACAATTACTCTGTGACCACAGCCGACAGAAAGCTGGAGTGCGGCCATCCTCGTCCCGCAATGCTGTCGAAGTGAAGGAAAAGAATTAAGGGCAAACCCAAACATAAAGACACTTGAAAACCCTTAAAATCCCTTCTCAATATCAAACCCTCGCTGACTCAGAGGTAGATTCTCCTCTCCTTTGCAGTGAGAGGGAAACAGTTTCCCCAGAATAATTTCACAAAATTTCTGCCACCTCCAGAGCTTACCTTTTGTGAAGTCCCTGCACGGGGGCTTTCCTGTTTTCAGATCTGAAATTGTAACAATGTTTACTTGTTTTGAGGCTGGTGGGAAAAGAACCAAAACATGGTGAATATTAGATGCCAAGAAGACAGTATTATTTCAGTGTGTTTGCATGGGACGTTGAATTTGTGACGGATGCTGAGTATTGAATATGTACTTAAGTAACTTCCCTGAAGGCGATTATATTTTTTTTCACCTTTATTTATTTTTGAGACAGAGAGAGACAGAGCATGAGTGGGGGAGGGTCGGAGAGAGAGGGAGACACAGAATCTGAAACAGGCTCCAGGCTCCGAGCTGTCAGCACAGAGCTGGACGCGGGGCTTGAACTCACGGACCGCGAGATCATGACCTAAGCCGAAGTCTACGCTTAACCGACTGAGCCACCCAGGCGCCCCTAGGCGATTTTAATAACATACATTAGTTCCTTTTATAAAGTAGTACATATACACTTATTGTAGATAATTAAAAAAAATAAGACAGATATACAGAAGAAAACCAAATCACCTATAAACCCATAGAGAGAAAACATATTAGTATGTTTCTATTTGTGTATTTCAGATGGTTGAGATTATACTATATATGTACCTTTTCCTTCTTTTCTTTAACTTTTTTTAAACATTTATTTACTTTTGAGAGAGGCCACTCCACATTCTTCAACACGAAGGGGTTTCATGCAGGAAATGTGAGGCTTATATAACCTTGTATACAGCGTCGCCTTGGAGGAGAGCACTTGGAAGAGAACAGGAAAGCCCAAGGTCTGGAAGCCCAATTATTTCTGCGATGCCACTGCTGCTGAGCACCTGCCACAGGCTGGTCCCCCCCCCCCGCCCCCCGCCCCCCACTCGTGCCTAGAACTCCCGCCAGAAATAATGGCCTCTCCTTTCCTTCCGCCTTGCAAACCACGAAAAGTGCCACCCACTGATCAGATCCAGACACCTGCTGAGAAATAACAGTATCCGGGCTGGCAGCACCTGTGACGTCCGGGAAAGCTCAGGCGGACAGGGAAGATAATGCGGCGCGTCGGTTCATGTCAGGGCCACAGGTGATGCGACAAATCCGACTTCACTTCATTTTTCTCCCTAATTGTACATTGCAGTTATTGCTCCGACCCGTGGCTGCGAATGGGGCGGCGGTAGCTCAGATCGCAGCGCTCGCGGCCCCACCCGCATCCGTCTTAAGTACGCGCCCCTTGTCGGTTCCGCCTGGGGGCCCGGGACAGCCCACCCGCGGTTCTCCCCCCACCCCCGAGTCCACTCCCGGCCCGGCCGTACCTCCAGCCGCACCGCCACTGGAGGGCAGCACCTGCCCGCCACCCGTGCAGCGGGAGCGGCTCCGGGGCTGGGTCCCCCAGCTGCGGCCCCTTCCATTGCCAAGGCGCGGCTCTGGTCCCCCCCCCTCAGCGGGCTTCTCCGCGGAGGGACGGCTGCTCCGCGCCAGGGCCGCCGCTTCTTTCCTGAGCACCGCACCGCGTTTTCAAGGCCGCCGGCTCCTTTATGGCAAAGCATCTCCAGCCTGCGTGGATCCCCCCCCCGCCCCGCCCCCACCGCCGAGGGTGGACTTGACCCCTGGGCCTGAATGGAGGCCCTCTCCATCGGCCCCTACCTCCAGCCGGGCTTCCCTCCCGGAAGCTCCTTTCCCCGTGAAAATCAGCTCACGTGGGGCCCCGGGGTGGCTCAGTCGGGTTGGGCGTCTGACTTGGGCTCAGGTCATGATCTCCCGGTTTGTGAGTTCGAGCCCCGCGCGGGGCTCCGAGCCTGGAGCCTGCTTCCGATTCTGTGTCTGCCCCTCTCTCTGTGCCCCTCCCCTGCTCACGCTCTGTCTCTCTCTCTCTCTCAATAATAAACAAACGTTAAAACATTTTATAAAAGAAAATCAGTTTGTGCAAAAGGACACCATTAACTGCCAACTCTGACATTTCTTGGCACGTGGGTTTATCGTCTGAACCTGTAGCACCCAGCGCTGCGAGGAAACTTTTGGACATCACTCTTTGCCCACGTTCTTCCCATAGATTCCCAAACAACGGAATTACTGTATACAAGAGAATAAACATGAAGGTTTGATACATACTGGCAAATTGATTCCAAAACCTCTTACCAATTTATACATCCGCCAGCTAGTTAACAGTGCCTCTCCTGGAACCCTGGCTCACTGCACCTTTGGCTGAGTGGTATTTTATCTGTATCTATTTATCACCTATGTAGATATTTCCCCATATTATATATATGGGATATGTAAAGTATACATATCCTATGCATAATGTATAACATTTACAACATAGATCTATTTCTCACAGGCTGCTTTGTTCACCATATTAAAGCGAATCATGCCCCAACCCTCTCTCTCACATGTATCCTTGAGGCTCCGAAAACCAACACCTTCTAAAACTGTGAGGAAAGTAACACCCTCCTCATATTTGTCTCAGTCAATGGTAATTGTGGCAATTTTAATTGTGGACTGAATAAAAGGTGTTCTTCCACAAGTTGAAGGCATAGATCACTAAGGAGTAGGTTGAGCCGTGGGTGGCCAAAATCCCAAATACCAGTGGGTTAAACCAGATTTTTTTTTTCTCTTTGTCATAGCGGGTCTCCTAGTGGCTCTCCCCTGGTATGAGAGCCACTGAACCAGGTTCATCCACCTTCCTTTCCCAAGTTTGCAGCCACCTAGCAGGAAGGAGAAGGGGAAGGCACGCTTCTGCTTGCTAGAAGATACTTTGCAGAAGCTGCACATACCCCTTCCTCTTAGAGCTCATTGCCCAGAAGGTAGCCAGCCAGCCAAGTTCAGCTTCAAGGAGGGTGGGAAATACAGTCTCTGTCCAAGTATCAGATGAGTTCAGCAGGGAACACATACCAAGGAACAAATAGTGGTCCCTGTCCCAAAGGCACAGAAGTACAAGATATGTTGGGTTTTTTTCCCTTAAATGGCACAGTTTACTTATTTCCTGGAATGCCTGAGCTCCTCCTTTACATAGAAAATACAAAGCTGTGGATAAGAGCCTATTGTTTTCCTTTCTTTTAATTATAGTCTGCTTTGACACAGATTATAGCTTCAGAGATATTTCAGATTCATTTTGGAATTCACATGGCTGCAATTTCTCATGCTTTGCTCCCTTTCCTCGTTCAGCCTCTCTGTCTTGCCGTCGACTGGTCTGAGAATACACACTCAGACGTAGCAGGTGAGGTTTGCTTTCCGTCCTTTCCTTGACAAAAGAACAAGGAAAGCTTTCGAAAACCTCAGGAGGCAGAGAAAGAAACTAAGAGAGAAGAAGGAGAGATAGCAGGTCTCTGCGTTGAGCATCTCAACTTACAATGAATATAGCCTCCGTCATGCAAATTAAAAAACCCAATTTGGATGGGCCAGGGAGGTTTAATGGAAAGATACACATCAGGAGACTTGGCAATTTACAGGGGCAGGATCTCATCATGCTTCTGTACACATCTTGTGCATCTCATCAAGCACACAACAGGCCGAAATTACAATAATCCAATTTCATAACTTATTGGCCAAATAAGTGAAGACAGTGATGTAAATTTTGGGGATTGGAGATCGTAAGCCAAGAATAGGCACTAGCTTGAGCAACGGATCTCAGGGAGCCCTGAGTCTGCTTATCATCCAAACCACTTGGCGAGTAGCCTTTCTGCTGACCAGTTGGTTGGGCCAGAGTTCTCTGATCACTTGCCCATCTTTCTGCTCAGTTTTCGCAAACCTCTCCCGAACCACATATTCATGCAGTGTGCTCTACTCGAGAAATACTTTCTAAATGAAGAAGTGTGTGTATAGTTGATACAGTGATGATGAACTTGAAGTTGAGGGTATTCGCATAGTAAGTGGCAGAGAGTGGGAAACTTCCTGCTCAAGGTTCAAACGCTCATCGTTTAGGGAGTCTAGCCCCCCAAATTCTTCCGAGGTCGGCGGATCTTCAGGTGCCCCCAAATCTGAGCTGTTGCTATAGGCTTTTAGCCTCTGGTTAAGGCTGGCTTCCACGCCGCCCCTAGCTTTGGGTGTCTGACCATGTGACTGAATTCTTGTGAACGGTGTGTGAATTCAGTCAAAACATATCTGGAAAGACATTTAACTGAAAACCTCAGAGTTCAAGGAGCTCTATTCAAGAGTATGCAAACGTACAAGAAGAGGATGCACAAAAAAAACCCAGTGGAGGGGCGCCTGAGTGGCTCAGTCGGTTAAGCATCCGACTTCGGCCCAGGTCATGATCTCACGGTTCGGGAGTTCGAGCCCCACGTCGGGCTCTGTGCTGACAGCTTGGAGCCTGGAGCCTGCTTCGGATTCTGTGTCTCCCTCTCTCTCTGCCCCTCCCCAGCTTGTGTTCTGTCTCTCGCATTGTCTCAAAAATAAATAAACATTAAAAAAAAAATCCATTGGGGTGGATCTGATGAGTCTTGACATGGGGGCAAACGTGGGTTAGCCTGGGACATCAGGACTTAAGCCAGCCTGGGAATTGCTGGTGAGGGTCTAAGTCTTTGGAATCATTAGAAGCTCAGTCATAACAACAGGAGGAGGATGGGGCAGGGACTGTTTTTTCCTCTTTACGGTTGAGTGCCTGCCCAAGGTCATACAGTGCAGGGGAGAGGGGAGGGGAGGGCGCTGTGATGAAAATACAACCCCGGTGTCCCGACTTCTAGGCCAGGGCCCTTTCCATTATGCTGCAGCCGCCTGCTTCCAAGAGAGCCACATTCGATGCCCAGAAAATGCCATGCAGAAGCCTGCTGTGACTATTCTAAGTTTGAGTGGGGGTGGCTGGGGTATATGGTGGGTAGAGCCAGGGGAGGGCTGCCATCCTGGATATGGAAGCCTTTTTTTTTATGGCTCACCCGGTTCCAGCTGGCATAAACAAGGCAGGGCTGAAGATGAAATGCCCTGGACATTATTAAGCCCATTAGGGTTCCGGATACCTCCCCCCAGACTTCTCTTTACATCCCCAGTCAAGTTTGATCAAATTTCTCACCTGTTCATGAAGAGATGTCCCTCTTCCTCGCCTCTCCTCAAGGAGCAAATATTCTCTCATCTACTTTGGGAAGGAAAAAAAAAATTCTTTTAGTCCAGAGTTCAAGTCACGGAGAAAAAAAAAATGCGTTGCTGTCCTCTACCCTGCCTCGGGGGACCAACTTGTCTCAGTCCGCCCGGGACTTTCACAGTTGAAAATCTCATGTGCTCCCTTTAATCCAGGACAAACTGGGGTTCTAGGTCATTCTTGCTGCCTGGGGTGGGGGTGGGGGCACCGAAGCGGACCCTGCAAAATGCTTTGTTCTTGCTAGATAAAGACAGTGGGTGTGGCTACCTACATCTAACAAAGGCAGAAGGATTGGTGAACTGGGCTGCTAGCCTCTTGCTCTGCAGGACAAGGAACGTCCCCATGAAGGTGAGGGCAGGTTTTTTTCGAAGCCTGGTCTTCCAGTGTGAACGGAGAGGCTCCTTGGGGTGGAACAGAGTGGCTGCGGCCGTGGGAGAGGAGGGGCTGGGTGCCTCATACTTGCCTGCAGGCAATTAGGCCTGTCTCAAGGAGCCCGGGGAAAATTCTTGTTCCCAGGGTAGAACATTCTGGTAAAGTCAGGCTGGGGGCAATTACCTACAACGTCAATTAGCCTATGGGGTAATCGACAAGAGTCAGCACAAACCAGTCTGTGCTTCCTTTCTCTTGGCTGGCTCTCCCTGGCCCACGCGAGCGGGCGGGACCGTCACCTGCCCTGCAGGTGCGGGGAGGCTTGCGCGGGGCCCCTTCCCAAGTGTTCCCGTTTCCTGAGGAAGGAACTTGCCTCCTGCTCACGAGGAGGCAAGGCCGCCTTTCTGACCTGTCACAGGGTATTTGCCGCGGCTGGATTTGTTGTCTCGGGCGGGGCGCGGCCTTTTGACAGCTGCAGAGGGGAGGACGGTCCAGCAGCATCGCAGCTTTCACCGTCTGGCCAGGAGTTTGGATGACCGGGAAGCTGAATTCAGCGCCCCTGCGCGCGGGGCTCATGCAACCCGCCGGCAGCAGCTAGGCGCAGGGCCCCAGGGGGCGTGCGGGGGCAGGGAGGCGGCGGGGCGGGCACCGCACTGCAGATCCCAGCCGGGAAAGCGCGCTGGGAGGTTCGGCGCCCGCACCGCCGCAATGCGGAGCCCGCGGCGGGGCTGGAGGAGCGAGCCCCGGAGAAGCCAGCCCTGGTGCTGGGGCGCAGAGCCCCTAAATCTGGCGACGCACCGGGGGTGGGTCTGGGGATGGCGGGGAGAACTGCCTTGTGGCAATAGGTGGGGGTGTGCAGCATGGGAAGGGGCTCAGGAGACCGAAGAGAGAAGAGGTCAGAGGCCTTCCGGCGGTTTCTGAGGGGGAAGGCAAGGCGGCAAGCCCCTGTAACTGATCAGCAGCAACTGTTTCTCTTTCGGGGCCGCTGCCCCGCTCTTTCTTCCCTGTAACTTGCAGCCACATCCCTCCCCGTCTTTGATCCTCCTAAACCACGGCCCACCCCACGGCTGCCCCCCTCAGTTTCCCTGCTGGAGTCCTGTTTGAGGACGCTCCCATGCTGCACCGGGCAGGTGGTTGCAATTCCACAATATTTATTTGACTTGATTCTGCACAAGGAACCAGGTTAGGCCCTTCAGGGCATATTCCTGGCCTCTGGGTATTGCAGGGTAATGATAAGAAACAGGACAAGGGCCCTGATAAATAAAGCACGTAGCCAAACGTGGAACCTGAAAACCTCGAGGGAGTTACAAAGTATCTTTTGTATATTTTCTCTATAGCTTTTTTTTTTTCCCTGTAGGTACAAACTGTGAGGAACTTTGTCTCATCTCTGCAAATCTGATTGGGTAGTCCAGAGAAAGCTATAGGTTTTCTTTTCTTTTCTTTCTTTCTTTTTTCTGTTTTGTTTTGTTTTGTTTGTCTATAGGTTCATTTCAGCTTCCATCCAACATCAGGAAATTCACTCTTTCCGTTTGGGTGGAGTAAGCCCGCTTTTAAAATCAGACAGACCTGGGTATAGGCCTTGGTGCTGCCTTTACTTGCTCTGTGTTCTTGGGCACATCGGTTCACGCGGTCAGTTTTCTCAACCGTGAAGTTGGGCTGAAATAAAAAGAGGTTAAGAGCACAGGCTCTGATGTGTCGATAGGAATCCACCACTCACTGTGTGACCTGGGTAAGTTGCTGAACCTCCTGGTGCCTCAATTTCTTCACCTGGAAAGTGGGCATGCTAATACTACCTACCTCCTTGCGTTGCTATAATGATTGAATGTGTTAATAGATGCATAGAGCTTAAAATAGCGGCCAGCACAGAACACGTAATAATAATGACGATAACAATTTCATCACAAGGTAGCTATGCCGTCTGAATTAGACAGTGCACATAAAAATATGGGGAAAATAAATATGCATACAGGTGACCATCACCCTCCTTTACTTCCAGTGAGTTAGGGAACAGCAGAAGAGCCCTTCTGGACTAACATTCTGTACCACAGAATTGAGTCTAGCATGAGTAGATAATTTTTCCTTCTTTTGCCACTTTCCCTTTAAGAAAATGGAAACTAGGGGCACCTGGGTGGCTCAGTCGGTTAAGCGTCCGACTTCGGCTCAGGTCATGATCTCACGGTTCGGGAGTTCGAGCCCCGCATCGGGCTCTGTGCTGACAGCTCAGAGCCTGGAGCCTGCTTCGGATTCTGTGTCTCCGTCTCTCTCTGCCCCTCCCCTGTTCATGCTCTCTCTCTGTCTCAAAAATAAATAAAACATTAAAAAAAATTAAAAAGAAAATGGAAACTGAAGTTGATATAGGGGATGATTATCAATATGACATAACTCTTATTACATTACAAGGTTATGCTAAAGCACGCTTTTCGAAAAAGTAAAAAAATTATGATTCACATACAAATATAAAAATGAATAAACTCCAAATACGTTATTTAACCCATTCATTAATTGGGGAGTGAGTAAGATGCTAACATCTGTTCAAAGGACGATCTGAAGAACACACACACACACACACACACACACACATACACACACACCCCAGCAGGAATGCAGAAATGAATTTGCTAATAGATGCAACACTGGTTAACAATGTAGTGCAGGGGCGCCTGGGGGGCTTGTAGGTTGGGTGTCCGACTTTGGCTCAGGTCATGACCCAGCGGTTTGTGGGTTCGAGCCCCGCGTCGGGCTTTGTGCTGACAGCTTAGAGCCTGGAGCTTGCCTCAGATTCTGTGTCTCCCTCTTCCTCCTCCTGCCCCACTCACGCTCTCTCTCTCTCTCAAAAATAATTAAAAGTTAAAACAATTAAAAGAAATCTGTAGTGCAGCCAAATACAGCACGTGGGTTAACTTCTTTTACGAGATGGAAACCAATCAAATCTCTACCAGACAAAATTCATTTGCATTTCTATAGGCAAGGATCGTTTGCTTTACTCTCAGTTTTCCAAAGCTTAACTTCTATTCCTCCAGCGCTCTAAAGCTGTCCAGTGAGCGGAGACAGGGGAAGATGCGCGAGTCCATAGTATCCAATAACCCTCAGAGAGTCTGTGGTGAGCCTATGCCTCGGTCATTGCTGCAGGAGCACCCAGTCACGTCCCTGACAGTTAAAGATAAACCAAGTGATAAACTCCCATGTTGGAAAGAGGGGGGGGATTTATTTGCGGGGACGTATGCACACTTGTCCGTTGATTGGGTAAAATGAGATGAACCTATATTTGTGATGTCACCTTATCCAACACCGTGGGTCCCCAGGATCAAGACTGCCATCCTTCAAATGTGAAACAGTTTCGAGGTGGTAGGTGACACCAGCAGAGGCTGCTCACAGGCTTCTCAGAGAGCTTCTGTGGCCGGCCCACTCCTCTTCCAGAGGCACTGAAGCCTTGAGAGAGAGATCATGCCCCAGGTCTGCAAGGGGGTGAGACGGAAACCCGAGGTTGGCTCGGGCAGGGAGGGTCTAGGCTCCTGTGGCCTGATCCGCACTAAGCCCCTGGGCCACAAGCACCCCATGACGTATGTCCGCTCCTTGAGCACCGTCTGTCGTGAGTCTGTGAGCCGTGTTCTGTCTCCATGAACTGGGAGACTTTTTTTTCCCAGCTCCTTGGAATACAGCTATGGGCTGAGAGATCAGGGGGACAGCTTCCTCGGTTCCTTACTCAGACCACGTGATTGGGTCTCATGGGAAGTGATTCTAGGGGGTGCTCAGAGCCTGTTTTCCGTTGCCCTTGCCCGAAGACAGCAATCACAGTGCGGATGAGCGTTTTCCGTCTCACCATAGGAGAGGGACGCCGGCTCTTGATAATGAAGCGGCAAATGGCAAGCGGACGTTCACTGTGGCTTCTCTGTCCGCAGATGGCCACTGGCGTGGGTGTGGGGGATGGAGGGCCAGAAGACACACTTTGTGTCCCGAACAGATGCCACCCTGTTCCGACCGCCTGCACGCTGCCAGGAGCCGCTAAGTGCTGTGCTAATGCCGTCTTTTCACGCTGCTGGACGAGGGGCAGGGGGCCAAGGGATCTTGTTTCTTCCTTCCTTTGCTTCAACCTGAGCAAAGATCTTGTTTTTTCCTCCCTTTGCCGGCTGAATGGCTTTCCCCAAAGTATACCGGGCCCTTGGGATTTTTCTAACCGGAGAGAGCATTGCAATTGGGCCGCATTAGAGATCCACGCTGATTTTGACCTTCAATCTAAATAATTAGAGCCTTCTTATCTAACTAAACAAAGAAGATCTGGGGCAGCACGGGACAGATTTAGAAATAACCCACCAGGAGATCAGAACTCCGCCTGAGGAGGACAGCACTGTGCTATAACCCAAATGGGAGAAAACTCATCAGATGGAGGCAGAGAGATGCCTCCCTACCTGCATTCCCCCCCCCCCCTTTTTTTCTTTTAACAGAAAAATGACTTTCAACAAGCCCCTTCAATAGACAAATCAACCTCAGATGAAATCCCCAGCGGACCTCCTTCCCTGCCAGGAATAATAAACTACTCCTGGGCTGAGCAGCTGTCCAGCATCACTGAGGGCTGCTGTTTCCTTCCATCCAGTCCTGGGAGAGCCCCGAAGCCCCTCCTCTCGATCCTGGCCAGTGCTGCTAAATTTAGCTCTTCCAGCGTGTGCACAGTCTATATTTAGTGCCCGAGAGTCAGAGCTCAGCGGACAATTCATCAAGCCATCCGTCATCCCTCTATCCAAGCGACACGTAGAGAAAAATCCTTCCAAAGACCAGCTTGCCCTCCGCTGGGGTGGAAGCCATTCTGACGATGGGGAATCCACGGGGCCAAAGGGGTTTTCTCCTCCCGCAGTGGTGTTAGGACTGCCTGAGCTCACCAGGCCCGCAGCCAAGGGGTGGAGCGTGGCACTGGAGAGCCAGAGGGCAGCGGGAAGAGGAGGGAGGGAAGCCGGACTCGGGGAATGGCCTGCAGGTGCGGGTGCGCTTGTTCTGTCCCCTTTGCGATCGTAGGCGACCGGGTGTGGATCTTAAGGCTCTAGCTTAGATGCCACCTCTTCATCGGAATTGCCTTGAGACCACTCAAAGTGGGTTAGGAGCCCCCGCCCCACTGCACACTGTATAGAAACTACCCCCTGCACTGTAATGTGCAAATAAATCACCAGGGGCGGGGGGCGGGGGTGTTGAGATGAAACTTCCCATTCTGTGTATCCGGGGCCTCAGATCCTGCATTTCTTATGAGCTCTGGGGGCAAGAGATGATTCCATTTGGACTTTTCCAAGAGGGAGCACATGTGTTCAGGAGCAGTGTCGCAAAGCATAGGACAGTGACCTGGCGTTATAGACAAATAAAGAAGAATCACGAGGAGGGTCTTACCCTGAGAACATTCAGAATATCGGAGGGCGCGGTGGTCCTTTGCCGGTAGCCATCTGAGAAACCCGAAAGGGTAGGGGATCCCTGAGAACAAAGGGGTGAGAGCATTTCTTAACCTTTGTTGTTCTCCCGGAGCATAGGACTCAGGTGAGTTTCAACCTGTCAGAGTGTAAGGTGGGGACAGTGAAGTGTGGAGTCGGGCTCGGATAAGCGACAGGTGTCTGTGGACCAGCATAACCTGGAGGTGGTGGTGGTGTGGAACTGGCTGGAACCTGTCCTTGAGAGCTCATTGTTAAACATACAGCTGGTTGCTAAACCACTGGTAGGTTGAAGTTGGCCATGGTGGGAGTATTTATACCATGAAAATTGGCAAACACTGTAAATCAGTGTTCCTCTTCTGCCCACTCATCTCCAGAGCTTACACATTTATCAGCAGCCCACTGCCCAGAAGGCCCTGTGGAGGAGGCAAAATTCGAAATGGACCTTAAAAGTTGGGAGAAGGAGCATCTTGCCTCTCTCCTTCACAAGGTAGTGCCAGAAAAGAGACGGCACGATCCCTTCGACTCCAAGATGAAGTGCCCAGAGTTGAACTAGAAATGAATTAAGCATTGCTTTAAGTAAGGGCATACGGTCTGGACAAGAATTTTAATTTTAATTTTGAGATGGGACAGAAGGAAAGTTGTGACATGTAGATACAGTACTTGTGAGCCATTCCCAGCATCCAGAGGGTTCTGTTCAACAGGCGTCTTCCGAGCATCTATAATCTAGCGATTGTGTTATGCCATCTCTGTAGAGTGCCTTCTGAATTGTCCAAAGCAAGATCACTTTGTTTTTTATTGTTTGATTGTATATTTTGTGGCATTATGATTACTCTTTAAACAGTGTTTTTAATGTTTATTTATTTTTGAGAGAGAGAGAGGAAACAGGGGAGGGGCAGAGAGAGAGGGAGACACAGAATCCAAAGCAGGCTCCAGGCTCTGAGCCGTCAACACAGAGCCTCGTGTGGGGCTCGAACCCACGAACCCTGAAATCATGACCCGAGCTGAAGTTGAACACTTAACCGACTGAGCCACCCAGGTGCCCATGGTTACTCTTTAGAAGTGTGACCACTGTATCTACCTCCTTTTTAGTAAGTAAGCTGATACCCTGCATCATTCAGCGATAGCCAACAACATAATTCAGTACGGGCATGGAGAGAAAGCCATGTTATGTCATATCAGAGTAAGATATTCAACACTTTTCGTGCATTTCTCTTTCAAAGGGGGCTATATGGTCCAGTCATTGTCCTTCTCATCCTTTTACCCTGACCGTCTCTTCGAATCATGGTTCTTTCACTATTATTGTTATTAGAAAAATTTTAATTCCTGTATAGTTAACACACGGTGTTGGGGTAGTTTCAAGTGTATGCATCAGAGTTCTCTCTCGTAAGAAGCCTTCAATTGTTTCTCAATTTTTTTTTTTAACCTATACACTGCTAAAATCAAGAGTGGTCAGACAAGAGTAAGATTATGTCAGGACAAACGTATTCCTCCTACAGAAACGGAAACAGAAACAAACCCCTCCGAGGATATATCAAGTTCAGGACTCTGCTTTGAAGAATAAAGAGGAGGTAGTTAGACATAGGAGGTGGAAGGAATTCCTGTAAAGGGAGTAGCATTTGGTCGTGCTGGTATGCTCTAAGGCATTCATGATTGTCGTCACCGAAGCATGGCTAGGCTTGGGGTAAAATGAGAGGTGGGCTAGAATAAGGAGGAAGAAGGTCAGAATCAAGCAGCGGTGGTCACACCATTCAGAGCTTTATGGTTTGATCTCACTTGGGAGTTGGAGCTTTATCTTAAAAGCTCCAAGGGGCTCTCAAAGGATTGGGATCAGAGCAGCAGAAGAAGTCTGGTTCTAGGCTGAAAGAGGATTACGCAGAAAGCTGGTAGTGACCCAAGTGAGGGGGCTCTGTGCGGAGACTGGCAGGGGGTTGAAAATTCAGTTCCAAAGGTGTTAAGGGGGTAGTGTCTGCCATCTTGGTGATGTGATTGATTGATTGATTGATTGATTGACTGGATATGGGGATTGAGAGAAGGAAAAGAATAAAAAAGATTCAAAGGTTTTTGTGTCTAAAGACTGAATGGGTAGTGTACCATTTACGGATTGGGAATACAAGAGAATTTGGACCAAATGCATTCGACACGTATCTGGGGAAGAGCCCCTTGGAGAAACTCACAAACGTTTATAATTCCTTTATGTTCCCTAGTAACTTGTTATGTATTTCAGCTGTAACGTGACGTAAGTGGCCTGTCTTCATGATGGTTAACTATGGGTATACAATAATGATATGTGAAAATCAAATAGTATATGACTAAGAATAGACAAATGTGAATCTATATACCAGTGAAAACCTCCAGTAGCTAGCCTTGCTCAGCCGAGTGATGAACTAGCTCACTGAGTCACGAGCGTGCTCACGTGAATTCCACTGACTGCCTTATAATCTCTTTTACTATCACTTAAGCTTCCATCTGTGATGAAACACACTTCAGATAATTATTTTATTGCTTGATCTTTTAAATCAGCAGTGGAAACAAAACACATTATTGTTTTTAACAAAATTAACTCACCGGAACCCATTTTTGAACGCGTGGGGGTTTGCAAACTGCCATTGTAAGAACATTGATATTCCTCATTGTTTAGTAGAGACCCGACATCGAATAAGTATATGTGCTCCCGAAGGTAATATTGAAAACCCTTTTTTGAAAAAGAAAATCCATCCAGAATTAGATTCAGCTTTATTGTAATAGTATTTGATATTGCTACAAGTTTGATATTGCTTTTAAAATATATTGGCGCACTCAATGAGCATGATCAATATTGGTGAAAACGTTCCAATCACGTGGACCTCCTTATTATTTTTGACTTTCACTCCTACCACCTACAAGCATGTCTGCGTCACACCAGTCCTTTCTTCCTTTTCTGCCTCGTTAGAATGTATGTCCTATTTCCTCTCTGAAGCTGTCTTTTTCAACTGAGTCTCCAAGTTCTCAATGCCTTCTGCTTCCTCTGGGGCTACACCCAACCTCTCTCTACTGTACGTTCAATCTCTCCCTTTTGAGCAACTATTCTAAATGTGAAATGCTCATCTATTTCTTGAAATAGTTGTTTATACTGGGTGTTACCATTTCACCACCTTTAATTAACTCTTTAGCTCATAAGGTTTCTGTTCTCACTATTTCCCTGAAATTACTCTTACTGTGGTTACCTCTGTATCACCAGATCTACAGGCCACCTGATCGTGGATTTTTCTCTGAGGTGGGCAGTGAACAGAGGAGTGACACAATGTGACCTGTGCCTTTTCAAGGTCACTCTGAAAGGTGCAAGTGTTAAGGCAAGGAGACCAATGAGAATGCTGCGGAAATAGTTTTTATGAGACGTAATGTTGGCTTGAACTACAACGGTAGTAATGTAGGTGGTAAAAAAGGACCGGATTCTAGGGATGTTTTTTTTAAATTTTTTTTTTTCAACGTTTATTTATTTTTGGGACAGAGAGAGACAGAGCATGAACGGGGGAGGGGCAGAGAGAGAGGGAGACACAGAATCGGAAACAGGCTCCAGGCTCTGAGCCATCAGCCCAGAGCCCGACGCGGGGCTCGAACTCACGGACCGCGAGATCGTGACCTGGCTGAAGTCGGACGCTTAACTGACTGCGCCACCCAGGCGCCCCTCTAGGGATGTTTTAAAGGCAGAATTGACAGGATTGGCAGATGGAGTGGAGATTGAATGTGAGAGAAGGGCAGGAGTCCAGGGTGAGTCCAAGGTTTTGACCTGGACAACTGGGAGAATACTGGTCAGTACTATTCTTTCAGGTTGGGCCATCACATAGGAAAAACTCAGACCATCCTGCCATCCCAATGAAAATGGTGAAGACTCTGGGTGTTACTCTGAATGATATGAGAAGCGGGGAGATTTTAGAGCAGATTTAGAGTAAATCACAATCTGATTGACATTTTAGAAGATCACTCTGCTGATGGAGAAGGGACTATAAGTGAACAAGGATGGAGTAAAGGAGAATTGTGAGATAGTTTTATAGTAATGCAGGTGAGAGGTGATGGTAGATGGAACCAAGGCGGGAATAGTGGAAGTGGTGAGACGTGGTCAGATTCTGGCTATAAATTGAGAGAAGAGTTGCCATGATTTGTTGATATGAAGGAAAAATGAAGAGGAATCAAGGATCACTCCGGGCTTTTGCCCAAGCAACTGGAAGAATGGAGTTACCATTTACTGAAATGGGGAAAGCTACAAGATAAGCAGATCTGGGGATAGAATGGGAAATTAAGAGGTTAATTTTGAGGCATGATAAATGTGAAATGTTTACTAAAATTCCCATGGAGGGACACCTGGACGGCTCAGTTGGTTGAGTGTCCGACTTCGGCTCAGGTCATGATCTCACGGCTTGTGGCTTCAAGCCCTGTGTTGGGATCTGTGCTGATGGCTCAGAGCCTGGAGCCTGCTTCCGATGCTGTGTCTCCTTCTCTCACTATACCCCTCCCCTGCTCATACTCCGTCTGTCTTTCAAAAATAAATACACATTAAAAGAAATTTAAAAATCCAGTGGAATATTACGGGGAAGTTGTATTTACGAGGCTGGTGTTTAGAGCAGAGATTAAGTTTGAGGCATAGACCGGGGGATCATCAGCATAGACATGGTATTTAAGTCTATGAGACTGGATGAGATCAGCAAGAGCATGGGCATAGATGGTGAAGATACCTGAAGGCTAAGCCCTCGACCTGTGTGCACCTGGATGGCAGGGATACAAGTAGGAACCAACAAAGGGGATCGAGGAGGAGCAGCCAATGAAGCAGACAAGGAACCCAGAATGAGGTCCCAGAAAATAAATATTTCAGGAAGGAAATCATGATCCTCGTGGTCAAGTGCTATTGTTAGGTCAGGCAAGATGAAGTGTGAGAACCCCTGGATTTGGCTACGTGTGCGGTGTGGAGGGGGTTGGGGACTGGAGATTTTGACAAGAGCCGCTTTTAAGGCATCCGGGAGAAGGAAAGTCTTACTGGAGTGAGTCCAAGAATGAAAGAGAAGGTGCTGCATGAAGACAAATGATGACCGTTGCTATCAATGGGGAGCAGAGAAATGGGACAGTAGCTGAAGGCAGCAGTGGGGTGGAGAGATGCGTTTAAAACAAGATAAACAACGGTATGTTTGTGTGCAGGTAGGAAAACTCATCATGGAGGAAAGAGATCGGACGCCGGAGGGAGCAAAATCTTCGAGAAAGCGCAAGGGGTGAGACCGAGGACGCGAGCATAGGGTCGGCTTCAGCTGGGACCATGGGTAGTTCATGCGCTGAGCCAGAAGATGGCAGCTCACATAGGTGGAGCTTGCTGGTAGGTTGGTAGGTGGAAGCATGTGGAAGTTCTTTTTTGATTGTTTCTAATTTCTGTAGGGAATAAGCAGTGCCATCAGCCAAGAATGAGAAGAGTCGTTGGAGATTTAAGGTGGGAGGAGAGGGGAATTTCTGGTCCAGGAGAGGAGACCGAATGAACCAGAGATATGGAATAAGATGGCAGGCCACCACCGAGAACCTCAGGGAGGTTAGTAGCTGTCCATTGAAAGTGACACTCGTTAAGCACGGTTGGATGTTTTCCTCCATCCAGGCTGAGGTTTAGGGAGAAAACGATGGGCCACCAGCTCTCTTTCTGTCCTCATTTTTTTCTTGCAGCAAACAGGACTCTGAAGCTCTTGGAAATTTGCTTCAAACTCCGAGATGACGGCTGGGGGTGAAAGAGAAACGGCCCTTTCTTTGGAATGTCTGTTCTTCCTGCCGGTCAACATTCATCTGGCAGGCCAGCCTTCTACTGCACTGGTATTTTAAGCATCCAAATGCGTTCGCAGCCAGACTGGCGGCCCTTCTAAGCAGACCATGCCACTTACCTTTACGCTAGAAGGGATTAGGGGACCCTTGGACTCAAGGGGACCCCTTGACCCTGGGGACCTCAGTCAGCATAGCCTGGTCTGCATCGCAACAGAATCCGTTTGCCCAAAGGACAGTAACAGACTGGATTTGGAGATAGACAACTTTGGAGTTTTTCTTAAAGAAAAGAGAGGGGTCAGGAAAGGAGGCAGCTGGGGGAGGAGTGAAGTTTGTGTGTGCTTTCAATAAAATAGACTTCAGAGAAAATGTCCCTCCCCTCAAAAAAAACTGCACAAAGTAAATGACATAAGAGGTTAGCCTGTAACCTAGACGTGTAGATCTGTGTTGATGCTCTCATCTCTGTAGGTTGCGAATAATTATTTCATCAAGTAGTTCAGCATTCGGATCCATAAAGTACTCAGAACAGTATCTGCCTAAAACATAATAGTAATGCCAATAAATTATTATCATTTTATCATTGCGCCTTGGCCAGGGCTAAACTGCTTCTTGTTTCTGTGTCTCTTTGCAGACCGTGGAGGAAATATTATTGAAACAAACAACAAAGTTTAACAGGCTGATTAATGTGGACTTTTACAAAGATGGCAGTCACGTCTGTAAAGCACATCACAAATGTGACACGAAGTCATGTGTCCCTCCCACGACGTCATGTCGGGTAGTGGGAAGACATAGGGTGTTCAGCCAGAGACTGAAAACTTAGCTACTTAGGTACTTAGCCAAACTACCTGGCTGTAAGACTCTCACTTTCCTGATGTGTGGACTAAAGAAAAGAACACCTAGCCTTGAGATTGTTATCAGGGTTCAATAAATCAATACATACAATGTCATGGGAATAGTGTTGGGTACGTAGTATCTATCCAACAATGGTAGCTGTCATCACTAGTAATTTCCTGAGTGGGAAAATCCTTCCTCTTCTTCTCCATGTAGGGAGAAGTTTACCTTTCAGGATAAACTTGAAGCCGGCCTCTGCAAGAATCTTCTCTGCAGTCTCCAGGGAAGATTTAATCTGTTTTTCTTCCAGGATCCTCTTATACTTTGCATCATTCCTCTCTCCCCACCCCCCACCCCCCACCCCCCAAATTCATCATGGAAGTCTTCGTTCTCTCCTGTCTGTTTCTTGAGATAGATTTTAAGATACTTGTTTTAATCCCTCTCTGAATTGTCTCACCATTTAGCCTAAAGGCCAGGATGTAGTAGGCATCCAACAAAGGCTTATAGAATTAATTGGGAGTTCTCTCTAATCTTCAAAGCCCAGAAACAGACCTGCATTTAGAAGGGACTCCTTTCTCTCTCTTCCCCAATGTTTCCTATCAGAATTTTGAGCACGCTATGGGGTCGTGGTTAACTGTATTGTCTCTGAAGTCCGTAGACGTCTTCCGGAATCCCATGTCAGCAATTGCATAGCATATTGCCTGGCATGTCATAAGTACCCAAGATTACACTTTCTATCTATCACGGTTATTGCCATTGCAGCTACGATCATCGTCACTAACACACAATACCTTTCCCCCTGATAATCTTGATAGGGCAAGAGGATACATGAGTCATGAAACGGGAGCGTAGTACAAGACTGATATTTACTAGCCTTCACTGGATCTTGGAGCACGAGGATGACAGGGCTGGCTCCAGCCAAGAAAAGATCACTTTCCAGGCATGACGGAAAGGAAGAAAACTATTTGCAGGTAGCTCCAGCTGCTTCCTGCGCCAGCTGATCAAAGTAATTAGAGCAGATAAAGGAGGCGAGAAATGGGTCCCTCTTCCATGCCAGGGATAAGGTGACATGTTATAAAGATGTACACCTAAAACCCTGAGGACAGGGGTTAGTCATCAGATCCCCAGTGACTGAGAGAGTCTCAGATTTGGTGCAGAAAAGAGACTGTTAAGGGCAGGGTCGGCCAGAGGAGGACTTTGTGGTCACTAAGCTGCCACTGAGCTCTTCTCCTGCCATGACTGGGGCTCAAGTTATCGACATCCAGGAGGAGAGGAACTGAAGCTGGAAGGCACGTGGCAGTGCGGAGTCATGGAAAGAAAAGGAGATTCAGTCCTGGATTGATCTCTGACTAGCTCTGCGGTTTTTGCAGGTTACTTAATCACAGTGAATTTTTGTTTCCCAAGGATGGTTGGGGCATTAGAGATGATGTGACATGCCCATGCTCTGATTTTTTTTTTCCAGTTTGAGAAGAATAATCAAGTAAGTAACCATAAACAACCTTAATTGCAGTTAAGATGTTCTGACCGCTTCTGGTTTTGGCCATGGGCCTCCTAAGACCCTTCTTGCCCTGGATCAAAACCTCAAGAGACAGTAAATTGGCTTCTTTCCATCCTGGGTCCATTTTTGTGCCCCAGATCCCAGCTTAGAAAATTGTTTTAAAAATTTTTTTAACATTTATTTATTTTTGAGAGACAGAGACAGAGGACAAGTGGGGGACGAGCAGGGAGAGAAGGAGACACAGAATCGGAAGCAGGCTCCAGGTTCTGAGCCACCAGCACAGAGCCCGACGTGGGGCTCGAACTCGTGAACCGTGAGACCGTGACCTGAGCCGAAGTCAGATGCTCAACCGACTGAGCCACCCAGGCGCCCCTAGAAAATTCTTTTTTTTTTTTTAAAGTTTTTTATTTATTTAAGTAATCTCTCCATCCAACATGGGGCTCAAACTCATGACCCTGAGATCAAGAGTCACATGCTCTTCTGACTGAGGCAGCCAGGCGCCCCTCAGCTTAGAAAATTCTTGAAATGATTCTTAGGGTCACTGAGCTGGGGTATGGGAAGACCTTGGTACCCGCTCCTTCCTACCATAGAGAAAATTGCTCAAGGGCACAGGGGCCCGCTGATGGAGGATTAGTGATGTCATCTTCCTACACGAAGGACATTAATATCACAGTGACTCACACTGTGTGACTCTCCAGGCACTTACCAGAGGGGGTTGGGGTGGACATCAACTGACAAGGATAGGGAGAGAGGAGGAGAAGGACTGAGATTTAGGTGGGATATTTTAAATGGGGGAGTAGTACCTTCTTTAACTCTGAGAGATGAGGAACATGGGAGTCATTGGTGGGCAAAACTCAAGGTAGGAGAAACAGGGAACCTGGAAAGGGAGCCAGAAAAGGAGAAGGAAAGAGATGGATGGGGAAGGAGGGAAGCAGAAAAGAGGAAGCACTAAGGGGCTTGGGGAGAGGATAGGAAAGAGTGTCGTCGCTTAGGACTGAAACTCAAGCTATGGTGTCACCAATAAAAGGTTAAATTGGTAAAATATGCCCGAGTCAAAGGGGTGCCAGAAGGAAGATGTTTAGGAACATCGAAGCCAGTGGCTTTTGAGAATTAGATGAAATCTGTGGATGAAAAAAAAGCACGTACGTTTCAAATGTGCAGTGTCGGGAGTTTGGACTCTCCTCTCGGGGGACTCTGCTTTCTCTATTCATGCATATTATTTTGAGACAGTGAGTGGTCTGGAGCTTTCTCAGGCAGGTCTGAAAGCCAAAGAGTTTATTAATATATTTTTTAAAATGTGTATTTATTTTTGAGAGAGAGATAGAGGGAGCACGCGAGAGTGGGGGGGGGCAGAGAGAAAGAGAGGGGGACAGAGGATCTGAAGCGGGCTCTGTGCTGACAGCGCGAGCCGGACACAGGGCTCGGACTCACGAACCATGAGAGCATGACCTGCGCCGAAGTTGGACGCTTAACTGACTGAGCCGCTCAGGCACCCCCAAAGAGTTTATTAATATTGTCTTTTTGGTGTCTTTTCCACTGTATGAATGTCACCTTTTTTTTTTTTTTTAATTTTTAATGTTTATTTTTGAGAGAGAACGACAGAGCATGAGCAGGGGAGAGGCAGAGGGAGAGGGAGACACAGGATCCGAAGCAAGCTCCAGGATCTGAGCTGTCAGCACAGAGCCCGATGTGGGGCTTGAACCCACCAACCGTTAGATCACGACCTGAGTGGAAATCTGACGCTCAACCGACTGAGCCACCCAGGTGCCCCTACTTTAATTTTAAATTCCAGGGTAATTAGCATACCGTTAATTAACATATATTTAATTAACATATAGTTAATTAGCATATAGTTGATTAACATATAGTTAATTAGCATATAGTTGATTAACATATAGTTAATTAACATAGTTTCAGGTGTAGGTTCAGGTCATGATCTGAACCCCATATTGGGCTCTGCGCTGACCGCTCAGAGCGCGTGAGCCTGCTTCAGATTCTGTATCTCCCTCTCACTCCCTGTTCCTTCCCTGCTCGCACTCCGTCTCTCTCTCTCTCTCAAAAATAAACAAAGCTTAAAAATAAATAAATATCGTGGTTGATTTAGATAATGGACCCTCTGGGCCCCTTGTTTTATTCACCAACAGCGAGCCTGCAAAACCCTAGGTCCCCCTCTACCCTCGACCCCAATAAAAGCAGAATTCCTGCTCTGTCTCTCCACTGGTAACCTTGCTTTGTGGCCCCAGGTTGTGCTGCGTACAGGTCTCGTAAGAAATCAACGTTTACTTTTTCAAAGTTTCCTGGTGGCTATTGCTGAAGGCGGTCGTGCGATTCTGATAAGAAGCACCAGGGCGAGTCCAAACACGGCACTGGTTCTTGATGGGCTGAGACCCGCACAAAACAGGGCACCAGTCTTTTTGAGGCTGGCGGAAAGCGATCTGTTGGGGTTTCTGTACGTGACTGGGCTTGTGTAATGTAAACACGGGGAACTAAGGAAAACAGAAGGCGGTTGCATGGGCCTCGTGAAGCATCAGGAGGCCGGGCCACACAGGCTGTTGTTCAGGAACTGGGTCGTTTGGGGTGGCTTGAACACCCCGGTCTTCTCCTCCCCGCTGAGCAGCTGCCGACCTCTGCTGTCGCGTTTCCCCCGCGGTGGTGGCTCTGCCTCTCTTGGCTGTTCTCCCAGCTCCGCCTTCTTGCTCCTCAGTACATTCTGCCTTGGCGGTCTTATGCCTCGCTGTTTCCTCTAGCCATCGTTCTGGTCTTCTTCCCATTAAAAATTTTTTTATTTTAATAACAATATTGTTATTAGTAGTTATGTTATTATTTTAATAATAATGATCTTAATAACATAATTATGATTTTATCCACACATTGTATTGTTTTATTTATTATATATTTTATTTATTATATATTTATTTTATTAACGTATTAACATTATTTTAATAACGTAACTCATTAATACTGTTATTATTTTTGAGAGAGAGAGAGCACACGAGCAGCAAAGAGAGAGAGAGAACAGAATCCAAAGCAGGCTCCAGGCTCTGAGCTGTCAGCACAGAGCCCGACGCAGGGCTCAAACCCACCAACCGTGAGATCACGACCTGAGCCGAAGTCGGATGCTCAACCGACTGAGCCACCCAGGCGCCCCTCTTCTTCCCATTTTTAAGTGCTGGCTTTTTGTGCCCGAGAGAGTCACTAGTGGGTCCACAATCGCCATCGTCTCTGACAGACTCTTTCGTGGTCCTTCTCCAGTGGCTGCTCCTGAGGCACATGTCCCCCCCAGGTCTAGTGTCTGTGCCCTGACGTCACTAGCGTGTAGTCGGAAACTTACAGCAGAACGGTTTCTTCTCCAGAGCAGTATCTATTGGGCTTTAAGTGTTCACGTGGCTTATGTGTTCACGAAGCTACACTCACACCTACACTCACATCTACCACATCATCTGACACTCGCAATAACCGTTCCCCGTGGAGGGAAACAGTCCAGGTCTCTCACGTAGCCAATGGTAGAGCACGGTCAGTTCCGGCTCTTCTGACCCCAGAGTCTCTCCAGACAACTTTCTAGGGTGGAGAAGCGGGGGGGATATAAGAAGGGCTGACAAGGAAATGAAATATTTCAGGGGACTAATGCAGTAGTGGGAGGGGCCATGGCAAAGACTGAAAGCTAATGACCTTGTTAGACGTTAAGTTTAAACACCCGTATCCCCGATATCTCAAATATTTCCTCAGAGGGCCAAAAGCTGGCCAGAGACTGGTTTCTGTCTATTCCCACCCCATCCGTAAACCACCCTACGTGGTCGTGACTTGAAGACCAAGGGTGGGGAGCAAGGCCTCTTCTGGGAAGCCCCACATTTCCTTCCCAACCTGACATTTCAGGGGCTAAGATGCCTTAATAGCTATTCAAGTTAACCTTGAAACTGAATGTCCTTGAGAGAAGTCAGAACATCAAACCCCTAATAGATATATTTTTTAATTTTTAATTCATTTTTAAACTTTAAACCCAGGCTAGTGAACATATAGTGTACTAATGATTTCAGGAATAGAATTTAGTGAGTCATCGCTTATGTAGAACACTCAATGCTCATTCAGATCCCTAACATCTTATGTGACATAATTTCTCAAATTGCTTTTCTTTTGTAATTAGAGAAGCTACAGCAGCCATAAGGAGAAGTGAAACACCCTGAACGGTCAACAGGTAAAAAGAACATTTGCTCAAAGCCTCATCATGCTGCTTCGGGCCAGGCCTGGGGGCTGGCCCCGAGGAAGGGAAAAGGGGGGAAAGGCGTGCAGGTGCCAGGGCACATGTGCTTTCACCAGTGGGCAGTTCATCCTAGAGACAGATCGGTGACGTCAGCGGAAGAGAGAAAGGCCTCGGCAACATCATGTGCAGAAGCACCTAGGGCAGGTCCCCTGTGCTGTGAAGCTTGCCTCCTCCCCAGTGCCCTGTAGGAATGTGGCTGTGCAGGCAGACAAGTCACTGTCTCTCCAGAAGTGCATGAGATATCCTGAATTCTTCAAGGCCATTTGGAGGGCTTAGAAAGCTATATGTTTCCTTCCCTAAATTCTTTCTTTTCTTCCATAGATTCATCATGCACTGGCTCGGATATTGATAGTGGAACATTCTACTTGAATCCCCACACTTCTCATCAAAAGAGGGATAGTGTGGGACTTTTCTATTCCTGCCATAAATCTTAGCACAGCGTCTGGCATAGAATAGATAAAATTTAGTTAACCCACAACTTTCAGCTCCTATTTGTTAGTATGAGCCGGGAACCCAAGAACCAAGTTTGGCTCGAAGTCTCTGGGCTGAAGAAGAGACTGGGGTAAACAGCATGGGGAATGTTTGTCATGTTGGCCTTGGCATGTAGTAAGAGAACGACATTATTTTTGGAACATCAAATTCTGCTTGTGTTCTTGTATTTTTATGGGAACCTATAATGCTCTCTCTCTCTCTCTCTTTTTTTTTTTTTACCTCCAGAAGGAACTTGTCTTATTTTCTTGTGTCTCCTACTATGCCTTACTTTGAGTATGTCTTAATCATGGTGGATGATCTCCATTCGTCCCAACCTTATTTGTCCACGTCCTTAGCAAGCATTCTATCTAATGAATTCTCATTCTGGCTTCTACCAGGCCTTGGCATCCTACGTACCAGATGCGAGGTGAAAAGTTGTACACGGTCACATCCTGGTAAGAACATGAGCTAAGTTCTTAGTGTGCCCTAAGCTGAGACAATGGTAGAAAAATATACTTGGATGCATTTGACCCCCATAGAAACAATGATAGATGATGGCAACTAGAGAATCTGACCTTCGATAGTGATGCTAATCTACTGTCAATGGCCAAGACCTGTCTACGCCTAGGAAAACCAAACTCTTTGAGACACAAACCAGCAGTCATTGATTCCTGAATTATACCGAGGAAAGAGAAATTACACACTTTAGACAGCACCTTCACAGGTGTTCCAGAGAAAAATCAAGCAGTTTTAGCCAAGTTTCTAAGGCAATCCTAGAGTCCTAGGACATCACAGAGCCTGGAGCAGGGATACAGACTTTTCCTGTAGAGACCTGTCCTTCAGAAGAAAGCAGATTGAATCAGAAAACCATTGGTCCAAAATAAAATTTTACCCCGCCGGTATTCCATCATTTGGTGTCATACCAAATGTTGTTAATATAAATCCCTGAGAAGCGATGAAACCGAATTAAAAAGTTAATGTTGGAGTCCCTCATATTGGAAAGGATTTGCTGAACGTCTGCTGAAGGTAGTTTTGTTAGATCCACTTCTGCTTTAATTCCCTACCTATTAAGTGCATTTACAATGAAGCAGGATGCCTACTACTGGAAATGTCAGCAGCCCTTGCTGTGCCTCAAGTTTCTCAATTAGTGAATTTAGAGTCCCACCCATTGTAGGAGGGACCATCTGTTTCAGTGATGTTTTCGTTGTCTCCAGCTTACCCAGTGATACAGTGCACGGGAGGGTTGGGGGGGGTGGTTCCTAAGGCTTCTTCTTTTCAATTAAAAACATTTTTTTAAAAAAATTTTAATTCCAGTTAGTTAACATATAGTGTTATATTAGCTTCAGTTGAATTCGGTGATTCAACAGTTCTGTACATCACCCAGCGCTCATCACAGCGAGTGCACTCCTTAATCCCCATCAACGATTTCGCCCATCCCCCCGCTCCCCTCCCCTTTGGTAACCATCAGTTTGTTCTCTATAATGAAGAGTCTGTTTCTTGATTTGTCTTTCTTTTTTTTCCCTTTTGTTTATTTGTTTTGTTTCTTAAATTCCACATATGAGTGAAATTATATGGTATTTGTCTTTCTATGTCTTATTTTGCTTAGCATTATACTGTCTAGCTCCATCCATATCCCTATAAATGACAAGATTTCATTCTTTTTTATTACATTGTATATTACATATATATTACATTGTATCTTACATATATATTACATTGTATATTACGTATATATGTATATATGTATGTGTGTATGTATACACACATACATATATACATATATACATATATCTATATATGTATCTATATCTATATACATATACCTATATACCTGGTATATATCTATATATGTATATACCACTTCTTTTTTATCCGTTCATAAATCAATGGGATACTTGGGCTGCTTCCATATCTTGGCTATTGTAAATAATGCTGCTATAAACATCTGGGTGCCTGTATCCCTTTGAATTAGTGTTTTTGTATTCTTTGGGTAAATATCCACTAGTACAATTGCTGGATCATAAGGTAGTTCTGTTTTTAACTTTTTGAGGGACCTCCATAGTGTTTCCCAGAGGGGCTGCACCACTTTGCATTCCCACCAACAGGGCAAGAACATTCCTTTTTCCCCACGTCCTTGCCAACACCTGTTGTTTCTTGTGTTGATCTTAGCCATTCTGACAGGTGTGAGGGGGTGTCTCATTATAGTTTTGCTTTGCATTTCCCTGATGGTAAGTGATGATGAGCATCTTTTCATGTGTCTCTGGGCCATCTAGACGTCTTCTTTGGAGAAATGTCTGTTCATGTCTTCTGCCCATTTTTTATTATGTGGGGTTTTCTTTCTTTTTTTTTTTTTTGGTATTGAGTTGTATAAATTTTCTCTATATTTGGATACTAACCCTTTATCAGGTATGTCATTTGCAAATATCTTCTTCCATTCCGTAGGTTGCCTTTTAGTTTTCTTGGTTGTTCCCGTCATTGTGCAGAAACTTTATTTTGATATGGTCCTACTAGGTTAGTTTTGCTTTGGTTTCCCTTGCTTCGGGAGACATATCTGGAAAAAAGTGGCTGTGGCTCATGTCAAAAAAGTTACTGCCTGTGTTCTCTTCCAGGATTTTTGTGCTTTAGTTGTGGGTCTATTTCTGGGTTCTCTATTCTGTTCCATTGGTTTGTGTGTCTGTTTTTGGGCCAGTGCCATACTGTCTGGATGATTACAGCTTTGTAATACAAATTCAAGTCCAGAATTGTGATGCCTCCAGCTTTGCTTTTCTTCTTAAGATTGCTTCGACTATTTGGGGTCTTTTATGGTTTCATACAAATTTTAGGATCGTTTGTTCTAGTTCTGTGAAGAATGCTGTTGGAATTTTGACAGGGGTTGAACTATATGTGTATATTGCGTTGCGTAGTATAGACACTGAAGCAATATTTGTTCTTCCAGTCCATGGACATGGAACGTCTTTCCAGTTCTTTGTGTCGTTTTCACTTTCTTTCATCAGTGTTCTACAGTTTTTAGAGTACAGGTCTTTCAGCTCATTGGTTAGGTTTATTCCCAGGTATCTTTTAGTTTTTGGTGATATTATAAATAAGATTGTTTTCTTAATTTCTCTTTCTGCTGCTTCATTATTGGTGTATAGAAATGCAACAGATTTCTGTGCATTGATTGCATATCCCGTGACTTTACTGAATCTGTGTATCAGCTCCAGTTTGGGGGTGGAATCTTTTTGGCTTTTCTATATGCAGTATTATGTAATCTGCAAATAGTGAAAGTTTGATTCCTTCCTTACTGATTTGGATACCTTTGTTCCTTTTTTGTTGTCTGATGGCTGCGGCTAGGACTTCCGGTACTATGTTGAATAACAGTGGTGAGAGTGGACATCCTTGTCTTGTTCCTGACCTTAGGGGCCAAGCTCTTAGGTTTTCCCCGTTGAGGATGAAGTTAGCTGTGAGTTTTTCATAAATGGCCTTTATCATATTGACGTATGTTCCCTCTAAACCTACTTGGTGGAGGATTCTTATCACAAATGGATGTGGTACTCTGTCAAATGCTTTTTCTTTGCCTATTGAAATGATCATATGATGCTTTTCATTTCTCTTATTGACGTGATGTATCATGTCGATTGATTTGTGAATATTGAATGACACTTGCCACCCAGGAATAAATCCCACTAGGTTGTGGTGAATGATTTTTTTCAAAAGTATTTTTGGGTTCAGTTTGCTAGTATTTTGTTGAGATTTTTTCATCTCTGTTCATCAGGAATATTGGCCTTTAGTTCTCTTTTTTAGTGGTGTCGCTATCTAGTTTTGGTATGAAGGGAATGCTGTCTTCATAGAACGATTTTGGAAGTTTTCCTTCTTTTTCTATTTTTTTTTTAGAACAGTTTGAGAGAAATAGGTATTAAGTCTTTTTTTAGATGTTTGGTAGAATATGCAGGGGAAGCCATATAGTCATGGCTACATATCAAGAGGAAAGTCTTTGTTCTAAAGTCTATTTTGTCTGAAATAAGCATTGCTACTCCAGCTTTCTTTTGACATCCTTGTCCATGATAGATGTTTCTCCATTCCCTCACTTTCAATCTGCAGGGGTCTTTAGGTCTAAAGTCGAATCTCTTGTAGACAGCATATAGACAGCATCTTGTTTTTTGAATCTACTCTGTCACCTTTTATCTTTGGATTGCAACATGCAGTCCATTTACATTCAAAGTAATTATTGATAGATATGTATTTATTGTCATTTATACCTGTTTTGTGGTTGTTTCTGAAGATTTTCTCTGATCCTCTCTTGTCTTTCTCTCTGTCCTGGTTTGCTGATTTTCTTTAATTATATATTTGGATTTCTTTCTCTTTATTCTTTGCCTGTTTATAGGTGGTTTTTGATATAAGGTTACCATTATGTTTTGTATATAAGATCTGCATATAGCAGTCTATATTCAGTTGATGATCATTTAAGTTTGACCCCATTCTTTACTTCCCTCTTCCCCGTGTTTTCGGTATATGTTGTTATATGTTACATCCTTTTATTTTGTATGTTCTTTGACTGATATTTCTGTAAGAAATATTTATGTTTACTGCTTTTGTGTTTCCAACCTTTATGCTGTCACTTTTGGTCTTTCCTTTCCTCTCAAAATGTTCCCTTTAATATTTCTGGCAGGGCTGGTTTAGTGGCCATGAACTTCTTGAGTTTTTGTTTGTCTGGGAAACTCTTTATCTCTCCTTCTGTTCTGTATGATAGTCTTGCTGGATGGAGTATTCTTGGCTGCAGATTTCTTCCCCTTCAGCACTTGACTGTGTCATGCCACTTCCTTCCGGCTTGGAAAATTTCTGCTCAAAAATCCCCTGCTAGCCTTATGGGTTTTCCCTTGAAAGTTACTGGCCTCTTTTGTGTTGCTGCATTAAAATTTTTGTCTCTATCACTATGTTGTGCCAACTTAATTACAATATGTCTTGGTGTGGAGCTGCTTCGTTTTTAAATTTTGTTGGTGTTTCTCTGTGCTTCCTGGATCTGGCTATCTATTTCCTTCCCCAGCTTTGGGAAATTTTCGGTTATTATCTCTTCAAATAAACTTTCTGCCTCCTTTTCTCTCTGTTTTTCTTCTGGGACTCCTTTAATACAAATGTTATTACTTGATGGAGACACTGAGTTCCCTAAGTCTATTACCATATTGCATAATTGTTTGTCTGGTTTGTTCAGCATGATTACTTTCCATTACTCTGTCTTCTAGTAATTAGTTTGTTCCTCTGCTTCTTCTAGTCTGCTGTACATTCCTTCCATCAAGCTTGTTTCTTATTTCATTTGTTGGCCCTTTATCTCTGCCCTGTTATTCTTTATCTCTGTTTTCAGGCTCTCACTCATGTTTTCCATTCTTTTCCCAAGTCTAGGGAGTATCCCTATGATCATTACTTTAAATTCCCTACCAGACAAGGTGTGCTCTGGTCTGTTTGTGAGATGAGACCTGTCACCACAGCTGTTGGAACCGAGGCTCCAGAAGACTTATGGGTCAGGAGACATTCAGAGTTTGGGCCAGTCTTCTGGGGAGGAGGGTGTATGGGTTCACTGCACTGGGACTGAGTCAAGCATGACTGGGAAGGCTGATTCCACCAGATCATGGAAGGGGGGCCTTGGAGGGGCAAGTTGGATAGTGAGTGTGAGTGTAGGGGCTGTGTTGGTTCCTTCAGGTTGCTCTGTTCTTATGCTGAGGGGTGGGGGAGGGAAATGGCACCTGCCAGTTTCTTTTTTCTAGGAGGGGTCTCAAATGAGCGAATAACCTCCCAATATGTGCCCCAGGTACTCCTTAGATCACTGTTTCCACTCTGTGTGTCTGCATGTTGTTGGACGGCCTTCTCTCTAAGAGCAGCACAATATCTCCAGGCTTTCCCAGAGCCAAGCACCGTGACCTTAAAACTCTGGGCTTTAAGCCCCACTTTTTCCAGATGTCACGAAATTCAGCCCCTCGTGCTTTATAAGCCAATAGCCACGGGGGTTCGTTTTCCCTGTGTGCTCCCCTGTGTGCTAGCTTGTCTCTCGTCCTTCTCTGTGACTGTGGCTCTCGCCCCAGCACGGCAGCCAAGATCCATTTCTCTCCCAAGCCCTGTCTCCATACTTCCTACCTTCTTCGATGTGGCCTCATCTCTACCTTTAGTTGTGGAGTTTGTTCTGCAAAGGCTTCGTGTCAATTTCTGGGGTATTGAGGGTGGTTCCTCTTCCCTCATCAGACTCTTGGATGTTGGTATCCCACTGGTCTTGTCTTCTGTATTTATCTCCCTCTTCTCCCTCTTCACATCTCTCTTCCCCATTCTGCGTCATTCCCTAATTATGTATCTGTCTTTCTCAACTGCAAGCCCCTTCATCCCTAGACTATCTCTCGATCCCCAGCATCTAGCATAACACCTGACGATGGTGATGTTAATGAATATTTGAAGGATGGATGAAATCATTGATTCGTTCATCTCCTTGTCCTTCAAGAGCACACAAAAGCAACCATGCCTGCCATTGCGGAAACCAGGAGAAGTGGTCACCGTAAGAAGACGAGGGTATGTTTTCATGAGATGTTATTGTAAGTGATGCTCAGGCCAGTTTCTAAGGCCTTTTTTTTTTTTTAAACTCAAAACAGGGCAATAATTATAATATATTATTTTAACTGCATCACATGCTTTGTGCTCCCGCCCTTACTGAGACAACCTAGAAAGCGGGGAGACTCCTGTCTCCTACTTGTGCCCCTCAAGTGGTGAAGGTCAGCACAGGTCACTGGACCCTGGGAGAGACAGGCCCCGCTCCCAGTTGCTCAGATGCCTTTCCATTGCCCCCCCCACCCCCACCCCCTGTGTTGTGTTTACACCTGACTGAGGCCAAGTGCTTCAGCCAAAGCGTGAACGGACCCAAGCCAGTCGTCATGTGCAACGGGTCCTGACTGCAGGGAGAGCTGCCTTTCCCTCCAGTCTGCGCTCCGGGGTCCCGCCCTGCCCCCAGCAGACACAGGAAGATTCGAGTCCCTGATGGAGCCCTTAAAAGGTGGCCTGATGTCCTCTCCAGCTCCAAGCCTGCCAGTGCAGATGCTGTACATAGAGTACTGGACCTCGAAATCTCTAATTCATGAGAGAAAAAGAAAGAAAGAGGAGAGGAGATGGGAGAGGAGAGGAAAGAGCGAAAGAGAGAAAGGAGGGGAGAGACAAGAAAAAGAGGGAGAGAGAGAAGATAGACACGCCCTCCTGTTTGTCTGGCTCTTTCCGTCCCCCTGTTTCCCTCCCTCCCTCCTCTTCCTCCTTCCCTCTCTCCTTCTTTTCTCCCTTTCCTCTCTACCTCCCTCCCTTTCTCTACCTTCTCCCTCTCTCTCCCTCTCCCTCCTTCTCTCCCTCCTCCTACTCCCCAGCCTTTCTTCCCACCTTGTCCAATCATCCTGTTTCTAGCACGTAGTGACATTAACGAGGAAAATCATCAACTTCATGTAACCCGATTTTAAACAGCTATGGCTTACGTGCCTGAATGAACTGTGGGTTTGACATGTCTCTGTGACATTTCGGGAACCAGGTCCCAGGGTAATGGCATGACGAGCAGTTTGGCTAAAACAAAGGAGACTTTGGGAATAAAAGAACATTTGTTGGGGGGAGATACAACGCCTGCTTTCCGGAAAGGAAGCTTGTTGGTGAGGAATGCTGTTGTAACAAGGCCTGGGTCAGCTAAACAGCTTCGTTTCAGACCAGGCAGTGGCAGAAAGTTATCCCCAAGGCAGCCAGGCCCAGAGTCACGACTAATTCCCCAAGTCCCACCTCTGGAAGAGTTCCTGTTATTTTTGTTTTGTTTTCTCGTTGTTTCCCCCCCCCACCAGCCCCCCACCCAGTTTTTAATATATCCTGAAACAACCCCAAAGAAGCTTCTAACAGTTTTAATTATCTAAATAATGACAATAATAATAATCACTTGTTATGTGACAGGCGATGCAGCCAATGATTTGCATAATAATATCATCGAATCCTCATAATGTCCCTGTGGGGTATATGCAATGGTTATCTCCACATTACAGATTTCAAAAGAAAGAGGTCTGGATGGGGCGCCTGGGTGGCTCATTTGGTCAAGCGTGTGACTTTGGCTCAGGTCACGATCTCATGGTTTGGTCGGTGAGTTCGAGCCCCGCATCAGGCTCTGTGCTGACAGCTCAGAGCCTGGAGCTTTTTCGGATTCTGTGTCTCCCTCCCTCTCTGCCCCTCCCCTGCTTACACTCTGTCTCTCTCTCAAAAATAAATAAACGTAAAAAAAAAAAAAGAGGTATGGAGAGGTTAAATGACTTTCCCAAGGCTATACTCCTAGTTAGCGGCAGAGTAGAATTAGACAGTTTAGTCTTCTAAAGTTTAGGCCAATGCTCCTTCCATTACATTTTAGCTGTTCTCGATCTTTCTAGGTACAGCGGGGATAGTGATAGCCTTGAAAACTCCTCTAATTCAAGAAGACACCGTGAAAGGAGGGTCGGCCCCCGAGTCCTTCAACGGCAGAGGAAACAGTCATAAATGACAGGGTTTGTCGTGAAAAAAATAACTCCTTAGACTAATGAATTCATTTACTCAGCAAATACTTACTGAAAACCTGTTAGGTGAGAGGTCTCATTCAAGGAGCTGGAGATACAGTGGAAAAAAAAGGAAACAATAGGTATTTCTTCTCCCCTCATAAAGCTTGTATTCCAGTAGGAAGAGATGGATGATAAACAATAAAATTAAGTGTTATATAGATCATTAAAATCAAGCAATGGGATAGAAAGTGATTTAGGTGACAGATTTTTTTGGTAGACGTCAAGTTGATTTAAATGGAAAAACAAAGGATCTATGAAAGCCAAAACCATTTAAAAAATTTTTTTTAATGTTTATTTATTTTCGAGACAGAGAGAGAGCATGAAGGGGGGAGGGGCAGAGAGAGAGGGAGACACAGAATCGGAAGCAGGCTCCAGGCTCTGAGCTGTCAGCACAGAGCCCAACCCGGGGCTCGAACTCACGGACCTTGAGATCATGACCTGAGCCGAAGTCGGACGCTTAACTGACGGAGCCACCCAGGTGCCCCAAAGCCAATATGTAAGGAAAAAAAAGATTCTCGACTCTTACCTCATAGCAGATATAAGAATAAACTTGATATGGGTCACCGCAGGGCCAAAGGTAAGAGCTCAAACCATCAAACTTTTAGAAGAAAAGAGACAAGAGAATCTCAGTGACCTTGAGAAGGCTGGAGTCCAGGAGGGGAGGGACGTGAGGATCTGGGCACCAATGGAGAAGTGGGCAGGGCTGGTCAGGTTGAAGGTTAATTTATTTGCCAAGCATCTTGCATCAAGTTGCTGAATACTTCCAGAAGGAGGTATGTGATGTTTGGTTGTCCCTGGATTTATGTTTAAAAAAGGTCATTCTGAGTGCCGTTTGGAGAATGTTTCTCAGTGAGGTCAAAGGACAAAGGGGCAGTGTGGTTAGGAGGCAGTCATGGTGGTTGGGATGAGAGATTTGGTGCCTTCCTGGGGCGTGGTACCAGTAGAGGTGGAAAGGAGTGGACAGATGGAGATCATGTTTAGGGAGTAGAGGTGAATGGACCCTGCGGACGGGTTGGAGGTAGTGGGTGACAGGAGAGAGGGACAAGAGTCAGAGAAGCTGCTGGATTCTAGCTGGAGCCACCGTGGGGTGGGTTGATCCCTGAGAGGGGTAGCGACACTGGCTTGGGACTCTGTGATTGGCGAAACTCTTGCAGAAACAGTATCTCTTTCGTTTTTATGACCAAACGGACTCTTTCTGGAGCCAGAAAGAATCCGGCTCATCAGCACCACGACCGTGGCTGAGTACAGTCACTTGACTCTTTTCTGCTACCGCTCCGTTTCAGGTTAATTTACTTCATACTTAACGACTGGCCCTCCGACAGTTTCACAGCTATTTCAGCCACCTATTTCTGCCAAAAGATGCACCGTCCCTATTTTTGGAAGCCAGATGACGCACAGGAAAGGTAATGTGATAGCGAACGTTTTGCCCCTCGCAAATCACTGGCTCAAATCATAGCCAGATTACCAGGGATACAAATATCCTAATGACTCGTTAATGACACCCCCAAAGATGCCAGAACACGGTTATATTCCTCTTTGATGTTCTCATAGTGTTTACATACAATAATAAGGACTATTTACTTGAAGCACATTTTAGATATTTTACAGACATACTCTGTACAATAACCACTCCTTTTTACAATAACACTGCAAGGCTCAGGGAGGTTATTTTCCCCAAACGTCTAGAAAGTGCCTCTTTGCATATTTGATTCCAGGTCTGAAAAGCCAAAGGTCATGCTCCTCTCACCATGATCCTACTCACTGAAGGGAGGAAATCTAATGCTGCATAAAATTTTACCACTGTCCTTTGGAGATTTTTTTGTAAATGTCCGGGGAATTTACGAGACCAGTGATCTGTTGACTTCAGATCCGTGATCTGTGACACTATCTGCTGACAGCTTTCCAAGGACGATAGGCGGTAATCAACGTAACGTTGGTGGAAGTTTGGTTCACAAAACTGAAGGCAACATTTAACCTATGTTCAACAAGGAAGATCTAAGTCTTGATATCTGTAGTGGAAACTTGGTATGAAATGCAGACATAGAACTTGAATAGAAGTTACTATTAAACATAGATCTCTTTGGGGGATTTTGCTTGCTTTCATCATCGTGTAATGGCAATCAGCCGAGTTTCACTGGGCAGTGACTAACCCTAAACTCTCCTAGGCTGGGAGTAGGATACCAGGCTGAGGTCGTGAGAGCTAGATGGCCCTAGTGTGGCCAATTAATAATGGCTGTCCAGGGGCGCCTGGGTGGCGCAGTCGGTTGGGCGTCCGACTTCAGCCAGGTCACGATCTCGCGGTCCGTGAGTTCGAGCCCCGCGTCAGGCTCTGGGCCGATGGCTCGGAGCCTGGAGCCTGTTTCCGATTCTGTGTCTCCTTCTCTCTCTGCCCCTCCCCCGTTCGTGCTCTGTCTCTCTCTGTCCCAAAAATAAATAAACATTAAAAAAAAAATTAAAAAAAAAAATAATGGCTGTCTGACTGTGATGAAAGAGGTTTCTGGAATGAGAGATTCAGCCCTGGCTGCTTGTATTTTCTCTAAGTGCAATACAGGACAACACAAAACAGAGAGCGTTCTCTCTTTTCGTTCTCTCTCATGCTTGTCCTTGCTTTCTTTCTGATACACCCATGCGGAGGAGGCTGTGCGCGCACGTGTGCACACAACCTTGCTGAAACTTTTCTTAGAATAAACAAGTGGGGATCACTCGTCCTGCGCTGTCTGGAGATTTCCAGAGTGACGTACACGCCTTCTCCCCTGTGTCCCAGATTTAGCAGTTGTTTTTCTGTCTGGAGACAGAGGTGCTAAAGTTTTCATAGGTCATACGTGAGCTGAGGCCAGAGCCTCCTGCACGAAGAGCTTGTAATCTGGCAGGAAGGACGATGGCATCCTGGAGCTGGAAGGAGACACTGGATGTTTTTTAGTTCAGAGCCCCACTTGAGAATGTTCGGAGTCCATTTGTTTTTCATTTTGGAAAACATTTTACTGCCAGATATTTGAGACTATTAGCAAAGGTTAAAGATGGCCAGGAAGAAGGTTCTGGCGGAGGAAGGCTGGTGCCCAAACTGGGTGCTTTTACGTGACAGCGCCGGAAGGCTTCAGAGATGAACACAATGGTACCTTCCGAGTATGTGCTGCTATGTCACGCAGTGTCCTGTAGGGGGAGCTGAGCCATCCAACAGCTTCAGCGGCGGCGCTTAAGGCCCTGAGACTTCTTGTTGCCCGTAACTCATCTTTCTTCACTCTCCATGGCTTTCCAGCTGCCACCGATGTCATAAGTTTGATATGATGTGTCACCTACTCTTGACGCAAGAAGAACAGACTCTACAGAGCAGGGGAAAGAAAAAGTCAGCGATGGAGGAGACGGTGATTACATGGATGAGTACGGGCCAGTCGGCGTCTAGGAAATCTTGCCTTCCCCAAGTTTTCCTCTTCAGCCGGCCTCGGGGTCACACACGCCCTTTTCAGAGATGAGGTTGATTTCGGAATCGAGGCCCTCTTTACTCCACAGGGCCTTGCAAAACCACACGTCTTCGTGAGGCGGTTTGTCCTGGGTGCCCGAAAACCATTTCAAAGGAAGTGGGGGAAAAAAGCCAAGTGATTTATTGCTGAGGCTAAAACCCTAAAAAATGAATGGGAGTCTAGGTAAGTTTTGACAGACGGAGAAAGAGTGGCTCTAAGGTGGAGGTGAGGCCTGGATCCGGGAGTAGGGGGCTGAATGAGGGATCTTGGGGGCCCCCGGGGACCTGGCAATTAGGTTCGTGTAAATGGGATTGTTTCCTTAATTTCTGTTTCTCCTGCTTCATTGTTAATGGACAGAAATGCAACAGATTTCTGTACGTTGATTCTGTATCTTGTGACTTTCCTGAATTTGTGTGTCAGTTTTAGCGGTTTTTTGGGGGGACGCAGGGTTTTCTATTATGTCACCTGCAAACAGTGAAAGTTTGGCTTCTTCCTTACTGATTTGGGTGCCTTTTGTTCCTTTTTTGTTGTCTGATGGCTGCGGCTAGAACTTCCGGTACTATGTTGAATAAAAACAGTGAGAGTGGACATCCTTGGCTTGTTCCCGACCTTAGGGGCAAAGCTCTTAGGTTTTCCGCATTGAGGAAGATGTTAGCTGTGGACTTTTCGTAAATGGCCTTTATCGTGTTGATGTATGTTCCCTCTAAACCTACTTGGTGGAGGGTTCTTATCACGAATGGATGCGGTCCTCTGTCAGATGCTTTTTCTGTGTCTGTTGAAATGATCATACGATGCTTTTCATTTCCCTTATTGATGTGATGTATCATGTCGATTGATTTGTGGATATTGAATGATACTTGCCACCCAGGAATAAATCCCACTTGCGTTTGTTGGGAGATCTTTGATTACTGGTTCAATTTCTTGGCTGGTTATTGGTCTGATGAAATTTTGTAGTCCTTTTCTTTCAGTTTTTGTAGTGTATTTCTAGGAATTCAGCCGTGTCTTTGAGGCGGTCCAATTTGTTGGTATATTGTATTTCCGTGGTGGTGGTTGTTATTTCTCCTCTCTTCTTTAGTGATTTTTATGTAATCGAGACCTTTCTCTTTTTTCTTGATAAATTTGTCTAGGAGTTTATCAATTTTGCTGATTTTTTCCCCCCAAAGAATCAGCTCCTCGTTTCCTTGATCTGTTTTAGTGTTTGTTTTTTAGTTCCTATATCATTTATTTCTGCTCCGATCTTTATTATTTCCTTCTTCCTGCTGCTTTTAGGTTTTCTTTGTTGCCCTTTCCCTAGCTCCTTTAGGTGTAAGGTTGGGTCGTTTATTTGAGATTTTTCTTGCATCTTGATGTAGGGCTGTATTTCTGTAGAATCACTTTTTCTGCAACCCAAAAGTTTTGGACTTTAGGGTCTTCATTTCCGTTTGTGTCCATGTGCTTTTTAATTTCTTCTTTTATTTCCTGGTTGACCCATTCATTGTTTGGGAGCATGTTGTTCAGCCTTCATGCATTTGTGGTCTTTCCAGATTTTTTTCCTGTGGTTGATTTCCAGTTTTATAGTGTTGTGGTGAGAAAAGATGCATGGTATGACTTCAATCCTCTTGTATCTGTTGAGGCTTGTTTTGTGGGGTAACGTGTCATTATTCTGGAGTATGTTTCATGTGCACTTAAAAAGAATGTGTGTTCTGCTGTTTTTGGATGGAATGTTCTGAATATATCTGTTAAACCCATCTGTGCCAGTGCGCCATTCAAAGCCATTGTTTCCTTGTTGATTTTCTGTTACGTGATCTATCCTGTGATGTAAATGGGGTGCTAGGTCCCCTCCTATTATTGTATAATTATCGATTAGTTCCTTTATGTTTGTTATTAACTGTTTTATGTATTTGCGTGTTCCTATCTTGGGCGCATAAATACTTACCATGGTTACATCTTCTTGTTGGATTGTCCCCTTTATTATTATATGGTACCTTTCTTTGTTCCTTGTTACAGTCTTTGTTTTGAAGTCTATTTCATCCACTGTAAGTATTACGACTCCAGCTTTCTTTTGGCATCCATTTGCATCCATTCTCTATCCCCTCACTTTCCATATGCAGGTGTCTTTAGGTCTAAAATGATCTCTGTGGGCAGCATATCGATGAGCCTCGTTTGTTTACCTGTACTGTCGCCCTGCGTCTTTTGATTAGAGCATTTAGCCCACTACATTCAAAGTAATTATTGATAGATACGTATTTATTGCCACCATTTTATTACCTGGTTTGTGGTTGTTTCTGAAGAGTTTCTCTGATCCTTTCTTGCCTTTCTTTCATGGTTTTCTGGTTTCTTTTATCTGGATTTATCTCCCTTTCTCCTTCGCATATTTATTAGTGGGTTTTGATTGGTAATTACCATTAGGCTTGTAAATAACCTCTCCTGCATATAGCAGTCTTTATTAAGTTGATGATCGGTTAAGTTTGAGCCCATTCTTTACTCCTCGCATTTTAGGTATGTAGTGTCATATTTTATAAATTTTAAAACAATGTTTATTTTTGAGACAGAAAGAGCAGAGCATGAGGCGGGGGGGTGGGGGGGTGGGGGGAAAGGCAGAGAGAGAAGGAGACACAGAATCCGAAGCAGGTTCCAGGCTCTGAGCCGTCAGCACAGAGCCCGACCTGGGGCTCGAACTCATCAACTGCGAGATCAAGACCCGAGCCGAAGTCAGACGCTCAAACGACTGAGCCACCCAGGCGTCCCTATAGTGTCATATTTTATATCCTTTTATGTTGTGAGCTCCTTGACTGATATATTACAAAAATATTCATATTTACTGCTTTTGTGTTTGTTACCTTCATACTGTCACTTTTTGTCATTCCTTTCCACTTACACGGTCCCCTTTAATATTTCTTGCAGGTTTAGTGGTCATGAACTTCTTCAGTTTTTGTTGTCAGGGAAACTCTTTATCTCTCCTATTCTGAATGAATGATAGAAGTGTGTTGGCTGCAGATTTTCCCCCTTTAGCACTTTGAATATATCATGCCACTGCCTTTTGGCTTGGAAAGTTTCTGCTCAAAAATCCCCTGCTAGCCTTTTGGGCTTCCCTTTATGTAACTGTAGTCTTTTGTGGTACTGCTTTTTGTTTTTTATAAATGTTTTATTTCTTTTCTGAGAGAGAGCACAAGCGGGGATGGGGACAGAGAGAGAAGGGGACAGAGGATCCAAAGCAGGCTCTGTGCTGATAGGCTGATGGCAGCGAACCCGACGTGGGGCTCGAACTCATGAACTGAGATCACGGCCTGAGCCAAAGTCACATGCTCAACCGACTGAGCCACCCAGGCGCCCCTGTGTTGCTGCTCTAAAAATTTTTCCTCTATCGTTATATTTTGCCGATTTGATTACATCGTGTCTTGGGGTGGATCTGCTTTTGTTGATTTTCTTGGTGGTTCTCTGTGCCTCCTGGATCCGGATATCTGTTTCCTTCCCCAGATTAGGAAAGTTTTTAGCTGTTATCTCTTCAAATAAGATTTCTGCCCCCTGTTCTCAGTCTTTCTTCCGAGACTCCTCTAATATCATGTTTGAGATATGTGTGCTCTCATTTTGCATAATTCTCTTTTCTCTGTTTTGGTCAGCGTGATTGCTTTCCGTTGCTCTGTCTTCCAGGTCATTAGTTCGTTCCTCTGCTTCTTCTAGTCTGCTGAACATTCCATCAAGCTTGTTTATTTCATTTATCGAGTCCTCTGAGATAAGCAAATAACCTCCCCTCTGTGTGCCTCAGGTACTCTTTAGATCTCCTTTTCCACGTGGCGTGTCTGTGGGTTGTTTGCTTGCTTTCTCTCCAAGAGCAGTGCAATGCCTCTGGGTTCTCCTGGAGCCGAGCACGCTGACCTTTAAGACCCTAGGCGTTAAGCCCCGCTAGTTGCCAGAAGTCATGGGATTTGGTCCCTCTTGCTTTTTAAGCCGATTGTTATGGGGGTTCATTTTCCCTGTGAACTCCCCTGTGCGCTAGTCTGACTCTCACCCTTCTTGGCGACTGTGGTTCCCTCCCCACTGCGGTGATCACAACTCGTTTCTCTCCCAAGCCGCATCTCCACCTCTCCTACCTTCTTTGATGTGTCTTCTCTACCTTTGGTTGTGGAGTTTGTCCTGTCAGCCTTCATGTGAATCTCTGGGGGTATTTAAGATGATGTGATAGTTACGTACCTTGCATTTGCAGAAGGAGGTGAGCCTAGGATCCTCCTACTTCACCACATTTTTCTCCTCTTTGGACGTGCCTGGTTTTAATATCCGGTTTTTGAGGGATGCTACTTCCTAGAACATGTATAATCTAATTGAGTTCTCACAACAGCCCCCATGAGGCTTGCTAAATGGGGACATATCATGGAACACACTTTGGGAAACACGGGCCAAGGAGTTCCTGTGTCCACTTTCCATAAAGAGGGAAAATTCAAGGATATATATAGTTCTTTTTGTATTTGTAAGTATGTGGAATGACGAATAGTTACCAGAGTAGTGGGATCTCATCCTATCTTGACTTCTATAATATTCTCCAGACACAGAGGAGTTACAAGAACCATAGAATTTGAGGGCTTGGAAGGATGCTTTTCTCCCTGTTCTGCAATTCAGTTTGACCAACCTGCACACCCGTATGTGTTGGTCATAAGTATGGGTCTGTCCCCAGCTGGTCATGCAGACACCTCCTCAGGACCTGCCCTTGTTTCTTCCTGACGTGTTTTTGCTCCCATTGTCATCTCCACTTAGCTAGGAGTTTTCTAAAATATCCTAAACCTCAGCCCCATCTTTGACCCATTTAGCCTTTATATTTATATCCATTTTTTTCCCCTCAGTCTTTTCCTACAAACTGAAGGGAAAAAATGAATATGGTCAGGCCACTGGAACTTCAAGGGAAGGGTTTGTGAATAGTAGCAGAATCTGGAGTGAAACTGAAAAGGGTTGAGTGCTGAGTGGAATTGGAAAAGAAGGAAGTTAGTGACGAATGTAAGCATTTGGGGTGAAAGTGAGGAGAGATATGGGAAATTCACTTGACTAATTTAGCAGGAAGGTTTGCATGAAAGTTCATAACGTGGGGAATGACGTAACATAGGGAATGTTCACAACATAGGGAAATGCTAAGCCAAGGTCGTTCTAATAGCCACAAAATTCAGCAAGGTAAGCGATTAAGCCCTGATTCTGATAAGGGAGGGACCCACTACTTAGTTGGATAAGAAGGTTCAATGAAAGTTTCACGTTTGTATTCCCTATGAATTGAGCACTTGGCGACCAACCAGTGACAAAGCAACCAAACTTGGATGTAAAGCCCATATACGGTAATGTGAGCTCCTCGAGAGCAAGGCCATGTTCATATTAACACTTCCTCTATAATCCCTTACGGGACTTAGATTGCTAAATACCTATTGATGCATGAATTAATGGATCAAATTGGTTCTTCCCAGAGGTTGGAAGAATAAGTTTTACCTCTGTAGGCGCAACAGCAGAGAGCCTGATTTCCATTAACTGAGAGGATACCCTAAGAGACGCCCTGGGAATGTGAAAAAGTTTGACCATGTTCAAGGCCAGCCCTTACCTCTTTGACCTCAGCTCTCATGGCAGACCTCCCTTTGTCCCCGACCCATACAGTTCAGTCCATTTCCTATGACCAATTAAAGCCTTTTTTAAAAAAAATTTTTTTAATGTTTATTTATTTTTGAGACAGAGAGAGACAGAGCATGAATGGGGGAGGGTCAGAGAGAGGGAGACACAGAATCTGAAACAGGCTCCAGGCTCTGGGCTGTCAGCACAGAGCCCGACGCGGGGCTCGAACCCACGGACCGCGAGATCATGACCTGAGTCGAAGTCGGCCGCTTAACCGACTGAGCCACCCAGGCGCCCCATGCCTTTTTTTTTTTTTTAAATGAACTCCCATTTTGACAATCTGGTTTCATTCATTTATTCAACAAGTATTTTTGAGCTCCTGTATCGTCAAGCGCTGTGCCGGGGACAGATCCCTCCTGCTATCATGGTCTGGTGGAATTAACGAATTAATGAAAGGATCTCACAGCAGGTGCATAAACATGGGGAGAACAAAGTGTCATGGAGGAAAGGAGTCTGACCCTGTAAGAGTCAAGGGCAGGCGAGCACCACCTGCCCGGGCTCAGGGAAGTCTGGGGCTGAGAGCTGACAGATAAATGGATGACAGCTGGTAAGGGGATGGGAACTCGGATGAGATTGGGGGGCAGTTTGTTCCTGACACAGGGAGCCATGCGCAACTCTCACGCAGCGGGAGTGGCATCTTTGGGGAGTTTATAATGTGGCTCAGGCATAAATTAGAATTAACCCTTGCCTGATTGGACTCCAATGTGCAAATTGCCCATCCTTGTATTCCCCCCTCCGCATTTCCTCAGAGACAGACCAGGAAGTGGTTTTTACTCACCTGATATCGAAAAGCTCTCCCAGGTACCCCGTGACATGGTTAAAGGGCCGGAACAAAGCTGGGGACTCCATACCGCTTCAGCTGGCCAAAAGATGGGGGGAGGGAGGGACCCGAAGAATGGAGGGGGAACAACGTCCACACCAGGTTGTGCCTATTAATGGACTAGATGGTCATTTGATTCTAACATTCACTGCCACTGTCCTTACCAGGAGTTTGAGGGAAGTGTCCCCAAACACGTTCTTCCAGAAACCAATGCTAAGATGGCTGCTTGAGCCTACTTCCTGAGAGGTAGTGATCGCTAAGGAGCTCAGGAGCATGACAGTGAAGGAAGAACAATCAGGGGATTCGGTTCGCAATTTTAAAGCAAAGCAAAGTTTCCTTCATTAAAGACCCGGTGAAGAGAAGGGAGAACAGGGTGAAAGGAAAATCGATAGGCAGCTGTGGTCATCGACCCCCTGTCAGCCACCCAACTGATCCATCGGTATGCTGTCTCCCGAGGGCACAGCTCATTTCTGTGTCAGGCAGAGGACAGAATCTACTGATGGAAAGAAATATTATAAGGAAAAGGGCAATCATGGTTTGCAAAGCAAAACAAAAGATCGTGGGAAGCTTTCAAAGCATCTTTTGCAAGGTTGAAATGAAAGCTCGTGGATCCAGCGTTTGTGGGACCCCAAGTGACCCCCTTCCAAAGTCCCTTTAGGGGCCATGCCTTAGGCTTCCTTCCCCAAGTTCTTGTCCTTGTCTCACATTTCTCCCCCAGCAAAGCACTGGCTCTAGAACCAGACAGACCTGCGGGCAAATCTTGGGCTGTCTTTGACCACTCGGCCCCTGTATCTTTGTGAGGTTAAAGAATCTGATGGCCCACATCGTAGGGCTGGGGTGAGGTTCAGCTAGTTAATATCTGTAAAGTCCTCAGTGTCTGTTGCTCCAGCCTCAAAGGAAGGTTCCATGACGACAGGCACTTTTTGTGCATTTTCGTCCACTGCTGCTTCCTCAGTCCTTGGAACAGTGCCAGGCACAAAGTAGGTGACGATAAATACCTCCAGGTGGATGAATGACACGTGGTTCTCCGGAAGCATTACGTGTTGTTATATCCATCTTGCGACGCCAAGCACCATGAGAAAAAAAGAAGTCTTCTCTTCTTCTGTGACTTTGTACAATATCTAAGGCAGACTGTAGCTCCCTGTGTCCAATCTTGCCCTTCTTCTGTGTGTATCTCGCTCTTTCCCTAAACCCTTTCCGTGCTTCCTCATGTGCTTAGCATGAAGCCCAGGACCTGTAAGGTGGTTTACGTGCTCGTGTGGACTTGGCCCTCGCGTTGACTTGTTCTCATCCTTGGCTCCCCGAGAGCAACTTCTCCTGGCCAGTGCCCGTAATAGAGCAGCTCTGTGCTCAAGTGTTATCAGACCTCGTGGTTCCTCCAAGGAGCCCTATCATTTTGCTTCCAGGACTCCAAACATGTTGTCACTTCTGCCACTAACATTCTTTTCTTCTCCTTTGGCTGGCTGTCTCTTACTCATTCTTTGAGCCAGATGTTTCTTTCACGGTACAGTGTTCATTGACTCTCCAAACTAGGTTAGATATTTCTGTGATAATTACATGCCCATAACACTCCATCCGCCTCTTTTGTGTCACTCAGCGTACTGAAGTATTTGTCATATTGGTTTTGTAACGGATTGAAGAATCCACGAGGGCGGGCATCCAGTGCAATACAGATTGTATTGTTCAGAATGGTATCCATGCAGCCTCGTCTAATGTATGGCGCTCAGTAGGTGCTCACAAAGATACCTGTAAATAAATGTGTCAAGTGGACAACACACAAAAAGCAAAGGCCTTGGAGTCAGGCACGTCTGGGTTCTGGTTCTACGCTCGCTGTCTGCTTGTCTTGTGATCTTGGCCAAGACACTTGCCTTCGTAGAGTCCTAACTAATGTTTACATAGGTAAAATAGGGATAATACAACTGACCTCACAGGGTTTTTCTTAAAGGGTAAGTTAGATACAGTATGTAAAATGTCTCAAACAGTAGTCGGCTCATGATATATGCTTAATAAAGTTAATCATTATAATTATTATCACTAGTAATCTGATTAAGCCTGGCCTTGTAGATAAGCTACTTATGTACTCATTGGGAAGGAATAATACTCAATCAATAATGAGGAACACCTGTTTCCTTTACTGTATTCCTTAATTAAGCTCTGATATAAAGCTAAGCTAAATGTACTCTTGGCTTAAGGATGGAAAAAACCCCCACAAATGAGTGTCCTTGCGCTAAACCAAGTGACCACCTTATTTCTAATTCTTCCTACAGCGTTTGGGGCTTCAAGTTTCTCTTCTTACCTCTGGGTCCCATATATTAGAGTTGTTATATGATTCAGGCGAGCAGAAGAGTGCCCATCATTGTGCAAGGCCCTTCATTTCCATTCTCTCGTGTACTAATTATTGGCAAATAAATAGAGAAAGCCTGTGGTAGTTAAGAGCATGGCCTTTAGAGGCAAAGAGATCTAGGTTCAAGCCCCAGCTTACCCCAGCACGTATTAAGTGTAGAGCCACAAATGTCCAATGAGTGGTTAGTACGATTGTGTTGGGAAGCTGTAATGGGTAGACATTTCCTACGATAATGATTTCCTTGTTCTATGTGCACGTGTGTGAGATTAAGAAGAATTTCCCGAGTCTTCACAGACAGACATGTTGTTTTGCACAGACCGTAAACCGTTCCAGGACAGTTCTCATCACTTTGTTACTGGAGAAAGTTGATCGTCACTGGCAGTCGTTCAACTGTCCAGTAGGTGTGTTTCTTGGAGCAGAGACGGAAGCTGAAGGGGAGAGTCTGAGCAGGCGACTGCTGTGTCGAAACCACGACAGGTGTCACTGAAGGTGAAAGGGCCTGAATGGCCCTTGTGAAATCGAAGCTGTCCCGGTAGATGACTGCCCTGTTTGGAGGGTAAACGAATGGATTCCAGCGGTCACAAGGGCAACAAGCCGGGAACAGGAAATAATTCAGCAGAGTTCTTGAAATGCAGCTGCCGTTGTATTGCTGGAATGTGGCAAGCCAGCAACCACTTTGCCACTTATGAAAGGAGTCTACTTCCGAAACTTGGCTGTATTGATTGTATTTTCTTCGGTTGTATCCTCTAGTGACTTAGCAAAGAAATGCCTAACTGGCTCAATGTGCAGAAAGAGCAATGGGAAATAGAATCAAATGCTCTGACTATGACAAGAATGAAGGGTTGGGGCGGGTCCAAGAGGCAAGTAGATAAAGGGGTCTTCCGGGCTCCTGGGTAGAGCACTCTTCTCAGTTCATTCTATTGCGTGGTGTTTTGTTCAAAAGGGAATTCATTTTTGTTCTCTAATTAGGAGAAAATGGGGGAAGGAAAAAAAAATACAGGAGAAAATGACGTACAGAAACCACGCGAATATTGGGAAAATGGTAGACGAAGGAAGAAAAAAACGTCCCATGGTGGTCTGTCACTCTTTATAAGTGGGGTTGCGGAAAGAAAGCGTTCGAAAGACCAAAGAGCTTTGTCTTACTTATGCCCTCTCTCTCCCCTAAGCTCAGATGCTTCTAAAATGTTCTTCCTCTTTTCTTTTGTACGGAGGCCTTAATTTTTGCCTAGGGGTGTTTTCAGGCTAGGCATTTGGTACAATGTAGATCAATGAAAGCCAGACTGTGCCTGGCATATCTGTGATCAGAGTATGTCCTGACGTTGCTTGTCACCACACACGAAAACCCCAAGTCTGTTTTTATCGATCAGCTTTTAGAAAACCCCCAATGTGAGCAAACGCTCCAGCTTGGATTATAGACAGTCAATATTTAATCAGCTTTTGATTATTACCAGTCACCTGACATTTATCTGAACCAGTTTTTAAAAGTTTACTTCTTTATTTTGAAAGAGAGGGAGAGAGTGGGGGTGGGTAGAGAGAGAGGAAGAGAGAGAGAATTTCAAGCAGACACAGAGCCCGATGTGGGGCTCGAACTCATGAACCATGAGAAAGAACATGACCTGAGCCAAAGTTGGATGCTGAACCGACTGAGCCACCCAGGCGCCCCTACATTTATTTATTTTTGAGAAACAGAGACAAAGTGTGAGCGGGGGAGGGGCAGAGAGAGAGGGAGACACAGAAACTCTCGGCAGTGTTAACGTTTCTTTGCTATGGACCCTCCGGAAGTTGATGGGGGAAGATGAACAATAGATTGGTGTAGCTCGGAATCAACCAACGGCAACTTTGCTGAAGGCCTTGTATTTTTGCTCTGTGTGTTGGTGACAGATATGGCATAGACACACAGCACGGGGTGACTTCGGCCAATTCCACCCGACCCCGCCATGACTGACAGAGAGTGGAAGTCAACCTGCAACTGAGTTTAGCTCCTGAAATGCCAAATGGATTATGCTCTTTTTGTCCTCAAAAATGACGCCTCTCACCCAGGTGTTTGGTACAGCGTGACAATCTTGACTGGTGGATGTGGGGAACGAAGGTCTTGACCTCTGGCCCCAACTTGGGGCAGCTGTGAAAGGCCCTCCAGCCCCAGAGCCCCTGTAGGATTGGCTGAGCCCTTTGTGACAACAGGTGACAACACTGTTTATGATAGCGAAACGCTATTTCACACACACCTGCGAAACTCCCAATTCAGAATGTTGTTGCCATTTTTAGTTCGAGAGACAGTGGAAGGGGACAGGGAAGGCGCATTTAGGTAGACACCAAGGTGTTGGTAACTTCTAGTCCTTAAGGTGGTAGTGGGTTTATCGGGGTTTCTTAGTCTGCTTCACAACCTCTTGTAAGACATAAAGGTAGCATGTAAGTTCCGCATCCAATATTACATTGAAAAGGAGCCATCTGGGGGAGCCTGCAGAAGTGTTCATTCCTAGCCCATCCTGAGGATTTTAATTCAGGACCAGGGATCTGCATTTTTAAAAAATATTTTTATTTATATTTGAGAGAGAGAGAGAGAGAGCGCGCGCGCGCGCGCACATGAATGGGGGAGGGGCAGAGAGAGAGGGAGACACAGAATCTGAAGCAGACTCCAGGAGCTGAGCTGTCGGCACAGAGGCCGACACGGGGCTCGAACTCCCTGACCGTGAGATAGCGACCTGAGCCCAAGTCGGACGCTTAACTGAACAGCACTGGCAACAGGCTGGGACCTGGAACTTTCACGGTGTCAGGTTTGCTACTTTCTATTGTAGAAAACAATCACAAGGCGAGGTCAGAGAGAAGGCACGGAGAAACGGACTGTCCCTTAGGATGTGAGGAATAGAAAGGCCATTGTGAAGAAGTGTGCGTACAGGGATGGGCGGGATTATTGCGGCCATCTTTGTAAGGAGCATACACATTTGGCCGGAGTGTCTTTAGCACTTCCTTCTTTTAACCACTTTGTGGAGGTATGAGGGACACCTCTTGAAGGATACACAAAAAGAAGAAACAGGTAATACTAGGTTTCTTAGAGGAAGAATATGGACAAGTGGGAAACTGGGGTGTGAAGGAGACTTAGTTTTGCATTGTTTGACTTTTATATCACGAGCATGAATCGTTACCTGATCGAAACCCGCGAGTGGAAGAAACAAATTCATTGTTCTTTCTCGCCTACGCACCTTTGAAGAATTTCAGAAACAGCGGTTTAAAGATTTAAGAGAAAATAAGATTTAGATGTCTGTGAATGGCTAGGATAATGCTTTTAAGATAAAAGTAGGATGCTTCGGCCAACTCTGATCTTGGCAGAGGAGAGGACAAGGTCATAACATTGAGGCTGCCTGGCTGGAGGCCAGAGGTCTTGGTAGGATACTGGTTTTATCTGTTTCATAGACATCCCTAAAAAGCAGGTTTATGCCCCCCCCCCATTGTAGAGTCTTATTTTAACATGAAAACAGGGATCCTGTATGATGAAGGAAAGACAATTTCTCCTAGGAAAGTCTTTTTTCATTTCCTCATTAAGGCAGTTAAAAGCAGACGTTTTGGAAACCATTACTCGGGTCCCTTTTCCCAAGTCACTAACTGGGACGATTCATTCCATAAGCTTGTTTTCTTAGCTCTGTGCAAGGAGGGGAACCTGTTACGAGAACCTCACTTGAGGTTGCTGACCCTAAACACCCAAATGTCCTGCAAGGAGCTGTTTTGCTCATGGCTTGAAACAACCTGTGACATGTCTCCGAGGTGGAAAACCCGAGCTGAGGTCCCCGAGGGTGGCCGCTCACTTGGCTCAGACCAGATACTCCTCGTCTCCAGCGCACGACCGGCGGTCCTCTGTCCTTGGTTCTTAAAGAGAAGCTGTTATTTGGTCACGTGCCAGGTTCCCTGGTGAGCAAGATTGAGTAAGTGTGCCACCCTCCGTGTGGTGAGGGCCCCGCGGACCCTGGCGGACCCGTCGCCAGCCATGAACACACTTTATGCACCTGTAAGGCCCGTCCAGATTTCATTACTTCCTTTGCCCTATTATGGACTCAGACCAAGCCTCTTACGCACCTGTTCCCTGTCCCCAACTTTTAGGCAGTTTGTGCCTGAAGGAGACCTGGAGTTTGAAAACGTCTCTGGCTCCAGAGAGAGGTGTAGGTCAGTAGATGTTGGCTTTGGAGGTGGGGCAGGAGCTCTCCCGCCTTGTCCTGGTGAAGGTAGAAATGTCGCTTGTGACACCACAAATGGGTGGACGTCAGAGAAACCGGGAGTGTTTCCTGCTGTTCCTCAGACCTCAGGTCCTCCTTGGGGATTTCCCCTGACCGAGCTGCGTGTTCCCACCCTGGGCATCTGTCCAAGGCTGACGTCCCCCCTCATCCGCCTTGAACTCAAAGGTCCTTGAAGGACACTCTTTTTAGGGCTCTTTTCCCTCCAGAATAGAAGAATCATGGCAAAGACAACCGAATTTCGCTGTTCCTCCTAGGCGCTGGGCGTGGGGCCAGGAGTTTAACACATATTTTTTCATTTCATCGTTTCCCAAATCCCTGAAGCAGGAATTACTGTCTTCCCTGTACAGGTTAGTGACCCCAAACTCAGAGTTAAGTAACTTCCCCAAGGTCATTCAACTAACAAACGGCGGAGGCAGGATTTAGAGCCAGGCCTGACTTCAGTACTCGTGCTTTTTATAAAATCTCCCTCCTCTGCCCTCTTTTGGTGGTCCCTAAAATTCCTCCAGCGTGTGGTTTGTTTATTTACTTTTCTTTAGCCCAGTTAAATGAAGGCTCCGGTTAAAAGGCAGATGTGTCCCGGGTCAGTACCACATGAAAAATCTACAAAGATCTTGTTGTGTTCGAAAGGCAAAATAAGGCAAAGTAGGCAAAGGCTGCATACTTTTAAAAAGCACTTGGGTGGCTCAGTTGGTTAAGCGTCCGACTCTGGATTTTGGCTCAGGTTGTGATCTCATGGTTCTTGACATGGTTCATGAGTTTGAGCCCCAGGTCAATGCAAGAGGCTGCTTGGGATTCTCTTTCTTTCCCCGCGTCCCTGCCTTGCTCACTCGCGCATGCTCTCTCTCTCTCAAAATAAATAAACTTCAAAAGAAAATAACTGAGGTTTGACAGAAGTTTTGCATTAACAGAGCCTTGCAGACACATCAACAACTGCGACAAAGTCCTGTCTTGTGGGGTTTATGGGCATGTTAGAGCGATTCGTCTGTAAATAAATGGAGAAATGGCTCAGATTGCTGGGCTGGGAGAAACCAAGCAGGCTAAGGGGCCCCAGAGTGGCTGGGATGGGTGGGTGTGCATGGGAGTATTCTGCCAGGTGGACCAGAAAAGACTTTCCTAGGGAGGTGAAACTGGTATAAATGGGAAAGAAGAATCGGCCCGGAGAAGTCCATTTCTAGCAGGGGGAACTGCATGGGCTGAGGCTTGAGTCCAGAAGAGGCTGGGGGGAGTTCAAAGGACAGACGGATGGACAGGGAAAGTGAAAGGCGGGGGGGGGGGGGCGGGGGGGGAGGGGGGGGGGGTGGGAGGCACTCCGGGTCATGACGTGCTTCTGAGGCCAGGAGTCTGCTTGGTTCTAGTTATAACAGGAAGCCGCTGCAGGGTCCTAAGCAAGACGATCTGATTTTTGTTTCAAAAAGGTTACTCTTCCTACCGTAAGAATGGGCCACAGGGGAGCTAATTCAAATCAGGGAGATGACTATGGAGGGCGTACAAATGATAAAGATGAGACAGGCTGAAGGACAGGACTGGGCGAGGCCGACTATAGTCCGGGGACCATGGCCGGCCCTTGTGGCAAGAGTCTGCCAATCCCTACGCTAGGAGATCGAAGGTAAGTGGTACCTTGAGAAGCTATTTCAGACGTGGGGGGTGACAGGCCTGGGTTGGATGTGAGGCAGGAGGGCAGAGTGGCAGAGAGGGAAACAGCGACCCCATTCACAGAGATGGACGAGACCCAGGGAAGAGTGGTTTTGAGGCAGGGAAATTTAAGGCACATTTTAAACCCGTGCGAACAGCTAACCAAACCCCATTTTTAAGGTTTGAATGACTTTTGCGCATTAGGACGGTAATAATGATGAACCCAAACTGTCCTGTCATTGACACTCTTAGTCCCATTTTCTGGATGCCTAAAACTTGCATGTTCTGGACCCTGTCCACACTATGCTCTCTGGCGAAGAGTACGCACACGGTAATGTGATTGATCTGTAGTATTATTGTCGTTTTACTCCGATCGCTCAGCAAAGCCCCATTCCTGAAGCACCTAGAAGACCCGTATTCTATACCCGTACATTTGGTTGCCAAAACCTGCTCTGTCTCTTTCTCTGCGGGGGGAGAATGTTAATAATTTTCTAGAACTGTGCCTACAAATTCAGTTTTCAACTTCTGCTGAGTCCTGTCTAGCGAGTCTTTTGTGGGTCCCAGGGGAGCTTTCTTGGGGCAAACGAGCAAACTCATTTCGGGGGGTTGGTATAAGTTGTTCTCCCAAACAACATTTTGAACGCTCGGGTGTCTCCTCAAGCACCCAGCCACCCCTTCTCCCAGAGGACCTTGATCGTCACCTCGCAGGGTGTGCTGCAGCCATCAGGCAAGGGCACCATCACCTTCGCAATCCTTTCTTTGTTTGACTACCGCTTCGGCTTTTATCTCTATCTTATAAAGACCCTGAGTCTGAGAAAATTAACTCGCCCACTGTCATTCCTGGCACACGGAAGAGCTGGGGTTCGAATCAAGAATGTCCTCCACTGCCCCTAAGTATCTAGACCACCTCCCCTTGCAAACCAGGGTTCATTTGTTGACCTAGTAAAATGAACATTTGGCATTTGAATACAGGTTTCCCTTTGCCTATCAGTCACACGGGATTGTATACTTTCTTCTATATATGTTTTCACTCTTCCCAACTGCATGTTGTTGAGAATTTCCTTACACTACCTGGGGAGGGAACATTTTATCGCGTGAGGAGAACAAGGCCATCCTGATGGTAATCCTTGGTATCTGTGTAGATCCTCAGGCTGTCACTTGATCCTGGTGTGGCTCCTGTCCCCCCGCAGAGCAGATGGGTACTTCTAACATCCACCAATTGGTGATGGAGACGGCAGCCACGCTCTGCTGGGAAGTAACAAATGAGTACGTGCTCATGAGATTCAGAAATACCTTCAAAGGAGAGAGCGCTGTGTCAACGCACTCCAGTCACACGCAGTAGAGTCCCCAGTCCCTTGTCTCCCTCGTGCCCGTTGCGCCAGAAGGAGGTAGTCAAGGGGCACGGTTGTGGGATCTGTTCAGATGTCTCGGTCCCAGTTATGCCAGTTACCTGGAATGTAGAACGCCAGTTGGTGGAGCCAGGAAGAACTTTTGTTTTCCATTTTTTTTTTAATTCAGCTTTATTGAGGCGTCATTGACAAGTGAAATGGCAAGATATTTCCACTCTACATTGCGGTGATTTGATACACGTGTTCCACTGTGAAGGGGATCCCCCCCCCCCCGCCATGTAGTTAATTAATCCATCTATCACCTCACCTATGCGTTTCTCTTTTGGTGAGAACATTTATGTTCTAGTCCCTTAACAGATGCCAAGTCTCAGCATTTTATCAACTCTAGTTTCATGTTTTACCTGAGATCCTCGGTCATTATTCATCCTCAAAAAAAATTTATTATTGAAGTGTTGTTGACATGCGATGTTCTATTAGCTTCAGGTGTACAGACCTTATTCGTCTTATGGCTGAAAGTTTATACCACCTCCTATTTCCCCTCCCTCTGGCCCCTGGCAACCACTTTCCTAACCCTGTTTCTGTGAGTCCGGCTTTTTATTTTTTAGATTCCACGTGTGACTGATACTCTGCAGTATTTGTCTCTCTGTGACTTATTTCACTTAGCATAATGCCCTCAAGGTCCATGCATATCAACCCAAATGGCAGGATTTCCTTCTTTCTCATGGTTGAATAATATTCCTGTGTGTGTGTGTGTGTGTGTGTGTGTGTACCAAATCTTTATCCATTGTTCCGTTGATGGGCACTTAGGTTGTTTCCATATCTTGGTTATCATGAGTAATGCGACAATAAACATGGGAGTACAGAAATCTTTTCAATATCCTGCGTTCATTTCCTTTGGGTATATACCTAGAAGTGGGATTACTGGATCATGTGGCATTTCTATTTTTAATGTTTTGAGGAACCTCCATGCCGTTTTCCACAGAGGCTGAACCCATTTACATTCCCAACAGTGCATGAGGGCTCCCTGGGAAGACCTTTAAAGACCCTAATTTTACCATTTTATAAGTACAAAACGTTGAAGTCCAGACATGTCAAGTGACTCGCCGAGCCACTTTTGGGAGAGTCGGGACTGACCCCAGGTCCCCTGACCCTCAGCGCACTACTCTTTCGCCCTCCGAGAGTCACTTGAGGTGACCGAGCCCTGCGTGTAGGGGACACATGGCGGTCTGGGAGCTTGGCGATTCTAGCTGTTCCTTCATTGGTATGCACCATGTTAACTCCTGAGCCAGGCTGATGATTTCCCATTTCCTCAGACTCCTCTGGGGATAAGAAGCTCGGAATTCTAATCAGAGGCTCTTCGACTCTGAGCTTTTTAATGGAATGTGTCCTACTATCCTTGTGAATTGGAAAGACCAAGGGCAAACATGCTTTCCACTGTCCGGGGAGTCAACGAGTTGACGAAGATTACCTTGATGCGGGGGGAGGAGGGGTGGTGCCTAGCGAGCCCTGCAACAGCAAACCACAGCTCTTCGCCACATTCATCATTTTAGTCAATTAATTAGATCCCAGCCTAAGAGGGCCATTAATCTCTGTAGACTTTTGCGTGCCAAACTCCAGAATCTCTTCTGTTGAAAAATAAGCTGATCCACTCGCAAGCTTGGAGCAGAGAAAAGGACGAGACAAACAGCTGGCTCATCAGATCTTGGCCAGCGATGCTCACCATCGTGGGCTGACTCATGTTCTTGGCTGGAGAAGCGGATGCCAGTTCAGTGCCCTAGAAACTTGCTTTTCTACTGTGAAACTGGGGTCCTAACAGCCGCCAAAGCTTTATGCCAGATTGCTGAGAAGTGCTGGAAAGATCATTTCTAATGTGTTCATCCCTATCCCCTCTCACCCCAGCTTCCACCTCTAGCCCTTGAGTTTCTAATAAAAAGCCACCCCCCCCCCCACTCCGCCCCGGCCCCAGTCTAAATGTTGTAGTAGAAAGAGCACCACAAAGATATATGCACTTGATCTCTGTCTATACTCCTGTTTAGCTGGGAATCCCGAGCCAAGTTGCTTAACCTCCTTGGGCTTTGAATTCGTTTCTTGGTGCTGCTGTAACACATGACCACATACCTAGTGGCTTGAAACATACGTGGAAGTTTATGGCCACAGTTCTTGAGGCCAGTCTGAAGTCCGACTCAGTAATGTTATGCCAAAAGGAAAGACGCTAGCAGGTCCGTGCTCCCTTAAGGGGCTCTAGAGGGCATCTTTCCTAGCCTCTTCCAGCTTCTGGGGTGTTGGGGAGGCATGCCACTAAAAGTGGTATTTTACGGCATTTTATTTTATTTAATGAATATTTACTGAACACCCCTTCTGCTCTTACAGATGCTGGGAATACAATAGTGAACAAAGCAGATAAATCTCTGCTCTTGTGGAGCTCGAGGCTAGCGGCTTATGAATAGTTACGGGATTCCTTAACCGAAGGGTCATGAGGAGGAGACTTATTTCTGCCCGTCACCCACTCACCACCCTACTGTTGTTACCTGCTGACTCCCTTCCAGTCTTTCAAAGTTTGTCTTAAATGCCTCTTCCTCCACAAAGCCTCCCTTGATCCAGCCCTGCGCGCGTCAACTTTCTTCCGAATTCCCCAGACACCGCCCTTTACCCCAACTGTGTTTATCATATTCTGTTAGTCACGTCTGAGAACTATCCTCTCTACGGTCTCTTGAGGGTCCCTCCCCTCAGGGCTCCAGCTGGTGGCAACAGAAGCACACGGCTGGGGGTCCGGGCTCCCCCTCCACTCGACCTTGACTGTTTACCTCCTGAGCTTCTAGTAGGATGCCATCTGAAGGACTTCCGTGACCAAAAGCGTTTGGTAGTAGTTGGTCTCCATCATTGTGTATTGACCGAAACCATCGCGACAACACCTGTGCCTCCCATTCAACTACGCCAATGCCCAGCCGGAGCCCATTCCTCTTTTGCCCAAAGACTCTGGTTCAGTAGGTCTGTGAGGCTGGTGGGGGGGGGGGGGCGGTGCACAAGCTCCGCGGGTCATCCTCATGCCCTGTCAGGTATCAATGCCACTGCTCGACACGGCTCTCCGTCGCACCCGTTGGTAGGTTCCTTGGAAAGGGTAAACACTTTCTGGCTTGTCTTGATTCAAAGGCGCTCCTGGGAATTTCTGGATCTTTAAGACATTCGGGAGGGATGGTTAGGTTGCCGCGGCAGCCACAGCGAAACAAACCCTGTGGTGAGACTCACATTCCATCACGGGGACAGAGCTGGCAGCTCGCTTCCTTATCTCCTCATCTGGGATCCAGGCCGAGGAAGCAGCCACCACGATTATTCGGGGAAGGAGGGTCCCACATTTGAAAGGACAGATGTCGCTTCTGCTCCCAGCTCGTGTGGCCGGGACCCTTTCTACGGCCTCGGGCAACGCTCACGGGGCTGAGACATGAAATACTACTGTCTATTTGTATCATGGGACCGAACCATTTGGAAGCCACTTAGTCACCGTCTGAAAGCCTAGGGGCTCTGGACGATGCAAAGCAGCCCCTCTGCTGGGGGGGGTAAAGCTCAGTGGGGTCCACGTCAGACCTGGACGTGACTCACCACCATGCGCAGCTCCATGAACTCAATTAAAAGGCAAGTTGATGGCCCGTATGACGTCCTGTGGCTGCCGTAACAAGTTACCAACAATTGGTGGCTTAAAACAACGGAAGTTGTATTCGCTCGCAATTCTGGAGACCAGGGGTTTGGAATCGAGGTGGCAGGGGGGCTGTGGTCTCTCCAAAGGCTCAGAGGGAGACTCCCTCCTTCCTTCATCCAGTTTCTAGCAGCTGCAGTGTCCCATGGCTTATGGCTTCACCACTTGTCTCTCTCCCGCTGTCTTCACACGGCTTCCCCCCTGCTGTCTGTGTGTGCATCTCTCTGCGTGTGACACCGTGTGTCCTTGGATTTAGGGCCCACCTGGATGATCCAGGATGATCTCATTTCAAGAGCCTTAATTTAATTACATCTGCAGAGACTCTTTTTCTGGAATAAGGTCACATGCATAGGCTGAGGGATTAGGATATGGACATCGCAACTCACTATAGTCTTTCCTCTGGCCCAAATTCACTTTCATCCACAAACAAAATAAATGTAGCCCCTCATCCCAACACCCTCCAAATTTTTAGCCCCTAACAACGTCAGCTCTAAGTCCCGATCTTATCCAAATGTCATCAGTTCAAAAAATCCCCACTGCCATCACCTGAACCATTTAAATCTGATATGGATGAGACTCTGAATATACTTGACCCTGGGGGAAAATTCCTCTCTACTTAAGGACTCGTGAAACTAGAACACAAGTTGTCTGCTCCCCAGACACCATGGTGTGATAGGCATAGGATAGAAATTCCCATTCTCAAAGGGAAACATCGGAGAAAATTAAGAGGTCACTGGCCTCGAGCAAATTCTAAGCCTAGCAGGGAGAATTCTGGTAGGTTCCAAAGTCCGAGAGTAATCCTTTGTGGCAAGACGCCACTCTTGGGGTCCATTACGGCTCAGCTGGTCTCTGTGCCACCTGTTATGACCCTGCTCTTTCTGCCCTCTCAGCCATCTTTCCTTTTTTGTGGGTAGCACATGTCTGCAGCTGAGTAATTCTATCAACTAATTTCCTGACTGTGGAATTTTGGAAATCCCACCGCCGCCTTTCATTTTTTCCTGTCTCTTCAGTACAAACTGGCAGTGATTCTTAATTATAACTGCAAAGATCCTCCCCCCCTTTTTTTTTCCCAAATAAGGTCATGTTCCCAGGTTCTGCTGAGTGGAATGTGGACAGATCTTCTAGGCGGCCACCAGCCCGATGTTCTCCATGGATCTTCCCCAAGTCTACCTTCGGGGGAGAGTCGTCTTTTTCCCATAATCCTAAAATGCCATTTTAGAACATGCCCCCCTTGAGACCTGAACAGCTTTCTCAGCCCTCGACTGGCGGGACCCCAGCGTCATGTCGAATTTTGAGTAGCCACAAACGTTTTTGGTCCAGGCTCACAGTTTCTTTGGCAATATAACTCTTTAAAAACTCAGAGATCCTTATCTGTTTGTTCCTTCTCAGTTCTCTGTGCCAATGGCCACACCTATATAGTTCTTTCCCAGACATTTGTGACTTTTATGCTTTGTCTCCTGCCTTTCTTTCAAATTATTTGTGAGTTTCTCAGGCTTTGGTACGAAAACCACATGTCTAATCTCTTCTCTCTCGACTGTTTTGCTCAAGTGCAGCTATATCCTGGGTAACCTGAAATTAAATGGATCTCTGCTCTGAAACGTCTTATTACATTTGGAGGTTTCACAAATGGGTGTTGTTTACGGTTGCGCCCTTGATTCCAAGCTTTACTCAAAGCTGAATTTAATAGTTTTACCTTTTACTGCTTAGCATAATAAAATGTCACCTTTTCCACCCCTACACATAGCCAAATTCCTGGATATTCTCTATTTTTTCTTGTGCCTTGTCAAATTCAGCCAGCGAAATAAACACATGCTGCTACCGTTCTTTTTGTAGCATTTTCTCCCAAACGCGGAAGTTCATTAGGGACCTCATTTGCCTTCTAAGTTATTATTGGCAGCATTTTCATTAAATATCTTGTCACTGTTAGTATTCTTCCAGCCTCCAATAATAGTTTCAATTTCTGGATCGGCTCGGAAGTATAGGTGTTGCTGAAGTAGCAAAAGGCTTCCAAAGGCTTTTAAATACAAAGTTTTATTTTTTGCTCACGCTGTTCCTCTAGTGTGATTGGCTGGGTGGGTGAAGGTTTGTGTCTCATCTTCTGCAGCCCCACATACCTTCACTCATTAGATCATGGTTGTTGTGCATCACATAATTTTTAATCCCAGCCTCCGTCGTGTTGTCTGCACGTTAAGCACGTCTGGCATCAAAAAACAAAAACTAGCTACACAATTTATTTTCACTTGTAACACGATTACTAGCTGCATTCAAATAGAAAACTCACAGCTGAAGCTACTAATTTCTTTCTTTCTTTCTTTGAACAGGCTTTGAGTCGCTTTCTTTTTCTCAGATGACACCAAATGGTGGCCACAGCTGGAGCCTGGTGTAGGTCTTTCCGAGACGGGAGTGAGTTCCTGATAGGGAGACTTCGTGAACGCAGTCTCTTTCCAGGGGTCAGGGTCACCCCTGGCTTTAGGTTTTGGAAATGGCACCAAAAGTGTCTGTGGCCAAGTTGCCAGGACAGCAGTGCAGCCCCTGGCCATGGCATATAGCAGTCATCAATACTGGCCATCATCAGTAGCTTCTAGGGCACAGGCTGGGACGATGCCTCGGGGGGTGGCTTCACATCATGGGGATGATGGAGAGCGTGGCCAGGATGATGTCCCCATGGACGGCAGTGGCTACCTCCTTGGAGCACTGACCCCCCCAGACCGACCTGTCCGTTGTAATCTCTGACGGCAACAACTGCCTTGAACCTGGTCTGCTGGCCAGCACGGGTCTGCTTTTACGCAGGCATGATCTTTAAAACCTCATCCTTAAGGGATACCCCCAGGAAAAAGCCAATGATCTCAGATCCCCTAGTTTTTCTTGGAGAAGAAACTGAAGCCATCTTACGTCTTTAAATGAGCAGACTCTAGTTCTGAGTTATTGAGCAAAACCAACCTGACGGCTGAGGCGTTGAACATTTGTGGCCCACAGCAAAATGAATACCACAGTGATTTCTCCTTGCCTCGACACATAGAAGATTCGATGGAAATAATATCAGTTTCCATGCCGGTCACATTGAGACGTGGGTGTGGTGCTGATGAGAAATATATCCAGTCCTTCCCCCTGCACTTCCAGGCCCCTGGGTGGTTGGATAGGTCTGTGGCTATTTCTGACCCCTAAGTGGTAAACAAAGTGAGACCTTCAAATAATTTCTCTCCCTTTGCCACCGTGACCAGCAATATTTGAGGTGATGGCCATCTAGTCGGCCTGGGTTTGACAGGAAAGAGATGAGAACAAAACTTGAACTTTGTGTTTAAAAGCCGTTTGAAGTTTCTCTGTTCCTTCAACACAGTCTATACCTCCTGGTACAGGAATTGGAACCAGTCATGGGGGGCTGGAAGAACCAACTTGCAAACGTGACAAGTTAGAAGGAGAGTGCATTGTACACATGCTGGGCTATCTAATAGGTCACAGGGGAAAGTTGAACCACAGCAAAAAAACACTTTAAAGGCCTTGGACACGTTGGACCCTTAGGAGCCAGTGCATTTGAAGACCGAAATGTGCTCAGGGCTCTTTCTTTCAATTCTGCGTTTGCCACACCTCTGCTTTCTTCCACCCTCTTTCACCACAGGTCAGTCCTTCCCCAGATGAGAAAATATGGCTGTGGGCAGTGTTTTAGTTTTCTGGATTACAGTGTTGATCGCTTGAAAAGGACTGGGCTAATTTTGTCCAAAGTCCATAAGGAAATCCAAAAACTAAACTCGTCAGGGTGAGCCAGTTATCTACCCTTGAACCGATCAGCTGTGGCTGCAAGTGGGGAACGTGACCACCCTGTGCTCGTGTGCATAATTCTAGGGCTTTGAAGGGGGCAATTCCTGCACGGGTGCCCTCACTGCTTGTTCAAGTTTGCTAGTTAAATAGGTCAAATCAACCAGTTGTTTTTGGACTCGTTTAAGAAGAGCAAACATTTCCTTTAACACATGGGGACAACAGGACAAGCCATTCATGAGAGCAAGGCCAAATGTTTCCTAGCTGAACTAACATAGTTTCAGAAAGCCTTTTATACACTTGACCTGCCAGTGGAAAGAGAGTTGGAGAGGGCTCGATTTATTTTTTTAGGGCACTGTGGGTCTCAAAAGGCTTCCGTTGGCCATACTGAATCCTGGTGCCTCTAAATATTTTATGTCCCAGCCCAGAAATAACTTTCCACTCATTTTTCTGGGTTTATCGTAGCAGCGTGCAACATCAAAATTATTACTTAGAGATAAGTGGAGTGACTCACAACTTAATGGTGATTCCAGAAGCTTTGGCTGGCTTCTTTCTAAAGAGTGGGCATCCATTAGTAGATGCCAACACCACGGAAAATCATTGCCATCCTTCGTTAACAAAGTTAACCGTGCTGACCCCCTGTTCGGAGGGCATGCATTGTACATCATGAGCATTTCCTTTCCTAAAATGGAGGTCACTGACCTCATGTCAAAAGGATATACTGATTTTTTTTATTTGTTTCTGAATGGTTTCTCTGATCAGAGCTATTTGCTATTGCTTAGTTTCCTTTGATGTATGCATTTGAGAGATGTATGACAACCCTTCAGAGTTTGACTTATTCACCTGTTGAGAGTTTGAGGGATAACAACTGTTCTAGAGAAAGAGAGCAAAGTAAATAAAGTCCTTGGAAGGCTTGGGCCCTCGGAGTGATCTGAGACTGCCCAGTGGTTTGGATGGAGAATTTTGAGCATCTCTTCATCTCTATCAATGTTCCTAATTTGCTTGTTGTCATCAACAAGAAGGGCCCAAGCTGAATTTTTTAAAAAATACCTATCTTCAACATAACAATCTTGGCAGTTATGAGATGAAAATATAATAATGATCACTTAAAAATATAAGTGAGGTTAATATTTACTCAGAGTAAAGTGTTCAGCATCAGGTTCCTTGAAGCAAACAGGTTAATAAAAACCAATCAACCAACCAAAGAACAGTAGAGAACCAAAGGCCACTCATTTTGCCAACTAACAGCTTTTTGTGTCTGTCTCACTTGAGTTCATGCCAAACGTTGGGTTTACGATGATGAACAAGAATGGTATTAGGTTAGGGAAGGAGGTCAACAGAAAATACACGGGCATGGGAATGACAAAAATGAATTACATATGTTTCAGTTAGAGCTCCTTTCACCCCTTGTTAAACTCTATTCTGAAGATTCTATGCAAGTTTCATTTTCCGTCTGATTTCTCACCTAGACTTTGATATGATGCAGTAGCTTGGTTTTCTCTCCCTTTTTTGATGTTCAGGCTTTCGCTGCCTTTTTATAAACTCTCTTCTTTCTGTGCTCTTCAAGTAATTTCTTAAAACAAAAGCCTCATTATATCACTTTCAACTTCAAAGCCTTTAATAGTTACCTGTTAGGAACACTGTAAATTAGGGGTTATAATTTTGAAATTTAGAAACCACCAGAGTTGGCTTTGAGTAATCTGAGATCTCAGATAAATTCTTCAGCACTTCTAATCCTCAAGGGCTTAATTTGTAAAAAGGAGGCCCTAAAATTATTTTTCTCACAGGATTTTGGTGAGGACACATTCCCGAGTTTATAATAACTCGATAAATGGTAGCCATTGTAGCTGTTATCTGTGGATTATAAGGCGCAATTTCTTTAATACATTACTTTATCAAGGATGCTATGGAGGAGATTTCTCACTGGCTGAGACTAGTCTGGGCGATTTTGAATATCCCTTGTAATTCAAGGTTTTCTGGATCTTTGGCCCACTCTACCCTTAAATTTGTATCACAGTCATGAGAGAATAGTGTTTAGTATAAAAATCCCTGGGAATTGGTTAAAATAACCCTTGACTCATCTCTTAAAGGCCACAGCATGGTCATGAGACAAGGGATGAGCCGTCTGCGCACTGCCGACGTCAGCTGGACGCCGACCAGAGACACTGACGTGAAGGACTTGGTGACTTGGTGGCGATGTTCCCAAGGCCTTACGGCCAGCGGTCCTGTCTTCTGTGGTGATCGTTATTTACAGCCTTAATTTCTTGGCAGTCCCTAAAAATTTCTATAATACAGGTCATAAGTGCTTTATCCAAAATGCTTGTATATCCTTCTTTTGTCTGTCATAGAGATGACATTTTCTTGAAAAACAGTGTCAGAGCAATATCCCAATTCAACTCTAGCAAAACTAGAGTCTCTGATCTGGAAAGTTCCTTCCCAAGTGTATTTGGGCATCATCCCAGCCCCTTCTTGGTTCTTCTGATAGAAGAACGTGGTAAATGAAGCTTGATTCGAAAATTTCACAGTATTTTGCAATAATCTGATTGGGTGGAAATGATGTGGCAGGGTATATATACAGAGTTGTGGCTCGATAGGGAAGTATTCTGCTTCATAAATACTAGGTACGTAGAATTCACTTATTTATGACGTCATAGGTGGTTCATGGAGACGAACAATAGCGAGGCACTGGCCAAAAACTTTGAAAAAGGGAAATAAAATTGTCCTCAGAGATAACCTAATCTCACAGATAAAACATGTAGTGCCAGTTTACTGGTGAGAATAGGCCAGACTTCACTATTGAGAAAACCAGCTCAACAGTCGCCATAGTCAAACATCAAGGTTTGCTCCTTGTTCATTATATGTGTTCTTCACAAGTTATCTGAAGGCCTATGTTCCATAGTTTCTTCTTCTTGGGACCTCCAGCAGACCTCATCTGGAGCATTGTCTGTTGTTGCGTATCTTGGCAGATAAAGAGAACTCGGGAGAGTTTTACGCTGGTATACACGTTGCAGTATAGAAGTGACACATGGATATTTCACTTGAAACTTACTGGTCAGAGCTAGTCACATGACCTCCCCAAATTCAAGGAGGCTATCAAGGGCATGTGCTCAGAGTGGGTCCCTATAATGACTACTAGCCCATCTTCAAGAAGATGATTGGCCCACAGGCCAACATGACTATGGACTGTAACCACACTGAAAAGGTTTACGTAGCTGAAGAATATGACAATTAGATTGTACATGTAAGTCAGCTGCCTTAGTAACACAGAAGCAGAGTCATGGATTTAGATACTGGCAATAGGCTATTCAAGCTCTTTCTGGAAAAGAGGGGTTTAGATAGACACAAGCACTTGGTTCTTGTGACCGGTCAATCAATCCCTGCTGTACATGTGGAAGCATTCGTTTAGCAAAGCCTTAAGTCCGTTCAGTACTTGATTCTTTCAGTTTCCCTTGATCTCATTTTATGAGACCCAGGAAGCTTTTCTGTGAAGAAAGGGATAGTCAGGTGGATACATACATCCAGTTCACTCAGTATAGTTTTACTTTAAATTAATACTTTGATATGCTGACTCTAGAAATTGGTTTCTGGTGAGATTTATTAGCTTGAATCAGCTTCTTACGTTAAATCAACTCCAGGACGTAGAGTCTCTGAACCCACGCAGCTGAAAGTCAGGCGCACAGCTACAGAAAGTTCATCAAAGAAGGGGTTCGTTTTGTTTAGCTTTTTTTGTTGTTATTGTCTGGTGTTTTGTCAGGGAAGTTAGCTGGCTTACGCTGTGTAACAAGTGACGTTCCCTAACTTTGCCACAATCTCTTTCTATGTCGTCTTCTCTGGGGAGAAGGCCAAGGATATGGCTGTGTAACCTTTTGTTGAAGAGACGGCTCATGGATCCAGTCAGACCTCTCAGAAGAATCTTGGGATAGACATGGGATTTTCCAGGGAGACTCTGTCGAGAATTCTCTTGTCTAATGAGTGGGTCCTCTTGACATACACAGGGGACCATGAGATTTTGGAGAACCAGCAGAAACACTTCTAGGTTGGACCTAAATGGGCAGTGACTGAGCATAATTTACCCACAAGCACCCCCAAAAACCAGGTTGTCAGCTTTCCCAGATTCTACAGACAGGAAATGAGCCCATAGAGTTATGAGGCTGCACACACGTGCTCCTCTTCCAGGAGGAGGAATGACCCGGAGGATAGAGATGCAGCCCGGGGGCTCAGGTGATGGAGCAGCTGCTGAGGGCACAGGGTGGGGGCCATGGGGCTGCTGTGCAGGGGTAGGAGGTGATGGAGCCGTGCGCCCAGACGGTGGAGCCTCGAGCCACAGAAGACTCTTCACAGGCCTTGTAACCTACAGGAATTTTTCCTGTTGGATGTTGAACTCTACTGAGGCCAGTGACCCCTTAATTCCTTCCATTTTCTCCCTTTGGGAGTGAGAATACTTACCTGACACCTGTCCCACTGATGTATTTTGGAAGTAGATTTGCCTTGTAGTTCAGTCTATACCTAGAGTCTCTCACTCATACCTGACTCAGATGACTTAGGTGATGAAACGGAAGCCCTTTTGAGCTGATGGTATTTAGCGAAGACCTTGGATGTAGAGTTGATGTCGTCATGGGTTAAGACTTTGGGGATGTTGGGATGGAGTGAATATATTTTTTCACAGGGAGTGGACATGAATTAAGAGACCAGAGGGCAGGGGCGCCTGGGTGGCTCAGTCGGTTAAGCGTCCGACTTCGGCTCAGGTCACGATCTCACGGTTTGTGAGTTCAAGCCCCACGTAGGGCTCTGTGCTGACAGCTCAGAGCCTGGACCCTGCTTTGGATTCTGTGTCTCCCTCTCTCTTTGCTCCTCCCCCACTCATGCTCTGCCTCTCTCTCAAAATAAATAAACATTAAAAAAAAAAAAAAAAAGAGACCAGAGGGCAGAATGTGGTGGGTTGAATAGGGGATCCTTCCCCCCGCCCAAATTATGTCCACCCGGAACCTCGGAATGTGACTTTATTTGGAATAAGGGTATTTGAAGATGTAATTAAGTTAAGAATCTTGCGAGGAGCTTATCCTGGATTAGGTTGAGCTCTAAATCCAATGATAAGTGTCCTTATAAGGGATAGAGAAGGAGAAGAGGCACAGAGATGTAGGGGAGAAGTTTACGTGAAGATGGAAACAGAGAAGGAAGTGTTGTTGGCACAAGCCAAGGAATGCCAGGAGCCAACAGACGCTGAAGGGGTAGGAAAGGACTCTCCATGAGGGTCCTTATGGTGAGCATGGCCCTGCTGACACCTTGGCTCCCAACTTTTGGTCTCCGAAACTGTGAGAGAATATATTTCTGCTGTTTTAAGCCACCAAATTTGTGGTAGTTTGTTAGGATAGCCCTAAAAAACGAATACATAGCCTTATATCACTTATTCATAGATACGAATAAGCATTTATTGTGTGACTGCTCTTTGTGAAAGGCCCTGCCCTAGGTGCTGGGGACATAACAGTGAGCAAAATACATTTGTAAAATACACCAGACAAACAAAATAAAGTCATTATCACGTGATGTGGTAAGTTCTATGAGACGGATAAGCCCAAGGAGTTAGAGAAATGCAGAGCAGGGGTATCCGACCCAGTCTGGGGTATTTAAGGAAGACCCCTGAGGATGTTAGGAGTTAGTTGGGGAAGGGAAAGGGGTGAAAAAAGGAGCATGTACAAAAGCCCAGAGGCAAGAGAATCTAGAAAGTTCATTCAAGAGACTGTGAATGGTTATATAAGCCTGGATCCCCAGGTGTGATGGAGACACCAGACAGTAAAGAGGTGGATGGAGCTTAGCTTGGTGATGGTTAGGATGGGTAGACGGTGGGAGAGAGAGAGAGCGAGAGAGAGAGAGAGAGAGAGAGAATGATGGCAAGGTTTCAGGTACAGTAAATGCTGGGTCCATGTAGGACAATCCAATGAAAGACGCATAATAAGTCACTGGAGTTAAGTGTATTGAGTGAGATACAAGTGATATCTGAACTAACATCTCCCAGTTAGAGGGGGTGTGATGTTTGTAAATGGAACCTGAAGAAATGAGAATTGTTTGAAGAAGGTCAGCTCTGAAGGAAGAGGCACAGGCTAGAGAAGTCACTAGGGGGAAATGTCAGTTGAGGACGGGTTTATTATGAGAACGTTTGAACACTGAAATGTGACAGTAGAAGCGGAGAGGGAGATTCAGGCAAGAGGCGAGGATGAATGGGCAGCGTGAGGTTCCCCAGGAGGCAGAAGGAGATAGGTTCTAGCTTGAGTGGGTGATTTAAAAAAAAATTTTTTTAACGTTTATTTATTTTTGAGACAGAGACAGAGCATGAATGGGGAAAGGTCAGAGAGAGAGCGAGGCACAGAATCCGAAACAGGCTCCAGGCTCCGAGCTGTCAGCACAGAGCCTGACGCGGGGCTCAAACTCATGGACTGTGAGATCATGACCTGAGCCGAAGTCGGACGCTCAACAGACTGAGCCACGCAGGTGCCCCAAGTGGGTGACTTGAATTAGATCTCCCCTTGTGACAAGTACCACATCGTATTGGTTCTTTATTGCTATGTAACAGACTCCAAAAGGGGCAGCTGAAAATGATGGGTATTTTCACCTCAGTTTTTGTGGGTCAGCCCAGCCTGGCCGAGCGTCTCTGGTTGATGGTCTTTCACGGGACTCCCATCAAGCTCTCAGTCAGGCCCGCAGTCACCTCAAAGCTCAAGTCTGGAAAAACAGTGACATAGGAGACCCCAACCTCCAGCCCCCAACAAAGATCAACAATTAAAGAAGCCGTCTACAAACAGAAGCAGCTCCAAGAGAGCTCTGGAGTCCACTTAAGGAACTTCAACAACACAGGAGAACACAAAACCTGAGAATAAGCACCCAAAAAGAGAGTGATGTCAGCTTCATTTGGCCTGCATTATCCCATCCCCAAGGCAGTACTGCTCAACACCAAAAGGGAGCCTCCCAGCTAGGAAGGGTTGCCCTTGCCAGACAAGGAAGATGGGGGCAAGCTTCCCTTGCCTTTCGGGGCACCGGGGAAAGGTCCTGCTTGGATTCCACCCTCTCCAAGTTGGCAGAACTGAGACGTACGGAGACAGCGTTGAAAAAGGAAGAAACGTGGGTCTGCTAACAGCAGCTACCGTGGTTCCCGGTGATCTGCTTGGCAGGCAAACCTAGCAGATTTCATTTCTAAAGAAACCGAGGACTAACAAAGCCATGGCAGATTTTGCCCCTGGCACTTGCAGAAAGCCAGGACCCCCACAGCTGCTTGCGGTGCCTGTCTTCTGTCCCTGGCCTGCACGACCTCACTCCTCTGTGACCAGCCTTTCCAGCCACGTGCCTGCACGCTCCCAGCCTGACCCCCATCGTTGGCCTCCACTGCTGTGCACATATGACAAAACCCAGCAGCCACGGCAGTACACATCAACATCCAGGGCTCCCGCAGCTCCCAGGGTGCCTGCCATTGGCTCCGGCCCTTGCTGCCTGCCCTGACCCCATCGCCATGCGTGTCTGCAAATGGCCTCTGCTAATGCAGAGGCACCTGTAGCTGGCTCTTGCAGCTACGTTTGTGGTGGTACTCCACCAGCTCTGGCCATCACTGTGGCCTGCTGGACCTGGTCGCTGGACCTGGGGGCACCACGGAAGACCCCCCAGCCCTTTTAGCCGCTGCAGACTCACTGCTGTGCTTGCCAAGGACCACGCATTTGTGGATATATAAAGAAAAAGTGGCTGGGCATGTTTCAAACCGGGGGAGAGATTTGAATATCCAAGTTCATAAAGCTCGTAGGTCACCAAAGAAAGTAAACCTAAAGAGATCCTCTCTAAGACTCAAGTGCGGAAAGGGAAAAAAAAAATTGCCAACCAAGAATACTTTACCTGGCAAAGCCATCCTTCACGGGAGGGCAATAAACCTCCACTTCTTAAACGGAAGTGTCCCCAAAACTTTCTGGATATGTGTTTTAAGCTCCTCCCTCCACATCATCTGCTGAAGGGAAACCATGCGAAAGGTGTCAAAATATTGGGCGGCCATAAAATATTTTTTGATGGCTGGTAACAACGATGGCCATCTTTGAGACACATGTTCCAGGAGGCTACCTCCTTTCACTTCTGTAAAATATCTCATTCAAGGCTTCTGCACATTTTGAGGAAAGCAAAACATTCCTCATAGCAGAAACTTTCATTATGAGAGCCTCAATTTCAGAGTAGTAAATCACATCTGCTTTTAGCAGCGTTGGGTACCAGGTGGGTAGGGCATTTAGCAACTACATCTTTCATTTGCTTTCATCAGAAGTGTATAGACTGAGTGGAATTCACCCAGATATTCACCTGCAATGTCTGTCAACTATGCAGATACATTTGCTAAGTCTAGCCTGTGGTTAGATAAGATATCAAGGATCTTTTGTTTTATGTTGTCTGTGGTTTCTTTAAAATCTTCACAGAATTCAAGGGAATGATTGGAAAGCCCGTTTTTCAAACATGAGTTCTGAAGAGCGAGGAAGGACATTTTTTGTTGCCTCAACTTGACTCAACACTGCATTAACTGAGGAAAGCATGGTCATTGGTAATATCTGAAAGAATCAACATATACTGTAAGGGGCCAGCACATCTATTATCAAAATTTTCATTTTGGCTCCATGCTCAATGCACAGCCCAACACAGGTCTCAATCTCACGACCTGGGAACAATGACCTGAGTCAAAAATCAAGAGCTCAACCAACTGAGCCACCCAGGCCCCCCCCCCCCCCCGTTTTCTTTTTTATTGAACAACAGGCATTTCAGTTGTAACTTGAGTCAGAACATATAACTTCTCCGGTTCATAGAGATGCCATGGGAAAGATATTACAACATTCCTTCATTGTGAGGGATGCCTCAACTAATTCACTGGTTGCTTTTCTGAACTGAGTGTTGGTGTGTTTTAGGAGACAAAAACAAAAGCAAAAACAAAACAACCCCTCTACACTGAAAGAAATATGTGCCTGTCTCATTTTGAACCGACGAGATTAGGTCTCCAAGTCCGTGCTTTCATCATAAGTGCCCCTTTGCTGCGCCCCGATCTAAATTCTTTACTGCAGACAGTGAGTGCACCGTGCTCTGTTTTGATTACTTAGTCCCTCTGTCCCGTGGTACCTGTCCTTCCAACTGTCATGAAAATAGCAGAGTCATTTGCCCCTTCTTTTTTTAAAGCAATTTCCCTGTCATGCTGCAGTAGGTATTGCAATCCTTCTCATTTTTGTTACCCAAACTCTTAGAAAACATGGTCACAACCATCACCATGTGGAAAAATTAAAATTAGGTTTAATCTGATTCGGAGCACAATAATGGATCCAGGGGCAAAGTAAAAAGCGGAGTGTAAATGCTTAGGTCTACCACGCACGTAAGTTGTGCACTTAATGCTTGGAGGAAGGGAGTTAAGATGGCGGAGAAGTAGGGGGACCCTGGGCTTTCCTTGCCCCTCAAACACAGTTGTATTAAGGTCAGATTACTTGGAACAACCAGGAAATAGATCTTCTGCGGCAGAAGGATCTCCACAGTTGGAGGGAGACAGCTTGGCAGACGCGAGGTGTGTGGATGTGAATTGGGGGAGAGAAAAATGGCAGAGCCACGGAGGAGAGGAAACCCCTTCTGTGAAGAGACAAAAGGGAGAGCAAGAGAGAGGGGTTGAGAAAGCGCAACATCAAGTTAACACGAGATGAAAACCTCTCTGGACCGCAGACTGGGGAGCGAGAAGTACTGAGTGTCCCAGTTCTTTTTTTGCAAACAGCTTTTGGAGCTCAAACTCTCAAGTGTGGGGAGTGTGCAGCTTTCTCCGGAGTGGAGCCACGGTGTGTGCTCTCGGGGAGCTGGCCCAGAGTGCGTCACATGGTGTAGACATCTCTGGTGCGCACCGGGAGAGAAGTCCCCTTCCTGGAGTACTTTTGGAAGAGGGTTTATTGCGTCCCCAGGGATTAAAAGATGCTGCAGGGCCCCACCAAAGGCTTTCCATCAGCAGGGTGGAGAGGGTCTACTCCAGAGGAGGGGAGCAGATCCACACCGTGCCAGCTCCTTTAAGACGTTGGGTTTTGAATCCCAGCCATGCACCAAAGAGAAGGCACGGAATACTTGTGGCACAGGGCGATCTGGCTGCCCTCGCTATTCTGTGAGGGCTGGTGGGAATTGACATCTTCGGTCTGGGAGTGAGAAGCTGGGATGGCGCCATTCCCCCCACCCCCAGCACCAACGTGGTGGGACTTCAGAGAACAACATGGCAGCCCCCAGTGGAGGTGGGACCCGCTTCCGCCAAACCCTGCCCCTCTGGGCCTGACAACTGCTTATTTCCTGGGGCAAGACTGATTCTGAGCCAACACAGCTGGCCTCCCCTTTAGACCAGTATAGCCGCCACCCTCAGGGACCTACAGACAACTCATTTTTAATTTTTTTCCTCCTCCCCTTTCCTTTTGGAATCAGGCTCAGTTTCTCTCTCTCTCTCTCTCTCTCTCTCTCTCTCTTTTTTGGCATTGTATCTTTTTTCTTGGATCAGAAGGCTTTTGTTTTTCCTTCTTTTTCTTTTCTTTTTCCTTCTTTTTTCTTCTGCTGTTTTTTCTCTCTCTTTCCTTGGAATCCACTTTATAGTTTTCTGACTCTCTGTTTTTGCGTGCGTGTTCCCTTTCCTTTTCTCTTTTTATGGGATCAGGCTTCCCTCCCCCCTTCTTTTTCCAGGGTTACTTCAACAAACAAAAGCACATCTAGTTACGGGTCCAAGCCAGGAGGAGCTCTGTGGAGGACTGGCCAGTGGGAAAGAGTGAACAAAATGCAACAGCAGACTGCATGCAACATACACCAGAAATGCTTCCCGAAGTGCCAGGCCCTGGACAACGTATGGGCCCTTTTTAATAGAGCAGTACTCTCAGGTGCAGGAAACATAACAAGCTTTTAAAACATGCAAAAGATAGAAACTTAGCCAAAATGACAAGACAGAGGAATTCTCCCCAAAAGAAAGGTCAAGAAGAAGAAATCACAGCCAGAGACTTGCTCAAAACAGATATAAGCAATATATCTGGGCAAAATTTAGAATCACAAGCATAAGACTACTAGCTGGGCTTGAACAAAAGCGTCAAGGACACCAGAGAAACCCTTGCTGCAGAGCTCAAAGACCTAAAAACTGGTCAGGCTGAAATTAAAAAATGCTATAACCGAGATGCAAAACCGACTGGATATAGTCACGCCAAGGACTGAAGAAGCAGAGGAGAGAATAAGTGAAATAGAAGATAAAATGGAAAATAATGAAGCTGAAAACAAGAGGGAAAGGAAGTTACTACATCATGAGGAGAGACTTGGAGAACTAAGTGATGGAATGAAACGGAACAATACCCATATCATAGGAATTCCAGGAGGGGAAGAGCGAGAGAAAGGGGCTGAAGGTGTACTTGAACAAATCATAGCTGAGAACTTCCCTGATCTGGAGAAGGACACAGCCATCCAAGTCCAAGAGGCACAGAGACCTCCCTTCAGATGTAACATGAATCGATCTTCTGCACGACGTATCATAGTGAAACTGGCAAAATACAAGGATACAGAGAGAATTCTGAAAGCAGTTAGGCACAAAATGTCCTTAACCTACAAGGGTAGACACATAAAGCTAGCAGCAGACCTGCCCACTGAAAGTTGGCAGGCCAGAAGAGAGTGGCAGGAAATGTTCAATGTGTTGGATAAGAAAAATATGCAGCTAAGAATCCTTTATCCAGCAAGGCTGTCATTCAGAATAGAAGGAGAGAGAAAAACTTTGCCAGAAAAACAAAAATTAAAGGGGTTCGTGATTACTACACCAGCCCTGCAAGAAATTTTAAGGGGGACTCTCTGAGGGGGAGGAAAACAACAACAACAACAACAACAACAACAATAACAACAAAGCAGCAAAGACTCAAAGGACCAGATAACACCACCAGAAACATCAAATCTACAGATAACACAATGGCACTAAATTCGTATCTTTCAATAATCACTCTGAATGTAAATGGACTAAGTGCTCTAATCAAAAGACATCCGGTATCAGAATGGACTAAAAAATAAGATCCATCTATATGCTGCCTACAAGAGACTCATTTTAGATGTCAGGATACCTGCAGACAGAAAGTGAGGGGATGTAGAACCATTTAATATGCTGATGGAGGTTGAAAGAAAGACGGAGTAGCCATACTTCAGCCATACTGAAGAAGGGTATTATATCATAACTATCCAGGAGATCAAACAGTTGTAAATACTTATGTCCCCAACTTGGAACACCCAAATATATAAAGAAATTAATCACAAACATAAAGAAACTTATTGATAATAATAACATAATACTAGGAGACTTTAATACCCTACTTAAAGCCGTGGACAGATCGCAAAGCAGAAAATCAACAAGGAAACAATGTTTTTGAATGGCACGCTGGACCAGATGGACTTAACAGATATGTTAAGATTTCATCCTAAAGCAGCAGAATACACATCCTTCTTGAGTGTACATGGAACATTCTCCAGAATAGATACTGGGTCACAAATCAGCCCTCAACAGGTACAAAAATATTGATTCCAAAACCAGACCACGACCCAACTAAAATGGAGAATCACAGGCCAATATCCCTGATGCATCTGTATGTGAGAATTTTCAAGAATATACCAGCAAATCAAATTTAACAATACATTAAAAGAATTATTCACCATGATCAGGTGGGATTATTCCTGGGCTTCCAGCCTGGTTCAATATTCACAAATCTATCAATGTAACACACCACATTAGTAAAAGAAAGGATAAGAACCATATGATTCTTTCAATAGATGCAGAAAAAGCATTTGACAAAATATAGCACCTTTCTTGGTAAAAACCCTTGAGAAAGGAGGGATAGAAGGAATATACCTCAACATCATAAAAGCCATGTGTGAAAGGCCCATAGCTAATATAATCCTCAATGGAGAAAAACTGAGAGCTTTCCCTAAGGTCAGGAACATGACAAGGACGTCCACTCTCACCACTGTTGTTCAACATAGCACTGGAGGTCCTAGCCTCAGCAATCAGACAACAAAAAGAAATAAAAGGCATATAGGTTGGCAAAGAAGAAGTCAAACTTTCACTCTTCACGGATGGAAAACCCGGAAAGACTCCACCAAAAACCTGCTAGAACTGATATGTGAATTTAGCAGTGTCGCAGGATATGAAATCAGTGTGTGGAAGTCCACATTAATAATGAAGCAGCAGAAAGAGAAATCAAGGAATTGATATCATTTACAATCGAACCAGAAAGCCATAAAATACTTAGGAATAAACTTAACCGAAGAGGTAAAATATCTGTCCCCTGAAAATTATAGAAAGAAATTGAAGAAGACGCAAAGAAATGGAGAAACATTCCCCGGTATGGCACTGGCACAAAAATGCACACATAAATCAATGGCACAGAATAGAGACCCAGAAATAAACCCACAAATGTATGGCCAACCAATCTTTGTCAAAGCAGGAAAGAGTATCCAATGGAAAAAAGTCTCTCAGAAAATGGTGCGGGGCAACTGGACAGCAACATGGAGAAGAATGAATCTGGGCCACTTTCTTTAAAATATATAAATATATGTTTATATATTTATATATATATTTATTTATTTATTTTTGCTGGACCACTTTCTTACACCATACAAAAAAGCAAATTCAAAATGGATTAAAGACGTAAATGTGAGACAGGAAACCATCAAAATCCTAGAGGAGAAAAAAGACAGCAACCTCTTTGACCTTGGCCACAGCAACACCCAAAATACAAGCGATCCAGTGAAGAAATGGGCAGACACTTTTCCAAAGAAGACATCCAAATGGCTGACAGACACATGAAAAGATGGTCAACATCACTCATCATCAGGGAAATACAAATCCAAACCACAATGAGATACCACCTCACACCTGTCAGAATGGCTAACATCAACAACTCAGGCAACAACAGATGTTGGTGAAGATGCGGAGAGAGGGAATCCTTTTGCACTGCTGGTGGGAATGCAAACTGGTGCAGCCCTCTGGGAAACAGTATGGAGGTTCCTCAAAAAGTTAAAAATGGAAATAGCCTACAACCTAGCAATTGCACTACTAGGTATTTATTCAAAGGATACAAAAATGCTGACCCAAAGGGGCACCCCAATGTTCATACAATTAACAGTGCTGTCAACCATGGGCAACTCGTGCAAAGAACCCAAATGTCCATCAACTGATGAATGGATAAAGGAGATGTGGATTATAAATATAATGGAATACTACTTGGTGATCAAAAAGAATGGACTCTTGCCATTTGCAACAGCGTGGGTGGAACTAGAGTGTATCACGCTAAACAAAACAACTCAGGCAGAGAAAGACAAATATCATGGGGCGCCTGGGTGGCGCAGTCGGTTAAGCGTCCGACTTCAGCCAGGTCACGATCTCGTGGTCCGGGAGTTCGAGCCCCGCGTTGGGCTCTGGGCTGATGGCTCAGAGCCTGGAGCCTGTTTCCGATTCTGTGTCTTCTTCTCTCTCTGCCCCTCCCCCGTTCATGCTCTGTCTCTCTCTGTCCCAAAAATAAATAAATGTTGAAAAAAAAATTAAAGAAAAAAAGACAAATATCATATGATTTCACTCATGTGTGGAATTTAAGAAACACAACAGATGAACATAGAGGGAGGGAGGGAAACATAAGATAAAACCAGAGAGGGAGGCATACCATAAAAGACTCTTAAATACAGAGAACAAACTGGAGGTTTCTAGAGGGGAAGTGTGTGTGGGGGGGTGGGCACAATGGGTGATGGGCATGAAGGAGGGCACTTGTTGGGATGAGCACTGGGTGTTATATGTAAGTGATGCATCTGATGCATCGCCAAATTCTACTCCTGAAGCCAGTGCTACAATGTATATCAACAAACTTGGATTTAAATAATGCAAACACACACACACACACACACACACTCAGAGTAATGCAACAGTGAAGAATCCATTACTGTGAACTATAAATAATGGTTGTCCACATCAGCCGTTGCTGTCGTCTGAATATTTGTGTCCGTCTTGAATTCATGTATTGAAACCTAACCCCCAAGGCAATGGAGTTAGGACGTGGTGCCATTCGGAGGTGATTGGGACGTGAGAGTGGCGCCCTCCTGAAGGGGCTTCGTGCCTTTACAAAAGAGGCCAAGAGAGCTCCCTTGCCTCTGGTGCCACACGGGGACAGTGGAAAGATGCCCTCCGTGAACTGGAGTGGGCTCTCACCAAACACAGATTCCGCCAATGCCTTGATTTTGGACTCCTGGCCAGAAGAGGGAGAAAGAACTTTCTGTTGTTTCTAAGCTGTTCGGTCTGTGGTGTTCTGTTACAGCAGCCCAGACTAAAGAAGTCATGGGGGGGCGGGGGGAAGCAGCAATAGCCACCCTAGAAGCTGGGTAATCTGCGTTACATGCATTTGGTACCAAAAACAGTGTTCTTTCGGCCTGTTTTTTGGGCTGTACTTTCCCTGTGCTCTTCCATGTTGACGGCCATTGGGCTTTTATGCACCAGGTGGAGACAAGAGACTTTCAGTGCTAAAACACTTCCGGTGATAATCCTGGGCAAACTGGGATGGCTGGTCATCCTATGTTACAGAGGTCCCTATACTCCAAAAGGGTCGACACTATTTAGCCAGTAGATAAATACAGGTTATGAGGCCCATCTTCTAAATTTGCCATAACTGTCTCTGCTCACCAAGATCCTGCAAGGGCTTTCCCTGGGGCTACCTTTCTGTCTCCGCTCTGTTCTTCCTTCTCAGCACCCTTTTGCCTGGCCACTTATCTGAGAGGTGAAAGTAAAGCGACAGGGAGCTTCACCATGGAAAAAAAAGAATTGAGGTGGTCGTCTGCACAATCGAGACAAAGAGGTTTATTATTGTTGGTAATCTGAAACCAGGGAGACGTGGGCATGGGGCGTGGGTAATCTGATCATTGCTCCCTGCTGTACATTTGGATACGTGCAAAGAAGGAGCCTGTGCATCTGAGGCAGATGCTCAAACTGAGGCCAGTAAGGAAGACAGGAAGTTTCTGAAAGTCCCTGAGAAGTGTCATTGAATGGAAGAACCACTGGTTGGATCTCTAGGATTCATCTTTGATCTTCCCTTCTCTGCATCTTTTATGGAATTCTTTATTTCTGAAGGGTCTGTCTTCAACAAATGGTCCTCACCACTAATCTCCAGAAATGAACTTCCCCTTACTTCATCACTGATGATTCCTGAATCCTCCCCCTCCACTCCGGGGCCAGAGTCAGAAAGGAGTGTGGCCTGTGACCACCTGGTGGACTATTTGAATTTGAGGTGTGGTTGGCTTACTCTACTGTTGTATGCATTCACTGTCTCTTCTAATCTTTTTCCTCTGTTTTTCATTTATTTTTACTTGTGGTGATTACTCACCCTCCTTCACTGCTCAGCCCCCTCCCTTTCTGCAGGTGGACAATCTAAGGAGGTATTTGGAGCTCTAGAATCTTTCGATCCAGTTGAGTGAGGGGCTAAATTTTGCCTAAGAGGTCCATTTTCCTGAGAGGCTTACACTGCAGAAAACAAACAAACAAAAAACCTGAATGGGGGAGCTCTGGGAATGATAGTTTTCTTTCAGGATTTAAGAAATTTAATATCTCTACTGATCTCGTCTTGGGAGGGGGGTAGACTTTGCCTTAATGGCCTGTTGTCTGAATTTCCCCATTTTTCAATGTTGTTCATTTAGAACGTGTTCCCTAGCGAGATCAACAAGTTTCTGCAACTCTTCACATGTCCACAAAAACAAAACGAAGCAATCAAAACAAGAAGAAAAAAGTACATCTATCTCCTGAGTAATATTTCAGCTGCACCGAATTGCACCATGACCTATGAGCACATTTCTGGAACGCAGAAGTACCTCCAGGGAGGAGAAGCAGACTCTGGGTCAACTGGAAAGAGAAGATGTCTAGCAAGCCTCAGAGGTTGTGACCTCCCTCAGCCCCATTCTATGAGCTGCTCAGATCCCTGCAGCCTGCACACACGTTTTAGGGAGAGGAAGAGCTGCCGTGGGAGGGTCCAATGGTTTACCTTCAACACTGGGAGATTTTCAGTTGGGTGGTGTAAACAGAGGCAGAAATATCCAGAGCCATCAGCTGGAACTCAGGGCACCGTTTGAAAAACCACTGGGTTGTCAAAACCATATTTTATCCAACTGTCTTTAATGGTGACTGAATCTCCCAAAGAGCCCAGCAGCTGTTTTCTTGGTGCCCTTGGGATCCCAACCCTGAGCATTGCAAAATTGCTAGAGAAAGCCAATTAATTTGCTGCCAGTAGTGTTCTTGGTGCCAGAACACTGGCAAGGATCCTTGCTCTTGCATTTCTCCAAGTTTTTCACTTGCTCAGCGGTGGTTTTCAAACCAAGATCCTACAGCAGACACTCCACATTCCACGATTAAAACGTTCAGTGCTAACGTGTTCTGTCACTAAAATGGGACAATGGGGATGACGTCCCAATTCACAGAGAAAAACAAAATGACAGAATAGATATCCACTTGTAGCCATTTCTGCCATAAAAGTTTTGCAGCCCGTCAGCCCTTGAGCGAACAAGTAGCTCATGAAAATAAAAAAGAAAACAAAGATTGAATGCATGACTCTTGGAATCCTAACTCGGCCACTTATGTGGGCAAGTTAATCCACTGCTCTAATGCATTAATTTTATCATCTATAACATGGAGATTTAAAAACTTAGCTTATTTGGGGAGTTGTATGAAATTAGGGGAGATTTAGAAATCTTTATCTTGATAGTTATCTTTTTAAGTATACTTATCTTGGACATGTTACAGACTCTAGTAAGATATTTTTCCTAGTTTGTGGGCTGGAATCACATGCATGAGTATCTCCTTGTGTTTGGTTCCACTCCAAGGCTTCTTGACGGACCTTGTCAATCAAAACACTTAGAATCTTCTATTCTGCCTTGCAGCAAACTTCACTGAACAGGTTTCCTTATACATTTGCCAACACTTCCACCTTTGTCTAGGCAGACAGGAATCCATGGGCTAAGACCTAAATTTTGGATTCTGTCATTTGGTGTCCCTTCAATTACTTTGTCCTTCTTTTCTGGATAAACTCAAGACAACAGGCCCAAATGGAGTTGCATATGCTGAGCCCTGCGTCACCAAACTGAGGCTTAACTTGAGTACGGTTTCGGCTCTCCCAGAACTGGAATTTTAAACTGGGCGATGAAGAATCACCTGATCAGAGCGAGTGAATAATCTGCCTGATAGATCCCTCCCACACGCTACAGGAAAGTGGCCTTTTCATACCAACTCACTTTTCGGCCTAGCATAACTTCCTTGTTCCCGCTCCTTTGTGGCAATGGAAGTCTTTCCTTTTGTACAGTTCCTTGGAGCTCCTTTCCATTTGCTAGAACAGATACTGGCCAATCCCATTTGATTTTTGCTCAAACTCTTAAAAATTTTAATATACCTTTGTTTCTTTTAGCATTGGTCTCAGTTCAAGTGGCTTCATTAAGGGATGAGCATTTCCTTAGTTTAACCTCTCTAGATGCCCAATCTTCACCTAGCTCGTGAATCTTTTCCCACAAAGCCTTGTTTACACTTCACCCCTGTTATGTTTGAATCCATCCGTTAGGTCTCGCTTAATTGGCCTTAAATCTACCTCATCTTGATTTTCTTCAATATTTATTTCTTTTGCATCCATATCATCTGCACGATTAGATTACGAGGTCCTTAAAGTTGGGATTCGCACACTTTTCCTTTATTTATTGTTAACCCTTGTAACTCCTGATGGAGTATGGGACACACACTTGGTGCTCAATGAATGCTTGCTTTACCAACTCTTTGAGGACATTTAAGGCATCCTAAAAGGATTTACTCATGCCATCCCAAAGGGCAGGTAAGAATGTGGAACCACATAGGGAAGGGAAGGAAAAATAAGAGCAAAACAGAAAGGGGGGCAAACCATAAGGGACTCTTAAATACAGAGAACAACTCAGGGTTGCTGGAGGGGAGGTGGAGGGATGGGCTAAATGCGTGATGGGCATTAAGGGGGGCACTTGTTGGGATGAGCCATGGATGTCATATGTAAGTGATGAATCACTAAATTCTACTCCTGAAACCAACACTACACTGTAGATTAAGTAACTTGAATTTAAGTAAATAATAATAATAAAAGAATGTGGAATTGATGCTCATAACGTATCAGCATATGGTTATGTATAGTATTTTTCACCATAAGAAAATTGATCTTCACAGCAGCTCAGCGAGGAAGGGAGGAATTTGGACAGCTATCTTTATTTTACAGAGAAAGACTCTGACTCATGAGAATTGGCTTACTCGCCCAAAGTTGTGCAGATGGCACATTTTAGAGGCAGAATGAGGACCAGGAATCCTGACGGTATATTCCATACCCTCCCAATGGTGCCACGCTGCTGCCTTCCCCGCTCAGTTGATGACATATTTCCCTACCAAACCTCCTCTGTATCTGTATGCATCTGATCCAAGACAGGAAGTGCCATACTTTGCCCTGGAAGCAAGAACTCTCTAGATAGGTAAAGAAATTCCTTTCCAGCTTTTCTCATTGGAACTAAATTTACATAAGACTTGTGGTCCCAGTTGGGGGCAGATTGCTTGCATTTTAAGGTACAATGTCGTCCTTCAAGGAGGATGTTTGTCCTGGAATTTAGCAATTACAGTAGGTGACCAGGCTTGGAAGTCAGCTGACTAATCCTACTAGTTGCTGAAGGCAGAGAGGCTAATGTCCCTGGGCTGTACTTGGGCTCTCTCCTTGTGATATTTTAGGACTATTCTCATTCATGGTGGCACTCGGAGGAAGCAAGCCACCATCCCTGGCTTCTCAGAGTTTACCCTGAGGACAAAAATTTACCATATAGGAGTTGCCTGACAGCTGAAAATTTGCCTCAAACATTGGACGCTGTCTTCCAGTCAAGGGGGAAAAAAGAAGCTCCAAAAGATTCTCTTGCTAGTGATTCAGAGTCGTAGTTTAAGGCATACCTTGAGTGTCCTAGAAGAGTGGAGAATTCTGTGAACATTTAGTAAGTACATAATGCCCAAGTCATAGCAATAACACATTCATCAATTTAACAGAAATTGAAAAAATAAGCAAGGGGATTGTGGAAGAGTATAGAGATCTGATGGAAGCCAGAAGAGACTAATTTGAGTACTTCTGGATGGCTAACATGAATTTTAACCGACTCTCCAATACCCAAAATACAGTTTAATGAAGGTATAGTGCTGTTGACAAACAGGGATCCAGCATATTACATGTTACAATACTGAAGGAATGAGATAATATTAATCTTGGACATGACCATGGCTGTGTTTCACTCTTAAGTGGCTTAATCATGGTGCTTAAATCACTTGGCTAGATAAATCAGATACATTGTTTCTTCATTGCCCTGATTGGTTGCCTGATGGAACAATCCAACATATGTAATGGCTGAATCATGACAACATTGATGGTATCTATAAATATAGTCCAGTGAGAATTATGTACTTTTCAGATTAGAAGACACATTATAGATTTCCTAACCCGACACGTGTAAGCAAATCTGCCCTAACAAATCACATCCATAAAATCTCACACTGGAAGGAATTTGGAAGGATGAATGATTCTGTTTGGCAATATTTGACATCTGTCCCTTGCGCGATACTAGGAAGACATTGGGCTTCAGGGTCAGAAGATTGAGTTCGAATTTTCGTCTGGTCTCCTATAGCTACGGAAACCCGAAAAAGTCCCAATTTCCGGGTGGCCACCTGCTCATTTGCAAAACAGGGGCAGTGAAACCCACCACACAGGTCTGTAGAAGAGCTATATGGTTATTTGTTACGTTTGTGTTGTCGACTGAAAAAGAAGTCCCTGAAAATTCAAGCTAATGGGCATTTATTTGGGCCATGAGAATTCCAATTTCAGGAGACACAGAATCAGGTAGAAACCTGACTGGTGTTCCGAGGAACGCAAAGAGGGCGGAGTTCTTCTCATTTAGTAAAACAGGTCCTCTATGAAACTGGGTTAACCGGGATTGGCTGGGTTAATACACAAATGAGGATTGAAACTTGTCAAATCCCATCGGCTCCTTTCTAAGTGAGGAATGCAAACGTCTCCTACAGTGCTCGTGGTAATAATCATGAATCGAACATGTATGACGGCGACCAAAGCTGCTCTCCGAGATGGGGATCAATTAGTTCGGCATCTTCAATTTTAATGCGTGTCTGGTAAATGAATGAAGAGACAGACAAAGGTAGTGGGCGTGTCCCCTCACAGCTTGTAAGAACCTTCTTCTTCTTTTTTTTTTTTTTTAACGTTTATTTATTTTTGAGGCAGAGAGAGACAGAGCATGAATGGGGGAGGGGCAGAGAGAGAGGGAGACACAGAATCCGAAACAGGCTCCAGGCTCTGAGCTGTCAGCACAGAGCTCCACGCGGGGCTCGAACCCACGGACTGTGAGTTCATGACCTGAGCCGAAGTCAGACGCTTAACTGACTGAGCCATCCAGGTGCCCCCTCGCAAGAAGTTTTTGACAAATACTTGGCCAGTTGACTGAAACCTTGCCTGTTGATGGGGATTATCATGCATTGGCAAACAGTGAGACGGAACATATAACAGAATGCAATCAGCCATGTATATACTACGAATAAATGCAATGATGTTAATATTATGTATTATTAGTTATGACAATGCATGTTAAAAACTCGCTTTATGCAATTCACTGCATTTTATGAAGATTATCTGTGATTTTGTTTTCTACTTATTTTTATGATCTAATCAGATTTCGATTTGTACCAAAGGGTATTTACGAAATACGGTCCTCAGTTGAAGACGTTTGATGAAAAATGTAAGTCCCCTAGCCCTTCTGGGATACATGAAGTTTCAAGTCTGTTAAGAGGCCTGTTTTTTGTCCAAAAGATGCTTCTCTTTGCAACACTTCTCTCGCCAACCCAGATACAATTAATTCAGTACCCATGATTGAGCACCAGCTATAGGTCAATAACCGTGCTAGCTACCAGGGACCCAGGGATGAATATGACACAGCCCCTGTCCTCGAGGAATTTACTGTCTGGGGATAGGAACATCGTTTAAATAGTTGCCATAAAGCATTGTGGCAGAGGTGATGGTGTTCTGCATACAGTATTGTGGGACTCTCCACGAAAGCTTTCTAACCCAGCCCGCGAGGGATGAAGGCAGGCAGGGAATGGGGCAGGGAGAGTGTTGATGCTCTATGAGGAAGTAGGACTTAAACCCACGCCCTGTGGGGAGCATGGAAAGTGTAAGATTAGAGGGAGAGATCACTGCCTGCTCACTCTGGCAGCCAAGCGTGCGTGGGATTTGAAGGTGATGAGGAAGGATGGACCCAAAAAGCCTGGGTAAAAAGCTATTGCTTTTTGGGAAAGATGATGGGCTTTGTGTGTATTTTTCTTTTCTTTAAAAAAAAAATTTTTTTTTAACGTTTATTTGTTTTTGAGAGAGGCAGAGACAGAAGGTGAGTGGGTTAGGGGCCGAGACAGAGGGAGACACAGAATCCGAAGCAGGCTCCAGGCTCCGCGCGGTCAGCACAGAGCCCCACGCGGGTCTCGAACCCACGAACTGTGAGATCATGACCTGAGCCGAAGTCAGACGCTCAACCGGCCGAGCCACCCAGGCGCCCCTATGTGTGTTTTTCATGGAACCGTAGACTCTCAGGTGTTACAAGGCACTTCTCTCACCGTTTGTATACTTACACAAATAGTTAATAGGTAATAAATACGCACTGATGCTGGGTGCAAAAAGACAAAAAAACCCATTTAGTCTCTGTCAAAACAGGCCGAGGCACAAGTATGACACGGGCTATGAGGTACGTGTATGATTAGGTGTTATGGCAGCACCGGCCAGGGACCTCTAACTCGCCCTGGGAACCAGGAAACATAGCACTTCACGTCAGCCTGGGAAAGAAGGTTCAGGTACAGAGCCCTCTGGGTATGGGAAATAATACAAGACAGGCACGATCGCTGCAGGGAAATGGGAAAATTCTGCAGGGCCGGAGCACAGGCACTTGGGGGCCAACGTGTAACAGATATCATGTCATTGAAAGGCATGTATGTTCTGCTCGGAACGCGTTTAGGAATCACAAAAGGATTTTTTTTTCCAGCTTTTATTTAAATTCCAGTTCGTTAATGGACCGTGTAAGATTAGTTTCAGGGGCACGCTTTCTATGCTCTACCTGGGGCTCATCACAAGCGACCTCCTTAATCCCCATCACCCACTCCGCCCATCTCTACCCCTCCTCCCCTCTGGGAACCCTCGATTTGTTCTCTATAATTAGGAGTCTGTTTCTTGGTTTGCCTCTCTCTCTTTTCTTCCCCTGTGGTTATTTGCTTTGTTTCTTAAATTCTACCTGAGTGAACTCATATGGTATTTGTCTTTTTCTGACTGGCTTCTTTTACTTAGCGTTATACCCTCTATCTAGTTCCATCCATGTCCTTGCAACTGGTAACATTTCATTCCTTTTTATTCCATATATATGTCGATGGACACTTGGGCTGTTTCCGTAATTTGGCTATTGTAGATAGTGACACTGTATACGTTGGATGCATACCTCCCTTTGAAATAGGATGTTTGTATTCTTTGGGTGAATGCCTGCCATTGCAACTGTTGCATCATAGGGTGGTTCTACTTTTTTTTTTTTTAAATTTTTTTTTTTTTCAACGTTTATTTATTTTGGGGACAGAGAGAGACAGACCATGAACGGGGGAGGGGCAGAGAGAGAGGGAGACACAGAATCAGAAGCAGGCTCCAGGCTCTGAGCCATCAGCCCAGAGCCCGACGCGGGGCTCGAACTCACGGACCGCGAGATCGTGACCTGGCTGAAGTCGGACGCTTAACCGACTGCGCCACCCAGGCGCCCCAGGGTGGTTCTACTTTTAACGTTTTGAGGAACTTCCGTCGTATTTTCCACAGTGGCTGCTCCCCTCTGCATTCCCACCAACAGAGCAAGAGGGTTGCCTGCCCCCACAGCCTTGCCAACACGCGTTGTTTCTTAATGTTGTTGTTGTCAGCCGTTCTGACAGGTGTGAGGTGACATCTCCTTGTAGCTTTGATTTGTATTGCCCTGATGATCAATGACATCGGGCATCTTTTCACGTGTCTCTTGGCTGTCTTCTTTGGGGAAATGTCTACTCACGTCTCCTGCCCTTTTTTGAGTTGGATTATTTGGGGTTTGGGTGTGGAGTTTTGTAAGTGCCTTATATTTTTGGGTGCTAACCCTTTATCCGATCTGTCATTTGCAAGTATCTTCTTCCATTCTGTAGGTTGACTTTTAGTTTTGTGGATTGTTTCCTTTGCCGTGCAGAAGCCTTTTTTGTCCTTTTAAGTTTATTTATTTATTTTGAGAGAGACAGATCTCTCATGAGTGCAAGTCAGGGCAGGGCAGAGAGGGAGAGAATCCCAAGCAGACCCTGTGCTGTCAGCGTGGAGCCCTATGTGGGGCTTGATCCCGTGACCCGTGAGATTATGACCTGAGCTGAAATCAAGAGTTGGACCCTTAACTGACGGAGCCACCCCAGTGCCCCAAAGGTTTTTTATTTTTGCTTTTGTTTCCCTTGCCTCAGGCGACATATCTAAATGGGAGTTGTTATGGCCAATGTCAAAGAAGTTACTGTCTGTATTCCTTTCTAGGATGTTTATAGTTTCAGGTCTTTAATCCATTTTTGAATTTATTTTTGTGTATGGCAAAAGAAAGTGGTCCAGTTTCCTTCTTTTGCATGTCGCTGTCCAGCTTTCCCAACACCACTTGTTGAAGAGACTGACTGTCTTTTTTCCATTGGATATTCTTTCCTGCTTTGTTGAAGGTTAATTGACCGTATTAGTTGTGGGTTATGAAACGATTTTAAGTAGGGCTGCAGCTTCTTGCATTTATGTTCAGAAAGATCGTCTCCTAAGATGGCTGCATTTCCTGAAGAAAAGACTTCTTTTCTTCTTCTTCTTCTTTTTAGAAGACTTCTTTTTAGAAGACTTCTTCTTCTTTTCCCAGGCTAAAGAGATGGGGAAGCGGTGATAAGGGTCTGGAAAAAGGTGGTAGTGGGGGAATAAATAAAACAGGTGAAGACCAAGAATTGCTTACGGGGCAAAAATTATGACTGATGAGTCCATAGTACTCAGAGCATATGTGAACGCACGGCCAAGAAGCCTGTGGGGGATGGGAGGGGGGACAAGATTCATGTAAAACCAGAAGGTGAGGCATGAGTCTGTGAAAAGAAGGAAGCTGGATGATTAGGATTAGGATTATTTTGAGCTGTGTGATAGAGGTTCCCGGAGCTTAGGTGAGGTGAATGTTTGGGGATGTGAGGATGAGAACAGGGGATATAATCAAAAGAATATGAATTAATAGTATGGGAGAGAAGGTGGATAAAGTGGCTGCCACTTACAACATTAGCCAAGAATGATCAACCAAGTAAGTCATTCATTCACTCCACAAATATGTATTAATCTCCAACGATGTACCAGGTATTCCTCTAGGTGAAGGGAATACAATCATTCCGTTCTGCTCCATGGGTCCCAGGGAGGAATTGACTGGCCCTGCGATTTCAGATAAGCTTGACTTTAAGTTGATCTGGTGCCCGTGCTGGCCCCAGATAGTGAAAGAAAGGGTGCCATTGGCATCCACGGCATTGACCATGGAAGGCAGCATAGCAACGTCTATATTGGAATATCGATGTTCCGGACTCGGCCAAGCCAGAGTCTGCTCTGATGTGTAGGATGTGTGCCTTGAGAAAACAATCCAACCGATGAGTCTCAATTTTTTCATTGTAATATGAAGATAATGACAGCCACCTTGTACGTCTGTTATGAGTATTCAAATGGGGTGCTTTAAGGGCTGAGTAAGGTACCTTGCTCTGAGTACGCACAAAAATAATTTTCGTCATCATCAGTATCTGGTGCATATATCTATAGCCACAGGTAAATAAAAAACCCAGCTACCTCAGGAAATGGAGACCTCCTCTGAATTCACTGAGGCCAGTGTGGGTCAAAGCTGCACCTGATGTCAGAAGCAGTGTCCTTAATGGCCGTAGAGATTGGTTTCGTGTGGAAGGACCTCAACGTGGCCACTACCGTAAATTTGCTTACTTCTCTGCTTTCAGCAGGTGAAATCTCTACAATGTCTCCCAAAACGGCAACACAATATTCTCTTGTTTTGGATTAGGCGTCCAAATTTACAGGTAACGAAACATCATGTATGTATCTAACGAATTGGTTGTAACTACCAGATGCCAGTGACTGGTTTGGTTTACGATGCAGGTCACTGCACGCTCCAAAACAACCCTGGAGGAAAGCCTCATGCGGTGAGACGGGTTAGAGTTTTGAAGTCAGCCCAACACATTTCTGCTAACAGACAGGGTGTCCTGGGACTTAATCCACTGAGGAGAATGTGGTGCTTGTCGAGCTAGCTGATTCTCCAGGCTGAAAGCTTCTCGGAGCCCACGTGGGAGGAGGAACAAGGCCGTGACCCTGCGTGGACAGCCAAAACCGTCGTGGAGGCTGGAAGACCGAGCAAAGACATTAATGTCTCAAGTCTTCCTTGGGTTAGACTGAGTTTGTGGAATTGAGGGTTTGCAGTGTATGAGTCATTTTCTTCAAGGGTAGACAACAGATGTTACTGTAATTGCAGGAGATGTTGAGTCTGCTCTAGATTTTACCATGATGGGTGAAGCCTGCCATACTATGAAAAAGTAGAGTAGCAGCACTCTACTCTAGTAGAGTAGATCTGACTCTGCCACTAACACGTGAGGTGTCCTTGGGTAAGTCATTGACCTCAGTGGGCTCCAGCCTCCTATGGGTAAGATGTAAGAATTGGACTCCTAATCCCCAAGGTTCCCCTGGGTTCCTGGAGGAACAACCTCTCTGGCTCACGTTTGCTCAGAAGTTTCCACCACTGGCGTGAACCTTAGTGTTCTTGTACCTGTCCTACGGGCTTCGGTCTCATCAAGCCCATGGCGATCCTCCTAAGTCTGCAGTAGCAAGATTTCCTGCATCACTCATCATGACTTGATTGTGAACAGCCTTATTTTCTGTATTAACCTCTCCAGATTTTAGCTCTCGTCTCCCTATCTCGAGCGAACTTCTCCCTGGGTAAAGGAGTGTGTTTTATACGCTTGGCCTCGGTCGGTATGTGCCAGGAGCAAAGCAGGTGGTTAATGGCACCTTGTTGAAGTAACAGTCAACCTGATGTGGAGAAAAGCACAGATGTGCGAGGTTTTGGATTTGAGAACCAGAAATGGTGTCATTCTGAGAAGAGCCAAGCCTGGTCCCTCTGTTCCAAACAATCCACTTGTGCAGCTCTTCTCGTTTTTGTTTTTTTTAACCCCTTGGCAGAAACTTGCGAATTTTATCAAGGCTTACCTACGCATGCAGTGAACTAAAAGCCTGCCTTCACTGGCTGCGGATCTCCAACTGGGGCTGCGCTGTTTTGTGCTGTGAGAGGTTTGCCATTCCTGTCTCCTGGAAGCCTGTGGGCAGAGCCAATCTGCATGACATTGCACCATCTCGGTAGGGGACAGGCAGATGTGACTCAGAGCGAGTTTGATTTCCAGGAATATCTTTCCTCGGCGGGATGGCGAATGAGCTCACCTTTGAGTCTGCCAACAAATGAGACCCATGGAAACACTCAGATCAGTGGAAATCCAGCCATGGAGGAGGAAAACTCGGGACACCAGAGTGGTCTCTGAATGCCTGCCAGGCAAGCCTATAAACAGGAAACCACCTAACTCTGAGAAACCGGTTTTACTGCTTGGGTCCAGCTAACCAGCGGCTAGTTCCACAAGTGAACCCTCAGTGTGAGTAAGAACAAAGAGAAAGGGTCAGGCATGAAGCAAATCTCCATTCATGAAGTCATAATCCAGGTTAGGATTTGTCTTCGGGCTCTACTTTTATTTATTCATTAAATATTTGCTGTGCAGGGGGTACAATCAAACAAAACTCACGGCTCTACCTCCCCTGGACTCAGATGCGTCTCGATTCATACAGGATTGCCCCTATTTTCCCAGCCTGAACCCCTTTGTTCCTTAGTCCCCCAGTCTCCGCCCCGGGGCTCGTTAGCAAAGCGCTAGGGTCACACTCAGCACGTGCAGAGTCCTGTGCTGGCTGCTCAGATGTTGATTTCACTACAGTTCAGAGGTCACCACCACACCAAAATTGGCATTCGGGTACCTAGTGTGGTGACATATGCTTTCTGAACGTGTAAGTGACAATTGTGACTGATTGGTGTGTTTTTCCAACACACCCGACGTTAGTGAGTAAGTAGCTCTTTAAAGGCTAAAATTAAGGGTCACCCAATGATGCTGGAGGGCATTAACCCTCACGGAGGACTTCGGGGAGTGAAGGAGTTTGAAGTGTCAGTTTCCCATTGGCCACCTGACAGAGTGAACACCTGTTCCACTGTCTCTGGGAATGGTGAACAGCACAGGAAGGAGCAGGAATTTCTGCATATGAGATCATGAGCCACCAGTCAACTGGTTGGATGAAAGGGTTTGGTTTTATAATCTCCTTCCATGAAGCCGCCATATACTTTTACCTTTAGACTGGGACGCGGTCCTAGGGCCGAACTGCTTGGCAGCTGGTGACTATTTTTGTTCCAGAAGATTAGAATTTCTTCTTCTTTTTTTTTTTTTTGATTATCAACAGTCAATGGTAATCATTTTTTAAAGCCGAGGAAGATAGAAAAGGAAAGAAGAACAAAGAAATAAAGAGTGATGTCACGGCACAAATGATATAATGTGGGGGCTAAGATTAGGAATCCCCCGGGCCTGCACCAATGGGTTAACAAGGCGTAAAGAAACACAAAGTCATAAAATGCTTACACCCGAGTTCGGGAAAAACAGATTGGCATGCCAAGAATAGGGAGGCACAAAGGTGCCAAGCATAGGGAGGCACAAAGGTGCCAAGAATAGGGGGGTGCAAAGGCACCCCAAAATAAGGAGGGGTTACTATACCGCCCAAGATAGAGAGGGAAAGGCAAAAGCCCGAAATTGAACCAACGCAAAGGTGCCCAATACATGGGAATAACGAGATTAGATATTCAGGGTGAAAGCACCCCAGGTTTAGTACCACAGCAGAAAGCTGCTTTCATAGGAGAATAGGGCCAGGGCAGGTAAATTGGTGTATTGGACTTTGGACCACTGCCCTGCAGGCAAAACAGCCCGGAGCAGAGATGGTTAACGAAAGAAAAGGTGTCCTGTTAACCCTGAGGTTACTCCTCCTATCTGTCTCATCCCCTAGGCTGGCAAAGATAAACAGGCAAGGCGCCTCCTCTCTGCTGTTAACAACCATCTACCCATCTGCCCGGCACCTGGATTTTGTTTTATATTGACCCAAACCCCAAACACTGTATATCTTCAAGACCCTCCTTTTCCCCCTCACGTCCTCAAGTTAATGTTCACAGTTTCTTTGTCTCTTTGTACATGCCCATCACGTTTGTAAGCCTTCTGATCTGAATAAATACGAGGCAAGGACCCTTATTCAGGGCTCTTGTCTTTTTCCCCGGACATTAGCCATCTCTCATTTTAATCCTCCGTCCGCTCTTTTGCTAAGAAGAAAGAGAACTTTAGACTTAGAGTCTACGACAGTACAATAATTTGCATTTTCCAAAATTTCCAATTTCAAACATTTCCTAATAAATAGGTTTACAGAACGTGAGGGGTTGTGGTTGTTTTTTGGTTTTTAGGAGACAATGGACATTCCATTCTGTTGAGAAGTTGTAAGCTCCATGAAAATCTGAGTTGTGTGTGAATGTATTATTATTAATCATTAAAATGACTTTTGAAGGAGGTGTGTTTCTTCTCCTGGCTTTACAAAAGAATGAACTGATGAAAGAAACTCAGCAGTTCGATACCTAGAGGGTAACACAGCCACGGAGGCTTACGCGCCATTTTGCAAAGGGTTTCCCTTACCTCACTGACTCCGGAACCCAGAACGTTAACCAGGTTCCGCTATCGCTCCTTAGCAGCGCATTTTGATTTAACAGAACTAAACAGAAGTGGTTTAATTGAAATCGATTGAGGTTTTTTTGAGAGTGGATGCTACCGACTATATGACCTTGGTTGTGTTGGCGTACCTGTTTGGGCATGGGCTGTGTGAAGCAACATTCTCCCTTGTTAATAGGGGGAGAACGACTGGGAGGGCAAGGAGAGAGCCTAGCAGGCTGGGGGTTAGATGGAGGACTGGGTACAGAGAGGTCATGAAGTTGGTAAGTGACAGAGCCAAGATCTGTGCCTGGATAGTCTGAACAAGGTCTCCCATGTTTTTCCACTCACCTCAGGGGTTCTCGTTGTCCCTTGGGGCCAGGCAGAGACTTGGCTTCCTCAGGAATCTTTCCTCCACTTGTGTCTTCATTGTCCATGTTCTCATCTCTCCCCGTTAGGACTATAGGCCCTGGGAGGCATGAATACTCTCCCTTTTTCCCATTTTGTGTGCCCACCATCTTATGAGGTTGTCAGGAGAGTGGTTAGGACTATAGGCCCTGGGAGGCATGAATACTCTCCCTTTTGCCCACCATCTTATGAGGTTGTCAGGAGAGTGGTTTCTGTCCCTACCAGGCGGCTGAGGAAAATGGCGGCCTGGGGATTTGAGGAATACTATAAGGCCACCCTCTGTCAGAGCCAGGGGTCGTACTTAGCTTTTCAGCTCTCGTGCTGGGCTTCTAATCTGGAAGAAAATGCCTTAGCAAGCCTCCTTACAAGCAATTGGGGGCCGGTGATGGAGTTCACAGAATTCTAAAATTGCAAGAACCCGCAATGGTTATCTGAAATAAATGTCCTCATAGAATGGGGAGGTGGCATAGCCAAGGCTGTGATGCATGTTAGCAGAAAGATTGGAGTAGTGAGAACACGGAATTAGCCTGTGTTCTTACTGATTGACGTACGTTATCGAGTATAAATTATTCAGATTTGAACCAAGTGGGTAATGCCTTTACTATCGTTGTCCTTGGCCCGCATGCAAAGACTAGTTTTATTCATAGTGAAACCTATTTATTCTGCTTGGTGCGGGCCCTTATGGGATTGCTTTATCAGGTTTTGTTGTTGTTGTTGTTTTTAAATCAACTTTGCTCCCTTGCAGTCCCCTGGACCTCCCCTCCCTTCCACAGTCGTCCCTCCAGCCCCCCAGCCCCTGTACCCCCCACGCTCTCACCAACCCTTTGTTTTCCTCATGGCTGCCTTCCAGCTGGGCTCCACACACCCCTCTAAGGCCATTTCCTGGCTGCATCCTGAACCAGTGCAGCAGTTGCTAAAATATTAATGGCTCCCTGTGTGAAAAATAACACAGTGAAGCCTGCTGTAAATTAAAATTGCCAGGGAGGTGGAAACGAAGCAATGGAAGACGTTACGCAAAGTCAGAACACGAAAAATGGCCTTATAGGGCAACGGAGGCAAAGGAGGGTATCTTAGCTCTGCTTCCCTTTCACGGCACCAGGCGTCGCCACGGGAAATGGCAGGTGCATTGGCTGGGATTCACCGTCTTGGCCACCTTTGGTTTTGCCTGGCTGCCTGCTCTCCTGGGTCCACTGGGGGAGAGGAGGAGGGAAGGGCGGCACAGGTTTGAAAACAAAAGGTAAACTGTGTGGATAAGAGGAATAGGGGCTCCCAGGGTTACAAGTGCATGTGGCAAGCTGGTGGGAGGGGGGCTGAAGGAGGCTGATGGCAAATCAGGTTAGGTTCAAAGGCAAAAACGCGGTTCTACCCTGGGTCCGGTCCTTAGTGAAGGCACTTGGTGCTTTATGTCTTAATTATTAGATTCGCCAGCCAGACTCTGTCCTTGCCATCGTTGTCGTCCCGGTGCCTCGCACGGTGCTTGGTGCTTGACACAAATCACAACGCTAAGTGACATTTGCTGAACGGCTGGCGTGAGTAATTGGAAAGGAGAGGGGCAGACAGCAAAAATCGACCCTTAACATTTGCAGCGCAGTGAATGTTAACATTTTTATTTCTTTTATGATGAAGAGAGTACAGAAGGCTGGGGACAGAGGCATCAGAGGAAGAGGAAAGACAGTGTCACCTCTGCAGAAAACACCCCTAAACTGTACATAGAAGATAAATGGAGTCCCAGGGCCGCCTTTCCCAGCTGGAAAATCGGGACCAATCCAGGTGAGTTTTCCAGTAACTCCCATGGCTACAGGGCATATGCCAGCCTTCCCAGGAGTCCTGGCCATATCTCCAGGTGCCAGGGGCTCAAACCCTCTCTTCTATTCCCAAAGCAACCTGGCCACTCTTTTTTTTCCCTCTCAAGTTCCTGACTCGAGTCCCATGCTCTGGTCTCTGTCTCCTTCCTTGTACTTGTCTGACTCGAGCCAGATTTGCACGCGTTCCTCTGGTTTCTGCATCACTGTCATTACCATTGTCATACCTCAGAGGTATGCCAACAACCTTCCTTCCACTCAGAAGATTCTTCCAACGCTAGGTCTTTTAGCTCTGCCCCAGACCCTCTTATCTCCCCATTTTACCTCCCTGTCTCCTCCCTCCTGGAGCACAGAGCTCTGCACTTGGACTTCCAGACAAGCCTGGTTTATGTGGAGGGGGAGAGTGGAAGCATATCCCCTCAAGGCTTGCTGAGGACCCTGGGTTTCATCCAAACAGACTGAGCTGCCAAGACCTTCCCTGCCACCCTCTTCAGTTTCTGTCATTCACTCCCCTCCACTGAACCCCTTCATAGACAGCACTCAGCCCCGGGCCTGCCTGCAGCTCATTTGGTAGTAAAAGCCGTAGGGAGGCGGTGACAGGTGCTCCTGGAACCAGGCATTTTTCCGGCTGTGAGCATGCCCACTGTATATGCAGTGTGCAAGAAAGCCATTGTCAGTCACGTGAAACGGTTGCTATGGAACGTGCGGAAAGTGAGAACACGATTTAATTGTGGATTTTATTAGAAGTGTGATACTAGTCAGGAAGGCCCAGAAAGCTGGCGCTGTGGCCACTAACCAGCTCAGGGAGAAGAAAAGAGCAGCAGAAACCGCTTTGGAGCTCCAGCTGATGTGGACCTGTGTGGACATCCTCCGGTCTCCTGGCCCCGTTCCCCTCGCCCAGATTTGGTAGGTGGAAGCTCTAAACATTAGCAAATTCACAGTCATAGTCGGTCATTCGGCACATTATGAACTTCCACTGGCGATCCCTGTGGGGAGAGAGTCAAAAGGCAAGCCAGTGAGGACTATCGCTGCCGAGGGAGAAGCAGCGAATGACTTTTGGAGGATTTAGGAACCGAAGGGGCACCTAATCTCATGTCGATCTCTACGAAGTCTCTAGAAAACCGACAGGTAATCCATCTGTGAGGTCAGGAGTTCTCGACACCTCCTTGGTCAGGGCAGGTTGCACCTTGCAGGTGACTGACAGGTTCCTGGCCACGTGGAGGTCCCGTTTGTCACCCGGGGTCTGCTGGCCACTGCTCTGTCCCATGAGTACCTCCAGGACAAATAGGTGCACAGTTTGGAATAAAAGCATTTATTTAGCATCGTCTCCTTTCCACTGTAAAGAATCTTCTCTTCCATGGGCCATCCATTTGCTCATTTATTCATTTACTAAATGCTTCCCGAGTTCTAGGCTCCACACCATACACTGTGTGTTTCCATTCAGAAAACACCATGACGGGGAAATGCAGTGGGGGCCCACAACCCTAAACCCCCATGAAGTGAACAAGAAAATGCCCGCCATCCACACACGGAGGAAATTGCATCGCATATTCGTCCTAGAGGTCAGGCACGCGGATGAAAGGCCATAGCATTGTTCCATTGGGGAAAATGAGGTGTGGTGGGTACATTTCAATGGATGTTCTTTGCTAAGGGCAAGCCTACGTTCTTTGTTCACCCATTTAACTGCGCATTTAACTGCATATATATACGTATATACTGCGTATATTTTTGAGCGCCTGCGTGGTGCTTTTCTGGCATAATAATACCGCCTAACAGCGATATGACAATTATACCCGCTATTTGCGGAGCAACTTTGGTACACCCAGTGTCACACTGGTGCACGGGTTTGCTCGTTTAACCTTGACAGTGATTCATGGGTTTAAGTGAAGAAGCAGACTCCGAGAAATACGTGCCTTTCCTTAAGATAACTAGGCGGCGATTTCAGATTCCAAGAGTGTTGAACTCAAATCTTGCCCTTTCTCCTGTCCCACGATACCAACTGTAACTACGTGCCCGTAACCCCACCGGAGGACATGGCTGTCGCATCCTTCGCAAAGTCCCAACGAAGGGCAAAAATAAAAACCCATTCCATCCGTGGTCACGCAGATCCTTCCAAAGCGCAGCCTGTCGTTGAATCTTAGAATTATCCTTCTCCCCTTTCAACCTGCCAGCCTACTTCCCAGTTATCGTGAACAATAACCGATCCGGAGAAGGTCTCCATCCAGCCTCCGATCTGGAAGGTAGTTCTGGGAGATACCTCTGGCCAGCAGCTCTGGGGCGGGCTGCTCAGTCTGAGTCCGGATTTGGAATTCTGAGTCTGTTGTTTCAAGTCATTTGCTTAAAATCATTGGCAGGAGGGTCTCCCAGTTGCTCCCCAGGGGTTTTTTTTGTTGTCACAGCTATGGGGGAGGGGAGGTTGCTAGTGCCATCTAGTGATAGGGGTCAGGGATGCCGCTAAACATCTGGAATGCCTGGACCGGCGCCTGCAACAGAGAATCATCTGGCCCCAGATATCTACAGCACTCAGGCTGAGCAACTCCATACCAAGAAGAACCCACTATGATTTGCATATGGAAGGAAAGCCCCTGCCCAGTAGGTCGGTCCTGCCCTGACAATATTTCTCCAAGGAGGTGGCCTTAGCATCTTTCAACAGAGCTGAAGGAACCCACATTGTGGATCTTTAAGCCACTGACTGTTAGCGACAGCAGAAAATCTCAAGGGCACGTTCATAGTAAACAAACGCGTGACACGGTATCTCAGTTTTCCAAGGTCCTGGGTTAATCCCCATAACTGATAAATTTCAAGCCAATGGGAATTGAGTATTTTAACCACCAACATATATGTCTTTTGTAGTGATTTTGGATGGTATTCTTTCCATATTGTAGTCTTTCCTGCCTTCTTAAACAGGCAATGCAGAGCTAATTTTCCTGTTGATGTGGAGACGTCACAAGAATACTGAATGCCCTGCTATACTGTTACCCAGTCTGCCCTCTGGGACGGCACAGCCACTGATTTTCACCAGGCTCCCCTGGTTTTTGAGTTCTCAGGTCTTTCCTTCTCTTAAAAATAGTGTGTGTGTGTGTGTGTGTGTGTGTGTGTGTGTGTGTGTGTGAGATGCCATTTGGCGATTTCTTCTCCCTGGTGAAGAGTTTCATTCTAAGCACTACTTTCCCTGATCATTTTTAGACTTTGTGCTTCTAGAAAATAGACAACTAAGCTAGTTTAAAATGTGTCTAAAATAAGAACGATTAATGTGTGAGAAATGAAGGGTTCCCTTATGAATAAACATAAAGGTTCTTTGATGATGGAGCCTGAACCATGTTGGGTGCCTTTTCAGAGCTGCTTAATGTTTGTTCTTTTGTTTTTTGTGTTTTGTTTGTCAAATCCTGGGCCATGTTGAATACGATCACTTCAGTTAGGTGAGATGTCGTTTCATTTAAAAGCATAAATTTCCCCGAAAGGTAAGCCACAGTCACACTCATCATAGTCCATTATTGAATGAGTCAATGTAAGTTTTGTTCTGTCTGCAAAACACGTATGGGTGACTTTTTGGGAATTCATATGCTGTGTGAGGCGATTATCACCTGACAGAAAGTCCCTGAATTTATAGGGAAAGCGCTCTCTGAAATCGAGTGAAAGGCAGAGCTTAGAACATCATGGGGGACTTAGCTGGGGTTTTCCTTCTCTGGAGCGGCCTGGAACCCATCATTATTTCCAAGGGTGAGCTGCTCCATGAAAAGGTTGATGAGAATATCTCCATTCCCACAGCTGTCCATTGCCCTGGAAACCTCTCCCTTAATTCTAGACCAAGGAGGAAATAAACTAGAGAAAACCCCGGATGGAAGTTCCTGCTGACACGGTCCTTGCTGGGGTCCCCAGTTCCTTGGACTCCTAGCCCCTGGGCAGGCTCACCTTTCCACCGCAGAGAAGGTGGTGGTCGCTCCTCGCATATAGTAGTCGTAATTGTAGGAAATCATGTCCATTTCTTCCCCATAGTGGCCTGGATATTCTGTGGTCAGCCTATGTGGGAAGAAGAAAAGTTTAGAGGAAGAAGCACTATCATTACAAAGAAGAGAGGGCATCTGAACATCACGGGAAATCCAAGCCAGAGTTTGATGGCCTCCAGTAAACCTTTCCAGGCTGCAGAAAGGCGATGGGCAGTTGCCTCCCACTTCTCATCTTCCTTCTTCTTGCCATTAAACTACACACTGAAAAAGATATAGATAACTCCTTGGGCCTTGAGGAAGTATTAATTAATATCACGAGTAGTCTGTTCCAGACAAGTCCACTGGAATCGTGTTTCCAAACTGTGGATTGTGACTTCTTAGTGGATCATGAAATCAACTCACCTGGTTATTTCCAAGTGAGGTTTAAAACATAGGGGCGCTTGGGTGGCTCAGTCGGTTAAGCATCCCACTTCAGCTCAGGTCATGATCTCGCGGTCCGTGGGTTCGAGCCCCGTGTCAGGGCTCAGAGCCCGGAGCCTGTTTCAGATTCTGTGTCTCCCTCTCTCTCTCTGCCCCTCCCCCGCTCGCGCCCTGACTCTCCCTCTCTCTCAAAAATAAATAAACATTAAAAAATAAAAATAAAAAAATAAAAAGTAGAATAGGAAATATCAGAGCACATGCTGAAGGTTGTGTACGTGTGTGTAAAAACTTTGTTTCAAATATACTGTATATGTGTGTGTAATTATGATGTATGCCTGGTGTGATAGTTTAGTATGTATTTTTTTACTGTGAGTCATGATTAAAGGGTTTGAAAAATATTAAAATAATATTTAATCCCCACAAAGGTAGTCTTTTCCTTGTCCACTATTGTTTTGTGGCACCTGGAACAGTTCCTTCTATGTAGTAGGTATTTGCTGAACAAATAAATGGCCTTGGGAGAGTCACTTAATCTCAATGTCCCGGTGTAGAGAAGAATGAAAACTACCTTATGAGTTTGTTATTGGAACTAATACTCGTATGTGTGATGTGCAAATGGTAGAAGTTGAGCCATAAGGAGCAATTTGTTTCTTCTTCCTCCTCCTTTTTCTTCCTTCTCCTCCAAGATTAGGTTGGTCCCAGGACTCCCTAAAAGTAGGTTTGCTGTGGTCCACCCTGGAATAAATCTAGAACCTCCCGAGGCTCGTAAGGGGACCTTCAGGACCAAAAAGGGTCCTTTCAGTGTGAAATGGGCGTGCCAAAGTCTTCATCTGCATCTCCAAGGCAGTTAGTGAGTGTCAATAATTTCATCCGATTTGGATTCACCAGGTCATTGTGCGTTATTGTATGTCTGTTGATGATCCAAAGACCTTCCATTATGTGGACTTAGTATTGCAATGATTGTCATGAAATCTTGAAAAGACTGCTTTATAAACTGGAAGGGCTCGGAGGAGGATCTCAGAGCTTGGCTGCAGCAAGATCAATGGTTAGCTCAGGATAACGTGGGGTTAGCTAGAGCCCCAAAAGCCCGTTCTCGAGGCTCACAATTCGTCTTCACATTATATAGTTGCCCTCCTTCTGAGACTTTTCTCAAGACATAATTATGCTCCGTTGGGATGCCAAGCCCAACCCAGGGGGGGTTATATGTGTTTTTGCCTAATGTGTTCATGAAGGAAAATTAGACTCTGCTAATTCAGAAATCTATTCAGTGCTTCTAAAGGGACCCAGAACAGGAACTTCCCTTTCTAATGAAAGTGTTAAATGACTCATAAATGGACTTAACATAATGGATTCTAACAAGTGCTAGACTAAAGTTTATCCAAAAAAAAAAAAAAAAAGAGGCATTGGTTGAGAATGTTAATGATGCAAATTAGGATTAAAAGAAATGGGGTAGGAGGTGTTTTCCTTACTTCAGGGAACGTAAAATATTTTCCGGAACTTTGAAACACTCTTTGGATACAATGCATGAAAGCTAAGTGCCAAACAGTTTTATATGCGTGAAGGCAGAATCTACATACGGCAATACTCTATTGAGCTAAATCCAATTACTAAAATTATTTGGAAATGACCAGGCTAGATATTTATTTGTTTTTAAATTTTTACTGCTCTGACCTCAGATTACTTGGTTAGTTAAACAAATTTGGACTAACGTGGAAAAGAGAGGCTTGCATTAAAAAAAATCACGAAGTTCTAAGCTTCGAAGGGGAAAAATGTATCCAATACTTTAACTAGCATTTTCTATTGCTTTATTTTTGGTAGTGATCAGATACAGGTCCCCTGATCAACTGGACAGTTGGTCTCTGTGGGGGACTGCGATCCAGTAAATTTCTAGATTGCCCCAGAGAAGGCTTGCATGCTCGGTACATTTCTGTCTCTGGTACCGCCGGGTTTTTGTTTTATTTGATGTTTGGTTCTTGTTGTTATTTTGTTCCAAAACTGTGAGATCAAGTTTGGACTCTCTTACTGGACCCTGGATTAATGGGGCCAGGGAAGGAATTTACATATTGATGGAAATTATGCCTGCTCTCTGACGCTAAAAATGTAGAGAAAGAAATGGCCCAAGTCATGAGTGGGAAGTGAACAACCCAAAGACCATCCATAGAGGGAACTACTGTTTCAGTACGATCCAGGATCCTGAGTTTTAGAACCAAATAGATGTGTCGCCATTTTAGTTCTTGATGGTGTTGGGCACACACAACACGTCTTAATAGAGGAAAGCCCCAGCAATAGCTTCTATGAGAGAAAAGAAAGAATGTAAACTTTCATAGCTGGACACTGAAACAGGGGCGTGGGGACTTGTCAGGACATCAAAAGAACCTATAAGGAAGCTGAAAAACACTGAAATGGGTAGATTATTGAAGGTCTCTATTGGGATCCTCACATACTCCCTTACACAGAACTGTGTGTGTGTGCGCGCGTGTGTGTATGTGTGTGTGCGTTCCTCCTATCACTTTGGATGAATGACTACTGGGGTACACTTTCTCACCCCATGATACCTACCTACATACATAACTACATACGTAAATGATACCCCATTTACGCCATCTGCAGGCAAGACAAAGAACTTGACCGAGAACTTGCAAAGTGAGGGAAACTAAGCGAGACCTCGATAACGTAGAACCCCTTTACAACTTCCTGTGTTAGATGGGGTCGAGCGAGATGGAAAGAAATTAAATAACATCTCACTTACGAGCCGAAGAAAACTCAAACTGAAGGGATTTTTAAGATGGATAGAGGAGATTCTCATCTAAGATTCTCATCTAAGATTAAAGCCCTGAAATTATCAACAGACCCAACTAGAGTCAAAACAGGGCTGCTGCGGTGTTCGTTACCATTGATGGAGCCACAGCCGACAGATGTCCCTGCTCCTTTTGCTGTGAGAATGGGGCGTATCACAGAGCCAGGCCCAGATATATGTTATCACAGCCATTTCAAAAGAGGGAGTAGAGCTACGATTTAGTTGGATAAAGAGGCCGGTCTTACTGGTTGTTACAGGTTTGGCTGAGGACCGGGTTTAATAAAGGAAAGGGTTTTAAATCTATTCCTCGGCAGAGAGTGACTCAGTGTAAAACCGTAACAAAATCCACCTCTATCATCGATTACGGGGCCGTTGAACCTACAGTCAAACGTCGCAGCCCCAGGATCGGTTTCCCACCTGCCTGATCTGCTGGCGGTGGGGACAACTGGATTATACGACGGCCTCCTGCAGGCTGCTGTCGGGCCGTGTGCCCCACCGATGTGCACACGGACAACGGGGCCTTGTCTCGTGGCCCCGAGTCAGCGAGGACCACGTCCCCAACCTTATCCCGCCACGTGGGACGGCAGGGTTGCACACACCACAGCCTCCCGAAGGTAAAAGCTGGAAGAACAACCCAGCTTTTACAAATTAACGCGTCAGGATGGGAGCTTCAGCTTCTGTCTAAACAAGAATAAACTGAGGATGTTTTCTGACCCATTCTTTGGTGAGTAGCCCACGTTCAATCGACATTTTAGAGAAGCTGCTTCTGGTCAGTCCAACCTCTAATCCTGTTTTCCTCCTGTTTCCTCCACTTCCCAATCGGCACCTTATTTTTTTATTTTATTTTATTTTATTTTATTTTATTTTATTTATTTTTATTTCATAGTTTGAGAGGGAGGGGAGAGAGAGAGAGACAGAGCGAGCAGGGGAGGGACAGAAAGAGAGGGAGACAGAGAATCCCAAGCAGCCTCCACGCTGTTAGCTCAGAGCCTAATGCTGCGTTCGAACCTGCGAACCGTGGGATCATGACCTGAGCTGAAATCAAGAGTCAGACGCTTAACCAACGGAGCCACCCAGGTGCCTTGTGCACCTTATTTTAAATACCCTCTTCTAATGTCCTATTACTTGGCCCCACATATGTAGCATTTAATTACAATAACAGGATCCCACAAATATGTCTTTTTTTCACGATGATGACCAATGCGGTGAACTCCTTAAGGGGACAGTGGCCCCCACGGTGGCGTGAAGGAGAAATTCAGCATTTGTAGAACTGATGTGTTGAGGTTGGCCGACGTTCTACATCCGGCTACAAAGAGGTTGTCCCTCTCCCGCAGGCAAATCACGGAGAAGTTTGTTTTTGTTTTTGTTTTTTAAATAAACAATCTGCTCACGATCAATCCTCTTGCACAAAGCTATTCCAGGCAAGCCAGCAGGCATGAGGATATTTCAGGTTGGACTAATTTGCTGATGGCCTGGCATCTCCAACAGGAGCCTCATCAGAACCTGTCTGAATTATTTGCGCAAAGATGTGCAAAGACCCAAATGCAGTTATGCATGAAGGAAAGCACCTGCGAAGGAACAGCCACCTGGCTTCTCCCCCAGAGAGCTGGGGAACTGGCCCCGTGGGGCTGAAGGCCCAGGTCTCTGCCGTCACCCAAGTGCCATCCTCTGTGGAGAGACCTTAGACCCTGAAGGGAGGAAAAAAAAGAACCTCGGATGCTCATGTCGACCTTCTCCTGGCGTTTTGGAGATTTAGATCGCAAAAGGTTCAAATACGTGTCACAGCACATGGAAATGCGGTTCCAGAGACATCTCTGACTTCAGTCAGAAGAGGAGAACCGCTAAATATTTTCCCAATTGCTCTCTTGGAACTGAATTTCCAGCTCACTGGCCACGCCCAGGGCTGCTCAGCAAACACATTTATTTCCACGCTTCCTGGCTTTCATCAGCCACATTGCATCACGGTCGCCCCGGTCTTCAACACTGAGAGGAACAACTCCGCGTCCCACATCTCTGCCCCAGCTCACATCACCCCCTTCTCTGCTGTTTTCCCTTCTAGAGGCCCCGCCGCCTTACTCCCTGGTACTTCGCCCCTGTGGGTCTTAGTTTCTCCTCTGGATTGAGAGAGCTCAGCACTGCGTGCGGAGCGTAGGGCTGGGAGGCAGCTGGACCTGCTTGAAGTAAACAGCGGGCGCACGCTAGGTGCTCAAGACATAAAGGGTACCGTCGTCATCCTTCCTGGGAACTGAATCCAAGTCTCTAAATGGTAACCTATTTTATATCCATTCACATTCACTGGCTGCTGAGGCAAAATTAATGGAAGGAGTGATGGTCTCTAGACTCCAGTAAAGGCAAGCGGACTAGCTAGAATGACGCAACAGATTACGTCTATCGCCGCGAGGCTTGCCTTGTTCTGAGGAGCTACAGGGCCTGGCCTTGGGGTGGCCGACGCTCACTCGCCAACGAGCCACACCTCTGAAATTGCTGCTTTTGAACTTTGAGCCTAGGGTGGGGGTGGTGGGGGGAAACGCATCACTGCCATGCAGGCAGCACATACAATTTCTCAAGTGCAAAACACTGTGAACAGCCGCTCGGGCTGATGAAAGGTGTGACTGATTCTGCACAGGCTCAGAGCGGCTGTTGTCCCCCTAAAGGAGCGCTTTGGGCCTCAGGCAATGCGAGGCAGCCACTGTTCATAGAGGAAGTGACTAAACTCAATGCGAGTTGCTTTAAAATGGGAGCGGAAGGGAAAAAAAGTGGTTAGAGAGGGAGGGAGCCAAAACATAAGAGACTCTTAAAAACTGAGAACAAACTGAGGGTTTATGGGGGGTGGGAGGGAGGGGTGGGTGGGTGATGGGCATTGAGGACGGCACCTGTTGGGATGAGCACTGGGTGTTGTATGGAAACCAATTTGACAATAAATTTCATATTAAAAAAAAATGCAACATCCGGTCCTATTGTCTCAAAGCGTGGGTGTCTCCACCTCTCTGATACTGGCTCCCAATGGCTCGGAGGAACCAGTGTAGAAGCCGCCTTTCTTCCCAGACTCTGGGCACAGCGCTGAGCAGGGGCGGGGGTGACAGACACAGCAGTGGAGGTGCCTGTGACGTCATTCTTGTCCCTGCCATGACTTCAGGCAAACACCACCCATCTTGTATTGAAATCTGAACCACGAGACCCAGAGTTGAAGGTTAGTTTGATCGAGTGCTCTAGAGTGGGGGGGAGAAGAGTGTTCTGGTAAGCTGATTTCGTTGTTGTGGACTTGAGCTATCTGGGCATTAAGGAAAATATTCTCTGGCGTCAGACTCGAGCTTCAGGGAGAGGAGAGCTGGGCAGCAGAGAGTATAACGTGCGAGAGTCATGGGACGTCTGGGTTGGAGGAGAACTGAACATGTTGTCTATATTGATTCTGAGGAAGAACATTATTCTTTGTCCATCCAAACATACTATGCAATGAACGTAATGAAAGGCCACAGGTCTGGAGAAGAACCATGAGAAAAAGGAAATAGATGCTCAATTCAAAACCGTTGGTTCCTGGGACCCATCGTCTACACGTGGCTGGCGTCACCTGCCGATGGGGGACATTCTGGTACATGGCAGGCAGCAGCTGTAGCTGCTGGGAGCCTGGGGATTATTAACACACAGGCTCCGAAGGGTTGTGGCTCCGTCAGCGACATGTGTTTGTGGTTTGCAGACAACTGGACAAAGATTTTGAATTCTCACATGTAAATAAAGACGTGTAAGATGTACATATGGAACCCATCCAGTGGGGACTGTTTAGTGACAGCGTGTCTGAATCTATCAGAAATTCTCTCTTTTGCTCTACTCTCTAATGAGAAACTTCAGTCTGAAGCGAGAGCAGCACCTCGGTCCGAACTAAACAAATGAATCTCTCGCTCATCTGGGAGGTGGTGGGGTGATTTGTGTTTTTTTTTTTTTCTCTCCCTGCAAGAGCGGTGCTATTTCCGAATCCTTGAAGGCCTGCACACACAAAGAGGATAGATGCTCATTTAGCGAGTTCCAAACAGTGTCGGGCTCAGTGCAGCAGATCGGCTTTCAAAGCGGGAGAAAAAAAACATCCCCCCACACATGCGTCTAGTTCCCGGGGAGGTAATTCAAGCCAGTTTAAGTGACAGAAGGGGAGGCTACAGATTGGAAGGTTATCAGCGGTTTTCACCGTGGGAAGGTGTGCGAAAACACTCCTCACCCCGACAGGCTGTTAAAAGGATCAAAGAAAACAATGCGCGTGGAAAAATCCTTCTCAACTAGAAAACGTCATCCTAACAGTGTCAGGTTTCACCACGGTTCCTGTTCCTACGGGCTTGCAACATTCATCCTAGAAATTGATGAAGGGCCTGTTTTGTGCCAGGCAGTCCTTGGTGAACGAGACCTAATTTTTGCCCTAGAGACTTCATTCAGTTTAGAAAGACATATAATAGAAGGAACGTCATGACTCAGTCAATTTAAAGACATATGATATAAGGAACGTCATGACTCAGGCAATTCAAAGATGTCACTAAGATGTCTAGACAGCCCAGTGGGATAGTGAGTGCATGTGGCAATCTCACTTTGCAGCTTCTCCAAGTTTTCCTTGGGACAGCCAAGGTAGCTCTCGGTTCTGACACCATGCAGTCAGAATAGATGCAGCTAAGCAAAGCATTCCTCGGAGGGGCTTGCCTCCAAGTTGACTTGGAGGTTGACTTGGTGGGGGTGGCCTCTGTCGGCCGACTCGGGCCGGGAAGATTGGGGAAAGCCCCATTTCTCAGGTCACAGTGGGCAGGCTCCTACCTCCTTCTCTCTCTCAGTGGGGCCCAGTCATCTTTCGGACCCTCATCCTCTCTTTGGAAACAATTCTGGGCATCTGGTTGCCCTTTGCAAAAGCACCTTTGGAGTCAAGGAATTTTTAGGGCTCAAAACAACCTCAAAGATCTTTTGGTGGCTTTCGGGAGTTTAAGGACTCCTGGAAATTCTCTGTAAACTTTTGTTTAAACACGCCGAAGACAGGATCTATAGCTTTCATGAGATTCTTAAAAACCTCAGAGATCCAGAAAAGATGGCTAGACTTGAGACCCCGTAGAGAAGGAAAGTGACTTTCTAGAGATGTCACAGTGGACGAGGAGGAAGGCTGGGGGAGGAGGGGAGGGAGGGAGAGGACACGTCAACACAGAGACACAACCTCAAGCTTCTTGTTGCCCCATCAGGGTTTCCACGCTGTGCCACCACGCACGGGCTTTAGGTCCTTGCCTTTGGGACCTGTCACAGTTCTAGCCTATGTCCTAGTCATGCCTGTGCACCTGCCACAGTGGGGTAAGAACTGCTTTATGGAGGCAGCTGTGGAGAGTTGGAGGAGGCCCCTGCTCCATCATATGGCATCTGGATTTTCTAGTCACCATAACTTTGGACAGAAAAATGTTAAGCCTTTGGAACTGCCCATCCTTAGAGCCACGCAGGCATCTGTGGAGGAACTCTGGTTGCAGAAGACAGCATAACCTGCAAGGCTGCCCTTTCTGGCATCACACGGCAGAGAGATAAATCACTTGAGTGAGCCACCCTTCAAATGTTGCCACTTTGGGATCCATTTGTCCAAGGCGGAAATGCCTGGCTTGTTTGCACACCCAGGAACTTGGGACAAGTTCTAGAGGTGACATCCCCATGAAACAGCTGGGTGACTTCGGACAAGTGACTTCCTTGTCCTATCGTTCTGTCTGTTTTCTTTCCTGCCAAAAGAGGGGTGTGGGCGCATTGGGTTGGCGACCTGTAAGGTCCCTCCCTGCTTGGATATTATTCTAGCCTTTTCCTTAATTTTATTTGTTCATTGCCTTCTATATGCTGGCTGTTGCATTCTAAGCTTGTCTGTGACCGCCCAGGCTTATCTGAAGCCAGAAACATGGACCAGAGCACCCCCCAAGCTCCCCTCTGGACTCCAGGCTCCTTCCGCCAGGCTCACCAGCAGGAATATGGACATCTCTTGCTGTAGCGACAGCAGTAAAACTGCCATTCCCGATCCAGCACGGACTCAAAATAGCGGCTCTGGAACCCCGCCACCAGCCCATTGTTGGAGCACGTCTGGTACCTGAAGAGAAGAGAACAATCCAAAGTGAACTAACGACAGAGACACCCAAGACCCCGGCTGCCACCGTTACCAAGCCAGGCCATGCTTTGACTGACCTAGATTCCCAACAACGTATTCCATTTGTATGCAAACAGTCAAGACTTCGTTATATTTGTAGAAATCACATTACGCTCACCGTTAAAATTCACATGATTCAGAATCTTTCAGCTGAAGGAAACTTGGGGGAACACTGTTCCCGACAGACTTCTACGAATGTAGAGTTGGATAGAAGAGAGCGTGAATGGATGGAGGCCCTTACCCAGGAGTCTTCCTACCTCCCGCTAAACCATAAGCTCTACCTGGTCAGAGCAGATTTGGGTCAGATTTATCCCCAGTGCCCACGGTGGGTCCTGGTATATGGAGGCACCGCCACAGGGTGGTGACAGGCCAACTGGGCCTCAAACCGGGCCTCAAACTCTCTGGACGAGCATTTTTCCTGCCTGAGAGGTTGCGTTCTAATTCTTCACAGAAGGTATCCCCTCCTTTCTGGTCCACAGATCCTCCCCTCGACCACGGGCATGGTCACCCTTTCCTTGTCGCTGGGCCCTCACTCTGGGGATCGGCTCCTTTTCCCTTCACAGCGCCTTCCTCACTAAGCGTTGGTTTTGGACGGTGTGTGATCATTTCTTCCTTTGTCCCACCTCCTTTGGCCCACTTCCTCTCTCCCACCCCCCCCAAATCACACTGGGGCCTGAAGGTTGCCACCTTCAGCTGATATTGAGGACGCTGTTCTCCACCTGGCCACAGAGGGCTCCCCCCCCAAGGGGGGTGGGGGTCGCTCACAAGTCCTTCCAAAATAAGTCTTTAGCTCCTTCGGATTCCCTGCATTCCCCACCCATCCGGCCACGGAGCCCGATCCCTCTCTCCAGTGAGCGGAGCAGGCAGTTGTCTCTGCGTCCTGGCCTGACAGCTGCCGGAACACAATCCCGTTTTCCCAAGTACCGGTACGTTTCCAGAAACGATCACAGATAAAGAATAAGTGCTCCGTGCTGACGGGTGGGAGGGGACGTGCTGACACACAAACTAGAAAACCATCGGTGGTGACGGGTTTCACGTGATTCTTTGGAAGTGCTAGAAACGATCTTGTGGATCTGACAACACTAGCTATTAAATATATTTCATGGCTCTGATTGGAAAGCTTCTGTCCTTTTGGCTCATCTATTATTCACGTATCCATTCATGCATCAAATATGCGGGTATATGGTCATTCATCCACCGGACACACATGGACCCCAGTACTCTTACTCTTGCATCCATCTCCATGCTTCCGTGTGGAGAGAACTGAGACCTGGGCTTGGTGCTTGGCCAGCCATGCAGATTAGCCTGGGTTGCTGTCCCTGGAACTTGCAACAGGTGCCGGGACCCTAGAGACCTCAGCTCCAGGAGCTCAGGAACGCAGATGAAAATGCCCTTGACGCGCTAGCCTTCTCTGCCCTACTGTTGCCCACATCTTATCGGAAGCAGTACCCCCTTGGGAAGACGCCTGGCACGTGTTGGAAGCCACGTGATTGGAATGGGCTGCCGGGCTCTGGGGCAGTGGAGTGCCCAAGATGGTCTATGACAGCCTCATTCTGGCAGCGTGAGTGAGAGCTTTTCAATAGAAAGCGCTAAAAGTTGTCCACGAAGCTTCTGGTGTCTTCTTTCTTACCATCACTACAATTCTGGCTTCCTCTATAAAAAAACAAAAAATGTTCCTTCTCAGAACTGAGACAGGCTGTGGTTTCCCTGTGGCTGTTGTTCCATTGTTCTGGTTTGTCAGAGGCACTCAGATCACCATGGGGACAGGGTTCTCAGGGTGATCATTTCCCTCAGCAAGAGAAGCTGACCTGAGCCCGTGGAGTCCCGGTGCTGAAGGCATTCCTTGTCCTGTGACTTCTCCGCCGGCGGTCAGCCAGGCAGCTGGCCCCACCGTCCCGTAGGGCAAGTGTGCCTGTCACTCCCTCATTCGCCACCTCAGGAAGGCTGCCCTGTGAAGATCATTTGGACACGACAGGCGTGGGGCGTAAGACCGTGTGGTAAAAGTTAGAGAACCACACAGGGCTCGCCTCTCCTACCTTCTGTCCCGTCACCTACACGTGTTGCTAGAGTGAGCCTGCACCGGGGTTTTGGTAGTGCGTGTGGCCAAGCCATGAAATTATTCCTCCCTGAAGTGGATTTTTGTCGGGGTCCATTTTCACTCTCACGTGGCGATCGGCGGAGCAGAAAGGCTAACAGCATAGGATATGCTGCCGGACCAAGTGCTCCAACCACCCCCAGCTGTGTCACCTTGGGTGGGTTTCGTAGCCTCCAACAGCCTCGGTTTTCTCATTTGCAAAACGGGCATAATAATCGCACATACTTATGTAGGTTATCGTGAAGACGAAATAACACCACGCAGATAAAATCCTGGCGCTTACTAAATGACTTATTATTGACGCTTTTGACGGTTGCTCGGTCATTTATTATTGCCACCATACTTTCATTTCGTCCACTTGACGACTGTTGAGCATACGCAACGAAAGCAGCCTCGGCTCCCCAGTCTCCGGTCAGAGGAAAGCTGGTGGACTCCAGTGCATTCTTTGAGGGTCTGTTTCCCTAAAACAAAGCTCACGGGGGTTGGATGCCTTGGTTGTAGACACACACCCACTTGGGGTTTTTTTTTTTTATTTTTTTTAAATATGTATTTGATTTTTGACAGAGAGAGACAGAGCCTGCGCCGGGGAGGGGCAGAGGGAGAGGGAGACGCAGAATCCGAAGCAGGCTCCGGGCTCCAAGCTGTCGGCACAGAGCCCGACGTGGGGCCCGAACTCACGGACCGTGAGACCGTGACCCGAGCCGAAGTCGGTCGCTCAACCGACTGAGCCGCCCAGGTGCCCCAACACACACACCACTTTGTAGTATAGATACTTAGGTCTCACTTATCACCCCCAGTAGAAGGTAAAATCCTTAAGGGACAGCTTGATCTTTAGTTTGAAGTCCCCACAGTGCCTGACACAAGGGGTCTAGCAGATGTTTAACAGAAGAACGAACGAAAGGATGACTGATGACGGAGTTGACTTGGGAGAGCCCATCGCTTAGACCCAGAAAGGACCCTGAAACTACCCCCCCCCCATGAAGTTTCCAGAACCCAAGCGAGTGATCATCTCCCCACATCCACCTTCGCCCTCAGGAACCAAGCCTCCTCAGGCTGAGGGTGTCAACTGAATAGAGCTTTGGGCATTCCTCCCCTCCCTCCTGGCAACTTTCGATCTTTTCTGAAAGCACCTTATTTGACAAGAGTCACTTAAACATTTGGCCACAAGCTGCACACGGAGCAGGCAGGGGAGAAGAAGGGTGAGGGTGGCTGTAGAGAGGAGGGGTGCGGGGGAGCAGGGGAGGGCTGGCATGGCTCGAGTGATTCAAACCAGTCTTTAACAATGGTTAGTGATGGGGGCGCCTGGGTGGCTCAGTCATTTGAGCGTCCTGCTTTTGACTTTGGCTCCAGCCACGATCCCAGGGTCATGGGGTTGAGCCCTGCATCAGGCTCTGTGCGGACAGCGGGGAGCCTTGTTGGGATTCTCTCTTCCCTCTCTCTGCCCCTCACCTGCTCGTGTGCTCTCTCTCTTGCAAAATAAATAAACATTAAGAAAAAGAAGTGGTTGGTGATGAAAAGACACAACAGAGGCTCTGCTCCCCTTTCCGGCACCTGCGCGATGCTCCTGAAGGGGCCTACGGGAGGATAAGGACCCAAGCCCGTAGGCTTCTGGGTGGCTTATGACGGGACCCCATGGAAGCCCTGGGCCCAGATTCCCGGAGAACCTCAGGGTGCCCTGCTTCAGAGGCTGTCTACTCCCCACGTCGGAAGGCAGCCTTTCCTTTCACCAACCCCGTGAAGGCCGGAGGCTCGGTTTTGTCTCACAACCTGGATCATCGTTGGCCCGGCTCCCCCTGACGGGAGAAACTTTCCAGAAGGTAGACTAGGAGGCAGTTACTTAGTCCCCGCCTTACGATCCTCAGGGAGGAACCTTCTCTGGGAAGTGGCCTTTGGAAAATGGCTTGTCTCGGGCCTGTTGCCCCGAAAGCAGAGACAGAAAACGTTCTCCTGTTTCTGCCGCCGTCCAACAAAGAAGCATGCAGGGGAAGAGCTTTTGTTGAGGTCTGTGCCTGTCCTGTCCTTACCAGGCCGTGCGGAGCCTCACCCAAGTTACCGTGAAGATCGAATGAAAGAACGCCTGCAAAAGTCTTGGCCAAGACAGAAACCGGAAAAGCCGGTGTTGGGGAGATGGTGTGAGACACGGGGACCCGGCCTCCTTCACTCCGCCAAACTTCTCCCCCAACCCGGCTTGAGGAGGGCTCAAGTCCCCCCAAGAGAGACTCGTTATTTTGGAGTGAAGCCTCGATTCCCGCTAATTCTCTTTTCCCCAGAATAATCCTTTGGGTTCCTCTAAGGCATTTATACCAGAGTTCACAGGGCTTTAGAATGTTTCTTAAGTCTTTCAACAGACCCTCATGAGAACTTCCTCTGTGCCTGGTGCTATCCTCGGTCTTTCCAGAGGGCTGTGCTGGGAAGCACTCACTGTGGAAATTCAGACAGTGGGGAGAAGAAGGGGGTTGACACTCAAGGCAGAGAAGAAAAATGAGAGACCAGGTGGGGACCTTGGGACAGGGAAGCGGCCAGGGGCAGAGACGAACCCAGTTTAGGGGCAAAGTGTGACAGTGCAGAGTTTTTGGAGGTCAGTGCTGCACCGCTGAGTACTGGGCCTCCTGCCACAATGGTGGAGACGCGAACTACCTATTTAAATAATGTCGAGCTGTCCGCAGGCTGTTCTCTGCCTGCCCGCGTCTGGGGAAGAGTTCTGCCGTCTTCTCTGTCCCGGTTTCATGTCTGCTGGCCTGTCTGCCAGGTTTCCAGATGGGGAAGCACGAATGGCCTGCTGAACAGCTTTTCTGGATAAAAAGACACAGGCCAGGACCGAGGGAGAAAGACAAATTCTCCCCACAATACAAACTCCAGCCCCGTTTTGGAAAAACACAAGAAGTCAAGGCTACCCCGAAGGCCTCTGAGAAGATGCAGATGAGCTTCTATGATGGATTTATGGCCTGAGATCAGCTATGGCCTGGGAATAATTTCAGGTCACGTGGGGACTGCAGGCTCAGCCACGGGAGACCTTGAACATCAATTATCGCAATGTTTGTTGACCAGGAGATCTAACGCTACCTCCAGGTCTAACTGAAACTGTGACAAATATTCCAGACGCTCGTAATGTACATTTAAATATTCATAGATCAGAACCGAATTGCATGTTCCTAAAACAAAATGGTACGTACCCATCAGGGGTCTTTGTAAGCCCTGTAAGCCCGATTTATATTTCAGCGCCAGCTGTCCAATTCACTGTGTGAAACTGAGTTTCGGTTTCTACAGAGTAGTCGTAAGAGTAAAAAGAAGCGACCTTTGCCGGGGACTCTCCATGTGCCAGCCGTTGTGCTCAGCACTGTCTCTGTGTTCGTTATTTCAATCATCCAAACAATCCTGTGAAATGGCTTGAATAACCAGTTTCCCCCTTCCGCCCCACCACTCGCATTTGGTACACAAGGATACTCAGGTTGGGAGAGGTTAAGTGATTCCCCCAAGGACACACAGCCAGGAATGCCTACAATATTATCGAAGGTGCTTATCACAACAGTTCTAGGGGGTTGTCTTTGTAGAGGTAGAAACTGGGTCTTGGAACGTGGACATGATTTGCGTCAGCAGTGGGGGAGGGGGCAGCGTTTTAAGAATGGTCCTGTTTGGGGGCGCCTGGGTGGCGCAGTCGGTTAAGCGTCCGACTTCAGCCTGGGTCACGATCTCACGGTCCGTGAGTTCGAGCCCCGCGTCGGGCTCTGGGCTGATGGCTCAGAGCCTGGAGCCTGCTTCTGATTCTGTGTCTCCCTCTCTCTCTGCCCCTCCCCCGTTCATGGTCTGTCTCTCTCTGTCCCAAAAATAAATAAACGTTGAAAAAAAAATGTAAAAAAAAAAAGAATGGTCCTGTTTGACTCCAAAAATTACCTCTCCACTGCTTCAAAGAAACACACACGCGGGCGCACAGAAGAAGCAATCCTAAGTCTGTGGGTCAGACTTATTTACTGGGAAAATTATGTCTGACAAGTACCCCGGCAGGAGCAAACCCCCTACCGGAGGAGGGAAGCTTTGCCATCCTGATCAGCCCAACCAAGAGCCAAGTTCGCGGAAGTCAAGGTTTCCCCCAGACGATTGATTCCTGGTACTTAGAGGCGCGACCTAGATGGAAAGTTGGCAAGAATCCTGGATCTGCCATAACCCTCCTCCCACACTTGCCTCCTTGCCTCCAGAAGTCATTCTTCGGTGGATGGGATATCATCGTCAGCCCAGCACTCACCGCGGCTCCATCCAAGCACAAAAACAATGCCGACCTTTCACATCCGCCGTCAGCGCTGTGGCATCAGACTGTCTGGCTTGGGCCCCCCTCGCTCTGCTACTCGTCAGCTCGGAGCCGGCAAGTCTCCCAACGCTCTGAGCTACAGTCTCTCATCTGCGAAACCGGGAAATAGTAAGGCCTGCCTCCCAGTATTACCGTGAGGAACAAGTAAGATTAGATAGACCATGAGGAAGCCAAGGGCGTACGTAGACTGTATATCATTTGTCTTCAGGTTCCCGGAGTCTGGCAAAGTTTGTGATGATGAGCATTTGGTAGTGAATGAATGAGCAAAGGAACGTATAAATGGGGAATGTTTATAAACTCCAAAGCGTCACATAAATTAGGCCAAGGGTAATAGCTCCTATGCCGAATGTATTTCTGGCTCTCTTGGCCTTTATTCCTCTTATACAAAGCAAGGAGACTGCTGTGGATTATTCTCAAGATCCCTCCCAGCTCCGGGCTTCTTCGACTCTGTTGCCGTTTCCTCATAAACTCCCGGTACATACCCTACTAGCCTGCATCGTTGTTTTCAAATATCTTTTTAGTTTGAAATAGGTGCAGATTTACAGAGGAGTCGTTCCCTTGACCTTATCTCTCAGAACTCCGGTGCCTTGATGAACATCAAGGAAGTGACATCAGTATGGCCCTAACGTCCGGACTTCACTTGGAATTTCGCCAGTTTTCACACTAATGCCCTTTTGCTGTTCTGAGATCCAGCCCGGAATCCATATGGCACTGGGGCTCTGTGGCTTTTGAGATAAAGAGCTCACTACTGTATTTTCTTTTTTTTTTTTTTTTTTGAAGCTTATGGGGACGTTAACATTTGGGGGGGGTGGGAGAGTGGAAGCTAAAAAGGAATTTATCTTAAGTGTGTCAGCCATCCTTTGTATGTTTTAGAGAACTTTGGGAAATCTCAAAAGACCATCCTGCAGGGCCGCAAAGGCAACTCGTCACAGTGAGACGTGAACAATAAAGTTGGGCCCTATATTACGGACAGTGGAATACCGAGACTCAAAAATGGAAACCAAACGGCGTCCCCTGCGGAAAAATCCGCAGGCTTCTTTGGTGAGGGCGGTGGGAACACCGGCTGGGATTGGGACTGCCCAAGCCACTAACGAGTCAGATTTAGTCTTGCATACGTATTTAGTGGGCCTGCTTTGCACAAGCCTTATCCACGGCGCTGGAGAATATTCTACGCAGCACTGAATAGGACGAAGTCCCTACATTTGCGAAGCCTGTTTTCAAGGAGACGAGCAATATACAAATACACATTGGCTAATGACAGGTGCACCACCGCAAACATAAAGCGGGTTGGGGAGTGGAGGGTGAGAAACGTGAGTTTAGAGACTGTGGTCTGAGGAAGGATCTCTGAGGAGGCGGGCACTGTGTGTCCTGAGTGCTCAGAACCACAGATCAGGGGGGCTTGCCCCGTACGACCCAGAGCCCTGGTCTCCATTAGAATTGGAACACTGAGATTATGGAAAAAACTGAGTTTCTGCCCACCAGTCCCAGGTTCAGACTGACGTGGGTGCTCCCACAGCTCTGTGGGAGAGTTATCCTTTCTCCTTTTCTCCATCATGTGGCTTGTCGTTCACGAACGGTTCGTTTTGCTTTGAATTCCCTTGCCTTTGGAGGCGCGTTGAGTAAGAAATTGAACTTGAATACGTTGAAATTGTCAGCTCTGATGGAAGCGGCCATTGCAAAAGGTCTTCCTGAGGTCCTTTGAAGTCCAGGGGAGGGGAGTGGAGGAAGAAAGCAGGTGCCAATAAACACAGTGCTGTTCCTCTGAATGCAGGCACCACGCAAAGGTGGCTTGTCCAAACCCAGCCTCAGCAGATTCCAGAATCTCTGAACCTTTACTGACCACCCAGGATGTGCTGGGCATCTGTTTACATTTAGATTTGGAGTTCCCGTATACACGTAGGGTTCCTCTACACATTTTTCCTTGCACCCCTATTGCGAAGCGGGTGTTACACCTTTCTTTCTTTCTAGAATGAATGCGCAGGACCACGGGGCCGGCAGATGATAGAAACAGGAGCTGTGAATCAGGGGTTTCCTGACTCTAAGACCAAAGCTCTTTCCACCGCATAACAGCTCAGCCTGACTAGAAAATTCCAACTTCATCTTGTTCCGCCCAGGACCGACATGTCCTACAGCTTGTGCTGTGTCAATTTAGAGAAGATTCCCTGGGAACAACACAGCCATGCCCTGAAACAGCAAAATGCCACGCTTGGGACCTAGGTAGAGCCTCCTGGTGGTCATCAGTTGGGGAGCCAGGATCCACACACCAGAATCCGGCACAATGGTTTCTACAGAGAAACCATAGCAAACAGCAGTGTTACGAGTCGCTCAGCCACGGTTGGAGCACCTTTCAAATCTGTGCTCTTATTAGCAAGCGTCTTTATTTTTTTTACTTATTTTTTTATTATTATTATTATTTTTTAGCAAGCGTCTTTAGTAGATCTTATGTATTGTTGTCATACCTGTGCTCGAGATTCCTCCTGCCTCTTAAAATAAACCGGCAAGCTGAGTCAGTTATACAAGGCGGCCAAATTGCTTTTGGATACTAGCCCTTTATCCGATACGTCATTTGCAAATATCTTCTCCCGTTCCGTCGGTTGCCTTTTAGTTTCGTTGATTGTTTCCTTTGCAGTGCGGAAGCTTTTTATCTTGGTGAGGTCCCAACAGTTCATTTTTGGTTTTCGTTCCCTTGCCTTTGGAGACGTGTCGAGTTAAGAAATTGCTGTGGTTTCTATATACAATGGAATACTACTTGGCAACGAGAAAGAATGAAATCTGGCCATTTGTAGCAACGTGGATGGAACTGGAAAGTATTACGCTAAGTGAAGTAAGTCAGGCAGAGAAAGACAGATACCATATGTTTTCACTCATAGGTGGATCCTGAGAAACTTAACGGAAGACCATGGGGGAGGGGAAGGAGGGGGGAAAAAGTTACAGAGAGGGAGGGAGGCAAACCACAAGAAACTCTTAAATGCTGAGAACAAACTGAGGGTGGATGGGGGGCGGGGGAGGGGGGAAGTGGGTGATGGGCATTGAGGGCATCTGTCGGGATGAGCAATGGGTGTTGTATGGAAACCATTCTGACAATAAGTTATATTTAATATACATATATATATATATAAAGGCAGCCAAATTGCGCAAAACCATCAACGACTCTTTCCCCAGAGCAGATTACAAGCTTGCAGCCCGTGGGAAGACGTAACTGCCCCTCAGCCTACAAACAAATCCCTTCCTTTCAGACTTTTCACTGACAATGAAGTCTCAACTCGAGGCAATAATCATCTAAAAACATGCCTCTGGGGTAATTGGTGTTGGTCCTGGGGCAGCCGAGGTTTACCGTAAAGGGGCTGTTTTTCATGGTTGTGCATTTTTAACTCTGTGATTAGCTGAGTAGCAAGCTGGCAAGTTTAAAACTAAACATCATTTGCTTCCTCTGCCTAGCAGGGATAAACACAAGGATCAACAGAATGCCAGAAAAATCCAAGTGCGTTTTCAGGGCCAAACGGAGCGTGGGGTGCTGGAGATGTGGATTCTTCTGGGATCATGTAGTGGGGCCACTCATTTTCCAGATGAGGTGGGAACCCAGAGAGTTGAACCACTGGTCCAAGGTCACATGGTCTTTAGAGCCCGGATCCAAACCCAAGCCTTCTGACTCAGAGCCCAGGGCTTTTCCTTTGGGGTGAAGAAATCATCTCCGAGTGCCGTTTTACTCTGTCTCTAAAAAGGGGGATTAGAAAGGGGACCCATCCATATCATGGCCCCCCAGATGGAAGGACCAGGTGGAAGTATAACTGGGTTGGTCCTGAGCTCCAGGCCAGGCACTGGGACCTGCTTCAGGTCTTTGAGGTGAGGCTACATTCTGAGTTGGCTGCCTACCAGAAGGAGTTTGGGCTAATTAAATCTGCTCACCGGAGGCAGTGGGGTAGACGGGGAAGGCCGGATGAAGGGCCCCACTTGCAGCTGCTTGTGGGACCCTCTCCCCATCCCTTCCACAGGCTGGCGGAACCCCTTGTCACTCATGGGTACCGAGCTGGTCCCCCGTCCTCCAGGGCCGGGCTTGTGCTCTGACCTTTGCAGATCCCATCCTCCCAGGATGAAGAACTGCCTTGAGTCCAGCCCTGGCCCCCCAGCTGAGCCAATGGCCCCCACTGGGCGGGGGCAGCGGGCTCTCAAATAGCTCATCACCGGGACCACGCACATCCACTTTGGAGTTAAGATCCAAATCCTGGCTCTAGCACTTTCCGGCTGAGGAAACACCTGGGTCTCTAGACCACAGTTTGTCTGCCTATAAAATGACTTAGAGATTTGTTTTGAGCACTAATGAGGTAATCCATACAAAGCACTCAGCATGGTGCCAGCCCAGCGGAAGCACTCAGTAAACGGTGGCTGTTTTTACCACTCAGAGGTCCCTTCTCTTGCCTGGCTCCTCCGCGGGTCACTGTCTTTGCCTCTTGGCCTCTCATCATGGTTCTGTCTGTTGACCGAGCGATCCCCCAGAGTTTGACCACCCCAACCCCCTCTATGCCACATGCCTGCTGGAACCTTCATAGAGACCTGCCTTACAGCAGCCTCCCAGCTGGGCATCCTCCTCCCTGGACCTGCCTCCCCTAGGGCTGCCCTCCCCTCCCAACCTCCCAGGGCTCCCCTCCCCCTTCCCACCCACCCCCCTCCAGGGTTCCTGCCCCCAATCCAGGCTGAATGAATAACCAGCCTAGCCATCAGTAGTACTGGGATGGGCTCCTGACCAAGTACTGGGGCTGGGACGGTCACACCCCACAGCGAATCACAGACTTGGACCGTGTCCATGCCATTGACTGTGGCGGAGCCCCATCAGGCAAAGAGCAGCCCTTCTCCCCCAACAGTTTTCCGTAAACTATTTTACGGCAGTGAAACCCACTTTCTGCTCGGGCAGAGAGAAGGGGCTCAGTATTTATAGTTGAGAGAGCACATCTTCTCAGGGCGGCGGAGAGGTTTTTCATTTGGCTTCTCTTTGCCTACGTTTCTCTGCCCCCCACCCCCCCATTCGCTTGCTCTCAGTTCATGTTTCTCAAACGGTCTGTGGGGAGGGGCCAGTCATTTCTTGTCCCCCGACAACCGTGCACCAGTCCTTTGGTGAAACACTAAAAATAAATTGCTGCGAAACGAAAACGCCGTCCGGACACCACAACGACGTTGGTTGTGGGCTCTAAAGTGTCTTAAAGACTGCCAATTTCCGTACTCCTCTGGTCTGCAGGCTGGGAACCTTCTCGCAGACCCAAAGCAGTCCCTGGACCAGATTACGAGGAGGGCGGCCTCTGGAAGGAACAGAGGTGCGGGGGAGCCCGTCTGCACTCCCCATCCTGGGTCTCTGTTGTCTGATGTCGCCGCTGGGCAGCGGCCCAGCCCCCACCCCCCCATGAAAGCTACAGTGCACTCCTGGCCTAGTCCTTGGAGGCTGTGGTCAAGTCGATGCAGGGGGACAGATGTGCCACCAAGCCCCCACCCGAGAGCCCAGGCCGCCCTTACCACTCCATTCCAGCTCTGTTGATTTCCTCCCACCAGCACTCCGTGGGCTCCCCGAGGTTCTGGGGCGTGGGCATGCAGGCATAGTTCCACTGTCTGTCCGAGCCTTCTTTCTTGTTGAAGATGCTCCTCACGGCCACCACCACCTGCCCGTGGGGACACTGGTAGCTGAAGCCTTGCCGGTTCAGGTTGACCCACCCGTCATCGCTATAGTCATGGTACTGTTGGTAGGGGTACCCGTAGTCACCATACTGGCCCCAGGCCACGGTGACCAGGGCCAGCAGCACCCACAGCCGAGCGAGGTCCATGCCGCCCGGGCTTCTGGCAAAAAACGTCACCCTAGGTCTGCGGGGCTGACCGTTTTATACAGCTGCCGCCGACATGTGGCTTCCAGATGTGGGAGAGCAGGTTCCAAGTGCACTGTGTCATTGCTGAAGCAAAACCTCAGCGTGGAGAGCCCAGGCCATGAGTCCGTCCAGCTCGTTTTAAGGTGGAATGCTAGGAAAATGTAAGGAACATACAAATGAAAGGAACTCCCTGGAGAAAGAACCACCTTGCGGGGAGATTATAAAGGCAAATGGCTTCACGTCCCTTTAGAGGCGGTCACCTGAGACCGCAGGGTGACTGCCCCTCGTCTCTCAGGACCTCACCTCCCTCTGCTCTCCTCCCCCAGCAAACCCCCCCGATTCGTTCCCCCAACTAGCCTTCCAGGACCCCACGGGTACCCGGAGTGATTTCAAAACACCAAAATAGTAGGGATGAAGGGACGGAGTCATTTAGATTTCTGCAAGGCCAGATGCCCGGTTTCTTTGAAGTTCCCAGCCCAATGTCTTTTGACCTTGAGTGTGTGCACGTCGTGCCAGTTTGCAAGGCTGCTCTGTGAATTAGTAAGTCGCTCATGGAAGTGCTGCGGGCCCCGGGAAGCGAAGGTAGGCACCATCTCTGTACTTGAGCAATCCCCTGAGCTGCTGAAATTGGACCCCCCCCCCCCCCCCCCCCATCTACAAGCTGTGCTCTGCTCTCCAGTCTTAAAGAATTTAATCCGAATCATCTGAACTCATCCTTCAGTGTTTTTCCTCCATGTTGGGGGTTTTCTTTGTATTGAAGTATAATGTACATACAATAAAATTCATCTTTTAAAATGTTTAGCATATGGTCATTTAGCCCACACTGTAACTGAGATGTAGAACGGGTGCATCAGCCCCCGAATCCCTTTTAGACCCCCTCGGTGATCAAATCTTCCCCCATACCCTGTTCCTGGTAATCCCTGATCTACTTTCTGTCACTATATTGTTGAGATTTCCAGAACGTCCAGTAAATGGAATCATACGTAGTCTTTTGTGTCTGACTCCTTTGCCTTAGAATAATGCTTTCTAGATCAATCCATGCGGTTGCGTGTGTCAATAGTTCAGCTCCTTGTACTGTTGAGTGGTGTTCTATGTTATGGCTGTACCACAGGTACAGCTGAAAGACATTTGGAGGGTTTTTTCCCCCCAGTTTTTGGTAATTGTGAAAAAAGCTGCTATAAATATTCACGTACAGATGTTTTGTGTGAACTTTGGTTACAAAATTTATGTGAACACATTTTTTTTTATTTTGTTAAAGTTTATTCATTTTTGAGAGACAGAGCGTGAGCGGGGCTGGGGGGGCGGGCAGCAGAGAGAGAGGGAGACACAGAATCCGAAGCAAGTTCCGGGCTCTGAGCTGTCAGCACAGAGTCCGATGTGGGGCTCTAACTCACAAATTTCAATATCATGACCTGAGCTGAAGCCGGACGCTCAACCGACTGAGCCGCCCAGGTGCCCCTGTGTGAACACATTTTTATTTCATTTGGGCAAATACCTAGGAGTGGGGTTGCTGGACCATAAGGCAAGTGTATGTTTAAGTTTATAAGAAACTATCTGATTTATAAAGCAGCTGAGTCATTGTGCATTCCTCCCAGAAAACTGCCATTTCTTTCTTTCTTTCTTTTAACCATTTTAATTGAGTCATAGGCATCTAGAGGTATTTCAGTGGGGTCTTGATTGGCATGTCCCTAATGACTAAGGATTTTGAGCATTTTGTCATGTGTTTATCAGCACTGTATGCCTTGCTAGGTGATTTATTTTTTTTTTCTTTTTAAAAAAAATTTTTTTAACGTTTATTTATTTTTGAGACAGAGAGAGACAGACCATGAATGGGGGAGGGTCAGAGAGAGAGGGAGACACAGAATCCGAAACAGGCTCCAGGCTCTGAGCAGTCAGCACAGAGCCGGACCCGGGGCTCGAACTCACGGACCGCGAGATCATGACCTGAGCTGAAGTCGGACACTTAACTGACTGAGCCACCCAGGCGCCCCCTTGTTAGGTGATTTAACTGTTCAAATCTGTTGAGCCTTCTGGGTGTCTCCTAAGTGCATAGTATTTCCCATTTTCCATCTTCTTCGGGGTTGACTGTAAGGAAGTTTCCTTAAATTGTGGTTGTAGACCAATGATCTCTTAGCTTGTTAAAATGCAGACTCCTGGCCTCCACTCCAGAAGGTACCAAATCACAACCTCACGCGGGGTGCACAGGTATCTACAGTTAAAAGTTTTCCACGTGGTTCCTATCCACACCAAGGTGAAGAACCACTTTCCTAGAGGAAAGTGGAGCTAGGGAAAAAAGAAATCCCACTAGAAATCCCACGCCTTGTGCCACCTATGGCCCATACACCAGCTGGCATTCGGGCTCGATTAAACATCAAGGTAACCTTGAAGGAGAAAGAAAGTTGCACAAGGACAGAAAGCAAGAGTGTGTGTGTGTGTGTGTGTGTGTGTGTTGGGCATGCAATTTGCTCTGAGATTGTGGTTACCAAAGGGAGGGGAGGAGGCCGTGGGCTGGACGGAGGCTTAGTTTTGTTTTTAGCATCACCTTCTCCTACCACTTTGCCCTTAGGTAATTCCCCACGGCTGGCAACTGGCGTCCTTCAAGCTTAGGGCAGCTGCTCTGATTTATAATATGCTGGAATAATCATTCTCACCCCCTGTCAAAAATTACCACTCAAGAACTCCCTGGGAGATTTTGAAAAACACCTGTGTCTGCGCCTCCTCCCAGACCCACCAGACCAGACACTTCTGAGCAGGGCTCAGACGACAGTACCCTTTTAAACCTTCCTTTATGATTCTCCTGTGTGGAACAGGTTCCTAATGTCCGCTCCGGAATACCCTTCTCGGTGAAGCCCCCGGCAACTCGCTTCAAAGCCCTCAGCAGTTTCTGGGATCCCCCGAGACGTTGCATAAGCTGGGCTGCTTTCGGCTCTAAGTAAGAGGAAGCTACACCCACACTGGCCTATGTTATCAAGATGTTCACTCTTGCACACTGGGATTCCAGCCCTGGTATCTCTAAGCTGTAAGGCCAGAGAGGTCTGCCCAGAACAGGGGACAGGCGGGGCCTGGAAATGGTTGGAAAACGAAGGTGCAATAGAGTGAAGTGCTTACAGTCACTTGCATCGTCTCTCTCTGGGAGTTAAGGTTTCAGATGACTCATACGTCGTACCCAGAATGCAGGATAACTCACGAGCTTCTGCATACTACCACTTAAAACCCTTAGGGGAAAGGAATGGAAGAAAATCAGTAAGTCAATCAATCAATCAATCGTCTATAGCAGTGGTTCTCCACAGTGGCTGCCCATGAGAATCATACAGGAAGGTCCATTTCTAGACCACTAGAAATCAACACTCAGGATGGATCGCCACGTAAAATATTTATGAGGTTATGTATCTCAGCGCCCACACGTACGACTCATTTGCACTATGGATTTCTGCGGCTCTCGGCAACATGTGCTCAATAACCTGAGGACTTTCGAGAACTGAGTTTTCAAAGTGTGGTTCTAGAACCTGCAGCCTCAGCACCGCCTGGAAACTTGTGAGAAATGCAAATCCTCTGGCCCCACCCCAGACCCAATGAATCAGACACGTGGGGGGCCAGCAATCTGTGTTTTAGCTTTTTTCTCTTTTGCATGTTTTTTTTTTTAATCTCCGAATTTTTTAAACTTATTTTTTATTTAAATCTAAGTTAGTTAACAGAGAGTGTAATAATGATTTCAGGAATAGAATTTAGCGATTCCCAGGGCTCATCCCAACAAGTGCCCTCCTGAATGCCCCTTGTCCGTTTAGCCCCATCCCCCTACCCAACACCCCACCAGCAACCCTCAGTTTGTATTCTGTATTTAAGAGTCTCTTTTTTTTAAGTTTGTTTGTTTGTTTATTTATTTATGTATTTATTTATTTATTTATTGGAGACAGAGAGATCGAATGGGGGAGAGGCAGAGATAGAAGATAGCGATAGAAGGAGAGGGAGAATCCCAAGCAGGGATTGGAGCTCATTGAGGGGCTCGAACTCATGACCTGAGCTGAAACCAAGAGTCGGAGTCTTACCCGACGGGCGCCCAGGCGCCCCACGTATTTAAGAATCTCTTATGGTTTGTCGCCCTCTCTGTTTTTATCTTATTTTTCCTTCCCTTCCACTATGTTCATCTGTTATGTTTCTTAAATTCCACATATGAGTGAAAGCATGTGATTTTGTCTTTCCCTGAGTGACTTGTTTCACTTAGCATAATACACTCTAGTTCTCTCCACATTGTTGCAAATGGTAAGATTCCATTCTTTTTCATTGCTGAGTAACACTCCATTGCATATATATACCGCATATTCTTTATCCATTCATCAGTTGGTGGACATTTGGGCTCTTTCCATACTTTGGCTATTGTCGATAGTGCTGCTATAAACATGGGGGTGCATGTGTCTCTTCGAATCAGCATTTTTGTATCCTTTGGATAAATACCAAGTAACACAATTGCTGGGTCGTAGGGTAATTCTATTTTTAATTTTTTGAGGAGCCTCCATACTGTTTTCCAGGGTGGCTGCACCAGTTTGCATTCCCACCAACAGTGCAAAAGGGTTCCTCTTTCTCTGCATCCTTGCCAACATCTATCTGTTGCTTGAGTTGTTAATTTTAGCCATTCTGACAGGTGTGAGGCGGTATCTCATTGTGGTTTGGATTTGTATTTCCTGATGATGAGTGACGTTGAGCATCTTTTCATGTGTCTGTTGGCCATCTGGATGTCTTCTTTGGAAAACTGTCTATTCACGTCCTTTGCCCGTTTCTTCGCTGGGTTATTGTTATCATTTTATTTTTTATTTTTATTTTTTGGTGTTGAGTTTGATAAATTCCTCATAGATTTTGGATGCTTGCCCTTTGGATACTATGCCATTTGTAAATATCTTCTCCAGCAGTCTGTGTTTCAACAGGCCCTCCGGGTAATCTGATTCATGCCGAAGTGAGAGCCACTATACGGAAGACATCTCGGAAAACTCTCCCCAAGTTCCAGGAGTCACTTGGTAAGGGGCAATTGAGTGCTACCAAAGCCTATCAGATGCCAAATCATTCATTTCATTCCAGAGACCGCACAGTGATCACCGGACTATCCCACTTCCTAGTAGTAATGAACTTGAGATCTTTTGGACAGACTCAGCCAATGGGCATTCCAAAGCCTGAATGATTCTTCTTTTTTCCTTCTTCCTCTTCTTCCTCCTCCTTCTCCGTTTAACAGCTTTGAGATATAACTCACATGCCCCACGATTCACTGTTTAAGGCACATCATTCAATGGCTTTTAGGGTATTCCCATTGTACCACTGTCACCACAGCCGATTTTAGAACATTTTTGTCACTCAGCAAGAAATCCCGTACCCATTAGCAGGACCCCCGCCTTTGGCCCTGGGTCATCACAAATCTATAGTCTGTCTCTATGGATTGGTGTAGTCGGGACATTTCATGTTGATAGAATCATGTGGTCTTTTGTGACAGGTCTGCCACTTGGCATAACTTTTGATCCATGTTGTAGCCTGTGTCAGGACCTCATTTCTTTTTGTGGCCAAACGATATTCCATTGTATGGATATACTACCTGCTATTTGTCCATTCATAAGCTGACGGACATTTGGGGCTGTTACGTTAAATGTTTGGGTTGCACCTTGTGGCCATTATGAACAACGTGGTTATGAACATTCACGGGCAAGTTCTTGTGCGGCCGTAGGTTTTCCTTTCTACCCAGAGGTAGAATTGCAAAAGCTGTGGAAAGCCACAGCCATTCCGGGGCCCCTTTTTGGGGTCTGGACCCACTCTAGTCGGGTAGCTTCCTCAGGCATAGAATTCCTTCTTGAGACATTCTGCATATATACTCTTTCGGCCCAAAAGAACGTTTCTCAGCCGGGGAAGGTCTTACTTAAATAGCCTCGCCAATATCCCCGTCGGTCCTCCCGTCCCTCCAGCCTGCCACTCTTGGCACGACCCACTGTGTTCCTTGGATCTCTTTTCGCACCCACCGTGTTGCCAGCCGAGGTTAACCCTGAGAGCTAACCAGCCAATCAGTCCTAGGATAACCCTTTTGGCACTGGGGAAAATGGGGTGGACAGAGGATGGGTAACTCACCCCACTTTTTACAGCTGGCACGAGACCCAAAGGGGGACTTGAATTCATCAGCCCGTTTCTTTTAGTGAGGCCACGGCCTTACCCCAGGGGGCCAAGTGGTGATGGCGGGGCACGAGATCAGATTGTAACGCTTGACACGAAGGTAGGTGGTCATTAGCAGCTCGGAGAACCCCTGGGCACTGGGGCAGTGCGCTCATCCTGCAAATCCGGGTAAGGAGCAATCCCGGCGCACCCTGGGCTCAGGGCTCCAGGGGACCTGCCTTGCGTGGACGCGAGGGGACCCGTCCTAGAGTGCTTCGGAAGATCCAGTCACACCCGTTCACCGAGCCCTTCCCGCTGACCATTCTGAGGGCTGTGGGACTGGGGGTTCAGCAGCGGCAGTAGCCTCCCTGAGGGGCCCTTCCCCTGCAGGGCGGGTGGCGTCTACACCGTCTGGCATCGATCAGTCGCTTCGCCTCTGAGGCTGCGGGGGCTGGATGTGGACCCCGAGGAGGCCTCCTGCCTTTCCCAGGCTTACAGACCCCCCCACCCCCCAAAATCGGCCTTTCCCAGGGAGGTCCGCAGCCGGCAGCATCACAGTCAGGGAGGGACGTGCTAGTGACTCCTGCTGAAGCCGAGTCCCGGGAGACGTGGGGGGGGGGGGGGCCTGGAATCTGTGGTCCCAACGAGCTCTCCCCTCACTCCGACTCGATGCATGCGAGAGCCTGGAACCGTAGGCGAAGGTGCATTTTCATTCCCAGAGGATGCTTCCGAGTTTTGTGTTCTTCCCGAGCGTGAGGCCGAATGGGGCAAGTCGCCCAGGGTAAACTGAGGGCTCTGCGTTGTAATCCTGCTTTTGTGGAGCCCCAGCTGCCTCCTGCCCACACGCCACTGTGCAGACAGTGACAGGGCAGAACAGAATGGCGGCTCAGCCCTCCTCCTGTCCCCGTCGCCGGCCTGCGGCTGAGCTAATGACTCTCATTTCCTCTGGAAGCTTTTTAAAGGCTGCGATATTAACACCTCCCGGAAGAATGCGACTTTCTTCCGCGGTGGGCTTGCGCGAACAGAGCCGCGGCGTTTCTGCTGTTGCCAAAGCGCTGCAGCGTGTGTGTGTGTGTGTGTGTGTGTGTGTGTGTGTGCATGCATGCGTGCGCACGTGTTTGCGTGCGTGCGCGCGCGCGTGGGCACGCACCCGCACGCATGCGCGCACACACACATGCACATACTTTACTTTTCCTCCTTCGTGAAAATTAAACGAGACAATACGTGGAAAGGGCTTGAACAGAGTCAGGTATTCAAAAAAACAACAACAACAACAACAAGAGTTCTCATTTTACAAGGTGTTGTGCTCCACATTCTCTGTTGCACTTTCTGGAACTCTTCTCATTTAGCTGCATGAATGTGCCTCTTGCGCTCGGGCTCCTGGGGGGGGGGGGGGGCTTGGCCAACGGCAGGCATCAGGGGACTATTGAAGGACGGGAGGAGAGGGTCAGATTATTAATTCCCCTGGTTCCCTGCCTACCAAGCCCTGGCTGCCAGTGGCTGGGTTTCCCTCCATGAAGCCTTGGCTTCTGCCGGCCGGTCCCTCCAGGAACATCCCCCCCTCCTCCCTCCCCACCACTTCAGTCCTGGAGAGGTGTTTCAGCAGTTTCTAGCCACAGCTGGCCCTGGAATGTTCCACCTTAACCCTGCTCTTACCTTAGTCGACAGTTCCTTCACTAATTCTCCCCAGTAATTCTCCCTCTAATTCTCTCCACACCCCTCTCGAGTGTGCACCTGCTTCCTGCCAGGACCTGATGGATAGAAGCGATGATTGGCTGAATTCAATACAAGGAAAATCCTGAAACGACGTGACTGTCCCAGGCACTGCACATCCGTCTCCAGCTGCTGTGGGCGTTAGCTATTCACAGGAGAAGAAAGTTCTCGCCCTCTGGGTGATGTCAGGCAGTATCGGCATGGCTGCCTCTTCAGTGTGAGGCCAGACAGACGTCCACCCGCTGTTTCTCCGTCTTCAGCCCTAACATCACTCCGTCCTAATGCCCTCCTTTGCAACCTGTTCCCCTCAGGAAGTCAAAGATAAATCTTGTCCCGACAACACATTGTTGGACAGAAACCACAGTGATGCATCACAAGCCCAGGAACACCCAAGATCGCCGGGAGCCTGATGCTTGCCTGGATCCTTCAAGGGCCTTGGCTCTGAGGACACCTTGCTTTCAGACTCGTAGCCTCCAGAATGGTGGGAGAATCAGTTTCCATTATTTGAAGCCACCGGGTTTGTGGTTACTTATTGGGGGCAGTCCTGGGAAAAAAGTACCTCCGGGTTCCAGGGGTTCTGCCACCGGGCTGACAGCTGCCCTCCTCGAATGAGACACGATCCCCACCAGCCTTCTCAGTCTCCCTCCAGCACTCCCTCGTCCTCTCTTTCTGACCCCATCCTACCCGTTCCAAGTGGCCGCTCCGCATTGTAACTCGGACGGAGTCTCACAGCGTTGACTTCCGGAGCAGCTGCTGAGCTGGGGACCGCGCGGGGTAACGAACGAGCCCTGGAGGCAAGAAAGGAGCTTATGGAGGGAATGGGTCCTCCCTTCCGCCCACTGCTCCCAAGTGTACTTTCTCCCTGTAAACATTCCAGAGAGGTCCAGACTCCCAGGGAACATGCCTGCCCATGCTTCGACTCTTCCCCCGTCTCTTACATTCAGGTTTGCACCCCCCAAACGGAGCCTGAACATTTCAGTCCTGGCCTCCGGTGCTGAGTTTTAGCTGACCCTGGGAAGACACAGAGGCATCACCCGATCGAATTAATGAATGGCTCTGGGCCTCAGTTTCCTCCTCTGTCAAGCGGGAAAATTAACAGTCCCTACTTCATACAATGAGTGGGAGAATCAGGTGAGCCGACATATGCGAAGCAAGATGTATTCGCAGCAAAGGACCCAAGAGAGGGGTCCACACCCAAGAGTATTAGCCCGATACCGTTAATACTGTTTTGGCAAGGTCTCAGTTCGTAGGTTTTTTAAAACACCCTGATTATCATAACAGGGAAAAACTATCTCCTGGTCCCTTTTTACAAAAACAAAGGGTCCCTGGCTTAACTGGAAGCAAGTTCAACAGCAACAACCACCTTGTGACCATGCTGGGTGCCCGGCTAAGCTCTTTGTGCACATTTAATCCTCACAACGACCCTCTGAGGTGGGCCTGGATCCACGTGAACGGTGAGAATCGCTGATTCGTAGGCAGATTCAGCCCCAGGTCACACAGCCAGGTCAGAGAGCACGTGGGACTCGAACTCCAGAATTCCGACTTCGACGTCCATGGTCTCCACACCAAAGCCAGGTGCCGGCTCCAGTGATGGGAGTGGGGTTTTTCCCGGAAAAAACGAGAGCTGACGTTTTCCCGTGGCCAATCAGAAAGGAGCTAAGCACTGTGATGCTAGTAAATCCCTAGGATAAAAGACGTTATATAAGCATCCATTATTATTACGGTTGGAAGCTAGAACGTACTGTGGAATAGACAGCAAGCATCGGAATGACTGGAAGAGTTCCGTATCACTGATTTCTAGAATGATTTTGGGGGGATGTTTCTACGTAGTCCTTTCACCAGCTGAATGGGGGCTGTATGAACATTGTACCTGGATCTGGAAAAAGTATTCACTTTGGCAATACATATTCTTGCCATCCAGGAACGTAAGATAGTCATGCATTTACTAAAAGAGAAGCTTGATTAAAGCTTGTTGGGGACTTCAGGGGCGCCTGGGTGGCTCAGTCGGTTGAGCGTCCGACTTCGGCTCGGGTCACGATCTCACAGCTTGTGGGTTCGAGCCCCGCGTCGGGCTCTGTGCTGACAGCTCGGGGCCTGGAGCCTGCTTTGGATTCTGTGTCTCCCTCTCTCTCTGCCCCTAACCCACTCGCATTCTGTCTCTGTCTCTCTCAGAAATAAATAAACATTAAAAAAAAAAAAAACTTGTTGGAGACTTTGGATAAGTCACCAAACCTCCCTGAGCCTCAGTTTCCTCCCTTGTCAAACAAGGGGTGTGCATTAGACGAGAGGCCGTTTCCGACTCTGGAAATACATTTAAAATATAATCTTGAAAAAATAAATACTTTGTTTAGTGTTGACAAAGCTTCTGTCTCTAAAACTTCAAAGTCACCATTGTATTATTGGTTAGGGAGAAGAATCGGTTATTGAGAGGATAGGAGATGTCCTCTGATGATCTGCCCCCTGCCTCTTCCCCCCCGAGCTGTACGATTCAGCCACACAAATTACTACTAGATTTTTTAAAACACCATGATCATTCTTACGTCCTGACCCTTGCACGATCTTTCAATAGCACGGGACACTCTCCATCTCCCCTTTCCATTCGCCTGGCTCTCCTAATTCACCCTGCAGACTCCAGCTGAGCCGGCACCTCTCTGGAGAAGGCTTCCTTGACTCTCCCATGTGGATAGTGCCTGGCTGGGCATTCTTGTTTGTTTCAAGTGCCATTATTATATACCACTTTCCAAACTCTAGTGTTCTTGCTTCTTTAGTTTTTAGACACTTCTAGATGGTAAGGTAGAAATCTTATGTTATTCACCCTTGCATCCCATTTCTAAACGGAGTATCTGGCCCATAATAGGTGCTCAATAAATACATAGTGTGGCTCTTGTAGAACTTTAAGCTCTGAGCAGTTTTCAATCACTAATAATTGCATGAGAGTTTAGTGCCTTGGAATAAGATTTTCACCTCTGTGGTTGTCAGTTGGTTCCTCTGAGTGCCACTGTCTTTAGAGAGCCGCTCCATGTATCACCAGCGTGGTGTGGCTACCCAAAGGGCGTTTGGGCATTTACTCTATGACCAGCTGAGAAACACGCTGTTTTCACTTTTCTGGAACGGAGAAGGAAGCGCATTTTTGCAAAGTCTCCCCGAGGGCCATGGAACCACGGGGATTTTCCTTGCCTCCTATGTAGAGATGATCCAGACCTGTGAAAGTGGCCTCAGAATGGATCTAGTTCCAACATTTCAGGAAAGAACTGCAAAGGACCACTTGTCACCGTTTAAGGTGGGTCCAATGCAAAGCTCCCCAAACCACACAAGGAATAGAACACCCCTAATCCAAACAATGAGGAAAGAGATCCATCTACAAATTCTGACTTTGAATCCCTTAAAAGAATAGTCCAGAGGAGGCCAGGGATAAATATCTGAGCGTCCTGAGTGTCTTACGTGTTCCTAATCTCTATAACCAGTGATGAATTCATCCCTACCCCCTCTATATAGTGGCTCTCTGATTTTGATCAAGGCCCTACACTGAGTATAAATTCTTTCATGTGTAAAATGGAGAACATAATACTCATTAATCTACTCCCTTTTCTTTTGAGTTGTCAGTCGATAATCCAACCAATAACGTTCCGACTGACAACAGGAAGACAATTTGATAGAAGGGATCTAGGATTTTTTAAATTTGCCTTCTGCGTCGGGGTTGAAGAAAGGACGGAGGTAAAGGTATAGTCACGGTTTAAAGACCGGAGGTCTTTGATCAGGTCTGCGGAAACTCCTCTTCCTCTAGTGGATTCGGGAGGTTGGAAAGGAGTGACCGGGACTCCAGCTCAAAGCCCTGCTCTTCGACACTCTTTGATGCCTCAGGTAAGTCATTGCAACTCTCTGGGTCCCTTCAGTTGTGAAAATTGGGATAATAATATTCAGTTGTCAAGATCATTATGAGGATGAGATTATAATCGTGTCTGCGGGGTGCTCAGGCAAGCCGGGCACAGAGTGACAGCGCGGGGGTTGAGAAACATTCCTATCCTATTTTCTAGGCTGCCGCAGTCCTGCCCTCTGGGACTGCATTTCTGCCGTCCGCCCCATGAACGTGGAAGCACAGCCTGGGATGCTTTCCGTCTTCTGCCAGTCACCAAGCCTTGTGAACTAAGCAGGTGCGCGGTGGAGGGGTGAGGACACGGGTGCTGGAATCGGCAAAAAGTGCCTTGGGTAGCTGGAGTTGTGTCTCCTTCATAGGATGTTGTGAGTACGAGATGGGAACATTCCCGGTGCTCGGTGGTAAGCACCCCATAAATGATACCTGTTAACCATCATAGGCAATGCGGGCTCAGCTCCAACGCGCCCTCCGCTCTGCAGATTCTCCCGATCACACAACGAAGATACAGTCGATCTCTGAGCTGCCCTAACACATGGCCCGCATGTCTTCCCAGCGTGAAAGGGTCAGGCGGCCACGCGACTAGACTTAGCAGGGTGCCAGAGACTTCCATAGCACGTCACGTTTAACAGTCGCCTGCCCTGGGCCGTCAGGAAATTGACAGCAAGTGAGAAGCGACTGAAGCATGCGGGTGAAAGTTGCAGTTTTAATAAGACCACGGAGACGACTCTTTATGTGTAGGAGAGAAAGGACTTCATCAACTCCTGGAGTCAGTGGCGCCCCAAGACAGGTGCACGGGGCAGTGCTCTCCAGCTTTGCCGGAAAAGGGAACTGAGGTCACTCGAAGGCCGACAGGCCGTTTAACCTTTCAGATCCAACTTTGCTTAGTCCGATCGGCTAGAGACAGAGCAGTTTGCACCTTATGCCCGCAGAGGAAGAATGAACTCGGTGGATCACTCACAAGTAGGACGTGCGGGCTCGGCTCTGTGTAGTAGGCGTGCAGACAGGCGTCCCGGGTCCAGACCCCGGCAGCAGTGGAGACAAGGGGAGGCGGGGAGCAGAGCGGGCAAATTAACTAACCCCTGTAGGTTTCCACTCGCACCACTTCCTCCCTCTCTGTGAAATTTTATCTTCTCTGTTATTATCCCAGGGGCCGCTTTGCAAAGGCCTCACACCCGAAAGACCTGTTGGATGAGAAGGGCGCTATGAGGTTTCAGGTGTCAGGGCAGGCACGGGAGTGCTTTTCCATGAAACCTAAGCGGATGGCGCCTCCCCGCTTCAACAAAGGAGACCAGACACTTGCCAAGGCACCAAACACGTGCGCAGGAGGCATTTCGGGAGAAGGGAAGGGGAGTGTTGGTTCAAGGGTAAGGTCCCAGCTCCCCGTCAGTGTGAATGGGCCATTTACAAGCTACTTACGGTGGAAATGATATATTTAAAGACTCAATTTAGCCTCTATTGTTTGGTTGAAAGGCAAACTGTGCTAGGGGCATGGTTTCAATTCTTGTGTTCCTGGGCTCTTCCTTACACTCTTGTCGAATGTTGGGCAGGTTGCTAACACATTCAGATTTTAGAAGGAGGGAGCAGTGGCCCAACTGGTTGAAGGAGGACTGATGTGGCTTATCTCTGAGACACTGATTTTTTTTAAAATGTTTGTTTATTTATTTATCGGAGAGAGAGAGGACAAGCGGGTGAGGGATAGAGAGACAGGGAGAGAGAGAATCCCAAGCACGGTCTGCACCCCAAGACGGTGATTCTTAACATTTGGGAATTCATAGACAAGTTTGAGAATCTGATAAAATGTAAACTTTCTTTCCAGAAGAAAACATGCTCATTAGACTTTTAGCATACGTCTCTGGGGGAATTTGTAGACACTTGGAATCAATCTGCAGACCGTGGGTCCCTGCTCTAAAGGATTCTGTCCTCATGTTTTTTTTTTCCTCTCTTCGCATTTTATGACTACGAATTCATTCCAAGAGGGAGTAAACCACAGGGACATCAATTCTGCCCTCAAGACACTAATTTCAAATTCAATATTCCAGAGAGTGTCCGGTTCAAAAATGTTAAATCTGTTATTTCCTGATCTTTAATCCGTACCATACAGTAGTATACAATTTTAATCAAAATGTCATCAAATTATAAGCCATAGTTTTCTTTCTGTACATTTGTAAATGAAAATTTCCCAATGAATCAATCTTTCTTTCCACTTGCATTGTGGTTTGAAAGATTGCTGCCCCCCCTGCCCCAGGAAGGTATTTTGACCCCAGCCTGTGAATATAAACAAATAAAATGATCACATTGTGATGCAAATGAATATCCCCCTGCAAAACCCCTTTGGCCTCATTTGGTTTGGGAAATCTCTCCATATGACCATTGTTTTAAAATGTCAGGAAAACAGACTTAAGGACTGACCATTTCACAGAAGCGCTGGGTTCACACAATCCTTGTAAAAATCTGCTTAGCCAACGGGGCATTTTAAGGATCCATCCAATGGGTCAAACAGGAGATGAGTCAGGTGGGAGGGGAGAGAGGTGTAGCCCTAGAGATTGCGACGGAGAGGAAAATGTCAAAAAGCGTCACAGCCAGAACACGGCTCACGTCCCTATTTGGAGAAAAAAAGTATATCCCAAGGCACATCCTTCTTTCGTTCTTAAGCATTTGTTCAGACCGGCTTATTCATTTATTTGTTTCCAAAGCCCACATCAGCATCTGGCCCATTTTCTTCCCGCACATTCTTCCTCCTGTCCCATCTTCCGGCACAAATGTCAGAGTGGGAGGCAAAACTATCTGCTTGTACCTCATCCTTTGCTGGAGAGCCTGCAGTCCTAGTAGACTCCGCTCCTTAGACCAAGGTGTTTCGTGCCCAGCCTCTTCCACTTTATTATTATTTTTTAAATTCATCATGGTTTATTGGCTGATAATAATGACAATTCCTGTGGATTCCATACCTACTATAGACACGTAAGGCACTGTGCTTTTCTCGTCTGTCACCAATTTTGACAACAGTTCTGCCAAGAGAAATAAAGATCTAGACGATGGTAATGAATAAATAAATCGGAACACACTTATAAGTGAAAAAGGTAATTGTAATGGAATCGGGAGAATTATCTGACATCCTTCTAGGCTCATATATCGAAAAGGCCTGTTTCACTTTACACGGGGGATGTTTCTGGAATGATCGAGGCTTCAATGGGATTATAATCATTACTCTAATGTGAAATATGCTCTCTCTGTTTAATTTCTCAGAACTGGCCGGGACTGGGGCATGGGGGGAACCAAAGACAGGATTTACATCAGGGAGGGAGGGGGTCCCAGGAAACAAGTGAGGACCTTCATGCTGAGATGGGGTGTGGTGGCGGAGAGGGTTCCCGGAGCGAGGAGGATGCTGGGAAAACCGATGCACCCGGAACTGGCCACGCTGCCCTCTTTTCAGCGTCACCCCCACTGGATTCCGACCGGTTAGCAAGAAATCGCGTGTACCGCTCTCGTCTGAATGTGGTAGTTGTTCTATTTTGAAAACCCTGCCCATGGTAGGCAGGAGAAGTACTTGTGGAATGAATGAAATGATCACCAGCACCCCTGAGCCAGATGATAACTAAGTTAAAAATCCTCCTCATTAAAATGCGGTTTGAAAGCTGAGGCCCCCTTAGAGCTGACTGCCTTTTATCGGAACCAGGGTGGCCATCTGTCAGAAATCAATGCCTTTGAGGTCATTCTCCATAATTCTGCCTCTCTGAATTTATCAGTCATGGAATCTCTGAATTTATCCCCCTCCCTCCACACACACACACACACACGCACACACTTTTTTTTTTTTTTTTTGCTTTTCGCGATGACCATCTTGATGATGACGCTATTCTACTACTCGTCGTATTCGTGGCTTTCGTGGAGCACGGACAGAGCCCCGCGTGTCCGTGAACCGTATCCCCGCTTTACAGACGGAGCAACTGAAGTTCAAGGAGCCGAGGGCCCAGTTGGTAAGCAGGTGCGCGGGTTTCTGTTCCACGTTGTGCCCTTCCAAGCCAGGGCCCTGGAGCCCGGTGCGGGGGCACTCCGTCAAGGTGGCTGACAAGTGGGGGGCAGGGACCGTGTGAAATGCAAATTACAGTAGAGCTGAAGGCTCCTGAGAAATAGGAGACGCAGAGGCTCCGACGTCAGGTCAGCTCGGTTTAGTCTGGAACCAGGAAGCCCTCCCTGTTCTATAAAGTTGTGCCCCGAGAGCCTGCGGTTCGGCGGGCAAAATGCACGGAGGTGATCTGGCCGGGCCGGGGGTTGCCATCCTGCTCTGCTCAAAAACATGGTTTATGGGGCGCCAGGTGGCTCAGTCGGTTGAGCGTCCGACTTGCTCAACCCATCTTGCTGTAAAGCGCCCATCTTGCTGTAAAGATGATCCCCGATGTCCCCGTTGGGACGCTGTGCCTCAGGCAGGTGAGGTGACACGGCCAAGGCACACCCTGGAGAGTGTCAGTCTGGGACAGAAACCTGGTCTGTCCGGCTAAGCTTCAGGCGGCTCCTTGATGCTGTGTCTGCAGGAGGCTCACAGGTAAGGCCGAGGTGCCCACTCCCCGCGAGGGCCCTTCCTCGAGCCGAGGGCTGGGTCCCTGCACTGTCCACCCCACTGAGCTGGGGCAGGCGCCACCCTCCTTCCTCACTGGCCCTCTTCCCACAGCAACTCAGTGACATTTGTGACGCTAGGAACACGGGGTTTTGCAGCAGCCTTCACCCGAGGCGAAATTCACCTGTAATCACGTCCCTGGCTCTCTTTTCTGAAACTCCTTTGCTTTGCTCACAAATCAAAGGCTACAGCTAGTTCCCTACCTCGCAGAATGCTAAGCCACAGACCAGAACGCCTGGGCATAAGGTAGCGCAAAGAACCTGGGCTCCGTTATAAGACAAGCTGGTTCCCAATCCTGTCATTTAATTGCTGTGTGATCTAGGCAAGTCGCTTAACCCCTCTGAACCTCAGTTGGCTCATAGTTAACTCCCAAGGTAAATGTAAAAAAAAAAAAATGTAAATGTAACAATAAATGGAAACATAGCAGTGTGGGGCCTAACAGGGAGAGAAAGTAGTAGATTCTGGATAACTTGGAGCTATTTTTATCATTTCCAGCACTTCATGGGTTTGTGGTTTAAGCGGAAGCCTGTGCCTATGCCACGCCTCAGTTTCTTCCTCTGTAGAATGGAAATAATCCGAGTCCCCTGCGTGTCTCATCCATTCTTACAAAAGCTTTATAAGAGATTGTACCTGATTACTGGAAAAGACTGGGCTCCCTCAATGGCTAAGGGAGAAAACTTCCCGTCACCTAGGTAAACATCCACGGCCCTTATAGAATTACATAACTTCTTTTCCTCCAGAGGTTATTACGCTTGATAAGCATTAATTTATTCATTTTCTCATCTTCCATTTTAACACCATACACGGAGGACTTTAAAAACTTTTTTTAATGTTTATTTATTTTTGAGAGGGAGAGAGAGAGAGCACGCGAGCGAGTGAGCAGGGGAGGGGAAGAGAGAGAGAGAGAGACACAGAATCCCAAGCAGGCTCCAGGCTCCGAGCCGTCAGCACAGAGCCCGACGTGGGGCTCGAACTCACGAACCGTGAGATCATGACCTGAGCCGAAGTCGGACGCTTAACCGGCTGAGCCACCCAAGAGCCCCCAGTGAGGACTTCAATAAGCCGAACCCCGGGGAACACAGCACTGAGCCAATAGAACGCTTTTCTCCAGCTGGAGGAAGCCCGGTGCTGACCCAAACCCAATTATGATCACAATTGTCTCCACAGTCCGGTGGGGGGAAAGGAAGCTGGACTAAGACAGAGCGAGGACAGGGCCACCAGGGACAAGATGAATGGTGAGGTCAAGACAAAGGAAGCCGAGAAACACCGTGAATATCCGCTAGACTGTGAGCTCCATGAGGCCGGGAGCTGGGTTTGATTTTGCTCATGGACGTAGGGGAGGTGTGGATGGGAAGCTGTGAGGCATCCCCCTGGCCCGGCCCAGGACGGGGGCACACGTTCCCCCCCAGCCGCTCAGAGTGTTGGCTGCTGCTGTTCACAGCTCTGTGCCTCGCAAGAAGAAAGTTCCTGGCCCCAAGATTTGTTCCCTCCACGGGCGTAGCCCAGTGAGTGGTCGATACGTGGTACAGAGGACGGGCCCGTTGCCTCAGCTCAGGACGACTCTGAGAGGCCGTCCCCTGCTCCAGAACACTCTGTGGGACCGGGTGAGGCCTTGGTCGACCCCACATCACAATTCAACTGCTCCCTTTGCCCAGCTCTGTTTTCCGCACTTACCGACAGATCTCGAACCCGAAAGCACTTCTCAGGAAACCTGAGAATTTACAAATCTACATTTCACTGTTTGTCTCCGGGGCAGCTCAAGCCGAGACCCTCACTGTCTGTGGAGGTCCAAATGGGCATCGCAAAGAGGTCAAGCGGCCCGCAAAGTCAACTCCATGTCGTCGAAACATCCCTTCGGGGAGGACAGCCACCCATGAATGATGCCGCCATGGCGTATCATTTCTTTGACGGACAGATTCTTGAATGATTCCCGCAGGGCACAGTAAGCAAGAAAACCCGAGGTGATCACAACCCCCTAACCATCAGTTAACCGACTTTTAAAAAAAACCTTCACCATCCCCAAGGCTTCGCCACGTGTGAAATCCAATAGACGTAACACTTTTCAAAGGGACATTAAGCCCTCACTAATTTTCATCTGGACGAGTGAACCGAAAGGAGAGAGGGCAGGCTGTGCATCGCTCAGTGTCTCTCGGGCCGGGTTCAAATTACGCTAGTGTAAGTGGGTCAGGAGTACGGGAATTAAGTTACCCTTCCGATGTTGTGGATGTAACCCTTAGGACCGTCACCCTGGCCGACGGAGAATGCCTGCTTCGCAGCCCAAATACGGCTGAGCTCATACCCTTGGTACTTTCTAAGATTCTCCTTAATAACCATAGTTGGCTTTTTGGCTGAGATTCTCCCTACCTTATTTATTATTTTCTTTTCAGAGGCAATCATTTGTACATCAGACAGAGTGTTGTTTTTGCCCCTGGGTCATTTCTGGTTAGGACAGAGAATGATGGAGACCAAGATAAATCCCCTTTACCACGATCCTTGCCCTTAAGGTAATAGTCTTGTGGACTCCAAACCCTGCCTCTGCTATGTTATTATCACTCTGGGCTAAGTGGACAGCAGGCCCGCCTGGAAATGGCCACTTGGTGGTTTTTAAAGATTCCAGGACATTTATCCCCAGAGGATCTACTAACGAAACTTGTTGTAACTGTCAGCGGTTACAGGCCAGGCAAGATCTCTTTGTTCTAGGCTCTTTGCGTTCGGTATTCTGGAGTCTGCACGAGAGCCAAATATGTACATACGTATTATTTGTTTATACTTTACACATGGCAAAGCAACTTCAGAAAAGCAAAAAGATGACCCGAGGTCGCATAGTCCTAATTGGGATAGCCAGACCTGGGATTCAAACCCAGGAATAGACTAACCGGCACCATTAGGACATTCCGCCCCTTTATTTTTTATTTTTTAATGTTTATTTTTGACAGAGAGAGAGAGAGACAGAGCATGAGCGGGGGGAGGGGCAGAGAGAGAGGGAGACACAGAATCCAAAGCAGGCTCCAGGCTCCGAGATGTCAGCACAGAGCCTGACGCGGGGCTCGAACTCACGGCCCGCTAGTTCAGGACCCGAGCCCAAGTCGGACAGTCAACTGACTGAGCCACCCAGGTGTCCCTCCTTTATTTTTTAAAAGCAATTTTAGCCTGATGAAAACAAACTAAATACAGGAATCCGAAAGGAGGGGAAGCTTTTAACCCACCAGCGATCCCGGAGCAACCGGCTCATTCCTGGTGGCCTTGGGACCTCCCGTGTGGTAGGAGCCCCCTCGACTAAGGAGGGAAAGGGAAGCCGGAATGATACAGAGTCGTCTACTTTTCACAAAAGAATAGACTAGGTTGAAAGGGGGGAAAAAAGAAAGAAAAGAACTTCACGAAGCGGGTCCACAAGGAAAATTATCTGCCTTGAACTTAGCCGTGGGTGGAGAAGGAAAAAAGTGTTCCTGAACGCACCTCCCGCTCGTCTGCGTGCTGGTGCGTCTGGAGGACGACCCTCCCTGCCTCCTGGCCGTGCCGGCCCCGGACCGCGTGGCTGGTTGTCACCTGCTCTTAGGCCCACCCTGGGGCTCAGGTTGCGGGGGTGCGCCTTTCTCTCTGGTCCTTCTCTGCCCCCGGCTGAAGGTGCTTCTGCTGATGTGGCCCCTGGACGCTTCCTCCTCCTTCACCCGGGGTGGGGGGGGGGTGGAGTTGTTCCCTCCTCCCAGCCCTAATGGCTTTTCGCTTTTGATCTGGGGGTGACAGGCGACTTGAGGCTTCTGCTCCTTAGGGGAAAGGGTCTGAGCGATGTGTCCAGCTTTACCTGCAGCTGGCCTCCGCCGGTGGGGGATGCTGTCTGCCCCTGGCCCTGCCTCTGGTCCCGCTTATAAGCATCCAGTGGGTGTTCATACTGAAGAATCCCGAGTGGCTGGAAACTCGCAGTGTGTGCGCCTCCCAGAGCCTCCGTCTGTCATGGTAGCCTACCCTTGACCTCTAAAGGTTTGTGAAAGAAACACAGCTGCTTTCTTCCACACGCATTCGGTAGCCCGGTCTTCCCCCTGTGTTCTGCCACAAGGTGACTCTATGCTCATGTCCCATCTCTCCCCCCGGGCGGGGGGGGGGCCCTCTCACCAGCTCCCGTCAGTCCGGGATGGGTGAGAACAGAGCTAGCTCCTTCCCCGAAATGCCCTCCCCAGGCCTCTTTGTCATAAAGCAAAGTGACTCTACTCCCTGAAGGAACATTGCGGGGGATAAAGAACGAATGCACCCGAGGGAACAGGTAAAACGTTAGGACTTTTCTAGACCCAAGTCCTGGGCACGCCGTAGCAAAACGTCGACATGGATGAGCCAAATGAACCAAGAGGAGTCTGCTGTGCCTGTCTAAGCTTTCGGACGATGGAGCGTCCGAAAGGCTAAGAATTCCCATCTCTGAAGACAGAAACGCTTGGATGGGAATTTCAAGCGGTCACCCCCTTGGGTAAATCACTTAACCTCTCTCCAGGCTTCAGTTTCCCCTCCTGTGCAATGGGGCTCACGGGCGGTTAAAAAGATCAAAAGAGTTACGGTGTGCGAGAGCGTTGAGCGCGGTGCCTGGCACACAGTAAGCGCTCAATCAATGCAGCTGTTGCCGTCAACTCTCCTGATATCAACGTCTCCTACCGTCCGCTGGTCTTGCGTGTATCCCACAGCGGTCCTTCGTGGAGTGGAGGATGAACAGGCAGCGAGCAGGAAGGATCGAGTCACTGGCCAACGGGACCTTGGGACCTAACGCAAATGATACTACCTTAAAAATGTACTCGATGTGGGGCTCACCCATTTAATTTGCTCTTTTCCCCCCTTTGAGTGTGGAACAGACGTATGCGTGCATGTCATGGGTTGTAGAAGCTGGAGGGTGAATAAGCCATCAGAAATCCAGTATTTAGGTCTGTGCCTGCATCATCGCCGAGCACGGCTCGGGGCTAGCTTGGCTGAAGCTCTTATGGGAAGGAAATTCCGGGGAATGAGTACAGGGTGAAGTGCAAACGTCGGAAGAAGTAGGGAAACAGGAGAACGCAAAGGAAGATTCCATGGACACGGCTGATCGATCCTGTGACCTGTTTCTTGGAAGGACCCTAGGGAAAGGCAGATGACGAATTTGCTAACTCCTGGGCCATCACAGGTGTTTGTAATAACAAGCCAGCTTTGCAAGCCGTTTCATGCAAACCGATTTAATATTCTTTTGTGGCAGATTGATTTGTCAATAGATTTGCCTATAGATAAGCAATAAAGTAAGTAATAAACGTAGCCTTTCTCTGTTTTCAAGTTTTTATTTAGTTATTTTTTTTTATTTTTTTTTTTAAATTTTTTTTTTCAACGTTTATTTATTTTTGGGACAGAGAGAGACAGAGCATGAACGGGGGAGGGGCAGAGAGAGAGGGAGACACAGAATCGGAAACAGGCTCCAGGCTCTGAGCCATCAGCCCAGAGCCCGACGCGGGGCTCGAACTCACGGACCGCGAGATCGTGACCTGGCTGAAGTCGGACGCTTAACCGACTGCGCCACCCAGGCGCCCCTTTATTTAGTTATTTTGAGATCGCGAGAGAGAAAGAGAGAGAGAGAGAGAGGGAGAGACCACGCTCAGGGAAGGGACGGAGGGAATCCCAAGCCAGCTCAGAAGTGCCTGAGGCGGGGACTCGAACTCACGAACCCTGAGATCACGATGTGAGCTGAAATCAAGGGTCTGCCGCTTAACCAACTGAGCCACCCAGGCGCCCCTCAACACAGCTTTTCTTATCATCAATAAGACAGATGACCCCATCATAGCAAACTTAGCAAACATAGCAAGGTCTTTACCTCGTCCCGCCAGCCCTTCAGCCCCTGTGTCAGACGGCTGTCCAGTCCCTCCCTGCAGGACATGGCTGCCTGGCTTCCCACAGATCTCCCATCATGCCCCGCGCTTTCTGGAGCACAGCCTTTGTCCCCGTGCGCTCTAATTGTCCAGTTAAGTCTTCGCCCAAATACCGTGAACCTCCTCGGGTCACATATTTTGTTTTTGCATTCTTGGTGTCAGGATGGGTCCCTGCAGGAAGGCTTGGAAGGAATTAACGGGTCCTTGCCGGAGCAACACGTCGTGTCAGACAAAACATTCACCTGAGTTTGAGTCCTGTCTTGAAGCCAGTGTTCCCCCGCCCCCCCTCCACGGTGGGCCTTCAGCAATGATTTGACCGCAGCCTCAAGAGGGACACTGAACCACAGGCCCCCAGCTCAGCTGTGTCCTGTTTCTTCACCCACCGAAGCTGTGACGTAATAAATGTTGGTTGTTTGGGGCGCCTGGTTGGCTCAGTCGGTTAGGCGCCCAACTTCGGCTCAGGCCACGAGCTCACGGTTCATGAGTTCGAGCCTCGCGTCGGGCTCTGTGCTGACGGTTCGGAGCCTGGAGCCCGCTTCGGATGCTGTGTCCCCCTCTCTCTCTGCCCCTCCCCCGCTTGGGCTCGGTCTCTCAAAAATAAATAAATGTAAAAAAAATGGTTTTTTACACGTTTGTTGTTTTAAGTGGCTAAATTTTGGGGTAATTTGTTCCGCCTCAGCCAATAACGGGTACATTGGCTGTATATCCTGAAGCAGTGATTCACTCCACTCCACTTTCTGCCCCTTTGAAAATGAAGATAATACCACCAACTTCCACAAGGCTCTCGAGGGATTCAAATGGTATGCAAATCAAAGCGACTCGTATCTCAACGTGTGACACAAAAGTAAGACACACACTCCAGAAACATAGTTCAGGCACTTCGAGGCTTCAATCTCAATTGCTTAGTATCACAGGTTACGAGCTCCTAATTTAACAAGCTAGGGGTGCAGAGCTAATTTCATCATATCGGCTATAGTGCCCCGCTGTGCATTTAATTAATTTAACAACAAATGCCTATGAACACTTACCCTGTTTTCATTTCTCGGCTGGGCATGAACTCCTGGAGTAAAAAAACACAGCATCCTCATCGGGTGCTGTTGTTCTCTATTTCTGTTCAACCTAAGGGCGGCTTTTGTCCCAAGTAGTCAAAGAGAAAGCGGAAGGGGTTCTGTATTCAAAGCCCTAGCCCCGTTTCTGCCTGGACCCTGGGTCCTCGAATGGGTCGAGCAGTCAGCAGCAGATACTCAGCAAGGGCCTTCCCTCGCTCGCGTCGCGCTCACCCCTGAGAATCTGCGGAGCGGGAAATGTGGACTCAGTTCTTCTCGTGGCGCTCAATGTCCAATGGGGGTGAGAGAGCCGGGAAAGCTTCTGGCGCAGTGGAACCAAAAAGTGTGTTGTCGGTCGTGTGACCTACGGTCTTTCCAAGTGCACAGAGCAACCCAGGATAAACCTCCAGGACTGGGGCCTGCTTGCCGTGCTCCGTAACATGGAAAAATAGGAAACCGTGGTATTTAGACAGAACTTTACAATTTTTGCAGCCGCTCCTATCTCTCTATCACCTCATAGTCTGTTTGTTTTTGCAGAGAGAGAGAGAGAGACAGCGTGTGCAAGAACAGGGAAGGGGCAGAGGGAGAGAGAAGATCCCAAGCAGGCCCCGTCCTCAGCTCAGAGTCCAGTGCAGCCCTTGATCCCACGACCCCGGGATCATGACCTGAGCACAAAACAAGAGTGGGGCAATCAACTGGCTGAGCCTCAGAGGCGTCCCACCTCATCGTACTTTTAAAATTGTGTTTGGGCACCTGTTATTTGCAGCACTGTGCTTAATGCCTTGGGGCTCGAGATACATGAGAGAAGATTCTGTTCCCCCAAAGAAAATAATAGCACCCCACTACGACAGCACAAATTGTTGAGGGCCGGGCATTGTATTAAGATCCTTTGTGCACTGTCTCCTTTTATCCACACAAAAACTTTAACAGGAAGATGAGAGTGTTGTTGTCAAAGACGAGGACAAAGGGTCAGGAAAGGGGACGTGACCTAGCCGGGCCCTTTCTCTGCACCTCACCCCCCACCCCCCATCTACTTTGGTTGCTGACAGCGTCACGTTGATACCCTATAGACTATTTCATGGTTCTACAAAAGCATCTTCGTACACCATCTTGTTTATTTTCACGACAAATTTCGACATCAGTAGTATCCCCACTTAAAAGTGAGAAAATAAGGCCCAGGCAGCCTAGGTGATTTGTTCAGGGTCAGTCAGCGAATTTGAGGTAGACCTGAGATTCAGACCTGAGCGTGCGGGAGTGTTACCGCTTAGGGAAGGGATCCAAGCTCACGGGTAAGGTCAGAAGGCAGGCGGCAGGTGCTACAGAGAGCAAGGTCGAGAGGGATCATGGCAGGAGGAAATGAAGGGTCCTCACTGGACGAGTTGCGTCTTTATTTATTTTTTTTTTAATTTTTTTTTTCAACGTTTATTTATTTTTGGGACAGAGAGAGACAGAGCATGAACGGGGGAGGGGCAGAGAGAGAGGGAGACACAGAATCGGAAACAGGCTCCAGGCTCCGAGCCATCAGCCCAGAGCCCGACGCGGGGCTCGAACTCCTGGACCGCGAGATCGTGACCTGGCTGAAGTCGGACGCTTAACCGACTGCGCCACCCAGGCGCCCCGAGTTGCGTCTTTAAGGATGGAGACGGCAGGTAGGGAGGTCCCCGAGGCTATTCCGGCGGGGGATGCAGAGTGAGGGTGTCCCTGCTGAGGAAGAGTCTGAAGATCCGGGTGCTAGAGCTACCCTGCACCGTCCCCTCTGGGTCCGCTCCCCTGCGTCTCATACAACATGATGGTGTTTGTGCCCCACCGCGCTGGTGTGAGAGCTCCAGGGGTAAGGTAGGAGTGGCCTAAAAGTGGTGAAGCACTTTACAAATATCAAGCCTTCTCATCCCAGTTTTAAACGAGAGGCACTTGAGGTTCTGAGTCTTGAGGAACTTGCCCAGGATCACAGAGAAGGTCCAGCAACACCCAGGCGTCAGCACCAAACTCTTTTTTTTTTTAATATATATTTTTAATGTTTGTTTATTTTTGAGAGAGACAGAGACAGGATGAGAGTGGGTTAGGGGCAGAGAGAGAGGGAGACGCAGAATCCGAAGCAGGCTCCAGGCTCCGAGCTGTCAGCACAGAGCCCGCTGCGGGGCTCGAACTCGCGAGCCGTGAGATCATGACCTGAGCCGAAGTCCGGCGCTCAACCCACTGAGCCACCCAGGAGCCCCAGCACCAAACTCTTGAACGACCAGCTGGCGCCACGGGCCCTGAGCCTTAGTCGATGTTGGGAGAGACACCAGTTGCGGAGCTTTCTGTCCATGATGACCTACTACTCTCTGGGATCGTGAAGACATAAGCTAACTAAAGAGAGAAACCCATCTAGACATTCATGGGCTGGAGCAAGGTGGATGGAAGGAATTTATGAGGGATGGTCTGAGCGTCTGGCCCCCTTGCTCTAAAGAGGTTGGGTAGTGTTACTCTCTCTGAACTCCAGCCCCAACTGGTAAGAAAATGTACCTTGGGGGCATGGCAGAGAGCAGCGGTTCTCAAACTTTCTATGGTAAAGTCCATGCGCTCATTGCCATAGTTCCAAATGCATAACATAAACTGCATAGGATTATCAAAGAGATGGAATATGTTGAAATGCACTTACCAAAATGTTTTTAAAAAATTGTGATCTAGCAATGGATACGTGCATGCTTCTTTATTAAAGTATTAAATATAAAAGGTCTAGCGGTGGGTCTATTAAGTATATTTCCAAGTAGACACAAGCATAAATGAAATTTTAAAATAGTTGTAATATCTGTAAATATTTTAAAATATACAGTTTAGGGGCGCCTGGGTTGGGCGCAGTGGGTTGGGCGTCTGATTTCGGCTCAGGTCATGATCTCACAGTTTGAGGGTTCGAGCCCCGCGTCGGGCTCTGCTCTGACAGCTCGGAGCCTGGAGCCTGCTTCGGATTCTGTGTCTCCCTCTCTCTCTGCCCCTCCCCTTTTCATGCTCTGTCTCTGTCTCAAGAATAAATAAACATTAAAAAAATTAAAATAAATAAAATAAAATATACAGTTTATACTGGTGATAAAGTTAGATATTTCTGATTATACTGTTGTAGTTTGTCGGCGATATGTAGAACTGAAAAACATTACATTTTAGTGAGAGGCTACTAAAGTCTAAGCGTTATATTTTCTATTCAAATCTAGGTACAGCCTCCCTTTTCCACCCCTGAATTCTACCCATGAATCCTTTGGGACCCAAGAATATGAATTCCCAGATTAAAGGAAATAAAAAACAAGCTTTTTTTTTTTTTTAAGTTTATTTCTTTATCTTGAGAGGGAGCGCGTGAGTGTTAGCAGGGGAGGGGCAGAGAGAGAGAGAGAGAGAGAATCCCAAGCAGGCTTTGCACTGTCCGTGCAGAGCCTGATGCGGGGCTCAAACCCATGAACCGTGAGATCATGACCTGAGCTGAAATGAAGAGTTGCATGCTTAACTGACTGAGCCACCCAGATGCCCTAATAAAAGAAGGTTTTTACGTAGAAGGCAACCAGTTATGGAGGAAATAGCACTTATGATTCCGCTTACTGTTAATTGCTTTTCCTTTATTAATAATAAACCATGTTCGATTACACTTCACTACAGATACCGATTATATTAATTATTCCTCGCCATAAATATTAGTAAGATGAATGGCTGGACAATTAAGCAAGTGTCTGTTTTTGTGTTTTTAATTTTCTAACGTTTATTTCTGAGAGAGGGAGAGAGAAGAGTGCAAGCAGGGGAGAGGCAGAGAGAGAGAGAGAGAGACAACAGAATAGGAAGCAGGCTCCGGGCTCTGAGCTGTCAGCACAGAGCCTCACGCGGGGCTCGAACTCACGGACCGGGAGATCATGACCTGAGCTGCAGTCAGTTGCTTAACCGACTGAGCCACCCCGGCGCCCCATTCTGTTTTAATTATGTAAAGTAGGAGTCATGATATCGACTCTTGAGGGTTGTTTAGAGGGTCAAGTGAGATGAGATATTTCTAAGGCATTTGTCACTGGCTCTAAAATATAGTAGGAGCTTAACTAGCCGTTGCTATCCCCGCGAGTACAATTATCGTTACCTGTTACCATGGGGCATTTTGGCGATCAAGTGGAAGTCAATATGCCTGACCCATAACACTGACCAGCCATAGGCTCCTTCTCGCACAGTCCTCAGGCAGACTTAGAGGCTGTGGGAAGACATCAAAACCTGTACCTTGCCCTGGTACCATCAGTCTTAGCTAGAAAAATGGCCCAGAGAATAGCCCTTGGTTGACTGGAAAAACAGGTTATGTTTGCCGTGGAAGGTGTCTTACCACCCTTCCCGAGGGCCTGCAGGTTTGGGTTGCCACCTCTCCAAGAATCCAGCCTCTAGGGTCCAGCCTTCCCTGGTGCGCCTGTCGCAAGACAGGAAGGGAAGGGGATTTTTACCGCTTGGGCCTCTCCTGTGTGCTCCTTAGGTGGCGAATGGTCCCCAGGGTGGGAGCCTCGTTATTTTTCTGTGCCTCGTTCTTTCAAGGTCCTACTTTTGAGGGCACATCTGCCTAATTAGAACCAATGAATAATACCGAGGTGCTGAGGACGAGTCAGTTTGCAAAGGGCTGGAGAAAATGTCTCTGGATCTTAACAGAGGCTTTTAGTACCAATATGGAGACGGCGGAAGCCTCCGCACATGGACCCACGCACGCCTCAGTCGCCTCTTGGGTCTGTTGTGCCTTAGCTCTGTCACCTGGGACAAGGCAGGAACCTCTCTAGACCATTCCTTGCTTGTTACCTAGGACTGAGAGCAGCTAATTAGCAGCGGGGTTAAAATTATGAGATGAGGTCTTGTTTACAAACAGCTTACTACACGACAGACACCCCCAATGGTAGTTTCGCCATTAAGAATCGTGTCACTTGCAGCTTGGGGGAGAGCATCGGAGGTGAGATCGGAAGACCTCCAGAGGCCTCTCACCACCTCAGGGAGGAACTTGCTCGCTCTGTTTGGTGAACGGTGCTTCTCTCACACCGAGAAGGTACACACGTTTCGGTTTCCCCACCAACACGACACGCTTGAGGAAGCGTTTGCCCAGCGACTCATAGCCAGTAGGCAGGTGGGGCAAAGATCTACAACAAAAATGCAAGGCTTCGCCTCTTGCTTTTGAAACCCTCCCAAGCGCCTGGGCATCCCGCGAAAGAATGCACATCAAATTAAGGCCAGCACACGGTGGCTGGGATAGACTTGAGAATGACCGAGGAAAGACTTGAGAATGAGCGAGGGCTACCGGCCTCCTTCCCTCCTCAGCTTACAAAGGCTGGAAGAAGCAGTCGGCATCGCCTGTGGGTCCTCCTTAAGGACTCGGGCTCTTCAGACACGGAGTCCAAATCACTCTTCTGGATGCTTGCCCGGAGCAAAGCTCTGGCTTCGAAGTCGCTGGAAGGCAGCCACGGTGAAGACATATGCTACTGCCAGCATGCAAAGGGAAAACAGGGACCCTACTGCTCAGGCAGGAACACAAATCGAGCGTTTCTAGGAGACCCCGGCCGGGAGGGAGCTTTGTCACCCTCGTCCCAGGATGGAGAAACCGTGCCCTCCGCTCCCTGCTTGGCTCATCTTCCCCAGTGTGGCCGAATGGGAAAGAACTTCTAGCGACTGAAGACCAGAGTTCATGAATTGAAGACCAGAGTCTCAGTCTGCATTTTCTGTCCCACGGGGCTCACGTATGTTCAGGAAAAGTGTCCACTGAGATCCAAGAGCGCCTCTGGTAACACTCTGTTCCGTATCGTGTAGGTCTTTTTTTTTTTTTTTTTTTTTTTAGCTTTTTGGATTTTAGGGGCAGAGCTTTGATTCAATCAAATGCCTCTCGCAGCTGGTGGCATATGGGGGTATTACGTTGACCCCCACAAGGTCCCTTTCTTATTTGATTTCAGGGTTCCGTGCACGCCCCATTTTCCATTACTTTTCTTTCCTATTAAGTGGGCACCTCCTCTACGACGTTGAATAGATGTTCTGGATATGTACCTACCTGTGAGAAATGCGTGCGGGTATTTCACGTATGTATGTTGCATTTAGCTTACGTCATAGTGTCTCGTTACATTTCTTACTTTATGCTTACTCCTTCCAGGATATGCTCACCAGTATATCGCTTCCCATAGCCATGGGACAGCTATTTGCTCCTACAGATAATTCTGCCGTGTTCCTTTTTCCATGTGGGGCCTTAATGGGCTTACGCAAGATTTTCCCAGGCAGGTTCTCTGGAGAGAGGCTGCTGTATTGTAGGGCACCCAGAGGCTAATTCCCTTAGAGCTGCCAGATTACTTTCCAGAAAGACTGTGCCAGTTTCCACTCCTGCCAACTAAGCCCCGGTGTTCCAGCTTCCCCCCCCACTCAAATTTTTACATTGTTGTCACTGGAGTAGATATTAAGGGGCACCTACTGTTGTTTTAATGGATTTTTTTTTACATTTATTCATTTTTGAGAGACAGAGAGAGACAGAGCACGAGTAGGGGAGGGGCTGAGGGTGGGGGAGACGCAGAATCCGAAGCAGGCACCAGGCTCTGAGCTGTCAGCACAGGGCCCGACACGAGGGGCTCAAACCCACCAACCGCAAGATCATGACCTGAGCCAAAGTCGGACGCCCAACTGACTGAGCCACCCAGGCGCCCCAACTACTGTTGTTTTCATGTTGATGTTTGTCATTATGGGTGAGGTCGAGAATCTCTTGAACTTTAGCCATTCAGGTGTCTTCCTTTCTGTGCATTGCCTATTTCTATCCTCTACCTATTTTCCTATTCTTTCAAGGATTAATAGGAATTCCTTTCTCATCTGAACATTAATCCCATTGATTTTAAACTTTGAACAGTCTCTCCATATGGTATACACCTGTTAACAACCGTCGACCGTGTCCCTGTTGGATAGAAATCTGTGGCCAGACCCAATACTCTCCTACCTTATAGCCTGTGCTTATACGGTCTTGTTGCAAAAAATCTCTTTCCACTTACGGGAATATTTTCTCCTACCAGCTCTAAGGAGCCAGCTTTCTTAGCACCGTCTGCTAAACAGTTTATCTACTCCCCACCTCTATCAGATGTCTTCCTTGTACACATCTCTATTCCTGGACATTCCTTTCTGTTCTATGCTTTGTTTCTCTGCTGCTGTGCTGGTGTATACTCTCCTCTCCTTGCTCTTTGTGTGTGTGTGTGTATGTGTGTGTGACCCACTATTTGTGAAACTGAATTATTCGATGCAGACTTTAGATTCCGTTTGTCGAGTTTCCCCCAAACCTCTGCTGGAGCCTTTGGGGGAACATATGGAATGTGTAGATTCATTTAAGGGAGAACCGACAGGTTTATAATATCAGATAATTCCATTCATTCATTATTCATGTCTTCTTCTATGCCTTTTATAGAATTTGAATGATTTATCCATAAAATTTCATGCCTTCCTTTTTATTTCTGTTCCTAGAAACTTGAGAGATTCCTGATGTTACGAATGGCATCTCATGTTCTATTACAGTCCCTTGTTGCTTATTGATAGTGTGAATTGAATTTGTATCTGGCAGCCTTACCGAACTCTTACTAGTTTAGGAGTCTATTACGCGGTGGGTTTTCACTGCATATCTGACTCTTATTAGATGGTACCCTGAAGCCAGATGAATGTATGCTCTTCACGCATTTCATCACCCAGTCTCCTCAAAGCTTTTCCATGCTGGCTGACCTTGTAACAGAAAGGTTAGCGATCGCTTTTTATTTTTATTTTTATTTAAAATTAAAAAAAATTTTTTAACATTTATTTATTTTTGAGAGGCAGAGAGAGACAGAGCGTGAGTAGGGGAGGGGCAGAGAGAGAGAGGGAGACCCAGAATCCGAAGCAGGCTCCAGGCTCCGAGCTGCCGGCACAGAGCCCGACACGGGGCTCGAACCCACGAACCGTGAGATCATGACCTGAGCCGAGGTCGGATGCTCAACCGACTGAGCCACCCAGGTGCCCCTTGGCTATCACTGTTTAGCATCTACTACACTAGGTACTACCCTAAGAACTTTCCATGTGTTGTCCTACTTTATCTTCCCAACAACCCGATTTGATTGTATTTTTATCCATACTTTATAGATGAAGAAATGGAGGTTAGACAGTAAGTTGCCTTGGCTCACACAGCCAGTAGCAGACTGAGCAAGACCAGCCTCTGACTCTAAGTTTGGGCCTTAGACTAGTTTATGATGAGCAAGGTAAAGCCTGTATTATTCACCAATACGCCCTTTTAATGAAAAATGGGTTCAGTCTTTATCATTTTATCTGTGCTATGATTGTGTTTATTTAACTCCAATTTAATATGATCTCTAACATAATAATAATACCTGCATTTATATTAACTATATAATAAAAAATAAAAATGGTCTCTAATGGCAAATGCATAATTGGGGGTTGCTATTTTGCATGTCTTGTCTTTTTACTTTTCTGATCGTTCTTTGATTGTGTTTTCTAAAGCTATCAGCTGGTGACATTTTGGAAATTTAAAAAAAAAGAAAAAGAAAAAGAAATCCAGACTGGTTCTTTACCATGGATTGTTTCAGAAGCACTGATCCTCAGTCCTATGTCTTGCTGGCTTAAGTACCTGAAGATGTCAATAGGATAGAACCAGAGTTAGGAGCCAGTGTGTATTTCGGTGCCCTGTTGTCTCGATTGTTTCAAACAGGTGATTTGTATTTCTGAAAAGCTCCAATTGAACGAGAGCCATCTTGAGAAAGCCCCTTTCTCCCAAGGAATGCCCGAGAACGATTCTTTACGCTGTCTCTACCCAGCCCTCTCTGTCGCTTCAGACTCGGCGTCTCCAGTGGATCTCAGAGGCAAGAATTTACTGCAGGGAAATACCAAGCAATGTCTGAACTTTCAGCTGGGGAAAAGTCTTTTATTGGAGCAGGTAATGTCTCATCTTGAGATGCCACGCTTCCACATTGGGAAAAAGAACATTCTCAGCTTGAGCGTAAACAGTGAATTGTGCAGTTGTTAACAATGTTCGTGAAACTGTTTATTTTAGGGGTGCCTGGGTGGCTCAGTCCAGCCTTATTTAGCTCATGGAAAAATAATGGGGAAAAAAATCCAAATATTTAACAATAGGAGAATTTTTAGTAAGCCAGCTCTGTGGGTATAGTGAAATACTGCATTATCTTTAGAAAGAAGGCAGACTATATCAGCAGATAACAGTGGTTCTACCAGAGTATGCGTACATGACAACAGAGCAAATGGGATATATGTTTGAACCACAACTGAATAAAAATACATTCACGTGTTTGGAGCAAGAATTGGAATTACGCCAGATGGAACTTACTGTGTTTTTCTTATCCGTAAGGTTATGATTAAAAAAGATCGAAAAGTATGTTTTCATGTGTGCTTTTAAGAAGATCACAGAAACGTATAGCTGGTTTATGCAAATTTAGGAACTTTCTTAAAATTTTTTTTTTTTCAACGTTTATTTATTTTTGGGACAGAGAGAGACAGAGCATGAACGGGGGAGGGGCAGAGAGAGAGGGAGACACAGAATTGGAAACAGGCTCCAGGCTCCGAGCCATCAGCCCAGAGCCCGACGCGGGGCTCGAACTCACGGACCGCGAGATCGTGACCTGGCTGAAGTCGGACGCTTAACCGACTGCGCCACCCAGGCGCCCCTAGGAACTTTCTTAAAATAACTGTCTTAAAATAATGGTAATAGGGAGTACGTAAAAATGTTTAAAAGGGGCTGTTTGAAAGAGCCACCTGGATCAGGGGCCTGCACCCTATGGCCCAGGCCAAGCCCAGCCTGCTGCCTGTTTTTGTAAATACAGATTTATCGCCTTCCGGCCACATCCGTTTGTTGAGGCCCTACGACTCTTCCAGCTACAAGGGCAAAGTTGAGTGTTTGCAACAGAGACCGGATGGCCTGAAACTGTAACATATTTACCACGTGGCCTTCACAGGAACAGCAGTGACTCCTAACCTAGAGAATCACTTGAGGAGACATGAATGAGAACCTATTGGCGTTCGTGGGATTTCCACTTAAATAACAGATATAGGGGAGCCTGGGGGGTGAGGCTCAGTTGGTTAAGCGTCCCGCTGACTGCGGCTCAGGTCATGATTTCGGGTAGGTTCTATAGCCCCAGGCCGAGCTCCGGGCTGACGGCTCAGGGCCTGGAGCCTGCTTCGGATTCTGTATCTCCCTCTCTTTCTCTGCCTCTCCCCCGCTAATGCGCTCTCTCTCTCAAAAATAAAGGTGAAAAAAATTTTAAATAACAGATATAAAGGAAAGGCACAAAACTGCTCCAAATCGCTTAGTTCTAGGTGTGCAAAGAAATGCATTTGATTGATTACAGGCCCGAGAGACTTTGGGAAACAAGCGGGACACTACTTTCAGAGCTGAGACATTTTCAAAGCTGGGTTTTTGCTTCTAAGCAAAGCAGTCAACCGTAAGCGTTGCAGAGCTAGGCAAGACCTGCGTGCTGGTAAAAGCGGATGAACAGAACCTTCAGGACGGTCTGGGTCACCTGGGCCCGGCAAGGCTCCCGGAGGACATGTGTCTGCAAGGCTCTCCCGGAGGAAGCCATCGGCCCAGGGACGCCCAGTGTTGCTATGGCAACATCAAAGGAGGAAAGAAAAACTTGGCCTACGGATTTCCTGTAGGTGTCAGAGCAAGAACGAGTCCTAGGAGACACGAATAAGCAGTAAGCAGGGGGACCTGCAACTTCTACCTCTGTGTTTTCTGCTGTGTCATCTGAGCCCTCTCACCCCACCTCCCTCACCACTGCACAGCCGCGGGGTTTGGCGTCGGGCCGCGGGGCCGCGGTTTGTTCCGAAATGGATTTATACCATTTATCCTGGGACAGGCCATCCGAAGCCTCACACCTGCCCGTCCCTTTGTCCTGGGGTCTTAGAAACTGTGTCAGGTTCCTTCCAGGGCAACAGTTAACTCTGTTTTGAGGTCACCTCCGCGGATACAATGTTACTCTCTTGTGAGAGAAAGGAAGTCGATCCGTTTAGGAGTTGGGGGAGAAGACTGGTGGTGGCTTTGAGCTTCTGCTGACTTGGGACAAAAGGCACTTTCTGGGCTCTTCGTTCTCACTGATCACCCCAGCACGGGCTCACTGGTAGACCTGTATTGGTAACACACCAGAATATTCTGGAAGACTCTCTATACACTATATACTTAACTATGCACCGTGGACTTGCTACATAGGAGACCACCGGGCACCTACACATGCAGGCACGCGTGCACACACACACACACACACACACACACTGTGGCTGATAGGGGCCCCTGAAAACACAGCACTGACTGACAAGAGAGGAAGAGAAGTGCCTAATAGTTGTGTTCCCACAGCATGGGCCGGGTCTGGCGGGGCAGAGTCTCTGGCCGGACTGTGTGGGGCGAGGGGGCTCGTGCGTGTCCCTCAGATGGCACTACCCAACGTCCGCTCACCTCTCCTCCTCCCCGTCCTCTTGTGCCCACCTTTCCTAGGCGCTGAGAGGACTCACAAGCCAGAGGAGACCGCGCTCCGAGGCCTGCTGCCCGCACCCGTCTTCAGGCTCCAGAACATTCAGAGTAACAAAGGCAAAGTGAGGAAGCCCAGCCTGCCTGCTGGTGGGGGGGGCCATGGCTCTGCTTCCCTTTTTCTCTTTTCTTTCACACCCGCTCTGAAGAGCGGCAGAGGCTGGGAGAGCCACCGGCTGCACCAGATCAAGGAGGTCACCAGGGAGGGCCCATCCCTGGAGCAGATCAAGCTCAAGAGAGGAGCCTGGGTGAGAGGGACAGGAGGCGACAGCCAGACGGTGAGAGCTGCTGGGCCGATGAAGGCGGGGCTGGTCCGGGGGCCAAACTCTGAAGTCAAGCTTATTCGGGGCCCTCACCGTTCTTAAGCGCCCCGGTGTTCCCAAGATGGCTTCCACTGGCCTGCCCTCTGGATCCAGACCTTTCTCGCTCATTCTCTGCCGTCAAAAGATACCTGTTCTGAGGTAAACTTCACCTGTTTTTTCCCTTTCTCCTTCTCAGCTTCTGCCTCTCTCTCTGAAAAAAAAAAAAAAAAAAATCTGTGCTGAGGCTTTAGCGAGTGATAACGAATTAATGAGTAAACTTTCTCAGATAAAATATTTACATTTTTGAAAGGAGCCAAAGCAAAGGTAGAACTTCAAAGGAAGCTGCTAAAATCGCCTTCCGGCCACCCGTGTGTCCCCCAGGTAAGTCCTGGCCCTGTGCCCCTCTTGTTTGTAAGTGTCCTCGTGTCTTCCCCTCAGGATCTTTTAAGGGACCACAATAATTTGAGCTGCAGAAACTATAAATTGTCTTTGTATACGTTTATGTGATATTTGCTAATGCAAATAGCATATGGGAGCGGAATTGTAAACCTATAAGTAACCTTAAGCTTATCTTTTTAGTAACTCTAAGCTGATATTAACACGTATGTTATAAAATATGTAAACATATTATAAATATTATGAAATATTATAAAGATATTATCTATCTCTCTATCTAGTAGTATGGATCCCCGATTCACATTCTCTGAAGTATACAGTTAGGAGTTCATTGGGAACAGGAGGAAAGAAACACACAAAGGGAAAGAAGTCGCGGATGGTCGCGTGTTACTAAAAAAGTCTCCCGGACCCGAGTTTGAGGGCATGAGTTGGTCATTTGCTCTTACTTAATGTGGATGGGTTGCTCGACAAAGCCCTTAAAGACTGTTTCCTTTCTCCTAGTCACCATTATTCCCTTGACATCAGCCACCATAATTGCGGGGGGTTTTTCCCGTCAAGACGTGAACCCGGTAATTGAGAACACGCTGGCCGAAGCTTGTTTCTCTCCTACAACAGTGGGAAGCACTTTCATATGGGTTAAAATTAACTAAAAATATCGCTCCTTTGCCACATCCCCACCCTCAGGCCCGTGGAAGGAGAGTCTGTAAGCTCTTTTTAGATTTCCCCGGAGGTTGGGAGTGGGCCAGTCACTTCAAGGGGGAGAAGAAGTTCGCCAATAATTGATGGTGCTTGCTTTATGACAATTATCGTAACATTTCATAAATAACATCATATAAGTATCATATCAAACAATGTCAAATGATGAGGTCGAGTAATAAATATAATACATTTGTATGAACATAAGAGTCATTGAACCGTAGGAGGCTGAGTTTTACGATCGTCATTCTGCCCTTCCTGCCCTGCCTCCACATAGAATGGACCCATCACTGTGACATCAAGTCAGTGGGGACCCCCACTCTATGCCTGGCGCCCTGAAGCTCCCATGTTGATGACCCCCAGAGAAGGTCTGAAGGTCTGAAGGTCTTTTCTTCGCAAAGGAATTTGCCACCTGTTTGTGGCGGTCCCTGAATTCTGTCGGGCGGCTTCTTCATCAAAAACACTCGTGGTTCCTCATTAGCCTGGGTTGCCTCTCTAAAGATATTCCCGATTAAAATCACACTTGTGCCATGCACTGTGTAAGGATACAAAAATAGAAGATGACATTTTGGAAGTGCGTACTGGGGACGGTTGCACAACGTCGTGAATGGAATTAATGCCGCTGCGTGATAGATTTTAAAATGGCTAAACTGGAAACGTTTGTTACGTGGATTCTACTGCAATAATACAAATGTTTTACCAAAAAAAAAAAAAAAACAACACAACCCCAAACAACCACACTGAGTAAGATAGTCCTGGTCCTCGGGTTCCTCATGGTCTAGTTGGGAGGACCAAAACGTGCAAACAAAGGTGTGATTGGTGAGAAGGTAGGATATAAAAAGGGATGCAAAGGAGGAGGCTATGAATGAAATGTAACCTTTTATTTGTTTTTGTGCGTTCTGTGTTTTAGTGGCGGTGTTAGGGGAGCCCGCTAGACCCGAGGCTTCCGTGATGAGCAATGCTACTCCAGAAGCCAAAGGCGTAGGCTCCCCTCAAATGTTGGATGCCGCAACAACGCGGGTCCTAACGTTGGACCCGCGGGAGAAACTGTGCCTAGTGGAGTCCTAAGTCCAGTTGTCGTCTCCACTGTCATTCACTCCTCCTACCCAGGGCCCGGAAAGGATGAGTCCGGAGAGGCACGTAGGGTGTGAAATCGAAGGAGCCACTTATGCTCATGGTCAAGTGCCAACATGGGAAGCAGCGACCTCCGTAACATGTCCACATGTCCACAAGATCTTGTACATCTTTCCATCTCCTAAGACCAATATCAAGTGGAGCACAGAGACAGCACGTGGCAAATGGTAGCATGCTTTGGCAAGCATTTCAAAAATAAATGAATTTATTTATTCCACCACGTCCCCTAGGGACGAGCTCTTCACCTGTGTCTCTTCGGTTCCCATCTCTGTCTCGTCCAGCTGAAGGTCGTTCAAGGCTTATGCTCCTTGAACATCTCCCAGCAGGTGTTTCCTCTGCGCCTCTGGAACCCTTCTCCTCCTGACCCTTTTTTTCCAGTGTCATTTTTGTTTTTGGCTGTTGTTATTGTTCCTCCCTGTGATTGATTTTGAACAGTTGCTCTGTCTTCAAGTCTTGTAGGTTTTCCCTGGGGTCTAAGCCACGGTTAATCCCATTTGGTTCAGTTTCCGCTTTGGCTATGGCAATGGCGCTTTGCATCTCTAGAAATTTCATTTGGTTCTTTTTATATCTCCTATTCATCTCCTCACTATGTGTGGATTCTCTTTACATCCTGGAACATATGGAGCGTACTTTCAGAAGATGTTTCAACGCTCTCGTTCACTAATTTCATCATGTGCGTCGCTTCTGGACCTCTGGCACGACCTCTGTGACATTTCTACCTACTCCCCGACTGCCCATCGCTTGCCTTACTCCTTCCCATCCCTCCTAAAATTCCACTCCTTCCCACTGCTTTTGCCCCCATCCTTTCCCGTCTCCCGATGTGTTCCCTTGACCCCTTCCTCCCGCTCCTCCGCTTTTCAATGGCCATTTTTCCTTTGGCATGGAGATATTTCATGCCTTCCTTGTCTTAAGACCAACACCAAACAAACCTTCCTTGACCACCAGGCCACCACCTTGTAGTATGCCTTCCTTTCATAGACACGCGTCTCCAGAGAACGGCCGTCCCCATCACCGAGATGATTAGCAGTCGTGCACCTTGCCAAGTGCCGGGCCTCCCCGCGCCACAGTCAAGTTTCTGCCCCTTCCCCCAGTCCAGGGAAAAAATGTGGCGAAGTCAACGAGTTCTGCTAAGTGCAGCATATGGTTTGGGGTCCTTACCTTGGTCGGTCTGGGCACAGCCCCTTGCTTCCTCCTGCCTGAAATCCGTCTTCCCTTGGCTTCTGTGAGCTTCGTTCAATTTTTCCTCCCTTTGCTCGCGTCCAGTTCTCTCTGCTTCCTTTCTCTCTCACCACTGTTTCTGCAGGAACGGCTCCCCCATTTATCTCTAACCTTTCAGGGTAGTTCTTTACAGGTGAGCCAAGGACCTCACAGTTTATACTCGCAAACTGAACCGAGTCTTTCCTTTGAAACTTACCCTGAAATATCCTTGCTCAAAATGGGGATTCATTGTCGCGGTCGCTGGGATGTGCTTTGTGTTCTGACCCCAACCTCCCTTTATCCATTCACCGCCCCCCCCCACCCCCACCCCACGTTGTCTGCAGATCTTGTGCTCTCCTGTCACCTCCCAGGCCTTTGGTAACATTCACTTTGTTGTAGTTTCCTCTCTCACCTGCCCCACCACCTTCACGTTCAAGCTGTCTCCTGATCATCCTCTGAAAACAAATACAATCATTACTTTCTCTAGGAAACGTCTCCTAAGCCCTCAGTGCGACTTTGGTGTTGTTCCTTAGCAATGGTCTTTCTCCATATTCATATCTTCATCAAGTTGAACACGGTACTTGAGAGCAGGATCGTGGTTGAGGTTGCATTTGCCATGCCTACTATGGTGTGTGGCACGACACGCAAAATTTATGACTGAGTAACTCGCATGCATGCATGAATGAAATTTGCATACATGTATGGCCTCCCTTGTCCCTTTAGAAACTTAATCTAAAATTTAGCACCAAATAAGCTACACATCAAGGATGGTAAATAAAAGTCTTCTAGGTAAGCGAGCTTCAGGCCTCCCTTCAGCTTTTAATTGAGAAGTGGTTGTGTAGTCTGAGATTCAGTTTAGTCATTTAGATGGTCAAAAACAGATGAGCCATCTATTTTCCAGTCTGCTTTGGTCACCTCATCTGATGGTTCTTTGGTGATCCTTTCCATTTCCACGCAATGCGATCAGCCAGCAGTCAATCCAGGGATTTACTGCGGTGGAATCCAGGTTCCAACACGGTCTTTCGTGCTTCTGTGTTCCATAGAGCACAGCTTGACAAGACCCCGGCTGCTACCTTCCGCCCACCGAACGATGTTAATTTCAAGGAGCAAAGGGAAGATAATCCAAGTACTGTTAGGTTCTTAGCTGGAAAAAGATTGAGAAAAAAAACAGGACTTTCTAGTTCAAATTGTCAAACTAATGTAAATAAATCACTGAATTTACATGGAATTCACCCAAGAATTTGAAGGAGCTCAAGGGAGATGCTGTAAAGCTGTAGCCATTTTCCAAAAAACATTACTAACAGCTTCGTAGCAACGGGATGTCTCCCATCAACAGGACACTTTCCAAGAAGGGACTAAAGAGTTGTCTCACATCCATGTTGAGGAAGGATATAGAATCTCCGATAAATGGGGAAGTCTTTGGACAAGTAAGCAAGTATAACCTTCTGAGAGAAAGGGAGCCTGTTTCCTGCCAGGGAAAACCTTGGCTAATTAAATTATTGCAACATCGTTTGGGGGCGCCTGGGTGGCTCCGTCAGTTAAGCATCTGACTCTTGATTTCAGCTCGGGTCACGATCTCGTGATTCGTGAGTTCGAGCCCCGTGTGGGGCTCTGCACTGGTGGAGCTTGGGATTCTCTGTCTCCCCTCTCTCTGCCCCTCCCCTGTTCGCTCTTGCCCTCTCTCTCTGTCTCTCTCAAAATAATTAAATAAACATTAAAAAAAAGAAACATTGTTTGGATGGCAAATTGAAATACAGAATAAGAATAACCAAAGGATATGTTGTAGTGAAAATTTCCCTCAAAAAAGTATTATTAAAATACTACAGTAAAAGTTCTGAATTTTCACAATTAATAAAATAAATGGTATTATTGGAGGAGCTTAGGGAAAGTGTCGACTAACACAGAAAAAAATCACCCGAATCCCCATTTTATCTGCCTTGAGTGTTATCTTACCAAAACACATGTCAGGTCACGCCTCTTCCTTGATTAAACCTTTAGTAGTTTGTTATCGTTTTAGTAGCTTTTCATGATAAAAAGTAAAGAAAAATTGGAAAGCAGGAAAGGAAGTACTATCTTTTTTTCTTTAAAAGAGTTTATGTCTTCTTTTTTTTTTCACTTCAAGTCCACTGCTCTTTATTATTTTTCTAATATGGAATTTATCGTCCAGTTGGTTTCCATACAACACCCAGTGCTCATTCCAACAGTTGCCCTCTTCAATGCCCATCACCCACTTTTCCCTCCCTCCCACCCCCCATCAACCCTCAGTAAAGTACCATCTATGAAATACTAGCATATCTAAGTGCCCTTTCGTTTAGGCTTCAAAAGCCTATGGTGAGGCTAGTGCCGTGACGCTATTCCCATTTTACAGAGGGATAAACTAAGGCACAGTGAGGATAAAATATTTACTCTTATTCCCATGGCCCGTAATAAGGAGAGGAACATGAATTTTAACTCAGGAGTGATTGTAGTACATATTTCTGGTATTGTAATACACTGCTATGTCGGGACAGGCATGTAACCCCCTTCTGCCCAACGAGACATGAGGAAAAGTCTACTGCAGGGTGAGGGTGGGGCTTAAGAGAAAGGCTTCATGTTGCACATTCTTCCCTAGAGCATTTCCTTCTGGAAATCCGATGTAGCAGACTCAGTTAGCATCAGGCATCAGGCAGTTGTGTGCTTCCCCGGGTGAACCTGATTGGTAACCAACTGGGATAATTCACTTTTCCAAGGGATATACAAGAATGGGCATGTGGCACTATTTTGCCAAAGAATCATGAAGGCAATTCTGTTTGGAGGGAGGTAATAGTCCAGGAAAAGATTTCGTTTTGTTTTTAAGAAAGAAAGCTTGCGGAAAACCTACTCTTTCTTACGGTTAGATTTGCCATCACATGCGATACTTACAGCTGTGGCAGCCATGTGGGCACCATGAGGTTAGTCATCCTAAAAAGATATGCCAGCGTGCGGAGGAAGGCAAGCGGAGCTGTAGAAAGAACCTAGGCCCTTGATGATACAGTCAAGCTGATAAATGTACCAACTCAGAACGGTTTTAACCCTGGATTTCTCTATGCGAGATAATGTATTTCCTTATATGGAAGCCATTTTTGGATTTGTCCCTCTGTGACCTCCACCCTGAATGTCCTGACTGATAAAATCTTTATTTTCATACTTGCGGATTGTGGTTTCTCTTCCCTAGTGTGTGTGTGTGTGTGTGTGCGTGTGTGTGTGTGTGCCCGCACGTATGTGTTGAGGGGACCACGAGGGAAGGATAAATGGGTCGCCGCCATTCATCAAGAGTCAAACTTCCTATCAAAATTCTTAGGAAGTTAATAGTTTCAGTAAAAAATTGAGAAGTATAGAGAAAAATTCGGATGAATTGTGAGGACCAGAAATTCAAAACAGAGAAAGGACAAGTACTATGTGGTAGAACGGAAAGCTCTTCAGTAGGGGGTACAGATGCGTGTTTTCCCTTCTCTGTATGTTTCATTTTTATTAACTGTTCAAAGACCAAACAACCCCGAACTAAGAAGCTATTGGGTCGTTTTCTGTCAGAGTTATTTTTAGGGCAAAATTCAAAGGCACTGGGAACTTCCACGCAAGTGGCAGGCACCCTTATAGGGTCTCTCTTTCCATGCCCTAAGGAACTTGCTTCTCCACCAGCACAGAAAGTGCAAATAGAATACGTCAGAACTGGTGATACCCCTGAGCAGACATTTATTGATTGTCTCCTCAGGATTCCCCCTACCCGCTTCCCAACTGTCTCTGATTTCCATTTAAAGATTCATGTATTTCCAAGGAAACTGAATCCTGTGTCGGCGCCAGATTTGGAGCATGTATGGCTTACGTTAAGCCAGTAAGTACGTGTCATTCCCCAGGCCGTTGTGATCATCAAGGGGATGGGTTTGCTATCTTCAGCTGGTTCAATTATGATCACTTTCAGAACGATTGCTGGGAATCCAATGCAAACACATTCTCTCTTTCCTGCTACGATGGGGATGTAGCTCTGAGACTTTTGGCCACCATCTTGGAAGGAGCCTTAGGGTGAAATCGATAACAAAACCGGGTCCTCGGTGACCTTGTTGAACATTTAATTACACTTTATCTGAAGCCAGACCGCTTCTGGAGTTTTCCATTTCCCGATCCAATACATTTCCTTTAGTTTGAAGCCAAGTTGAAGGTTTTTTGGATCATTTACAACCTAAAGCTTCCTAAATGATGCGATCTGTTGGAACTATCCAGTGTTTTCTTCTCAATTTACAAAGAGAATTGAGAAAATGGGGCCATAGAGGGGAACTGTCCTATCCAAGGTCAAATAGGTGCACAGTTGTGATTTGGTACTAGAAGACAGACTTCCTGTCTCCTGGTCTGTTCTTTTCTCATAAACTTCTTGGCCCACAAAACGATAGAGACTGATGCCATTTTCTAGCTAAATTAAGATGCCTTGCAGCCTTTCATTTAAAAAAATAGTGAAAAATCTATTCCTATCTGTGGCTACTTAGACTCCTTGGATGTGTAGCACTGAGAAGTTTTCGAGCCTATGGAATGAAATCATAACCGGCCACCCTGCTTTCTTTTTTTTTTTTTTTTTTTTTTTTTAAATTTTTTTTTTTTTTTTTTTTTTTAATTTTTTTTTTCAACGTTTATTTATCTTTGCGACAGAGAGAGACAGAGCATGAACGGGGGAGGGGCAGAGAGAGAGGGAGACACAGAATCGGAAACAGGCTCCAGGCTCTGAGCCATCAGCCCAGAGCCCGACGCGGGGCTCGAACTCACGGACCGCGAGACCGTGACCTGGCTGAAGTCGGACGCTTAACCGACTGCGCCACCCAGGCGCCCCGCCACCCTGCTTTTCTAATCTTTTCTTAAACCTATATGTTATTTGCATTAGTGAGCGTCTCCCTTGTGAGGCTAGACAGAAGGCATGTGGCAAGCTCCTGAGTATTTCCATAGCAACCAGCAGGCATAAATACTTTGCTGAAATACAGGGCTTAGGGACAAGTATAGAGTCCCAAATCTGCTTTCCTCCCTACTTGTACACATTTGTCCTTACACGTATAGATCTGTGTGTGTGCATACACATGTCTGTGTGTGTGTGTGTGTGTGTGTAAGCTGTAGGCTGCCAATTGTGTAGTTTGAACATCTCTGTGACTGATCTTTGCTCACATTTTTCTCTCTCTTCCTTCTTGTCTTCCCTTCCTCCCTCTCTCCTGCACATCACTTTACCCTGGCAGCGATGTACTCAAGGAACCCCTCCCCCCCCACCTTCGTGAGATGTGTCACCATTATTTGAAAGGAGAAAATCTGTCTGTTTCAGCTAAGCACGTGTCATGTGTAGGGGTCGCTATGGAAATACCTGAAAAGAGATCTCAAAGAGAAAAACAATCTTTTCTCCAAGCAAGGAGTATGGGACGAGTCACTTTAGGAAGCAGTGATGCACCTGTCACTGAAGCGGACAGACAGCTTGGCTTTTCTGACCAAAAGTTCGGATTTTGTAACCATGCCGGCGAAACGCCTGCTGACTGGCCTTGTGTTTCCGGAGGTCCCCAAGGTGAGTCTGTGGCCCTGCTTCTTTTACAAGCAGGTATTTCCCCCAGGTGATGTATCTTTCCCCGTCTCAGTCTCAGAAAAATGACAGTCTTCGCCATTTCCCCTAAGCATTTAAATATAAACTATTATTTTTTCTCATTTATTCACCAATATTTGCTGAATGCTGCTATGTGCCGGGCGCTGTTCTCACCCTAGAGAGAAGGACATGAGCAGAGAAGCTATCCATTAAAGTCCTGGTCACACCCGCCCTATGAAGAGAGAGGGAACAGAAGGAGACTGTGGCATTAACAAGAGTTTTCTTTCTTTCTTTTAAAAAAAATTTTTTTTAACGTTTATTCACTATTGAGAGATAAAGAGAAACGGAGCATGAGCAGGGGAGGGGCGGAGAGAGGGGGAGACCCAGAATCCGAAGCAGGCTCCAGGCTCCGAGCCGTCAGCACAGAGCCCGACGCGGGGCTCAAACTCACAAACTGTGAGATCATGACCTGAGCCGAAATCAAGAGTCGCAGGCTCAACTGACTGAGCCACGCAGGTGCCCCAGGTTTTTGTTCTTCTTGGTTCTCTCTTGCATTTTTCCATTTATTTATTTATTTTTTTAATGAAATATTTATTTTGAGAGAGACAGAGAGAGAGGGAGAGAGAGAATCCCAAGCAGGCTCTGCGCTGTCAGCGTAGAGCTGGACATGGGGCTCGAACCCACGAAACCGTGAGATCACGGCCTGAGCAGAAACCAAGAGTTGGACGCCGAAGCGACTGAGCTACCCAGGCGCCCCCCATTCTAACATTTAAAGAACAGTTTGTAAGCCCAAATACAAGGGTTTCTGAGCAGACGTCAGACTCAAATGTACTGAGTGGTGACGTGAAGGAGGAGGAAAGGGGGTCAGGGAGTCTAGACCATTCCTTCAAGATATTTGGTAGGAAAGGGCAAGAGAAAGACGGGTTGGCCGAAGGCTCGGGGTTGAGTCCTTTCCTCGTTACTGGGGACGGCATGATCACGTTTACACTTGATCTTAGCCAAAAGGCCGAGAAGCGATAAGACACGATCGTGTTTAAATGCCAGTGGAGGGGCGCCTGGGTGGCGCAGTCGGTTAAGCGTCCGACTTCAGCCAGGTCACGATCTCGCGGTCCGTGAGTTCGAGCCCCGCGTCAGGCCCTGGGCTGATGGCTCAGAGCCTGGAGCCTGTTTCCCATTCTGTGTCTCCCTCTCTCTCTGCCCCTCCCCCGTTCATGCTCTGTTTCTCTCTGTCCCAAAAATAAATAAACGTTGAAAAAAAATTAAAAAAAAAAAATAAATGCCAGTGGAGACGATCCCGTTGAGAGGGAGGGTCTGAATGTGCCAGAGACAGCCGAGAGATGGCGTGTAAGAAGTACAGCTTCTCTTTTCCGGGCAAGGAAAGGAAGCAAGGTTGGATGCCGAAGTTTATAGTCTCCACGGTTGAAAACGGAGGGTGCTCGGCGAACACGCACACGTACACGCACGTTTTATGGAGGTCAGAGGTCACTGTGGCAGCTCCTGGTTGCTACGCCGACCCCAGATGCCGCCTCCCTGCAGAAGTCGTTTCTCCTGACTCTGCTCACCCCGGGAACGCTAGCAGTGTCCTGCCCTCTCGTTGGTTCTGGAACCCAAACTTTCCCCTGCCCCCCTGCCCCCCATCTCTATAACCACTGTTTTGATTCAGGGCACCTTCCTCCTGTATCTAGATTATTTGTACAGCCAGCCTGTGGGACGCTTCGTAATCTGGACGCAGCCTGGCTCTCTCTCCTCTCTCCTCATTGCATACTCTTTCCCTGGGTCATATGGAAATGTTACACCTCAAAGTTCCCCATGTCCCCCTCTTGCCTGTGGGCTTCTGCACTTGTCCCCTCTGCCCTGTTCACTTCCACCCGCTTCCTAACCTTCCCCTGGATAACACAGGCCTCCTCTTAGATGTCTTTCTTCCAGAAACTTCTCCTGATGCCCCAGGGCTAGAGTGGCTGCCTCTGGGAAGGGTACCCAAACCATCATGGCTACCCTCTGTGGTGGCTTCCATCGATCTCTGTCTCCCTCTGGATTTATACACACATTTTAGGACAAAGTCCGTGTCGTGGTTACCACTGTGTCCCTAATATCACGTACAGCATCTGGCCTATGATAAGCATTTAGAAAATTACTGGACAGCCGAATGAATATTTGAATGATTCTTTTTCAGAAAGTGAAGCTGTCACCCAGGGTGATCAAGGTCTTTGCCTGAAGTCCCTCATCAAGTAAATAAATAGTAAATTTGAGTCCTGAGGCCACCTCCCCTCCCCTCCTCTCCCTTTTCTCTCCCCTCCCCTTCCCTTCCCCCTTCCCTTCTCCCCATAGTCTCTTACCCTGGAAGATTCCATCCACATGGCTAGCCATCTACACGATGTTGATGAACTAATGTCTATTTTTAGCCCACAGGTCTTTCCAGGTCTCCAAAGTCACCCCCAGTAGTCTAGTCCACATTGCTTCTTGGGGATCCCAAGCTTAGCATCATCTGATTAACCTAGTCTCTGTTCAAAGCCTCACTGAAAATCTGATTGGCCCGACATGGGTCAGGTGACTATTCTTGTTCCCAAACAAGCTATTGTGGCTCCAGGAACACAGAACGAGGGGAACAGAGAGAGAAATGGCCCACCTCTGACAGCAGGGTCAGAAGAGACCTCCTAAAGAAGTTACATGAAAGAGAAGTATTTGTAACGGATTTTTCAACATTGTTCTTCCTCTTTGGATCCAGGAAATGAGGTGGTCAGTTAAAAGCACTATCCCTCCCTTGGCTGGAAGATGCCCCCGGACTTGGGATAGGAACCTGTGACATTCCAGGTCAGACTCCTCCACGAGAGCCGCCACGAGAGCTGGCCCCATCATCTTAGGCTGGCTCCCAGCTCAACCCCTCTGCTACAAGTCCTGACTCCAAAACCCTGTGGGATACTAAAACACAAGCTCGTAGCTTGAAAATAGAGTGTGCGTCTGGTGTGGATTGTCGTTTTGGTTTAATTAGGACGTGCTGTTTCCCGGATTCCTATAATTTCATTTGATGAATTGTGTTAGTTGCTTGTTCTGCAGTCTTGGAGCATGTGGCATTTATCAGGGGAGATGACTCCCTCTTGCCCCCTTGAAAAGCGTCTTTTGGTGCCTAAAAAAAGGCAAGCATGTTTGCGTTCTCTGTGTTTCCATTTTTTCTTCTCCTTTTCTTGTTTTTCTTTGTGGCTACCTATGAAATTACAAACGCTGTGACAGACATTTGCTTCTCCGTAGGAAGAGGGGCCTGGCTCCAGTGTGCACTTACCACTTTCAATTCAACACACTCCAGTGTGCATCTTGGCGCGCACAGCACAGACGATGTTACCGAGACTCGCAAAATCCGTCCTTCCCCTTTCAGGATTTCCCCAAACCGGTTCGGATCCACTGACACGTGACTACCATCCAAGGCACGCCGAGATGGAGAGCCATAAGGAGCTCATCATCCCTTTCATTTGTTGAGCCTGGTTGGGTTTACAAAGACATCCCACGTACAGGACCTCACTTGACCCTCACAAGAGCTCTGTGAGATAGGTATGATGATTGTCACTTTAGAGGGCTGGATAACCGGGGCTCAGAGACGTGAGATGTCTCGCCCCTGATCCCACAGCCAGTAGTGGGCTTATGGGTCTTTCAAATCCCGTTCGAGAACAAGGGGAAGGACGGGAGCAGGGGGGAGAATAGTTTAAACTGAAGCAAGTCTCACGGAGGAGGTGTGATCTAAGCTGAGCCTCTACCTTCTGGAATAGAAATGAAAAAGAAAGGAATTCTGGAGAGAGGAGGAATCGGTAGTAAAGACATCCGTGAGTTAGGAGAAGAGGAAGCAGTTTGCTTACCCACGACCCTCCAGTTGGTGCCATCAGAATTAATGGAACAAGTATGAGTTCAACACCCTGTTAAGCCCTTTATATAATTCGAAAGAAAACTGGTCTTCCCCTCAAGGATCGTGCAGTCATAGGGAAGATATGAAACAAAACAACTATAACCAAAAAAAAAAAAAAAAAACCCAACCCCAAAACCTAATAAATACTCTAGGAGAAGGGCTTTTATTTTTATTTATTTATATTTTATTTCGTTCTTATATTGATCGATGGCAGGGAAGGGGCTTTTAAAAAGGTGCGGGGAGATGAAGTCGCTCTAAAGCAATCAATGTTTTCGGGTGATACCGGGCATTAGGTTGGGAGGGAAAAGCTATTTAAAAGCTCTGAGTAAGCCAGGTGCCCAGCACGCGTTCCCGGAGGGGATGTGGGGGCGAGCCCTGCAGCCTAGCAATGCTCACTGGGCTTGAAGACAGATCGGCTCATTGGAGGAAAACGAAGCGAGCAAGCTGTGCGAGGGGCCGATCTGTGCTGACTCACGCACCTTGAAACAAACTAACCCCCTTGGAAGCAAGGGGAGGAGAGAAACTGGAGGAAGATTGTGTCTCTGGGGGCCAGGCAGGCAGAAGGGTAGCAATTGGATACTGACAGAGTCTAAGTATTCCTGGCAGCAGGAAAACACGATTCACGGACTCCTTTCAGAGGCTTTTTGAAATAGATCCAGCGGGTCGCCTAAATGCATTTGACAGGTAGTAAACACTTTTAAGGGAGTTACATAAGCTACTCAAAGGCCCAGTAGCAGGCTGCCGCAGGGCCGAGATTCAAAACTAGGTCTCTCTGATCTCCCGAGTCCACGGCGAGTGTATCAACAGAGTGTTTTATTATTAACCTTTATCTCCGCGCATTAGTGGACGAATGTGGTAGAGATATCACGTCCGAGATGACAAAGTGTGGGGGAAGTTACAAAAGGTGCTGTGAGCAGATGTGGGAGTCTGTATGTTGCATAGATGTGTGTGTGTGTGTGTGTGTGTGTGTACGTGTGTGTGCGCGCGCGCACGTATGTGTGTGGGAGGGCAGTGTCTAGAGGGATATATTCAGTTAAGAAAGACTGTTTTATTTATTTTTTTCAAGTGCAAGATAACAAAAGCCCATTTGTGTTCTGCTGGGAATAACTGAAGGACAGTAAAAGATTGACAGGAAGGTTAAGGAGCCAAGCTCTGACCAAGGTCAAAGGGGCAGGACCCAGGGTGCAGCAGCCTCCATCCCAGAGGGACAAGGCGGCAATGACGGAGCAACAGACGCGACACACGGCACTTGCAGTGTCTGCCTTTAGCGAAGTTTATGTTATTACTGCTGTTTCTCTGCTGGTGTGCCGCCCCTCAACCTTTCACTGTTTTGTTCTTGCAGCTTTGCTGAGGTGTGCTTGACGTACGGTAAATCGTACATATTTAAAGTGTACGATTTGATGCATTTCGACTTACACGTAAACCCCTGGAACCATGACCACAACAAGACAACGAACGGAATAAGATGACTTATTTGCCATCAACCACCTGAAATTTTTGTGTGTCCCTGTGTGATTTCTCCCTCCACCCTGCCCCACCCCCACCCCTACCGTAGCCTATTTAGGCAAATGCTGATCTACTTTGTGTCACTGTAAATTCATTTGCGTTTTCTAGACTTTTATCAAGACGGACTCCTACGACAGGTCCCTCTTATGTTGTGGATTAAGATTCATCCATGGCATCAGCAGTTCATTGCTTTTTATTGCTGAATACTGTTCTGTTACACGGATGTACCGCTGTTAAGTTTATTCATCCACCCGTTGAAAGACAGGGCATCATTTCCAGTTTGAGGCTATTACTCATAGAGCTGCTCTGGATATATTCACGCACGAGTCTTTTTTGGATATGTTTTTACTTCTCTTGGGTAAGCACCTGACAGTGGCATGCCTGGAATGGATGGTGGGTATATGTTTACCTTTTGATGAAACTGGCAGTTTTTCTCCAAAGTGCTTCGACCAGTTTAGACTTCCAAAAGCCCTGTTCCTGTTCCCCCACTCCCTGTGAACACATGCTATGGACAGGTTTAAAAAAAAAAAAATTGTATGGGGCGCCTGGGTGGCTCAGTTGGTTGAGCGTCCGACTTCAGCTCAGGTCACGATCTCACGGTCCGTGAGTTCGAGCCCCGTGTCGGACTCTGGGCTGATGGCTCAGAGCCTGGAGCCTGCTTCCAATTCTGTGTCTCCCTCTCTCTCTGCCCCTCCCCCATTCATGCTCTGTCTCTCTCTGTCTCAAAAATAAATAAACGTTAAAAAAATTAAAAAAAAAATTGTAACCGTTCTAATAGATGCGCAGCGGGACCTCACTGTGGTCTCCATTTGTAATTCCCGCGTGACCAATGCTATTGAACATCTTTCTTTTTGCTTATTTGCCATTCACACAACTTCCGTGGTGAAATTTTGTGTAGGTCTTTCCCCCATGCCTTTTATTTTCCTTATTATTGGGTTTTGAGAATTCTTTATATAGTCTGACTACAAAATCATTATCAGATATTTCATCTGAAAATATTTCCTCTCTGATTGTGCCTTGTCGTTTTAGTCTCTTGACGAGGTCTTCCACAAAGTAAGGTTTCCATTTTCATGACGTCCAAATTATCTATTGTTTTCTTTTATGAATTACATTCTTAGCGCCATATCTAAAAAATATTTGCCTAATTCAAGTTCACAAAAGATCTTCTCTTGTCTTCCAATGGAAGATGTATAGACTTAGTTTCACATTTAGGTCTATAATCCACTTCGAATTAATCTTTGTATATGCCATGGGATTCAGATCTAAGTTCTTTTTTTAATGTGTAGATGACCAGCACCATTTACAGAAAAGACCACTCTTTTCCATTACACTCCTTTGAAATTGTGTCGAAAATCAATTGAACATATATATGTGGGTTTATTTCCGGACTCTGTTTCATTGATCCATTTGTCTATCTTTTCATCAACACTACATTGATGTCTGTCGCTTTATAATAACTCTTAAAATCAAGTAGTATTAGTCAGTCATCTGACTTTGTCCAAAGCTCTTCCAGGTCCTTTGAACTTTCATATACATTTCAGAATCAGCTTGATAATTTCTGTAAAAAAGACTTCCGAGATAAAAGACCTAAATGTAAGACAGGAAGCCATCAAAATCCTCGAAGAGAAAGCAGGCAAAAACCTCTTTGATCTTGGCCACAGCAACTTCTTACTCAACACGTCTCAGGAGGCAAGGGAGACAAAAGCAAAAATGAACTATTGGGACCTCATCAAAATAAAAAGCTCTGCACAGCCAAGGAAACAATCAGCAAAACTAAAAGGCAACTGACGTAATGGGAGAAGATATTTGCAAATGACATATCAGATAAAGGGTTAGTATCCAAAATCTATAAAGAACTTATCAAACTCAACACCCAAAAAACAAATAATCCAGTGAAGAAATGGGCAAAAGACATGAATAGACTCTTCTCCAAGGAAGACATCCAGATGGCCAACCGACACATGAAAAAATGCTCAACATCACCCATCATCAGGGAAATACAAATCAAAACCACAATGAGATACCACCTCACCCTCGTCAGAATGGCTAACATTAACAACTCAGGCAACGACAGATGTTGGCAAGGATGTGGAGAGAGAGGATCTCTTTTGCATTGTTGGTGGGAATGCAAGCTGGTGCAGCCCCTCTGGAAAACAGTATGGAGGTTCCTCAAAAAACTAAAAATAGAACTACCCTACACCTAGCAATTGCACTGCTAGGTATTTATCCAAAGGATACAGGAGTGCTGTTTCGAAGGGGCACATGCACCCCCATGTTTATAACAGCACTATCAACAATAGCCAAAGTATGGAAAGAGCCCAAATGTCCATCAATGGATGAATGGATAAAGAAGATGTGGTGTATTTATACAATGGAGTATTACTTGGCAATCAAAAAGAATGAAATCTTGCCATTTGCAACTACGTGGATGGAACTGGAGGGTATTATGCGAAGTGAAATTAGTCAGTTAGAGAAAGACAAAAATCATATGACTTCACTCATATGAGGACTTTAAGAGACAAAACAGATGGACATAAGGGAAGGGAAACAAATAATATAACAACAGGGAGGGGGACAAAACAGAAGAGACTCATAAATATGGAGGACAAACTGAGGGTTCCTGGAGGGGTTGTGGGAGGGGGGGATGGGCTAAATGGGTCAGGGGCACTAAGGAATCTACTCCTGAAATCATTGTTTCACTATATGCTAACTAATTTGGATGTAAATTTTTAAAAAATTTAAAAAAGACTTCCAGGGTAAATGGAATCCTATGGAATCTGTACATCAAGTTGAGGGGAATTAGCATCTCTTTAAACCTTCGTTTTGCAATAATTATAGATTCACAGGAAGCTGCAAAGATCGTACAGAAAAGTCTGAGTCCCCTTCAGCCTTTTTACTCCAGTGATTACATAATTGGAATACAATATCCAAATCACAGATTTGATATTGATACAATGTGTTTGTGTAGTTCCGTCCTTCTATAACTTACGTAGTTTTGTGTAACCCTCACCACGACCAAAATACAAAATTATTACATCACCACAAAGATCTCCCTCGTGCTACTCTTCTGCAGACATACCCACTCACCTCCTCTACCATTTTGAGCCCCTGGAAATCACTCGTCTGTTTTCCAACTCTGTAAAATTTTTGTTTTGAAACTGTTGCACAAACGAATTAATACAGTATGTGACTCTTTAAAAGATTTTAGTGTTTTTCAAGCAGTTTTAGGTCCACAGCAAATTTGAGAGGAAGGTTCAGATTTCCCATGTATCCTGTGCCCCCAAATGCATAGCCTTCCCAACCTCACTCACTAGAATGGTACCATCTTTTGTGAAGGCTGAATCTACACTGACACATCATAATCACGCAAACTCAGTAGTTCACCTTAGAGTCCACTCTTGGTGTTATGGACAAATGTATACCAACATATATCCATCATTATCATGTCTCACAGAATATTTTCACTCTCCTAAAAATCATCTTTGCCCTGCCTATTCATCTCCCTGCCTCACCCCTTCCACTATTGGAAACTACTAATGTTTTTATGTGTCCATGGTTTTGCCTTTTGCACAACGTCGTATACTTGGAATCGGTTTTGCCTTTTACAGAATGTCATATACTTGGAATCATACCTTATGTAGCCTTTCAGACTGGTTTCTTTTACTTAGCAATGTGCATTCGAGTTCCTCCATGTCTTTTCATGGCTTCGTAGATCATTTGTTTTTAGCACTGAATCATCTATCGTCTGGATGTTCCGCAGTTAATCCATTCACCTGTAGAAGGACGTCTTTGTTGCTTCTAGGATTTGGTAACTCTGACTAAAGCTGCTATAAACATCCACGTGCGAGTTTTCTGGTAGACAAAAGTTTTCACCTCTTTTTAGGTAAATATCAAGTTGTGCGGTTGTCGGATCGTACGGTTAAGAGTGTGTTTAGTTTTGTAAGGAACTATGAGAATGTCTTCGAAAGGGACTGTACCATTTTGCATTCCCACCAGCAATGAATGAGAGTTTCTGCTCCTCTCCCTTCTTGCCAGGGTTTGACGTTGTCAGTGTCCCAGATTTCAGCCATTCTAATAGATGTGCGGTGGTATCCCATTGTTGTTATAATTTGCATTTGCATTTGCCTCATGACCTATGATGTGGAACGTCTTTTAATATGCTTATTTTCCATTTCTCTTTCTTCTTTGGGAAGGTATCTGTTCATATCTTTGACCCATTTTGTAGTCGAGTTGTTAGTTTTCTTGTTGCTGAGCTTGAAGAGTTCCTTGTATATTTTGAATAACAGTCTTTTATTAATGTGCCTTTCTCCCGGTTTGTGGCTGGTCTTCTAATGCTCTTGATATGTTTCACATAGCAAAAGTTTTAAATTTTAATTAAAATTTTTTTCTCTTTTGGGAGAGAGAGAGACAGAGACAAAGAGCAGCAGAGGGGCAGGTAGAGAGGGAGATAGGGAATCCCAAGCAGGATCCACAATGTCAGCACAGAGCCTGATGCAGGGCTCCAGCCCACGAACCGTGAGATCATGACCTGAGCTGAAATCAGGAGACGGATACGTAACTGACTGAGCCACCCAGGTCACCCAAAAGTTTTCAATTTTAATGAAGCCCAGCTTATCAACTATTTCTCCCATGGATCATGTGTTTGGTGGTGTATTTAAAAAGGGATCACCATACCCAACATCATCTAGGTTTTCCCCTATGTAATCTTCTAGGAGTTTTCTAGCTCTGCATTTTACATTAAGTCTATGATCCACTTTCATGAAGGGTGTGAGTTCCGTGCCTATATTCCCTTTTTTTGCGTGTGGATGTCCAGTTGTTCCAGAATCGTTTGTTGAAAAGGCAATCTTTGCTCCATTCGACTGTTTTTGCTTCTTTGTCAAAGATCAGTTGGCTCTAATTATGTGAATCTACTTCTGGTATCTTTATTTTGTCCCATTGCTCTATTTGTGTCTTTTTTTCACCAATATCACACTGTTTTGATTAGCGTCGCTTTATAGTGAATCTTAAAGTGGGGAAGTGTCAGTCCTCCAACTGTGTTCTTCAGTTTTGTGCTGGCTATTTTGCATCTTTTGCCTCTCTATATAAAATTTAGCATCACTTTGTCAATACCCACCAAACAATTTGTTGGGATTTTTACTGAGATTGCACTTAGTCTATATATCAAGTTGGAAAGAACTGACATCTTGACAATATGGAGTCTTCCTATATGTGAACATGGGATATTTAGTCAGTTAGTTCTTTGATTTCATTCATCAGAATTTTGTATATTTTTTCATATTGATCTTGTATACATTTGTCAGATTTATACCTAAGTATTTCATTTTGGGGGTGCTAATATAAATGTTATTTTTAACTTCAAATTTTACTTATTCATTGAGGGTGTATAGAAAGTGATTGACTTAGTTTATATTAGCCTCATATTCTGCAACCTAATTATATTTGCTTATTAGTTTCAGAAGCTTTTTTGTGGATCCTTTCAGATTATCTACATAAAGAAACATGTCACTTGTGAACAAAGATAGTTTGATGTTTTCTTTCCCAGTTTGTATATCTTTTCTTTCCTTGTCTTGCCTGATTGCATTATCAAGGACTTCCACTATTGAAAATGAGTGTATATTGTAGCCTTGTGCCTCATATTAGTGGGAAAGCCTTGAGTTTGTCACTGTTTCGTATGATGGATAGCTTAGGTTCTCTGTAGATAGTGGGATCGAGTTGAGAAGTTCCTTCTATTCCTAGCTTATTGAGAGCTTTTTATCATGATTGGGTGTTGGATCTTGTCAAATGCTTTCTCAGCATCTACTAATATGATCGTGTGATCTTTCTATTTTAGCCAATTGATGTGAGGGGTTACATTAATTGACTTTTGAATGTTGAACCAGCCTTGCAGACCTGGGAGAAATTGCACTTGGCTGTCTGTGCTCTATAATTCTTTTTATACAGCAAACCTCAGAGATATTGCAGATTTGGTTCCAGACCACTGCAACAAATCAAATATTGCAATCAAGTGAGTCAAATGAGCTTTTTTGTATTTCCCGGCACGTATCAAAATGGTGTTTATACCATACCACAGTCTAGTAAGCATGCAATACTTAACAAGTATGCAATAGTATTATGTCTGAAAAACAACGCACATACCTTCCTGCAACAATACTTTATTGCTAAAAAATTCTAGCCATCATCTGAGCCTTTAGGGAGTCACTGTAACAAATGATATACCGTATATATATGGTATATACCATATGCCATGCGTACCATACACCCTAACAAATATAATAATGATGGAGAAGATTTGACGCCCTGCTTGAGTCATTGGTTTGTTAAGACTGCAATGGCTGTGCAGCACAATAAAAGCAGGTACACTTGAACTCCTAGGGATCCGGGATTTTTTTCTTTACTGTTAGCCATAATTATGTGCTACTTTCCATTGGTTGCTTCAGCACTTATAGTAGTCATGTTTAAATGGCCAAAGTAGGGGCGCCTGGGTGGCTCAGTCAGTTGAGCGTCCGACTTCAGCTCAGGTCACAATCTCACGGTCCGTGGGTTCGAGCCCCTTGTCGGGCTCTGGGCTGATGGCTCAGAGCCTGGAGCCTGCTTCCGATTCTGTGTCTCCCTCTCTCTCTGCCCCTCCCCCGTTCATGCTCTGTCTCTCTCTGTCTCAAAAATAAATAAATACACGTTAAAAAAAATTAAAAAAAAATGGCCAAAGTAAGCGTTCTAGTGGTTTTATATCACTTCACATAGAAGTTTACAAATGGAAGTATCCCCACAGTTCCCCCCCGCCGGCCAGGCTTGGTTCTGTTTTTCTTTTACACAATGAAGATTTGTTCTACCATCGTCACACCTGCATTTTTCCAAATGGAAGTCTGCCGTCCTTCTTATCTTTCCTTCTCTGCACATAATATGCCTCCTCCCCCTTGCGTGGGTGTTTCCACGTTTGTCTTGACATCACTAGTTTGAAGCAGTTTGATTGCGATGTGCAGAGGATGGCTGCCATCAGGAAGGCCGGATAAGAGGGTGTGCCCAGTATAGCACACATGTGACACAAGGAAGTCACAGTATCGTGCGGCAATGAGATGAGAAATGTTGCCGGCAAAGATTTGGAATAAAAGCTGGCGTGGGGATAAGGAGAAGGAAAAAAGGAAAAAGAAAATGGGAAGAATTTTATTTTCCCCTCCAAAACAGAAAAGATTGATGTTCTGGTTCTCTGTTGTATCAGAGAGTGGGTACAAGCAAATAGTGATGAATCAGGGTGGATTTTTGTTTTACATAAAAAATAACTTTTCAATAGTCAGTGCGATAAAAGTGTGTACATTAAGAAGAAAATGAGTCCCAGTCACAGGTTTGCAAATATTTACCTTCCCAGAGGCTGTGATTACACTAGATTATCCCCTGAATGCTTCTTTCTGAGAATCTATCAATTTATGGAAACAAATACATATGAAAACTATCTCTTAGGGTGACTTAAAGGCTCTTAAAAATCAATATAAACTGATATTGAAAGTGAATTTCAAGACAATAAGGTCACAGGTACCCTATTCCACCAATGGGGCTTTCATTTCAGCCCTGCTGCGTTCTGTACGACCTTGAGCAAGTCACTTAACCATTGAGACCTTACGTTTTCAACTGTAAATGAATGTAATAAAATTATTGTTTCTTATTCAACTAAGTGGAGTTTTACAAGATAAGCTAGCGCAATGCTTGTAAAAATATTTTGTCAGCTCTAAAAGACTGTGCAAATATTAAGTCTACCTATTCATAAATAATGTAATGTCACTTACGGGGGCAGTGAAGGTTCATGAATGCACTGAATGTATAGCATGCAACAGATATGTAACAAAGATAAAATGGAAAAGAAATGAAATCAGAACTAGAAAGGATTGAGTCCACTGGCTGCTTTCAGGTGGCAATTTATATACACCAGTCCACAAATAGATACAGTCTTAGAGTTCCCAATGCTAATGTCCCCCATTTCTTATAAGAACGGAAGCAACATAAGAGAGGAGGAAAACCACTCTCTTTAAAAAGTTTGATTTATTCCTAGTCCCCAAATTCTGACAGTAGGTTGGCTGACTATGCAACTCACCCACAGAGAACAGCAGTTTTTACTCAAACCGAGAAGGAAATGATTTTTTTTCCGCCCTTAGGCCAGAAATACTACTGCAGTGAGATGCACTTTTATAAAGTTTGACCCCTAGTGACTACATGGGGCATAAAACCTAAGTCATAAACTAAAGGCCAACATTATGAACGCCAAGGAGTTAGGAAGGAGATTCACCTAGCAGGATGTCCTTCTCTTTGTACCCTGCAAGAACTTCATGAAACTATTTAGGGAGGCTGTCTGATTTTTCTGCAGTACATTCTTAGTATTCTCTGCAACGCCAATAGAAAGTACACCCACTCTTAAAGATGCTTCGTAGAAGTTTTCCAAGTCAATTTTTTTTTCTAATTCCTCTGGCAAATTCCAGTGATCACCTACCTACCATCTGACTCGTATTGAAGCACGATGAACATGGGATTGTGGCAGATCCTGAAGTCCATTCACTCATTTATTTCCTGGCATTCTGTATGTTGTGTATGCCTTGTACTATTCCGTGAACTTTACACATATTGAATCATTGAATGATTAATCCTTTCATCATCCCAACATTTGTTGAGCTTGTACTGAGGTCTTATAAGATATCAGACCCCACCCTCAAGGAATTCAGGGTGAATCAGATGAAATAGACATGTAATACAACGTGTGCCAATGATCTGTCTGAATGCAGAGAGAAGTACAGAATCATGGAGGTAGGGTGCGTAATCCAGGGGACCGCTAATGGGGGAGTCTCAGGGAGCGCCTCTTGAAGAAGGTGTCGCATGAGGGCTGAGCCTCAGGTGTGAACCAGTTGGTGGAGTAGGGCCAAGGGTGGAGGGTAATGAACTGTAGGGTGGAGGGGGGCTGAGCTGGTGGCGAGGAGGATGTTTCAGGTGGGGGTGGGGGTGGGGCAGGGAGCAAGAACGTATACACAGATCGATAGGCAATATGAGATGTATGGGAGCCACAAACAGCTGGTTGTTAGAGACTAAAGACTGAGGCAGACAGTGTAAGAGGTGAGGCTGAAAATGTGGACAGGGTTAAGGGAAGGAGCTTAGTCCTTGACCTGCGCAGAAAATGGAAGTCTACTGGAAACTTTTCGTCATTGGAAAGAAGAGGTCAGAATTATGTTGTATCTGGCGGCAGTAGGAGATACGTGACTGCGAATGTACAACTAGTTAGGACATCTGTACTGTTAGAATAAACATAAGCCAAATAAGGGACCGTATTATCAGTATAATAAACTGCCGTCCAGCTTCTTATAGTGCACGTGAATATCCGTGAGCAGTGAATCAACTATACCAAGGAAATCTGAACTTTTTAAACCTTTATTAAAATTTATAATTTCCTCCTTTGTTATTTATTTGGAGTCAGCCATGGTTAGGCCCATTTTTGGTTAAAGACTAAAGAGAATTGGCAAGAGTCAGACCTTCTGTCTCCGGTCTTGTCTTGGCCATTGAGTAGCTGTGAGTCATTGGGACAAGCCTTATGTTCCTCAACCATAAAATAAACAGATTGGAATAGACGGGGCTTAAGTCCTGTGTAAAGTTGAAGGTTCTCTAAAGTAATTTCTATTCTTTTTAAGAGTTTCTTAGTCTCTAAGGGGAATTGGAGACAGATATGTAAGTACCTTTATATATCTTAACTCAGCGTTTGTGAGTAGGACAAGCAGTGTGAATATGTATGATAATTAAACCTCACAGATCTGCAACACGAACATTGTAGATTTAAACACACATACGGTACTCATACTAAATAGTACATAATACATTTTTGTATATGCCAGGATACTAAACTAGCTGTGCGGAATACCCTTATCTGCCAACATAGTGAGTCAAATCTATATTTTTTAACTTAAAAATTTTTTTGAATTCCTTCTTTACGTATCCTTGAAAGATGCTCTGATTAAACCTGCAATTTGGAAAAAGGTGAAAACTGGCTAAAGGCTTTAGTCCAGAAAAAATTCAAATATGTATTAACTAAAATTCTATTAACATTTAAATGGTCTATAATAATAATTTCTTGAAATGTTCTACCGAGACTGAAAACAAGCAATGATTCCTATAAAATGGCCATGTGTTTCAGGAGCATATTTAATTTTTATTATACAGATTTCATAGCAGGCAGGAAGTTAGGATGCACTTTGCTTTGCTGAAACTTGGTAATAATTGCAGGGACTTAATTAAGCCAAGGGATGATTATTCTTTGTATTCAAATACAAATAATGCCCTGAATTTATGATCTGGACTATTCTTTCTCTTTAAGAATATTCATAGATGGGAACCAAACTATCTACCACAGCTCATTTTTCTGGTCTTTGGTTCTGCTCTTGGTTGTTTCCAGCTCGCCTGATCTATCCTCCACCACCCAAATCACTAAAAAGGAAAAAATAAATGACCAACCATGACACTGTCCTATGATCAGAAATGTGATGCTTTGCCAATCACTTGGGAGTATGTGTTCCTTTTATCAGGGGGAATTCGGTTATTCTATCACCAGCTACGTGGGCTGTCCATTTGTTTAAAATAAAGACACAATTCTTTCTTTCTCCGGCTCTCAACCCAAACTCAAGCAATTTTTTTTTTTTTTTTTTTTTTTACACAGCATGAATGTATGTGGGCACATATGGACTGAAATACACATAACACTTTCTCCAGGAGAAAAGAGCAAACTCTATGTGAGGAGCCCACGGTGGGAAATAACCAAGTCACATGGACCTGGGCGTGTGTGTGTGTGTGTGTGTGTGTGCGTTGTGTGTATAGGCAATCGCAAGATTGCCAGCGGCTGGCAGAAGGTCAAGGGGGAAATGCCTTCCTGGAGGAGAGAATGCCTTGTGTAAACATCAAAGTGTTGCTTCTGAGAGGGGCAATTTTCGTATTGCTGTTGGCAGAGATGGATACTCATTCGCAGCGTTCAAAGGCCCTACAAAAAGCTTGGCGTATTCTGAACTTGGCAGGAGCTGGTTGGGACTGTGGCCTTTATCCCCTCCCAGTGCTTGCAACTGACATGCCGCCTCCCTGTCTCCAGTGTCCCACGGACTGGCCGCTTGGGGTGGTCACTTTCAGGCCCCCGCGATGCGAGCAGACGGTGGTGGTTTTGAATTTGGTGCAGCAAGGCGGCATCTGGAGCTGCAACACAGGGAAGACCGAGAGAGGCTGCTGTTAGCTGCAAAGTTCCTACCGCATTCGATCGCTGTGTTCAGCGGTCTCTCGAATGGGGTGCCTGCTCCCCAAGAGTGAAGACGATCCGTCAGGGAGCAGGATGAGATTATTAGGATGGCATTTACATTAACTTACACTTAATTTCTGTTTTCTGTAGATTTTATGAGACATAATATATTAGTGCAATTGTACATGTATTATAAATAAATACATACATTTTGGGGGAGGGGAACAACCGAAGACATTTTTATTAACAGGCATGCATAGTGAAATAAGTTTGCAGATCTGCTGGGGTTGTTTCTCAGGTTAATGTACGCATTTTTTAACAAGGGTCTTTCTTTGTTCCTGTAAGAAGTCGTCAGATTCCAGAGTCCTGTGTTTTGGTCTTTCTCATTGTTATTAATCGTCTTTTTTTTTTTTTTTGCAAAAAAGCCGCCTAGGTCTACAGGTATTCTATTATCTGTCACTGTTTTTCAGTAGCTAAGAAGCAAGTATAGTCAAGATTTGGAAGTACTCATTGTGATCTTCTGCCGACCGGTAAATACCTACATGTGAATTTAACTCAAGAAGAGGGAGGACATTCCTTAAAGCGAACGAGGTTGTTGTACAGGTTCTGTGTAAACCTATACTGTATATGATTAAGTGATGTGCGTGCCTTCAGGGGGGCATATCCAAGTCCCTTGTTCTTTCTGTTTACTCAGATTTCTTCTGGGAATGACACCAGACTCTAGATGGTTTTAGAGGTGGGGAGAGTTACCACCCTTCATTTGAAGCAACGGTGCTGAGCACCAACAGAGCTGATCCACTGTGTGTGAGACACAGGAAGACACTGGAGAGGGTCCGGAAGCTCTCTTGCAGTTACTGACTCCACACCTTGTGTGTCCACAGATCTCTCCAACTCAACATGTCCAAAACGGACCTCCAGTCTTTCCCCGTCCCTCCTCCCAAACCTGCTGTACCCACGACCTCTCTCATTTGTGTTGACAACCCTTCTTCCGCTGGGTGGGTCAAAACTTTGGGGATAGCCTTGACTTCTCTTGTCTCTCACACTTAAATAATACGCCAAGCAATCCTATAGACTCAACCGTAAGAACATGTCTACCGCTCCTGGCCGTTTCTAGGGCTATGGTCCCCCCGGGCCGCCATCATCAATTGCGGGAAATACCGCAATTCCCCCCACATTTCTCACTGCTTCTGCCTTTGCCTCTGAACAGTCCCGAGAGAGCCGTAGCTGTAATACGTTAGAAGTATAAATCAGATCGTGTCGCTGTCCTAACGGAAATCCGCATCGGCTCCCCTTTTCACTCAGTGTGAATTTACGTGGGAATTTAACTGAAAAATATCAATAAATCGAGGATCCCCGATTGGTCCTCCTTATTCAAACCATTAGAGATGTTTTCCAAATTTCAATGTTATGGGAAGACCAACACAGTGCATTAGCTAAATAACCTTCTTCCCCGGAGGATTTATTTGGGGAATCCCTAAATGATTCCTCCTCGGTTATGAGAGATATGTTCCTCTGAGTTACTGTTTTGCATCTCCTGAAGCCTCCTGTCAAAATGCGAATGGCACTAGAGAGGTGATGCACTTAGTTAGGCACAGTTGTTTCTCGTATTGCTTCCACTGCCGGGAAGCTGCCTGTTCCCGTGCGGACGAGGTGGGGAGGGAGAGCAGGACAGTATAGTCTATTGTTTTTGGAGCTATTGCAAATAAGATTGTTTTCGTAATTTCTCTTTCAGATAATTCTCCGTGAGTGTATAAAAAGCACAGCTGATTTTTGTATGTTGATGTTCTACCTTGATTTTGTTAGGTTTTTTTTTTTTTAATTTTTTTTTAAACATTTATTTATTTTTGAGACAGAGAGAGAGACAGAGCATGAACGGGGGAGGGACAGAGAGAGAGGGAGACACAGAATCCGAACCAGGCTCCAGGCTCTGAGCGGTCAGCACAGAGCCGGCCACAGGTCTCGAACTCACGGACCATGAGATCATGACCTGAGCCGAAGTCGGACGCTGAACTGACTGAGCCACCCAGGCGCCCCATGATTTTGTTAGTTTTAACAGTTTTTTGGTGGAGCCTTCAGGATTTCCTACAGAGAAAGACAATGTTAATTCTTCCTTTTTTATTTAGATGCCTTTTATTTCTTTTTCTTGCCTAATTACTCTGGCTAGGACTTCTGGTATTATGTTGACTAGAAGTGGTGAGAAAGGGTGTCTTTGTCTTATTTCTGATCTTAGAGGAAACGCTCTCAGCTTTTACCATTGAATATGATATTGGCTGGAGGCTGGCCATAGGTAGCTTTTATTAGGCTGAGATACGTTCTTTCTGTACCTAAGTTGTTGATCATTTTTATAATGAGAACACGTCAAATTTTGTCTGGCACTGTTCTGCCTCTATTGAGATCGTATGATTTTTTTGCCCTCCATTCTGTTAATATGGTATATCACATTTATTGATTTTCATGGGCTTATTTCTTCTCTGTGTATATAGAGGGGTACGCTGCTTTAAAAACACATTTGATATTAAAAAAAAATCTATATTTGCCAAACAACCCACCTGAAAGTGGCATATTCGCTCTCTATGCAAATTAAAGTTCTGCCTTTAAACACAGAGTGCTTCCTTTATGTTACCAATTCATTTTACTTGCTGGTTTTTCAGGAGCACAGTGACTGAACAGAAGACCAGAGTCAAGATCTTCTCACTGTGTGCCCCTTTTGGCTCTGCTGGTTTGTCACCATCTCCCTAGAAATCTCCTTTCATATCCGTCATCAAAAACCCGTATCCCCTTTCCTTCTCAACAATATCAACGTGGCAAGTGAAGCCTTGTTTTCTTATTCTTCAGCTTGAGACACACAGACCTCATTTTCTTCTCTGTAATTTTCTGCATGTTTGTTTAGACACACAAAACCCGCTTTTCATGCTCGCCCACGGATAGTATAGGCAGAATCAGAACTCAAACTCAGAGCTTTGCCTCCAACTCCAAGCTTCCTGGGCACCCTGTCACATTTTCACTTGGAAGCCACCAACCCAGGTGGGCTTCGAAAATTTTCAAACCCTTCGGGGAAGGGCTCCCTGCTGGTCTGTTGCTAAGGCAAAGTTAACACAGTATCATTTGCTAGTCAACAGCCTCAGGGGACCTTCTTTTTATAAGACTTAATTGAATTCCATTTGTCCTTGTTTAGTGCCCTTGTATCACACTGAGTGTGGAACTCACTGCCATTCACAAGGATAACATTCATTCACTTCCACCGCTCAGAAAATATCTGCCTGCCTTAGGGTTTGAAATTCCTAAAAGTTAACTCAGGGTCATTGACAACAGTCGTTACAAGTGGAAATGTGTTGGTACAAAAAGTTCAACGATACCAACGAACCCAGTACAATAGTACATCAAACATATGCAAAAGGTGAATAAATGGATAAGGCTATTTAATTATGTGAATTATATACTTTATATACATTAATCATATAATTACTACTTTATATTATTACTACACAAATTATGTAAACAATATCTTAGTTGGATGAATAAGCCAATTATCTAGCAAAGCTCAGAGGTAATATCATTTAAGATATTTGGGGTGTGGCTAGACATTTAATTTACTTGGGGTAAAGGCGTATAATAACAAAAATGAATATACAAGTTACAAACATACATAGCATTTTAGAAGGTGAGAAGAAAATAGAGGAAAGAAAGTATGAAGGAAAATCAAGTATGGAAGGTGAATAGGAATGCATTGCATCTAAGTCAGGCAGTGAAAATTTTAGAAAACTCTTAAATTGTTTTCTGAAGAAAAACTTGGTAATTTTTTCTTACAGACAATTGTGCATTTCATGCCCATGTCCTCAGAGAGGGGAGAAAGATTCAGGAAGAGAAGAAGAAGGGGGGATATGTTTTTACAACTTACCAGCCTGTCAGCAAAGTTTCCCTTATTACATCCCTCCCCCAAAATACCGAATAAGGAAGTTGCCCAATTTCACAGAATCTAGTAAAGCAGGAGAGCCAAGATTCACAATCCAGGCCACCCTATGGTGCCCCAGTTTTCAACTTTGTCTGTATAAAGCTGTTTGCTTGAGAGTATTCCTATAATTTTATACGTTTCTCCAAAACTGAAGAGTTGGAAGAAAAATGATCTTTTATTTAGCATACATGTTGAATTACTTTGGCACAGGGATACTCACTACTTCTGCTCTTGACTTCATCTAAGCCACAGTGGTCATAATTTCTGTTAGCATTCATGGGAGACAGGAAGGAAGTAGAGAGAGGTCTCCGCCACCATCCTGGATGTTCTGGCTGCTGTGGTGACACTCTTGAAGAACTTCTCCTGCCCGCGTGCCTCCCACTATTGCTATTTCAGTCAATAAATATTTTAAGTTCATCCTTCTTTGAGAACTTCGCAAGCATGGCCTGTGAACATGAACATGGTCACTGTGCGCATGAATCTCTTCAGATCATAAACATTACTCCGTGTCCTTGAAGCTTGGCTGCCGGGGAACCCAGAAAGCCTCAATCATGATGCCTCGTGATTGATGCTCGCACGTCTCTGTACTTTATGGACACAAGGTGAGTATGTGTGGTCTATTTCCTTTGTTCAGGAAGCTAGAGATGAATAAGCTATGACCCTGTCATCATCATAGTGATAAAAAAAAAAAAAGGAGTTGGACGTCCGACACCTGAGCTCCCACAGGAATACCTGTGGTGGTGTGGCAGGTGGTGGGGACAGGAGGAACAGACAGGAGAGAATCAAAGAGAGGTGTATGTGACACCAGGTAATGAAAGAAATGCAATTTATTGGCTCAAAGCCTGAGGGAGTATCACCATTCTGTGCACAACAAAGAACCAAAACACTCTAGTTAGTAAACTTGCCCTGACACACTGGGGTGAATCTGTCAAGGTACATGGAGCTGTTCCTGCTAATAGAAATAGACCACGCCTTGAAATCGGGGAAGAAGAGAAAGCCACGGCTTATGCATTTTAAAATGGAAATCTTGAGAAGGCGAGCCCACCTGAGAGCCTAAGTGGTGACCCATTGGCAGAAGAGAGAGAGAGCACCTGAACGGTCCGGCCTCCCTGGTCGCCATGGCAACAGAGAGACTAAGTTGCTCCCAGGTGAGAGCAGAGCCAGATGCTGGCATCTCAGACAAGAAGCCTTTTCCTTCAGTGATCCAGGGGGAGAGTCCCGCCGCATGCAGAGCTCTGTGGGGGCTCCCTGGAGACTCCCATTTCTTGCCTTCTTCTTCTGCCTGCCATGTTTTCCAAGCAGAGCACATCGGCCCCATCTAGCTGCTCTCTTCCAGCCCGAGTGCCTTGCACTCACCTGCTGTACCTACCAGTGTCCTAGGGCTGCTGCAACCAAGTACCTCCAGCCGGGTGGCTTAAACCACAGAAACTGGATGTCCCATGGTTCTGGTGCGAGAAGTCTGAAATCAAGGTGTTGGTGGGGCTGCTTCCTTCCGAGGGCTGTGGGAGAAGGATCTGTCCCAGGCTTCTGTCCTTGATTTGTAAAGAGCCCTCTTCTCCCCGTTTCCCTGTTTCTTCACATTGTCTTCTAACTCCATGTGTCTGTCTCTATCCAAACTGCTCCTTTTTGTAAGGACACCAGCAATATTAGACTAAGGCCTAACCTAATGACTTCATTTTAACCTGATTATCTCTGTGAAGACTCCAACTCCAAATAAGGTCACATTTTGAGGTCCTGGGAGTTAGGATTCATATATATATATATATATAGATATATATATATATACACACACACACACACATACACACACACACACATATATATTATATGTATATATTATATAGGTATATATATGTATATGTGTGTATATATATATGCACGTATATATTATATATGTATATATGTATATGTGTGTATATATGTGCACGTATATATTATATATGTGTATATATATGCATGCATATATTATATATATGTATATATCTGTATATGTGTATATATATATATATGCACTATATATACACATACACAATGGGAGGGTGATAGCACAACACCAGGTAAAAAGAGTGGAGGGAAATGTAAGGAAAACATATGAAAATATTGCTCAGCTGGTGTTATGGGTTGAATTGTGTCCCTTAAAAAAGTACATATATATATATATATATACACACACACACACACACACACACTACATATATATATACTCTACATATATATACACATATATATTATGAATGTATATATGTATATACGAATATGAATGTATATATATGAATGTATATGTGTATATATATGTGTATATATATATACTTTTTTTAAGGGACACAATTCAACCCATAACACGAGCTGAGCGATATTTTCATATATTTTCCTTACATTTCCCTCCACTCTTTTTACCTGGTGTTGTGCTAACATCCTCCTATTAGCACCCAAAATATAAGAATGCAGGACTTGAACAAACCAGAGGAAGGTCAGATGCTTAATTTTTATCAAAAGGGTCGGTGACAGAGGATGAGGAGGAAAAGGCTAGGACCAAGAACATGAGTACATGTCGTAGTCCTTGGATTTTGTGAACAGAGATGGCTAGGGAGATCTGTCCAGGAAAATCTCCAAGATTCAAGTTGGCTTTGAACACGTAGGACAAGCGGTGAGACCCAGACCAATGGGTTTGAACAGTCACAAGGAAAGTTAGGGAACGATATGAATTATAAACAAAACAAAACAAAACAAAACTGTTATTTTTGTGTTGTGGAATCACTTTCTCTCATAGCCTTGAGAATTTTAATTTTGCCACTTGGGGGGTTTGCAAAAGAGAAGTCATCATGATGTGACAGGCTGCAAGAACTTTGGGCATGGAGTCAGCCCCCGTTTCAATTAACCTACCCGCCCCACCTGGACTTCAAGTTCTGTCACTGACTAATCATGTGACCTTGGGCAAGCTACTTAATTTCTCAGAGCCTTGTTTCCGTTATCTGTTAAATGAAGAAGAGAACGCATGCCTGTCATGTTTGCAGTAACATGATGAATTTTACAATTTAAAATAGAACAATGAAATCACACGAAGCCATGTGATATACTAAGGGGGTTATTATGGCTGTATAATCACTGATAGTGTTATTGTAGAGGTAGACGTATGATTTAGATCAGTAATTTTCAACTTTGGTTGTGCACAAAAATCACCGGGAAGTTTTTAAAAACCCAGATGCCTAGCTCAGTCGCTTAAGCATCCTTCTCGTTATTTCGGCTCCGGTCGTGATCTCAGTTTGTGAGACTGAGCCCCACGTGAGCTCTGCACTGACAGTGTGGAGCCTGCTTGGGATTCTTTCTATATAATCTATATAATATAAATATATTTATAATTTATATGATCTATATAATATAAATATATTTATGTATATAAATATATTTATATATTTATATTATAAATATAATTATAATCTTATAATATATATTATATAATCTACATAATATAATATAAAGAGAATATATAAAATTATTGATCCGATATATGTATCTATTTTACGTACATAGAAAATACTTCAAGAAAAATTTAGCTACTTAAAGGTATTTTTAACCATTTCTTTTATAACTGAAGTGAAATTAAAGTCACACTTATCAATTAAGTTAGGATATATTCACTTTGGTTGCCAAGAAATATGTGGACTTTAGAAATTAAGAAGCTTCAGATGGAAATGTTCAGCAGATTGAAGAAAAATATTCAGTTGATTGGGGTCACCATATGGACCAGTAAAGTAGGATATTCCAGTACTTTCCTAACCCCTAACTCTCTAATAATAAGAAGACTGAATACCTTTCATTTCTCACCTCTTTCGGTTTACCCTGCAATGGTATGAATAGTTGTGTCCCCCCCCCTCCCGCCCCCTTATTCCATACTTTGAAATACTAAACCTTAGGAGGCGGGGCCTTTAGGAGATGATTAGGTCTTGAGAGCAGTCTTCATAAATGGTATTAGTGCCCTTGTAAAACAGGCCCCTGGTAGATCCCTTGCTTCCTTCTACTACGTGAGGGATGCAACAAGAAGTCTGCAACAGAAGAGAGCCCTCCCTCGACCGTGCCAACACTTCCAGCTTCCGGAACTGTGGGAAATACACGTCTGTTGTTTATAAGCTACCCAATCTGTAGTATTTTGTTATGGCAGCCAGAACGCGCCAGGATATGCATCATCTTCCTACCTGAACTTCTGGTCCACCTCCAGCAAGAAGAGCATACTTCTGTAGTCATTTTGTGGTCACTTTGAGGGAGGAAGGGTCACGTTAGGAAACCAGCATATACATCTAGGAATGAATGTAATCTTGTATCTCGAGTATCCCAGTGCAAGATACGCTTGCAATGCAACCCATAGATGTAGACATTCTTTTGTAGATATGGTCAATTTAAAAGAGCCAAGATCTGGGTTGATCCAGCCCTCTTCAGAAGGTCAGAATCTTCCCCGGGACAGATTGCTGCCTCGAGCCCTCACAGACACCCTGACAGAGAAAACTCAGCCACTCTGATTCTGAATATAAACAGAGTATGGGACTGTCCACATGGTAAGATTGGAGGAACATGTGATGGAAAGTCCAGTCACAGATTCCTTATCCAACGACCTGCCAAGTGGTTGACATTTCTACTTTAAGGATGGCTTTGAGTTGAGAATAGAAGAATGTAGCAAACATGCAAATACGTTCCTGGGAAGACTGAATATTGTGAATCATTGTCAATCATCGGTTCCTTAGAGCGAATTAGTTTATTATGTTTGTTAATCAGTCAACCTATAAAGATTGATGTAGTAGATCCCGCTGCTATTTGTGTAAGAAAAGAAGAGAAATGACATTCATGTATGTGTTGCTTGCGGGCTCGGGAGATACGAGCTTGGGAGACCTGCTTCATTGTCCATTGATGTATTAGGCTTAAGCAACAAGCTCCGTGAGGCAGCATTAAAAGAAGCAAGTCAGGATGTGGCTTGTTTGTGTCACTGTAGGCTAGCTAAAGCTGGGTGAACAACCTGTTTGAATGGAAATGTCTTAACAGAGGGGGAATCCAACTCCTTGCTGCTGGGGGGAGGGGTGGGGCGGGGAGGTAGCTCCCACTATCACACAAAGGTGAGGTACTGCATCCTGGGGCTAACAGTAGAAGGTTTTGGAATGACCTTCCCCGCTGGAAAGCCTTCAATGGCTTCCCTTTACCACCCAGATAACCTGAAGCTCCCCAGCCTGGAGTAAACAGCCTTCCATGATGGATGCCTGTTGACTTCTTTGGCCCTAATCCCCCGGGGGATGTACGTTTTGCTTCAGTACCACGAATCTGTGATGCCTTTATATCTTGTGCTCTTTTTCCCTCTTCTGCTTGTCTCACTTCAGTTTATCCCTTAAGATCTAATTTGAACATCACGTCTCGGTGGAGACTTGTTGACTCTCCCAGGTCCCAGGAGCCTCTTCTTCCTCTTTCTGTAAATCCTGATATCTGTCCCTTATTATTACATCTACGGCATGGGTGAGGTGTCTGTCTCTCCCATTAGTCTACAAATCCTTTGTGGAGAGGGACTATGCTTTGTTTATCTCTGTTGCCTAGAGCCTAAGATAATAAACAAATAATTGGATGGAGGGATGGAAAGATTTGCTTGGTTCAATTCCAAACCTTTTCGGAGACTCTTTCATTATCATCCATGATTTGGTTGGGCTAAGACATGAGAAGTGGGTGCAGAGTGAGTGTGTAGAACTTGTATTGACATTTTGATTGTCCATAAATTACTACAGTTGAATTTTAGTTGGAGTCTCTGAAACCTTTTTTTTTTTTTTTGGCTTAAAAATTTACTGGTTCTAGAAAGCCTTTTTGGATAAACCGTGTCTCTATTTCCTCTAAGTTTCTTTTTATCCCAACAATCACTTAAATAATTGATACACTCTGCATTTAAAAAAATTTTTAAACATTTTTTTAATGTTTATTTATGAGAGAGAGAGAGCGAGAGATAGTGAGCGAAGGACGGGCAAAGAGAGGGAGACACAGAATCCGAAGCAGGCTCCAGGCTCTGAGCTGTCAGCACAGAGCCCAACATGGGGCTCAAACTCACCAGCTGTGAGATCATGACCTGAGCCGAAGTTGGATGCTTAACTGACTGAGTCACCCAGGCACCCTGCCTTTTTTCATATCCTGCTTTTTTATTATCTTCCAGTTATATTTTTTGGTTTTCCCTAATTATAGGTTAAGCCTCTGAAATTTCCCTTCCATGTTTTGGTCTCCTAATACTGCAGCATAATGATTACAAACCTACCATGTTTCATAGCCTAGTGCTGTATTTTCTCATTGCATGACCTTTGACAAGTTACCTAACCATTGGCACATCATTTTTTCCCATATATAAAATGGGAAATAATGCTAGGTCTGATCTCAGAGTGTTGTTATAAGAATAAATGAATATTAGGGGCGCCTGGGTGGCTCAGTCGGTTAAGTGTCCGACTGCGGCTCAGGTCATGATCTTGCGGTTTGTGAGTTCGAGCCCCGAGTCCGGCTCTATGCCGACAGCCTGGAGCCTGCTTCCGATTCGGTGTCTCCCTCTCTCTCTGCCCCTATCCCGCTCACACTCTGTCTCTCTCTCTCAAAAAATAAGTAAATTAATTAATTAAAAAAAGAATAAATTAATATTATTCCATTGTATACAGTATACATACCACATTTCTTTATCCATCATCCATTTATGGTTCCTTAGATTGCTTCCATGTCTTGGCTGTTAAAAATAATGCGACAATGAACACAGAGGGGCATATATCTTTTTGAATTAGTGTTTTCTTTTCTTTTGGATACATACCCAGAGTGGAATTGCTGAATCCTATGACAGTTGTATTTTTAATTTTTTGAGGGACGTCCACGTTGTTTTCCACATTCCCACCAACAATTCTCAGGTATTTCCTTTCTCCACATTCTTACCAACATCTGTTATTTCTTATCTTTTTGATAATAGCCACTCTAATGGGTTTGGCTTTGCATTTTTCTGATGATTTGTGACTTTGAGCACCTTTGTATGTATCTTTCGGTCGTCTGTATGTCTTCTGGAAAAAATATCTATTCAAATCCTCTGCCCGTTATTTTTTTTTTTTAACTTTTTAACATCTATTTATTTTCAAGAGACAGAGACAGAGTGCGAGTGGGGGAGGGGCAGAGAACGAGCGAGATTCAGCATCCCAAGCAGGCTCCAGGCTCTGAGCTGTCAGCACAGAGCCCGGCACGGGGCTCCAACCCACGAACCGTGAGATCATGACCTGAGCTGAAGTCAGACGCTTAACCGACTGAGCCACGCAGGCGCCCCCTCTGCCCATATTTTAACTGAAACAAATTCTTTTTGCTATTGATTTGTATGCGTTCTATATGCATTTTGGATATTAACTCCTTATCAGGGGCTATTATATTAATTATATTAATACATAATATACTATATATACTAATTATTGTATAGTTTGCAAATATTTTTTCCTATTCAGTAGATTGCCTCTTCATTTTGTTGTTGATTTTCTTTGCTGTCCAGAGCTTTTACTCTGATGTAGTCCTACTTGTTTATTTTTGCTTTTGTTGCCTTTGCTTTGATAGCAAATACAAAAAATAATTATGAATACAGATATCAAGGAGCTCACTGCCCACGTTCCAGGATTTCCGGTCTTATGTTCAAGTTTTTCATCCATTTTGAATTAATTTTTGTGTATAGTGTAAGATAGTGGTCTAATTTCATTCTTTTACACGTGGCTGTTCAGTGTTTCTAACACCATTTAGTGAAGGGACTGTCCTTTCCTCATTGTATATTCTTGGATTTTTTTGGTCATGAGTTATTTAAGTGTCCATCAATGGATGAATGGATATCGAAAACACATACACGCAATGGAATGTTACTCAGCCAGAAAAAAAGAAGGAAATCCTGCCATTTGCAACAATATGGGCGGACTCTGAGGGCATTATGATAAGTGTAAAAGTCAGACAGGAAAAGATAAATACCATATAATCTCACCTGTAAAGGGTGGTGGGGAAAGCAATTCAGAACTCACAGAAACAGTTAGTGAAATGGGTGAAGGAGGTCAAAAGGTACAAACTTTCAGTTATAAAATAAGTAAGTCCTCATGAGAGATAACGTGTAGTATGGTGACTGTCGTTAATAATACTGTATTGTATATTTGAAAGAGAGTAGACCTTAAAAGTTCTTGTCCCGGGGCGCCTGGGTGGCTCAGTCAGCCGAGCGTCTGACTTTGGCTCAGGTCATGATCTCACAGTTTGTGAGTTCGAGCCCCATGTTGGGTTCTGTGCTGACAGCTCAGAGCCTGAAGCCTGCTTGGGATTCTGTGTCTCCCTCTCCCTCTTCCCCTCTCCCGCTCCCGCTCTGTCTCTCTCTCTCTCTCTCTCAAAAATAAATAAACGTTTAAAAATTTTGAAAAAATAGTTCTCATCCCAAGGGGGAAAAATGTGTAGCTGTTTGTGATGGTTAACCACATTTATTATGGTGATCATTTCTACACCATTTATGTGTATTCCATATACATGTATATGTATGCATGTATATACACACACACAAATTTATATTTGTATATATCAACATACGCAAGTATTGATTATTATGCTGTATTTCTAAAACTAATATAATGTTATATATCAGGGTACCTGGGCAGCTGAGTCAGTTAAGCATCCAACTCTTGATTTTGGCTCAGGTCAAGATCCCAGGGTTCATGAGTTCGAGCCCCACATTGGGCTTTGTGCTGATAACATGGGGAGCCTGCTTAGAATTCTCTCTTTCTTCTCTCTCTTCCTCTCCCCCTGCTCATGCTCGCATGTGCAAGAGATCCCTCCCCCGCTCTCTCTTTCTCTCAAAATAAATAAATAAACTTAAAAATGTTATATGTCAATTATACCTCAATAAACAAGGGAAAAAATGGGGGCATGCATGCTATGATTGCCTAGCATGCAATCAATTAAAGTTAAGTCTCTTTATTTTTTTTAGTTTTTTTTTTTCCTTCTCATTTTTAATTTTATTTTTTTAAATTTACATCCAAATTAGTTAGCATACAGTGCAACAATGATTTCAGGAGTAGATTCCTTAGTGCCCCTGACCCATTTAGCCCATCCCCCCTCCCACAACCCCTCCAGGAATCCCCTGTTTGTTCTCCATATTTAAGAGTCTCTTATGCTTTGTCCCCCTCCCTGTTTTTATATTATTTTTGCTTCCCTTCCCTTATGTTCATGTGTTTTGTCTCTCAAAGTCCTCATATGAGTGAAGTCATATGATTTTTGTCCTTCTCTGACTAATGTCGCTTAGCATAATACCCTCCAGTTCCATCCACGTAGTTGTAAATGGCAAGATTTCATTCTTTTTGATTGCCAAGTAATACTTCATTGTGTGTGTGTGTGTGTGTGTGTGTGTGTATACCACATCTTCTTTATCCATTCATCTATTGATTGACATTTGGGTTCTTGCCATACTTTGGCTATTGTTGATATAGTGCTGCTATAAACATGGGGGTGTATGTGTCCCTTCAAAACAGCACACCTGTATTCCTTGGATAAATGCCTAGTAGTGCAATTACTGGGTAGTAAGGTAGTTCTATTTTTAGTTTTTTGAGGAACTTCCATACTGTTTTCCAGAGTGGCTGCACCAGTTTGCATTCCCACCAACAATGCAAAAGAGATCCTCTTTCTCCACATCCTCACCAAAATCTGTTGCTGCCTGAGTTGTTAATGTTAGCCATTCTGACAGGTGTGAGGTAGTATCTCATTGTGGTTTTGATTTGTATTTCCCTGATGATGAGTGATGTTGAGCAGTTTTTCATGTGCTGGTTGGCCATCTGGATGTCTTCTTTGGAGAAGAGTCTATTCATGTCTTTTGCCCATTTCTTCACTGGATTATTTGTTTTTTGGGTGTTGAGTTTGATAAGTTCTTTATAGATTTTGGATACTAACCCTTTATCTGATATGTCATTTGCAAATATCTTCTCCCGTTCTGTTGGTTGCCTTTTAGTTTTGCTGATTGTTTTCTTCGCTGCGCAGAAACTTTTTATTTTGATGAGGTCCCAATAGTTCATTTTTGCTTTTGTCTCCCTTGCCTCCGGAGACGTGTTGAGTAAGAAGTTGCTGCAGCCAAGATCAAAGAGGTTTTTGCCTGCTTTCTCCTTGAGGATTTTGATGGCTTCCTGTTTTACATTTAGGTATTTCATCCATTTTGAGTTTATTTTTGTATCTGGTGTAAGAAAGTGGTCCAGGTTCATTCTCCTGCATGTCACTGTCCAGTTTTCCCAGCACCACTTGCTGAAGAGACTGTCTTTATTCCATTGGATATTCTTTCCTGCTTTGTCAAAGACTAGTTGGCCATACGTTTGTGGGTCCATTTCTGGGTTCTCTATTCTGTTCCATTGATTGGAATGTCTGTTCTTGGGCCAGTACCATACTGTCTTGATGATTACGGCTTTGTAGTAGAGGCTAAAGTCCGGGAGTGTGATGCCTTCTGGTTTGGTTTTCTTTTTCAAGATCGCTTTGGCTATTCAGTGTCTTTTCTGGTTCCATACAAATTTTAGGATTGTTTGTTCTAGTTCTGTGAAGAATGCTGGTGTTATTTTGATAGGGATTGCCTTGAATATGTAGATTGCTTTGGGTAGTATTGACATTTTAACAATATCTGTTCTTCCTATCCAGGAGCATGGAATCTTTTTCTATTTTTTTTTTGTGTCTTCTTCAATTTCTTTCATAAGCTTTCTATAGTTTTCAGTGTAAGTTAAGTCTCTTTATTAAATTGGTGTTATGTTATAATTGGTGTTATGTTATACATGCCCAGTGTTTGACTAAGGTCTCTTAATGATGAGTGAAAAAGAAGTCACATTGAAGCACATCATTAGAGAATTTCAGAACACTGAGTATAAAGACATCTTCAGTACTTATTGAGATAGGAAACAAACAAGCAAATAAACACAAACAAACAAAAAAAGGTCACACATAAATAACTTGAAATAGAATGGTACTGAATTTATCAACAGCGAATCTAGAGTTTAGAAGATAATGGAGAAATTCATTTCAAAGACTGAGAAAAATTTAGGGGCACCTGGGTGGGTCAGTCGGTTGAACATCTGACTTCGGCTCAGGTCATGATCTCGCAGCTCTCGCGGGGTGTTTGAGCCCCACATCGGGCTCTGTGCTGACAGCTCAGAGCCTGGAGCCTGCTTCAGATTCTGTATCTCCTTCTCTCCCTGCCCCTTCCCTGCTCATGTTCTGTCTCTGTCTCTCAAAAATGAAGAAACATTAAAAAAAAATTCAAATACTGAGAAAAATTTGAATTCCAACCTACAATTGAATACTCAGATAAACTATCACTAAAACAAGAAAGTAGAATAAAGAGATTTTCATTTGTATGCAAAGTCTCAAAACATTTACCCTCCCCCCCTTGGACCTGGTCTTACTTCATTTGTGCCTGCTATAATAAGAATATCATGGGGTAGCTTAAAAACCAGAAATTTCTTTCTCATAGTTCTGGAGGTTGGGAAGTTCAAGATCAAGGTGCTGGCAGATTTGGTATCTAGTGAGAACCTGCTTCCTGGTTCATACACAACTGCTTTCTTGCCCTGTCCTTACATGGTGGAAAGGGTGAGGGAGCTCTCTGTTGTCTCTTGATAAGGACATCAGTCCCACTCAAATGACCTAGTCACCTCCCAAAGGCCTCACTTCCAAATACCATCACAGTGGGTATAAATTTCTAATATGAATTTGAAAGAGACACAGTCAATTACATATTCTTTCTTAGAAAGTTGCTAAAGAACATTTTCTCATCCAGGAAGTTTAGAATCCAAGAGGCAATAACCAACACAGAAAAAGGCAAAGGACATTTTTTTTTGACACAGAGAGAGTGGTGGAGGGGCAAAGGGAGAGAGAGAGAGAGAGAGAGAGAGAGAGAGAGAGAGATTCACAGAGCAGTGAATCAGAATCCCCCAGCCTGGAGCCTGATCTCACGATCCTGGGATCGTGACCTGAACCAAAATTAAGAGTCAGATGCTCAACCGACTGAGCCGCCCAGGTGCCCCCAAAGGACATTTTTAAAAATACTGATGAAGAGAATACCCAAGAAAATGTCTGGTTAGCAGGCTAGTGAACAACCAGCATGGATAGGAGAAAAAGGGAGAAAGGCTCGAGAGGTGATATTTTTACACAAAAGAGCAAAATATATATGCACATTTTGTGATGTACTTGACTATGAAGAGAGGAATCTTACATATCTGATAGAGGGTCTGGAAGTGAATTAGTAGTAAGACATTAAAAACTAAGCAAATAACCACAAAAAGTGATCATTAATTCCACTGACAGAAAAATCTGGATAATAAATATAATGCAATGACTCCGTGTAGCCCAGCTATTAATATAATCATAACACTGCAGGTCCTGAATATTGATGTAACCATATTTGTGACAATAATATATTCAGATTAAGAGGAAAGGGGAAGTGTAAGTGTGCAGAGGGGACAGGGAGTAGAAGAGTTAAATCCTCATTTTCTATCATAAGAAATCAACTAAGTAAAATCGAAAAACCAAGAAACAGCAAGGCAAGCATTTTTCTCGAAAGATGGAGGAAAAAAACCAAGAAAGAGCTAAAGAGTTAACGGTTCACATAATCGGAGTAGAAAACAGGAATGGGAAAAGTTGGAACTGAGAGTCACTGCTTTTCCTTATAAACCTTATAGCACTGGTCGGATTTTTGGACTACATACATGTATTATTTGACACGCTTCGGAAATTAAATTAAAAGCTGTGAAACAAATTAAACGCATCAGTACTTAATGGTATGGAGCTTTAAGAAGTTTTGACGCAAGTTTCTTTTATATCATTTTGGACAGGACCATGTAGAAAACTGAATCTAATTAGATATTAAAGAAACATCTAATTTCTTCCTTTTATTTTTAAGGGAACTCATAAATTGTGAGCCTCCCTCTTCCTTTGCCTATTGGGATGCTGTTGATGGTTCTAGTAAATGCCTAGCTGGGGAAACTAGACCATCCAAACTTTCCTCTTGGCATGCATTAGGATATGAATCATCAACATAAGTGCAGAATGTTCTGAGCTAGCCCCAACCTCTCCACTCGCATTTAACATTCATTGATGGCGTCACCACTACCAAAATGACTGTAACCAAGAGATTACATGAACCCAGGGCAAAATTGAGGGGGATGTGGAATGTTTTAAATAGGTTTATTGACTCAAGGCAACAAAACTTTCACCTCTTCCATTTAGCCCACTTTCTCAGAGCACACCTAATGAAAGAAAAGCAACTGTTTACATTTGCCAGAAGTCTTTCCTCAGGGTCACATAGCCCTTGGAAATCTTGGAGGAAAGAAGAGAAATCATCTGTGGGGAACGCCAATATTCTATCAAACTGATTTTCAGGGCAACTGGGAGAAAGGTATATTGATGCGCGTGTATATTTATATAAAAAATGAGTGGATATTTGTCATAGTATGGGGACTTTAAGTAAAAAATAGAAACAAAAAAGCACAGAAGAGAGAAAGAAGGCGAACTGGTGAGGGAGGAGAGAAATAACAGGACTGGGAAGGAAAAGAGGAGGGAATGAAAGGAAAGAGTAGCACCGATCCACCTGTACTGTGCCCCTGGCCATGCCCCAGCCTCTCGTATTACCTAACAACCTAACAATTTTTCTGACCTCATCTCTTTGTAGCCAGCTGGACCTAGATACTCCGATTCTAACCCAGACCCAACCTTTTTACTTATTTCCAGAAAATGCCCTTCATAGACTTCCAAAGACTTTTCTTGTACCTGACCTGGGACCACAGGACTCCCAGGCCGGTGGACCCACAGCTTCCCCTATTCTTTGCTAAATAAGTGGCTCTGGCCTTTCTTCTATTCTCACTTTAGAGGAAAAGAGGAAGAAGATACCACAAGCTCTGCTCCTTCTAGAATGGCCCAAAGTACGGTGCTTTTGCAGTAGGGCCATGTATGGGGGTGACAGGGATGTAAGTGTAGATGTGTGTGGGTGCAGTATTTGTGGAATGTTGATCTGTTGCTGTGTGTGTGTGTATGTGTGTGTGTGTGTGTGTGTGTGTTTCTAACTTCTGAACAGTCTCCTAATATCCTGTGGTCCTTGAGGCTTTAAAAAAAAATGTCAATACTACCGAAAGTTATCTACACATTCAATGCAATCCCAATTAAATTGCACCAGCATTCTTCTCGAAGCAATCCTAAAATTTGTATGGAACCACAAAAGACCCTGAATAGCCAAAGTAATCTTGAAAAAGAAAACCAAAGTGGGAGGCATCACAATCCCAGACTTTAGCCTCTACTACAAAGCTGTAATCATCAATACAGCATGGTATTGGCACAAAAACAGACCCATAGACCAATGGAATAGAATAGAAACCCCAGAACTAGACCCACAAACATATGGGCAGCTAATCTTTGATAAAGCAGGAAAGAGTATCCAATGGAAAAAAGACAGTCTCTTTAACAAATGATGCTGGGAGAACTGGACAGCAACATGCAGAAGGTTGAAACTAGACCACTTTCTCACACCATTCACAAAAATAAACTCAAAATGGATAAAGGACCTGAATGTGAGATAGGAAACCACCAAAACCCTAGAGGAGAAAGCAGGAAAAAACTTCTCTGACCTCAGCCACAGCAATTTCTTACTTGACACATCCCCAAAGGCAAGGGAATTAAAAGCAAAAATGAACTATTGGACCTCATGAATAAAAAGCTTCTGCACTGCAAAGGAAACGATCAACAAAACTAAAAGGCAACCAACGGAATGGGAAAAGATCTTTGCAAATGACCTATAAGACAAAGGGTTAGCATCCAAAATCTATAAAGAACTCACCAAACTCCACACCCAAAAAACAAATAATCCAGTGAAGAAATGGGCAGAAAACATGAATAGACACTTCTCTAAAGAAGACATCTGGATGGCCAACAGGCACATGAAAAGATGCTCAACGTCGCTCCTCATCAGGGAAATACAAATCAAAACCACACTCAGATACCACCTCATGCCAGTCAGAGTGGCTAAAATGAACAAATCAGGAGACTATAGATGCTGGAGAGGATGTAGAGAAACGGGAACCCTCTTGCACTGATGGTGGGAAAGCAAACTGGTGCAGCCACTCTGGAAAACAGTGTGGAGGTTCCTCAAAAAATTAAAAATAGAGCTACCCTATGACCCAGTAATAGCACTGCTAAGAATTTACCCAAGGGAAACAGGAGTCCTGGTGCATAGGGGCACTTGTACCCCAATGTTTATAGCAGCACTCTCAACAATAGCCAAATTATGGAAAGAGCCTAAATGTCCATCAACTGATGAATGGATAAAAAAATTGTGGTTTATATACACAATGGAGTACTACGTGGCAATGAGAAAGAACGAAATATAGCCCTTTGTAGCAAAGTGGATGGAACTGGAGAGCGTGATGCTAAGTGACATAAGCCATACAGAGAAAGACAGATACCATATGGTTTCACTCTTATGTGGATCCTGAGAAACTTAACAGAAGACCATGGGGGAGTGGAAGGGGGGAAAAAAAAGTTAGGGAGGGAAGGAGGCAAACCATAAGAGACTCTTAAAACCTGAGAATAAACTGAGGGTTGATGGGGGGTGGGAGGGAGGGGAAAGTGGGTGATGGGCATTGAGAAGGGCACCTGTCGGGATGAGCACTGGGTGTTGTATGGAAACCAATCTGACAATAAATTTCATATTTAAAAAAAAGGAACTCTCTCTGCATGTGGGGAATCCTTCTGAGCCAGTGGGGCTCACTCACAGGGTGATAAGACTTGGACACAAAGGGTGGTCCAATGGCCCCCAAAGGTATCTACGATCTATGTCCTAATCCCAACCCTGTGAATATACTATATTATGTACAAAGAGGAATGAAGGTTGGAGGTGAAATGAAGGTTGCTAATCAGTTGACCTTAAAATAAGGAAATTATCCTTATTTTACCTGGGGTGGGCCCAGTGAAATCACAAGGACCTAGTGGGTGTTTAAAAGCGGAAGAGGGAACTGAAGAGATAGATGACAGACAGATGGCTGCGTGAAAAGGACTTGGTCTGATGTTTCTGGCTTTGAAACTGGAAGAAAAAGGCCATAATCTAAGGAATGTGGCAAGCCTCTAGAAGCAGAAAAAGTTAAGGGAACAGGCAGCCCCATGAGTGCCCAGAAGGCCAACACCTTGAGTTTAGCTTGGTGAGGCCCATTTTGAATTTCTAAGCTCCAGAACTGAAAGACAGTCGTTTCTATTATTTCAAGCGGACAGGTTTGTGGTCGTTTGTTACAGCAGCCGAAGTTTCGCCAGAAGGGAGAGGAAATAATTCTTACTTCCTGAAGTCTGCAAACCCAGCAGAGGGTCTTACCATTCAGTTTGCAGACTTCCTTTTACCTCCCTGTTGCTTGTTTATTTGTGTTTGTTTTTTAGAGAGAAAGCACGAGTGTCAGTGGGGAAGAGGGGCGGAGGGAGAGAGAGAGAGAGAGAGAGAGAGAGAATCTTAAGCAGGTTCTTCGCTCAACGCAGAGCGTGACACAGGGCTGGATCCCATGACCTGGGGACCAAACCAGGAGTCAGCGTGAGTCACCCAGGCGCCCCCTCCCTGTTTTGTATGGCGTCGCACCCCTCCTTGGCTCCCAGGGTGTTTGCAAAAACTCACGGACCGTGAGATCATGACCTGAGCCAAAGTCGGTCGCCCAACCGACTGAGCCACCCAGGCGCCCCTTTTTATTTTATTTTTTACTTGATTTGATTTTTTCTTTTTTTTTAATTTTATTTTTTTTATTTACATCCAAATTTGCATCTAGTGCAACAATGATTTCAGGAGTAGATTCCTGAGTGCCCCTGACCCATTTAGCCCATCCCCCCTCCCACCACCACTCCAGTAACCCTCTCTGTTCTCCATATTTAAGAGTCCCTTCTGTTTTGTCCCCCTCCCTGTTTTTATGTTATTTTTGCTTCCCTCCCCTTAGGTTCATCTGTTCTGTGTCTTAAAGTCCTCATACGAGTGAAGTCATATGCTATTTGTCTTTCTCTGACCCACTAATTTCGCTTAGCGTAATACCCTCTAGTTCCTGTGGTGGCATTTCTAATCTGCTGTCACTGTCCTCATAGGTGCATAGATTATAGTGTTTTTACATTGCATACCCATTTTACTGAGGTCTCAGAAAGGAACAGAGACAAAGAAGTCCTTCAATTCATACGCTTAACCGAAATTCCTTTCTCTCTCTTTTTCATTTCATAGGTCAGGAAACCGAGAAAAAGGGTGGCTGAGCAACTTATAAGATTCTTAAATCCCATCCTGACTGGCTTCCAAGTCCATGTTTACATGAACCTATGACCTGAAGCGGCTGGGGTGTGGAAGGCGATGGGAGCTGCACTTCCCCGATTGGCCAGTAGCCACTCAATAGCTCCCTTACATTGCAAAGAGGCTGCACGATGATAACCTTGACTCACTCAAAATGCATTTACTTAAATCCCCAGGCACCGACATCTCCTGGTCTCTGAAAAGTGGCTCCCCAGATGCGAACACCACATTTCCCAGCGTGTCTTTCCCCCTTGAACCCAGGGGGGCGACCCGTTCCTATCAACAGCATATAAGCGGAAGTGAAGCTGAAAAGATTAAGAAGCTAGTTGACTTGCCCCATTCTCCGTCTTCTCCCACCTGCCTGATGGAGGTTGAGGAGCAACGTTCACGTGCACTAGAGAGGCAAACTTTTATTGTAACGAGGCACTGGTAATTTTTAGCCTGTTTTAACAGCAGCGAGTGTTAGCTTAACCACCACTTCTGTGCACATGAGGCGAAGCCAAAGCACGGGCATGGCGGAGAGCAGCATCTATTCAGAGGAAGGACTGCCTTTTTGCTGTTCACAAAGTCTTCCGCCAGCCACGTTATACAGCCTCGGATCGCCTCTCCTCAAAGATGGACTCTTTCGCGAAGTTGCACAAAGGTGACGTATAAGTTAATGGTGGCCTTATGGGAATCAACCACCAGCTGATCACCAGGAGTGAGGATGTTGGGCAAGTCTCTACCCCTTGGACGTATCATCCATAGATACAAGAAACTGGATACTTTAGAACAGTCCAGCACAGGGCCCAAGAAGTGAATTTGACCATCGGGCCAGCGATGTTTGGAAAATGGTTTCCAATCTTGGCTCTCGGTGTGAGGAAATGAGGCTTCTCCTCCTTGTTTCAAAGCTCACGCTGATAAAACACATGAGGGACTGACCAGAGATGAATCTGGTCACGAACCAAAAGCGACATTTTCCAGCCTGATGGAATTCTTCCAGGAAAAGTACAACGCCATGGGGAAATAAGGAATGGCTAGGCAGAGAATCAATTAGGCCTTTGCAAATGGAGTTTGCGTACACATTTTAAGCTAAAAATAATCTTCAATGTGGCCTTTCTCCTCTTATCCAAAAATATGGCCTGACGGTTAGGTGGCCAAAACACATTTTCACATTGTCCTTCATTTAATTGTGAATCAACATTTTTGGATGCTCCGTGGATACTTAGTGACTGTAACTAAGAGGACTCTGTTACTCTGACTGTAACTCAGAGGAAGAGCATGATGAGAAGGAGGAGGAAAGAAGAAAGAACTGAAGCAAAGGAGACTGGCGCCATGACCCTGAGATCTACTCATTCAAGGTCATCTTGAACACTTTGCCTGAGAATACATATATGCGTGGCGTCCTTGCTTGACTGAACCAGGGGCTGAGCTTTCCATCGCTAGAAGCATTCAAGCAGACGCGAGGGTGGGGAGGGTCCTGTTTTTTTGGAGTTAACGCTACTTAGAGTTGAAAGTTAGAGGAGATGATGGGTGTCGACCCTTCCAAACCTAAGACTCAATGACGAAACAAAAGGGCCTCCAAAGTATCTGTTACATCTGGAGGCCCCCCCCCCCCCGCCCCCGCCCTGGAGCCAACTTCTCTGACCTCTGGGAATTCAACCCACCGGGAAATCGTGGGTGTGATACGGTGTGGAGGAGGGAGGCTAAAATCTGCCTGCTCTAGGGACACAAGCAGTTCTTTGTTGATTTAAAGCAGTAATCGCTTCTTTTGCTTGCCCGCATCAGGCTGTCAGCCTTTGAGCTCTGATGCCAACGTGCCACTGTTACAATCAAATTACTAAAAAGGTCAGCATCGTTAATACGTGGTGGGAAAGGGGTGAAAATGCCAGACAGAAAATCTGTGAGCGTTTAGACCCTGGAGCCAGCGGTTTTGCTCTGGTTTGTTTATTTTAGCGCCACGTATTATTATGTGTTCCAAGGTGCGCACATCAAGATCGTTAGCCTGACGCCACGGACGGAAGCTTACAGATCATACGGTCACGTAACCTGCTTCTTCCTGAATGGAACATACCTATTGAACATACCCTCTTCCCGGACAGATGGAAACTCCTTGGTCGTAGAGACCCTGCCTCTTTGTATCTCAGATGGCAATGATCTTGAGCCATTTATTAATACTTGAGCACGGATTAATTTACCAGTTTAAAACCTGCACACAGGTGGGGGTATTCCCTGAAATATGTGCCCCCTGAAGAAGTTCTAGGACTTCAGATGAAGACTTCAAGGAGAAGGCCAATAATCTTAGTCCTGGTCTCAGCTGAACTTCTATTTTAGATCAGTCACTTCACCTAGAAACCACTAGCTTTCCTGTTTTGTAGAATGGAAATTGTTCTCTTTTTCGTGTGACTTGAGAAGAAAATTATAATATGTAATTGGTTCATGATTAGTACTCAGGATTTTTTTCCTTTGTGTCATGAGATCCACTAACTATCAGTTTCACATCAGTTCTTAGTCAGAGATTAAATTGGTTCAGATTAGTAGATACGCGATAATTCTTGAGAGTTCTAAGAACTATGGCTTATGCACCAAAAGTCCTAAATTTTAGTCTCACATCACGTGGTGCTACCAGTTGGCTGCTAGCTTGATTCATGGCTTTGGATAAGTTGTGTTTGCTCCTTAGTTAAAAAAAAAAAAAAAAAAAGAGCTAATGACAAACTCCTTGCTTTACAGTTTTGCCTAGAGTAGACTTGGTTCTCAACTTGCTCTGAAAAGGTAAGAAAGCCATTAGTCATCAGGAAAATTATTTCTTTGGAAAAGAGAAGACAATAATGAGTAACATGTTATGATAAGAAACGTCACTAATTAGCAATAATTACTGCCAGTTAAAATCGCTAAGGTAATTGCTCATACATTTCGGTAATAAGGCAGAGAAGGAGAGAACAAAGTCATGAAAAGTTGCTCTAAAGAGACCAAAGGCTGAGAACTTCATCTGTTCACTTGCATACGCATTTACGAAAATGTCGGACTCCTCCCCAGAAATTTCGCATTAGCCTACCTGTTTCTCCAGATCCGTGTGAAATAACATTTCTTCCATAATACCATTGATCTTCCAACAAGATGTGCTCTCTTCCCCGCATCGAGGTAAACAAGCATTTATGGGGGGTTACTCTAAAGCAGGCCCTGCCTTCAATATGGTAAGCACTGAAAAGAGTCCTGATCATTTCATTTTCTGAAACCTACACAGGATTCTGTTTATACCAGTATTTTACATTTTTTTTTTAATACTTCAGGCATGTACTGTGTTTGAACTCGGTTAGGGTATCCTTCTTTACGGGCCACCATCCTCCGGACGTAATAGAGGCCCAGTAAACATTTGGAAAATGAAAATGGAGGCAATAATCACTCCCAACGGTGCTTATTGTTAAACAATAAGGATGAATACTCTCATCTCTCAAGTTATGATGCAATTGAATGAAACAATTCAATTTTATCTATCAACACTTAGTTACATAAGAACTTTGGGGATCATGTTCCTGATGTGACGGACTTGTTACTATTAACTGGTGTGAATCCTTACGTCTTTTTTTAAAACATGCTTGGGTTACTTCAGGCAAAATAGCAATCCAGGCCACAAGCTGATCCTGTATCATTAGCTGCAACACTGCCCTGTGAATCCAATGTTCTCAAGACAGCTGAGGCTCCGAGAGACCAAAAACAACCTTGTAAATTCTCAGCCTTGCCTGTGAACAATGAAAGCTCTATAAATAACCCTTAGAAATCGAATCAAATCTCTGAGAGCCTTCGGCAAAAGTTGGGGAATTACCTAAATGGACATTCTGTGAGCAAAGCTGGGAAAGTGGGAGACTTGAGACTGAGCCCATGGGTTAGGAAGTCCACCGAGCTACGACACGTAAGTGGGTCCTACTCAGGTCTTGGGATGCTTCCCTGGGGGGGCAGGTTTCCAACCGTTGTTAGACACCGATGTGCCTAACAGAGAAATGGAGATCCAGTGCAGGTGGCAGTGTGGGAGGGGCAGGAAGGGTTCTACCAAGATATGAACAAATAGCTGAGTGTTAAGTGTTGGGGCGGGTTCAGTGAAGGAAAGCATTTGAACCTAACGCAAGCCAAAAGTAAGCCTGCCACATTTCATGAATACAAGAGTGTAGGCTTTTTTTTTTTTTTTTGCAAGCCTATCATCCTGTGGGGACCGAGATTTAGGGTATCAGGTGACAGTTACACATGCAACAGACTGAATTACAGAGGAGGTGCCCTGAGCTCAGGGAGCCTGTATGTTTCCTAATGTGCAGTAAACTCTCCAAATGTTTGCTTTCGAGGCAAAAACTATCTCTACCTTCCAAATGTATGAGGAAAGATAGTCTGGACATGCAGAAACACGAGAGACTCCTGGAGAAATGTCTCCCAACACACTGATCTTGTATTCTAGTGACAAAGACAAAAATACCAGTGAATGAATGGATGGATGAAGGGAACTAGATAGTAAATAGGTGACACGAAAGAGAAAATCAGAATATGGCCATGAAGATTGATAAGGAGAGCTATTTTCAGCAGTTTTGTTAGGGAAGGCTTTTAGGAGAAGGTAATACCTGAGCAGAGACCTGAATACGTTGAAGGTCAGTCATGTAATTATCTGCCTCAAGAGCATTCTAGGATAAAAGAATACCCAGTGTTAGTGTCGAAAGGACAACAAATGCAGGAAGAGCTTCCCTGGTATATTCAACAAACAGTCAGAAACCGAGTGTGGACTGAGCAGAAGAATGAGTGGTAAGAAACGGGGTTGGAGCCATGTTGTGCCCTAGTATGCCCATTGAAGAAATTTCTTTAGATTTTAAGTTTAATGGGCTGTCATTTGGCAAATGAGTAAAATGAATGAATGGTTTTCCCCTCGTTTCCCCAAATCGAAAGGCACTAAAAAGACCAGGGGTGGGGAGGAGTTGAGAAACCTTCATGCGAAACCGTGGCGACTCCTGGAGGGATCCGAGCCTCAAGTTGAAAGACAAAGAGTGGCGGCAGCAATGATAAGAGACAAATGGCCAAATACCTGGGTTGGACGAGGGAAGGCAGGCATGGATCTTAAATTGGGCTTTAAGTGTCTAAACAGTGAGAGGTCCCACATTCCCCCAAGAGGAGCACATGACCTAGACGCAGCACGGTAGCTGTGCTCCTCTCCTCTCTCCGTTCGCCATGCTCTCTCTAGTTCTACTTCTCTCTCTCTGGTCTCTTCTCCAGTCTCCACCTGTATGTCTGTCTCTTCCCATCTTCTTCTATTTCATTTCCTTTACACATGTCTCATTTTGATCTCTCCTTCTTACCATTCCCATTTCTCAGACCTCTTGTCTCACTGTCCCTCCCCCCATCGTCAGCACACGAAAGCCTCTTTTCTCTCTCTCCTGAACTTTGGGGATCCTCCTGGTGCTGGAAGCTATGTTCCACTTTATTCTCTGAAGCCCTATGGTTGGTGCATCCTTCACCATTTAGACTGCAGGAAAGGAGAAGAGCCGTCCCTCCCCCACCTATTCAGGCAGGGGTGAAATGCTCTTTCCTTCTCCAGCAGGGGTCAGAGCACAGAGCCCCACAGGAGGATGGTGGAAGGGAAGAGTCAGCTCCGCTATAGCAATACCATAATGAGAAAGACCCATTACCCCTAGTCCCCATGGTAAGAGCCATGCCTGCATTCACACACAGTGTCGGGCACACAGGAGGTGCTTTCCAAAGTTTGTTAAATTGATGAATATACTCTTTTTTTTTTTTTTTTTTTAGTGTTTACTTATCTTTTGAGAGAGAGAGAGAGAAAGGGAGAGTGCACGCTTGGGCAAGCAGGGAAGGGGCAGAGAGAGAGGGAGAGAGGGAATCCCAAGCAGGCTCCACACGGTTAGCGCAGAGCCAGAAGTGGGGCTCGCTCCCACGGCCATTAGATCGCGGCCTGAGCCGAAATCAAAAGTCAGACATTTAACCGACTGAGCCACCCAGGCGCCCCAGTACTCTTATCATTATCATAATTATCTTGAGGTATTTGGCATGAGCTTTTACCTCTAAATTAGTCAGCGTCTTAGAACTGTGTGGTTTTTTGTTTTTTTTTTTTAATGGACTCAAGGACAAAAGTTGTTTTGTTTTGTTGTTTACAGGCAGTGATTGCCATGGCAGTATAAAAACGAGTTTCTCTGCTCTTACCACCAAACCAGAGAACTTGTGATACACCAGATATGGGCAGTGTAATCTCAGATGATACTCCTCGACAAAAGCAACAAATTGTAGCATTGGCAGATCCAAAACAAGTGGCAAATCTTGTATCTCCAAACGTTGGCCGCAGCGAATCCTCATTTTCTTCTGCCTTCTGTTATCATTTTGGACCCACAGTCCCACTTGCCTGTTACCTCTCACTGGTGTCATTCCTTGTCACTAGGACTGAGAAGTTGCAGTCAGATGTGTTCCTTCGTTCATCAAACACCTCCTGAGAGCCTTTCAGGTGCCAAGGACTGGGCTGGGCTGTCAGCAGCTGTCAGGGCTGCTGTGTGTCCTCAGGGAGCCATAGTCTAGTACAGATGCAATTGGGTAAAGGTCCGCACCGTTTAGGGCTGCAGGCCTTTGATGGGGACCCTCATGGGACACAAGCATGGCCCAGAGGAGGGGGCATCAGCTGTCCTTAAGGAGGGGGCTGGGGCTGGGAAGGAGTCAGAAAGGGCTTCAAGTAGTATATGACACTGTGTGAGCTGCATCTTGAATCAGGGCTATTTTCCAAGGTGGATAGGTGCACAATCTCAGAGACAGGGAAGGCTTTGCCTCATCAGAGGGTGTCAAGCAATCCTGTATGCCAGGGGTGCGGGGTGTCGGGAAAGTGATGGGGAGATGGGCTCAGCAAGAGATGAGACTGTCGAATCAGTCAGCTGGGGGTCACTTCTGCAAATGTTCCTGGAGGAATTATGTGATGCTCTTGTTCTAGAAGAACTGTTTGGAACAGTGCACATATGTGTATACATATGTGTACATATATGACCGTATACATATCCATATGTACACATATACATGTGCATATAAACCCACCCATAGCTCCACCCCACCCAAACATTGGAAGAAGTCAGGAGATCAATGTTATTGCTTCAGAAAAATACATGGATTCCGACAAAAGGACTTTGAAGTTTGCTACTTTTTCTTGTCTTTTTTCTTTCTTTCTTTCTTTCTTTCTTTCTTTCTTTCTTTCTTTTTTCTTTCTTTCTTCTTTCTTTCTTTTCCTTTCTTTTTTAATATTTATTTATTTTTGAGAGAGACAGAGCACAAGCAGGGGAAAGGCAGAGAGAGAGGGAGACACGGAATCTGAAGCAGGCTCCAGGCTCCACACGGGGCTCAAACCCACAAACCATGAGATCACGACCTGAGCCGAAGTCAGACACTTAACTGACGGAGCCACCCAGGCGCCCCTGCTAGTTTCTCATGATAAGTTTGTCGTTATAAAAACTAGCATTTTTTTATCAGTTAGAAAGTTAGAAAAAGCAGAAAGTTAAACAAAAGCGGAACACAGAGAAATAAACATATTTACGTCGCTGAGATAGTTATTGTCGATATTTTATTTCCTTCCAATCTTTTTTTCGTGTGCACAGGTTTTGTTTGTTTATAAGCCTGAATGCTTTTTTAGAAGGGAAAGAATGGAAAGAAGAAAATGGTTTCATGGGATTTTGCCTCAAGTAGATGGCCATAAAGGTCACTCAACAATAGGTACAAATTTTCCGTTTTGTGTCCGGCACTGTGCTAAGTGCCGTACTGGAGCAGTGAACACAGCAAACACTGTGCCTGCCCACGCAGGATCCTGTGGAGATGGGAAGAGGTGAAGACAGACCAAACTTTTGGCTCACTTTGCTAAAACTCCCCACTGTCACTCTCTCTGCCTCTTCTCTTAAACTTTTTTAAGTTTATTGATTTATTTTGAGAGAGAGAGAGTGTGAGCAGGAGAGGGCCAGAGAGAGAGGGAGACAGAGGATCGCACCCAGGCCCCGCGCTGTCAGCACAGAGCCCGATGTGGTGCTCGATCCCACCAACCGAGAGATCATGACCTGAGCGGAGGCCACGGGTCGGATGCTTAACCCACTGGGCCACCCAGCTGCCCTAGCCCCTTCTCTTCATAGGAGGCATTGTCACCGATCACCCAGGGCTCCCCTGGGAAGTGCCTTTGAGCTCCTGCAGTGCAAATGATCATGCTTGCTGGTGGAGACAGGGCGGGCTTCGGGCTGGCTTCTTTCCTCCTTCTTTCGGGCTTCTTTAAGCTCCTCGGCTCTGGCAGCCAGTGCTCCCCTGTGTTACCTGTCCCCTGCCACCATGAAGAACAGGAAACTGGAGATGGTTCTACCAAGGCCCTCATCCCCAGCAGGCTTCTTCCTACCCCCCACGGGGCTGATAAGACACGAGACCAAGACGAACAAGCCCCTCTGGGCCGAACACACCACGTGTTGTCCTGTCTGACAAAAACAAAGCGTGTCCCCTCCTTCCCCACCAAAATAACCAGTCCTCTGCCTTGGGAAACAGACAGGCCAGCTCAGCAGGTCAGTGGTGCTTGTGCTGTTCTGCTAACCACACACACGCTTCCTCCCTCTGGCAGCGTGGATGCCTCAGGTTGTACCTTTAGGAAGCTATGTTTTTGAGTTAAGGGATTGTAGTTTCTAGAAGTCCCAGACTTAGATGGACTACATATTAGCTACAAGGAATCACCCCAAACAAGTATTAGCTACTGATCACGTCACTCCAGCATACACTGGATTAGTGTCCTCACGGGACACTGGCTCAGCATTGCTAGTGGGTAATCGGTGTGGCCCAGGCAGCCCCAAGGGGGTGTTACCACCGAGGGGCCTCCGAGAAGCCAGAGGGAGCAACGGGATGGAACAATCCTGACCTAGGAAATCAGGGTTATTCTGACAGCAACTGGTAACCCTATGAACTTGAGAATCCATTCAGGCAGTCACGTTTTTCCAGGGGTTGAACGAAAATGTCCGTGAAGCTAGGAAAGCCCTCTCACTCTGGTTAAACATTACATAACACACACCTGCTTCGACTGCGCAGGAGAGCGCGGGGAGAGGGAACCTTGGACGTGAACCACCCTCTCCGAGTTGGAGTCATTTCTAGCGGTCTGACCTTGAGTGAGCGCTGCTTCTCTGGATTCTAATATCATTCAAAATTGGGCTTTCTTAGAATCTCCTACAGAAAATATTCCCGAGTTCTCTCTTCTACCAGGCCCAGACAGAACTGGGTCACTCTACCTTCTGTGGTCTCCCTGTGCTTTGTACGGCTTTGTATCGCAGAGATGTGGAGATAGATCACTTTGGTCTCCCTTCATAAACTATGATTCCATCAGTGCTCACGGCCCGCCCGGCATGGGGCTTACAGGGCACCCTCAGTCCAAGATCATCACACTGGCCTGTCTGCACCGCAACACGAAGGCCACAATAAAGGCTTCTCAGGGACTCTCAGAGGAGATCGTGCTCAAGCCAGTGTTTCAGAAACCATGAACTAAAAAAGCTCCACGTGATGTTAAGGTGCGGCCATCACTTGCGTTGTGATACTGTTTTTCAGGGTAGCACGCGTCATGAAAATCAAGGAACCAAAGGAAAGGAGACAAGAAGACTTGCCCAGGGATGACCTCCGAGGGCCAGGCCAAGAGGCCAAAGGGAAGGGAAGCGCAGAGGAGCTCAGGAGACCTTAAAGTCTTGCTCTAGATCAATTTTCAGTATTAGGAACAGGCATGATTTTTATATTGATATGCCGGTGGTTTACTTTTTCAGATTAAGGAAATAAGTGCATGTGATGCCTGTCAGCTGCTTCGGTATTCACCTGGGGACCCATGAACATATGTCAAACGTTAACTGAGGCCAAGGCTTACCGTGCTGTTCTTTACGCTATTTGACCACAGATAATACTTTTCTCATCTTTACGTCTCCCTTTAAGGTCTCTGAGATGCTGTTTAGTTTTTACTTTATAATTACAACCATCCTGATGTTCATAGGGTGACTGTTATGAACTATATTTAATAAACAGAGAAACTGAGACCAGAGAGATTGAATAAATTGCCCAAGATTTCATACACTGTGGACATCAAGGCTTAAATCCAAGACACCCGACTAGAGCCCTTGGTAGTGGGCGAAACCCATGGAAAGGCCCAGAGGTAGTTTTCTGTCCCTCTGTCCTTGAAGAGATCTGGGCTTCCAGGAAAGCTATTCGCTCAAACCTATGGCTACTGATCTCTTGATTACTGCTGTTTGGCCGTGTCATTCAATGAGCTCCAAGGAATGGCTGGAGAATGCTAAATTTGGAATCAGCCTACCCACTTGAATCGGGGCCCGGCCACTAAAGGAGCTGCGTGACTTTGAGGAAAGTCAGTAACTTCACCCAATGGGAATGATACCCCCACCCCCTCGCCCGCCCAGGGATCTTGTGAGCCTCTGATGAGATACCGTAGGAGAAATTGCTTCGTAAACCGTAAGACGTTTTGTAAATGTCTGGGATTTGTTGGCTTACAAGCATCTGAAGGCTACTTTGCAGAAGCAGGTATTCTCAAGGCCACCAAGAAGATAAGAAAATCTAGGAGAAAACAGATAAAATCACTCTCAAGAGGAGGAAAAAAAAAATCCTCCCACTCTATGAGCTACCTCAGTCTGCGGGGACTGAATTCAGTGTTATGTGATATCTGTTTACGTTTCCCTCCGGGACAGTGATGTCTTCTCCCCGCCGTGCATCATTCCGGCTGTGACAGTCATCCTATCGGCACAGGTATCAGAGCAAATAAATTTCACTCTCCGGGTCCTCTGCCTGAAGCTTCACAGTAGGATAAGATGTGTTGTCAGTGCCTCCTCCAGCGGTAGTCCTCGTTAGGGAATCCTAAACACACGGAGCCTCCTCTTAAGTTCGGTAATATTGCTTTCGCTGAAGAACACAGTAGGGATTAGATGAAGCAGGGAATTCTGCAGTGTCCGCAAATTCTGTGACAGCCCGGGCCGCAGTCAGAGTCCATACCTCTGTAAGTAAAAGAACAGGGAGAAATGTGTTAGGGAAACAGACAATTCAGTGGCCAATGCAGGGAACCTCACTGGAGAAAGAATCCATCACGGAACATGACAGACTGCGGAGAGGAACCAAACTAAACAGGGGTGTGGGGCAGGGACAGAGGGAATGGGGGGGGGGGGGTGTTCAGACCACTACATGTCTGCACAGTGAGACTCCGCCCCCCCACCTGAAAATGGCTCCTTCTCCCCACTTTCTAACGAGATGTCCTAATCTTGCCCTTATAACTTACAAAGTATCTCACGTCATTGTGCCAAGAGCTTGTCTACGTCTAGAAAATTCTGTTTCTCCCAAACTGATCCTGATGGTATCACTGCCTTGCCTCCTTGTGTCACCCCCGACCTCCAGTACGATGATGGAGAGAAACAGCATTAGCAGGCATCTTTGCTGTCCTTACAACCTTAGAGGAAAAGGGTCTCAGGTTGCCAGAGGGATGACGCCCACTGTCCATGTTGGTTAGATTCTCTTGATCAAGTTAAGGAGCTTCTGTTTCTTTTAGAGTTTGCCAAGTGTAGTTGTACTTAACCACACAGTGGTTGGATTTTAATCAAATGTCTTCTTCATGCCTATTGAGTTGCTCTTCTGATTTTTCTCCTTGAGTCTGCTAATACGACAAGTTACATTATAGATTTCTCTCTTTTTCTTTTTTTAAGTAAGCTCCGCGCCCAGCAAGGAGCTCAACGTGGGGCTTGAACTCGTGACCCCGAGATCAAGACCTGAGCTGAGATCAAGAGTCAGACACTCAACCGACTGAGCCCCTACATGATAGATTTCTTTTTTTTTTTAATGTTTATTTATTTTTGACAGAGACAGAGCATAAGCAGGGGAAGGGCAGAGAGAGAGAGGGAGACACAGAATCTGAAGCAGGAGCCAGGCTCCAAGCTGTCAGCACAGAGTCCGACGCGGGGCTCGAAATCACAGACCGCAAGATCATGACCTGAGCTGAAGTCGGACGCTCACCCGCCTGAGCCACCCAAGCGCCCCCATGATAGATTTCTTAATGGGAATATATCCCTGAATTTCTGGAATAAACTTCTCTCGGTCATGATGTATTTTTAAAAAATAATAAATGGTCAGTTCAGTTTCCTTCTATTGCATGAAATTCACATATATATATTTACAAGTGAGAGTTTGCTCTCAATTATTCTTTCTGAGACTGTTCTTTCTTGTTTTACTGTTCAAGTGAAGATAGTTTCATGAGTTGGCGTGGGGAGTTTTCCCTTACTTTTCTCCGGAAAACTCCTTATGCATGAAGAGTATGTGTTGAATTCTCCGGTTGATGGCTCGAGTGTTCTGTCCATGTTTATGAGATCAAGCTTGTTAATACCAATATTAAGCTATTTTTATTTTCATCGGCTCCTATTTGCTGTACTTGTCAGTTTCTCTTTATCATATGTAATGAGTATTGTATTTTCCTGATGAATTATTCTCTCAATCATTGAGAAATAACCCCTTTGACAAGTGTTAATGGTTGTATCTTAAAATCTAAATTTGACCACTAGCAATACAACTTGCTTTTTGCCTGGTACCTCTTGTATTTTAAAATGTTTTCTGGTGGCGCCTGGGTGGCTCAGTCGGTTAAGCGGCCGACTTCGGCTCAGGTCGTGATCTCGCGGTCCGTGAGTTCGAGCCCTTCGTCGGGCTCTGTGCTGACAGCTCAGAGCCTGGAGCCTGTTTCAGATTCTGTGTCTCCCTCTCTCTGACCCTCCCCCGTTCATGCTCTGTCTCTCTCTGTCTCAAAAATAAATAAATGTTAAAAAATAAAATTAAAAAAAAATAAAAAATAAAATGTTTTCTGTTCTTACCTCTTTGTTACGTGACTAATGGATCATTGTGATTCAATTTGAATTGCTCTGCCTTTTATCAGTGAGTCAAATCCCTTGCTACTGGTGATTACGGCTGTATCTGGGCTAATTATTTCTATCTTTTTTGTATGCTTTCTATTTTCCAAGCTGCTTAACGGTTTCTTTATTTTCTCTTGTACTCTATACTATCACATTTTATTTTTTTCACCTTTATTAATGTATTCTTTTGAATATATGTGTATTTCATTTCTATTCCTTAACATGGAGGAAACCTAATAAAGCCCTTTTTAAAAAAATTTTTTTAACGTTTATTTATTATTGAAAGACAGAGAGAGTCAGAACATGAGCAAGGTTGGGACAGAGGGAAAGGGAGACAGAATCCAAAGCAGGCTCCAGGCTCTGAGTTGTCAGCACAGAGCCCGACCCGGGGCTCGAACTCACAAACCGCGAGATCATGACCTGAGCCAAAGTTGGACGTTTCACTGACTGAGTCACCCAGGTGCCCCAAATAAAGGCCAGTTTTATTTTTTTTATTTTTTTAATTTTTTTAACGTTTTTATTTATTTTTGAGACAGGGAGAGACAGAGCATGAACAGGGGAGGGTCAGAGAGAGGGAGACACAGAATCTGAAACAGGCTCCGGGCTCTGAGCTGTCAGCACAGAGCCCAGTGCGGGGCTCGAACTCACGGACTGTGAGATCATGACCTAAGCCGAAGTCAGCCGCTTAATCGACTGAGCCACCCAGGCGCCCCAAGGCCAGTTTTATTCAATATCCCTTACTGACCAATGGAAGGAATTTAGCATGTTTTAATTCCAGACTTCTTCCATTTTGTCATTCTATATCAGCTCCACCTTGTTTTTAAACTTGCCCAAATAATCTTTTTGTTGTTGTTTATACCATCAACAATTTTGATTTTCCAGCCTGCTTGCTAATTTCTTTATTTTCTATTGTTTTTCGCATCTCTCGCTTTCCTTCTGGAATAGTTTTCCTTCCTCTGAGGTTCACCTTGTGGTAGTTTTTTTCAGTGCATAGTAAACTCAGTCTTCTTTTGATGCAAATAATTTTATTTTGCCATACCTTTCAATGGGAACCTCGTTTAATATCGTAGGGCTATTATTCCATTTTGCTCTGGCTTCTATTATTACTGCAGTAGGTGAGGGGCCATTAGTTTTCTTTGTGGATAATCTGTCTTTTCTTTCCAATGCCTTATCAAATTTATTTTTCTTTGTCTTTGTTGTTCTGCAGTTTCACTATGAAATTCGCCCTGCTTGTTGTGAGTGCTTGGGCAATTCTAATACGAGGACTCAAACCTTTCTTCAGTTCAGAAAAATTCTGAGCCAGTATCTTTTTGAATATGGCCTCATCTCCATTACTTTCTGATATATATTAAATCTCCTCTCTCTCTCTCTTTTTTTTTTATTGCTTGATCCATATTTTGAGATTTTAATCTAATGGCTAAAATTTTTAATTCTAGAAATTCTATGTGTTTTTGCCTCTTCTGTTATCCTATTTGTCTGTCCTCTGATTTCTATGCCTTTGTTTAACGTTCTAAGATGCACGTTCTAAATACATTTGTGTCCTCAGTCCCTTTTTCCCCAGTGACTGTTTTCCTGTGCATGTGGTTGCTACGTCTTGCTGATGCTCATGGTAATTTTATCCCCGGAATTCCTTGTTCCTGGGGATGGTTCTCAGTGGGGAGTCTGTTGTGCTGACTTGTGGCAGGGGATCTACAAAGCACTGTCCCATTCGCTTCTGCTGGGACCTCAGGGTTTTCGCCGGAGCTGGACGAGCATTGCGCTGATTTCTAAATCTGGGATTCAGGCACCACATGGGTAGGGTAAATTTAGACTTTTCACCCCTTCCTTATGTAATTTTGAGATCCGGAATTCTCATGGTGGACACTTTTTCCCCTCCAGGGCCTCAGCGGGAGGGTAGCTCCTTGAGTCAGATCCTTGGGTGAGTGTAGTTTTCCTAATTCACCCCTTTCCATGGACGGTATGGGCTTTCAAAAATCTTCGCAATAAATAGAAGACTCCATTAGAACAGCTCATCTCAAATGGCTTCAGATCTAATCGCCTAGCCTCTGTGACCGTAAAAAGGCCACTCCCCGTCCCCTAAAACTTGTCTCCAAACCAGTGGTTCCCTGAGCCCCTGTAGCTACGGGCTATCGCTCTCTGTCTTCTCTTGATTTCTGCTACCACGGACTTCTTTTGAGCTTAGAAATATAACTTCCGTTGGCATATTTTATCCAAATGTCCTATGTTTGGAGAACGAAGAAGTTCCCTCAGGTAAATTTCCGTTGTCTTCAAACTACAGTTTGGGCAGCACTCTACCTTGGTGCGTTGCCTGTGGGTTTTAAGTACAGGCAAAGAAATACCTGTGGCACTCTTGAAGCTCTGCCCCAGCTCTCCGAATCGATGGTTGACCCTGAGTTTCCAGGGTGAACCTCCAGTTGGCCCGGTGAGCTAGCTTTGTTTCCAACCCCTATGGCAAAGTTGATTTAGTAGCATTAAAACCTTTGTCCCTTAAATTCTAAGATGTCTCAAAGCTTCCAGATTTTTGGATTGAAAGTCATGGGTTTGGATGACAGAAAGACCTTTGATAACTATGTCATCAATGCCTCCTACTAACTGTGTGACCCTGAAAACTTCAGGTAAGTCCTCTGAGCCTTAGTTTCCTCATGTAAATAAGGATGAAAACAACTCCTTTGTAGAGTTATTGTGAAATAGATATATTTGCTAGGTAGGAAGATGTTCGACTTGAGTTAGCTTGTGTAATTATTTATTGGGCAAATGCTTTTGGAAGGCATTATATTTATGATACTATTTACATTTCTGATATCCAGACTCAGCTGTTGATTTTCAGCCACTGGATTAGAGTTGTCAGATTTAGCAAATAAAAATACAGGACATTAAATTAAAGTTAAATTCAGTTTGAATTTCAGAGAAACAATGAATAATTTTTTTAGCGTTAAGTATGTCCCATGCAATTTTTGGCGCATGTAATATTTGGTGCATTCTTATACCAAAAAAAAAAAATAACTTGTTGTTTATTTGAAATTCAAATTTAATTGGGCATTCTGCCATCCACCTCTTCTCATTTGAACAGCAATAGTCATTTGTGAAAACTCTCCCACACATGTGGAGATCTGATTTTGCGAGGGTCCTATCTTTAAACCCGAAAGCTCAGCTCAGCTATATTTTCCTATAGCATCTCTGCTCGCGGCAGAGGCATTTTTAAATCAAATGGTTCCTTCCTGCGACTGGATTCCAGACGTGATTTTTGTTTCATCTGTCCTTCCTATAGATTGAACCACGCTCACAGCTGACAACAGTAGAGTGTAGGATTTTCAGACAACCTTTAAGGCAGCTGATTTTAAGAGAAAGGTGACGGAGCCCTCGGCCCAGGGTGAATTAGAAAGCTCGTGTTCAGAGAGGGACTTTGCCTTGTCTGTGTTTCCTGATTGCTCTGTGGCCTCTGACGGTTATAGGCTATAAGTCACGGCTATGTCACTTACTGGCGAGAGAGCCCTGGAAAAATACCTTTCTCTTCCAAGGGTCTGTTTCTCATCAGAACATCTATGGGTAATCATTCCCACCCGCTCGAGGGACTGCGGTACCACCAAGTGGAGCCACAGAGTAGGTACAAATGGATGAGTCTCCGGGACCGCAACGGAAACAACGAAGATTTCCAAAACACAAAAAGCAGAACGGGGACGTGAGCCCCTGGAGGAGGTGAATTGAATCTGTGCCCTCTTGGAGGACCCTGGAGTGGTCCTTCTTGGCCTGGACATGGGGCTACTCTACCAGGCTGTTCACGAAGGTCTCCACCCGATAGCTGCCCTCTCCTTGTCCCCAAGCTCTCTGCCTGCTGGAGAATTTTGCATTTCCTCCCTCGCTGGCGTCTGTACCTTGTCGCTGGGAAGCAGCACCTCCTTCAAGCTGTCGTGTTCTCGTAAGCAAGGCCAGGGAGGTGTCGTCGTGTTCACCTAAGCAGGGAAAACACGTGTTTCCCTATAGATACTTCCATTTCTAGTGTAGGCGTCGCCAAGGTCTCTGAAGAGTTGTGGCCCATGACCAGAGACAAATGCAGTCTCTGGGAAGTGAGAGTGACAGCAGCGAAAACCATTCACTCCGGGCTTGTCTTTCCTCTATCTTCCTCCTCTTGGTAACCAGAGAATATCGATACGGAACTGAATCATAAAATTGAATACGGCTCGCTTGAGAAACCAGGGTCCCCAGAGAAGAGCAATAGTGCTAGACAGAAGGAGGGAAAGCAAGGAGGAAGGAGAATGACAAACTTCCTATTTTAGAGAGCGAAAGGGATCTGCACAGAACTACCTGGCTTTACGTAGCAGATTTATCCGAAAAGTAGCGACTGGGGAAATGCCCTGAAAACTGACGCACGTCTCACAGACACCTGTTCACGTTGCAGCCCGGTGGGCCCTTCATGTCCATTTTCATTTGCGGTGTCTTCTGACACTTCGCATTGCTCTGCCAGGTATTTAAAGCGAATCGCAATAAAAGCAAGATTCCATTAACAGTGAGGCTACTCGTCATTTCTTTCTCCTGATCCCCACAACCTCTTCTACCCTTAGAGGCAGTTGTACAAAATGGGAAGGAGGGAGCCTGGGACAGGTTATTTAGCCATGCTGTGCCTCCAAGTCCCCCAAGCATGGGACAATCATAGAACTTACCTGTAGATTAGTTTTATTCCGTATTTCCCACATGCCGTATTTCCTCCGTCATCACACTCATTGCTCTCGTAATGAGTAGACTAGTATCCATATTCCCTGGGAGCCATAAACCCCTTGAGAGAAGGGACGGTGTCTATGTCTCTCTTTCCCCACTGTCTCTCTGATGCCTGCCACCATGCCCGACACACGGCGCACAGGAATTAAATGTAGCTCTCGGCCCTGTTATTGTCCAGCGCGGGGATGACGAACACAGTTGATTCTTGTTATCCACCAAAGTTGTGTTCTGTCTCTGCAAACAGTGAATTATGGAACACGAACCCGTTTCTCTCGGGGGAGACACAGGGTTAGGTCCCCGTGAGCCTCTGGTCACAATTTTGTCAACCAGTCAATACGTCGCCTTGTTTTGTGTGTGTGTCTGTTAAAGATGCCTTATTTAATACCTATCGTTGATTCATTAGCATTAAACTCATGGCCAATGGCACTATAACTCGTGCCCGTATGAACTCAGCCAACATATGATGTGGGAGGCCCACCACCGTCCCGTGCTCAGGGACACTAGACAGTATTGCAACACTGTGCCTGGGGCATTTTAAACGGTGAAACCACCAGCAAAAAGCACAAAATGCAAACAACAAAAAAATATGGCGATAAATATGCAGCAAAAAGGACACACGTACAGTATTAGAGCTAAAACAAAAAGGCAGAGCACCCCGTCGTTTGATCTCAAGGAATGTGTGATCTTGGAGAGCATGTGTGTTGAATGACTCAAATGTTTTTTGGCCCTGAAGGTCCATGGATGACCGGGAAGGCACCGTTGAGTATTGATCCTGGAGTTCCAAACAGAGTTTAATGAATACGTGAATTTGCAAGTATGGAACCAGCAACGATCAAGATCAACTGTACTTGGGAATGATGTTGTACACTTCAAATATCGTGTCATTTTATTTGTTCATTATATGTCAATTAAACAAATTTACAAGCTAAAAAAAAACGCAGGGAGAAGAACAAAAACTTAGCCTCATGGCTGATGATGAGTGCCCAACAAATATAAACTACAGCAATTTTTGCTGGTATATCTTACAAGGTTAAAGGGCATTTCTGGGCTGCTCTGTGGCTTTAATCTCACGTTTTTAAGGCCATGCCACAAACTTGAAGTCTCATGAATTTCCATTCTCACTAGTTCTCTTTGCCTTTAAATTTCATGTCCTCCTTAGGCTGGAAACACAGATGAGAACCGTTTTGTTTTGTTTTGTTTTGTTTTTTCAAGATGTCCTTATTTCTGCCTTTGCCAAGAGTTGAAATGTTCCAGTACCCATGGACATGTGGAATTAAATAGGCCACAACTACAAGTTGGCCCAGGTTTTGCGCCGTAATATGTATTAGGGTAAAAAAGAACACAAACACCAAATAGTAGACACCAAGGTGGGAAAGGAAAATGAATAGGGAAGAGAGTTGTCGTTAATGTCTAAATACCAAACAGATCTTTCTCTGCACTGAGAGACAATACGGCAGAAGGGGAACACTTTTGGATACCTTGGATCCGCTCGGAAACCCCTTTTCATCTGTTCATGCTTCAGGTAGGCTTTTTATCAAGCAAGAGTGTATTTTGAATTAGCCATTACCTTTCCAAGTTATTTGAAGAATTGATATGAAGAGTTAAACAATTTTGCTACAATGCATTCTAATTTGGCACTTGACTTCTTGAGGCTCAGTTCTCCATCTGCAACATGAAGCAAATACTAGATTATCTCGAAGACTGCGTCATCTCTCATAGTTCACAAGACAAGTCTATGACTCTGTGAGTTCCCGGATTAGATAGGCTAACTGCTGGCAGCTAATCCTCTTGTCCTATCAACTCTACATCTATGATGCTTTTCAGACCCGTCTCCCTCTTTCCATTTATAACACCCATTTCTAGTTCATGCTCCAGTTTTTACCTTTTACCAGTGTAAATCCATACATTTCCGCCAGAACTAACTTCCTTAAACACAGCTTTGATCATGTCACTGCCTTGATCAAAAGCCTTAGTGACTCCGTACCATCTACAGGATAAATTCCACACCCTTGGGCCCAGTCTTTGACAGGCCACTTTCTAACTATGTCATTCTGTGTCCTCCACCCCATCAGCAAAACTATCAGTGATTTATCCACATTATTTCTGATACGATGCCCTTCACTCTTCTTCTTTGGGCCTCAGTTTAAGTTTTGGCTTCTATATGGAATGTTTTTTTACTTCCTTGCTAATCTTCTCCATCACTTGCTTGTTTATTAAATTCTTCCATTTCCTTTAGGGTCCCCTCAAATCTTCTATTTTCCAAGAGGTCTCCTCAGATTCACAGAAGAACAACTTCTCTCCCGTAAGCATACTTTAGCATTCACCACAGAGTTATATCAGTTATTTAGATGTGTTAGTCATTTTAACCAGCTTATGAAATCTTGAGGTCAGAAACCATGTGTTTTTCACCCCTGAATCCCCAACAGCTCAAGCATTGGTCCTTACACATAGGTCATCAAGAGATGCTTTTTAATTTTTTTTAATGTCTATTTATTTTTGAGAGACAGAGAGAGACATCATGAGCAGCAGAGGGCAGAGAGAGAGAGAGAGAGACCCAGAATATAAAGCAGGCTCCAGGCTCTGAGCTGTCAGCACAGAGCCCGACGCGGGGCTCAAACTCACGAGCCGTGAGATCACGCCCTGAGCCGAAGTCGGACGCTCAATCGACTGAGCCACCCAGGTGCCCCTAGAGATGCTTTTTAAATGTGAATTTGATTGATTTCCTCTTAGTGACTCCAGGGTTGCAAATAGGCAGGGTAAAGCAGAGATCCCCCAAATCGCATTCCCTCTCAACTATCCAGCCACCTGTCTTCTTTCAATAGAGCCAAGGATGCCAGGAAGCCTGGGCCTCTGGCTTTGCCCCACATCTCCCCAGAGGTCCTCCCCTCTCAAGACAAGAGCAGAATGGTTGACTCGCTGTAGAAACTAAGGTCTGCCCTTTGTAAAGGCATGAAATCAACTAAGTCCCTTCATGATTGAAAAGTCCTGCTGAACCAGTTCTCTCTGCTACATATAATCCTTTCACTTTGAGAGGAACAAGCTCGGAGAACTCATATTGGCCGTTCGAAACCTCCTCCCTCTGGCCTCAACTTGACTGGTTGTAGCATGGCAGGGTTTTTGAGACATTTCTGGGTTTTTTTTCTCCCTAGGCAAGACTGTAAGGACGTGGAGTGAGTGGGGGAAAGTGGAAAAAGTGAATATGAACACGATTAGCAAGAAGCTCTTCAAGGTGGTTGATTACATCCCACAGAGATACCTCTGGGTTAATAAGAAATGATCTCTAAAACACTCTCATAGGAATACACCAAAATGAGGAGACTCAGATACAGCAGTCAAGCCCTCAGGTGCAGCTCGTGGAATTAGTTTTGCTGCCTCCCAGCTGATAAGGTACGTAGAGAACGTAGAGACAAGTTACGTAGAGGACGATGTTAGCATGTAACTGCCGGCAGGGTTTTCGGGCGTACAAGGTGGCACTGGGAAGGGCAAGCAGTCTCTCTCTACTGGAAAAGCAAACCTTAAGAATCCTTCGAGAATTCTTTGGCCCATTGCCTGATAGGTTCTCTTCACAGGCCCACCCACTCATCAGTGCCCATGAACAGAGAAGCCAATCTTCATATCAAGGTACTGGATTCCACACAGCCACATTCCCAGAACCACTGGGACTCGGGACTGAAAATCTGAATGATGTGGTCCATAATCCACAATCATAATGCAGTCTAGTTTAAAAATTAAGCCCTTGAAAATGTAAAAGCTAAGTCCCAGAACAGACAAGTGTGTTACCCAAAGTCACACAGCCAGGGTTAGATCTCAGATATCACAACATCCAAACCTGCATTTCACCTGGCTTGGATGTCATTGGGAGGTATGTCATTGGTTCTGCTCCCTACTCTCTACTCCCCACTCCTACGCTGCCTCTGTTTTCCAGAAGCTGGAAGCCCAACATCTACATTTCTCAGAATCCCAACCCGTGAAGTTCTGAGTTAGGTCCAGAAAGGCAGGTGCAAAATTTGGAAAGCAGAGGAGGAGCAGAGCTATTAAGTTCTCCTGCCGCGGCAACAGCCAGTTGTGTAAGTTGTGTGAACTTCAGAAGAAAGTAGATGTGACATTGGCAGCTTCCAGCCATCCTTCTTTGAAACGTGCTCCTTGGTGTTGCAGGAGCAAAAGTTATCAGCGATGTTTCAGAAAGTTCCTCGAGCTTCCTGATTTCTGAAACACCAATGGTAGCTTTTCATGACCTCTGCTCCTCCAGCCCCAGCCTTTATTCCCTATATTAAATCCCTTCCTACCTAAAATACCCAGAACGGGCTCAGACCGCTGACCCTGCCCTGGCTGATAACTTTATTCCATAAGGTTGTTTTTAGATGATCAATTACACACATGACATTCAAAGGCAATAAACAGAGTGTACAAAGTGTCCCAGAGAATGGCAAATCAACCCAAACATCTCCTTCAAAAAAAAAAAAAATTAACCTGCTCAAGATTAAGGGCTCAGTAAACAAAATGAGAAACACACTTGATGGAATGAATAGCAGGGTGGAAGATGCAGAGGAATGAATTAGTGACCAGAGTAATGGAAACTAATCAAGACGAACAAAAGAGAGGAAGAATTACACAAAGTGAGAATAGACTCACGGAACTACATGAGTCCATCAAATATAATAACATTCATATTGTAAGAGTCCCAGAAAATAGGGGAAATGGGGCAGAAAATATATTTCAAGAAACAGTAGCTGAAAATTTCCCGAATATGGGGAAGGAAACAGATACCCAGGTCCAGGAGACACAGAGAACTCCCATCAAAAATCAACAGGGACGCCTGGGTGGCTCAGCTCGTTAAGTGTTCAACTTTGGCTCAGGTCGTGATCTCCCAGTTCGTGAGTTCGAGCCCCATGTCGGGCTCGGCACTGACAGCTCAGAGCCTGGAACCTGCTTTGGATTCTGTGTTTCCCTCTCTTTCTGCCCTTCCACCACTCATGCTCCATCTCTCTTTCTCTCTCAAAAATAAACATTAAAAAAGTTTTTTTTAATCGACAAAAGTAGACCGACACTGAGACACATTATAAATAAACTTGCAAACAATAAGGAGAAAGAAAAAAATATTAAAAGCAGCAAGACGAAAGGATTCATTAACTAACAAGGGAAAACCCATAAGGCTAGCAGATTTTTTGGCAGAAATTTTTCAAGTCAGAAGGGAGTGGCATGATATATTCAAAATGCTGAAAGGGAAAATTCTGCAGCCGAGAATACTCTACCCAGCAAAACTATGATTCAGAATAGAAGGAAAAATGAAGAGTTTCCCAGACAAACAAAAACTGAAGGAGTTCATGACCACTAAACCAGGTTTGCAAGAAATATTAAAGGGGACACTGAGCGGAAAAGAAAGAGCAAAGGTAGGAAACACAAAAACAATGGCAATGAATATTTATGTAAAAAATCAGTCAAAGAACTAAAAAAAAATGACATAAAATATAATAACATATACCTGTGATGAAAAAAGAGGGGGAAAAAGATGCAAAAAGATGCAAAGAAAAGGGTTCAAACTTAAATGATCATCAACTTAATATAGACTGCTATATGTAGAAGAGGTTATATACAAACCCAATAGTAACCATATATCAAAAACCACTAATAAACATGCAGAGAAAGAAGAGAAAGAAATCCAAATTTATCACTAAAGGAAACCAGAAAACCATGAGAGAAAGACAAGAAGAGATCAGAGAAAATCTTCAAAAACAATTAATAAATGGCAATAAATACCTACCTATCAATAATTACTTTGAATGTGAATGGACTAAACATTCCAATCAAATGACGTAGGATGACAGAATGAACCAAAAAAAAAAAAAAAAAAAAAAAGGAGCCATCTATAGGCTGCCTACAAGAGACTCGTTTCAGATTGAAAGACACCTGTAGATTAAAAGTGAGGGAATGGAGGGGCACCCGGATGGCTCAGTTGGTTGAGCGTCCGACTTCGGCTCATGTCATGATCTCACAATTTGTGGGTTCGAGCCCCGTGTCGGGCTCTATGCTGACAGCTCAGAGCCTGGAGTCTGCTTCGGATTTTGTGTCTCCTTCTATCTCTTCCCCCCCCAACTTGTGCTCTATCAAAAATAAATAAATGTAAAAGAAAATTTTTTTTAAAGTGAGGGAATGGAGAAACATCTATCACGCAAATGGATGCCAAAAGAAAGCTAAAGTAGCAATACTTATTTCAACAAGATAGACTTCAAAAGAAAAACCAACAAAAGACAAAGGACACTATATAATAATAAAGAAGACAATCCAGCAAGAAGATATAACAATTGTAAATATTTATGCAACCAGTATGGGAGTGCCCAAATACATAAAACAGTCAATAATAAACGAAAAGGAACAAATCAATAATAATACAATGATAATAGGGGACTTTAACACCCCACGTACATCAATGGACAGATCGTCTAAACAAAGCATCAGCAAGGAAACAGTGGATGACACACTAAAACAAATGGATTTAACAGATATATCCAGAACATTCCATCCTCATACTGCAGAATACACATTCTTTCCAAGTGCACATGGAACATGCTCCAGAATAGATCAATACTCGGACACAAAACAAGCCTCAACAAATTCAAGAAGATCAAAGTCATACTATGCACCTTTTCTGACCATCATGCTATGAAACTACAACAATCATAAGAAAAAATCTGGAAAGACCACGAATACATGAAGGTTAAATAACATGCTATTAAATAATGAATGAGTCAACCAGGAAATAAAAGAAGAAATAAAGAAGTAAATGGACACAAATGAAAATGAAAATACAATGGTTCCAAACCTCTGGTATTTAGCAAAAGTGGTTCTAAGAGGAAGTTTATAGCACTATAGGCCTATCTCAAGATGCAAGAAAAACCTCAAATAACCTTGCACCTAAAGGAGCAAAAACAGCAACCAAAACCTAAAACCAGCAGAAGGACGGAGGTAGTAAAGATTAGAGCAGACGTAAATGATATAGAAACTGAAAACCAAATATAACAGGTCAATGAAACCAGCAACTAGTTCTCTGAAAGAAAATCAACAAAATTGATACACGTTCAGCCAGACTTATCAAGAAAAAAAGACAGAGGACTCAAATAAATAAAATTACAAATGAGAGGGGGAGAAATAGCAACCAGCACCCCAGAAATACAATCATAAAAGGATATCAAGAAAAACGACACACCAACAAATTGGAAGAAATGGGTAAATTCCCTGAAACATATAAACTACCAAAACTGAAAGAGGAAGAAATAGAAAATTGAACAGACTGATAACCAACCAAGGAATTGAGTCAGTAATCAAAAAATAACTCCTAACAAACAAAAGTCCAGGACCAGATGGCTTTACAGGAGAATTCTACCAAATATTTGAAGAAGAATTAATACCCATTCTTCTTAAACTATTCTAAAAAAAAAAAAATAGAAAAGAAAGGAAAAATGACAAATTCATTCTATGAAGCCAGCATTACCCTGATGCCAAAACCAGATAAAGACACCACTAAAAAAAGAGAACTACAGGCCAATATTCCTGATGAACATAGATGCAAAAATCCTCCACAAAATAGTCGCAAACCAAAGCCAACAATACATTTAAAAAAAAATCATTCACCATGATCAAGTGGGATTTATTCCTGGGTTGCAAGGGTGGTTCAATATTCACAAATCAATCAACATGATCCCTCACATCAATAAGAGAAAGGATAAGTACCATATGATCATTTCAATACATGCAGAAAAAGCATTTGACAAAGTACAACATCCTTTTATGATAAGAGCTCTCAACAAAGTAGGTTTAGAGGGAACATACCTTCACACAATAAAGGCCATTTATAAAAAACCCACAGCCAATAACATCATCCTCAATGGGGAAAAAATAAGAGCTTTTACCCTAAGGTCAGGAACAAGACAGAGATCTCCACTTTCACTACATTTATTCAAAATAGTACTGGAAGTCCTAGCCATAGCAGTCAGGCAACAAAGAGAAATAAAAGGCATCCAAATCAGTAATGAAACTTTCACTATTTGCAGAATATATGATATTATATACAAAAAACCTGAAACGCTCCACCAAGAAGCTACTAGAAGTGATAAATGACTTCGGTAAAGTCACAGGATACAAAGTCAATCTACAGAAATCTGTTGCATTTCTATACATCAATAATGAATCGGCAGAAAGAGAAATTAAGAAAACAATCCCGTGTGTAATTGCACCAAAAATAAGATACCTAGGAATAAACTTAACCGAAGAGGCGAAAGACCGGTACTCTGAAACTATTAAACACTGGTGAAAGAAACTGAAGAAGGCACTAAGAACTGGAAAGAGATCTAGACACATGCAGAAAACAACTTCCATGCTCATGGATTGGAAGAAAAATATTTTTAAAATGTCTATAGCAATCTACACATTTAATGCAACCCCCATCAAAATACCAATGGCATTTTTCACAGAGCTAGAACAAACAATCCTAAAATTTGTGTGGAACCACAAAAGGCCTCGAATAGCCAAAGCAATCTTGAAAAAGAAAAGCCAAGCTGAAGGCATCACAATTCTGGACTTCAAGTTCTATTACAAAGCTGTAGTGATCAAAACAGTATGGTATTGGCACAAAAATAGACACACAGATCAAATGAAGAGACTAGAAAATCCAGGAATAAACCCCAAATATATGGTCAATTAGTCTTCGACAAAGCAGGAAAGAATATCCAATGGGAAAAAGACAGGCTCTTCAACAAATCATGTTGGGAAAACTGGACAGCATCACGCATAAGAATGAAATGGGACCACCTTCTTAGGTCCTAAACAAAAATAAATTCAAAATGTAAGAAAGAGCTACACATCAGAGAGGAAACCATCAGAATCCTAGAAAACAACACGGGCAGTAACTTCTTTGCTATCATCCATAGCAGCCTGTTTCTAGATATGTCTCCAGAGACGAGGAAACAGATGCAAAAATAAACTATTGAGACTACATCAAAATAAAAAGCTTTTGCACAGTGAAGAGAACAATCAACAAAACTAAAAGGCAACCTACTGAATGGGAGAAGATATTTGCCAATGACATATCTTATAGAGTTTATAAAACCTCACATCTAGAAAACAAATAATTAAATGGGCAGAAGACGTGAACAGGCATTTCTCCAAAGAAAACATCCAGATGGCCAACACACACGTGAAAAGATGCTCATCATCACTTACTATCAGAGAAATATGAATTAAAACCATGAGGAGATACCACCTCACACCTGTCAGAATGGCTAAAATCAGAACCACAGATGAAACAATGGGTGTTGGCAAGGACATGGAGAAAAAGGAACCCTCGTGTACTGTTGCTGGGAATGCAAACTGGTGCAGCCACTCTGGAAAACAGTATGGTGGTTCCTCAAAAAGTTATAAATAGAACTACTCTAATGGTCCAGCAATTGCACTACTGGGTATTTACCTAAAGAATACAAAAACACTAATTCAAAGGGATATATGCAACCTGATGTTTATAGCGGCATTATTTACAATAGCCAAGCTATGGGAGCAGCCCAAGTCCCCCTAGACTGGTGAATGGATATATATATATATATATATATATATATATATATCTCCATAAAAAAGAATGACATCTAGTCATTGACAATGGCATGGATAGAGCCAGAGAGTATAATGCTAAGCGAAAAAAGTCAGTCGGAGAAAGACAAACACCATATGATTTCACTCATATGTGGAATTTAAGAAATAAAACAAGTAAGGAAAGGAAGAGAGATAGAGAGAGATTAAGAAACAGACTCTTAATTATAGAGAATAAACTGATGGCTACCAGAGGGGAGGAGGTGGAGGGATGGGTTAGATAGGTGACAGGGATGAAGGAGAGCACTTGTGATGAGCACACGGCGATGCATGGAATTACTGAATCATTATATCATACACCTGAAACTAATATAACACTGTATGGTAACTAACTGGAATTAAAATTAAAACCTCAAACACGCACATGCAAGCAAAACCAGCAACAACAGCAACAAAACAAGAGGAAATCACCTGCTCTCGAAAAGAGCCAGGGTTTCCTTGACAGGGTCTAAATCGTGCTACGGGGGAACAGGGCTCCGTATTTAAGGGTTTTTAATAAATAAAATGAAAAGGATGGGGCAAATCGCTTCTTTAAGGCCCAGCTAGACATAGGTACGAAAATGATAGCACTGAGTGCAAACATGTAGGTTAGACATTGTTTAATTTTCATTAAAATTAAAGGGGTGCTGTTCACCCCTTCGGCAGGCTGGAAAACCTACAGATCCCCTTCTCAGAATAATGTTTTTGAAAGCATAAAATGAAACCTAAGTTGTTATAAAGGAAAGCAGCTGAAATATAGTTCTCGAAGTCCTAAAACTCGAATTTGCGATAGGAATGAATATACATATATATTCTTTGCTAACTCCAGAAACACCAGGATTGGGCTGGCCTGTGTGTCTAATGACTAAAATAACTTCGAAGTTGTGATGAGTCTGCACAGCATTTTGGTATAACTTTTCAACAACTGTCATGCCGTGGGGTTCTGGTGGTTATCTGTGGTTTGTTGCCAGGAATCATAATAGAGCGAGGTGGCAAATCCCAGTAAGAAGTTAGCAAAGGTAACGGTGTGATTTTTTTCCATCCAAGTTCATGGACCGAAGGTTGAGAACTCCTTGTCTAGAGGTGTGGGAGAACCATTTTCTTACTCCAATATACTTGACAGGAATCTGGAGGCCGGGAGAAGCTTCGGAAACTCAATGACTGAAACAGAGACGTGGTTGCCATCCGCCATCTATAACGTGTATCTAAGGGAGAAAAGAATACGCGGACACAGTAAATGCAATTTCTACCATTTCTTTAATGTAGGGAAAGGTCAGAAGATTGAACAAAAGCCATTGCCATGCCAGCATCGTCGGGGGTAGTTAGACAGGAGTGACGGCATCTCTTTATTGAAAGAATTCCTCTTTCTGCACCTTCCCTGCCCAAGGAGGGACAACATGAGCTCCCTGTTCCCATTGTCTGGAGTAGTCATGGTTAAGATTTTCTCAAAAAAAGTTGTAGAGGGGAATAACACATCATATCACTCTTCTTCATTATACTTCCCCAAAGAGATTACCCTATTTGATGTAAACATGAATCCTGACCTCCATCCCGACCCCGGAAAAGCGTGAATACGGTGAGAACCTTTAAAAGAAAGGAGAAAAAAAAAATCCAATTTCTCTCATACAGTCTGAATAATATGCATGAAATCTCAGTTCTTTTGAACAACGGAAAAATTGCTTGAATATTTAAACGCGCATTTGTTCTTGGGAAACAAAATGTTCAGCTCTAGTGGTTGCCACAGCAACTGCCTGGGCTAAAAATACAAAATCCACCATAAGAAGAAAAAGTATGTACCAAGCAGGGAAGGGGAGAGAAAACGGGACCTCTCCCAAAGGAAGACTATTGGCAGGGATCAACCTGCAAAGACAAGGAAGGAGGTTGATCTGGTGGAAAACGTCTTCCTGTGGGGCACGGTGCTCACGTGGAAACCTACACGACCCTCACCTTAGCACTCTCCTTCTCTTCTGTCCCCTACAACTCCCCTTTCCAAAAAACTCACATCTACTCCTGCGGGTCATCCTGGTCAACATTACAGACACAGCTAGGAAGGGGTGGAGTCCCTGCTACACCGTCACCGAAGCTAGCTGCCTTCTCATTGTTCCTGCCTCTGGTTTGGCCTGGCCCTCGGTGTTCTTCCTCCCTCGTGGAGATGGAATGAGTGGTTCGCCCTCCTGCCCCAGTCCAAATGGCTTCCTCACTGTCTCAACGCACGTACCCTAGCTCTTCCGGCCTCTCAGCTTTTGCTCTTGGTGTCTCTCCATTTGGAAACGAGTGCTTCCCCCTTTGGTCTGTTTAATTCCTCAGCTCTGTCTGGCTTGTTTGAAATGACACCTCCTTCCTGCAGCTTCCTGCAGCACCCTTGCTCTCCCCGGTCTCTCCCTTCTCTGAAATGCCGTTTCAAGAGGAGCTGGCACCACACACCTGTTTGTGTGTGCGTTTATTTTGTCTAGATTTCAGGCTGCGGGGAGCAAAGATCTCGTAGCAAACTTCCCCTCCAGTCCCAGTGGGGCCCAGCACCGTGGCCCCAAGCACACGTGTCGACAAAACCTGCTGTCCCACTGCTGGGGGAGGAAAAGTGAGGCCGAGTTATGGGGCAGCGTTTGCCTCTGCAGAAATCTGCAGTTCCGGGCATGGGGACGTACCTACGATCACAGTCTCTTGATGACACATGACCCCAGGGATGACTGCATGTGACTCTACACAAGGACTCCAAGCCAATGGCAAAAGCCCCTCAAGCCCATACAACTTGGCTGACTGCACCCCTCTCCCTCTTTGTCTAAGGTACAGCAGAGTGGAAAGGAAATGGATTTAATAATAACATTGTGTTCCAAGTGTACCTGGGGAGTTTAGATCATGATTCTACACTGCAGCAGAAGGACAAAGGATTTGGAACCAGAAGAGTGAGTCTCAGCCTCACCCAGACTCCCCACGGACAACAGGTAATAGACAATAGACGACACCTGGAAATCTATTTCCTCATTTGAACAAAAGGGTTACAGTGCTCTCTTGCTAGGGTTACTGCAGGGATCCAATCAGATGAGGGATATGTTAAAGGGCTTTAAAAGAAAACAGCCAGTTGTGCAAGTTGTTGGTATCATCATGGGTTAACACCCTCCGACCAATAAAAATTAAAATGCATTCTTCCTAGTCTCCCAAACCTATTTTTATTCTCATTTCCTTTCATTTCAGCCTCAATTTCTAAATTCTCTTTGCCTCTCTGAAATTCCCAGGGCTAATTTTGCATGGTTGATTTTGTCGCAGGCACCATTCCAGGGAACCATGGGTCATTACTTTGCACGTCTACATCTGCCCTTCAAATAATAATGTATACGAAAGTATTTGCATAGCATCTCTCCATGTACAAAGCCCTCCCACATTCACACTCAGAGAAGAGAAGCTCCCATCCCTGCCCTCCACCTCCTGACTTTCTGGTTGAGGGAAGTAAAACTCCAGGGAGGCTGGAGCTAGAACGGGAAGGAATTGAATCCGGAAGGAGTAACCTATGAAGACGAGGACACGCTGGAAGGACACCATGCGGTAGCCCCTCCCGCCCCCTGTCCCTCACTGCTTTGGCAGCCGAAGCTAAGAACGGTGTTTCCAGGCTGCGGGATGAGACCGCATCCAAAAGGTTGCCCAGGAACAGTGTCTGTGTCCCTGCTGAACCTCAGATGCACATCGTATGCATCGTGTATGTGTTTTCCAGTGATGAGAGCTCCCACTCGGCACTGAGAAGGCCTCCGAGGGAGCGCTCTGTGCACACCTTATGGCCCATAAGGCAAACACAACACCTGGAGGAAGGATTCAGCAACCTCTTGGGGCTACTCAGCGCCTGCCTGCAAATCAGTTTCCCCTGTGGTTTGCATGTCAGGCTCTGGTCCACGCTATCGTCTCAGAAAAAGGAGACCACCATACTCCACGCCTTTGCTTTTTTTTGGTACCTATAGAATATACATCATTATGTTCAATCAGCAGTCTGAAGAATTCGCTTCCAACATCCTACACAATGGCCTAAAATAGTCCAGGTTCTGTCTCCAAGAGTCTAATTCACACCTAGATCCTGAGGAGCATTTGCAGGAGCATTTCTTTATGTTAGTTCTCATAATGCCCCCAAGGATATTGGATGACTCAGAAATAAGGCCGCTAAACTCAGACCTGGTGAAAATTTTATTTTCTCGTTTGTAGTTTTACTGATTTGGTAAGGATTGTTTGAGGGCTTCCATGATGCAGAAACAACCTTGTATGGGTGACAACGTAGTAATCGGTGTTCAAATCTAGGGGATTGTTGATGGGGCAGGGGAAGGGGTTACTGTCAGAAATTAGCTATTGAGAAGACGTCAGTCCACATTTTGAGACGTAAGCCTTAGTGTTGTAGATTTACACATGCTTGGATATGAAACTAAGGACGCTTTGTCATTTACTGTGTAATTTTGAGCAAATTGTATAACCTCTCTCTGAACCTCAATTCCCGCATCTACAAAATAGGGATAATTAGAGTACCTATCTCATTGGGTTTCTATGGAAGGTTAAAAGACATCATGTGTCTAAAGCACTCAGCTCAGTGTCTGATGCATAGAAAGGACTCCGTAAGTGTCGACCAAGAAACTATTATCGTAGTCTAGTTACTTTGATTTCATCTAACTCATTCCACAAATATTTACGTGCAATGGTACAGCCACGGGGTTAAGCACCGGGCGTTAAAAAATGAGGAGTCTCTTGTTCTAGCTTCTGAGTAGCTTAGTATCTACAGCGGTCAGTGAGGAGGTTGTGGCCTAAAAAGGCAATGGCGATATTGATCAAGGAGAGCTGTCATGGTAGCAGCAGTTACTGTTGGAGAAGGGTCAAGTGAAGATAAAATAAAAAAGTTTCTTTTTCTTTTTATTAATTGGTCCAACAGATAACAGTGTGTTCAAAATAATAGCAACAATATAGTCAATTTTGTATGCTTCCATATAAGTGAAATGAACAACAGCGATGATGTAAGAGAAAAGCTGTATGTTGTTATTATAATGTCCTTGCACTACCCATGAAGTGGTAGAGTGTTATTTGAAAGTGGACCTAGATTAGTTATAAATGTATATTGCAAAGTCTAAGGCAATCACTAAGAACAGTAAAAAAACAAAAAAACAGAAAACAAAACAATAGGCTAAGAAATGAGAGAAAACGGAATCATATAAAATACTGATTTAAGGGGCGCCTGAGTGGCTCAGTCGGTTAAGCGACCGACCTCGGCTCAGGTCATGATCTCTCAGTTTGTGAGTTCAAGCCTCGTGTCAGGCTCTGTGCTGGCCACTCAGAGACTGGAGCCTGCTGCAGATTCTGTGTCTCCCTCTCTCTGCCCCTCCTCCACTCACTCTCTGTCTCTCTTTATCTCAAAAACAAATAAACATTAAATATATGTGTGTGTGTGTATATATATATATATATATATATATATATATTTATAAATGCCAACTTAAAACCATGAAAGGAAAAAATGTGTGGAAGACAAAAATAGGAACAAAGAATAGGGGCAACAAATAAAAAACACATCCATGGTCTAAATACACCACTTAAAAGACAGACCGTTGGAGACCAAAAAAAAAAAGGCTCAACTCTATATTGACTACAAGAAATTTAATTTAAATATAAAGACAAATATAGGTTAAAAGTAAATGGATGGAAGGGTGACTGTGGCTCAGTTGGTTGGGCGTGCGACTCTTGGTTTTGGCTCAGGTCATGATTCTAGGGTTGTGGGATCGAGTGCTGTGTTGGGCTTTGAGCTGAGCGTGAAACCTGCTTAAGATCCTTTCTCTCTCTCTCTCTCTCTCTTTCTCTCTCTCCCTCTGCCCTTTCCCTTGCTTGCTTTCTCTCCCTCTCTCTCTCTCTCATATTAAAAGAAAGGTTTTAAGTAAATTGATGGAGAAAGTTATACATGCTAACATCCACCACAAGAAAGCAGGAGTAGCTACATTAATATCATCAGAGCAAGGAAAGTTGTCAAGGATGAAACATTTTCATATGTGATATGAACATTTCATAGTGATAAAGAACAAGATGTAATGCTCTTTAATGTGTACGTCCCAAACAACAGAGTGTCAACGTACATGAGGCAAAAGTGACAGAGCTACAAGGAAACGGAGATGAGTCCACTGTCACAGTTGGAGACTTTGTGCCCCTCTCTCAGAAATCATCAGTCAATGCACATTTTACTCAAGATCACATGAAATATTCACGAAGATACACCACAGTTTGGCTTATAAAGTGCAATTTGACAAATTTGAAACACAAGAAATCGTAGAAAATGTGCTGTGAAAGCACAATGAAATTAAAATAAAAGTTGATGAAAGAAAGATAGCTGGAACCTCCTCCGCCCCCCCCCCCCCCCATACCTGGAGACAAAGCAACATACTTCTAAATAACACATGGGTCAAAGAAAAAAAATCTCAAGAAAAATTTAAAGATCTTTTGAACTAAATGAAAATGAAAACAAGTTAATGTAACTTGTGGCACGCACCATAAGCATTGCTTAGAGGGAACTATATAGCATTGAATGCAACTATTAGAGAAGAAGAAAGATCTAAAGTTGATGATCTAAGCTTCCACCTTATGAAATAGAAAAAGGAAAGTAATTTAAATCCAAAACAGGGAGAATAGAAATAATAAAAATTAGAGCAGAAATCAATGAAATTAAAAACAAGAAACTAATAGAGGAAAACAACAAAACCAAAAGCTGTCAATAAAATAAAATAAAATAAATAAAATAAAATAAAATAAAATTTTATCAACAAAATTGATAAGCTTCTAGCCAGCTTAATTAATTTAAAAAGAGAGAGGACACATTACTAATATCAGAAATAAAAGAAATGAAAGAGAGATAGATCCTATGGAAATTCAAATGACAATAAAGAATGCTTCTATGTCCACAAACTTAATAACCTAGATGAAATGGACCAATTCCAAAAGACACAATCTGCCAAAACCCACAAAAAACGAAATAGCTAATCTGAATAATATTGAAGATGCACAAAGCTGAAACACAACACCAGAAATTGAGACACATTATAAAGGTACTCATAATTTGTACAGTTTATTTTGAATACGATACTAATTTTAAACGTTTTACGGTGAAGGTCAGAGATTTAATCAATAATTAATTTAATTATTGTTAATTATTATTTAATTATTATTAAATTAATTATGAATGTATTAATTGGTAAAATATACCAAGCAGCTTTTGGAGGGGAATAAATGGTGAGAAAGGAAAAGAGGAATATAGGATTTTTTTTTTAAGGAGCAGTAGGATCAGAACTATTTACTTTTCTAGAATAGAGGATACTAAATCATAATTTTGATTCATAAATAAACATGCAGAAGAGTACATGAAAAATTTATAGGACTTGGTCTGACAGAGATAAAAGGGAACGAAATTAAATGTACCAGCCTAAGAAAGAAGGGGAAACTCTTCAACCTCTGAGAGAGGAGAAAGGAGCAGATAAGGGTAAGAAGATACAGAAATATCTTGAAATCAGGAGTGAGTTGAGACCCTCATAGTAGATGGCTGGAAAAAATTAGATTAAAAAGAGCAGGGTGCACAATGGTTTCTCAGTAAACATACACTGAAGTAATGAGTAAATTATTTGCATTAGGTATGTATGAATAAATTACAAATCATTTGGTGTAAATAAGGAGCCAGTGGTAGATGAAGAAGAAATACAGACACAATAAAGTACAAACTTGAGGTGTGCAGCAGAGGGTCAACTGGAGATAAATGAAAGAATTGCTAAGCATCCGGGGCCCCAGCCCAGGGCGCAGAGCAGGAACGTGCAGAGAAAACACTCTGTGCATTATTTTACTTTCTAGGACTAGAAGTGGAACACATATACAGTGACACTGTCTGAGCGGGATGTGGAGATACTCAAAGTAGAAAATAGGTAGAAAGGTTTTGGGTGGGGTCCTTCAGTGTCTGGAAAAGAGTAGTTGATATAACTGATCATTGGGTCCAAGCTTAGTAGGGATGGCAAGGGAAGAGAAAAAGAGAGAGAGAGAGATCGAAAGAAGCAAAGAGACACAGAGTCAGAGAGAGATACCAGGGGCCTGAAGGTTGTGACGAAGGCAAAGGGCACTGAGCATTTGGAAAGAAGGGCATAGGGAGGATAATAAGAAATGGTCAAAGAGGAGAATTCCAGAGTTTGAGTCTTGGAGGTGGTATGAAAAGGAGTTAATCCCTACGCACAGCGCCATGTGTCTATTCTTTGGGTGGCAAGGACACTTACAGAGAACAAGTCCAAGAGGAGAGCTGATGTGCTAAAGTCACCATGGAAAGACAAAGGGAGGAGCTTTAAGAAACCCAGGACTGGAAGGCTTCAAAACCAGCGTGTTGCCCAAAGGAGACTCTACCGAGAGAGATCCTATGAGGTACGTTACAAAGGGATCCGCAGGGAGGGGTGTGGAGAGTCTGGAGGTACTTAGGGACGAGGAGGATGGGTCGGAGGATGGGTACAGGAACAGGGGAGGTGTGGCGATTGCACGGGGAGAGGTTAACACCTACGATGTGTGGTACTATGTTGTGAAAACTGAAATCCATTCCTTTTCCTCCTGGGCACACGCTAGACAACATCTCCCAGCCTCCCTTGCTGTTAGATACGGCCGTGTGACTGAGTTCTGGCCAGATGAATGTGATAGGAGTGTCCATGGCGTGTCCAGAACTGACCTCGAAAGCTCTCTGACATGCTACTCCACTTCTTTCTTCGTTTGACGGCCCAAAGCAGAGGATCCTGCTGTGGGGCCCCAGGAAAGGGATTGACAGACTTTTCCTTAAAGGGCAAGAGAGTAAATATTTCAAGCCTTATGGGCCAAGGGGCAAAATCATGGATATTGTACGTGTACTTTCATAGCTATTTACGACACAACCGTTTCAACAGGTAAAAACCACTCTTAGCTCATGGGCTGTGCACGACAGGCTGAAGCGGCCCACAGGCCATCATTTGCTGCCCCCTGCCCAAGGCGGTCATGGAGACCGAGCATGGGGGGAGCTTGAGTCCCTGATTGACCGCGGAGCAGACCTGCTCCCCTGCCCACCGCTGACTGAGCTCTCCACGGGTGGGAAAGAAGCTTCTGTTACGCAAGCCCGTTGTGCTGAGCACCCAATGTGGGCGCTCATTTCGTTACCAGGTAGCCGATCCTGACTCACAAAGAGATGAGAGGGATATGGGAGACAGGGAGGTTTTAGTGCTTGCTGTCCGACACCTTACCAAGTGTTTTACACGTGCTATCACAGGTAACGTTCACAAGATAGGAGGTAGGTACTATTATCACGTGCATGTTATCGATGAAGAACATAGACGTTGGGTGAATGGACTTCCAGTCACGGGGCTACAGAGCGTGAATTTGGATTGGATCCTGAGTTACTCCAGCTCTGCTGGCTCTCGTTAGCATTCTTACCATGCTGCTCCCGGGGATGGAATGGGTCGTTGGAGAATGTACTGCGTGGGGCAGAGTTCTGTTTGCTTAATTATTTATCCACTCATGCATAATTTATGACTTGTCTAGGTCCAAGAATGACGTAAGTAAGTTTTGTTAGTTAGGAGAGCATAAACAAGCTGACCCAACGTTCCAATCAGGAAACTAATATAAGGTTGTGAGCCCTGGAGAAAACGCCTCCGAGAATCTAGTTATTGCTAAAGTAAATAGACGAGCTCTTTGAGCAGCAAAATTCCAGGCCCTGAAGTCTGGCAGGCCTCCCTCAGATTCTTGCCTCTCTCGTTCTTCCCTCCGTTCTAGCAAAGGCGGTCCCCTGGTTTCAAAACCCAAAGCCATTATGTTCTTAGGTAAGTGAGGAGTTGCTAAAAATTGCCATGCAATCCACGGTAGGAACTTATAGGTGACAGACCGTTGGTATAAGGACCCCCAGAATACAAATGTCTACTTCCCTGCCTCTAAGGACAGGGACAAATGGCCCCATGTATTTCGATAGCTCCAGAGGTTTTCGCCGTATCATCAGGGACAGTTTAATAATTGATATTCATAACGAAACTAGATCATTTTTAAAAATGTAAACACATGCACAACTCCTCGAGTGTTACAAGCTACACATTTTATCAAATAGTCCATCAAATAGTATCAGTTAAAAACTCACAGTGTGTTTTTATAAATATACTAAATGCCCGAAAAGTTCATGCATATGACACCTCTCACTTCCCCACACGTGGGGAAAGCAAGATATGATCAGAGAGAGTACATATTGCAAACTCTGAAGCTAATGTGACGGTTGCTAAAATTTGATGAGTCGTCTGTATTTTCTGAGGAATATCGCAAACGGATAAACTTCGGGGAGGAAATATATACAAAACAAAACCTATGCCTTTATATTCTTTGATGTAGTATGTTAGCTTCCCAAAGCCAACAATCCTGACTTCATTTCTCCCAAAATACATTTGGACTTCTGCTATCCAGACGCTTTGGGTAAATTGTGGCAAGAAGATAGTTCTTGGGGTTGCATACACTAGATAATTAGTATGTGCGGGACCAGCAGAAAGAATGAAAGACATTAACTCACAAGGCGGTATTTTATTTTTTTTAATTTTTTTTAACATTTATTTATTTTTGAGACAGAGACAGAGCATGAACAGGGGAGGGGCAGAGAGAGAGGGAGACACAGAATCGGAAGCAGGCTCCAGGCTCTGAGCCATCCGCCCAGAGCCCGACGCGGGGCTCGAACTCACGGACCGTGAGATCGTGACCTGAGCTGAAGTCGGACGCTTAACCGACTGAGCCACCCAGGCGCCCCCACAAGGTGGTATTTTAAATGCCTCTGTTACGTGTTCAATTCCCTGCGAGATATATATATATATATATATATATACACACACACACATATACACACACACACATATATATATATATATACACCATGAGTCAACTGCTACACTGTCCCTTGGTTTATGGTTACAATCCTAATGGGGAAGAGAAAGAATGGTCCAAAGGGTTTGCTTTTAACAAAGAGAGTTCAAAAATGAATTACTGAGAACAAAATACTAACAACATTTATTATAAAGAAACCCTCTGACAAGCAATGTCCAGGTAACGTAAAGCGAAAGCAATGAAGAGAGAACCCAGAGTGTTTTTTTGCAGCCAGTGTTAGTCGAGTCACTGCACCTTTTCAGGCCATGGTTTCCCCATCTATAAAAGGGATGGGTTTAATAGAAAAATCTCTATGGTCCCTTCCAGCTCTGTCATGCTAAATGTTCTCTATTGCTCCCTGACATCACTAGAGTCTTGAAAACTCGAAAAGAAATATTCTTTGGTTGGTAACCACGTAGAAGATTGTGAGTTCTAGAATAAATCTAATATCTCTCTTTTATTTCATTTATAGATCTTGGATCTTCTCATCTCTATCAACTGAGTCATCAAATCTTTGAGTCCAAGAAATCTTCATTATTATCCAATCCCCTATTTACTGAGATGAGGAGCCTTGGGGTTTGGGAATTTGCCCGAGGTCACACTAGACGGCACGGTCAAGCCTAACCAGGTTTCCTGACCACCAATCCTCTGTTCGCTGTCCTGTGATCCTCCCTCCTTACCATAGGCTGGAGGCAGGGTCTACATTTAAATTAGGAAATGTCAGAGCTTCTGGAGTTAGCATGAGAAGCAAGAGAGCCAATTTATTTATGACGAAGCAGAAATTCTTTGAAAAAAAATTAATAAAACATTGTTTAAGAGGTTACGTGCCTCCAGGGATGAGGATCTGGCCTCCTTTGCCAACACAGAACTCCATGAAAACGAAGTCTTATGTGTAAATGTATTTTTGTTGACGTTTCTCCATTGAGATTGGGAGGGGGGGCGAACTGATTTAGATCAAACGAGAACTGACCTCAGCTGACCCAAAACTTTTGCCCAAGGCACAAAACAAAGCCCCAATCAAACTCTAGTCTCGGTTCAGAAAAAGGGCAGGAAAGGGGAGGGCGGCTGAGGATAGTGATTGAGAAATGAAAACATTCGTATGTCCTCCCCTTCCTGACCAGAAGACTCACGGCCAAATTGTCACAAGAAAGGCTGTTTATACAGACATCCAGCCCAGATAAAACAAAAGTAGGAGTCAACTCATCGGATTTTTGACTGGCTTCCCCGAGAAAGAATAGTTAAGTGAATCTTCTGGACTTCTGGCTTCTTAACTAAACACGTTTCTCCTCGGTCTCCTCCTGTGTCTTGAAGTGAAAAGGGCTTGTACCTCTTTCGCAGGAAGGCAGGGTCTGAAAAACTTATTTAAGGTTCAAGTGGACCAAAGGTTACAAGCAGGGGCCACACAAAGCTGAGGACAGCTCCCCTGTAGACCTGCCCTCTTAGGTCCTCTGAGACAGAGGCTGAAAGCAGACTAGCATCTACAAGATCAGAGTCAGAATGTAAACTTGATCCCGGGAACTATGGACAGACCTTGACATTCCCTGATAGCAACCCAGGAAAGATTAAGATTAATTTATGATGGTGAACCCCTAAGCGGTTATGAAAAATTGGTTTTGTATTTTATTTAAAAAAAAAATTTTTTTTTAACGTTTATTTATTTTTGAGACAGAGAGAGAGACAGAGCATGAAGGGGGGAGGGGCAGAGAGAGAAGGAGACACAGAATCGGAAGCAGGCTCCAGGCTCCGGGCCATCAGCCCTGAGCCCTACGCGGGGCTCGAACTCACGGACCGCGAGATCGTGACCTGAGCTGAAGTCGGACGCTCAACCGACTGCGCCACCCAGGCGCCCCGGTTTTGTATTTTAAATGTATGCCATGGGGCGCCTGGGTGGCGCAGTCGGTTGAGCGTCCGACTTCAACCAGGTCACGATCTCGCGGGCCGTGAGCTCGAGCCCCGCATCGGGCTCTGGGCTGATGGCTCAGAGCCTGGAGCCTGTTTCCGATTCTGTGTCTCCCTCTCTCTCTGCCCCTCCCCCGTTCATGCTCTGTCTCTCTCTGTCCCAAAAATAAATAAACGTTGAAAAAAAAATTTTTTTTAAATGTATGCCATAAAACTCATAATCTCTGCCCCCCCGTCATTACCCTGAGATAGCAGCAGGGACAGAAGTTTGGGTTGAATGGACAGAAGTTTGGGTTGAATGGATCGATGTTTTGATCTCCTGGGCCACATGTCAGGTTTCGTACGGATTTTGCGATTCCCATTTGACAGGCAAAAATAAAGGATTGGGGCCCCGCCTGTGTAGGTGCAGCAGCCATCAAAGTGACTTGAGCTAATCCGCTCAAAATACAGTTCGCTGCGGAGTGAACTCAAAATGTGGCCCCAGCCAGGGGGAAGAAAAGCAACCAGTAAGTCCCAGGCACCCAGGCCTCCCTGCCCACTGTGAAGGCTAGTCTCTGTGGGGATACCTTGCATTTGGGGAGAGGGAAAATAAACATTGGAAGTCCTGGCTTGGAAGAAAGGGATAAGGGACCGCGGACATCTGGAGAAAGGCGCAGAGAAAAAGCTACTTCAGTTATCAGTATATGTGGAGTGTGAATGCGGGCGAGGGATTGGGCATTGCAGGCAACTAAAAGGGTGACTACGACTTGGCCTTGCCCTTAAGAAGGTGCCGGTCCGGCGACCCGGAGATAACAAATGATAGTGGGGCCCGAACCCTGAGAGAAACCAGATTTGCCCTCTGCAGAAACATGGAATCCAAGGGAGGGCTGAGACTCACTCACCCTTTGAACTTCACCTTTCTGTCTTCGTGGGGAAAAGGGAACTGGCGGGACGGACGATTTTTATATGGCGCCTGCTCAGTTCCAGGCAGGCATTGGGCAAGTGATGTGGGAAGAAGGGCAAACTCTTTTTGAGTTTTCTGTATTCAGGGTCTCACTTGGTCATTAAGGCACACCTCAAAGGGAAGGGTTGTTATGTCAATTTTATTGAGTCTCAGAGAGTTCAATAAGTCCTCACAGGTAGGTTTTTTTTAAACTTTTTTTTTTAATGTTTATGCTATTTTTGAAGCAGAGAGAGAGAGAGACAGAGCATGAACGGAGGAGGGGTGGAGAGAGAGGGAGTCACAGAATCTGAAGCAGGCTCCAGGCTCCGAGCTGTCAGCCCAGAGCCTGACGCGGGGCTCAAACTCACGGAACCATGAGATCATGACCTGAGCCGAAGTCGGACGCTCAAACGACCCAGCCACCCAGGTTCTCCAGCTAGTTTTAAGCAACATGTATTTTCTCAGCACTAAGCCTTTACATACATAGACTCGCTTCCCTCCATTAAGCACATGGTACTCAAGGACTGATTTTGCAGGAAATAAAGCAGAAGCATGGGGGTGGAGGACGGGGGGAGACGGATGAGCTAGGTGTTCTGGTAAATGGTACACCTAGGATATGAGTTCAGATAGTCTGGCCCTCAACTCTATAACCATGCATTGGCAAGGCCAACCGAGACACTAACGTGAGTCTGTCTGATTCCAAAGCCTGTTTTGTATACGCAGCACATTTCTGTCTATGTAAAAGATACGTGTGTTTCATTAGAGTGACTTTGGTTTAAAATAAGAAATAATTGTCTAACAAACAGAACGGCTCCCAAAGGAAATAGATCGTAAGTAGTGAGCCTCCCGCCACAGAATGTGTTGAGGCAGAGTCTAGATACTCAAAGACACTGTAAAAGGAAGCCAAGCATTACAAGGGGGGGTGGGGGTCAGGGGATTAAACTAAATGACTCTAAAGTCATCTGTCACCCACGAGTCCAGAATAATAGCCCTTAGTAAGACGTAAGTTGGATCTTTTTCCGTATGGTTTTCAATCAGCCAACTTGGAATCTTTGTAATTTCAAAATAACACCCTAAAACGATGTGAAAATTCTTTCCTAAACACTTATAGCATTATTTCTGTAACAAGTCTCATAGCAGGGGCTGGCCTCGTGGGAAAGCAGGAGGCTTCTGTACTGAATTGGAAAGCGTCTACTTCTCTAACCTCAGCCCTGGCGCCTAGACGTGATCATCACTGTTGCCTCCTGCCCCCTCCTCCCTTGGCCTTGACCGTTCTTCCTAATCGAATCCAAACTGTGTTCAGATGTTGAGTCACCAGTTATTTCACGGGACCCCAAAGCCATAAGAGGTTAAGTCTTGACTGGTTGGAGTCAAACACAGTAACTCCATTACCTTTGGAAAGTGATTAGTTTAGGTGTGGGCATATGGCGTGCTGTTGGCTAAAGAGACGTAAGGGAATCTGTTGGTGAGGCTCTGGGAAGCTTTTTTCCCACTCCTAAAAAGGGACACAAATTTAATAGTTTCCTTTTCTGCCTCTGGATGTTGTCACCTACAATGAAAGAACCATCTGGTAGCATCAGGGAAGCCAGCCTAAGGACAAGCCAAATTGCTACAGATGACAGAATAGAAAGATGGATGGATACTGGGTCCTTGATGACGTCACTGAGCCACCAAGTGACGGAACAGCTTTGGAACTTCTCCATCTCTGGGCTTCTCCTTAATAGAGAAAATAAACAGCCAGTTTTTACTTGTTGTGTGTGTGTGTGTGTGTGTGTGTGTGTGTGCCATTTGTCTTTTTTAAAATTTTTTTTTAGTGTTTATTGATTTTTGACAGAGAGAGAGACAGAGCACGAGCGGGGGAAGAGCAGAGAGAGAGAGGGAGACGCCAAATCCAAAACAGGCTCCAGGCTCCGAGCTGTCAGCACAGAGCCCGACGCGGGGCTCGAACTCACAAACCGTGAGATCATGACCTGAGCCGAAGTTGGACGCTCAACCGACCGAGCCACCCAGGCTCCCCCCACCCGCCCCCTTTTTTTTTTTTTTTAACTCTCAGCTGAAAGCATCCTGATAAATTGAACTACCATATAATTATTTCTCTGGGAAAGGTATGAAGTAAAAAATTAACAGTAAAAATAATAAAATCATTTTCATTATTATTACTAAGCGTCATGAAAAGCATACATTTGGGAACAAGATAGATCTAAATTTAAAACTCAGCTCTTTATGTTTCCAGCTTGGTGATGTTGGGAAAATTAGTTAACTTCTCTGCTATTGACACCTCATATTTTTAATTTAATTTTATTTATTTATTTTTTTATTTTCGAGAAAGAGAGGAGCATGAGCTCCTCAGGGGGAGAGAGAGAGAGATCCTGGCGCAGGACTAGATCCCACGACCCTGGGATCATGACCTGAGCTGAAATCAAGAGTCAGACTCTCAATGGACTGAGCCACCCAGGCGCCCCGACGCCTCATATTTTAAGGCAAGGTACGTAACATGATTTTTGTCGTATGAAATGTGATCACGTATAGAAAGCGTCTGAAAACAATAATTGGTGGTTCTCTTGATCTCAACTTTGTCATCTATAAAATTGGGATAATAAAACTTAGCTCATATGATATGCATGAGGATTAAAAGAGACAACTAATATATATCATCGGCACTTTATACATGATTATAATAGTCTTCTGGGGGGTAGAGGATGGGGTGATGAAATTACTCATGCAATCGGATGAGGGGCTGGGAGACCCTGCGGGGCCTCTGTTGTTAGGAGTGGTACACACGGGAGGGGACCTGGAGACAGCCTTTACCTTCTTCAGTATTTGTCCAGGGACTAGCTCTCCTTCGAACTAGAAAGTGGGAAGTAAAATTCATATTATAGAGTCGTCAAAACTAATAAGCTGGATGGACCATTAAAAAAACACTTCTTCGATAGATCTGAGTGTTCTTCCCTTGCTCCCGTCTCCCTCCCTCTCTCTCTCTCACTCTCTCTCTCTCTCTCTCTCATTAAATACTTCACACACACACACACACACACACACACACATGCACACACTATATACCCACTTTTACTCTGTGCTTAGACATGCAGCAACTGTCAGGAGCTCTGAAGAACTTCTTCAAAGGTTTTTATACCAGTTCCACTAAAAGAAAAAAAAAATTAAGACTGATTATCGTAACTTTGGTCTCAGGCCAGGGCCAAGCAGGCTTTTCTCCAAAGAATGCTGGCACTTGTGACCCTACTGATGAATTCCAGGAACGATATCAACCTAGGAGTTCTACTTTCTACGAAGCAGACTATGTGGTGACTTTGAAAAGGCACTTTATTTATCAGGGTCATCATTTCCTTGCCTATAAAACAAGAGAGATCGCATTAAGTCCCTTCTCTGAACTCGGAATCACCACTAGGCCCCCCCTTTGTAACCAACCAATCCTATTGTCGTTTTCGTCTTTATATACATATGTGAAATGATGTCCGTCTGCCCAGCTCTCATATTGTACAAACTTCTCCCTGTGCGTATTTCTGCCATGCCCCGATGACCTAGATGAAATCACCAACTCTTTTTCTTTTCATCTTTCGTATACAGTTAAACTATATTTCTTGGCCAGCTTGCAGAGGTGGGGCCCCATTATCTGATTTCTGGTCAGTGTAACGTGAGGCAAATTGATGTGACACCTCTAGGAACGGTCATAAGAATGGTCCGCCTTCTCTGTCTCCTTCCTCATGTGCTGGGGGAACTGAAAGATCCAGTAGAGGACACTGAGGTCCTAAAATATCGGGGGGGGCCACACGATGGAGACCGTCTGTCGCACCTCTCTCCTCACTCTCATTCCCAGCCCCAGCCCTGCCACCCCTCAGTGGAAATGACATTAGCGAGAAATACACGTTTGTTGTGTGAAACCACTGAAACCAGAGGGTACTGTAGCCTCTGATACACCTATACCATTATACCAAATGGTAGACCATTTGGCCTATTCTGATTGTACAAACCAACTGTGAAGAGTCTCTTTAGACGCCACATACATAGTGTCTTCCTTTGAAAACTAAGGCAGATCTAAGGCCCAGTTAGATTATTTGGATTCCCCAAAGTGTCAGTAACACGTTATTTGAAGAAATAAAAACAAAAAGGGGAAAAGTAAAGGCAAGCCTTCTTAAATTAAGAAGGAGCTCTTTTTTTTTTTTTTTTTAATGTCAATGTTTTCTCTCCAATGAACAGTGTGTCAATTCTGGAAACCCGGAGCGAAGGGCTAGAAGGCCGGAGTCCCTCTCCCGCTGTCCACCAACCCAAAAGACTTCAGTGATAATCCTGAGAAGATTGAGTGTTCTGTGGGTCTGAGAGCTGGAATGGGTCTTAGATGCTCTTCATGATCCGGGTGAAGAAACTGAGGGCCGGAGGTGCTCAAGTCATACAACAAGCTAAGGGAAGAACCAAGGTTACTCCTTTGGTTCCAACACTCTTCTCTTTGCATCAAAAATTTCATGGGCTTTTAAGGGCAAGCGCACTAAAATCAAATTTAGAAATATTAAGATAACAGATGTTGCATGGATGGTGGTCGGAACTGAGAAGGTTTCAGAAGGAAATAGAGTGATGCCAGCTGCCCGATACCCTGAATCAAATGATAGGGCAACTCTGGAAATATGGTTATGCTGTCTGATGGGAAAGTAAGTTCAAGAATGCTAAATGGGTCTTTTTTTTTTATTTTTTTTTACATCTATTCATTTTTGAGAGACAGAGAGAAACAGAGCACAAGTGGGGGAGGGGCAGAGAGAGGGGGAGACACAGAATCCGAAGCAGGCTCCAGGCTCTGAGCTGTCAGCACAGAGCCTGACATGGGGTGCGAACTCACAAGCCGCGAGATCATGACCTGAACCGAAGTCAGACGCTCAACTGACTGAGCCACCCAGGCGCCCCAAGAATGCTAAATGGGTCTTAAGCATAAGGAGATCATTTTTTCATTGGCCTTCTCACTCAAAACAGCCGACCTGCCAAAAGGAAACTATATACCAAAGCTTACTGATAAGTAGAGGATATGGAAGGGCTCTACATGGTCAGCATCACTTTGGTCAGAGAGCAGGAAAGCAACTGCATTCCACACTGGCTAAGTATCTTCCTATAAGAATGTATTATATTCCGGGACAAGGCAATGGGGACCAGACAGATACTGAGAAAGTAATTACATAATTCAGGCATTGTGAAATCTTCATAAAAGTTTAATGGATATGGATTCTCTGTTGCCCTTATCCATTTATTTAACAAACACTCCAAATTGTCTATTACGTGCTAGGTCCTGGTCTAGGCACCAGGGATACAAAGATGAATAAATGTATTCACTGCCCCTGAGATTTTCAGAAGTTTAGGGGCCAGAAAACTAAGTTTAATGAGATGGGTACCACTAGAGCTCATAGAGGAGCCCCAACCCTGACTAGGTATAGAGCCAAGAATTCTAGGAGGCCGACTGAGACTTTCATCGATTTTTGAAGGATAGGTACTGTTAATGAAGTAAAGGAAAGGAAAGGCATTCCTGGCAGAAAGAGTAGCCCATGTCAAGGCTCTAGGACATAGTATGATCAGGAAACTATAATAAACTATTCTTTTCCTAGTGTACATTGTTGGCAGGCATTTAGAGAAAGGGACAGTGTGTATCATTCTCCACCCACTTGGCTGTAAGTGACAAAAATCTAACACAGAGCCATGTAAGGAAAGATGAGACTTTATTCATTCACATACCGGAAAAATCTAAGGGTAGACTTTCAAGGATGGTTAGATTTAAGTCAGTGTCTCTCTCCCCATCTCCTTGCTCTGTGTTCCATTTTTTGGCCCATTTTCCAGTAGGCTATCTACTTAAAGATGTTGGCAGCTTCAGCCTTTAAGCCAGCAATCCTAACAGAAAAGAAAAAAATGTTTTATCTCAAGAGTTCTAGCAAGTCTTGAAATTACATCTCATGAGCCTGGCTTGAGTCACATGTACATTCCTGAATCACTGTCCTGATAACACAAAGCTCATTCTTACCACCCTGGCTTCTCTCTCCAATTCTTCATACTCTTCTCTGTACCTCAGCCCAACTTGATATTGAAGTTGTACTTAGTTTTGCCCTAGAGTATAGACTCAGAGCACATAAGACTCATGCAAGAAAAAAATTATTTGGGCCCCTTTCTAATACCATACACACACAAAAATTAACCCCAAATTGACAATGGGCCTAAATGCAAGAGCTAAAACCAAAAAACTCTTAGAAGAAAACATACTGGTAAATCTTTGTGACCTTGGGTTGGGCAAAGCCTTCTTAAATATGATGTCAAAAGCAAAAGTAACCACTCAAAATATAAATTTGACTTTGTGAAAAATAAGAATATCTGGCTGCAAAAGATACCCTCAAGAGAGTAAGCACCAGCCCACAGAATGGGAAAAAATGTGAAAATTATACATCCAATAAGTGACTAGTATTTAGAATATACAAAGATGGTCTATAAGCTCTTGAAGAGATGCTTCACATCATTAGCCATTAAGGAAATGCTAATCAAGATCATAAAAGATGGCCCTTCATACTCTCTAGAATCACTACAACAAAACAGTAACAAGTATTGACAAAAGTAGGTAGAAATTGGAACCCTCGTGCATTGCCAGTGGGAATGCAAAGTGTTGCAGCCACTTTGGGAAAAGTCCGATGGCTCTCAAGAAGTTAAACATAGAGGGGCGCCTGGGTGGCGCAGTCGGTTAAGCGTCCGACTTCAGCCAGGTCACGATCTCGCGGTCCGTGAGTTCGAGCCCCGCGTCGGGCTCTGGGCTGATGGCTCGGAGCCTGGAGCCTGTTTCCGATTCTGTGTCTCCCTCTCTCTCTGCCCCTCCCCCGTTCATGCTCTGTCTCTCTCTGTCCCAAAAATAAATAAACGTTGAAAAAAAAAGAAAAATTTAAAAAAAAAAAAAAAAAAAAAGTTAAACATAGAGTTACCACATGACTCAGCAATTTCACTTGTAAGCATATAACCAAAAGAACTCAAAATGGTACTCAAACAAATACATGTATATTCACATCCATAACAGCACTGTTCACAATAGCCAAAGGTGGAAACGACCTGGATATCCATCAAATGATGAATGGACATACAGAATGCGGTACCTCCGGATGATGGATTATCATTGATGATAGAAAGGCGTGTGTACTGATCATGCTACAACATGGAGGAGCCTTGAAGACATGCGCCCAGTGGAAGAAACCAATCACAAAAGCCCACATGTTGTATTATTCCATTCATTTGAAAGGTTCACAATAAGCAAATCTATAGAGACAGAAAGCCGATTCATGGTTGCCAGGGGCGGGAAGGGGGTAGAATGAGGAGTGGCTGTTAAAGAGCACAGAGCTTCTTGGGGCACCTGGATGGCTCAGTTGCTTGAGCGTCCAGCTCTTGATTTTGGCTCAGGTCATGATCTCATAGCTCATGAGTTCAAGCCCCGTGTCGGGCTCTGCACTGACAGCGTGGAGCCTGCTTGGGATTCTCTCTCCCTCTCTGCCCCTCCCCAGCTGTCTCTCTTTCCCTTAAAAACAAATAAACGTAAAACAAAAGAGCACAGAGTTGCTTTTGGGGGTAATGAAAACATTCTAAAATTGGATTGTGGTGATGGTTGCAGACCTCTGCCAATATACTAACCCCACTGGATTATAAAATTTAAATACGTGAATTATATGTAAATTAGGTCTCAATAAAACTGTCCATAGAAACACATAATGGGCAAAAGACTTGGATAGACATTTCCAGGAAGATGTACAGAGGGCCAACAAGCACATGAAAAGATATTAACACCATTGGTCATTAAGGAAATGGAAATCAAAACCACAACTCACACCCATTAGGATAACTGTAATAAAGAAAAAGAAAATAACATTAGTGTTGGCACTGACGTAGAGAGATAAGAAAATGTATACCTTGTTGGTAGGGATGCAAAATGGTGCCACCAATGTAGAGGATAGTTTGGCAATTCCTCAAAGAGTTAAAAGTGGAATTACCATGGGACTCAGGAATCCCATTCCTGGGTACGTACTCCAGAGAAATGAAAACACATGCCCACACAAAACTTGTGCACAAATATTTATAGCAGCATTATTAACAATAGGTGCGGGAGGGGGCGCCTGGGTGGCGCAGTCGGTTAAGCGTCCGACTTCAGCCAGGTCACGATCTCGCGCTCCGTGAGTTCGAGCCCCGCGTCGGGCTCTGGGCTGATGGCTCAGAGCCTGGAGCCTGTTTCCGATTCTGTGTCTCCCTCTCTCTCTGCCCCTCCCCAATTCATGCTCTGTCTCTCTCTGTCCCAAAAATAAATAAAAACGTTGAAAAAAAAATTAAAAAAAAAAACAATAGGTGCGGGATAAAATATAATAAAAATATAATATCATATATAATATATATAAAATCAAAATATATATAATATAATGTAATATAATATATAAAAATATAAAATAATATAGTAAAATATAATAAAAAGGTGGGGGAAAAAACACAAATGCCCATCAAGAGATGAACGGATACATGGCGGTGTAGACTTATAATAGAATATTATTCATCCATAAAAAGAAATGAAGTATTGAGACATAATACAAGGGTGAAAGCATTACACTAAGTAAAAAGAAATCGGATACAAAGGTCACAAATTGATTACTTTTGAATGAAAGAAATACGCAGAATTAGACAAATCCATAGAGACAGAAAGCAGATAAGTGGAAGGGAAGTGGAGAGTGATCACTTAACAGATACCAGGCATTCTTTGGGGCTGATGAAAAAAGCCTTGAAACTAGAGAGAAACAGTGGTGGTACAACTTTGCCAATGCACTAAATGCCCCTGAATTGTATACTTTAAGATCGTTGATTTTGTATCACGGGAATTTCACCTCAATGCTTAAAAAACACATCCATAACACAAATCCTATCTTTCCCAACCCAGAGGTTTGCCTACAAACAGCACAACAAAATCCCAACAACCAATTTTGGCATTCAAGTCCCTTTACAACTTGTCCTAAACTTATGTCCGGCACCCCGTTGTCTCCAATTTCCAAACGCGTGCCCCCCCCCAAGTCGTCCAGTGTGATATGCTGATGACTGAATGACAGTCTGATATTGCCTAAAAACACAGTTCTTCCGAAACTCTGTTTTGAGATGTCTTTCCTAGTGGACTGCATACAGTGTTCTGCCTCCCAAGCCGGACTATCAGCGTCTCAAAGGCGGAGACAACATCTAATTCATCCATGCATTGCCAGAGTCTAACCCTGAGTCTGGGATTCAGTGGGCACTTAACAAGCGTTCGCTGGATTAAATCAGATGTGCTCGGAAACCCTGGGAAAAGCTCCCAGAATCCTTCAGGGATTGCGAATGGGCGGCAGAGAGGTGGAAGGAGGCGTGGAGAGTCGAACCCAAGAAGCGTTTCAATGTAAGAACAAAGCCAAATTTACTCCAGAAAAGAGAAACATGTACAACCCTGAGAAAGCTCTGCTATCGCGTAATGTAGTTGCGTTGTCTCCTTGACCAACCCCATCCTTAGGCCTCCACAGAAGGTGAAGTGAGGCTTTGGTGTGGGTGTGTGGGTCTTGTGGGCATTGAGTTTCTCTCCTGTGTTCAGGGGATGCCCACGGTCCTCACAGCTCAGTATCTCTGCTTCCCCAGGGATGAGTCCAGCAGGACTCATGCAGGAAAGACCCCTCCTCTTTGCCCTCTCCCTTCCTGGTGCGACGAGGGTGATATTCTATCACAGAGAATTGCTTACTTCGAGTACAGTATGGATGTGGCTGTGTGCGCCTCTTTAAAAGGCAAATACTGGGGTGCCTGGGTAGCTCAGTTTGTTGAGTGGCTGACTTTGGTTCGGGTCGTGATATCCCGGTTCGTGAGTTCAAGCCCCGCCTCAGGCCCACTGCTGTCAGCGCCGCACCTGCTTCGGTTCCTCTGTCCCCAACCCCCCCTTTCCCTGCTCCTCCCCCGCTTTCACGCTCTCTCTCAAAAATAAACAAAACATTACAAAAGAAAAGAAAAGAAACAACAAATATTCACGGAGCCATAACAGGGAAGTCATTTAGCTCCTTGCAAATTCTGTTCCTAGGTACTTCTATCCCTGCGGAAAAAAAAAAAAGTGGGTCAACAGGAGTTGAGATGACACGCAAACTGAGGGGAGGAGGACAGGTCTGGAAAGGACAGAGAAGAAGCTCTCGAGATGCAGCCACAGCTTTCTTACTCTTTATGGCAGCACGAAGAGGGGTGTGAGGTCTGACACGTTTGTGGTGTCGGGAACCTGTGACTTTGAGATGTCACTCTCCTGATTATATCCCATCACATGGCAAAGGGATCTTGCGGTTGTTACCAATGTTGCGGATGAGTTGATCCGATCCTGGGAGGGGCGGATCCATTCAGATGCGCCTTGAAAAGCGTATTTAAAAGAGTGGAGTTTTCTCTGGCCGGCTTTGAAGGAAGAGAGCAAACAACGGCCATGTGGTGAGCTGCCTGGAGAGAAGGGCAGGGGCTTCTAGTTGCTGAGAGCGGTCCCTGGCTGATGGCTAGCAAGGAGACATGGGTTTGTCACAGAATCACGTGGGCGTAAACACTGCCAGCAGCCTCGAAAGACCGTGGAAAAGGACCTCCCAGATGAGAGCCCCAGCCGCAGGTGACAGCTTGCTAACAGCCTGGGAGGCCTGAGCAGAGGACCCAGCTCTGGAAAGACCGCTGTGCCCAACCTCCTCCCCCATGGAAACCAGGAGACGGGAAATGCCTGTTGGCCTCGGCTGCAAAGTCTGGGGTAATGTGCAGACACGGCAAGAGAAAACCCTGAGAGGCCCAACATGGTCCACTTCTGCGTAGGGGCTGGTTTTTGCCGACGACTACAACCGCGCTGAGTTGGAACTTGCCACGAGGAGACAATTTTTAATGATCTGGATATCCAGAGCATTAAAGTCCTTCGGTTCTGTTTCGGTTTTTGTTTTTTTAAGCAACGGTAAAACATGGGTTTTCCTCACTCCGACAACTCAAAAATAGCTGAACAGACATTCTTTAGGACTTTCCAAAGCTGGAGGTTTTCTTCAGGGCTGACATCAATCTGGAATGCGGAAGAAGCTTAAGTCGTGTAGATAGCTCAAAATAGGTTGTGTGGTCCTGACCCATGGGGGCCCTGGAGAAAATTATTGTTTAGAAGAGCAGAAATCCTGGGCCACTGCGGTGGCCTGCAAGGTGCCGCTGGGTGATATTCTAGTCACTCCAGGTCGCCCTTCTGTCTTTACTAAATGCAATCCCAAAATGCTCTCGCAATGCCCGGTGCACAGGGCGTGCGGGGGCACGGTCTTCTTTGACTGCATGAAAGAGGGTGGTGATGAAGTCCAAATAACAAGAATACACTTCTGTTTTGTCAGACTCTTCAGAAAGTAAGTCCATGAACCTTCCTAGGCCCACGGTCCCTCTCCTCTAAAAGGAACGTTTGGCCTGGTCTCCGGGGTCGTTTCAGCTTTGCGATTCGGCCACAAGGTGCCTCCGTCATTTTATCTCCACCCGGTTGATCAGTGCTGTTGCACGAGGCTGAACAGGGAAAGCGCCCAGTACATTGTGAGTGCTCAACAAATGTCACTCCCTTGTGCTGCAGTACCTAAGCGACGTTGGCTGTTGCAAAGTCTTTCCTCGTAGGTCCGATTTTCCAAAAAGTTTCATCACCTTTCCAGACCAGTATGCTTAGCTTCTCTTTAATCATACGGAACGTGTAGAGGCAGCATCGATCCTTTAGGAAGAAGGAGCTCTGGAGCACCTGGGTGGCTCAGTCGGTTGAGCATCTGACTCCTGATTTCGGCTCAGGTCATCATCTCAGGGCCCGTGAATTGAGCCCCGTATGGGGCTCCGTGCTGAGCATGGATTCTCTCTCTCTCTCTCTCTCTCTCTCTCTCTCCTTCTGCTCCCCTCCCCCATTTGTGCTCTCTTTCTAGAATTAAAAAATAAATAAATACACAAAAATAGAATCAGCGATAATAGGAGAATTCCCCAAAGAGTCTGACTTGACCTTGACCTCTACTTACACGTTCCATTCAGGGTTACTTGTAACTTTCAGCACCGTATTGATGTCCACGTCCTGCTAGATGTCTCCTTCTGGACGCTTCACCTGCTCTTCAAACTCAACGCACCCAAAATTAAACATATTACTTTTCTTCCCCAGTCAGCCTATCCCCGTATCCACACATACAAAATCCTCCCTCCTTTTCCTTTCATTTAAGATCGATAAAACGTTAATTTTTCAAAAATGTGTTGGAACCAAGACACTTGGGAAAGTGTTTTGCACCTTTTCCTTTCCATTCCCACGGCTTCCACTGGGACGTGCTTTATCCTGGGGCTCTTGCACAATCCTCCTCCCTGCCTCCGTTTCCCCTCTGCCATCTACCTTACAAAGTTCCAGCTGATTTGTCCTCCTGGAACTCTTCACTGTGCATATCCCTCGAGGTGTTCAAACAACCAGTGTACCTGCGTTGTTCACACGATATACCCCAAATCCCTTTACATTGTTTTCCCAAGTCCTTGCCGATCTGACTATGGCACGGAGTTAGGCTGAAAGACCGGAGTTGTCGTCTTGACCTGAATCCAGGCAAGTCCTTCGCCCCTCCCGCCACCCCCCACCCCCGAGTCTCAGCTTTCTCTGCTCTCATATTCGTGTAATGATCCCTGCACCCAACAAAAACATCGTGGGCTCAACACTGACGTGCAAACCATTTCACACAAAACACACGTTAGGGGCTTGGTGATTTCTCTCCAATTATTTCCCTCTGCTCTATTTCACCACGTCTAACTGTCCTGCTTATTTCAAAAGTACATTATAAGCCCTCTTTCCTCTGTGTATTTGCTTACTGTCAATCCCTTATGTTTCTTTCTTTTTTTTCCTGTTTCAGCTGGACTTTTCCTTTAAAATCCAAATAAATTTCATCGAGCTGTGAACCTTTTGAATCCCTAAGGCTCTGCACCACTCCTGTGGCACTTAGCTCTGCACATCACGGAAGCACTGGTCTCTTTATGTATCCCTTGGACCCCTAAGAAAAACATAAACTCTTTCAGAGCAGGGAGCTCTCTGCTAGCCCAGTGTCCCGCATGGGCAGACATGCCAGAAATACTCAGTGCTTTAGATGACAATGATAACACGGTAAATTGGAGACTCTCGATGTTGAGATGTTGACACTCTTGATGAGTTCTTAATTAGCATATTGGCAATTACATTTGGCAGCCCATATTCACAGGGCACTTCACAATTGTTCTCAGTTTTTATCAAGATGGTCTCAGGAGGTGAGCGATAAAGATCATTCCCTGACTTTCTTCTTCTTCTTCTTTTTTTTTTTTTTTTTGTCTAAATTGAGAAAAGCAAAGTGCTTTGGTGAGCTATAAGGGGAATATGTAGCATTGAAATGAGAGGGCACAAGAAATTATTTTTCTTGCCCCCTGCCCCGTGCCAATGACAATGCTTCTGTAGCAATTTTGGTTTCTAGGATAGCAAACAGTGATTTATCTGGTTTCCCCTACAACGTATAAACAGCTTTATGCCAATAAATTCAATAGCTTAGATAAAAGTGAAAAAAATAAAACCTTGAAAAAAGCAAACTAGCTAACTCAAGAACAAAAAAGGTAATGCAAATGGCTTTTTACCTGTGAGGGAAATCGAATTAGTACGATCTTCCTCGAAAGAGGCCCAGATGATTTCATGGTTTAGTTCTACCAAACATTTATTGAATAAATAATGTCAATTTTACACAAACTGTTTTAGAAATTAGAAGAGAGAGAATGTCGAGAGGCCAATATCACCCCAAAACGAAAATCAGAAAAATATACTAAGAAAAATACGCATCAATATCCTTCATAACATAGAAAAGTCCTTAAGAACTTTTTGGCAACTGAAATTTAAAAACATACTTTAAAAGGTAATACAGCATGAAAAACGGAATTTAGTTCAGGAGTGCAAGGGCTTTATTTGCTTTAATATTTAAAAAATAATCGGGGGGCCTGGGTGGCGCAGTCGGTTAAGCGTCCAACTTCAGCCAGGTCACGATCTCGCGGTCCGTGAGTTTGAGCCCCGCGTCAGGCTCTGGGCTGATGGCTCGGAGCCTGGAGCCTGTTTCCGATTCTGTGTCTCCCTCTCTCTCTGCCCCTCCCCCGTTCATGCTCTGTCTCTCTCTGTCCCAAAAAAAATAAATAAACTTTGAAAAAAAAATTAAAAAAAAATATTTAAAAAATAATCAATGTAACTTACTGTGTTAAGAGGCAAAAAAGAAAAGTCAAATAAAAGATCATCTCGATAGTTGCAGAAAACACTTGTGATAAAACTCAATACCCATACATGATTTAAAAAAAAAAGTCTCAGAAGCGCCCGGGTGGCTCAGTCAGTTAAGCGTCCAACTTCAGCTCAGGTCATGATCTCATGGCTTATGAGTTCGAGCCCCGCATCAGACTGTACTGACAGCTCAGAGCCTGGAGCCTGTTTCGGAGTCTGTGTTTCCCTCTCTCTCTCTCTGCCCCTCTCCTGCTCACTCTCTGTCTCTCTGTCTCTCTGTCTGTCTGTCTCTCTCTCTCAAAAATGAAATAAAACATTAAAAAAATTATTTAAAAAATCTCAGAAAGCAAAGGAAATTTCTCAAACATGATAGAAGACACAAACAAAACAAAACGGATCATAGATATAAATGTAAGAGCTAAAACTGGAAAATTTTTAGAAGAAGGCAAAGGAGAAAATCTTAGTAATTTGGAGTTAGGCAAAGGTTTCTGGAACCTCTTCCACAAAAAGCATGAACTATAGGAGAAAAGCATTGCCAAGTTGGCCTTTATCAAAATTTGAAAGTTTTTCTCATCAAAAGATACTGTTAAGAAAACGAAAAGTGGCAGACTAGGAAAAATACTTGCTAAACGTTTATTTCAATAAATAAATGTACATATGCAGAATATTTAACACTTAGAACTATAATAAGAAAACCACCCAATAAATGGCAGGGTCAGGGGGTAAGGGGGTAAGATTTCAACAGATTTTCACCAAAGAGGACACACTACAGATGGCACATCCATGTACGAAAAGATGCTCAACATCATTAGTCATTAGGAAAACATGCATTAAAACCACATTGAGTTTCCACTGTGAATCCACTGGAATGGCTAAAATAAAAGCAACTAACAATTCCAAGTGTTGACAAAGGTGTGGAACAATCGGAACGCTCATTGTGCAAGATCCAGCCACTTTGGGAAAGGTCTTCACAGTTCCTTGTAAAGTCAACACCCAAATAATCTACTCATTCCGTATCTATAGATTCACCCGGGAGAGATGAACACTATGTCCTCTACGCACATGTTCGCTGCGGCTTTATTCACGATCGGAAGAAAGTCGAAACAACCCAAATGCCTGGCGGCTGAAATCCAAATTGTATGTCTATATGGTGGAACACCACTCAACAATGCAAAGGAATAAAGGGCTGACGCATCCGACGGCACAGGAGAATCACAAGAGCATTACGTTAGCCGCAGAAGCCTACGTAGCATAAGATTCTGTTGATGTGAAATGCTAGAAAAGGCAAAACCATGGTGACAGAAAGCAGATCGTGGTTGTCAAGGATCAGGGAGCTAGGGGAACAGAATGCAAAGGGACACCAGGAAACATTTTAGGGAGATGGAAATATTCTATATCTTTACTGCGGTCGTACTTACGGGTGTCAACATTTGTCAAAACATCGATTTGTACACTTACACTGGTGAATTGCATTGTATATAAATTATACCTGGATAAAGTTTCTAAAAGTAATACATACCAATTACAGGTAATTTTGCTCTATTTCTTTTAGATATACTTTAGATATATGTATGTGAAAGGAGTGGTCTGACTGCATTCCTGCCACAACTAATTATTATTTGAAATAGTTGCTTAAGCCCTCCTCTCCGGGCGTCTCTTCTCTGTACGTCTGTGCATACACACAGCGTATCCGAGCTATTCCACAAGCACATCTTTCCTTGCGACACAGCTCATCAACGTAGCAAAATGCACCTTCCAAATGGCAGAGCTGTGATTTGTCCCTCACTTCTGTTTGCCTCTCCATCCCCGTCTTTTCCTCGTGGCTCTCCTCTCAGCTGGCCCGACTAGCACCTCCTTCCCAGTTACAAGCAACAATCATATAAACAGAGAGGCAGACGGAGATAATACAAAGAGATCTGAGAGGGGAAGGGGGTGGGGGAGGGGGGAAATGGGTGGTGGGGAGTAAGGAGGCACCTGTCGTGAGGAGCACCGGGGGTCGGATGGAAGTATCGAATCGCTCTATTCTACAGCTGAAACTAATAGAACACCGTACGTTCACCAACTGGAATTCAAATAGAAACTTAAAACAAGAGAGAGAGATCTGGGCGCTCTCCTTTCTGTGGCTAGGCTAGGTCAGATTTCAGCCCAGCTCCCTCAGGTCCTTCCCTGCAGGAGCTCCCATGTTCCCTCTCTCCTGCCGCCAGGTTAATCCTGTCCAGATCCTGAGTCAGTACTGACCCCCACTGCCTTGGCTCCATCAGGCTGCAAGTGGCTCTGAAGTTGGTTTGGGGCAGGACAAGTGTTTAATTCTCATCCAACCCGTGAGACTCAGCTTGAGCGTCAGGCCTGGATCAGTGCCCCCGGGGACGGCCGCCGCCCTTCCTTCCTGTGTGTTGCCCCTATTATTGTACATAGTCCTCTAGCCGGCAGGTGCCCTGTCACAAGGCAGTCCGCCCCACTGGAGACACGAACTCCAGGAGATCGGGAAGCGGCTCTGTCACCTGTCTACCTCTGGCACTTGCACAGTCCCTGGATCTCGGTGCAAGTCTCCCTGTTTCCACCCTTGTCTTCCTACGACATCCCCTTCACGCAAGAGCCATGAAAAATATAATCCCTCTTTCTCTTGAATCGACTAAACTCCCAGAGGGAGGGGTTGGTGTCCTACTTTCTTGCAGCGGCTACCAGGGTATTTGTTTTTCTTTTAGCTGGTGGTTCTCAACCTCTTCTTATTTTTTGCCTGCGCCGTTATGAACTCACACGCTTTTGGAAACAGACTCAATATGAGCCAATCAATGGCAGTTGTTGTTTTGATTCTCAAATTGCCCACTGAGATCTTTAGGACGCGGTCCCAGTTTGGGCTTTTTTGTTCGTTTGTTTTTGATAGATTCTCTGCTTACTGGCACCAGAAGGTTTATTATCATCTCATTCCCAGCCTCAGACTTGGGATCAGCCTTTTCTTGACAAAGCCCTGGTTCCTTTCAGTGTATAATGTTACTTAGAGACCACAATCCGGGCATTATAGATACTCCTTGCCACTGGTTGTCATTGCTTCTAGCACAGGTTTGCGGAATATGCCTTTATCTGACCTGTTCTATATGGCGACATTTCAGAGGAATCAAAAAGCCCTAGTCGATGAGGATTTTTTGTTGTTGTTAGAGAAGAATTAGTGGTATTAAATGTAGATGGATTAATAAATTTTGAACATCACCATTTACAACCACTAATGAAATAATAACTCAGGCAATGCACTCAAGGGATGCTAAAGGCATTAGGAGAAGGGATGACAGAGATCTTCGCAACGGAAGGCTCAGGCTTCCCCATGTGAACCCGTTGATCAATTTTAGCATGTCTCAAGATGAGACAACCAGACATTATATACCGCATGATGTAATGTAATAAGAAATACACAGCACCACTTATGAAATATTCTTGCCAAAAGATGTTAAACCTGAATTTAATCAAAATTTAAATCTAACCTTTGGTTTGCAGGGCAGCAGGAGAACAAACAGACAAATCCAGAATTTGGTACAATTTATAGGACAACTAAGTCCGTGTATTCAACAAGTCGAGGACCAAAAAAAAAGGGGGGGGGAGACAGTGACAGATCTGTTGCAAATTAAAAGGGACTTTAAGGCATTGCAATCGAATGCAGTGATTGGACCTCATTTAGGTCCCGATTCGAATAAATTGACTGGAAAAGTCTTCTTTGGGATAATTGTGAAAATGTGAAGGTATATTTGGAATCAGATGTCATTAATGAATTTTTGTTAATGTTGTTAAAGATGCAAATAGAATTGTGGTTATAGAAGAAGATGTCCCGTTTGAAAGAAATACATATGGAAATATTTAGGGTTAAGATGACGATATGAATTTGCTTTAAAATAATGCAGAGAAGAACTACTAGTTATTTACCCAAAGGATATAAAAATACAATACTGCTATAAAAGCAGCATTATCAACAACAGTCAAACTATGGAGCCCAAATGTCCATCGACTGATGAATGGATAGAGAAGATGTGGAGTGTGTGTGTGTGTGTGTGTGTGTGTGTGTGTCTGTGTGTGTGTGTATAACCCAGATGGACCTCTACACCACTCAACACCTCTCCAGCAAACCTCAGTTTTTTCTCTGTAGTTAAGAGTCTCTTGTGGTTTGTTAGCACAAGAGACTCTTAACGAGAGACAACAAACTGAGGGTTGATGGAGGGAGCGAGGTAGGGGATGGGCTAGATGGGTGATGGGTATTAAGGAGGGTACTTGTTGGGATGAACACTGGGTGTTGTAGGTAAGTGATGAATCACTTGGTTCTACTCCTGAAACCAATATTGCACTGTATGTTGGCTAGCTAAAATTTAAATTAAAAAAATAACGCAGAGAAGAAAGAAAAAAGAAAGAAAGAAAAGACAAAGAAAGGAAAGGAAAGGAAAGGAAAGGAAAGGAAAGGAAAGGAGGAAGGAAGGAGGGAGGGAGGAAGGGAAAGAAAATAGGAAGGCAGAAGGAAATAAGGAAAGGAAGAATGGGGGCGCCTGGGTGGCGCAGTCTGTTAAGCGTCCGACTTCAGCCAGGTCACGATCTCGCGGTCCGTGAGTTCGAGCCCCGCGTCGGGCTCTGGGCTGATGGCTCAGAGCCTGGAGCCTGTTTCCGATTCTGTGTCTCCCTCTCTCTCTGCCCCTCCCCCGTTCATGCTCTGTCTCTCTCTGTCCCAAAAATAAATAAACGTTGAAAAAAAAAATTTAAAAAAAAAAAAAAAAAGGAAAGGAAGAATGGAGGGAGGCAGGAAAAAACACTGATTAACTATTGAATCTAGAGATGGGTTCTCAGAAGGGATAACCACACTGTTCTCTCTGCTTCTGTGTAAATTTAACATTTTTCATTTATAAGTTTTAAACACAGATTATTTTAGACCATCCCCCTTTTATTTTCCCAATTTGACTGTTAGGTGAGTGTCTCTACTGGAAGGGGTGGGGCCAGATAGGGCCCAGATAAAAAAAGGACACGGATTCGGGACAGGGATTTGGACATGGATAAAAAAGAAAAAGGCAATCATCTGTGATCACATTGCCCAGTGGTAACCAGCACTGCCGTCTAGGACAGTCCTCTCCTAGCTTCCCCCACCTTCGCACTGATGATGGTCATTGTTTTATGCTCGCAGTGTCAAACCAGTCCCAATGGCTTGTCTTGCTGTTGTAAGTGGCATTACGTTCATTACCAGAGAGGCAGAGCATTCTTTCATGGGTTCATTGGCCCTTTGTATTTCTTTTGTGAATTCCTTGTTTCTAGGGTCTTCTGTGCATCGCCCATGTATTTTTCTGCAGGAGCGACATAGCTGCATAGAAATTTACACACACACACCATGTGCTTCACCATTAGCAAGAAAAGGCACAGGGGCCCTGGGGTCTGGCAGCTCTGAGGATCTCTGTGTCCTGGGTCCCTGGAGAGACCAGCCAAGCGTTCCCGATGCTCAGGGCAACCATGTTGCACAACCCCAGAGAACATCATTCACCTAAAGACAATGTGCTACGCTATTCTGAATGCGTAAACAGAATCGGTTGGAGAGTCGTGGTTTTTCTTGGCTGCAGACCTCCATAAGAGACAAAATATAAAACACGTCTGGCAAGTAGGAGAAATTTAAAATACGGGTTATACTTTGATGAAAAATATTTTTAAAAAAAACGTGACAAACCGTCTGAGAGATTTCGTTTTTAGCTGATTTTCCTCCTATCCGGGGAACATTCCGTTTCAGAAAGGCAGTAAGGACACAAAGACGTTGTAACAAGATAACAACTTCAGCAAGGGAAGGCAGCAGGCTTTTCGGCTGGAAGTTTTATTGTTGAGGTGTCTCCTCTGCGACCTGATATTTGTTCTCTGGTCTCTGTTCTGTGATCGCTTTCTGCCCCGGTCTCCAGGATTCCATTCTTAAAACCATCCAGTTCACCTGCCCCCTCCCCCCACTTTTTTTTTTTCTCTTGGATCTTTCTGAGTCAGATCTGAGTCAGACTGCTAGAAGTCAAGATTCTAGGAAGGAAAATGCTTTCAGGCAACTGTGAGGTATGTGTGTGAGTTGTGGGAGCTGGGCAGAAGGCAAGTTTAGAGAAATCTGTGGATGAAGGGAAAGACAACGGATTGAAGGTCAGCGGCCAGGTGCTTGGAAGAAACTGGCACCGAAAACCAGAGCTGGGAGGAGAGAGGACCATTCAGAGAGAGCCAGAGGATACTTAATCTGTGTCATATCCTTTATTGACAAAAATGGGAAGTAGGAGATATCATTATGAGCTACGTCCCCTGACAGATACCGTGCTGGAAGAGAACTTAAAAATCAGTAAGAGAATTTATTGATTTCGTCTGAACTGCTCTCCCTCACTCCTCATCTGCCTGGAGAACTCCTATTGACCCGCAAGGAGCCCAGCTCAGACATCACCTCCTCCTTCAGTTCCTGTTTGTGTCATTTCTGTATCTTGTCCTCGCTTTGAGGCCCGTGCAAATGCCGTTCTGTCATTTTCCTCCCTTGTCATCTACAGTCTTCTGATTTCCTGGCGGGAGAATGACCTCACAGTCACTGATACCGCCGAAGTCCTGCGTGTATGCTTCCTGCCCACGAGGAAAACCCATCTAACCTGCACAGCCCCTCTTCCTGACCACGACCTCTGAGCCTTTCTGCCCTCTCGCTTTAATACCCATTCTGCCACTTCCGTGAGCCCTCTAGTCCCCCCTCAGACCCTGGCCTGAAACTCTCATCACTCCTTGGCCAATAGTCTAGACTTCTTTGCCAGTTTGTGAACCCGCTGCACCTGCCCAGAAAAATCATAAGCCTGGAGTAGTCCACTCTCTCATTTTCTCACTGCCACACCTGAGTTGCCAAGTACGAGCGACAACAACAACAAAAAAGTCCACACCCCTGTGTAGATTAGCTACACAGATTCTTGGGGCCCCTGGGTGGTTCGGTCGGTTGGGCGTCCGACTTCGGCTCGGGTCACGATCTCGCGGTCCGTGAGTTCGAGCCCCGCGTCGGGCTCTGTGCTGGCAGCTCGGAGCCTGGAGCCCGCTTTGGATTCTGTGTCTCCCTCTCTCTCTGCCCCTCCCCCACTCACACTCTGTCTCCCTGTCTCTTAAAACTAAATAAATATTTAAAAAAAATTTTTTTAAATCCATTCTTTTACATCTTTGCTCAGTTCAAGCCACGAGGCCATCCTTCTCTGTGCCCTGAGCCAGCACTAGCCTATTACCCTACGGTAGCTTTTTCAAACCCTACCATTCTTTTAGAAGCCACCTGTCCACCGCCTTCTCCAGCCTTCTTGGATGGCCACTCTGTCCTTACTTCACGGAGGGCTCCTGTCCTCCCCTTGCTTCTCCCCTCAAGCCTCTGCCAACACGCGCCTCCTTGGCTAATTTCCCACCTACATCAATGGGTAAGAGCATCCCCCCATCGAATGCCTGCTCCTTCTCCTGTATCCTCTGCCCCTCCCCTTCTCTTCCATCCACTTATTCAGTCTCTTCAGCTCTCATGTGTTTTCTTTACTGTTTATAAACACTCTCAGGCCACTATTGTCTTTAAAAAGACATGACCATATATACAAATATTGAACCTTTATGTTACGCACCTGGAACGAATACAACATTGTGTCAATGATATCTCAGTAAAAAAAACACGAACAACATTCTTCTACTTTCTTAGATTTAGCCTACCTTCAGTAACTCCACTTCCTCGCCTTTCATGCTGCCCTGAATCCACTAGACCTTCTCCTTTGCCCTCATAAATCTACGTAAGCCGATCTATCCAAGGTCTCCAATGTCTTCCTCCTCGAATGTTTCCTCTTCGCGGCATCTTATGCCATCATCGCACCTGGTGCCTCTCGTATCCTTGGCTTCTTATCTCATTTCCTCATACCACTCTGGTTACTCTTTTTTTTTTCCTTTTAATTTTTTCAAATGTTTATTTATTCTTGAGGGGGAGAGAGAGACAGGCTGTGAGCGGGGTAGGGGCAGAGAGAGAGAGGAGACACAGCATCCGAAGCAGGCTCCGGGCTCCGAGCTGTCAGCACAGAGCCCGACGCGGGGCTCGCACCCACGAACCGCGAGATCATGACCCGAGCGGAAGTTGGACACCCAAGCGACTGAGGCACCCAGGCACCTTGGTTACTCCTTCTTGATCCCCATTATAGGCTTCCCCTAACTTGCCCTTGGACATGGTCCTTCCCTGAAGTCCCACGCATAATCTCTGTTAGCACAGTACCCATTGCCCTTCTCTCCTTTGCACCCATGGCTTCCGGCCCTTTCTACATATTCATGACCTCCAAATCCCGATCTTCAGCTCAGGGTCCCCCCCTAACCTCTGGAGCTCCCCACCCACCTCTCTACTGTACACCCTCCCGTCAATGCTTCATGTACGTTCTCAGTCCAACACATTCCCTCTTTGTCATCATTCCTCTGCCACAGCTCAGTGAATGACATCACCATCTCTTCGTCTGCCCGAGTTAGAAATCTGGACCTCATTTTGGATTCCTCCCTCTCCCTTGTCTTACAAATTCAGCACTCAGGCTCCACCTGTTTAACATATCCTTCTTTCCGATCTCACTCCCACTGCCATGCCTAAATTACTGGCAGAGACTCCTAAATAGTCTCCCTGCATACATAATCTTGCCTTCTCCACTATGCCCCCCATCTATTTCTGATGCCATCATTCTGGATTATAAAGTGCCTGTCCTCGAAATCCTTCAATACAGACGTTAGAACCATTCGATTTAATTATTGAAGGATAATGACAGAAGAAAGAAGTGGGTCAGCATGGCTAGACTTTGACGTTGAAGAATAAAATAAAAATAAACACATAAATGAAATCCAAACTCCTTCGCCCCCGTACGCTGGACCTTTTTTCAGCCTTCTGGTAGCCTTTCCAACCACATCTTTGGCCACGTAGCCCTCACATCTATGCTCCAGGCTTATTGAAGTACTTGTAGTTCCAGGAAGATCCCACATGCCATCTTCTCCCTGTGCTAATGCTCAGGGGACCTTCCCCCAGCTGATACGCCTGTGATCTCTTCTTCAGTCTTCAAGTCTCACTCTGTTCACCACCTTCCAAAAACAGATTTGTTTTCCCAAGGCTGTGTGATCCCACAGGATCTACACACATTCTTGTAATACCACTCCTTGTCCCATGTAATATTCTTCTGTTCATCAGTCTGTCTCGCCAACAAGGGGTTGCTTCAGCAAACGTATTGGGCTTTACATTTTCTATCTCATTCATCTTTGAATTCCCAGCACCCAGCGTAGGACCTGGTTCCAAAAGACTGTACCAAGTGTTGAAAAGAAAGAACAAATTAATTATTCATAATATTCTTACTTCTGTTCTTGTTATGTAGTGCTCTATTACAAACCATCCAAAAAATTCCACGGCTTAAAGCAACACTTTACTATTATCTCTCATGGCTCTGTACATTGACTAGGCTCAACTGGATGGTTCTTGCTCAAGGTCTCCCTTGTATATTCTATCAGATGGTAGACGAGGCTGGAGTCATCAGGAGGTTCCATTGGACTCAACAGCCAAGATTGCCGTATCACATGGCCAACTGTTGGTTGGAACTTCAGCAGAAGCGGTCTCCTAGAGCTGTGTATGTGGTCTTTTAGTGTGGCTTAGACTTCTCACGGCATGGCCGATGGGTTCCAAGAGCATCTCAAGAAGAATGTTCCATGAGACTCAAGTGCAAGCTGCAAGACTTTCTATGACCTTGAACGTGCTGTGTTTTCATTTCTACCTCATTCTGTTGGTCAAACAAGAACTTAAGGCCAGCCCAAATTCAAGGGGAGGGAAATCTGACTTTATCTCATGACATGGAAATGGCAGATAGGTGCAGAGGAGGAAGGGACTTATGATGGTCATCTTTAGAAACAACCTACCATAGCTTAGAATTACAAACAACTTTCAATAACACACTAAAATGTGTTCCCAAGACCTTTAGTTTTCTTCAACTTGGCCATTTTACTCTTGAGAAACATTTCCCCTTATGGAATAAATCGGATTATGTGAAAATACAACTTTCAAGGGAGTACCTAGCACTCCGCCAGTTCTACTAAGTTTCAACCTGAAGGCTAAAATAAGATTAAGAAATGATCTGTATGCTTCCATTATTATTTCATTCTCAAATGGCCAACTCTTCAAGTCTTGATTTTTCTCTCTCATTGCTTTGACTTTGTAATTCTGTCATTTTGATCTATAAGAAGATTAACTTCAGAAAACAAGTTTCTTTTGGTGTGTTAATTTCTATAGAACAAGACTCCTTCATCTTTTTTTTTAACTTAAAGTTACCCTCACCATTGTTAAGAGGTGAATGAGTATCTCTTGACTACGTCTCAACAAATTAACAGTGTTTTAACAGTGACCGAATTAGGTATTCAATATTTTTTTGTTGTTATTTAGAAGTGAGTTTTCCAGGAGCCATTGTAGATGGCCCTTGGTATGCAACATGGCTATTTATTTACTTTTAGAGTCACGGCTTAAGATGGGAAGTAAAGAATCCATTATTTATCTTAAGAGAGTGTAAGAGCACCCGGATGAAGGGTGGGGATAGGCTGAACTGTGTTGCCATTAGAGAGGGGAAACTATAACATTTAAACTGGTGCAGTCGCTCTGGAAAACAGTGGGGAGTTTCCTCAGAAAATTAAGAATAGATCTACCCTATGACCCAGCAACAGCACTGCTAGGAATTTACCCAAGGGATACGGGAGTGCTGATGCATAGGGGCACTTGTACCCCAATGTTTATAGCAGCACTTTCAACAATAGCCAAATTATGGAAAGAGCCTAAATGTCCATTAACTGATAAATGGATAAAGAAGATGTGGTTTACGTATGCAATGGGATACTCCTTGGCAATGAGAAAGAATGAAATCTGTCCATTTGTAGCAACGTGGATGGAACTGGAGGGTATTATGCTAAGTGAAATAAGTCAGGCAGAGGAAGACAGATACCATATGTTTTCACTCATATGTGGGTCCTGAGAAACTTAACAGAAGACCGGGGGGGGGAGGGGAAGGGGGGAAAAAAGTTACAGAGAGGGAGGGAGGCAAACCATAAGAGACTCTTAAATACTGAGAACGAACTGAGGGTTGATGGGGGGTGGGGGAGAGGGGAAAGTGGGTGATGGGCATTGAGGAGGGCACCTGTTGGGATGAGCACTGAGTGTTGTATGGAAACCAATTGGACAATAAATCATATGCAATATAAAAAAATAAAGAAAGTGACATAATTCACTATCAGTGAATCTTTATAGTGCTCCCTTCCCTGTTCAGGGACTGGGTTGGGGCTGGGAGAGAATGAGAAAATTTCAGCCTCTACTGTTCTTTGGTACCACTGAAGCGTGAGGCGTGAGTAGGTGGCCCGGGTTGAGCAGACACAATGCAGAGTCCATGGCTAGGAGATCATGGAGCAGAGAGCTACAGGAGATGGAAGACTTTGCCTGATTACAGGAAAAGAAAGCCCCCTCACCTCTGTCAAGCACCCCCCAAGCTGGCCACTGCTTATTCATCCTTCACACTTCATTTCGTCCTTCACCGTCTACAATTCTGTCAAGCTTCTCTCTTCTGAGTTAAAGTGGAAAGACCAAACCAGTGAGGAAATCGGGTGTATACAGAGGTGGAGGCAAGCAATGGACAGTGTGAAATCCCTCCAATCATCTCAAACGTTCAATAAAGTCCACCACGCAAACAACTGTCTTGTAGGTGCGAAGTTTCAGGCGGTTGAAGTTAGGGTCCACACTTCAGGCAATGTGATGCAGGAATGTGACATATGGAACAGTAAGATGCAGCCAGAGGTGAAAAGGGAGAATGTCAGTATTGTCCTAACCCCCCTCCTACTCCTTCTACCTCCCGTCCTCCATAAAAAATTATTTTGAGGGGCGCCTGGGTGGCTTGGTCGGTTAAGCGTCCGACTTCGGCTCAGGTCATGATCTCATGGTCCATGAGTTCGAGCCCCGCGTCGGGCTCTGTGCTGACCGCTCAGAGCCTGGAGCCTGTTTTGGATTCTGTGTCTCCCTCTCTCTCTGCCTCTCCCCCGTTCATGCTCTGTCTCTCTCTGTCTCAAAAATAAATAAACGTTAAAAAAATTAAAAAAAAATTATTTTGAAAGGCCCAGAAGGGACTCAAGGCTACCATGACTTCTAGGTTAGGATTTGAATCGCTCTTACTTGACTCTTGATGGACAGGGTAACTCAGCGGACATGCGGCCCACAGAGTTATTTCTTGAGATCTAACTCTCTTAGGCTCTGCATTCCTTGAAGGCAGAGATTTGGAGATAACCTGTCTCAGATTCCCCAGCTCTTGCTTGCTAAAATATATACACATGCTCAATGTTGTTGCAGTAGAAGGGAGGGAGGGAGGAAGCAATAGAGGATTATTCCCTTAACTACGTGTTTTGACTCCCAAGAGCAATTCTCAAGCTCTAAAAATACTACTTTAGCATCTTATATGACAGGAATAGGTATGAGAAAAGTGCTCCGTAAGTTGCTGATGACTGATGTCAGAAGTTCTCCTCAGCTAGGCAGATTTGCACAGACATAGATTATTCCTGAAATTAACTGGTCTCGAGTTAGAAAACATTGGCTATGACAAAAATAAGAACGTTAATGTTAATGAAGACCTCGAACTAAAGCCCGAAGAGGCCTTGTCATAACTTACTTGGGTGTTGATAGCCTTTACCGTGACAAATCATCCTTGTGACATTAGAGAGATTCGGAAAATAGTATCTTACGTGCAGACTATTTTACGGCTGGGATGCACAAGCGGCCTTGGGAGAGGTTGAAATTGTGCTAGGACCTACCTGCAGAGCAGCTCGCAGAGCCACAGTGGACCTTTGTCATTGCCTGTGGGTGAACGATATGACCCCAGTGGAGTGCCCTATACCCAATGGGAAGTATTCATTGCAAAACACTTCTAGACGTGAAAATTGCATCAAACAGCTCACTCGGTAGTATGGCCCGTACTCTGAGATCATTGAGCTCAAGAAGGAGAGTATGCATTCGTTGCGACGAATCGATGGAGGCAGCTGATGTCAAAAGAAATCCAAGACTCAACTGCCACCACACCTTCAATGGCATTATGTTCTATGGAGACCTTCACATTAGCCAACTAGGCTAAGACAAGCACATGCCTATGACGATACCAAGGTCACCCTTGCCAGAGTTGTCCCTGCGCAATGACTATTCTTAAAAAGCAAGTTGATAACCAATTGGTTATTACCTTCTTTGTCAGTGACCAAATTTCACTCGATGAAAGAAAAACTGGGTGGCCCTGAGATTTTTCATCTGGTTCCCTCGTCACAACTCCGCGTGTCTTTAGCACCTACAAACCCTGGACCTGATCCAGACGACCTCTGTACCTCCGCTGCCTGTGGTAACCTGGATTGTTCTTTTTTCTCCAGCTGCAGTATGTCCCCTCTCTCCTTCTGTCCCCCTAGCCACCAACGCTTCTTCGTTTACTTGGGTCCGACTCAGTCTTCAAAGAAGGTCCAGTCTTCCCGTCACCTCTCCGGAATGCCCTCTAACCTTCTGCAGCATCTTCACCGTGGCCTGATTATTCCCTCCTCTGCCTGCGAGCACCATAACTATTCATGCCGCTTACTGGTTACTTGGTAGGAGGTACCTCGGCTTGAAGCCAGGTGACGACCCCTGCTTTATGATTCCCAGCTCAACTCTAAGGCTATGCCCACTGGGACCATGGGAATCTGATTATGGTAGGGGAACAAGAATCCCAAGGCAGTTTCCCCTTCTACGCTACCAGACGCATCCGGTTTTTCTGGTGTGCTGCTTAGAAACTAAATTTTGTCTGACGCACAGCCAATCCTTTTTCTGGGGAGAGGAGTAAATGACGGTTTCAGCCACCCATCTCTCATCGTTCCTACTTTTGGTTAAACCCATTATTACCCATAACCAAAATTGAGCTCTTCAAAACCTAGTGGACTTCACGTAACTGTTGCCAAGCCCGAATTGTTTTAGCCAAGCTAGAAAACTCATTTAAGAAAACTCGCTTTAGACCATAGGATCCTGAAGCTGGAAAGGAAGTTGGAGATTCGTTATTTCAAGTCTTGGTTTCAACGCAAGGGGAAACTAAGTCTCCGAAAGAGTTTAGAATGTACCCAAATCCCCCAAAGGCTATGGGGCTAGAATCAGACTCAGCGCAGGGGCCTCGGTTCCAGTCTAGCATCGCACCATATGCCTGTCTGCAACTGGAGAATTCCTCTGGCCAGTGTACCCTCCTCTTCTCCTTTCAGGGAAGATTGTCTCAGTTGGCAGGGTCTTGAAATTGCTGACAAGCCAATCGCATGTTTTTCTCCACCACGGGTCCTGACAAAGAGCCTCAGGGAATCCCGGAGGCCGGAAGGTGGAGGAGAGAACACAGACTCTAGAGTCAGCCAGCACTGTGAGGCTCTTCACGCTTCGCTGCAGGGTCAGACAGATTCAATGGGATGATGCAAAGAGCCTTCCACACACAGTAGGTCAAGAAATACCAGAAACTAACGGTGATCATCAGCAGGGCACCAACCTTCTGCAACTGAAAAATAAATAACGGTGGTTAAAATAAATGTTTTTTTTTTTAAATAAATGTACATGAATAGTAATAAAAAATGGAAAAGTCTAGCTTAGAGGCTTGTTTATTCTCTCTGGACACTAGCTTTTTGCTTATTCCACCGTAAATTGAGAATGGGTAAATGTTTCACCACGGACACAGCTGCATATGCTGAATATAGATTTTCCAATGCTTGATTTTCCATTAGAGTTTACTTTTCTGAGCATAATGCCTGAGGGGGCAGCCTGACTAATACATTATACCATTTGTGAGTTCGCTTTTTAAAGCTGAGTTTATTTATTTTTTATTTATTTTTTTTAACATTTATTTATTTATTTTTGAGAGACAGAGAGAGACAGAGCATGAGCAGGGGAGGCGGAGGGGGAGAGAGAGAGAGGGAGACACAGAATCCGAAGCAGGCTTCAGGCCCTGAGCTGTTCGTTAGCACAGAGCCCAACGCGGGGCTCGAACTCACGAACCTCGAGGCCATGCCCTGAGCCGAAGTCAGACGCTCAACCGACTGAGCCACCCACGCGCCCCTTAAAGGTGAGTTTAAAAGATGGGAAGTGAGATTTAGGAGCCAAAAGAATGAAGAGACTTAAATAACAAGAAAACTGTAACCCTGCGGCCCCAGATTATTCTCATGTATTAAATGGACAATTTTTCAAATTCCTAATTTATCTTCATCTTTGCCATTCACTGACCAAAAAAAAAAAAAAAATTATTTCCATAGGAAAACTAACTGGTTCCTTATTTGCGTAACAACGCCATAGGCTTCAGTGACTGCACTGTCAACTTCTTGGAGGCAAAAGAAGATACGAAGTTTTCAAACATGGAGAAATGGAAATAATAGTGACTTTTGAGTATCTGCTTTGCACCAGGTCCGCTAGTAAGTGATTTTGAATGTATGTATTTGAATTGAACATATTTCTAAGCCATTACCATTGCATGGTGAGTATCAACCCATTTCACAGATGAGACACATAGGGTCTGGTTGACTCACCCAAGACCACAGGGGAGACACATAGGGTCTGGATGACTCACCCAAGACCACAGGGATGCTAAGGGTTGGCGTCGTGAATCGAACAGCCACTCCCCAGCCCTGCTGGCTACACGATCCTGCAGTCCTTACAAGACTCAACGGAAATATATCTAGATTCAGAGTCAAAAGATGAGGTGCGGGGCCCCTGTCATTATTTGTGAGTGTTTAGAGTTTAGTCAAGGCATGCCGCTTTCTGGGGTTAATTTCTTCATCTGTAACATGAGAAGGCTAACACCTTCTTCACAGGGTGTTAGGACGATTAAATGAGCTCCTGTGATCTGTGAAAGTGGTTTTTCAGCCGCCAAAAGCCATCAAAAGAGAGATGTTTGAGAGGTGGGGATGCTGTCCTTCCCTGCCTTGACCCACAGTCACCCACTCACCTCTCAGAACTGCCATGAGGAGTCACTGGATGCTAGATGTCAACATCAACGCAAGCCCATGTGGCAGCATCGAAATATGAATTAAAAAAAATTTTTTTAATGTTTTATTTATTTTTGAGACAGAGAGAGACAGAGCACGAGCACGAGGAAAGGAGGGGCAGAGAGAGAGGGAGACACAGAATCCGAAGCGGGTTCCAGGCTCCGAGCTGTCAGCACAGAGCCCGATGCGGGGCTCGAACTCACGGACCGCGAGATCATTACCTGAGCCGAAGTCGGACGCTCAACCGACCGAGCCCCGCAGGCGCCCCCGGAAATACGAATTTTTAACATTCTAGGAGCTTTGCAAAGCTCAGCCACTAAATACAATAGTTCTTACCAACTTAGTCTTTCTAAAGTAACTAGTGTAACTTTTCGGAGTTGCAGGAGCTCGGAGAGTATCTTCAGACTCTAGTTTGGGAAGTGAAGACTCAAATAGGACAGTCTTTAATCGAATGTGCCCCATTAGATCTGTGAAGAACCACAGAGAATACGTGGACTCAAACCTTAGTTTTGCGGATGAGTAAAGGGAGCCCTAGATACACAGCCAGGCAGTAGCACGGTTGGGACCGGAACTCAGGTGTCCTGACTCTGAGCATGCTCTTTCTCTGCTGCATTCACTGTTCTTATAAATTCACTCAAACTGCTAGGAATGCCACTGACAACAAAGTTAGCGACAAAGTATTAGCATTCGGCCCACAAGTACAGATCTAGATGGGTTTACACCTACTGTGTGACCTTGGAAAGGTGGCTTCAGATCCGTGCCTCTGTGTCCTTATCTGTAGAATGACTTATAATAATACCAACTTCACAGATTATCATGACGCTAATACATGAAAAGATCTCAGCACAGTACCAGCAAGTGCTCAGTGCTCGTCAGTTACTGTATAATCCTTGATAAGCCATGTCACAGAACTCCCTGATATGACTCCCTGTGCCCCCCATCTTCATGGTGGTCCCCCAAACCAGCAGGAAACCCTACCAGGAGACAGCCTGGATGTAAGCTGGGCAGACCCTCTTAGTGATCAGTCTGCTTATTCCCATTTTATCCAGTTTGAAGCAATCATAACGTGAGGGGCTAAGACTAGGTTTGGAAAGAGGAGAGGAAGTGAAGCGCTCATTCTGAGCGTGGGAGCCTGAGTCCCCATATCTTCCTCCACAAATGGGGATGTTAATACCCATTCTTCTCTATCTTGAAATACTCAAAGCTGTCCGTTTCGATAGAAAGGTGTGTTATAAACCATTCATTGCGATACAAATTTAAAGCAAAGAGAAGAAATGATAGTGTTTCATCACAGGAAGTGTGGTTAATAAGACACGGTCTCTTGCTTGAGTGGCTTTTTACTTCCTGCCTTGCCCTCAGCACCTGGGGGATTTGGTTTCAGAAATAATGAGTTAGCATTCTATTAATTACGTCTGATCTAATGGCCATGAACCCAAGCGTTTGCTCACCTCTAGCAAGAAAAACGTAGTCCTTTCCTAAGAACGTGAGATCCTTTCTAAATAAATTACGAAAGCCTTTTCAACACCCTGCTTGGGCTTTTGACATAGTTGCTTCGATTCAGGATTATCTTAAAGCCCTGCTGGCCGGCTACCTGCTTTGTGTACTGTCCCAGTAATTTACCCTCTGATTTCATGTTTCTTTCAAAAGCGTCAAAGCACTAGGCAAATACTACTCATCAAACGAAAGGGTTTGATGATGTCCTGCTAAATTTAGCCTTTTTTTTTCTTTTGTGGCTCAGTCACATCTGCTCTCAGGGATCTGACCTACATGAGCTGTGGGGACTCTGGGCAGAAGGGACACAGTAGAGCTTCCAGGGGGGCGAGTCGAGGGCTCCGGAGCTCTGTTTCTGGCCGCCTACACCATTCAGTATTTCCTTTGCCCTTGCTCCTTCCATTACCATCACTTCCTCAGAGTTGTCCTGGACCAGGCATCTGTCTGCACCTGCCGGGAGCTGTAATACTTAAGGACCCTAAGTGCAGGGCCCAGGAGTCTGCATTAGCTAAGTGTGCTGGGGTCTAACTAAATACAGTTTCTTTAGGTTCAACCTGAGGAACCTGTGGTCAGCGTTGGCCTCAGCCTCCCCCCCATGCCCACGCTTTCCTCCCACCCACGGTCCGTGACTCTGTGCTGGCTGATGTGGGACCATGAGTTAAAAGTAGCTGCCCGTAAAATACTCTCACTGTCACCGTCCCAACCGTGGACGGCTACCCTCTCTTTCCTCCCTCCCCCCACGGGGCCCCCTACTTCACAAACCCACAAATCCCAATCCCAGGAGCTTGCTCCTCCGGGAATAGCTGGCCAGGTGGAGGGAGAAAGGAGGTAGCAGAGAGGCTCCAGCATGGTCCCCTTTCCAATGGTTTCAAACCCAATGGGGTCAAAACAAAACAAAACAAAACAAAACAAACAACAGTTGGAGACTGACCAGCTTTTTATCACTCCTCATGCCCGGTGAATGATCTCTGCTGATACTTCCTGCTTCCAATTAATGAAGTGAGAATCGGAGGGCCCAGGAGCTAAAGTGACGATTGTGTGGCTTCAATGGCAGAGTCGCTTTCACAAGAACCAGAAGTCGACGGACCCCACAGCACTGATCAATGTGCTAATATTTAATCGGTTAAAAATAAACATTTGCCAGCCCTCAGGTGAACTACACCTTGCCTAATCTTTTTCTCTTTCCTGTTTGTCAATATTTCATGAACACTAACTTTAAAAAAAAAATTTTTTTTTCTTAATTTTTGAGACAGAGAGAAACAGAGCATGAGCAGGGGAGGGGGCAGAGAGAGAGGGAGACCCAGAATCCGGAGCAGGCTTCTTCAGGCTCTGAGCTGTCAGCACCGAGCCCGACGCAGGGCTCAAACCCACGAACCACACGATCATGACCTGAGCCGAAGTTGGATACTTAACCGAGTGAGCCCCCCAGGCTAAAGGTGACTTTTGAGTGGGGACAAGTTTTGTTGATTAATGCGTCTAGGTAACTACCCTGCCTTTAGCAGAGCCTGATGGAATAAGTGCATATGACAACAGACAACCGTGTCCCCTATCCCACACCCTTTTAAAACAGGCAATATCGGGGCGCCTGGGGGGCTCAGTCGGGTTAAGCGGCCGACTTCGGCTCAGGTCATGATCTCGCGGTCCGTGAGTTCGAGCCCCGCGTCGGGCTCTGGGCTGACAGCTCGAAGCCTGGAGCCTGTTTCGGATTCTGTGTCTCCCTCTCTCTGACCCTCCCCTGTTCATGCTCTGTCTCTCCCTGTCTCAAAAATAAATAAAATATTAAATAAATAAATTAATTAAATAAAACAAGCAATATCGATAACAAATAGAGGGGCACCTGGGTGGCCCAGTCGGTTAAGCTTCTGAATCCTGATCTTGTCTCAGGTCATGATCTCACAGTTCATGGGTTCAAACTCCACGTCAGGATCTGGGCTGACGGTGCAGACGCTGCTTGGGATTCTCTCCCTCTCTCCCTGCCCCTATCCCACTTGTGTGCATGCTTTCATAGGAGTGCTCTCTTGCTCTCTCTCTCTCAAACTAAATACATAAACTTTTTTTTTTTTTTTTTTTTAGAGGCAGTTGAAAGCACAGGCTTCCAATGGAAGACTAAGAGGTTCAAAAGGGACTCTGGCATTTCCCATCTGTATAACTTGCGACAGGTTATTTAACATCTCTCTTTCTTCATCTGTAAACGTGAGTATTAGTGGTCTCTCAGGCCTGTTTTGAGGATATGATTTTACGCACACACACACACACACACACTACCGCATGTAAATAACATATCTATATAACATACAATGGATCCATATATATTATATATATCCATGACCATGTGTATACCAAAACACCTAAGATATTTAGTTGTGTCTGCCTCTACTTATTCAGTCATTCATTCAAAATTATTCTCCACCCAGAGCCCGCTCTATGCTGGCCTCTGTGCAAGTCCCGTAGGATCTGGAAGTTACCCAGATAGACAAGTCCCCTGCCCCCCCCCCCCCCCGGAAACGCTCCAGTTTGAGACAAGAGAACGGGAGCGCTAACAACAATGAAGGGGCGCCTGGGTGGCTCAGTCAGTTAAGCGTCCGACTCTTGATTTCAGCTCGGGTCCTGATCTCAGGGCTCATGGGGTCAGGGTCTACGCTGACGGTGCAGAGCCTGCTTGGGATTTTAACCCTCTCTCTCTGCCCCCTCCCTGCTCTATAAATAAATAAATAAAAATGTAAAACACACACACACACACACACACACACACACACACAATGACAAATGGTTGCTTGCTACCCAGGGCTGTATCCTCAGCTCACACATGGAAAGTAACTCCCACCAATTAGCTATCTCAGTGCTAGGACTCCAATTCCCTTCATTTAGCCAGAGCTATTCCCAAAGGCAAATCTGCCTCCTGCCCGTGGGAATGGGCAATTTAATTGGGAAAGCCTAGCTGGTTTCTCTCATTGAAGAAGGGCTTAAGGATCCCAGGCCCTTGCATGCTATAAAAGGATCGCATGCCATCGCATAAAAATGTCCATAAGAGATTAAAACATTAAAACTCAAAGCAGCGTTAGAAAGAAGAGTAGTGGCATAGCTTCATTTACTTTTTCATTCTGCAATGGTTATTGGACACGTAAAATGAGCCAGGCACTTAGAGCGAAAGGAACGCAATGGGGAAGTGTGGAATGGTGAAATGGTCCTACTCTCCAGACTCATCAGGCCGGCGAAGGAGACAGACCAACAGACAGATGGCTAAAAATAGGTGCTGTGATAGGTGAAATTACTATAGGGTAGGCTATAGTCCTATGAAACCATAGGGGGATGGAAGAAAGAGAAAGAGACTGTGCAAGACCTAGAGATAACATGTACAAAGGCCCTGAGGTGGGGGCACGCAAAGAACATTCCCAAGACGGAAAGGGAAATGATGGTGTATACCTAAAACAGAAACTAAAACCTGGGATATGGCAAGAAATCAGTCTGGATACGTAGGTGGGAGGTTTAATATGCTTCAGGCCTCATTCTTCTCATTCCAAGACAGGAAAGTTCTAATGGTAGATATAAAATCCTTACTGACTTGAGGGACACTGAACTTCACCCCCAATCCCAAACGGGTGCCCTGAGGCCCCTCACCCCACTGCAGCTGTGAAGAGGGGCAGCTGCTTTTCATAACGAATCTGAAGGAATAATGCAGTCTGAGTCAGTGTTTTCTTTGACAGGCTTTCTTTGCAGATCGATTTTTTTTCCCCCAACAAGGCACGGAAATTCCTCGTCAAGAAATGGATCCCAAGTTCTTTTTATTTTTTTAAATATTTTACATTTATTTATTTTGGAGAGAGAGGGAGAGACAGACCGTGAGCAGGGGAAGGGCAGAGAGAGAGGGAGGCACAGAATCCGAAGCAGCCCCGACACGGGGCTCGAACCCACGAACCGTGAGATCATGACCTGAGCTGAAGTCGGACGCTTAACCGACCGAGCCATCCAGGCGCCACACCCCCCGCCGCCGTTTTTTAAAAATACTTTACATTTATTTATTTTTGAGAGACAGGGAGTGGATTCCAACTTCTTGAGGAGAAAGACTCCTTCCCTGAAAAAAGGCCAAGATATCCAAAGAGGGGAATTGGTCCTTCCTCGGCGTTTGAATAGTTTATGTCACTTGTGGCCAACAAGGACAGGGGGTACAACAGTAGGAATGCCATCAGTCAGATTCCAGGACAGGCCCCCTGCCAGCAGGTGACTGATCATATGGATCTGGACAATGGAAAGCTGGGTCCCCGTTAGACTTCAGCATTCACTCCTAGAACTGTTCTCAAGGGATCGCGTAACATTTTTGTCCTTTAACACTGCAGCCACCTAAAATCATTTTCGTCATCACCGCCATCATCAAAATAATCATACTTACTTGTCAAAGCCTTTTGTGGATCGGGAAATGTTTTATATGCATGATCGTACTCAAGCCCTCCCGAGAACCCAGCGAACTAAGATTTTCTTATTCCTTTTTCGCAATGGGAAAGCTTTGGTGCAAAGCACGTGACTCACCGTGAGCCTCCGGTTGGTCAATGATCCATCGTACGCCAAGGAGTCTTTGGATTTGTTCTGTTGCCAGACAAAACTATGAAGGCCGTATCGGGCGTGGGGGTTCTTGCGGACAAGGCTCAAATAAGGCTGAGAGTGTCACAATGCTGGCCCTTCTTTTCCACTCGTTCCTCATATATTAAATGTGTTATTTAACCAATAATCTCAACTCTCAACAGCAGAAAGTCAAGCTTTATACAGACCGTAATATTTCATCAGCCCAGACGTAGCACCAAAAGATCATTTCATAAATTGTTTCATCTTCCACATCCTCGCTTTCCCTTCCAAAGATGGAAACTAACACATGAAAACTAAAAACACCGTGCTGAGTGCTTTGGCATGAATTATCTTGTTTTGTCCTATTAAAAACAAGACAGCAGGCCCCAAATGGAATTGCTTATGCTAAGCCCCACGTCACCAGAGACGTGACTTAATACAGTTCCAGCTCTTCCAGGAATGAAATCTTAAACCAGTCGAGGATCACCTGATCAGCACTACTCAGATAATGTGCCTGATAGACTCCTACTGTCCCCTAAAGGAAGACAATTTAGCAATAACCAACCAATCTGGCTTCTTCCTGCTCCCTTCTGCCTGAAAAGTCATTCACTTCAGAGCTTCTATCTGCTAGATTGGATACCGTGCAATTCAAATCATTTTTTTTTTTGCTCAAATAAACTCAACATTTTTAATACATCTCAGTTTATCTTTTAAAAGTTCTTAAGACAGGGGCGCCTGGGTGGCTCCGTCGGTTGAGCGTCCGACTTCGGCTCAGGTCACGATCTCGCGGTCCGTGAGTTCGAGCCCGGCATGGGGCTCTGGGCTGACGGCTCAGAGCCCGGAGCCTGCTTCCGATTCTGTGTCTCCCTCTCTCTCTGCCCCTCCCCCGCTCATGCTCTGTCTCTCTCTGTCTCAAAACTAAATAAAAAACATTTAAAAAAATTTTTTTAAGTTCTTAAAAGAGCCTTATGAGGCAGGTACTGACTACTGATCCCAACTTCTAGGTACTGAAAAAGTTGAGACTTGCCCATGTTTTCCCAGCCATGAAGAGGTGTAGCCAGAATTCAACCAAGGCACGTCAGTGGCCAAACAGTGCCTGTGTTCTTCAAGTCCAAAGTCCCCTCCCACACACACTGCCCCAAGTGGCAGGGTTCCATGAAAAATAAGGGCAGCCGGTGTAATCAATGCAACCTCAAGGTTATGTGTGCAATTTCCAACTCAAGGTTGTGGGCATAGAACACTTTACATTTTAACAGGGATGACAATTTCATGATAGGCCACAGAGATTTAGAGTAGCAATGAAATCGCTCCTGAAGAAATGCCCTCTTCATATTCAAAGAGATGCCCACCATTGGGTAGATGAGTTGAGCTACTTTACCCGTGACAAAGATGGAACGGCCAGGTACTCTCCGAGAGCCCTTCAACTGGCCAGACTGGTGATCAAGGCCTTAGCTTTGCAAGATTTGGGAGTGCAGAAAAAAAGAACGCTAAGCGGCCCATACAGGGATCAAATACACAAATCTGTGATTGTTAATAAGTACCATTAATTAGCTAAGCAAGCTTGCCAAAATTACCCTGACATCAAGTTTATGTGCACAAGAGAAAACAGTTGCCCAGCAACTCTTATAATGGAAAAGAAAGGGCTGTTCATTTGCACATTCTATTGTATTGTTTGCCAAATAGCATATCGAATTGCCCCTGTATTCAAAGCTGGTCTCCCCTTAGTGCTGGCGGCACAGGGGTGAGCCCTGGAGGGAGCCTGCCTTGACTCTCCTGCTCTTGGCCCCTCTCTGGGCCCCTCTCGGGGGCACCGGGGCGGCTGCCAGCAGCACTTTGGATCCTGCGGGACTCTGAAAAGGAGAGAGAAAGGACAAGAGTTTTGACATGATCTTAAAGAAACGATCGCCCCGGTGGATAGAGTTTCATTTCAATTAAATATTGGCCCCAATTGTAGATGATCTTCCTGTGCTCTTTTCAAAAACTAAAAGTTAAAAATAAAACCTTAAAAAGAATCTTACCGTCATTTACAAAATAGGTATTTCCACTTGGCTATTGTTTTCCTCCACCAAAGGGTGCAAAGCAATTACTCAGAGGAATAATTATGGCCACCGGAAGGACTAAGGACCTGAGCCACCTCCAAATTCGCTTTCCATGCAATCTGCTCATAATTACCAAACTCAGATAACGAGCATGACAGGCCCAATGTCACGTTGGAGATACATGCCAATAACATCAACAACATAATAAGGTAAAACCTGATTTATATTCATGTAATTGTGTTTTAAAGATACTACGAGCCGTTCGCCAGCTTGTTTAGAGAGAAGCAGAACGTAACAACTCCTTTGTTAGGCCCAACTTGAATGTCCCATCATTATAAGCAACGCAAGGCACTTATTTGTGTAAATGGAGACATAAGAAATGTACTGCAATTGTTACGAGATACGGCTAAATGTTCTGGGAAGATCAAACGATAGAATGTACGAGACAAACCTACCAGAATGCCAGAATGGCTTCACCGAGCTATCGCAGAAAACTACAACATCTCGTAGAAGGGTAGCAACACTTCCGAGAATGGCTTCAGCCCACGAATATGACCACGAAACTGTGTCTCAGTCCGATACTCTAATCTAGTTATGCTTTGTTTTAGGCGCTTGAAGAAAAACACGAATCTCTGTACAACAATCGGTATTTCGTCTTACTGGAGAGCTTCCTCCCTAAAGTAACACTGTGTGAAATCTTTTTGTCCAAATGCTCATCCTTATTTCATTGGGGCCTGTGGCCTCCAGAGGCAGCAATGTAACAGTATTTACTGAGAGGAAAAGGGAGGGGGAAAAAAGAGGGAAAAAAACACCTGTATGCCTTTTTCTTCCCTTCTTCATGATTCCTGAAAGGGTTCGCAAGAGGGTAATCAGAGAATAAAAACACACATAGATTGATACGTTCTTTCCTCTGTCCCCGAATCTCGCTGGGACTTAATCACAAGCTCTTATTGGACGCTAATAATGTATAATGGTATTTCCGTTTCACAAATGTGACTTCTTACATGAAGAAGTCTGGCTTGGCCAAGGCTGTGGATACGAATGACATTCAGTCAAAACGGTTATGAAGAAACAGTGACAGAACGCCCTATAAAATACGAAACCAACACCGAGAAGCTCTAAAGGCGCTAAAATAAATCCCTGGTTCCGGACCGAGCCGACACAAGAGGTTCTCTCTGCTCTTCTCGGCCTCTCCCAAAACTGCTGTGGCCTTGCAGACCCCGCTGAAGGCAGGGTGACAAAAGGAATATCTGAAGGGCTCTCACATATTGGGAGAGTTAGTTCGCTAACTGTCGACTAACTGTGGGGACAGGGGTGCCTTTCGGCATGAGCCAAGGGCCGGAGGCACGGAGAACCCGAAGGCGGCTAGGGCTGAGGAACGAAGTGGGACATCTACAGTAGGGAAGCGCTGGGCGATGTCTGCGGGGCCGGGAACCGAACCCCCGGGGAGCTGAGTACGCTTTTTCAAATGTCTGTGCTCGGGACAGCATTTCTCCCCAAGCACGGGCACCGTGCATTCAGCCACAACATTCCCATGGGCCCGGGAACACGAGAATGTGCACGGGCAGAGGGGGGCGGAGAGCCAGCAATTACAACGTCGCGAAAGTGACATTTATCCTCGGCCGCAAACAAAGAGAATCCGTGGCGTGTGTTCTCCACTTGGGACTAGTTGATTTGGGCTGTAAGTCTTCGTTGGGACTGACATGAATACTGTACCCTCTAATTTTCTAAAAATTGCAAGGTAAGTGTTGAAGAAAGACAGATGAAAACAGGGATTTGGTCCTTTTTGGGTTTTGTTTTGTTTTTTTTTCTGAGCTCAACCTGAAGGGTGAGAAAATAAAAACTTCCTGCACGTCTCCACGCTCACGCAAAACCCTGGGCTCGTGCGTGACCGGGGGCCGCGCTGTGTTCTTCCCTGCGGGACGCAGCGCTGCGTGGTCACCTGTGGGTCACGTCACATGAGGTGTTAGGTTTCAGACTCGGTTCTTGGAGATCCAGGCCAAAAGCGGCTCACGGTTCCAAGCAGGATCTCCAGTTACTGGGAATGAGCAAACCTTGTTGGGGTGGGGGGTGGGGGGTGGGAGGGGACGTTGGGGGCAGAGGAAGGAGGTGTGGCGGGTGCCAGTCTGCCATTCAGCTCCAAGGTCATGCGATATTATCCCATTTCTTCCTTTTCCTTTTCCCCCTTCATCTCTTCCCGCTCCGGCTTCTCTTCTATGATCTCAAGCCCCGGCCCCATCTCATGGTTAAAGGAGCGGCTACAAAATAAGGACGAATTCCCACGGAATCAGTTTGGGGGGAAAATTTATAGTCTATCAGTTCTAGTGAAATTTTTCTCAAGGACTCAAAAAGATCTGACACGTGCTCTCTCTGCCCAGGGCTCATATGTGTCAGCGAGCCTCGCAGTTCTATGTCTAGCACCTGCTACCAGGCTCTAAGCACTTTTTCGGTGAAATGTCTTCATTGAGCCATCTCTGCAGCCCTGAACTACTAGGTGACCGTTTTCTGGATGAGAAGCCCGAGGCAGGGAAAAGCAAGAGGTTTTCCCAAGTCTCAAAGCTAGTAAGTGGGAGAGCCAAGATTTAAGTCTCGGCAGCCTGTCATTAGAGCCCCCCAGCCGAAATGCGTCCATGAAACCCCAGATGTAGAAAATAAACCGAATTTTACCAAGGCCCTTTCATACAAAGTTTTTACATTTTAATTCCAGTATAGTGAACACACATTATATTAGGTTCAGGTGTACAGTATAATGATTCAACAGTTCCATATACTACTCAGTTCTCATCAAGATAAGGGTGCCCTGAACCCCTTCACTCGTTCACCCATCTCCCCACCCCCTCCCCCTCTGGCAACTCTCTCTGTTCTCCATCATTAAGAGCCTGGGTTTGGGTTTGTCTCTCCCTTTTTTTTTTTTTTTGCCTTTGTTCATTTTGTTTGTTTGTTGCTTAGATTCCACCTATGAGTGAAATCGCATGGTATTTGACCTTCTCTGACTGGTTACTTTGCTTAGCATTGTACTCTCTAGCTCATCAATGTGGTTGCAGGTGGCAAGATTTCATTCCCTTTTATGGCCGAATAATATTCTATATATAATACATATTATATATTTTATATAAGTATGATATTAAAATATAGATGAGATAAAGAGAATATAGAAGAGAAGTCCAATAAAATTATAATAAGTCTTAGTAAATAATAAAGATATTTATAAATATTTATAATTTTATAAAGATAATAAAAAGAGGATAGAAGATTTATATAGGTATAATAGTTTAAAAAATAGTATTTTAGAAACTTTATAAAGAGTAATTTTCTATTTTTTAGATAAAAGATTTTCACAAATTTTAAATATAAAGTTTTCTATTTTAGAAATATAAAAAGAGACAGAATAAGAATATAATATAAGAGGATAGATATAATATAGAGAGAATTAATAATATATAATATATTATATATTATATATATTATATAAATATAATTATTATAATATAATATATAATAATAATTATAATAATATTATAATATATAATTTTTCTTTATTCTTTATCCATTCATCTACTGAGGGACACTTGGGCTGCTTTACCAAAGCCTCTTGAAGGCAAATTATTTGAATCCGTGAGAGGTAAAAACACCGCTCTTACACACCGGTTCTCCAGCCCACGGTGTCTGAACTACTGGACCATTGTCCACTTGGACCTTGACTTCCCAGCCACTGTCGTTCCCGAATCACCAGACGCCTCACCGCGACCCTGCCAAGCGCAACGTGCCCTGCTGACACGCGTGTCCGGATGTACAGAGTCACAGCACCAACTATTCTTCTGTCCCGCTTCCCTTAGCAAACGGGATGAATACCCTGCTATCGCAGAATGCCCACGAGGTGGTACGAAATTCAGTGAGGGAAGATGCTAGAGTAAATGCTGCAGGATTCTATTATCCGGCACTGTTTCCAGACCGCTCAGCATGTCACATTGCCCTGCAGAGCTGGGAATGCAGAAACAAAGGCCTCCAGTGTCGTTTCCATTTGTAAGGAGGCTGAATTAACGTTGCCAGGGAAACAAAACCTAAGTTTCCTATTAAATTTACTTTCAGCCTCTGCATCACACCTCCGCTAGCTTGGCTGAAATCCGATAAAGGAAGAAAACTACAGCTCTTTTATTAATACCTCTGCAAGCACGTATTTCCCAGGTAAAGATAATCCACAGGAGAAAAGATTTGGACAAATCTCACCGTCAAAGTGATTTGACTCCACTCAGATAGTAGTATAGGGTGGAAAAAACCATGTAGAATCATGCACCATCTGCATTTCTCTCTGTAACCGCAGGAGCACCCAACCCAGGAATGGCTCGTCTCTATTCCTGTGGCCAGTCGCAGCCTAACGTCTGTGAAGATGTGTGTAAGCCAGCAACACGAGAGAGGGGGAAGACGGGAGCCAAGGTGGTGAAGGAGGAGGCTAGCTGGTGAGGTAGAGAGTGGGAAAGTGGGGACAAAGAAAACAAGTCAGGGAGTCAACCCAGTCATTAGGGATGAAGCATGCTTTGAAGAGGGCGTTGACCAGTTGACTGACGTTGTAAAATAAATAAAGGAAAAAAGTTCACTGGCTGCATCGAACCAAAACAGGTGTCAAGAGACGATTTGAAGGAAGAATGTAGATGCCACGTGGATGAGGTTGTATCTACCCAAGTATGGGCTCCTTCTCCCTTCGCTAAGTCTGCTGCCAACTTAAGAGCAAAACCTTGGGGCGCCTGGGTGGCGCAGTCGGTTAAGCGTCCGACTTCAGCCAGGTCACGATCTCATGGTCCGTGAGTTCGAGCCCCGCGTCAGGCTCTGGGCTGATGGCTCGGAGCCTGGAGCCTGTTTCCGATTCTGTGTCTCCCTCTCTCTCTGCCCCTCCCCCGTTCATGCTCTGTCTCTCTCTGTCCCAAAAATAAATAAACGTTGAAAAAAAAATTTAAAAAAAAAATAAAAAAATAAAAAAAGAGCAAAACCTAAGCAAGCTCTCTGCTGATTGCTCAGATGTTAATGTATACACACTTCCAGTGGCTTGTCAAATCCCAGGCTTAATTCACCCTCCATTCCAAGTAGTACATATTTCCCAAATCTCAGCTCAGACGTCATTTTCCGGGGACATCTACCCCCATTCTGCAGACTAGATTCAATCCATATTCTACACTCTCAATACCTGGCTGTCATTTCCTCTAAATAACTCACAGTTAGAAATGACATAGGTCAATGATTCTTTTTTTTTTTTCCTTTCTGTTTTTCCTTTGCTAAATTGTAAACTTCCTGAGCGGAGGAAGTGGATTTGTTACCGCTAAGCACTGTGTCTCACGTTCCTGCTCAGGGTCCAGCATTCAGTGGGTGCCCACCTTACGTTGTTCGGTGAATGAATGAATGTATCCTAAACAGATACGTCCAGAAGGTAAAGAAACTACTCCATGAGGAATAAAAAGAGCAACCCTGCAAGGCCGTCAGGGACCCACAGACGCGGAAGTCAACTTCTGGCAGAACTCCCTTCCCAGAGGACACCCTTCCACCCGACCCAGCGCAGAAGGTGGGTCAGACAAAATCTGTGTCTGGGATGAGTTTTTTCTCATAGCCTTATCTGGCATTCGATGTCAGTGCCCGGCTTTTCTTGTATGGCCACGGGAGGCTTTCAAAATGAGATCCTGAATAACTTCTTAGGGATTTTGGTGTACTACCTTCAGCCAGGGATCACTTGTATTTCCCGTGACCGGAAAGATTTGGGCCTCATGAGTAAACAGCCTCTTGGGGTCCGTCATGGGCATCATCTCAATAGCACTTGGAGATTCCCCAGCAGCTTGCAACTAACTACTGACCCTGCCAACATGGGGAGTTAGGATCCCCTTGCAGATTCTATAAATCTCCTTCCTGTTGAAAACAAGTAGCCGGAGGCACAAGAGAACAGTGACTACACACGTTCTTTTTCTGCAACTGCAGGAGAATTCTGAACTACATCTAGCGCCCGTGAGGAAGCAGCCGACCATGTACTCAAGACTCATTACGGAAGCTCTTTGAGGCACACTGCTTTTAATCAAAAACTGTTGTATTCATTCGTGCTATTTCATTCATAATACCAGAGTAGGTAAGGGGGAAAGTGTCAAGAAATATCAGAGGATACCAGAGAACGGCCAAGGGTAAATTTATAAGACCGTACTTAAGCTGTGCCTTCATCGGGATCAAGGAGAAGGGCACCAAGGAAGGACTGGTTCCGACAGATTCCGAGCTGTTGGGTCTTTTTAAAGTAGAGAATTTCCTTAGAAGAAGCAGAATGAAGGCTGAGTCAGAGAAACTCAGACCTGAATACTGGTTTGGCCGCTGAACTGTATCATCTTGGGCAAATTAGCCACAGTTGGGAGTCTCAGTGTCCTTATTTTAGAAACGGAGATAATAATTTGCTTTCCGTTGTCATTTCGGAGTTGGAGCTAATATTCAGAGAGATGCCACATTGGTGCCTGGCCCATGGTAAGTTCTGTCGTTCATGCCCTTCTTTCCATTGGATGACCTCTCCCAATCACCCCCCACCCCTCCGCCGCTTCTCCATTTTTTCTTATCTCTGTTATTGTCCTGGACCAAGCCTGTATCCTGTATTCATGCTACTGTTTTTCATGCAGCTTGCTGAACCCCGTGGTATCCTCGTCCTGGCTTTCACTATGACAGTAAGGACTTGGATTGCATATTACTTGCATTTTTGTGGTCTCATAGAATGAGAGAGAGCCAGAGGGGGAGAGAGAGAGAAAGAGAGAGAGAGAGCAGACGAGGACAACCAGAGACCAAGACAGAAACAGAAACCATATCTCATTATGTGCATTTGTCAGAGGCTGTGCCTGGTGCCCCTGAGGCTTGGGGACAGACCCATGCAATGACCAGGAATAAACATTGCTGGAACGGCACTCAGAAATGTGCTGTCTGCTGGGGCCCTCTTCATGTGTATTCTTACTTCTCTTTCACTCCCTGGTCTGTTCCCCCAGATTCAGTCCTCTCTGTTTATGACCCAGCCTTTGGGCCTGCCCTAAACCTGCCTTCCTTCATGACCAGCTTGGTGAACTTTGGTCCCTGGCTTCCATGCTTGTCCCCATCCTCGATCTAGTCCACAGTGGCTGTCCTGTGTCCTCCGGCTCCATCCGACCCCAGGAGAGCCTCTGCAGTCTCCTCTCTATTGGGCCCATTTTGGCCCCCCGTTTCTTCCCCTTCCACCCCGCCTCAAAAGATTTCCTAAATCCAAGACTGTCCCCATGGAGTTCTTGGCCTCTTTGCTTTCTGGCTCTAGTTCTGTCTCCTGACTTGCTCGTTTTCCCTTCCCATCTTCTAGAACGAGGAAGGCCAGGAAAATCTCTTGGTAGTGATGTTTGCACATCCCAGGGCTAACCCCATCCCATCACAAGCCTGACTAAATGGTGGCCTTGAGCTAGACACTGTGTGGGCCATCCAGATATTAAAAACTGGGATCTTGCCATCAAGAAGCTTACATACGATTTTTTTTAAATCTTTTAAAATTTCGTTTATTTATTTTTTCCGATTTTTAAAATTTAATTTAATTTTTTAAGTATAATTTATTATCAAGTTGGCTAACATACAGTGTATATGGTGTGCCCTTGGTTTTGGGGGGAGATTCCCATGATTCATCGCTTACATACAACACCCAGTGCTCATCCCAGCAAGTGCCCTCCTCAATGCCCATCGCTCATTTTCCTCTCTCCCCACTGCATCAACCCTCAGTTTGTTTTCTGTATTTAAGAGTCTCATGGTTTGTCTCCCTCTCTGTTTGAAACTATTTTTTCCCCTTCCCTCCCCACCATGGTCTTCTGTTAAGTTTCTAAAGTCCCACATATGAGTGAAAACATATGATATCTGTCTTTCTCTGACGGGCTTATTTCACTTAGCATAATACCCTCCAGTTCCATCCATGTTGTTGCAAATGGCAGGATTTCATTCTTTCTCATTGCCAAGTAATATTTCATTATATATATAAGCCACAATTTCTTTATCCATTCATCAGTTGATGGACATTCGGGCTCTTTCCATAATTTGACTATTGTTGAAAGTGCTGCCATAAACATTGGGGTGCATGTGCCCCTCTGAATCAGCACTCCTGTATCCTTTAGATAAATCCCTAGTAGTGCTATTGCTGGGTCATAGGGTAGACAGAGATCTCATAAAAAAGGAGAATTACAAGCCAATATCCCTGGTGAGCATGGATGCAAAAATTCTCAATAAGATACTAGCAAATCAAATTCAACAGTATATTCACATGATCAAGTGGGATTCATTCTATTTTTAATTTTTTCAGGAACCTCCACACTGTTTTCCAGAGCGGCTGCACCAGTTTGCATTCCCACCAACAGTGCAAGAGGGCTCCCCTTTCTCCACATCCTCGCCAGCATCTGTTGTTTCCTGAGATGTTAATTTTAGCCACTCTGACAGGTGTGAGGTGGTATCTCATTGTGGTTTTGATTTGTATTTCCCTGATGAGGAGTGATGTTGGACATCTTTTCATGTGTCTGTCAGCCATCTGGATGTCTTCTTTGGAAAAGTGTCTATTCATGTCTCCTGCCCATTTCTTCACTGGATTATTTGCTTTTCAGGTGTTGAGTTTGTAAGTTCTTTATAGATTTTGGATACTAGCCCTTTATCTGATATGTCGTTTGCAAATATCTTCTCCCATTCTGTTGGTTGCCTTTTAGTTTCGTTGATTGTTTCCTTTACAGTGCAGAACATTTTTATCTTGATGAGGTCCCAATAGTTCATTTTTGCTTTTATTTCCCTTGCCTTCAGAAACATGTCAATCAAGAAATTGCTGCGTCTGAGGTCCAAGAGGTTGTCGCCTGTTTTCTCATCTAGGGTTTCGATGCTTTCTTACCTCACATTTAGGTCTTTCATCCATTTTGAGTTTATTTTTGTGTATGGTGTAAGAAAGTGGTCCAGGTTCATTCCAGTCCAGTTCTTCAAGCACCATTTGCTAAAGAGACTGTTTTTTTTTTCCCCATTGGATAATCTTTCCTGCTTTGTCAAAGCTGAGTTGGCCATACATTTGTGGGCCCAGTTCTGGGTTCTCTATTCTATTCCATTGGTCTATGTGTCTGTTTTTGTGCCAATACCATACTGTCTTGATGATTACAGCTTTGTAGGAGAGGCTAATGTCCCAGATTGTGATGCCTCCCGATGCTTTGGTTTTCTTTTTCAACATTACTTTGGCTATTCGGGGTCTTTTGTGGTTCCATACAAATTTTAGGATTGTTTGTTCTGGCTTTGAGAAGAATCTCAGTGCAATTTTGATTCGGATTGCATTGAATGTGTAGATTGCTTTGGGTAGTATTGACATTTTAACAATATTTTTCTTCCAATCCATGAGCATGGAATGTTTTTCCATTTCTTTGTATCTTCTTCAATTTCTTTCGTAAGTTTTCTTTAGTTTTCAGCATACAGATCTTTTATATCTTTGATTAGCTTTATTCCTAGGTATTTTATGGTTCTTGGTGCAATTGTAAATGGGATTGATTCCTTGATTTCTCTTTCTGTTGCTTCAATTTTGGTGTATAGGAATGCATTGATTTTATATCCTGTGACTTTGCTGAATTCATGGATCCGTTCTAGCAGTTTTTGATGGAGTCTTTTGGGTCTTCCATGTAGAGTATCATGTCGTCTGCCAAAAGTGAAAGTCTGACTTCTTCTTTGCCAATTTGGATGCCCTTTATTTGATTTGTTGCCTGATTGCTGAGGCTAGGACTTCCAACACCATGTTAAACAACAGTGGTGAGAGTGGACATCCCTGTCATGTTACTGATCTCAGAGGGAAAGCTCTCGGTTCTTCCCCACTGAGGATGATATTTATTACCTGTGGGCTTTTCATATATGGCTTTTACAATATTAAGATATGTTCCTTCTATCCCAACTTTCTCGAGGGTTTTTATTAAGAAGTAATGCTGTTTTTTGTGAAATGTCTTTTCTTCATCTACTGGCAGGATCATAGGATTCTTATCCTTTCTTCTATTAATGTAATGTATCACATTGATTGATTTGTGAATATTGAACCAGCCCTGCAGCCCAGGAATGAATCCCACTTGATCATGTGAATATACTGTTGAATTTGATTTGCTAGTATCTTATTGAGAATTTTTGCATCCATGTTCACCAGGGATATTGGCTTGTAATTCTCCTTTTTTACGAGGTCTCTGTCTCGTTTGGGAATCAAGATAGTGCTGGCTTCAGAGAAGGAGTCCAGAAGCTTTCTTTCTGTGTCGATTTTTTGGAACAGCTTGAGAAGGATAAGTATGAACTCTGCTTTAAATGTCTGGTGGAATGCCCCTGGGAAGAAGGCGGCTTACATATGATTGACAGATAACACAGACATATTGACAACATAAAAAAACTAGCAGTATTGAAGTCCCATGTGGAATAATAATATTATGGAATAGTGCTTATCTGGGAATGAAAACACCTGAAGTATTCAAGAGGAAAATAATTCTAAGTGGATTTCTTTATGATCACCCACTTTCAAAGTTATGCCAACTTAGTGAGTAAAATATGATTTGCTAAAATATGGTACCTGGGGGAAATAGAATCTGCTAAGGTAAGAATGACCAGTCACTGATTCCATAGAGAGTAACTTACTGGATACAGACTACATGATGCCCAGTGTAAGGTACAACTCCAAGAACATCCTAAAAATCTCATCAGCCATCGATAAATTGATAGTTCTTTATTGTCTATAAGGATATCAACTAATGGAATGTTCTAATGCATTGAATTTCAAATAAAACACACAACCACACACATACACACACCGTGCTCACGCATCTCTTTTCAATCATTGTGCGTTTTTACAGTTAAATATTTTAAATGTTACGACTATTAGAAACAAATCCAGTTGCTAACATTGGATAATGCCATTCATTATCCAAACAAATGCAAACAAACAAGGGCTATTGGTTAACGAAAGAAAGCCTTATTATTCAAATAACTGAACTGGTGAATTAAGGAAACACGTCAATCGAGCATGTTAGCGATCTGCAGGAAAATAGTGTTCAGAGAGTATCTGGCCTCTGGTGAGAAGCATTTCAAAGGGGAGTATTTAATCAGGACTGCAATACTCTCAGCCGGGTTCCCAACTTGAATGGTTCAGAATTCTTCCTTCGGTGTCTTAACTAAAGGCCATCATGATGGGTAAGCTTCAGGGATATTTATTCCAGAGTTGAGCTTGATACAATGGAAGCAGTGAACATGAGATTGATGAAATCTATTCCCATTCTCTGATCCTAAGAGTGTGTTTTCTGCTATCCTACCAGAGACTCCAAAGCCAACTGGAATAGTCACAGTGAGACAGAATATGAGATGTTCCCTGAGGCTTCTCCCTTCTCAGCCCCATCAGTCTAGACCCACAAAGGCACTGGGATACTTCTCATTTAACTATGGAACAAATGTGGAAGGAAGATCTATCACATGTCAGGCACTATTTTAGGCACATGGCCTGCATCGTTAGACACAACAGACAAGGTCCATAGACTCATGGAAACGAATGAGGGAGACAGAAAAGCATGAACTGAACAAATAACAACTTCAAAAGGATCTGTGCTTTGAAAAAGATTAAACTGGGTAGCAGGATCGCAACAGAGCAAGAATTACATCATCTGGGCGTGTTGTTTTGAGCCTGTTCTCTGCGCTCCTGCTCATAGAGTAACATTCTTCTCTGAATTGTTTTTCTCTTTCTGCACTAAGTGCGAGATGGGCCTGGGATCACCTCCCTTTCAGAAGGGAATCATATTCCTTGAGAAGGTCTAGGGGGGATGGTGTTAAGGCAGTTACCCTTTCTCTTGAATTTTCTTTCTGTCTTTCTTCTCTGCAACTAAGTGGTGAGATATCCAGGGTCCAGGAACTGGGTCCAGGACTGTCTTTAACACACCCTTTGGAAAAGGACAAAGAGATTCTAACATACCTCTCTGGAGTAAGAGAGGTATTTTGCCATTTTTCACTGACTTTCTGTGTACCTCCCACGTGCGTCTTATGAAAACTACAGGCTCCTAATGGAGACCTTGAGAGTTCAGGATCGCCAAGGCCTTTCTCTTTCGGTGGTGAAGATATAATTAGTATTGCCACTGCTTTTGTTAAAGGATTACCAGCAGCAGAACGAAACAAGTTTCAGATGTCACCTCTGTACAGACCCTTCCAAAGCCTCGAGAAAGGTGCTGGCCATGTGTTTACATGGTCATATATTATTGTAAGATTTACAAAAGATAGTGTATTTTTGTATCATTTTCTCACATTTCATTTCAGGCTCCAAAACCCACGTCTGCCACCGAGGATGACTAGACATAGATAGAGCTTACCCAACTACAAAGCCAAGTAGGCTCCAGGTGCCCAGTAGCTCTGTGTTATATTAAAAATGGTTTAATTTTTCCTTTATTAAACTTAAAGATAAACTTTCTTCAAAGGAATGGTATGGGTACAACTAACTGTTCTGACTATTGAATTGTCACCTAGATAATAGTGCCCAGTTACAATGGTCCTCACCTCCCCAAATCAACAGAAATGGAAACTCATCCACTCACCTTTGTCTCCCAAAGTAAGTGAATAAACCACTGCGTTGAACTGAACTCTTAAAATACTTGCCCTTCAACACAGATGTAAGTAAAGGTGTGGTGAGCTTGTGTCTGATATGAAAATGTTTGAACGATATTTGTTAGTAATGAGTTCAGTCCATTTGCTTCCCAAGTTGTCTTTTCTTTCAGGGATAAGGGCCGCCTCAATAACGATGTGAAGAAGTGAACCACAAGTCGTGAGACATTAGGACTTCCCATCTCATGGACTTCACTCTACGGCACACACCTTATAAATAAAATGTGACCTATGTGCCATTAATGGGCTAGGAACCACAGAAGCTCAGACTAGCCACTAGGGACTTCAGGATTTCAGAAGTCGTCCTAGAATTATATGGAAGACAAAGGATTTTACTGTGTCCTTAAGGCAGTAATAAATGGAGTCTTTTGTTCAAATTCGTTCATAAGACAATGACGATTTACCTCTAGATAATCCCCCCAAAGTGGTCCTCCGGAGGCTCTGTAGTTAACTTCTGCAGGAATGAATTGAGTGACTGCAACAATGTCAATCTAGACGTGAGTAAGGAACTTCTATCTGGGTAGTGGAACTCAAGGGTCGACTAAAATATCACCAATCTCAGCATATCTGAAACTCCTCAGAGATTCAGACTCCTCACCTTCAGCTTCAGATTTTTTTTATTTCCCTCATGAAAAAAGATTGCATCAACCACACATTAAATTGTTGTATATAATTGTCCTTGATGGGGTCAATTCAACAGCATTTTATATATATATATATATATATATATATATATATATAGCAATGAAGTTAGATGAGAGAGAGATCAAAAGACTGAGTCTCGGGAGATGAGAAGAACTTTTATCTTCAAGGTAGTATATTTTATTGGATATCTGATAAGAAATTTATTAGCCATCTCTGTACATATCTCAATAGAACTTTATTTTAGGGAGAGGAGGAAAAGATAACTTGGTTTTTTAGTGTGATATTAGGATATTTCAAGATATATACTTATCTGATAAAGAACCATGAATATGCGTCATATTTATACACCCATAATAGAAAATATAAGTCATTATTGATCTATTTTGCCTGTCTCCAAAATCATACTTTGTCACCTAAAAGTCAGACTTGAGTAGGTCTGACTCCCCTTTTAGATCATAAGGATCTCATCTGGGAACAGAGACCATGTTTTTTTTCTTGTGGTAGTCTCAGCATCTAACACACAGGCTGGGACAAAACTTGCATGGAATAAATGAGGTCTGAAAAACAAAAAAGGGCTAATTAAGTTAATCACCAAGCATATTTTAGCAGTCTAAAGGGACAAAAAGAAATAGAATATTTTCAAGGTTCACAGGAGTACCTTTATGAAGATGACAATGTTTTGTCAGATACATTATGTAACTTCAAATTATGGAAAGCAAATACATGGCAAGATCATAAAGAAGCATTTTGGATATTTATGAAAACAGGCTTTGAGGAATATGTAAATTCCTAAAACAAAACTTCCCTGTTTTAGGAAGAAATCTGGGAAGGTGACAATGGATGATGATGTCCAGATGGAAGGACAGTCCAACTTCTTGACATTTGGATCGTACAGTCACAATTCCTATTGGTTGAAAAGAGCAAATATTTCCTCTTTCAACATTCACCTGTTTTGCACAACTATCTTCTAATTTTCCTTTCCTTTTTAGTCATATTTCTTACACCTAAAGCAGAAATTACAAACTGTTCGTCCCGGGGTGGGTTTAGACTTCTTCCAAATCCCATTTGGTCTGTAAAAAGCTAGATTTCTTTTTTCATATTAAAAAACCCAGATGTCCAGAGTTGTCTTCTCTGGAGAAAAAAAGTGTAGAAATGGGAGCATTAGACCCACGTGTTCAGTCTTAGCAAGAGTCCGGAGGTGGGGAGAAGCTGTACTCTTCAAACAGAGTACTCCAGGCTCTGTGGGCAATCACATCCCTACCCGATCCGCATCACTTATTTATGTCACCACATGGCCCTCCTGTCATCTGAGTATATAACCTCCAAATAGATGGACATTCTTCACTTAAAATGAAAATTTTAATTGCAAGTCTCTATTTAGACATTGATCTAAGTTTTTGTTGCACTGAACTTCTATTCTTCCTCCCTCAATCCTTTGTTGAAGGAAGTATTTCTGAAGTTAACACGAGTTAGGATACAACAGTTAGGATACAGGAATTTGACTGAGCACGTTCAATTCAGAAAAGGTAGGACAGCAATGAGACATGCCCCAGAGATCGCATAGGTGGAGGCAGGCTAACAGAAAATTTCGATAATCATATATAGACAGTAGCACAAGGGAGTAAAAGTTCCATTCACCTTACCTGGTCGAATCCCTATCAGACCCACAGGTCTGCTTAAGGCAAAGGAGAGTGAAATGGGTAGTCTAGAATAGAAATCGTAAATAAATACCCCTGATTTCCTCTTGTCCATGAAAATCGCTGACACATAAACAATATAGGCTTGTGTAAGTCTTGCCAGCCATAAGGATTTTATTGGGATTTTCTCTCAGAAGTTGTTGTTACAAAAATAATAGGGTTCTGTATTAATTAAAAATGGTATTTTGGTAGTGATTATAGCTTTTCAAACTTTATGTACTGCTCCAAAGAATTTGTGTGACTCCTAGGGAAGGAAAGGATGAGAATTGCTCCTTCAGGTCAATGCATGGAACTTTACAGTTTAGATCAAGTTAGATCTCCGTGGAATATCCGAAGTAGAGCCCTTGTAGTAAACTACATTCAAATCAGTGAGTCCACTGTGTGGCACTCCATGGGCAAGAGTCTCCTGAGTGCTCTTAAAACCATTACTACACACGTTTTCCATATTTAAGGACAATTGCTTCTGGAAAGACATCTCCAAGATTATGTAGTCATCTTAAGAAAACATACAGGCGCTCACAAGGCAAATTTTCATTTTAAGGAACAAAACACGGCTGTGCTATTTGATATCTAATTTGGAACTTTATTATGTTAACAATTACATGAGCGGACTCTTTTCCAGGAATGTTTTCATTTGGTAATCCTAACCATTTCGTTCTGAATGACCTTTGGGCAAAGATAGGTATCACAAGCTCATGAAGAGAGGCAATTCTGAGTAGTATGGGCAGGAATGAGTCATAGGCATCATTCATAAAGTAATTATGCACCTGCGGTAAGGGTATTTCATCTCCAGGAAATATTGACATGCCCCTTCCACTCCATTGCAAGAGGAGGATTTCTTGGAGTGTGTGTTGTACCAGACTTTTCACAAAAGTCTTCGTCTGGGGATAGTTTGTTTTCTAGAATCAAACAAATACAAGTCACTGGGATTTATAGTCAAACCTGAGCTTCAGGTGGACAATAGAATGAAGTACAGTGTTGGATACGAGGGATAAGAAGAAATCAGAAAACGAAAAGCCATGGCTTCGAGCACAAGAACCAGGAAGGAAAATTTACCAATTTACCAGCTAGAACCTAAGGTGAAGGGAAGCATCTATTCTCACAACAGAGGCCAGACGCAGAGTGATGGCAGGCTCGAAATCAATCAGTTATAAGTACAATTGTTTGCAGAGAGGGTTGGGGAGGGGAGAGTGCCACTGAAAACACCCAGATTTTGTTCTCTAAAGGTCCAGTTGTTTGTTGACCCCTGTGAGTTGTCCTCATTGTCTCATCTGCCGTGACCCCCACACCTCATTTCCTGTGACCCTCCACACCCATAGCCAATGCTCCCGTAAGAAATCTTACTTAGTTAATTCTCTTTTTATCCTGCTGAAGTACTTCCGTTGTCCAGGATGACTTTTGCATTCACATAGTCAAGGCCTCCAAATCAATTACTTGGCCTCGCCATCACTAGGGCCTCTCCCTCTACCCGCTTAATCTACCTCCTCCCAAAGCCACGCCCTGGACTCCCCATGCCATTCCTGACATCGTCAGTTCAGGCTGTCCAAATGCAGTCTCTGTCCTGTATCCCTCGTTCAATTACTCCCACTTCACCTGCTCAGGATCTGCACATGCCCTCCAGTCCTTTCTCCCTTTCAAAGACTCCTCTTGTCTACACATCGTCCCTTATTCAACCTGGAACCCACGTCCAACACTTGGGTCACTGTCTTGCCACAACTTTTGCTACCTTAACCCTCTGTCTCTTCAATGTTCTCGTAGGGTAAAAGCCTAACATTGAATTAACCCATATCCATTGTCAGCCTTGGGTAGCCTGCTTCCAATCTCCCTCCTCACCTGCACCCCTCCTCATTATTGCCAGATGACCTTGCCTTTCACCTAGTGGAGAATACGACAGCCATGAAGGGGAGACGACCTCAATTCTTTGTCCCGCCCCCTACGAGCTTACCTGCAGCAGCCATCAGTGCCCGTTTTTGCGACCTCACTGCCTCTCCGAAGCAGAAGTTGTCTATTTCTTGTCGTCTGAGTACTTCCTCACCCATGCTCTGGGTCTCGTAGCTTCCAGCTCCCATTTATTTATTTAAAAATCTTTTTTAAAAAAAAATTTTTTTTTCAACGTTTATTTTATTTTTGGGACAGAGAGAGACAGAGCATGAACGGGGGAGGGGCAGAGAGAGAGGGAGACACAGAATCGGAAACAGACTCCAGGCTCCGAGCCATCAGCCCAGAGCCCGACGCGGGGCTCGAACTCCCGGACCGCGAGATCGTGACCTGGCTGAAGTCGGACGCTTAACCGACTGCGCTACCCAGGCACCCCTATTTAAAAATTTTTTAATGTTTATTTTTTTTAGAGAGAGAGAGAGAGAGAGAGACAGAGTGTGAGCAGAGAGAGAGAGAGAGACAGAGGGAGGCACAGAATCCAATGCAGGGCTTGAACTCACCAACCATGAGGTCATAACCTGAGCCAAACTCGGGCACTTAACCGACTGAGCCACCCAGGCGCCCCCTTCCAGCTCCCATTTAATTCTATTTTTCTCATAATTAAAAAAAATTTAATTTAATAATTTTAAAAAAGAAGTAATTTCTTTAATTATATATACAGTATCTCTCTTTAGAGTATGCAAAATCACCATGGCCCCTTTTAAAAATATATCCTTTCTTTTGGCCAGTTTCTCCAAAGCACCCTTTAACAACAGCGCTTTCTTAAACGCCTGATCCAAGTATTTGACATTAATCAGCACCTACCACATGATGCAGCTATTATTCCTGTTCTACTGATTAAGGAATTGGGTCTCAGACAGAGTCATGCAAATTTCTTAGCATTCCAAGTGACTGTGGCAAATTTGGGGTTGAAATCCAGGTCTGCCTGTGCTGCTGTTTGTCTGTTTCCTTTTTGCTACTTTGCCTTGCTTGATTACCCTCCCCCAACCAACAATGCATCTTTTTCCTGTTCCTATCTCCTTATATCTGGAAAAGTCAAAGCACGGCTGGTAACAGTGGGAAGGAAGAAGCACTCACCGAGGCAAGGAACTTTTGTTCAAGTACTCGAAACAGAAGGAATTAGTAATACTCAAACGAATCTCATCCTGTCTTCTCCAGAAGGGATCTAAGGTGAGTGAATTGTGCCCTGAAGTGGAAATGTAACATGATGCCCTTGTCACATGCTTTCAGAGATGGGGCCGCGGGGAGCGGGACCGCATTGTGGCCCGGCACCTCGTGGATTAGCTTCGGATCTTAACCAGCAAATGGAAGTCACGGATCCCAAGACAAATACCAGCCGCATACAGAGCTGCACTACTCACAATCAGGTGTTCCGGTGAGGGCGCACACACTCGATGACTGGGTATCGGGGATCTGTTACAGAGTAAACCCTGTACTACGAAGGGAGATCATTACGGTTCCTTCTCAAAGTCAAGTTTTTCGACAAACTATGATATCAAAGAAAGAACTGAAAATCCACATGAGCATACCACTCTGTGTACAGTTTATACAGTGGTGTTTCAAAGATACGTTAATCCGATCATCTGCTTTGGCAAATCTTGTAAAATGAAGGTGTAAATCTTACAAAAGAGGATGTGAAAGGGCACACAAAGTTATGAGCTGAAAAGATATTATAAGTAATTCAACACAGACTGCAACAACACAGAGAACAAAATACACTGCCACAAAGCTTTTAAGTATCTAGGCACTTGTTAAAATACAGATTACCAGGCTCAAAAGAGCGAAGGGCAGCAAGCTTTTCTGTAAAAAAGTTATAGAGTAAATAATTTAGGCTTTGTGGCGATATTTTGTCTCTGCAAGAGATACTCAAATCTGTTTTTGTGGCAAAGATGCAGCCACACGAATTACGTAAAAGAATAGGCCTGGCTGTGTTCCAATAAATTAATTTCTAACAACAGCAAGCATTCAACGAAAGCTAAAACTAGTGGCCAAAACTTTGACAAGAAACAGGATATTTACCTAATCACAAAGTAGACTCCCCCCAAATGCACGTAAGTACTTAAAACGTATTTGTTAACTTCATGGTGGAGAAGCCTGGAAGAAACAACGTTAGCCAAGTGGTAAAACCAGCATCCCCGGGAATAATGTGCCACCGATGCACTGAGACGAACACGGTGTCATTTCTGAGACACTCCGGCCAAAGATGCAAAATCTGAATCTAATCACGAGATAAAACCCAAAACGAGAGATCGTCTCCGGAGTAAAGGGTTTGGACGTATCAGACATACAAGTTGATGAAAGAGAAGGAAAAGCCTGAGGAACTGGCCCAGGTCAAGAGACTAAAGAGATAGGGCAAGTAAATCCAATGCACGATCCTTGATTGGATCCGAGACCTTGAAAGGAACACGATAGGGGCTGTTAGCAAAATTTGTATGGATTGCATGGTAGCATTGAACACTTTCCTGATTTTCATGGTTGTATGGTGATTATTTAGGAGAGGGTTCTTGTTTTTAGAAGTACATACTGAAGCATTAAGGTAGAATAGGACAACAGAGCTTTCATTGACTCTCGAACCGCTGAAAAAAATTTTAAAAAAACAAATGTATAACTATAGGGAATTAGAGGATGATAAATCAATGCGGTGAAACATTAATAATTTAGGGATCTGGGGAAAGAGTATATGGGGAAATGGTTCTTCACATCATTTTTGCCACTTTTCTATAAGCTCAAAATTATTACAAATAAAAAGTTAAAGGAATGGCAGGGGGAAAAAAATGCCCAAACCTCTGGGAGTACATGGAAAGGATTTGAAAGCAATGAGAGACCAGTGTGACCAACTCATGCATGGGGCAGAGTGTCAACTCATCAGAAATTTCCAGCTGACTTTGAACAGAAGCTTCTTATCTTCCAGCGTTTTCGATGAAGGAAAAAACCAAAACAAAACTGAGCGTAGCCAAATAGAAAATGCGAATGAAACCATGGTACACTTCAATATCCCCCAAATAATTCCACCAATGCTAAAGAAGCTACACGGATCAAATTTATAAACATGGGTTATAAAACAATCGTGTGCCGCTATGGTGATGTGTGTCTTACCAATAGTTAAGAGATGCCACCAGATTTAAATTTAAACCAAAATGTCGTAACTAACTCTTGGTTGCAATAGGGCAAATCTAGATTATGCTGGTCCCTGGATTTAGGTAACTTGGAGATTCCTCTCTGGGAAAAACAAGATAAACTTACAAGTAAAATTAGGTACAACAGTAGATAGTTCTTACAAAAGAGAAGATAAATCATAACAAATTACAAATGTAGAAAAAAAACAGGCGAGTACAATAATCCAATAAATAATGTAATGTTTTTATTAATTAGATGCCCGACATGATTTCTCAAACATTTTCCTAGATTTTGTGGCTACTTATTCTTTGATCATGTTTTTATATGACAAAATTCTGGAATATCGTAGTCTACACGGAAAAAAGAAGGAGATCGTGCTAGTGAGGAGTCCAGAATCCTAAGCTTCATTAGCTACAAATAAATCCACCTCTGCCTGAAAATGTTTCTCAGGGATGTTGCAGTGCGTGCGGAGAACATCAAAAAGATGATGTCTTAGCTGACAAAGGCCTAGGTAAAAATTAGAAGTCCAGAAGCTCTACGTAACCCACTAAGTAGGCTGACCCTTGAAGCATTTTATGGATTATATAATGTGAACGGTTAAATAATAAGCTTTGGTAACGATGGGACCTGGTGTTTATTTATGTATGAGAATGACATGGGATTAAAAGCCTATTGCTAAAGAAAAGCCTGGAAATGCTCCTTCAAAAAGCATAAACGAAAATTCTAAGGGGCGCCCAGGTGGCTCGGTCGGTTGAGTGTCAGACTTGGGCTCAGGTCATGACGTCACAGTTCCTGAGTTCGAGCCCCACATTGGATTCTCTGCTGTCAGCGCAGAGTCTGCTTCAGATCCTCTGTCCCCTCGCCCTCTGCCCCTCCCCTGTTTGCACTGTCTCTCTCAAAAATAAATAGACATTAAAAAAATATTTAAAAATTCTAAGTGATTAGACTGCATGGTGCCATGGTTTACTTGACCACCCCTTGAGTGTGTGTGTGTGTGTGTGTGTGTGATACATAAAATATTTGTATATCTTATAATCAAGGGCATCTTGGGTTCACCAACATAGGGGGTATTTATTTTGCTTTCCTGCTGTTATGAGGAAGTCTATCTGGCTCATAGGCCAAGGAGGGTAGGACAACTAAAACAAAGCATTTACAACAAATGAAAACTTACGGTGATTTAAAACCCACTAGGTTGTAGGCAGGGTCGGGTCCGAGTGGATCAATTACGGGAAGTCCCAGTAGGATCCCGGTGGCAAAATGGAACAGAGGGAAGCGGGAGATGACGGAGCCAGAGAATGCGCTTGAACTAACGTCCTCGTAAAGCTATAAAGTGCAGAAACCAATTCCAGAGCAGGGCAGGGAGGCCAAGAGTGAAAGCAGGTGGAACTTGGCAGGCCACCAAGAGCCGGTCCCTTGGTGAAAGTCCACGCGGCTCCCGCCTTGCTGTCCTGTCTCCTGATGGGGTTCCAGGAACACGGCCGGTAATCATCTACCACATCAGGAGCAGTGGAAAGAGTCACACCCGTTTCATCAGGAAAGCCAAAACCAAGGTGTTAAAAGCAGCTTCACATGACGGGACAAACAGCCATGCAGAAAAGGGAGCAAATTTATGCCACACGGTTCACGCAGCAAAATGAGAACCGACATGGGGCATTTACAAGGAGACGGATTCTGAGCACGGGAAGCGTGGTCGCTACTAGAAGCATTTGCCTGTGTTCATCTGGAACGGTGCCTGGGTCATTCCAAATTGTGGGTAATATTGGATTTGGCAGAGGGGGGCTGGACTGAAGCCTGCCACCATACAGGAGGTGAATTCAGTGCTCTTTTCCTACTTTCGGCGAGTCTCGGATCATTTTGGGTATCCGTTCAGTTTTCCTTGATGTTGGATCCCCTACCTTATTTTTGGCTAGTTTCATCTCGATTGTGGCGAGGCTGAACCTTCAGCCACGGCAAACGGAGGGCTTGTAAGGTACCACGACGCTTGAAGTGAGACACCAGATATATGGAGCGATAAATCCCGCTGGACCACGAAAGTATGGGATAAAAACTGAAATCTATTTCGCTTATTTGTTTATTTATTTTTTTGGTCTTCCTCCAGATTTTCCACCTCACCGAAAAGTGGCATTTGCTTTTTTTTTTTTTTTTTTTTCAGTTTGCAAGAACTTAGAGAATTCAGTAGTCCCAGCTCAGTCCCCCATTAGGAAGGCTCCCTCAGCCTCGGCCACATGACACACGACCTTCTGTTTATTCCACTGCAGTTAATTCAGAGTCACAAAGTGCAGGAGCTGGTGATGTGAGCAGTGGGGGGAGCCACACCGAGTGTATGCCCAAAGAATAAAAACCACGTCAGTGGTTGTAATTACACTGCTTAGGGAAATGCGTAGACAGGCAGGTGTCCTGGATAACAGGATGTACTTCTCCGCTAGGAAACTCTATTTCCGACGAAGACGTGAAAACATTTTGCTCTGAGGTTTCTCAAGGAATCTCAAGAAATATAATGTAGAACCGGATCCCCTGAAAAGGACTAAGCATAGTAACAATTACCGGGCAACGGCCAGGTGGCACCATCTCTACCAGACATTTTGACATGCTTACCGAATGGAATCCTCCCAAAGCCAAGTTCACTAGAGAGTAAGCCAGCAGAATTACAGTCTGAACTCAGTTCCTCGTGATTCCAGATCCATTGCCTTCCAACTCTATGAAGCTGCTCGACACATTAAGCGATACTTGTGTGGGGACAAATTCGCCTTTAGCAACGCATGCTGAATTTTCTTCCCCGAGCCTAATGGCCCATCGGATGTCTGATGTGGCTGTTGCGTGAGGTTACGCAGCCACACTGGCTAGCGGAAGTTCAAGAGTAAGCCCTTAATGCAACTGGCAGCAACTGACTGATGGTGCCAGAGCTGCGAGCGTTACGAACTTCTCAAAAAGAAAGCTGGGAGCAACTGACATTCTCAGTCTGGAAATGGTGGAGACGGCAGGTCGACTCTAGAGCGACTCTATTGCATACTGGCACGTGGGCCTTGCCCACGTGATCTGCAGGCTGAAGCCTGCGCGTGTACACACGTATACATATCTTACGTGATGAAAGAGCCAATCGAGGAAGTGCAATCCCATCAGAGAAGCTGGGACGGACATTGAAGACAGAGCTAAGGGAACCTAGGACTGCTCCAGAAGTCCTAGGCTTGGGTCAATGGACCTTCTGATGGTGGAGGATTTGGATATCAAACTGTCAAAGGGAAATGGACATTATGAATGAAGAAAAGAGATTCCAGAGATGCATACGAGCCATCTTCAACGTCAGAGAGACTCACTGTTCCAGCTTCTGGAAATAAAACAAGGCCAAGTGACTAGATGCTATCAAGATCTCTCTTTTAGCCCATAGAAGAAACAACTTTCTACAAATCAGACTCAACTGAAGATGGAATGAGTTTTGTGGGGAGGTAGGGAGATCTTTGTTAATGGAGAGGTCATTCCACTCAGTAAAACACACACACACACACACACACACACGCTTGCTTGCACTCAACCAGCCAGATGGCCATTGCCATGGGTCCTATGAAGATATCACAGAATTCTTGTGTCCTATGATACTCCCTTAGTGCCTCCCATCTTTCTCCATAGGAAAAGATCTACAGTATTTGTTCCATGTTCTCAAAGTTCTCTTTCCTGACTTTTCTCTCTTTAGAAGATGCCTCTTTTATGTTGATGGTCGCTTCCCCAATTTGAGTCAAATCATGCTTTTTTACAATTATCCTATTTGGGGGTGTCATTGCTCCCACATTTATAACCCTGTGGCCCTCTACCCTTTACCACCTTGTCAATGGCTCACCTTCAAACCCATGAGATTTGTTGGTTTCTTTAACAGCACAGGGAGAGTAAAGTACAGAGATCAAAAGCTAGAAGAGAGGTCAAGATGAAATACCCATCCCTACCAATTACATACTGTTCTGTTTGAATTGGTGTCTCCCCCATCCCTTGATTTACACATTCTCAGCTTCCGGAGAACACTGCCTTTGCTTTTTCGGGTCCATCATATGTTCTCTGCATTGGCATTCTCAGGCTGGCTCATCTGGCCTCCATTGTCGTTCCTGGCAGTTGGTTTGGGTTGCATTACCACTTTTGTATTCAAGGAACCATGGAATTTCAGAGCTGGAAGAGATCCCAGATATAATTTCACCAATTTTTTCATTTTCTAGATGGAAAACTAGAGCTCCTAGAGGTGAAACGATTTGCTCAAGGTCATAGAATTAGCAGAACTGGAACCAGTCATTCAGTGGTATCAGCTTGACTTCCCCGTCACAGGGAGGTTGTCCATTTTCAGGTAATGACCACTGATGACAACTGACCTACCCTGACACCTTCCATCTGACCATTACTGGAGCCCCAAGCAGCCAGGCCATGGCTAGTTAATCTCTCAAAATGTGGTAGGGAAAAAAAAAACACTATACAGGCTTCTCTTCATCAAAGACAATCGCTCCTTTTGACTTAGAAATCTTTGTATGGAGACATCAGTTCAATAAGAAAGTTAGTCAGTTGTGCTTTTGGCAATATACTGTGTGTGTGTGTGTGTGTGTGTGAGAGAGAGAGAGAGAGAGAGAGCATGTGAAAGAAAGGAGAGAGAGATTTAAACAAAAGATCCGTGTGAACCCAAAATCAAGTGACATAAAGCGATACAAATGCTAAAAAGAAGGCATTTTTCTTGTCCTGTGTCACCACCTGAGTTAAAGATTCGGGGGTTTTACCTATTTAAAAAGTAGTATAGATTTGAACAAAACCTATTTATTTTCTAAATCTGAAACAGAATGAAGCCGGGATGTCAAAAATCCCAAACCAAACCTGTGCCATACATTTGTATCTTTCATTTTATTTGAGTTCTTAATCAGTATTAAATTATTGCAGATGGCACAGATATTGTCATCCTATAAACATCAACTTGTCTAGAGACCAACAGGCCCACGGCCCATCTGGTAGAAGAAAAGAAACTAATATTTACTGAGCACCAATTAAGTGTTAAACTCTGCTGTTCATGACCTCGTGTCAATGCCCATGACAATCCTGAGAGCTAAGTATTGTTATTCCCTTTGTTTTTTTTTTTTTTTAATTTTTTTTTCAACGTTTATTTATTTTTGGGACAGAGAGAGACAGAGCATGAACGGGGGAGGGGCAGAGAGAGAGGGAGACACAGAATCGGAAACAGGCTCCAGGCTCTGAGCCATCAACCCAGAGCCCGACGCGGGGCTCGAACTCCCGGACCGCGAGATCGTGACCTGGCTGAAGCCGGACGCTTAACCGACTGCGCCACCCAGGCGCCCCTTCCCTTTGTTTTTAATAAGTGAGGGAACTGAGGTCATATAACTTACCCATGGTAGAGCCAGAATTTAGGCGCATATCTGGTTAATCTGTTTCTTTACACCACACCACCTGTTTTCAAAGAGACTCTGGAAGACCAACCATAACCACCTTCACGGGGTAGGAGTGCTTCCTCCATGAGAAAGTAGGACGCAAGAAGGAAAGGACTCTGTGGAAAGGAGGAGAATGTTCCAATGGCTCAGTAGCCTAAGCAGAGGAAGCATCTCCCATGGTACAGAGGAAAGGGGCCAGGTAATCTGCTCCAGGCAAGCAGAGGCTGAGCCAGGGTCTACTTGTCAATCCTCACCTTGAACCTCCCTTAGGAACTGGCCAGGAGCAACGCAGGCCAGGGATAGTTTGAGAGAAGGGACAGCAGTTTCCTTCAAAGCCCTGGATCTGCTGCATCAGTGCAGGGGGCACAGCCAGGGCTCCCCAAACTTAAAAACTTAGAAGCATTATCTATGGCCACCCAAATCTTATACTACTCCAATCCAAATGTCCCTGTGCACCTGGTGTGCCAGAAGGGATAGGTCTCAGGAACTGTTATTTTTTTTTAATGCAAGTCATTTTCTAGGGACTATAACCCGTAAAGTTGTAGAAACAATGATAGCCAGCCTTCTTCCTCCCACCAAATCTACCCAGATTCATAATTCCAGAGTTAGAAGGGATGTTTACATTTTTTCTTATTTTTTCCTCCCTTTATATATCCTTGTCCCTTCTTTTCCTCAATTTTAAATTACTTTTGAAGTATTTACTGCGTGGCCTGTGATGAATAAACTCAGAGAAAGACAGGGAACCCACCAGAGAGGAGCCATGGAGATAGGACATAATTATATAAGTAAATAACTAGTATTTGTATGAGACTCCTACTATCTGCACATTAGGTCTTTTTTTTTTTTTTTTTTTTTTTGCCTGTCTTCAATATTTGTCACTTTCTCTCAAACCCTATTTGTATATTCATTTCTTTTTTTATTTTTTATTTTTTGCCTTCTCTTAGTCTATAAAAATATAAATCAGAATAGTGGTTGCCTTTGGTGAGTAGTGGGGTATTGAGTGGAAAAGGAATTTTCTGGAATGGTAGGAATATTCTATATCTTGATCTTGGCAATGCTGCATGGTGTAGCCCTTTGTCCAAATTCGTTGAACTATATACTTGAGAGTTGGGTGTCTTATAATATATATAATATACCTCAGTAAATGTGTGTGTGTAACCACCCATGGTCTGAGCTGCTTTTCACCTTGATAACAACCCATTCTAGAGAGGCTGTAAGGTGTGCTTGGGCACAGATAGGTAGTGACATTAGGATGACCAGCTCATCCTGGTGTGCCCAGGACTTTCCCAGTTTTCACACGGAGAGTCTTGTGCCCCAAGAATCCCCTCAGTCCTGGGCAAACCAAAATGGTTAGTCACCCCAGGTAACGTCCTTGAGGCTCCTGATGCCCTTGGAATTGGGGCTACCCTTTAATTGGGGCTTAGTTCTTTCATTACCCATAGTATCTTGAAATGATTATTGATCTTTTTGTATGATTATGAAACTAACACAAACTCACAGTAGAAAATTCATAAAGAAGAAGAATCACCAACAATAGCTCCCATTATGCTGTATAAATAGCTCTGCACTATGCTTTTTCATGTAGTAATATATGATGAAAATTGCTCTTATCGCTAGAATAAAAGCCTTTAAAATGTGGTCTTCAGTGACTGTGTGAATAAATGTACCGTAATTTTCACCATTCCTCTAGTTGAATTTGGTTTCATTCCCCCACCCCAGCTTATCCCTACCTTAAATATAATGATTGACATTCTTGTATATAAATCTTCTCTGTAATATGTTGGGCATTGTCTTTTGACCTCCACCTTGGACCTGCCTCCCCCTCTTAGGGTGACCAGCTGTCTTGGCTTGCCTGGTTCTGAGAAGTTTCCTAAGATGCAGGACATTCAGTGCCCTAATTAGGAGAGTCCCAGGAACACCATGACAGTTGGCCACTTATCTTTGAGGTCATGGGCATCTTTGTGGAGTCAGCAGTAAGGCATATCAATGGCTTCTAGTTCTGGGCTTCACATCGGGGACCACACGTTATCTAGAGCAGTGGCCCTCCCACTGCCCGCAGAAAGAGTGCACCTGTCAGCTCCGGGCAGACTTGAGAAGGGGTGCTAGCGTGAATGGGGAGAGTAGAGGAGGGCCGAGCAGGCAGAATTCTAGGACTGCAACTTTTGCTTCCATGTCAGCAGCTCGACTTGTAGTCATTTTACTCACGCGTTATCTCTAACCCTCCCAAGGGCCTTGCAAAATGGGTATTCTCAGTCTTAATCCAAACAATAAATAAGCTCAGAAAGGTCGAGTGACCACATAAGCCCACAAGTAAAGCTCCTAGAATTCAAGAGTAGGTTTCCTGAGCGCCAAAGCCAGAGGATTTTCCAGTATCTGGTGCTGCCTTGATGGAGCACCCCATCACTCGCCCCACTATATTCTGTGTTAGGAGATGGGGTGCGCCAGTGTTTCAGGGCCACTGTGGTTCTCTAGCTTAAGATCTGAGCACTCTGTCTCTTCGGGGCAGAGTTTCAAATGACGAAGCGCAAGCTCTTCAGGAGTCTGGAGCCATTGTAAAATGGCACCCCAAAGCTTGGGGCACCGTCCGGCTGGAAGGCAGAGGCAATTCAAGGATGCATCAGAGGGAAACTGAGTCACATTATTCTCCTTAAGTTTGGTCTGATGGGATAACTCGATCTTATGGGTCACTCAACCCATAGGTTGAGTGGTTAACCTCAGGGTGGTTAAAGAGGAATATCACGCGATGTGGTGTGGGGATAGGAAAAATCTGAAACAGAGTGGAGGCCGGCCTTATGAAAAGTGACTACAGGAAAGGCAGTAGGAGGGCCCCAAAGGGGCACAGGAACACTATTTGTTGAATTCCAGAAACTAACCACATCCAACTACTACAGGTTGCAGGCACGGTAGAGTCACGGCAAGAGGTCAGGCCACCACTGTGGCACCGTACTGTGTAGAAGATCTGTCCACGCCCAGGGCCAGCCTCAAGCTGGAGCTATGGGGGAGCCATCAAACCACCAAGAAGGAACTGGTGTGAACTAGATCCACGACTCAAGAAATCGGGCTGGTTTTCAACGTTTTATTTTATTTTTGGGACAGAGAGAGACAGAGCATGAACGGGGGAGGGGCAGAGAGAGGGAGACACAGAATCGGAAACAGGCTCCAGGCTCCGAGCCATCAGCCCAGAGCCTGACGCGGGGCTCGAACTCACGGAGCGCGAGATCGTGACCTGGCTGAAGTCGGACGCTTAACCGACTGCGCCACCCAGGTGCCCCCGGGCTGGTTTTCAAAGACAAGGAAGAGAACATCCACGAAAGCCCAGGTTTGTGGGTAAGGCTAATGCAGCAGGCCACGTGCCATGGCTGTGTAAGGGACCACATATGTGTCCCGACTCACCACACAGAGCCAGGGGCTGGGTGTCAGGGCAGCAGATTTGTGAAGATAACAGCCGTGCCCAGAAATTTTGGCTGGGCCACCTGAATGTGGGCCTTAGAGCAAGACTTCGTTTACTAGACAGTGCACGAGGAGAGAGGAAGCCAAGGAAGAGGGGCTGGGGCTCAGGACTCGATTCTGTGAGGTTGGCTCAGATGCCACAGGGGGGAATGTGCCATGAGATGAGCCTGTGCGTGGCCGTCACCAAGGAGGCAGCTCCCGTGCTGGATAGAGGCAGCCATCTTTGTCCAGGTAGGACCCGCGCCTCAGGCTAACCCGCTTCGCGAATGTTGGTCCATTACGAAAGAGAAAGATGCCGAAAGCCAAAACTTCCAACAAATTTCCTAAAGGAAAAAAAAGTAAAAGGTTGTCTTCACCAACCCCCCAATCCCACTCCACGTACGTAATCAACAAAATCAATTGAGTGTGTATTTTTCTATGTATTTTTTCACACATTTTAGCAAAAATATGCTAACTCTATATTCATCATGTTCTGCGATTTGATTGTCTCTTTTAATGTGCCAGGCACGTCTTTTTTTGTATCAGTACATTGAAAACTAGTTTCTCAATGTTACTTGATGCACTGGTTTTCATAGTATAGATATAAAAATTTACATAACCATGTCCCCAATTAAGAACCATTCTGATTTTTAAAGTTTTCAAAACTCATACCAACCCCAGCATGATTTTCAAGTTAATAACTCAAGTTAACACCAGCATTATTTCTAGTCATCATTTTGCATCAGTTTGGCATGGCCACTCTAAGGCAGACAGCAAAATACCTGATTCCCCACCTACGTGGGTTTAAAAATGAGGATGGACCTGATTAATTAACAAAGAATGTAGTCCAAACAGAGAGAAAAGGGTGAGGCTGGAAGGAAGAAGAGACAAAGAGTACAGGTGCTCTGAGTATTGTCACAGACATATTTATTACACTTGGAAGTGGTTTATTACAATGGAAAACACATGGATCTGAGGCGAGTCAGGAGACCTAGGGTTTGGGTTTCTTGCTATCCCAAACCAATGTCTCTGTTAACACAAATCTCATTTCAATAGCTGTTGAAATGTGGCGATTCTCTGGGCTAGAATACCTATGTTTACCTATGAAGATAAACTAAAATTTAGCTCTGTGTGTGTGTGTGTGTGTGTGCGCGCGTGCACGTGCACATGTATACAGGTATGAGCATGTAGGGACCTGCCCGTGTCTATGGAAAAGAAAGAGAGAAGAATGAGACTATAAAATCATTAAAGAGAAAGACATTAACAAGCAAAAAATACTGCAAAGTACATATTTCATAACCTAAACTCGAGATCCTGGTTCTTATGTAATCGGTATATCCGATGCTCAGAGAAAATGGGTCTGTAGATAGCTACGTCCATGTTGTAATTCAAGTTAATAAATATTATCCATCTTTCTTAAGTGTTGGCTGGACTGTTGAGAGGCGGGTAACCTGACCCTTATATGTGAATATCGTCAGACTTAGGGATCTTGTCTTCCATTTTATGGGAACTGAGAGGCTTTAAAAATTAGCAACGAGGAATCTGCTTTTAACACTGTGTTTAAAGCTTTCCAATAGAAGGATAAGGTTAATGAAGACAGTCTAAGTGAAAAGGAGATTATCACTTGATCCTTCGGAGTATATGTTTGGAATGAAGTTTCACTGATGCAAAAAGGTTGAGATGTCAGGAAGAAAACACATTTCTTTCCAATCCATTGTCTACAAAACCATTGTTCTTAAGCACTGCTACTCTACTCCCCCTTTGACTGTCATACTGAAGGATTGTGTTTCTATCCGGTTATTTTTTTTCGGTGTAATAATATATGAGATATAATGGAGTGAGGAACTTGGAGCCAGTGATGATACTGGTGAGAAACTTGCAAGGAGTTTACTGTTTACTGGGTTTCCAGAACAGGCTGCACACTTCGCTGAAGTGCCAGCCTTAGCGTAAATGTATTCCAGAACCTTCAGTCTAGCTGCTTGGCCACCCTGTTTCCCTCATGGCCCCACTCAACCCCACACACATTTGCTTCCTTTCTTTTTTTGTTGTTAACTTTTTTAAATGTTTATTTATTTTTGAGGGAGTGAGAGAGACAGAGTACGAGCAGGGGAGGGGTGGGGAGAGAGGGAGACACAGAATCTGAAGCAGGCTCCAGGCTCTGAGCTGTCAGCACAGGGCCTGATGCGGGGCTTGAACTCATGAACTGCGAGATCATGACCTGAGCCGAAGTCGGACGCTTAACCCACTGAGGCACCCAGGTGCCCCACCTTTACATCCTTTCTTTCCTTGCTTTTCTTCTTCCCCTTAGTCATTCTCTCCTTCCTTCCTCCATCACTTCCTTCACCCATTCATCCATTCTGTTGACCCAGTGAATTTTGAAAGGAGTACCTGCTGTATCCCAGATCCTTGGGTGGCACTGGGGGTTCCAAGGTGGATGAGCATGATCCCCACTTTCCAGGCATTCCCATTCTCATCCTCCACTTCTGCTCTACCCCCTTTTGTTTGTCTGGGCTTTTGACCCCCTTCTTTCCACCTTGTTGTCTAAATTCAGTGGACTCCTAAACGGGAACCCTCTTGCACTGTTGGTGGGAATGCAAACTGGTGCAGCCCCTCTGGAAAACGGTGTGGAGGTTCCTCAAAAAATTAAAAATAGATCTACCCTATGACCCAGCAATAGCACTGCTAGGAATTTACCCAAGGGATACGGGAGTGCTGATGCATAGGGGCTCTTACACCCCAGGGTTTATAGCAGCACTTTTTTTTTTTTTTTTTTTTTTTTTTAATTTTTTTTTTTTCAACGTTTATTTATTTTTGGGACAGAGAGAGACAGAGCATGAACGGGGGAGGGGCAGAGAGAGAGGGAGACACAGAATCGGAAACAGGCTCCAGGCTCTGAGCAGACAGCACAGAGCCCGACGCGGGGCTCGAACTCACGGACCGCAAGATCGTGACCTGGCTGAAGTCGGACGCTTAACCGACTGCGCCACCCAGGCGCCCCGATATAGCAGCACTTTCAACAATAGCCAAATTATGGAAAGAGCCTAAATGTCCCTTAACTGATAAATGGATAAAGAAGATGTGGTTTACGTATGCAATGGAAAACTACTTGGCAATGAGAAAGATTGAAATATGGCCTTTGGTAGCAACGTGGATGGAACTGGAGAGTGTTATGCTAAGTGAAATAAGTCAGGCAGAGAAAGACAGATAACCATATGTTTTCACTCTTATGTGGATGCTGAGAAACTTAACAGAAGACCATGGAGGAGGGAGGGAGCCAAACCATAAGAGACTCTTAGAAACTGAGAATAAACTGAGGGTTGATGGGGGTGAGAGGGAGGAGAAAGTGGGTGATGGGCATTGAGGAGGGCACCTGTTGGGATGAGCACTGGGTGTTGTCTGGAAACCAATTGGACAATAAATTTCGTATTAAAAAAAATACAAAATAAATAAATTCAGTGGACTCCTGTTCCCGTCTTCAAACCCTTCAAACTGGTTCTCAAATGACCTGTAAACGTGTGTAACAGAAACGGGTACCAACGTTTTGCCACAGGTATCAGTTTCCTGTTGTCGCCGGAACAAATTACCACAAACTTAATGGCTTAAAACAATACAAATGTATTATCTCACAGTTGTGCATTTTGGAAGTTTGATTTATGTCTCACTGGCCTAAAATCAAGGTATCAGAAGGGATTTCCTTTAGGGATTCGCTCTAGGGGAGAATCCACGTCCTTTCCTTGTCCAGCTTCTAGAGGCTTCTCACCTCCCTCATCCCACGACACTTTCCTTCGTATTGAAAGCCAACAATGGCGCATCTACTCCTCACATAAGATTGCTCCTCTGACTCTTCTGCCCTCCTCTTCCTCCATCTGATGGTCCCAGTGATTATATTGAGCATACCCAGATAATCCAGGATAATCTCTTTTTTAAGGTGATCGATTTGGCAGCTTTCATTCTATCTGTACCCTCAACTACCCGAAGCCATGTAACCTAATATATTCACAGGTTCTGGGATTAAGATATGAGCATTTGCGGGGTGAGGGCATTATTCTGCCCATCACCCCTCACCCTAGGAGCGTTTTCAGTATAATAGGTACCAAAGTTTCAAGGTACCAGGACAAAATTCCCCCAATTTCTGGTCTTGGCCAAAGGCAAAGGGAAGATGTTGGGGGCATTAAAGCTTCATCCGAAAGAGACATAAAGTTTTGGGGTCAGACAGGTCGAAGAGGAAATCCCAGATTCTGCGACTTACGAGCTTTGTAGCCTTGGGAAGCCCACCTTAATGTCTTCATTCTTAATTTGAGACTATCGGTGGCAGTGTTTTCACACGGCTGTGTTGAGATCATCTAATCTGAGAAAAAAAGGGCTGGGCTTATAGGGGCCTGAGGGATGTTTCCTCTCTCTAAATCACTAGACCCCACATCCCTTAGGTCGTAGACCACCTTAGTTGACAGCCACTTTCATTAATACCTACTCAACCAGCCACCCAACATGCCTTCACAGCACTACAGGGACCCTCGGGTGGAAATCAGCCCCACGCCTTCTTCAAGGAGAAGAAGCAAGTCTGTGTGTGAGCACACGAAAGGTTACACAGTAATAGAAGACCGTTGGTCATCAACACGGAAGTCCTAAAACCCACTGGGACTGGTTCTGCCATAGAGGGTTAAGGGAAAGGATTGTGAGCAGGGCTTGGAAAAAGAAGGGCTAGAGTTGGGCAGACTGTGAGGACGGGGCGTTTGTTCTGGGGAAACCCTTTGGAGCGTGCCCCCAGTGACCTTCGAAGATCTTATTTTCTCGCAGCTCAAGACGCGGCAATGAGACACAAGCACACCACCCGCAAACACTGCCGTCTCCCACCTCCTCCCCTCCAACAGCCAACCTCCTTGCCAGGCCCCTCTCTCCTCCTTCCCGTATCTCAGCATGATACAAAACAGCCTTCCTTTCTCCTGAAGATGGTTTAGAAGCAGTGCCCCATAATTACAGCAATCTTAGCTCCTTTGAATTCACCAAAATTACCCCTTTTCTTTCTATCAGCGCCATGGCTACGCGACAGGCATTATTGGGAAGCTTTGTGTACTGGCGCAATGTTGTCTTTTTAAAGTGACATCTGTTCAAATAGACTAATGTTCCTATCTGACTGACTCATTTGGCAGGAACATGTCCACATGCCAACGTGAATGGGTGGGGGCTGCAGGAAGAGGGAAGCATTTGGAAGGATATTTTTTGGGTTTTTTAGACTAAGGGTATGACTATTTCACTTCCTACAGAAGGGAAGTGAATGTCAGTTGTAACAGTAGTGAGGCCTAAATGTCTCCTGATGTCTGAAATGTACCGTGATTTAGGATGGAGATGATGGTCGGGCTTCTCAAACACATTTTCATGGCCCTGGGGATTCTCAGCCACCTTTCTTTGTTTCCCGATGGTTCCTCAGTTCATCTCTCCTCCAACTCGGCTCTCCTTCAGTGAGCATCTTGGAGGCTGCTCTGAGATTCCATCTGTGCACCTTTCTGCGTTCAAGGTCTGTGATCTCATAGGTCCAGTGGCCTTCCCGTCCTTGGAGTTCATCTTCAAATGGTACTGAGGAGTCAGAAGAGCACACTATCTCTGTTTCTCTATCAGGCTCCATTTACCCATTACTCAGGCCATTCATGGAGAACCTCCTATGGACACAAGGTTGGGTAAGTCAGAGCTCTGTCTTCAAAAAGGTTACAGTCTCATAGGGCCTTGACTGTGCACGGGAAGCTCCAGGATGCACTAAGAGGGGGCTTAGGTAAGGCTTTTCTGAAGAAGTGACTCCTGAGTAGGATGCAAAATGTTCATCTTTGCTTACAAACTTCCAACATGTCTCGGTGGCTGTTTCATAATCTCCCAACTCTCCTGCCTGGATTTCTAGGCCCTCCCTAATCTGATCCCCCTGGACAGACACATCCCATCTCCCTTCCTACCATCACGAATCACCTGCTCCTGTTGGGTTAGCGTAGCCCCTTGTTTCCCCTATACCCTCCCACTTATTCTTGACTCTGGGTCTTTGCTCATGTTTTCTGCCTAAAATAAATCCTCCAGTAATAGCATCCCACCAGCTCTCAGACCTTTGGCACGTCAGGGACTAGCCCGTTGCCTAACCATGAAATTTCCTCCCCTGCACAAGATATTCTATAGCTCCTCCCATAGTACTTAAGCTATGAGTACAACTTAGATGATGCATGTGAAAAAATAATAGCTGAAGACTTGGAAAACACAATGCAGGCCTAAGTTATTGCCATTACCTTTAACCGGTAGGAGAACTTTGGAGGCCTTCACTAACAGTGGGTGTATTTCTGTAGGCAAGTTGGTTCTTCAGCTATGAAATAGGAAAACCCATCACAAGATTGTTACAAAGATTAATGGAATATGTTGACACGCATACAAATGTCTGCCTTGTGGTAGGAATGTTGATAGTCATAGGGGTGTTGTTTTTTTCTCAGAGAGGATTTGTTCTTTTACAGTCCAGTAGACCGTGATAGGTGTGTGTTTGGGGATGGGAGAAGCAGAAAATTGTCTTATAAAGGAAAGGTTGATCATGACTGATAAAATTAAACATCCTTCAGAGCTCTGCAACTTTCATCTCAAAAATCAGAGAAGAATTATAATATTGTAAAGGGTTGATGACTCCTCATTTCCTGTGTCACCACTTCTTGGCAAGAAGACAATGGCTTGGCCCCGACACTCCCTTAGAGACTAAGGGATCATTGTTCTCTGGACAGTATTTATCAGAAATAAAGGCGCTCACTGGCTGAGGGAAGTAGAGATGAAAGAGAGGGGTGGGGTGGCAGCTGCCCTTTCTGGAAGGTAGTGACTTTGTGACCTTTAGAATTAAAAGGTTCTCCAGTATATTGCTTGGATCTCCAGCATATTGCCAGTATATTGATGGCTTGGAGCCATCAACACAGAATAGTGGTTGTAAACTTGAGTGATCTTACCCGCAACCCCCACCCACACACCACCAATGGGCATCTGACAACGTCTGGAGACATTCGGGGTTGTCATCACTTGAGTAGGACTGGGGAGGGGTCCTACAGCAGCTCGTGGGTAGAGGCCAAGAATGCAGCTAAACGTCTTTACAGTTCACGACACAGTACCCCAGTTAAGAATTATCCAGCCCAACGTCAATAGTGTTGAGGCGGAGAAGCCTGCATTAGAAGCAGTTGTAATCATAGCTTTGGGTTCCACTAATCCTCTGCCGAGAAATCTGTGTCCCAAACCACTTCTCCCCTTGTGTCTCCCCTAGACCCAGGATCCAGAAATATCCAGTTGGAGTTAATTAATGGAGATTGGTCAGCCAACCCTGAAGATTCAGCACAAATGTCACTTCCTTTATGAACTTCCCTTTAGATAGAGTGGTACCCCCTCCTATACTGGCCAGCGTTTGACCACTTTACTTACAACTGGGGGGGTTTCATACAAGGAATTCATTCTAGGTGATAGAGAGCTGAAAAAATAAACAGGGTGGTGAAGCAATCCAGAGATTAACAATAGCAAGAAGTTACTATCACCCGACGGCTGGAAAGATGAGGAAAGGAGGCAGCGTTACTAGAGTCCGTGGGCCAGTGGGGGCTGGAGTCGTGAACAGACACAGTCATCGTTGGAGTCACTGCATGAGACAGAAACAGGAGGGAAGCAATACGTCCCTTTCTCCTGCCTGCCAGTCTCCCACCAGCGTTTCCCACCGACTGAATTGAGGTGAAAGACGGCTGGCAGAGGAACCTGGGAGAGGCAGCCTGCAAGGGTCAGCCCTTTGACAAAAGAGACGCGGGCAGGAAAAAGAGGAGGAACGGATCTAAGGTCAAGGACACCCACGAGCAACACAGCACCCAGTGTACTTTGGATCTGCCTCTTCCGTGGCGCTGATTAGCGTTTCATAGTTACTGTTTGAGTATTATTCCCTTCTCTCCCCTCTCTTCCTATGGGATGGAATGATAGTAGGAACCAGAAAGGCCACATTCAATCACAAGATGAATGATGCGGCTTGGGGATGTCAAAGCAACAGGACAGGATTCGAAATGGCTATGGAAGTACAGCTGCTCACCTTGACTTCTCCATGAGAGAGAAATGAACTTGCACTGTGATGAATCTATGCCTACTATTACTTTGGAACTCCCTGTTACGGCAGCTGAAGCAAAATTCTAAATAACCCCCTTTCCTATGGGTGTTGATATCTAAAGCAGATCAGAGACTCTATCTCATTCTTTCTTTTTTTCTTTTATAATTTTTTTTTAATGTTTATTTTTGGGAGGCAGAGAGAGAGCGCGAGTGTGAGCCGGGGAGGGACAGAGAGAGAGGGAGGCACAGAATCCCAAGCAGGCTCCAGGCTCTGAGCTGTCAGCACAGAGCCCGACATGGGGCTCGAACCCATGAACCGTGAGACCATGACCTGAGCTGAAGTCAGACGCTTATCCGACTGAGCCACCCAGGCGCCCCTCTGTCTCACTCCTTCATTCTCCATCCGGAAACTGACAAGAACAGAAGGCAATGCCATGGCAACGTGAGGTTTCTCAAATCACCTTGCTTCTGCAGATATTTAATTTTTTTTATTCCCATATCCCAAAAGAAAATTTCAATCAGTAATCAACAGTGTCAGTAGAGAGGGGCGTGCTCAAGTCCACGAAGGTCCCAGGAGTGCCGGGGGCTGACTTCTGGTCCATGGTCAGTTTATCCTCTGTCCTGTCGGCCAGTTCGGCCAAGGACACAGAGAGCCATTCTCTCCATTTGGCAAGGGCAGGGGCCCATTCTGAGAGGTGCCACAGATGGGGAAAAGGGGGAGATCGGGGAGACTTGGGGGGAGACTTTCGATCCCTTTCCAACCCATCACAAATAAAGCATACCATAGAAGTCAGGGAAAAAAAAAAAAAAAAACTGTTCTCAGATTCAAGTGCAATTTCCATGCAAGCCTCCTGGCCTGCCACCCTTTTCCAACTAAATTACTATCCCGAGTACTTCCTACACAGAGAGACTGGCACCGCCATTCCCGAAGAGCGTGGGTTAACCGCCCCCTCGCCCCCCCCCCGGCCCTGCAGTAATCTATTCCACTTCCGTGCAGTGTGCATGAGATTTCACACAGACAGCAGGGCAGAATAAGTGATTCTGCCCGCCTGGAAATAAATGATTGGCTGCCTAAGTAGACACCAAATATAGCTATTGACATCGCTTCACATAAACCCTCCTTCCTCCTCCTTCCCTTTCCTGTTTCTCCTCCTTCCTCTTTCCTCTTTCCCTGCGCCTCTCCAGCGCCCACCCCCACCCCCCACCCCTTTGAATGATCCGTGGGGCTTTGGATGGCTTTTAACTTCACCCCGAGGGGTTTCTTGTTCTTCCTGCCCTAATCTAGCCGAAGTCAAAGATGTAGGCAGTACCCACCTTTCGCAACGGACTCTCTGCTAGGCTTTCTTATAATTAGCCCGGTGGCCTGGGAGGATTGGGTCATCGGGGGTGTCGGGGCCCTTCTAGTACCGCCTCTGGGTTAGGCTGGCAACTGGCTTCCTGGCCTGCTTTTTCCATATGCGGGGTGCTTGGCTCTTTCTGTCTTCAGAGATGGAGTCTGCCCCCGGGACACACCTGCATGTCGTTGGTAGAGGTGAATCATCTGTCCTCACCTGCCGAGGAATAAGCCCTTGTAAACTGTTTCTTTCGAGGGTGTCCAGGCCTAATCTTTCCCCCTCCAGAAAACAAAACCCGTTGTGGAAAATCTTAGCCCTAACTCGGAATTTTGGAATTCTGAGGTCAGGTTTCTGAAATTCCTCTCTCTCTCTCTCTCTCTGTAATACAATCTGCCAAACGTGTTGTCATGTTTCTGGGCCCCGAGCTCTGTCTCAGTTATGGTGGTGACACAGCTCCAGGACAAGGATGTCCTATTAGGAGCAGATATAATTCTTCCCTGAAAGGGGTGTTTAAAATTGTCCCACACGGAATAAGTAGGGACAAAAGCCAGTTAACCAACCACATAATGAGTGTCCTGGACCAACTGGAGAGGAAAGTCCATGAATGCGTTCTAGAATGGCCTCCTGTGTGGGGCGGGAGATATTTTAGAATATTCTAGAAATTTTAGAAATATTTAGAAACTCACCAATGAATAGTAGGTCCTAAAGCTCCCGTAGAGGGTTAAGGCAGCTAGTATGGACCTCCCAGCCAAGTCACTTTCTTGGGCTTATTTGTTCTTTATTGTTTAAACTAGACCGAAGGGATGCTACAGAGCTAGGAAACACTTCACCAGGTACATCTGCTTCTCATGCCTGGCTGAAGAATCCGTCTTAATTTCCCTGGAAGGGTTGGGTACCTGCTGAGAAAGGAAAGCGCGATAAGGGCAGGGCATGAAAACTGGGGAATCTGAAAATTTAGTTCAGCTTCAAGTTCCTCGCCTTTGAGGCTGTCCACAATAATTGTCAAAATAATTTGGGCGTTCCTTGAAAGTGGGTTTTTATGCACACACACACACACACACACACACATCTCTAAATCAATTACTCAATTACACAGTTTAAACTGGAATCATGAATTCTATCTGCCGGGGGTTCGATTATCTATTGCTACATAATAAACCATCCCCAAATGCAGTGGCTCACGACAGCAGCCATCTTGTTTCCTCTCATGGGTCTGTGGCCAGCTGGGCTCACTGGGCAATTCTCATCCATTTGCAGTCATCATAGCAGCAAGACTGGTATTATCTGGAGGCTTGAGTGGAATTGCTAGGACAGCTGGGTCTCTCTCCCTCTCCCTTAACTCCAAGTCTCTTCTTTATGTGACCTCTCTGCAGGTGCCCTCCAGCAGGAAAGCCAGGATCCTTTCATGGCACATGGCTTCCAAAAGTGAAGGTTCCAACAGAGAAGAAGCAGAAACTACCAGTCTTCCTAAAGGGTAGGCCTGGAACTGGGGCAGAGCTCTGTTAATTAACACAAGTCCAGGCCAGCCCAGATACAATGTTGGGGGGTGGGGCTACACAAGAGCCTCCTCGGATGCCAGCTATCACAGTTCAATACTCCAATGTGCCAAAATCTCCTAAACTTTACAAATATTATAAATAGCATACATATACATGTTCTTGTGACAAGGAATGTTAGTGCTTACCAAAGTCTGAGTTCTCCCTGCCTTCCCTGGGCACACAGTAAAAATACATTTTCCAGCCTTCCTGGAAATTAGGTTTAGCCATGTCAATGAGGTTTGTCCAACGGAATGCACGTGGAAATGGCAGGCCCCACGTCTAGGTCTGGCTTGTCCAAATGTCCCACTGGGGTTAGTCCTTACTAGGATGGTTGCAAAATGATGGGCTCCCAACCCCAGCTGTCTCTCCAGTCAGTGCTCAGCATCACCGTAAGCGAGAGTGCTCCCTTCTCGTCATTTATTTGTTTATCTATTTATTATCAATATGAGCTCATGAGTGCCCTTGATTGTTTTGGTGTTCAAGTTGTCCCAGATCTGGTCAGTGAGAGCCATTTCAATGTGGATACTGTACCTTTTTCTGTGTGTTTTAATCTCCTTACTCTCTGATGTAACAAAATATTCCAGGCTTATTTTCTGCCTACTCTATCCCAGCCCTGGGACTTGCTGTTTCTTCGGGAAGCACTGATTCCTTTTGTTGGAAAATGGTCATTAGAAACTTGGAGTTCACCTTGAGCTAATTGCTATAGGTGCCGTTGGGGTGGCGTTGCTTCTAAACTGTCGCTGCAGACAAAACTAGAAAATATATGATGAATGTTTATACATGTACATAAACAAACATGTCCATCAATGTGTGTGTGTGTTTAAATATACATAGTTTAGACGTCGTAATTTTTTTTTTTTAATTTTTTTTTTCAACGTTTATTTATTTTTGGGACAGAGAGAGACAGAGCATGAACGGGGGAGGGGCAGAGAGAGAGGGAGACACAGAATCGGAAACAGGCTCCAGGCTCCGAGCCATCAGCCCAGAGCCCGACGCGGGGCTCGAACTCACGGACCGCGAGATCGTGACCTGGCTGAAGTCGGACGCTTAACCGACTGCGCCACCCAGGTGCCCCTAGACGTCGTAATTTTATAAGGATAACATTAAATAATAAATACAATCTATCCCCACGGGGTTTTTTTCTTCTTATTCTCATTTCATATACGTCCCTTCTCCACAATGAGATACCTGGATCCCAACAAAATATACCCATTTATTCATTTACTGAATCCAATAACACATGTAAAGCAGTTTCAGTATTTCCGTGTCCATTCAACTATAAAAGGAAACCTACTCAAAAAAGCTCAAGGTTTGTTTGCTCTTCTCTCCCACCCAAGACTGAGGCTATATAATCAAATACCACGTTCATAAAATAATTAAATCTGTGGTTATGCAATTTATCTGAAACACCTTAAGGTCTGTATGTTTCCGTTTGCTTTTAGTGTTAAGTTCTTTTCCCTTTCCCATCCTTGTTGATTTAATTACATATATTCTATATATTGAAAAAAATACGTGGTACATAGACGTGCTTCCAAAAGGCAAAAGCATAGAGAAACGAATTCTCTAAGAATAATTCTGTGTCCCTCTTTCCCACGCCCTTTCACCTCATTTCCCTTCCAGCACCCCTTTAGAGATAGCCGACTTCATTGTTTTCTGCTTGATTCTTCCTGTGTTTCTTTTTGTAAAGATAACACAATATATGCATATAGTTTTTTATTTCCTCTTCTCTCTTACACAAAGGGTAGCAGGCCATGTTTATATGCTCTTTGGCACTTCACTTCTTTCCCCTTAAAAATATCTCTTGGTAATCGCTCAATATCAGTTCCCAGAGACCTTTCTCATTCTTTTCTTACAGTTGCATAGCATTCCATTAAGGGGAGTGTGCTGTAGTTTACCCAAGCCGTTTCCTATACTTGGACATGTAGGTAGTTTCAAAATTTTGCAGTATAAGTAATCTTTTGCATGTAAACGGTTTTTATTGTTAAGAGACATGCCTTCAAGGTAAACCCTTGGGTCAAAAAATAAGTGCTAACATTGACAGAGTCACCCCACAGAGTTTGTAACATTTTACATATTCACCAGCGGCGTCTGAAAGTGCCTGCTTCCCCAGCCTCACTAATACAATGCCAAGCTTACGAATTTTTGCCAGTCTTGATGGGTAGGAAACAGTATCTCATTTAAACATAGTGTAGGATTTTTCGCAGGGTAAAAAAAAACACAAGTCACAAAAGAAACACAAATACTCTCCAAGTGAACTAGAGTTTACAAGCAAACTCTAGAAAATTTTCAGCTCAAGAGGTTGATTATCAACCATGATTGTGGCTCGGGTGTGAGTTCTCGAACTGCCCATAACCAAAGGCATACTTTCCAAAAGCCTTGCTGAGTCCTGTTTATGATGTGCTTCTGCCAGTTGGAGATCCAATTATCTTGCCTCAAATGGGGTTGTTTTCACAATTGCACTCCCAAATTTCTTTTATTTTAATGTGTATTTATTTAATTTGAGAGAGAGAGAGAGGGAGAGAGAGGGTGGAGGGTGAGCGGGGGAGGGGCAGAAAGAGAGGGAAGCAGCAGATCTGAAGTGGGCTCTGTGCCCACAGCAGAGAGCCCGATGCAGGGCTCGAACTCACGGTCTGTGAGGTCGTGACCTGAACTGAAGTTGGATGCTTAACTGACTGAGCCACCCAGGCTCCCAAATTTCTAAATTTAATTAATTAATTGTTAATTATTTAATTATCTCTAAATTTAATTATCTAATTTCCCAAATTTAATTATTTAATAATGTAGTTTAGCTTTGTTGCCCCATTAAGGTGGGAGAAAAGTCCCTATGCCAACCCAGATTGATTTACTGCTCCATTAGTTCATTTAATACACTGGCCACTTGACTCCACAGAATATTTTGCATGTTCCTTGCCTCTGGAAAGACCATATATTGTATAGGGATTTAAGTGTCTGATGGTCTTCTGCATCTATTTCCTACATATATCTGGTTCTAGACTCAGAGCTTCTCTGCTACTCTAGATCTGGGGTTTTCAATCGTTTTTATCAATTTCAGCAATCGCTGACAATATCTAACAATATCTAACAGGTAGGAACTCCTTATGTGAAGATAAAAGCCCAACAAGTCTAGGGGCACCTGGGTGGCTCAGTTGATTAAGCATTCAACTTCGGCTCAGGTCGTGATCTCGCGGTTTGTGGGTTCGAGCCCTGCGTTGGGCTCTGTGCCCACGGCTCGGAGCCTGGCGCCTGCTTCCGATTCTGTGTCTCCTTCTCTCTCTGCCCCTGCCCCACCTGCGCTCCGTCTCTCTCTGTGTCTCGAAAATAAATAAATGTAAAAAAAAAAATTTTTTTTTTAAAGTCAAACAAGTCTAACATAAAATACGCGACGAAAGTATCAATTACAACGCGTGATCACAAGGCAATATGTTACCTATTGGCCGAGTTATTGAACTATTGGCTGCATTTCCTTGACAAGATCAAGCGACAAGTATGGCTGTGCTGGAGCCTTGCCTGGCAACTAATCGAGCGGAACATTCAGAGGCTGCAGTGTTTGGCTCCCAGGGGCAGAAATAAACGGGTCTGAATTCCAAAATTTACCGGGGAGGTACAGACATGACCTGCGTTCCTAATTAGTAAACATTTACAGTAAGTTAAGACATAGGTACAGGGTGGTGAGAGAACAGTTCGTTCATACATCTGCCCTAACAAGAGTTATAATTAGTGGATCTAAAGGGCACAATGGGTTGAGCACGGGCTTTTCCGTTCATTATTTAATAATTTAATAAATATATTTGTAATGAAGATAGGGGATAGTTAGATAATTTTTTTTTTTTTTTGGCTGTCTCAACAGTGTGCCAGGCCAAAGGCTAAACGCTTTACATGTATTCTGAACATTAAGCCTCCTAACAATCCTATGAGGTAAATAATGCCATTACCCCCGTCAAGCTGAAGGACGTTTAGTAACACCCGAAAGCACTTAGCTTCTACAGATGGATCTCAAGCCCATCAGTCCCTCCGCTTTATCGAGAAGTTACTGGGAATTTCCAGTTCTCAGTGTCAAGCTTAGCCCCTTCCTGAATGCTCTCAGGCACATGAAGAAATTGGGGCATGGTGACAATTATATGGGAAGAGTACTTATAAACAATTACCAAAATACCGATTTTAAGGGACGCCCATTTTCCGGAAAAAAAAAAATAGTTCAAAATAATGTTTCTATGTATAGTAAACTCCTTGGATACATTGAAAATATCACTCAGTTTGCCAGAAATCAAATCACACACAGTTCTTCAAGCTTTACTAAGCCTCATGCTTATGATATAATGAACTAGACTTCAGTATCGGCCCATCTTTGTCCGATATGAGCCCAAATGGTATAACTTTAGGGCCTGTGGCAGTCAGCTTCAGGATGGCTGTCAACGACCCCTGCTTCCTGACATTTATGCCCTTGCGTGGTCCCCACCCTCACTGCACCAGAGTTGGTCTGTGTAACCAATAAAGTATGACAGAAGCAATAGCATGTTTCTTCTGAGACTAGGTTATAACACTCATTGGAGCTTCCATTGTCATGGATCTTTCTTTCTTGGGCCAGTCGCTTTGAGAGAAACCAGCTTCCATGTTGAACAATTCCACAGAGAGACCCACGTGGCGAAGAACTGGGGATTTCCATCAAGCAAACAGCCAGTGAGGAACAGAGTTCTCCAGCCCACAGGAGTATAAGAAGCCATCTTGGGAGTGAATCTTCCCGTCAGGCCTTCAGAGATCTGCAGCCCCAACCGACAGTTTGACTGCAATCACCATGGAAAGACCCCGAATGAACGAGGACCACCCAGCTAAGCCACGTGCAGATTCTTAACCTGTTAAGTTTGGGAGTTGTTTCACGGAAATAGGTAACTACTATTAGACTTCTATTTATGCTCTGCATCTTTCCCCAAGGCCCCTGGAGATATACAGTTGACCCTGAAACAACACGGGGCACTGACCCCACCAAAACATTCACACGGAAACTTTGACGCCCCCAAAGCTTTACTAATAACCCACCGTTGACCTGAAGCCTTACTGACACCTCAAACAGTCTACGCATATTTTCTATGCTGTACGTGTTCTATACTGTATTCTTGCAATAAAGCAGACTGGAGAAAATAACATATTTTTAAGAAAATCATAAGAGAAAGTGCATTTATAGTAGCATTCTGTATTTACGTATGGACACCGTATATCTGTTGAAAAAAAATCTGCGTATCAGTGGACTCACACAATTCCAATCCATGTTGTCAGGGCCAACTGTACTTTTTCACTCATTCAACAATTATTCCCTGGCTGTCTATTACCTATATGCCAACTTGAGCCGAGTTGTCGAGAACCTAAGGTTCATGGCCATGAACAAGATTAGTAAAGTTCCTGCTTTCACAAAGTTCACATTATAGCAGAGAGTTATTTATAGTTATTTGCATATTTGTCTTATCTTCCTGGCAAGCCCACAAAATTCTTGGGGAAGGAAACACTTAGTTTTATATCCTACAGAATTTTGGCAAATCCAGTTGTTTGGTATGTGTTTGTGTGAATGTGTGTGTGTGTGTATATGTATGTATGTGTGTGACGAAACAGTGACAGAATCCCCCAAAAGATGTCTCTGTAGGCTGGACCCCTTTTGCTCCGTATTCTGACTTAACCTTCCGCTATCAGCATGCTGAAAACCAATGGGATTATGGTGAGAATCCTGCTGGACTAATCTTAGGATCACAGCTCTGTCCCCCTTCTCATTGTCCCCCTTCTCATATCCCAAGATATGTAGCCCCAGCCTTTCTACAGAAGTTCTGTTTCCCCAGTCTGGTCAAGTGCTCAGCTAATCTCTGCTGAGGACAGGACTCCCGGGCTATTCAATCCATACACATAAGAAGAGAAATCAAACAAATGATATCGGACATGTTATTTAACCTCATCCGTCAAGTTGGGGTAACTTACTCCAGAGCTGGTTTTAATTATATACAAAGTGCTTAAACAGTGCTTGGTGAAAAGAAAGTTCAGAATATGTTAGCCATCATTCATACGTATGAAACGCCTAGAAGGTGCCCCGGTGGTTTACTGGGCATTTCAATATGTTATCTGATTGAACCAAAGCGTATCCCATGGTTCCTTGGATTCTCCCAGGGGAACAATAGTGAAACCATTGCTTAAGTTGGATTGACTGCACAAACCAGTGAGGGAAGGAAGAAGGAAGCCGTTCTTTCTAGACCTTCTTCCGCCAGGCCCTCTGTCTTCTCCACTTTGGGTCCCGGCCAAGGGAAAGGGCCGGCCAGGGTGTGTGTTTCTGCTTCTTTTACTGGCAGGTCTTGGAGGTGTTGACCATGTGTTCTACGTCATGGCCACCATTCATCCAATCATGGCGACGTATGTTTGTAATACAGCGGCCACGCCCCGCGTGTGCTATGAGCCCCCCTGCGAGGCGTCCTGAAACAGGTGCGGTGTGTGGCTTTACCTACCGAATGCCAGGGTTTCAGCTTTCAGAATCGAAACGAAAGAAAAGTATGCACACGGTTGGGGGGTGGGAGGGAGGCAGAGAGCGGGGAAGGAGAGAGAGGCAGGGAGCAGGAAGGAAGAATTTTGGCCTTGCTCTGCGGAGACACGGGGCTTTACAAGAGCTCACCGACGCAAAGAACTGAACAGAATGTTGGCCAAACGAGGCTGCCTGCAAATGCCAAATAATAACGCCTTTATCAGGAACACTAGGAACCCTTTCAGAAGAGGACCACAAAGAATTCCAGGAAGCACATATTCAAAGCCCGTTTCCTAGGCAGCTGAAAGCCACCCACCTTCCCCTTGAACAAACGGAGCCAAATTCAGTTCTCAAATGTGCTGTTTGCCCTGCCTTTCAAAACAATCCCAAGCGCTGGGCTGGTAGCTTTTGCTTTCTGAAAGCAGCCTGTGAGAGAATGGTTCCATGCTGGTCCCAACCTAGCCACGGGGAGTCCTTTCATTCCCAACCTCCCCGCCTCCCAGCCACCCTGCCTCTGGGTCTGTCCCACTTCTGGAGTAGCCTCACGCCGAGGTGTCACATTAGTGGCGGTGGAGACGGAACGTGACAGTAGCTCTCTCCTGCAGGTCTTGGGAAAGAGTGGAGCAAAGCTAGATTCTGGGGTCCTCAGGGAGCTTTCAAAGCCTGGCTTTAGTTGGAACATGAGACAAGGAGACCGATCTCGAGGACGAAATGAGAGGGTGCCGAAATAAATTGTAATACCTCAGTGTGACAAAATATTATACAGCCATTAAGAAGAGTGTTATAGGAGAGTACTTAATAACGTGGGCAAGAGTTCAAGGATAGAGTATTAAATGGGGAAAAAAGCCAGTTTTGAAATGGAAGTGTCCCAGCAAAGAAAAACTGTGTGTATCTAGAGGGAAAAAAGAAAAAAAAAACAGCCAAATGCTAATTGCGGCTCTAGCTGGGCAATAGGATTATGCATGGTTTTTAACGCCTTCTTTGTTTCTCTTTTCTTTCAAATTTTCTGTGATGAACACAGATTAGATTTTAACCATGAAAAGGAAATGAGTGTTAAGATGAAATAGAAGTCAAGGAAATAGAATGTACAAGCTGGGGGAGAGCAGAGCCGGCCTACAGCCAGGGGGTTTCCCGATCATACGTCCTGTGTCACCTGCCTTCTCTCCACGTCCAGCACCGCATCTTTACAAGTCAACACTCGTCACACTTGGTCCTAGGCTCTTGGATGGCCTTTTTTGAAGTGTATTTATTTATTTTGAGAGAGAGAGAGAGAGAGAAAGCTAGTGACCACGAGCAGGGGAGGAACAGAGAGAGAGAGGGAGAGAATCCCAAGCAGCCTCCACGCGGGGCTCGATGCGGGGCTCAAACCCACAAACTGTGAGATCGTGACCTGAGCCGGAATCGCGAGTCACAAGCTCAACAAACTCAGGCACCCAGGGGTGCTCTGATGGCCTTTTCCCCAGGACATCATCCCCTTTTTCTCTTGCCCGCAACCCCCAGCTGGGCCAGCGTCATGGTGAGGACAGAGGGTGTATTCAGAGGTGCTAGGAACAAGGCGAGTCAATTGGCCTACGAGGAGGATGGATGGATAGATAAGCAATTTTGGGTTTTTTCCTGACGTCGTATTCCCTCTGAGAGAAGCGAGGGGATCTGCTGACCCACATCTTAATCGGAAAGAAATTCTCTCTGTCTCTGTCTCTCATGCACACACAGTCTGTTTCTCATTGGGATCCCTGGTAGTACTTAGTAGATACTCCTTGAGTAAACAAAACACAAATCCCACTGTCATTCTGGAGTGTCACCATAGACCCTAGTCCAGACCAGAGAACGCAGTAAGCAGGGCAGACCAAAGCACCCACGCAGGCACAAAGTTCACGGCCAGGGTGGAGAGAGAGGACAGACCACCCAGTAATGCACACTCCAGGATCTCCTAGCTTCCAGAAAGCCCGGCAGGGAGCACTCTTCGGCGAGCACACAGCCAAACGCCGTCCTTTCCCACTGCAACCAGCATGCGTGCAGGAGGAGGACCACGAAGAAGGTTCCAAACAAGCCGTGAGAAACTGGCAGGCCACCCGCCAGACGTGTTTTTGGTTTTGGTTTGGCTCGGTTTGACATTGAGCGCCCCGTGTTTTGCAAACACTTGATTGTAGATGCCTTACTCTTGATGGCACAGGTATGTCCAGTAGACCCGTCCTCCCCCCTCTTCCCGGTCTTCCTCACAGAACTTTCTCTAACTTACGTGACCCGAAAGCATCTGGGCCCAGACGCTCTGCTTGGAAAGCTGTGGGAATAGTGACTCTAAGACTATGAAGAAGGTAATAAAAATATTAACGATAGTAGCAAACGTCCTCCGCGTGCCTACTCTGTGCCACCTTCTATCCCAAGGGTGCTATCCGCCTGTATCGTCTAACCTTCAACGTGGACGGAAGCCGACACTGGGGGGCTTCTGCTCAAGGCCCCTTAGGCCCCTCGTGCTAGTTCTTGGTTTTCCTTCCCGGCTTGTAATTGCACACGAGTCTAAATGAGGCACTTACAACTGTTTGTCAGAGAACTGACATCCGGTGACTGGAGCCTGGGAACTGGCATCCTTCCATCCCTTCCTGGCCGTGACCGTGGGCTCAGGAGGACTTGTCCTCTGGGCTGGGGCTTCTCTTGGAAACTCTGCCCCTTTCCCGGCACACTTGAGGATTCTCATCCTACGTATGACGAAATCATAGCCCAGAGTCACCTGCCCTAGCGGACCCAATGGCAAATGGCGGGTTGCAGAGTCTAGATCTGCCCGACCTGCTAGGGCTTCCTACAGGCATGTTAAAACGTGACAGGAAAAAAAAAATCACCCATGAAAAAGAAAACAAGGCCTAACTGCATCCTTTTCGTAAATGATATATAGATTGTTCGTAGGGTGGTTGTGATGGCTTATCCAGCTGGGTCAGCCTGTCTCTCTTTCCATCTCCTTCTTTCTCTTCCTCCCATCTGAAGACTCTTTACTTCGGAAAATGGCGGACATTGAAGAAGTTCAGTTGAGAAACAGCGTATTTTGTATAAAGGCTGGCCTACACGTTGATAGAAGTCCACGGCGGCGGATGGATTATTCTCTGCAGCCAACTGAGCTAGTCTGCCATGTCACTGTATTGGTGGGTAAGGCACGTGACAGCTTAGCTAGGTGTTTGGGTACCATTTCAATATATTTGCCCCAAATAACTGAATAAAAGCCGAGTTACGTAGAGTACATTCAGCAGATACTTCCTGAGACTGACTCTGGACTAAGCGTTGCGGTAGAATTCAGGGATATCGTTATGAACAAGACAGGCTTTTGCAAAGTTATGCCACGGAGGAGTCACTCCCCGAGGCAGGGTGACGAGGACGACAGTCGCTATTTTCCCCAAGTACATGGGAAGTCGGGGCTCTCACCGTGGCCGTGGTCTGTGACCATAGCAAGGGGAGTTTCTCCGCAGCGGCGTTGCTGGTCTGCCCTCTGAGTTCTATCGGCTTCCGTGCTTTAGTGTCATTCTCTACATGGTACACAAAAACACAGGTACACCCACTGAGGACAGACTCCAGCCATCCTCCCCTGTATGCCCCTTAGGCTGATAACTTGTATTCTACATTTACGCCTGGACTCTGGTCATCTGGGTAGACACAAGCATGAGTCAAATGGTTAGCCCAAATCCCTGGGCACAAAGATTCCATTAGAAAATCCCAACATGACTGATAAAGCGGCCTGGATCCCCCTACGTGTACAATTTGCTGCAGGTGCTTTGAGTGCTTATTGTTCTATTCTAAGAACAATAATAAATCTTGGGTCCTACGTGGCTACCTTTTTTACGGATGTTTTAAACAAAAATGTAATACAATATAATAAGAATTTATACTTTTAAAAAATCTGCTGTTTGCAAGGTATTTTATTGTGGCATACGTATTCTTATTTAAATAGTAAGTACTTACAAATGCACACAATATAATTTAATTTTTAAAAGTTTATTCTTTTTTTTAACACTTATTTATTTTTGAGAGAGAGAGCGCGCACACACATACGCGGGAGAGGGCCAGAAGGAGGGAGACAGAGGATCCGAAGCAGGCTCCTGGCGGTGAGCACAGAGCCTGACACAGGGCTCGAACTCACGAACCGTGAGATCATAACCTGAGCCAAAATCAAGAGTCGGCCACTTAACCGACTGAGCTACCCAGCACCCCTAAAAATTTCTTCTTAAAAAATACAGTAAGGTAGGAGCACCTGGGTGGTTCGGTAGGTTAAGCCTCCGACTTCAGCTCAGGTCATGATCTCACGGTTTCTGAGTTCGAGCCCTGCGTCAGGCTCTGTGCTGACAGCTCAGAGCCTGAAGGCCGCTTGAGATTCAGTGTCTCCCTCTCTCTCTGCCCCTCCCCTGCTTGCACTCTGTCCCTCTCGCTCTCTCAAAAATAAATAAACACTAAAAAATTTTTTTAAATACAGTAAGGCAGACATTATGGTCATGATTCTACAGATGAGAAAACTGAAGCTCAGAGTTTTTAAGTTCCTTGTCTAAAGTCATACGGTTCTATTTGTTTTTACTATGCAAACCTAGTGGTCGATGATGTTATTTGAATGGCTATTTTCATTTGCTTTCACTTTTCTTACTTTCGTATGTATCCCAGAGAGTATTTTCTTCCACTGTTTATTTTCCATTTTATTCTGCCCCAATTGAAAGATAAACCAAAGAAAATCTACTTTGCTTTTATTCTCTTAGTGTAGAATATTATCTCGAAATTTGGTTATAAGGATCATAACATTTTAATATTTTCCACTCTGCTTCCATAATTGAACAATTATAGCAAATGGCCTTCTGTTCCTGTCTCATTGATCAGTAATTAATCCTTTCTGCTCTTCAGCTGAATTAGTTAAATCATGATGTTGAATCAATATTAAGGTTGGAATCTCTGGTTGGCAATTTAGATCAATCTCTTTATTATCAAATAATAGTAAAAAACCCAAATACTTGTATATTGTCAGTTTAATATTCAGTTTCAAATAACATTTTTTGAAGCATTAGCTTGTAAGCTCTACGGAGGCAGAAAACATGTCTATTTGGTTTCCTGAATTTAAGTGCTGTGCTTGGCACACGACTTTGAGGGTATCCAAGTCCAGAGTAGGGAAAGAAAAGTAACCCGTGAGTGAGGTACAAAAGGCTGGCACAGAAAAACAGAGGAGTACCAGAGAAAATTAGCCTACAAGGCCTGGTTGAGATGAAGTTAAAATTATTGACTCTCGAGAGGGAAATTCTTCACTCTAATTTCACAGCTTATAGGCCTACCCTTTTCTTACACCTCCCTCCTCTGTCAGTGTGCCTTGTGTTCCAGTGCCTATGAATACTTGTGGACAATGACAGAGAAGCACCAGGTGAGATGCTAATATCGACGGCCTATCGACTGCGACTGCCTTTCCAACAATCTTTATATAGCCCCTTCCCTATAGGATCGCATTGCTGTCAATAAATGGCATTAAGTTAGGATAGAAATGGGAAGTGGCCAATGGACCCTGGGAGGAGATCTCCCAGGCGTGAGTCTAGGTATTCATCTTTCACAGCAACAGCAAAATGGGTGATTGGTGATATTCAAAGAAACTCAATGAAGGAAGCATGGGGCTTGGGGCTGCTTAAAACTTTTTTGTGTAGGAGCTCTCTAAGGGTCTTACAAAAACCATGAACCCTCTCTCTCTCAAAAGAAGTGGCATACTTTTATCTATACCCATCCTTGCTTTGAATTCTCTTGGCTCTCCCATTCCCTGATAGACCCATGGGCTCCAAATCTATAGATCCAGGGTTAGAATTCCTGGTCTAGATCATTTTTTTTCTTTCTTTCTTTCTTCCATGTCAGTGTTATTTCTTTATTTTTATTTGGTTTTTATTAAGTCTTTTTGTTTTAATTCCACCACAGTTAACATACAGTGTTAGTTTCAGGTGTACAATATAGTGATTCAGCAATTCCATACATTACCTGGTGCTCATCATGATAAGTATGTTCTTTTTTTTCTTTTAATTTTTTTAATGTTTATTTATTTTTGAGACAGAGGGACACAGAGCACGAGTGGGGGAGGGGCAGAGAGAGAGGGAGGCACAGAATCCGAAGCAGGCTCCAGGCTCTGAGCTGTCAGCACAGAGCCTGACACGGGGTCGAACTCACAAGCTGTGAGATCATAACCTAAGCCGACGTTGGATGCTCAACCGACTAAGCCACCCAGGCGCCCCATGATAAGTGTGTTCTTAATCTCCTTTACATACTTCACGCATTCCCCCACCCCTCTGGTATGCTTCATTTTATTTTTAAAATTTTATTTTTAAGTAATCTCTACACCCAACATGGGGCTCCAACTCACAACCCCAAGATTAAGAGTCACATGCTCTACCAACTGAGCCAGCCGGGCGCCCAAGGTATGCTTTGTTTTAAATGAGTACCCCGGTTAAAGCTATTTTTTTTCAATAAGAACATTTTCCTTGAAGTATACTTCAGTATGGTTTTAAAAGGTATCTATAAAACATTCCATCCAAGAAAAATAGAATACCCATTTTCTTCAAGTATACACAGAAGAATCTCCTGGTTAGATCACGTAAAAGGAGACATAACAAATACTACAAATGTAAGAAGGCTCAAATCATACCAAGCATATTTTATAACCACAATGGTACAAAACGAAAGATCAGAAATAAATCAAAGCTGCAAAATCGATAATGTAAATATTAAATATTTAGTATGTAAATATTAAACACGCACTACTGCACAAGCAATGGACCAAATAAGAAATCAAATTAGCAAATCAAAATACGTCTCAAAACAAAAGAAAAAGAAAACACAATATTCTGAGAGCTATGGGATGCAGCAAAGGCAGATGTTAGAGTGAAATTTATGTTATAAATTCTTATATTAAGAAACACAGTTCAACTAAACGAGTTAAAGTTACACCACAAGGAACTAGAAAAAAAGAAACTTAGCTGAAATTTAATAGAGGAAGGAAACAAAAAAGAAAAATCAGATATAAATAAAATAGACTCCAGAATAAACAACAAGGTAACATCGAAAGTAATGACCAGTTTTCCCAAAAAATAAACAAAATTGGCAATGCTTTAGCTACATTAACTAAGAAAAACCAAAATGAGAAATGGAAGAGAAAACAATACAGCAGATAGCCACAGAAATACATAGCGTGATTACAGATTACTATAAACAATTATATACTAACAAATCAGATATTTTAGAAAAACAGATAATTCCTAAAAATGCACAAGTTACCGCGATTGAATCATGAATCTTGATTCCAAGAAATAAGACATTTTCGTAGACCAATAACAAGAATGAAAGTTGAATTATGAATCAAAAATCTCCCAGCACAGAAAAGCTCAAGACCACATGGTTTCAGTGGTGAATTCTACCAAACGTTAAAAAAAAATTAATGGCGATCTTTATCAAAACCTTATAAGTAACGTAATAGAGGGAACACATTTAAAACCATTCTATGAGGCCAGTACTACCCTGATACCAAAGAAGACAAAAACAACACAAGAACGAAAGTCTACTTTGTCCAATATAAGTATTGCTACTCTGACTTTCTCTTTGACATCCATTTGCATGGTAAATGTTCTTCCACTGCCTTGCTTTCAATCTGCAGGTGTCTTTAGATCTAAAATAAGTCTTTTGTAGACAGCATATAGATGGATCTTGTTTTTTTAATCCATTCTGATACCCCACGTCTTCTGATTGGAGCATTTAGTCCATACAAAGTAATGATTGACAGATAGGTATTTATTGCCTTTTTATTCAGGTCATTGTTTCTGGAGATTTTCTCTGATCCTTTCTTGTCTTTGTCACTCTTGGTCTCTCCTTTGCCCTCAGAGTCCTCCTTTAATATTTCTCGCAAGGCTTGTTTAGTGGTCACAAACTCCTTTAGTATTTGTCTGTGAAACTTTTTGTCTCTCCTTCTCTTCCGAATGGTAGCCTCTCTGGAGAAAGTGTTCTGGACTGCAGATTTTTCCCATTCAGCACTTTGAATATATCATGTCACTCCCTTCCGGCTTGCCACGTTTCTGTTGAGAAACCGGCAGCGACCCTTACGGGTTTTCCCTTGTAAGGTAACTCCTTTGGTCTTGCTGCTTTTAAGATCTTTCCTTTATCACCGTATTTTGCAAATGTAATTACAACATGTCTCTCTGTTGGCCTGATCTTGTTGATTTGGATGGGAGTCCTCTGTGTATCAGAAAAGCCAGTTATGTCTCCTGTTCCTGATAGTAATGGCCTAATGAAGAAGAGGCCATGTAGTGCCCAGGGCCTGGGCTTCAGAGAATGTGTCCGGTGCGCGCTGTGTGCACTCTGCTGTTGTGTTTTGGCCGCTCCCTCCTTCAGGCCAGTTGTCGGTAGAGGCTCTTGTTGCCTGCAGTAGGCAGTGTTTGGTCCCTGGCCTGAATGTGGTGACTTTCAACTAGGTGTACTGTGGTCTGCTTGTGAAATGAGATCCGATACCAACTCCACCAGAACTGAGGCCCTGTAGAACTGCCTGGTCAGGAGGGGTGGTGTGGGTAGGGGTTTGTGCTGGTCTTCCGGGGGCAGGGCCTGCTGCACTGGAACTGATGCAAGCTTGACTGAGAAGGGCAGTCCTGCCAGAGGGCAGGGGGTGGGGCTTGGTGTAAACAATTGGGGCAGCCTGTGTGGGCACTGAGCTGCCTCCCGGCCGGTGGCTCTGTGTTTCTGCCGAGGGGCAGGGGAGGGAAATGGCCCTGACCCACTTCCCTCTTCCCAGAGAGGTATCTCTGTGAACGTTGCCTCTCAGGGATGCTTTCACACATCAGTGAACAATCTCTCACTCATCTGTGTGCCCTGGAATTCTTCAGATGACTTTTTTCCACATTGTCTGCCTCAGGTTGTTTGCCTGCCTTCTCTCCAGGAGTAGGGCAGCACACTCAGCGCTCTATCCCAGCCAAGCCCACTGACTTTTAAAACTCCAGGCTTTAAGCCCCATTGGTTGCAAGAGCTCAAGAAATTCAGCCACTCTCATATTCCAAGCAAATAGCTTTGGGGAAACATTCTCCTGTGTGTTCCCCTGGGCATCTCTCTCTCTCTCTCTCGCGCGCGCGCGCATCTCTCTATCTTCTTCCTCCACAGCACCTGTAATCAGTTTCTCCCTTAAACCACATCTCTGCACCTGCTCAATGTGGCCTCGTCTCTCCTTTTATTGCTGGGGTATTTAGGAGGATTTTATAGTTATCTAGTTGTGTTCATGGGATAGGACAAGCCTCAGGTTCTCTAACTCTGCTGCCATCCCTGGTCTAGATCATCTCTAAGGGCCTTTTAGGTCTAACATCCTATTTGCCTGAGATGGTTATATTCAGACGTCAACGCTGCTGAGGTTTAGACTTTAAGACAAAGAAATCATCCTGAGTTATGTGATCAGGTGACTCACTTGAGCCTCAAAAGCAGAGAAATTGTTGCCGCTGAAGTGAGAGAAGTGTTATGGAAGAAGCAGGAGGAGTGAGGCAGAGGGAGAGGCAAGATAGATGTGGAGCATGAAAAGGACCCCACCAGCACTGTTGCCTTTGAAGATGGAGAAAAGGCGTCAGGGGCAGGGGATGCAGGCAGCCTCTAGAAGCTGCAAACAACCCTTGGCCAATAGGCAACAAGGAAAGGGGGGCCTTGCTCCTACAAGTGAAAAATCTGGACTCTGCCAACAACCTGAGACATCCAGAAGCAGGTTCTTCCCCAGAGCCTCCGGGAGGGAATGCACTTCTGCCAACAACTTGATCTTGACCTCGTGAAACCCTGAGCAGAGCCCAGCCAAGCCACTGAGACTTTTGGTCTACACAACAGTTAAGACAGTAAATGGGTGTTGTTTTAAGCCACTGGGTTTAGAGTAATTTATATTAGCCCTAGAAAACGAATACCGCCTCATTCTCCCATTCCTCTTCCCAGAAGAGTCAGCTGCACCCTGAAGTGAATTTGCACTGCAGTGTTTCTCTTCCTAGCTTTGGGGGGTTTCTTTTTTGTTTTTTTGTTGTACCTCAAATTACATTGATTCCTCTGCTTATAAGTAAATTTTAGGAATTTTAGGCAGCAACAATCAAGAGGGAGAAGGTGTTTGGACAGCATCTTGTTTTTCCTTGGCCTTTCTAAAGTTACCCCACAGAGGAAACCTCCAGTCAGGCTTCCACAGTCAAGACTCCTCATGTGTGTTAGTCAGGATCTATCAGGACAGGTTCTCCAGCAGCACCCTGACTTCCCTTCCAGAATGGCGTCTTTCTTTTTCCTGGACATCCAACTCCCATTTAGCCGTTCGCATCATCCTGAGATTGTCATCCACATTTGTGCTGCTTAGGGGATCCCACCAGGGACGTGGTCTCAGAACCCCACTTGGTTTCTACATGTGAAGGATCGCTTCAGGAAGCCGGATGGATGGATGGATGGATGGATGAGGACATACAGAACCAAACCTCCAGCAATAGTCTGCTCTAATGGCTACTCCTGAGCTCCTTTGGAATTCTTCAGAACACCAATATTGCTGAGAGCTGGTGCGGCAGTAAGATTTTATCAAGTTGCTCCTTTGAAGGGAGTGAGACTTGTCTTCTAAACATCCAACCTGCCAGCCCACTGTTCACTTGTTAGCACAAGACACCAGTTGACTTGGCCTGGATCTACAGGGGGTCGCATCTAAGGGTGCAAGGATCTGACATGACCGATGCACCTGATCTGAACGGGACTGCCCGGCACAGCACATGGATAAGTGGACGCCAAATGAAATGAGTGCCAGAGAGTCTGTGCAGGGGCACTAGGGCTCATCAGAAAACCTGATCATATGGATAGTGCTTTCTTGACGGCGTGATATGACGGGCCAGCCATGTTTACTAGAATTTTTGAAGTAACGTTGAGAAAGAGATACTTGACTCTTTCCAGCTTCTACAGCCATTGTCAAAGGGACTTGAACCAAAACATAGGACGGCGTTTTCACTGTGTGCATGTCAGAAGGTTTTCGAGATAACAGGTGCAGAATATCTCTGTCTCGTCCTAAGGGGATTGGCCTGGTTTTTCACGTTGGCTGCATTTCCACTGGCCTCTTTGATCTCCAGTTTTTCAATATGCCCTTGTGCTCAGCATTTCCGAGACTTGCAGCCACAGCTTCCTGTCTTCTGCCTTTCTTCCTCTTGTTATAGACAAAGCATTAGATTGTCCAGATTACAAATCCCAACTCAATAAATGCAACATTTGAGAAGGTAATTCGCCTCTCGTCACAAGGCCCACTATGAATTTTTTCTTGATGTTGACTCTTTAGAAATGCGCACCAAGATTTAGAAACTAGCTATGAACAAGCTCCTTGTGAACATAGCTATTTGCCTAAAGTCTCTGCTCAGGACCGTGGTAGCAGAAGGATCCATAAGACACGGAGAAAAGAGGGTAGAAAGCCAAGTGTGGAATCAGAACTTCTGGGTTTAGACCCTTAGGCACCCTAAGGATGCCTTCAGCCTGGAATAAGTATGAGCCTTCTCTTTGCATGTCTTTTGAACTTTAAAATATAAGTAATTACGCTTCCTTGTGAAGATTCACCAGAAACCCATGTTTGGACATCCAAGCCTCTCTGGACCTGTCCCCCGGGCCTCTTCCCTATCTCATTTTCTACTTCTCTCCCTTTGTTCCTCCTGCTCCAGCCGCACTGTTCTGCTAGAAATGTTCCTCACACCCAGCCTTCTCTCCCAAGGACATTCACTCTCTGTTCTCTCTCTTTAAAAAGCCCTGGCCCCAGATAACCATCTGGTCTACTCCCCCAGGTCCTTGAGTGAGCTGCTCGAGTCAGAGACCTTCCCAAACACACACCAGCGGCAGTATCTCACTGCCCTACATCACTCTCACTCCTGAGGACTTTACATAGAGCCATGGCCCTTACCATCCCGACACACTACTTGTCTATAGTGCATATTGTCTATCCCCCATTCACCCCATGGAGGGTTGAGATTGATTATTTTGTTCCCTAACATATCTGTAGCCATCAGAAGTACGCCTGAAACATTTCAGGTACTCGAAAAATAAATGCACAAAGCGTGACTGAGGAGACTAGAGTGCCAGGTCTAGCATAGGAAGGGCCGATAAATCACAACTAAATACGTGTATCTGAAGAGTAGGAGTCCAAAAGAAACTTCTTCCAGAGGTTTTCGGGGTAATTTAGAATGTAAAATTATTTCACTTGGTGACTTCGAATTTAAACTTACTGTACCTGGAAATTTGAGAGGAAGGAATATTTTGGATCTGGAGGACCCAGATTTAAATCATCTTAGAAGGAACTACCTATTGCACAACTGGGTGATTCTAGGTCGGCTCTGTGATCCAAAACGCTGATTCCTCACTGAAGAGGTCAGAGATCATTCTTTCATGGACCATTCGTAACAAGACAAGACGCTGGAGAGAGAGGGGTGTTCGGCTCTCCAAGGAAGCGGTCCCAGGGAGTGGATTTTGGCACCATAGGATCTGGACTCAGTTGCTGATTCTACCCCTTAATGGCTGAGGAATAAAAGCTACTTTCTGTGAGTCTTAGACTCTCTTTATTTTAAGTGACGGCAAGAACAGATATTATCTTGCGGTGTTTCTGTTTTGTGTGCACGTCTCACTTGTGAGAAGTGAGGTCATGTATATGACAGTGCTTTGCAAACCAGCAGTCACTGCACAGGGCCTGTCATTGTTATTATTGTTCAGTGGGAGCTGTAGGCTCAGCAGGTTCTCTTGACCTCCAAAAAAATGCCACTTAGTCATGTGTACAAGATTCGGTCTCTGAGGTGTGAAGTTATATTTTGTCGGTTTCTTCCCAGTCTGGGACTTTCTCCGCTTTGAGCTTTGATCGCTGTCTAGCACATTCGCTTTTATATTCAGAGGGTGCCGTGCTTCGAGAAAGTCAAGAGGCTTTGCGGACAATTATTCACTCGTTCTTGCATTTGAAGAGCGAAGGAAGAAGAAAACTCTTTTGGAGGCCAGCAAAATGGAGACAAGCAGGATCCAGAAAGCCAGGCTGATTGCTCACCTGTGCTTTGGCTTGCATTTCTCCGAGTCTGCAAAGGGGGGCTTTGTGCCCTCTTCTGTAGCCTGCTCCCATTTCTACCAAAATCTAGGTCAGGGTTTCACCTAAGGTATGTGGGAAGGAGAGGGGTTCTTACAGAAGATTTTGGTAGAATGAGAGCTTTAATCATACCGTAGCAAGGTTGGCCATTCAATGCAAGGCCTTGGCAATGACCCCAGCGGCTCATCTACATGGCTGCACCACATTACCTCACAGCGTAAGTCCGTTGGCTCAGATCCTTGGATACCATGAGGCCCACTCTGGTCTCCAAGAGACTTCCCGTCAGCCCTATGAGTCAAAAAGTTTAAGAGTTTCTCCGAGAAGCTCCTCGTGAGACCGAATTCACTCAACACTTCATTATTTCTTGTGTTGTGCAGATTTAGGTGGGTTCCTATTTGGATCCTCAGTCACCTGCCCAAGCTTTCTCAAGTTACAAAAGTATCCAACCTCCACGAGATGCTTTTGACTGTGCCTTTCCACTGGGCACTGGGGTGACCGGAAGACCTTCCGAAAACATGGATGCTTTGCCTCCAACTTCAAGCTTTCTGATTAGTGTGTGAGGCCCATAAACAAATTGGTGGGAAAGCGTTTCCTGCAAAAGGCTCATCAAAATCTGGCGTGTGTGCACGCGCGTGTGTGTGTGTGTGTGTGTGTGTTCCAAAAATAGAACTGGTGCCTTTAAAGAAACACAAAATTCAGAAAGGGCAAGACACAGGAGGACGCAAATACTTCCTATAAATGCGGGGTTGTGTTTTTCCATAAACATTTACTTTTGCTCTTTTCTGATGTCCTTTGACCTTGTCTCTCATCCACCAAGTGGCTAGAAGTACAGGCTCCCCCAGGGACCCCAGTGGCCAGGGGAACAAGCAGGGGTTCTGTCCCTGCCAATGTCAGGGCCTCTGGATGTCATGCACGCTCTCTTGGCTGTTCCTCTTCCTGGTCTCGGAAATGAACACATTACTTGACCTTATGTAAATTACAGAATAATGGGAGGGCAGCAGATGACTTGTAACCTACATGCAATCAGGAGCCACACTGCCCGTAAACTGTCAGATGCAATTCGCTCAAAATGCCTATTACTGGCGGTAAAGAAACTTCCTTAGAATTCTTACTACCTCGGACTTTGGGAGAGAGCACCCCAGTTACTTCCAAGAAAGCACCAGCCCAAGTCTGGTAGAAGGCTTGCGCTGAAGCTTTGGGAAAATGGAAGGTTTTCACATGGCAGCATTTCAAAACCTGCGACAAGAGAAAGTGGATTCCCACGTGCTCCCAAGTCCCGAGGATCATCCTTTTCCAGAAATTCCTCGCCGGTCTCCACGGTCGCGTTTCTCTGCCTCTGTCTTATCCTTCCCGATCACTCCTCCTGCCTTCCCACTGCCATCACGCACAGATGACTGTTAACCCCTTGTGCACAGACGTCCAGCTAGCAGGGCTGACCTCATCTTCCTCCCCAACAGGGCCATCTACTGCCGAGGAACGTTATACCGCTGGCCAGGAGGTAAGAGGGGTTACCACCAGTTACGGTTTCTAACAACACTGTTCCCTCTTCCATCACCCCGTATTGGAAAACTGTATTTTTAGCAAGAGAAGAGTCTTCAGTGAGTTCTTCTTGGAGTAACACCTGACGTGGAACACACGCTTCCTCAGAAATTGTCATCAGTTCCTCTTCTACACATCCAAGCCTCGTTGAAGAGCCGCAGAACCTTGCAACATCCCGAAGTGCCTCGTCTTGGCAGGTTTACACAGCCGATCACGGTCCATGCTGACAGGAGAAAGGCAGGCGTTGGCAGAGGGCCTTCTGGAGCCACTCTCTCTTCTCATTTTTTTTTTCTTGCCATCTATTGTCTGCAGAGCAGCGGAAGCGATCTTTAAAAAAAAAAAAAACTCAAATGGGGGGCACCTGGGTGGCTCAGTCCATTGAGCGTCCGACTTTGGCTTAGGTCACGATCTCGCGGTTCGTGGGTTCGAGCCCCGCGTCGGGCTCTGTGCTGACAGCTCAGAGCCTGGAGACTGTTTCCGATTCTGTCTCCCTCTCTCTCTCTGCCTCTCCCCCACTCGCACTCTGTCTCCGTCTCAAAAATAAATAAACAATAAAAAAACCCCTCAAATCAAACCATGTCATTGCCTTGCTTAAAATTCTTCAGTGGTTCCCATGTACTTACTTATCTCTCTCCAGTCTTACTACCCTCCAGCTGTGATGCCTCCTCAGCCCCCAAACACACCAGGATCTTTCCCCCATCGGTCTCTTTGCCTTCACGCACCCCCTTCCCCGCTGCCTGGAACTGAGCTGCCTCTGTTGCCTCTGTTCTTGGCACAGCCAGATGCTGCCCACCCTGCCCAACTCAGCGTCAGTGTCACTCCCCCCCCCCCGAAGTCCTTCTCTGACGACCCTCTCCTCACCATGCCCCTGCATTCTCCCCTGGGGCCTCCTTCCCCCCGTTCACACCACTTGCCACAATCTGTTATTATTTTATTTCTCGTTGGATTGCTTGGTACTTTCCTGTCTACCCCGCAAGCTCAGGAATCGGCAGACTTCTCCTGCAAACAGTCAGATAGTAAATATTTCAGGTTTGTGCCATACGATTTCTTCTGGGACAAGTCAATTCTGCTGCTGTGGTGCAGAAGCCACCGTAGATAATACACGAGTCAGCGCGATGCATTCCAATAAAACTTTCTTGAAGGACACCACACCTGAGTTTTGTTTACTTTGCATGTGTCATAGAATATTCTTCGTTTGATTTCCATTACATTTTAAATCGTTTTGTTTGTTTTTGAGATAGAGGGAGAGCAAGGGAGGGGCAGAGAGACAGGGAGAGACAGAATCCCAGCCCCAGAACAAGGGCTCAGTCTCACAAACCATCAAGATCGTGACCTGAACCGAAATCAAGAGTAGGACGCTCAACCGACTGAGCCACCCAGGAACCCCTCTATTACATCTGAAAACGTAAAAACCTTTCTTCGTGCAAAAACAGATGGCAGACTAGATTTGGAATCATGGGCAGTAGTTTCCTGTCCCCTCACGAGGCCAGGAATGAAGTTGATTTTCTTCCCTCTTGAATCACTAACACCTACCCCAATTCCCGACACATAATGGGTGTTCAAGAAATACATATTAAACGAATGGGACAATGATGTCAAGATCGAGGCAAAAGACTTATGGACTGGTAGGCAGTCCATGAGGAGAAACAAAGACAACAGTACAAATATGAACAAAGAAAACCGTCTGGGGAAAAATGAATATAGACCACTAAATATTGTGCCAAAATGCCTATGCGCAATGTATTAGCCAGGAGGGCTCTTCCAGAGAAACAGAACCAATAGGAGGTTATATACATATAATATATATATAGTAATATAATATTATGTATATACATATACTGACATATATAATAATATATATAATATAAAATAATATAATATTATGTATATACATGTACAGACATATGTAATATATAATATATAATAATATAATATTATGTATATGCATATACTGACATATATAATAATATATCATATACAATATAATATATATATTATATACAATAATATAATATATACATATACATACATATATAATAATATATATTATATATAATAATATAATATTATGTATATACATATACAGACATACATAATAATATATATTATACATAATATAATATTATATATATTGTATACAATAATATAATATTATATGTATACATATACATACATATATAATATATATTATATATAATAATATAATATTATGTATATGCATATACATACGTATATAAGAATACATATTATATATACATTATATTATATTACTACACTATATAATCTATTATATACAGTACATTTTATAATAGTAGATATTACACATGTATTTATATGTACATATATGTAACTCATATGAAATTTGTGTGTACATATATGAATTCGTATATGATATTCATATAACTATACACATATAATTAATTTATATAATAATATTTATTACATATACATAGATTTATTACAGGAATTGTCTCATGTGGTTTTGGAGGTCAGGAAGTCCCACAGTCTGCTGTCTGCAGGCTGTAGAACCAGGAAAGCCTGTAGTATAATTTGACCTGAGACCAAAGGCCTGAGTCTCAGGGGGTTGATGGTGCAAATCCCCATCTGTCTGGAAGCCTGAGGACCACGGGCCCCCAAGTCCGAGGGCCAGAAAACACGGACGTCTCAGCTCCAGCAGAGAAAGCGAATTCACCCTTCCTCTGCCTTTTTGTTCTATTCAGGCCCTCGGTGTGTCAGATGATGCCCACCTGCATTGGTGAAGACACTCTCCTTGACTCAGTCTACCGATCACTAATTCTAATGCTAATCTCTCCCAGAGACACCCACACGGACGCACCCAGAAATAATGTCTCACCTGCTATCCGGGCACCCTTTCGCCCAGTCAAGGTGACACATAAAATCAGCCATCACGCCCAAATACACACTCTCCGATTCAAAGGACACGCAGTAAGATCCCAGGCGGTCCAGGCACACGCAAGGGGATGCAGTGGGTTTTATTACGTTTATGATTTTGGGACTGGAATATACTTGGTTTGTCAATGATGAAGGAAGCTCGTGGGATATATGACCCAGTGGGTCCTTTACAATTTGGGCAGTCTTAGTTACGTGAGAAAAATCTTAACGCTTGGCCATTAAAAGATAATAATTCAAGTTTGTTTAATAGACTGATTCCAAAAATGTGAACAATTTAAGATTTGCTTCCCAAAACAACCGTCCCCGTTGTAATTCAAGCAGCGGTAAGAATAGTCTCATCAGTGCTCCTTGGCAGAATTGTGTCTATGTGGGTGCATGTCTTATCCTGACTAATTTAATGGGCCAAAAAACCGAATTTCTGTTACTTTGTTTTCAAGTGGAATTTTTGGTCAAGTTTTGATCATTATCTATATCCATCATGTTCTTGGCCCATCTGTCTCCTGGGCTTTTCCGGTTAATTTGTATGAGGCTTTTATATTTTTAATATTTAAGGAGAACATTTAATTTCCTGACCTCATGTTATGATGGTGGGGGGGGGGGGATGTTCTCTAAAGAAAAGATTCTTCAAGTCCTTCTTTGAAATCCTTCAAGTCTGGGGACGAATATGGAAAGGGGTAGGGGAGCAGTGTCTTGGAACTTGAAAAGGAAAAATGGTATCTTTACTTTTTTTTAATCTGTCCCTTGAAATTAGGATTCTTTCCACTCGAAATGTAAGCAAACAGCCACGTTCATATTAACGGTATATATTGCACTTGGCTGCCAATAAAAACCACAGGTATTTTTACATCATATTTCACATATCAAAATATGATACGCTCATCACTACATCAAAATCACAGCGGTTATCAGATCTGTCACCAGATCATGGTATTCAGTGGGCTAATTAAGAAGAATGTATTTTACTAGACTGCGAAGTTTTCAAAATATTTTTTATAACTGAATTTCAGCACAGTTGCTTCCCTTTGCCATAAATCGAATCCGTTTAAAAACATTCTGGAAGGGGCACTTGGGTGGCTCTGTCAGTTAAGCCTCTAACTCTTGATTTCGGCTCAGGTCTTGAGCTCACGGTTTGTGAGATCGATCCCCACGACCGGCTCTGCGTTGACCGTCCAGAGCCTGTTTGGGATTCTCTTCCCCTCTCTTTGCCTCTCTCTCTGTGTCTCTCTCAAAAACAAGTAAACATTTAAAAAATATTCTTTTTAAAGAAATTGTTTTATGTTTACTTGTTTTTGAGAGAGAGAGGACAGAGCATGAGGGGAGAGGGGCAGAGAGAGAGGGAGACACAGACTCCGAAGCAGGTTCCAGGCTCTGAGCTGTCAGCACAGAGCCCGACGCGGGGCTCGAACCCACAAACCTTGAGATCGTGACCGAGCCGAAGTCACGGTCCGCGTCAGAGGACTCCTTGATTTGAGCTGCAATCAGAGCGATGCGGCCATCCGGGGGCTGTCGGGCTTCTTAGCTTGGGGACACGCTGCACAAACACATAATGTCTGCTTACGGTGTCGTGGGCGGGCGAGACCCAGGAGGATCCGCTCAGAATCGGGGGCCGGGAAGAGTCTGGGCAGGCCCAGCCCTGCTCCGACTTTGCCCCTTACCAGGAGTCTGCCGCCAGCTCGGGTCCCTCATCCACCTGCTGCCGCAGGGCTCACGTCGGCGGGCGGACGGTGGAGGCCGGTAGGGCTGCCTGCGGCCCTTCGTGCTGCAGGGGCACCGCTCATGAGGAGCCTGCTGGAACCGTAATGCCCGCTCCATCTGTCAGGTGCCCGAGAAGGAACCAGAGCCAGAGTCTCCCCCGCATCCCACCCCACCCCCATCTCCCTCCACGCATCTGACTCACATCCCATGCAAGCCCTGGTCGCACCGGCCTTCTAGTGTCCCACACACCGACAACAGTCCCAGTATCTGCCACCAAGGCGGCTGTCAGAGTCCCCGCCCGGCCTTCCTCTGCGAGTGTCGTCCGGGCCCGGCCCGTTGTCTGGGCGTCTGGCCAGCCCCAGCCATGGAAACTCATGACTCCTTTGTGCTCTGTATTCATCAAATGACCTCCATTCAGCCTCGGCGGCTTCCTTTCATCCACTTCTAACTTCTGATGTTCGCGTTGGTGTCTGTCACCCCGGGTTTGTCTTCCGAGGGCTCTCAGGGCGCGTGCCCCCAAGCAGAGAAGGGCCTCGAAGTCTGGGGAGCATCTGGCCAGCTACGGAATATTCCTGAAAACAAATTCAGGGCAGCGCCCCGCCCCGGGATCTTGGAAGGGGGAGCTCGGAGGAGGGCACACGACCCCCTCTGGCTCTCCCCGGGGTTTGTAGGTACACCCCACCTGGAGGTTGGGAAGGAAGGCCGGCCTCTCTGAAAGCATTTCTCCATCCGGTCGGTTCTTGTCCGGCCTGTGCAGCTCTTGGGGACACCAACCAGAGCTTGAACGCTCCTTGGGACACCTGGACGGCTCAGTCAGTTAAGCAGCTGACTCTTGACTTCGGCTCCGGTCATGATCTCACGGTTCGTGGGTTCGAGCCCAGCACCGGGCTCTGTACTGACAGCACAGAGCCTGCCTGGGATTCCCTCTTCCTTGTTCTCTGGCCCTCCCTCCCCCCCCCCAACCCCTCAAAATCAATAAACAAACTTTAGGAACTAAACGCTCCTTTATCCGAACAAGGATTTCGAGAGAAGCACCTTGTCCCTGCCGTGGAAACATGCACGGGACAACCAGGGTCTGGGAGCAGAGTTTCAGCATGAAACGTGTCTTCTCTTCCAGGTGCTTGCTGAGGGCAGGCCCTGCCTCCGCTGAGTGCTCAGCTTCTAACATAGCCTTGGCATTCAGAAGGCTTAGAAACGTGACCAGGGATCATACGTTTGACTATGACCTCCTTGGCACTCTAGAACCTGTCCTGGGTACTAGCTTGTAGAAGTCACACTGGCTAGACTTGAAGTTCAGTTAGAAAGACTAGAGGGGCGCCTGGGTGGCTCGGTCGGTTAAGCATCCAACTCTTGCTATCGGCTCAGATCTCACGGTTCGTGGGTTTGAGCCCCGCCTCCGGCTCTGTGCTGGCAGCGTGGAGCTTGCTGGGGATTCTCTCTCTCCCTCTTCCCACCCTCCCCCCTCAAAACAAATACGTTAATTAAAAAAATAAAGTAGAAGAACTGGGAAGAATGGCCTAGAAACCACGTGTTTTGATGGACTCTCGAAGTCTGCTTTAACCCAGAGTGATCCAGTGTGGGAAAAGAGAATATTAAGTGAAGCATGTTTAAGTTGTTTTCACGTATTTGAGGATGGCCAAAGGGAGGGAGAACGATCTTATTTTAGATAGTTCTACATGGAATTGTATACAAAAAACAAACAAACAAACAAACAAAAAACAACAGCCAAGGAGGCAGTGTCATTAATTCTACCTGAGTAGTTTGGCAAGGACTGGAAAGTTGAGACGACACCACAGAGCAGGGCTTTCAGAGAGACAGGCCTTCTGTGTGCAGGCACGCCCTCCCCCGTATACGGAAAGCGCCAACATGACAAACGCACAGCCATTACAGGCCAGTTGGGTCAAGCAGCAAAATGACCCACGCAGCAAAAATATGCAGCGGTGGCATGAAGAGATGGGACCCTGTAAGTAATAAAGGAAAGGACTTCCCAAACGAGTCCCCGCCAAAGAGAGACCAGGACTTCTGGGAAACCTTACACCTGTTGCGGAGACGAGAGCCATCTTGCTCCAGGTTCTCTAAGGACTGGGTCCTCATTCTCCCCTCCTATCACCCATTCTCCCTGAGGAGACTTGATGGGAGTCCAAACCTTTGGCTTTTCCATGCGAACGGCCCTATAATGGCCGAGGGGAGGGAGGAGAGGAGGGGGCATCTGAAAAGAGATTCTAAGTGGGAAGCGGAACCTAAAATATTCCCCAGGGTATTCCACACCAACACCCACGAGGTCAGGCGGGTCTGGCTTTCACCACCTCTTTGTTAACTTGCTTAGGGATTTTCGTTGCTGTTTTTACTCTCTTTCGCACCTTAGTGGGGCCTCTAAGGAAACCATCTGAACCATCCAACCTCACGTGTAATTAGGGAGCACCTATTGCCCAGACTGTCTTCCACGTTTTACTTGTCCTTCTCTGTCCATCCCTTACTCGTTCAACAAGTCTTCACCGAACACACAGTGTGTGTCACCCACTGCTTGAGAAAAAGCGACCGGACACTGAACAAAACAAGACAACCCCCCCCCCATCCCTATGGGATTCTCTTCGACGCCCCCTCCCAAGCCCAAGCCCCGAGTGCCAGACAGAACATACCTGGAGACTAAGGATCCTTCCTTGAAAACCAGCATGCTCTAAATGGATTCGCTTCTTGATTTGCCCACTCTGAATAAGGCTTTAACTGTAATTCTCAGTTGGAGCCCAACAGGCCCACAAAGCTATTTATAACTATATCTGAAGGGTATTTTAGCCGAGGACTTTATGGAAATAGCAATTGAGGATGGTTGAACATCTTGATATCGCGTTACAATTTATAGAAAATTAAAGAAAACTCTGCTCCCAAACTGCTCTAATTTCCTAGTTTCAGCGTCCTCGTCAGTCTGTTTCTAAAGATAACTTCTTCTCCCTCAACTCTACCGATGCCGGGCTGCGCAGAATGGCCGGGCAGAAATGACTTTGTCTGACAGCCGCCTGTCTCTTTCTGGGACTCTGGTGACTCTCTTAACTTCACTGTGCCTCAGTTTCTTATTGTAAGATCACCTAATGATAGTAACTCCCTCATAATATGACAGTGATGCTCGAATGAGTTCAACCCGCAAAGTGCTTTAGAAAGGAGACAAGTTTAATAGGTGTGCCAGCTAACATTCACTGTTGCTGTTGTCCCTTCACCCCTGCCTTGTCCCAAGGTTTTATTATTTCAGATCCAAAGGCTACAAAGTGTAGTGTCTTGCCTCTAGTAGATACCCAATACATAACACCTCCAATTAATTAACACATCGGTAGAGGAAACGTGAGTCCCGTCCTCAAGAAATTCGCAATGAGTAGAAGACGCAGAGACATACACAAGCCACAACAGTCAGAGCCCATCTGTAGAAGTTCACACCACAACGGTATGACACATTAAGGCACATGATTAATTCTTCCTGGCAAGATTGAAGAAGGTTCCACCAAGAAGAGTTGATAGTGAGATCAGACAATACGATCGAAATGGATCGAGTTCCAGGTGTTGGTGAATCATTTAGAGATAAAATTGCTCGTGCAGAAAAACAGAAATCATAGACTTGGAGCTCAGCGAGGTCGGTCAGAGCTATAGACACAGACGTAAGAGCCGTCACACAAAGGTGATCAGTGAGACCAAGAATGGGAAAGGACAACCCTTTGTAAAAACGATCATGGAGGGAGAGCACCTTGACATTGTCAAAAGGCTGCAACGTGGGACTTGGTAGCTGGTGGAGGTGCTGGCATTCATTAGAACGCTGACGGGAAGTCATGGGGTTTGTTGGTAAAGAATATCTCGTGATCTCTGAAAGTTATTTCTGTACACGGTTGGGCAGAGAACGTAGTGGAGTTGGGGGGAAAATGTATGTGAATGGGTGGAGAAAATTGGTGCACGTGACTCTACATGGCGCTCCACATGGGGCGGAAAGACGCCAACAGAACACAGAGCCCATAAGCAAGCGTTTTATAACGAATAGCCATGACCCATTTGGGCATGACATAGGTCATAACGCAGCAGTAAGTGGCTCGGGAAGAAGGAAGCTAATCAAGTCTCTGGGTATGATTTTCAGGTTATAGAAAATACAGGAGACTGAGGACCTCGTTAGACAGCACCAAGAAGCAGTAATCAGAAAATTTCAGACTCTGGGACATCTTATGGAACGGACCCGCTTTCCTCAACAAGTCAATAGCATGACAGGAAATAAAAGGGGGCTGGGAAAATGTTCTTGATTAGACAAAAATGAAGTGACGTAGAAATCAAACATAATACGTAAGCCCTATTTGAATCCGAACTTAAACAAACCAACCGCAAAAAGACATTTTCAAGACAATGATGAAGAAAAAGAAAAACTCTGATACAGTGGGGCAGAAAGCTACAATTGTTGAATCTGGGTGTGGGGACAAATTGCTTTGGCCTTGTTTTCATCACATACAAGGGTATTTTATTCTGCCCACTTTTGTATATGTTTAAAAGCCGTAATAATAGAAGTTTAAAACAAAAGTATGAAAAGAGACGAAAAGGCGGAGGGACCACAGTCCAGAAAAGAAGCAAAGAGAACGGTTTGGGGCCACAGGAAGGGGTTTTGTCTTTTGGCACAGGTGAAAATCACCAAAGGACAGACGCAAAGACTGTCCTTCAGGATGGAGGAAGGGAAAGTGAGGGAAAATGAGGAAGGGCTTGTTTGGGGACCTCAGAATTCTCAGCAAAGGAAGGGACGAACTTGGCTCCCCACGATGGAAGAAACAGGGCCTTGGGATCGGGGCTTGAGGAGGGAGAGACCATTGGACTCCGCCTTTCTTGATGGCAGAGAGAACAAAGCATGGCAGAAAATCACTACATAGCCAACACCGAGGGCCTCAGAGAAGCTCACCTGCAGGGTTTTATGAGAAACCCTGGTCAGAAATTCTGATATCTCACCAAATAGGAGACGGCCATATTGTTTCTAGGGATTTCAATGCCTCGCATAAAGAGGTGAACTTTTGGGGGACTTTGGAACTCCGTCTGGACCAGTTAGAGGTAGATGGCTTACTGTTTGTTCATATATTTGTTTTTACGATAAGGAGATTTTTGTTATCTCTTGGATGAGGCGAGAGTGCTGCCTATGGCACTTCATTAGTCTCCAAAGACCCCACTCCTCGTCCCGGCCACACTTGCACCATAATATGAGGCACCCAGCCACATCCTTGATATAGACAAGTCTTCTCAGCACAGATCCAGTGCGGACCAGCTCACTGACACATTTCGCCCCAGTAGAATTGCACCTAGTAGAATTGATAGAAATATTTCTTCATGTTGTTGCATGAAGGCCAAGCCCCCTTGGTGCCGTGGGCGACGTTTTCCATCCCTATTTTTCTCAGGGCCCTTTGGATTCTTTCCCCCTCCCAGCCAGACTCTTTAAAACCCCACCGCAATCCCCTGCCACGAGCCCCCCGAATCCAGAGAGATGACGCCCCAAATACTAGATGTGAATTTCTTCACAATCTTGAGTGAGCCTAGAGTGGCCTTCGCGACTCAGAGAAATGAGCAAGTCAATCTTAGTTATGCTGAAGGAGGATTCTGTGTAGGGGAGTGGGGGAGAGACAGACTGTTTCCTCCTCGGGGAAGAAGGGCACACAGAACAGCAAATTAGAAACACCCTGGGTGTCCCCTGGATTCCGAGGGAGTAATCTAACTTACACGAGAGAGAAGAAATAGTGCCCCTCGCATGATATGGGATCTTTCTAAGACTTTCCATCGCGCCTGCCACGTAGCGAGTGCTCAAAAATACTAGTCCTCGGGGCGCCTGGGTGGCTCGGTCGGTTAAGCATCAGACTTCGGCTCAGGTCATGATCTCACGGTCCGTGAGTCCGAGCCCCGCGTCGGGCTCTGTGCTGACGGCTCGGAGCCTGGAGACTGTTTCAGATTCTGTGTCTCCCTCTCTCTCTGCCCCTCCCCTGTTCATGCTCTGTCTCTCTCTGTCTCAAAAATAAATAAACGTTAAAAAAAAATTAAAAACAAAAAAAAACCAAAAAAACAAAAATACTAGTCCTCTTGTAAAATGACTTTGGTGAATCAAAGAGGGGCATGCGTGAAGCTTCTGTTTCTTGGTTTAGGTTCTGGTTACACAGGTGTCTTCAACTCATAAACATTCATTGAGTTGTGTACATACAATGTCTGTGCTTTTCCCCACATAGGTTATCCCTGAATTAAAAGCCACTCATTTTTCTTGTTAACGTTGCCTGTCACAAGTGAGTGATCTACTCATTAAACTAGGGCCACCTCTCCTCGAGTTAACTGAAGCCCTTACCTGAAGGATTTAAAGTTTATATTTTTTCAAAGATTCAATAATTTGAAAATCCCTTCCAATCTTTGTCCTGGGTTTCTTTAGCAAGTAAGTGCAGGAGGAAAGGCAAGAAAGGAGGAATCCTAGAACAGTATCCTACAGTCTACCTTTATAAGACATCATAACTTTAATTATATAATTACCTGGGAAATGTGTGTGACTGTTTTCATAATGTCTGTCTCTCCTGCCGGATTGCTGGAGTGCGTGTGTCATGAGACCCAGGAGCATTTTCTCCCTTTCATTAATTATATGGCCAGTGCCTAGTGAGGGGCCGAGCACATAGTAGATGTTCAATAAACACTTGTTGAATGAGTGGACAAATGAATTTGAAATCCAGCCTTAGTTTTAGTTGGGTAAAAAGCTAGGGGATACTTTGCACAAACCATGGGGTCAACCTAAATCTGTGCCCCCCACTACCATAAAAAAATAAATGAGAACACAGAAAAAAAAAAGTTCCAGGTGCTCTGACATTCCTTTTTGTGCCAAGTTTTGAAAATAAAACGTCAGATTGCTTTGTCCTTATTTTTATCACACACAATGTTTCACCTTAGTAGCACAGTGGGTACGTTGGTTTCCCTTATTTTAAGCGTATTAGTGAATCTTCACATTTATATGTAATAATCCTTCAAGATAAGGTCGCAAAGGACCCAAGGGAAGAAGGAATGAAAAACAAAAGTCAAGGCTGACTTTTTAATAACAAGACGTGGCCTAGGCCAGGGAAAGAGAAAGTACCTGGTAAGCACTAAAGAAAAAGAAGAGAGATTATGTCAAAGATGCAGAAGCAGGGATGAAGAAGACATTTTCACAAGAATTTAAAAGAACTGAGAGAAAAATTATGCCTTTAGCGGCCCGGACATGGGAAAGGGAGGTGAGGGGCGAGGGCACCCATTTAAAAAGACATGTCCAAGTCTGGCCAAAGGCAAGGCTCGAGGCAGAGAAGGTCTGAGCATCTACTCAGTGCTCTCAATCTCTTCTTTCTCCAGCTCAGGGCATCCCACAGGTGTCCTTACTCACCACCAAATGCCCACTGTCCCCGACTGGCTGTCTGCCCTGATCTCCCCGCAGAGTCGTCTTCCCATCTCCCTCCTCCCCAGGTGTCATCTCTGACTCCTGGATTGTTTCTCCTTTCAGTTATCTATCCTATGTCTACGCAAGGATCCAAGGTCTTTTCTCCACTTAAAAATTCCTTTCATAACTTTAAAAAACAAAAATCACAACTTTATTGAGATAATTTACGTACCAAGCAATGTACCCACTTAAACTGTACAATTCAAGAGCTTTTAGTATAATTCACAGAGGTGTGCAAACACCACCATCAATTTTAGAACATTTTCATCATCTCAAAAAGAAAACCTGTGGGGCGCCTGGGTGGCTCAGTCGGTTGAGGTCCGACTTCGGCTCAGGTCACGATCTCGCAGTCCGTGAGTTCGAGCCCCGTGTCGGGCTCTGGGCTGATGGCTCAGAGCCTGGAGCCTGCTTCCGATTCTGTGTCTCCCTCTCTCTCTGCCCCTCCCCCGTTCATGCTCTGTCTCTCTCTGTCTCAAAAATAAATAAACGTTAAAAAAATTAAAAACAAAAACAAAAAAAGAAAACCTGTGGTAGTAACCTCCCCCTTTCTCCCCAACTCCCAGGTGAGGCAGCCACTGATCTGTTTCCTGTCACTATAGATTGGCCTCTTCTGGACATTTCACATGAATGGAATCCTCTGATATGTGGTCCTTTCTGGCTGGCTTCCTTCACTTAGTGTGATGTTTTCAAGGCTCCTCCGTGATGTGGCCTATGTCAGTACTTGCTTCCTTTTTATTGTCAAATAATATCCCATCGAATGGCTCCACCATCGGATGGACATAGCATCTATTTCCCCTTTTTGGCTCTCATGAATAATGTTGCTCTGAGCATTAGGTGCTAAGCATAACGTGCTAAGAACGTTACGTTCTTGCATAGGATGGGAGAACCAGAAGGAAATTTAGCGGTCATCTGGCTGAGTCTCCTTTCAGCTCAGGGGTCACATGGCACGGCCAGACGAAGATGTAGGAAGGCTAGGAGAGCAGAAGCCAGAACCCAACTTTCTGCACCAGCATCGTCAAAAGTAACTCTTGAATTGATCACTTGGTGAATTCGGTCATAGGCCACCATTACTTCAGCTCTAAATGGCTTATTTCATTTTCTGCTGAAGTCCTCAGCTGAACGTCACTGAAACAGATGACTTTCTTCTGGTACTGTGAATATCTCTAGAAGAAGGCTACTCCCGCAGACTTCCTCAGATTCCGACGCGTTCACTCAAATCCAGCATCTAATAAGAATGTCTTTCTACCCTTAACTACAGGGGCCGCGAGTATTATTCCTTTGATCAACCTGACGCTATTCTCTCTGTTTCTTTACACTTTTGTGCAGTTTTGCGTCGCCTTAGGCCGCTAACATGAGACGCTTTATTTCTCCACTTCGAGAAATCCAAACCTTGCTGTTATCAGTTAGTCTTCGGATCCTGTGTTCATCTGTACCGGCCCAAGTTTTCCCTGTTTTACAGTGATCTGTTGGCTGGTGTAAGTCTGGGATCTTACCTTACCTTTTCAGGTAAAAAACCTGACTCTTAAACCTAAACTTTCTCCAACGTCCCTTGCCCAGTAGGTGGTTTGGGCTCCGTGATTCTCTAAGGCTACGGTCTTCAAACTGGAGTATGCATTCACATACGTAAAACGTACCAGGGCGTGCATATAGGGTGTAGTTTCAACAGAATCAATTTCCAGATCCTCAACTTCTGTCTGAACTCTTTCCTCATTGATATGGGTGAGACCATGGCTGTTCGTGCTGCTTCCCTTGACCACTAATCGTGCTGGTTTAACTTAATGAAAGAAAAACTCATCTCCTGCCATTCTAAACTTACTTCGACACATTACTCCAGAGTGAGGGAAAGAACAGAAAAGAGAAGAAAAGAAAGAAAAGAAAAGAAAAGAGAAGAAAAGAAAAGAAAGAGAAGAGAGGAGAGGAGAGGAGAGGAGAGGAGAGGAGAGGAGAAGAGAAGAGAAGAGAAGAGAAGAGAAGAGAAGAGAAGAAACCCAAGACACCAGATAATGTCACAATCCTAAATTCATGTGTGTGACACAGAAGTGTCTCTAACGACGTAGGGAAAAGAATCCACAAATCAGGTTGTTTCCAATTCTTTTCTTTCTACAGAATTGAAAGTGCTAGTTGATGGATCATTAAGAATCAGTTTTGATGAGTAGTAACTACTCACTACTACTGATATAACCCCCTTTTTAGCTCTATTTACTTATACAAATGATGTTTCTCAGTACTTACAAAAAATAGGAATACTAGCTAACACTAAGTACCATGCATCCAAGAAGACATAAACAAATTGAAAAAGCATAACTTCGTGCATTTGTATATGCATTTATAGTAAAATTTTAACTGTGTTGAACATGTTTCAAAATTTGTGACATATTTATGTTGTTTTAACCAACTGAATGATAAAGAATGATAAAAGTTCATTTTAAATTAAATGAACACCCCAAATCTTACGCTAGTACATAAAGCAAAACTTTTAAATATCTTTTAAGCGATAGAATTATGACAGAATTATCAAAATACTTCAACCTATAAAATTAGTTTACATCTAGATAAAATTGTGGGGGGGTCAGTAAAGTAAAGATGGTTTTTTTTAGTTTATTTATTTGTTTTAAGAAAGAGAGAGATCGAAAGTGAGCAGGGGAGGGGCAGAGAGAAAGGGAGAGAGAGACAATCCCAAGAAGGCTCCACACTGTCAGCACAGAGCCCGATGTGGGGCTTGAACTCATGAACTGTGAGATCATGACCTGAGCCGTGACCAAGAGTTAACCAACTGAGCCACCCAGGTGCCCCAAAAATGTTATTTTAAAGAGAAAAGAACAATGTGAAACTTCTGACCGTTTAAAAAGAACTTCATGTGATTTTTGGATATTTAATCATATAATATTAAAAGGCAAAAAGGATATCGTGAGAAGAATGATATCCTAATTTGGTATTTCCCAAAATTTTCTTTATTTAAAACATGCTTGGGGCACCTGGGTGGCTCAGTCGGTTGAGTGTCCGAGTTGGGCTCAGGTCACGATCTTGCGGTTTGTGGGTTCGAGCCCCGCGTCGGGCTCTGTGCTGACAGCTTGGAGCCCGGGGCCTGCTTCGGATTCTGTGTCTCCCTCTCTCTCTGCCCCTCTCCCACTCACGCTCTGTCTCTCTCTCTCAAAAATAAATAAACACTAAAAAAAAAATGTTAAACATAAACATGTTTTACTTCATTGAGGATAGTCATTAATAGCGACTTTGAAATTGTCTGTTAGTCCCAATATCTGTCTGGCCTTCAGGTCTGATCTGCTTCAAGTTCTTTTCTCTTGGGACTGTGTTTCATTCGTGTGAATTCTATGCCGGACGTTACGCATGTTATACTGTGGAAAACCTGACTGTTGTTATTTTTGTCCAAAGAGAAAATTTCCTCTGCTTAGCAGATCGTTTCCTTGGCTTGGCTTGAACCGCAAACTCTGTTTTCTACATGGAACCTCTCGTCTCTTTTCAGATCGTTTTTGTCTTCGGCTGGCTGCTTCGAGCCTCTTCTGCCAAAATGCAGCTCAGGAGTCCGTGAGGGATGTGGGTTATAGCATCTGGGGGTCTCCTCTCCGGTTCTCTGCCTTCCGGAAACAGTGGTTCTTGCCGCTTTCTCTGGTATTTAGTTTCCTCACTTTTTTCTCACTCTCCAGGCCTGAAAAATGGCAAGTTTTGTCATACGATGCTGCTGTCCCGGGCGGGACCTTATTTGTGTAATCTAGCCTTCCCTCCCCACTTCTGCTTAGTCTCTTGTACCTTCAGATAATGCTTAAGAAACAAACTGGGTTTGTTTGTCAGCCATTTGACCTGACTCTTGCGAGAGCCTCCGTGACCACCAGCGCTGCCCAGATTCTGATCATTCATGCAGCTGAAACCTGATGGTGTCTCGTCTCCAGCCTGTGCCAAGTGCCTCTTGCCTCCGTGCTGTTGGCCACGAGGTACGGGACGCTGTAGGACCCAACATGGAGCCCACATAAGCCTGACCCAGAGTTTGAGGATGTTGAGACTCTGTGGGCAGAACTTTGACAGACGGGAGTTGGAAACCAGTGGGTGAGTTCTCTTTCTCCCTCAAGAATAACTGTCCTAAGTTGCAGTTACCCAGCTCTGCAAGGTCAGTCCAGCGGAATCAAACAAGTAGCTGTATTCAGTAGAAGCCAACTCGATAACGCGTTGTTGTGTTGACTTTCCTGCCACCCCTGGATCACATCCCTTTTCCCTCAGCCCTTTTTCCCCAAGATGGCACATAGTTGTAGCAGAGTTGTTTTCTGGGGTAGCCAGCTTGGGAAAGGAGTACACGAACCCCACCCGTAGGCCTCTGGATACAGATTCAACAACCCACTTGTCACACCTGATCTCTGGTCTTCTGAGCTCTCCTGCCACTCCGACTCTGAAAACTTGCTTCTCGCAGTGATCCGCTTTGCTCAGCAGGAGGGATTTTATGCCGGACCTGTGACTTTGGAGGAAACGGAGTATCTTCTAGGTCCAGAGTTTCTAGAAGAACTCTTCCCTAAAGAAACAGTAGACCCTGGAACCCTGACTCCTCAGTCTTTCCCTTTTTCCCCCTTTTCAAAACTGTTCCCCTTCTATCTTATTTGTGAGACAAAGAATAAAGCATCCCTAGACACGTTCCGCCAGACAAGCTCTTTCTAACACCTTAGCAATTTCCTGCTCTTGATCATGTGAGTTTCATCAGCTATATTCCGCTCTCCTTGTCGCTAGGACGAAGGGCAGGGCGAGAACCAAGGGGTGAACAATGAAGAGAAGCAAATCATCCTCTAATATAAGGAAGAGCTTGCCAATAATTGGCCAAGTTAAACAAGCAGAACAGACAGAATGAGTGCCCTGTGGGACAGCGAGAGCTCCGTCTGGAAGTGCCAGCACAGAGATTATATCATCCTCTGTTTGGAATGCCTTGGGGCGGAAACACTCAGGCTCGATCCCTCAGAGTTTCCGATTCAATAATTTGAGTTAGTCTGAGAAATTGCACTTTTAACAAGTATTGAGGTGAGGCTCACAAGCCTGGCCCAAGGGCCATACTTTGAGAACTACTTGTGGCGATGTTCTCATAAGACAACGCCTACATTAAGATGCAGACGAGTGTAGTGATCTAGAGCACAAGCTTTGGAATCAGGTGAGACCTGGGTTTGAGTCTCAGTTCGGCCATATACTCGCTGTGGGATTGAGGCAGCCTACTAACCTCGCTAAGCCTGCCTCCTCATCTGCATAACTAGAAAACAGATAGGACTTACCTTCCCGGGTAAGTGGGAGTAATAAATATATCAAAAGCAAAGTAGCTGTTCACATTATCTTTCATTCTTTGCAAGGAGCCATAATACGCTCTCCAAGGTGGCTGCCATTACGATCTGGCTATCATCACTATAGGAAGGGATGAAAGGTCCTTTCCTTTCCAGGAGAAGAGCAGCTCTTCCCAGAGTGGAAGCAGGACCACCCATCTACAGCAGTAATCTACACATACTACATATCAGGAAACAAGGTTGGGCAACAATTTGTTTTCCCACTAACACAATATGAGCCTGTAAACATCACCTTAATTTTTTCCCAACTTTCTGGGGAAAAAACAACATGGCTTCCCCAGTGCCAACAAACGCCATAATTAAAATAATCACCCGTCTACTCAGGAAAGTCCATATTGACCACTCAGAGGGGGAAATCACTGTAACCAAACGAGGCTTTGTAAAAATAAAGACAAAGTCCTCTTTAGGATAACAAGTACAACCCGAATTTTCCTTTGAAGGAAAGAGGCCAGTGAAATCTCCTTTTGACATCAGCGCGCATTCCAGGCAGTTCTGGATTTGACTGGAGATCGGTTGGAAAGCATCTCTGCTGACCGGAGAGAAAAACCTCAACGAAAGGGGCTGTTCCGTCACATCCTTCCAACGTGTTTGCCCACTGAGGCTCCGTGCCAGTCTTCCCAAGCAGAAGTGGATTTGTGATTTCCTTCCCATACATGTCTCTCTTCAGCAGAGCGAGGGCAATCCCTTGCGGACCCAAAATGGCCACCTGACTCACATCCCGGGCTTCGTTCACACGAGCAAAATGTGGATGAGTAAGGCCTCAAGGGACAAAGCAAACAAAAAATGGGAAGAAAAAGCTGTCTCGGATAAGGCACACGAGCGCCCAGAGACTTCCGGCCACCTCGCCCCCAGTTTCTGGCCAAAGCCCACACACTGGATTCCCCACAGTCATGGGCCACCTCCAGTTCCCATGGGTTCGGGCAGCTGGAGGCAGCCCTCATCAAGACAATACCTCTGTGGAGATGGAGAAGATTCTGGGAACGACGGACGCCTGAGAGAGAGTCCTGCTACGTCTGAAGGCAGTTCAGCTAGGAACAGGGAACGCCAGAATCCACGTAGAGGACACAGAACACGAGCCATTTGTCAGCCAGGGTGACGGGAAGCCGACACAACACCTGGTCCTGCCTTCCAGAAAGCCTATGGGAGCTTCCAGTCACCCACCGGACAACGTGAAAGAGGTCGGCAACACCGGGTCTTGGGTAACGTGTGGGTATTTGCACTCCACACAGCGGAGCCTGGAAGCCAGGGTGGCCGGAGGACAGAGTATCTCACATGTGTCAGCGCTGAAGGCTTCGGCCAATGTCTCCGTATCCAGTTAAAGCAGTATTTGGGACGCACCTGACAGAAGTCAAGCCTGTCGGAGCCATGGCCTTATTATAATGTTAATACCTGCCCTGTTAGCTCCTTATGACTGTCAGGAAGCCAACCTGAGAGATGATGAGTGTGGCCCAAATCCAAACATCTAAAGAGTATGAACCGAATCGAGTTTTCTGGCTCTACGCGATCTCCTGCATTCTAATTATGTGGCCTCCCTGCCACCTGCCCCCAGGGCAGCCTCCGAGGGGACCGTCTCTGGAGAGCAGTTGTCATTAAGAGTTTGAGGCTCCTTTGGGGTGCCTGGGTGGCTCAGTCGGTTGGGCGTCCGACTCCGGCTCAGGTCATGATCTCGCGGTCCGTGAGTTCGAGCCCCACGGCGGGCTCTGGGCTGACAGCTCGGAGCCTGGAGCCTGTTTCGGATTCTGTGTCTCCCTCTCCCTCTGACCCTCCCCTGCTCATGCTCTGTCTCTGTCTCAAAAATAAATAAATGTTAAAAAAAAAATAAAAAAAAAAAAGAGTTTGAGGCTCCCACGGCGCCCTGACAAAATGGGGGGGGGGCAACTGATATTGACCGAGCATCTGTGTGCTGAGACCCTTTCATACCCGCTCCCTGTTATGGGCTGATCATGTCCCCAGATTCATGTGTTGAAGCTGAACCCCCAGGACCTCGGGATGGTGGCTATATTTACAGACAGGGCCTTTAGAGAGGTACCTTAAGGTCATATGGGTGAACTCTTAACAGGATACAACTGGTGTCCTCCTGAGACGATCGGCTGTAATTGAAGGAGAAAGCCCCGCCCCCCCGAAGAAACTAACTGCGCCGCCACCTTGATCTCAGACCCGCAGCCTCCAGAACTGTGAGGAAAGTGGATTTCTATGTTTAAGCCGCCCGGTCTGCAGCCCTACAGACTAATAATACATTACCTCACTTTATTTTTATCATATCTCTGTAAGAGTGGGTGTGGTACCCATTTTTGAGGCGATGAGTCAGAGGCTCAGAAAGGTAAAGTCACTTTACAGAGGCCACACAGCCTGCAAGGGCCGGAGCTCAAACCTGTCTGATCGTCAATCGTGTTCTCTTTTGACGCCCCACCCGGCCTTTGAGGCACGCTCAGTGCTGACTCGGAAACTCCTCTGTGCCCTGTTCCAAAACATCAGGCTTAGAAATCCCCGCGAGGATGAAAACGTTAACGTCACACGGGAACCTGTCCCCGGGGGATTTCAAAGACACAGGACTGAGTAGAGCTGTTGGGGCCAGAGGAGCTATAAATAATAACCGGCAGTATTTGTAGAAAAACAAAAAGGAGACCGATTTCCCTCTGTGAACCACAAGGCTTTTAAGCCTAAGGAAACTCTCGCATTTTTTTTTTCCAGCGGAGGAGGATTTGCCACATTTCGGGGGGGTTCAGGAGACCAAAGACCGATAATGGATTTTTAGCTGGAAAATCTCCCAAAGAACTCTTTGTGTGTCTGTGGGTGACCTAATCAACATTTGCATCGTGGGTCAAAATGCTTAGTTTGCGAACTACATGCTTCAAATGTGCAAGAAATTCTAACTCTCTCTAGTTCATGCACCTATTCTGCCTGTTGGCAGAAAACTTAACCCAGTCCCTTGGGGTGAAAAAAAAAAGGCATTGTATTTATTTATTTTAAATGTTATTTATTGACTTTGAGGGAGAGAGAGAGAGAAAGCATGTGCAGCCAGGGAGGGGCAGAGAGAGAGAGAGAGAGAGAGAGAGAGAGAGAGAGAATCCCAAGAAGTTTCCACGCTTAGCGCTGAGCACAAGTTGGGGGTCGACCTCATGAGCCTCGAGATCATGACCTGAGCCCAAATCAAGAGTTGAACGCTCAACTGACTGAGTCACCCAGGCGCCCCAGGAGGACCCATTTTAAAAGAGTCGTCAATTGAACCTGGTCATTGCCACATTCCCCTCCCCCACCCGGCTCACCAGGTGGCACCTGCCAGTCCGTCTACCTTCGTCCGTTAGGGCATTTGCTGCACGTCTCAGACTCCGTCGGGTTTCCGGCCCTTGCTCCACTGGGGTCTTTCTGTTTCCCTCTATCCTCTCCAGATACACAGGCCATCACTCAGCTCACGCGGAGCCCCTCCTGACCTCGCCAGACGACATCTGGGCTCTTCCTCCTGCTGGGTCATCCAGCCACCCAGTGCCACATCAGGCCCATCTACCACTGGTGACCCCGTGTGGCCCTCTCTCCCCCTCAACTCCCCCCTCCAGGGGCACAGCAGCCCCTCCTCTCCGATTCCCAACCCTTAACACCCCCTGAGCCCAGAGAGAAGGCCAAGGCCACCTTGAGCCCTTTCCCAGGGACACTGGCCTTGCTTTCAGGTCCACTGAAAGCACCTGTTCTCCCTTGGCCTTAGCTGGTCCGGCGGCCAGGGCCCCGGGGCCGTACATCTCTGCTCTGAGCAGCCTATCGTTTTTGAGCAGATTATTAAAAGCGATTCGACTCTTACAAATGGAAACCTTGGCTTTTTAAAACCACGGTTTCTGCTTTAAGGGTTAAGAATTTATAAGTCCCAGATTTCTGACCTCAAAACCGGACAGGATTATACCTACTTTTACAAGCAAATTACACAAATGAAGTGAGCCTCTTTGGAAACAGAGAAGCCAGGGACTTGACTCTTTGCCGTCCATCCTGCTACCGAGAGAGGGCAGGTCCAGGGACAGTAGGGAATTGCAAAGGGAGACAAATGCTTAATTATATTCTAAATCTTATCACCACTGTATCATACAAAAATATATATTATGTATAATATAACAATACATATGAATATGTTATTTATACTATATAATTTTTTTTAATTTTTTTTAATGTTTTATTTATTTTTTGAGACAGGGAGAGACAGAGCATGAACAGGGGAGGGTCAGAGAGAGGGAGACACAGAATCTGAAACAGGCTCCAGGCTCCGAGCTGTCAGCACAGAGCCCGACGCGGGGCTCGAACTCACGGACCGCGAGATCATGACCCGAGCCGAAGTCGGCCGCTTAACCAACTGAGCCACCCAGGCGCCCCTATACTATATAAATTTATTACAGTCTGTAATACACAATAATGTAACATTATACTAAGTATAGAATTATTATTTTAGACTCACTCATAGAATGGGAGATTATTTGGGGCTGTGCTCTCCCTGCTGGACGAGACACCTCCTTAGGAGGTAACGCCCTCCGTTAACAGAGTTACCGATTCCCTTCTGATACTCTCTCTCTCGCCTCAGCCAGGTTTCTGCTCAGATGTCATCTGTCCAGGGAGGTCATGTCTGCCCCTCTCTCGAACGGCACACACCCACCACCCATCACCCTTCTTCTCTTGTCCTGCCTTATTTTTCTTCATTGCTCTCATCACTACCTGACACGTGTTATGTGTCTGTTTTTTTCTTCTATATTCTTTATCCCCCCCCTCCCTGCCCCCCCCCCACACACCTAGGAGTTCGGCTCCGTGAGAGCACGACTGTGCTCTGTTCCACGTCATACCCCCAATGGCTGGAACAGTCCCTGCACGTGACAGGCACTCAGGCAGTCTCAGTGGAAGGGAGGAAGGGGGATCAACAGGCTGGCTGCCACCCCGTCCCCTTGCTTCTCAAAGACACCCCCAAAGGCTCGAGCTCAGGACTACCCAGAATCTTGAAAAGAAGCATCCTGAGATTGGCCATCTGCCTTTTCCAGGAACCCGAGTGCGTGTTCCTCCTCTGCATTTCTCCTGCCCCCGCTGCAGCTGCTGCTGACTCAGCAGAGTTCTCGGATGCTGCCTGAGTCCTTCTGCGAGCTGGCTTCCCCAGCGGGCCTATGCTGCCCACGCCGCCCGTCGCAGGGTCCCCACAGCCCCTCCGGGAACGGTGCGGAGAGAAGGGGCCCTGTCGGGGAGGAACGGGGGTCATGGGGGGGGGGGTGCAACACTTCCCTTTCTTCAGCTGGGCCTACAGCCTCTTGTAGTCCGAGGTTTGCCCGGAGCTGGAGGAAGTAAAGCCACCAACCCACGGGGACAGCCACTCTGCCATGAGGCCAGTGCTCTCGTGGGCTTGCTTCCCTCGCATGCCAGGCTCCGGCCGCCCCTGCACTTCCATTCTGCCCTCCTCTCCCGATCGGGCTTTTGTCCATGAGCTCCACTTCCCGAGAATGTCCCTCGCATCTCCTTTGCCTGGTACATTTCACCGCCTTTCAGGACTCAACGCAAATGTCGAACCTCTATTCCAGCCCCACCTCCTTCCAGCTCAGGTGAGCCCTTCATCTTCCTCAGAGACCCCGTGTTCCGCTAAGTCAGGACTTGTCACTCTGCACCCTGGTGGCAGCGGTCTCCTCGACTTGTGAGCCAGCCCACGGAAAACAAAAGCTGTCTTTCTTTTGCACCTGCTGTGCCTCACCCAGAGCCAGACACACGGAGATGGTGAAATGCACGCGTGCTCACCCATTAATTCATCCTATAAATACCAGGGCACCAGAGCAAAGACGGAAGACAGGATCTCTGTGCCCAAGAAGTTTATATTCCTGATGGGGAAGATAAACACACAGACAAATAGCTAGATAAGTGTTAGGATCGAGAAGGAAATAAATGAGGTCTTCTGACCCACGTCAGCAGCAGAATCCGGCTTTAGGAGGAATGGTGAGGGGGGCACAGGAGAATGAATGCATGAAAGGAACAGGCATTTAAATAAATTAAATATTTAAATAAGCAGGCATTTAAAAAGGAAAGAAAGAAGGAAAAAGAAAGAAAGAAAGAAAGAAGGAAAGAAGAGAGGGAGAAAGAAGAAAGAACAGAAAGAAAGATTGCAAACACAATGCAGCTAAGATGAGAAAGCAACCTAGGGGCGCCTGGGTGGCTCAGTCGGTTGGGCGTCCGACTTCAGCGCAGGTCACGATCTCGCGGTTGGTGGGTTCGAGCCCCGCGTCGGGCTCTGTGCTGACGGCTCGGAGCCTGGAGCCCGCTTCGGGTTCCGTGTCTCCCTCGCTCTCTGCCCCTCCCCCACTCGTGTTCTGTTTCTCTCTGCCTCAAAAGTAAATAAACATAAAAAATAAATTTAAAAACAGAGAAAGGAAAGCAGCCTAGTCGCTAAAGGCCCCTCTCTCTCAGGAGAGTCTCTGTCATCTCAGAGTCCAACGGGCAGTAGAGGCTTCAGCCTTGCACGTGATAGTGAAGATTAATTCCCCCAAAGATCCTTTTCCAGCTACTCATCGTTGGGGTTCGTGAGGGGGGTGGCATTGCGGTGACACATCATCCTGCCAGGATAAAATACAGCTGTCCCCGAGAGACCACTATACTGAAGCCCCAAGGCTGGCCTCGGGGACACCATTAAAAGACCCGTGGAGCCGACTTTGGAGCCCCGGAGAGGCGCAGGTGTAACCATTTAATGATGGCACCCGGGGAGAAGTGTCACAACAGGGCGGAGTGCACAGGGAAGCAGAGGCGAGGAGGGGCAGGTTCTTTCTGCAGGGGTGCGGAGGGTGATTAGCAGGGGCAGGCGGGGCGCGTTCCTAAGATTTTGAGAGGTTAACGAAAGGTTAGAAGCAGCAGGGATGCCTCCAGCAGAGAAGAAAGAAAAAAGGCAGGCCAGGGCAAGGTGCAGGGGGAATCCGGGGGTGGTGAGCAGTGCAGGGTGCCGGTGGAGGAGGGCGGGCCAGCCAAAGGGTGCTAAGGCCAGACTGGCCCATGTAGGGCTCGTCTGTGACTCTTGGGGGCAGAGGATCCAGCAACAGGCATTTAAATTCAGACACGGCTTGGGGCGCCTGGGTGGCTCAGTCGGTTAAGCGTCTGACTTCGGCTCAGGTCATGATCTCGCGGTTCATGAGTTCAAGCCCCGTGTTGGGCTCTGTGCTGACAGCTCAGAGCCTGGAGCCTGTTTCAGATTCTGTGTCTCCCTCTCTCTCTCTGACCCTGCCCCGTTCATGCTCTGTCTCTCTCTGTCTCAAAAATAAATAAACGTTAAAAAATAAAAAAAATAAGAAAAAAATAAATAAATGCAGACACAGCTTCTGGAAGAAAGGCCCGGCACCATTGCCCCAGGAGGTGGGGCAGGGATGGTCCGGGCAGCCCTGACCACCCGGGCTGGGCTGGCCTTTTGGAACACGGCCTTCTGAGACGGACACCTGATGGGAAGCCAAAGGAAGGAAGGAAGGAGGCGGAGCCAATTTCTGGCTCCTCCAGACCAACAAGAGAGGAGAGCCCACCCCCACCCCGGAGTTCCTGTCTCAGGTGCTGCTGACCGACCCAGAGAGCACTGGTCGGGGAGCTACATTCTGGAAAGGTGGGATCCCGGGTGAGGACGCTTCTGCTTCTCCTCCTGCCAACCTGTGTCCTGCCTCGTGGAGTCTGAGACATAGCGGACCTTCCAGCGACAGGTGAAGGGCACAGCCAAACGGAGCCCAGTGTCAGCAATGGCATTTCCTGGGCCCCTGAAGAGCGAGCACAGCTCACACCTAATAAGGGGGTAGTGTGCGTGTGCTCTCCACGGGAGGGAGGGATTGCCTGCGGTCCTTCCAGGTGTTGTGACACAAAGACCTCCTTGGGAGAGGTCCCCCAATGCCAGGCCCAGGGATCCGGATTTCCCGGATGGGAAATAAATGCAGACACGGGGCAGATAAAAGACTAGTTCCATAATAAGTAACAGCCCCCCTGCATGAGCGCTTACTCTGGGCCAGACCGCATGGACACGTGCTCATATACCAGCTTCTTAGATTGCACTGGACAAAGACCCACGTCGACTGATTTCTCGGGTTCGCCCCGGATCACGGCGCGTCGGACGCTGAGGGGGCACCTGCCTTTCGCGCTCCTGGGCGTGAGGGGCATCTCAGGAAAGCCTCCACTCCTGTATGCTTAAGGTTCTCCATCCAGAAGAGGTGGGCGCTGATTCCTCAAACAGCCTCGGGTCTGACAGCTGAGGACACAAGTCTCCCCACCCACCCACCCCCCGGCAGGTAAACACTCGGAAACGCGAAGTGTCCGTGCAGAAGACTGATTCTCAGTTGCTCTTAGCTCGCCCACGCACAGGTTGCCGGGAAGGCAGGGGGCAGGTGTCCCGAGGCTCGCCACCCTCCCCTACCGCACCCTGCGGGCCACCTTGGTCTCCTTGACCTGCTTCCTCGAGGAGTTTCCCGGGTCGTAAATCTGCCCCCTCGCCTCCTCCCTCACCTGTCCCTCGCAGACGTGTGTGTCATCCCAGTTTTGGTCTCCCCGGGTGCGTCCTGACCAGAACTGTGCTAAGATCGGGACCTTCCCTCCCTGGTCAGCCGGCCTCTGACCCGGGTCCATGCCCCAGCCCCGCTTTGGCAGGGAGCAGAGCGGGTCAGACGCAAGAGATGGGGGGAATACAACACAGGGGAAAGAAAGAGACAGAGGTAAGAACCCAGAAGGGCAGCAGGTGAAGGGGAGAGAGGAGGAAGAGGAAAAGTGCTTCGGCCCATGCACGGGGCGGAAAGGAACGCCGAGGGGGAGCCCAGGACGGCAGCGGGACGCAGAGGACGGGGCTGAGGACCAAAAGGAAAGATGATCTCCGGGAAGAGGCCACTGCAGAAATCTGCACTTGTCCTGGCCTGGTGCGCAGCAAATTTCAGTGCGAATAAAAATCAACTGGGCTGCTTGCTGAAATACAGATTCCCGGGGCGCCTGGGTGGCTCAGTCGGGTAAGCGTCCGACTTCGGCTCAGGTCATGATCTCACCGCTTGTGAGTTCGAGCCCCACGTTGGGCTCTGCGCTGGCAGCTCAGAGCCTGGAGCCTGCTTCGGATTCTGTCTCTGTCTCTCTCTGCCCCTCCCCCACTTGCACTCTGTCTCTCTCTCTCTCTCTCTGTCTCTCTGAAAAATAAATTAAAAAATAAATAAAATAAAATACAGATTCCTGGCCCCTATTCCAGACTTCTGATTTCTTAGGTCCGAACGGGTCCTGGAAATTCGCTGATCTTTGGCAAGCAGTCCGGAGGCTTCTGATGAAGGCGCTGAGGAACGCTGTCCCTAGAACACCCTGTGGCACACCAAACTCGGACGCGGTCACCCTCAGGATCTGACACTGTAGATGCTCGACTTTGGAGCCCAGCTGATGCACCATGAAAGCAAATCTGGACCCCAGTGACGGGCTGGTTCTGCCCTCCGGCCACCTGCAGAAGTCTGGGAGGCTGGCAGATGCTTCCTGAATACAGGATTCTCATCTGTGGTGTGGAAGGTCAGGTCAGATGATCTCTAAGGATTCTTTCATCTGGAAGAATCCTTCTGGCTTCCTGGGAAGTGATGCCCCGCCAGGTCTAGCTAGCTGGATTCTGTATTCAGAGACCAAAAGCTTGCCCCCAATTCCTCGTTCGTCTAGCCTTAAGTGTGGGGCAATAGTTGTCTGTTTCAAGACAGATTTTGAGAACCAATTTTGTGCTCTATGACCTGCTTTAAAGTTGATGCCACTGTGGTAAATGATGTGTGTGATGTTTTATTCACGTCTTTCCATCTGAGTATTTCTAATTCTTTGCAAGGGAGATTACTTGTGTTGTAAGGAATTTGTAAAGCATAGAAGTCAGGATCAAGGCGTCAGCGGGTTTGGTTTCTTCTAAGGACTCTTTTCTTGGCTTGCAGTGGCTGCCTGCTGGCTGTGTCCTCACTGGAACCTTCCTCTGTGCCGCATCCCTGGTGTCCCTCTGTGTGTGCACATTTCCTCTTATAAGGACACCAGTCATATTGGGCTAAGCCCACCCCAACAGCCTCAATTTTATTTAAACATTTCTTTAAAGGCCTTATCACCAAGTAAAAGCACATTCTGAGGGATTGGGGGTGGGGGGAGGGTTAGGACTTTAGCATATGCATTCGGGGTGGGACACAGTTCAGCCCAAAGCAGCAGGTCTGTGCCACAGGCCTGCAGAGTGGGGCAGGTGCCTGACCCAAAGCCAGACAACCGATGGGCTGACCGGCGGGTCAACAGCCGGCTTTATATGAAAACTACCCAGCGAGGGACAAAGAAAAAAAATCATATTCCTTCTTGAGAATTTGAAGTGGAACACAGAAAGAAAAGCTGGCAGTTGGACACAGGAAGCAATGCTGAACTGTTCTTGTCCAGGGGGGCCTGGGTGGCTCAGTCAGTTAAGTGTCCGACTTCAGCTCAGGTCACGATCTCGTGGTTTGTGGGTTCGAGCCCCGCGTCGGGGTCTGTGCTGATGGCTCAGAGCCTGGAGCCTGCTTCGGATTCTGTGTCTCCCCCTCTCTCTGCCCCTCCCCTGCTCACGCTCTCTCTCTGTCTCTCAATAATAAATAAATGTTGAAAAAAATTTTTTTTATTGAGCTGTTCTTGTCCATGTGCAGTGTCTCCTGTGTCATGTATGCTCGCCCTGATGCTTAACACAATGTTCAATACGAACTCGTTGAGTCTGGTTTGGAATGAGACAGAATTTTCCCATGGTATTACATTTCCAAGCACTTTGTTTCTTCAGGGGATACCAGGCACCCGCTCCCTCTCTTGAACACCTAGTTTCTTGCTCCTAGTTTGCTCGAAATGAATGGTCTCCCACATCGACCTTGGAAAACGGCTTCTAGTTGGAGGCAATGGGAACGAGAGGGGGTAAGAAACAATGTTGACCTCTCCCACGGGGAGGCGCAAACCCCATCCAGTGTTCTGGGGACTGCTGCTGCGGCACAAACTACCCCAAACTGACGACAAAATGAGACAAAAACATTATGTGCACGTGTTCTGTTGGGGAGGAGTTCAGAAAGGGTCAGCTTGCCGCCGTGCTACAATGTCTGGGCTCTGCTGGGAAGACATGAAGTTCAGGGTTGCTTGACATTAGGAGGTGGGAAGCCTGCAGAGGCTCTCAACTCACGTGTCTGGTGGTCGATGCTGGCTGTTGGCAGGGCTCTCAGCTGGAACACCGACACCTGGCCTTGCTATGTGGCTGCTCGGACTTCAGTGCAAGGCGCCTGGGCTTTAAGAGCGAGCATCCCAAGAGAACCAGACAGGATGCTGTATCAGCATTTATGATCTAGTCTCGCTTTTGCTGTGGGTCAGGCGTCAGCCCGAACTCAAGGAAAGGGAACAGAGACCCTGCCCCTCCAAGGGAGAGGTATCGAGACTGCATTGTAGGAAAGCAGAAACGTCGTCGTGGCCATCTTTCGAAAATACAGCCACCACAGCTCACCCTCAGGCCACAATACTTCACAGCCCTCCCACCTGCAAAATAAACTCAACCCCTCCCTCGAGACCAACAAGCCCCATCCCACCATGACACCCGGTCAAAGCAGTAAAGTCAGGTTCAGGTGTGCAGAGTGATTCAGGGACAGTGGCTGAGCCCCACTCCTCCAGTCCTCATGCCAGCGACCAGCCCCCCACTCTGGTGAGGCCTCACAGCTGTGGACCCACAAGCGAACGAGAGACACACAGTGCCACGGGTCCGTAAGTGATGCTGAAATCGGGCTGCCAGTTCTTGACTAGGGCTCAGCTCTGCCGCTTTGTTCGCTGGCCCTTTGTTCTCTACCCTCTGAGGTCTCTTCCCTTTGCCTGAGTCTGGCCTGAGTTTGCAGCTGAGTGCTTTTCTCAGCCAGCTCCCCGTCTGCACGACTTGAGAGGCTCACAGATCTCCTTTCATTTCGTACTGTTTTCTTCTCATTTTGTCCAAGCCGATACCATTCTTTTAAAAACTTTGTGAACTTTTGGGGTATTGATCTGTACGGCACTCCATTAGGCAAAAAGCCGCGGCCACAAACCTCTCAGAGGTTAGGGCAAGATGAAGATTTTTGGAACCGTCAATAGTAAACAGAGAGAGAGGCAAGATTCTAAGAGCCTCTCTGCCATGAGTGTGATAAATCTTGGAAGAGCGGTGAGGTGGGAGAGCTGAGCCCACGTGTCCGCTCAAAGTCAAAAGCCACAGGGAAGCTGGAAGGGTACCTGTACCAGCAGCGGCAGGGTCAAACCCGCCCTGGAGGAAAGCTTCCCCGAGTTAGGCCACGGGACCCTTCCATCATGAAGCTCAAGTAATGAACTAAGGAAGATGACCAAGCACACAGAAGTCACGCCACTGGTGAGGGTGGACTTAGACACCCAAGAATTGCAAATGCCGGAGTGGCCGGATGAAGAAAATAGACTCATTAGGGAAGAGATAGCTCATGAAATGTTGGCTGTAATCACAAAGATGAGCATAAAAGGAGCCTCCGGCGGTGGATTGCTGATGCATTAAACATGGGGGAAGAAAGGACCTCCGAATAGAAGAATCTGAGGGACGTCAACTGAACTAATCAAAATGGCCGGCATCGATAATGGGACTCTGGCATCTTGTGCCTCCTGATGTGACTGATGTGCTAAGAAGTATATGACATATGCAACATTCTCTCCACAAGGAGGTTTAATCTGAAGCCAGGCATGAGGCGATAATTAGATTAATCCAAACCGAGGGACACTTGGGGCTCCCGGGTGGCTCAGTCAGTTAAGCATCCGACTTTGGCTCAGGTCATGATCTCATGGTTCGTGAGTTCAAGCCCCGCATTGGGCTCACTGCTGTCAGCACGGAGCCCGCTTCCGATCCTTTGTCCCCATCTCTCTCTCTCTTGGAAATGAAATAAAACATGAAAAAAATGAAAAAAAAAATAAACAAATGGAGGGGCACTTTACAAAACAGCTGGCTTGAATTCTTCAAAAATGTCAAAATGATACGAGAATTTTTTTTAAAGGCTCAGGGACGGTCTAGATTAAAAAGAATAGGACGGCTAATATATTGAATAATTCTTGATTCTATCCTGGATTGAAACAATGATTAGAACATTTCAAAATATTGTTGGGACACATGGGGACATTTGAACTTGGTCTATATATTAGATAATATCACGATTCGATGTTAGATTTCCTGAGCGTGACATTTATACTGCTGTCTAGGATAATGTCTTTGTGCTTAGAAGACACGTGTTAAGACATTAGAGATAATAACAATTGAATTCTCTGTGGAAATGACTTTCAAATGGCTTGCCAAAAAAATTTTTATGTGAACACGCACACGTGTGGAAGAAAAGGCATAGAGCAAATGTGGCAAAATGGTAGCCATCGACAAATCTAGGTAAAGAGGAAATACATCTTCATTCTGCTATTCTTTCAACTTTGCTGCAAGTTTGGATTTTTTTTTTAAATAAGAGGAAAATATTACCAGCTATAAAGAGTGAGTGGCATGTACCGTGTTAACTATTCGTACTAACACTTGCACATACGTTCTGGGGCCTTCCTTTCTGCAGGCCAAAGCGAAGCTTCTTACAACCCACTTTAGGTGAGGTGCACTGAGACGAGGGAACTTTCTCAAGGTCACACCACAGAAGTGTTCATTAAAGTGTCCGGTAAGCCGAAGCCAGAAAGCCAAAATTTCGGATACCCTTCGCCCACTTTCCAGAACTTTCCCACTCAGATGAAAAAAAAAAAAAAAATCTCCTTCACCTTGACTCCATGGAAAAACCCAAATAAAGGATTCTGTCCCTTTTTGCATTTGGCGGTGGGTGTGACCTGTCGCACAGATTAAAAGGCAGATTCGGGAAGAGAAGCTACAAAAAAAATGAAAATTTTTCAAAACGAGATCAGGTGTGCTCGGGTGGTGGGCTTCAGGTTGACATTGATGTTCTCTGGCGTTTTCCTTTAACTCCTTTGATGTTTGGCCAGGGGGAGAGCGAGAAGGGGGATTAGCGCTGCTATGAATAACTGCCCTCAACCAACAGTTTAGGGAGTCACCGGAACAGAACCACCGCTCGGACTTCAGTGTCTCTCGGCTACACGTTCTCCTTCCCCTCGTTAACCCCGGGTGTCACCGTGTCCTACAGATGCCAGCCATCTGGCGCCTCTGGGCCACTGGCCAGCTCAGGTCCTTTGGACCCAACCTCAAGCCCGCAGCAAAGTCTCAGTGTGACTTAGGAGTGTGGAGGAGCGGGGACCAGGAGGTCGTGGAACAAATTTGGTCTGTGGCACCAAATACACCCCCACACTGGCTTCCCGTACTCAGGGCTCCGGCGTGGGCTTTTCTCTTGTTTCTTTTAGAGGCGACCACCTTCAAGTGCTTTTGCAACTAATGGCATATGTGTGATTTCACGTGTAACGCGTTCAACAGCAGTTTTAGAAATCTGTTCAGTTTTCCGGTCGGCTTAAAATAACGTCTTGTTGTGGAAGAGATACTGACTGTCCTAGGACACCGAGTCTCGAATGTTCTGAGCTTCTGTAACTCCAGGGTCTTGTCAGACGCAAATCGTGGAGAGCAGAGGGTTGCCTGGGACATTCACAAGACTCCCCGCCAGGGAAAACTACAGCCCGAGGACAGTGCTCCTGGCCGTCTAATAGAGGACCTAGAAAGGCGGACTGGTAGAGAAATCTCCGGCTGGTAGGAGATCATGGGATTTCTGTGTGGCCAACACAGAGACACATACACCGGGGAGACGGTAGTTCTCTTTCTGCTTCTCTCTCGGGAAGACACGTGAGGTACAAAAATGACAGTAGAGAATGGGCGGGCATACTCATTGTTTATGTAACAGTTGTTCTGAATTACTTAGGTTATTCCCAAAATATAAGGTAGAGATAAATCCTGGAGCACGCACTAAAGAAATACAACCATCTAGGTCAAATGCCTTCTGTCGCTAATTTACTAGTTTAACTACAACTCGGCCAATCAGATCTTCTAATCCCGAGTTGAGCACCGACTCTAAATGCCATCATGCAGAAGTCATGCAGACCTGATGGGACACAGAAGCTAGCGGTGGCTTTGCCGTGAGTGTCACAAAGCCTTTGACGAGCTGGTGACAGATACGTTAGCTCTTTTGCTATTTGTTTTAATCAGACTTAATAGACTCTGGAACTGTCAGTATCGGGAAAAGTCCCTTATGGTTTCCTGTAGAGGAAAAGCAAGGAACCTGGTGGTTCAGGCAGGCAGCACACGACCCTGCCCTCTGTCCCACCAACGAGAAAGAGATTACTTGCGGTAACCGAATGTGCGTCTCATTTTTCCTCCGACATCCCCAGACTGCCAGCCAGTTCAGTAACATCTAGCCCCTACCAGGTACCTTCAAGGGTCTTTGCTCTTTTGAGTTTGTTGACATTTCATTTAACTTGACCATCAGCTAGTGTTCCAATAAAATTTTAAGGTAGAAAAAATGAATTCCCCACCGAGATTTAATTCTTCTGTTTTCTTCCTAAGATTCTCTGACTATCAGCAGATATTAAGGAATAGAGTAGTAGGTGTCCCGTGGATGATTCTGGCCAAGCAACTCCCAATTTTGGCGTCCCAACAACCGGAGTTCGTAAGTAGTGTCTAGCCAGGAGTTTCTCTACTACCAAGCAGATTGGATTTCAAAACGTTGTGAATCGATCCATTTGTTCCTAAGTCTATAGCGAGGCTGCATAGGAACCAATGTGCAAGGTACAATCTAGGACAGGGATATGCAGATTCCTGGGTTCAAATCCCAACCCTACCATTTACTACCTGTAACCTGGCTATGTAATCCCTCTGTGCCTAGTTTTCTCATCTTTAAGATGGGGGGAGGGAATGATACCTCCTCGATGCGAGAGTTCAACTCATTCATACACTTGGAACAGGACACATAAAAAGTGTTCGATCATTGTCCACGCTAGCAGCTGGCTTTAACGACTTAAATTTCCCCCCAGAACTATAGACATTGATGGCATCGCTTCCAACCCTTCTGTATCACTTCGACTCTCTTAAAAACATGTTTTTATCTTCTCTGGTGTTCGCTGCGTATACAACTTAACAGAGACGAGGTCTTCAACAACTTTTCATAAATGTCTCTAAGTTAGGTTCCTGGTATCTGGACAACAAAGGTGTCTTTTCAATAAAGCTGAATGCCTGTAATATTAAAGTGGTATTCCATACTCTAGCTTTTTAGCTCATTCTTTTTGTTTTACAAAGAAGGGCAAAACCCAGGAAACACACCTTCAGCCCTAAATGATGGCAAAGCTAAAATAGCCACAGGTGATGGCTACCAACACCTGATGGTGGGGCCAGAGCGGATGTGCCTTAGCCCCGTTGCGTAGCTTTGCATCCACGAAAATGAATACATTGAAAGATCAGATATGGAGGATGTCCTAAACTAAAATAAAAAGTTGGAAAGCACATACTCTAAAAAAAAAACCTGCCACCTCTGTGCATTGCCAGTGCCCAGAGGAGTGCATGGGGTGAACAGGTGTGCAGGGAATGGGTGTTGTTGAAACAGTGAATGACAAGGACTTGGGTAAACACCCTCTGTGTATTATCCCCAATACTTAAAGCAAAAAGGGTAGGATTATTGTCTACACTCTACAGAAACCAAAACTCAGACTGGTGGAATAACCCACCCCCGTGGTAGAACCATAACACCCAGCTCTCCGGCTCTAATGCCTTCCTTTCCCATGGTGCCATGCTGCGGGATGGGTTGGAATTCATCTCAAGGTCATGCTGAGTACCAGAGGTAGACTGCCAGATTCGGTTACAGAGAGACCCGGAGGGCACAGCCTCTTCTGCTTTCCAGTGGGTTTCCTTCTTAGAGGATGGCTTTTTCATTTTCCTGAGTTTAAAAGAAATAGATCCTCATTGAAAATTTTCAGGCAATTCAGGAGCGCCTGGGCGGCTCAGTCAGTTAAGCCTCCGACTCCTGATTTCGGCTCAGGTCATCATCTCACGGTGGTGAGAGCGGTCAGATCGAGCCCCTGCCTAGCTCAGCGTGGGGCAAGGAGCCTGCCCATCTTGCTCTCTCTCTCAAAAAAGTTTTTTTTCAGGCAATTCAGAAAGACATTTTTTATTTTGAGAGAGAGAGAGAGAGAGAGACATAGAGAGAGAGAATCCCAAGCAGGTGCCTCACCATTGGTGCAGAGCTGTATTTGGAGCTCGAACTCACAAACCATGAGGTCAGGACCTGAGCCGACATCTAGAGTCAGGCGCTTAACCAACTGAGCCACCCAGGTGCCCAACATTGAATTGAATTTTATTTGAGAGAGAGAGCCTGCACGAATGGAGGAGAGGGGTAGCAGGAGAGAGAGAGAGAGAGAGAGAGAGAGAGAGAGAGAGAGTCTTGAGCAGACTTGATGCTCAGTGTGAGCCCCACGCAGTTCTCAGTCCCACAACCCTGGGATCATGACCCGAGCAGAAATCAAGAGTCAGACCCTAAACCCACTGGGCCACCCAGGCACCTCCAGAAAGACATTTTTTTAAATTTCTTTTTAATGTTTATTTCCGAGAGAGAGACAGAGTACGAGCAGAGAAGGGACAGAGAGAGGGAGACAGAGAACCCGAAGCAGGCTCCACGCTGTCAATGCAAAACCCGAGGTGAGGCTCAAACCCACGAACTGTGAGATCGTGACCCGAGCCGAAGTCGGACACTAAACCGACTGAGCCACCCAGGCGCCCCTAGGAGCACACTTTTAAAACATGCGAATGTCCTCTAATCCCGCCGCGTGGAGTTAATATTGTGCTGTATAACCTTCCAGGCGTTTTCCCTGTGAGTGATTGTGTATACTTTGTGGGTTCACAAGGCGGGACCTCTTTTGAAAGCCTGAGGCTGCACCCCGCAGACCTGCCTACATCTGTCCGAAGAACACAACAAAAGTTCACACGTGCTTTCCGGCACTCCCAACCTCACTGTCCTTTTGTAATGTCACAAGAAGATCGCCATCCCCTACCACCACCCCTGCCTCGGGACAGGTTAGGTGTCTCCACTGCAATAAAATGACCTGTACACTTTGGGCATGGGGGAATGTTCTCTATTTAAAAATTGACGTACACGATTCTTACTCTGGCTTACTCTCCGCCCCCCGCCCCCGTGGCGGATTAAAGGCACCTGCTATACAGGCGTAGTGTAAAATTATGGCCGTGGGGATCTATGTAGGGCTTAACTAGGTGTGGGGCTTTTCTAGTATGCAGCACAGATCGAATCAGTCTTTGGATGCATAAAGTAAATTGTGATTTTGGTTTTTTACCTGGCTGAAATAAGTATGTTTATTGTTTTCCCCTGGCTGTCCTCTGTAATTACAGCGTTTTTATGGAACCACAGCAGGTGGCCCTTATTCATGTGATTCATGCCTACGGAGGGATGGTAAAGCCTGGTCCCAGAAGCCGGCCCGGCCTTAGCAAGAAGGTGCTGTGGGGGCTGCACGTCAGGCCGAGACAAACAAAGGGCAGGCTACCTGCTGGACAGCATCTGATGTCCAAAAGGTGGGAGATTTACGATCTCAAGTTCTGGGCCAGACTGCCTAGGTTTCCGTCCGCGATTCACTCCTCACTAGCTGGTATGAAATGGGGATGGTAATAGCACAGTGTGATGGCGAATGTTAAATAGGCCAATAAGTCAAGAACTTGCAGCGGTAGCCGGGTGTGGCCAACATTCAGCCGCTGTTGGGTGGGATGATGGTGCTAATTTTCCTCACCTCGTGCCCTACTCCCTGGCGTCATCGGGAACACAAGGAGCACATGCCCGCAGTTCTTTATTTCCATTGCATTGTTTAATCCTGACAACAGCTCTGGAAATATCCTTAACGTACTCCTAACCCCTCTTTCAGATAAGAAAGCTGGGATTCAGAGAGATCAAACTTGTTTAGCATCCCAACACCTAGAGAGTCCTTTCTCTAGAGTAAAAAGAAAGGGGGCATTTATGTTTTTTCGAGCGCCTCACTTCCTATGTGCTCACCTAACACACAGAAAGCCACTAAATTCCGCCCAAATATTTATGGCACCCAACGCTGGTGAGGGTGTGCAGAAACATTCTCTCCGGCACAGCTTCTGTCAAAAAATGGGTGATGTCTCTGCCCTTCACCCCAAGAGCTTCAACAGAAGGGATTTCCCACACACATAACCATTGGAACAAACACTATGCCAAGATAAAAGTACCATGATAGTCATGACCACATTGTAACGCCGAAGTGTGATACCAAAAGAAAAGTCTCTCCGTACGGAACTAGGCAAATCCTGGTCTACGAATAAAGAGGTATCACGTCACTTTTATTTATTTTATTTATTTTTTAATTTCAATGTCTTGTTTAAGTTCTAGCCTGTCAGCATATATGGTAAAATCAGTTTCACTGTAGAATTTAGTGATTCATCACCTACACGTAATACCCAGCGCTCCTCGTGACAAGTTCCCTCCTTAACATCCATCATCCATTTAGCCCATCCCCACCCTCCTCCCTCCGTCAACATTCAGTTTGTTCTCTGTTGTCTCTTATGGTTTGTTTCCCTCTCTCTTTTTTTCCTTCCCCTATGTATATCTGTTTTGTTTCTTCAATTCCACGTACGAGAGAAATCCTATGGTATTTGTCTTTCTCTGACCCAGTTTGCTTAGCACAATACCCTCTAGCTCCATTCACGTCATGGCCAGTAGCAAGATTTCATTCTTTTTGATGGCTGAGTAATATTCCAGTGTGTGTGTGTGTGTGTGTGTGTGTGTGTGTCTGTATACATTTATCAATTGATGGACATTTGGGCTCTCTCCATAGTTTGGCTATTGTTGATAATGCTGCTATAAACTTTGGGGTGCAGGTGCCCTTTCAAATCTGTGTTTTTGTATCCTTTGGGTAAATACCTACTAGTGCAATTGCTGGGTCATAGGGTAGTTCTATTTTTAACTTTTTGAGGAACCTCCATACTGTTCTCCAGAGTGGCCGCACCAGGTTGCATTCCCACCAACAGTGTAAGAGGGTTCCCCTTTCCCTGCATCCTCGCCAACATGTGTTGTTTCCTGCGTTGTTCGTTTCAGCCAGAGATACTGTATAGCTTTGAAAAGAATGCAACAGACAGAGAAGGTATCCAAGATAATGTGTCTTCAGTGTCATTATAATTGTGTATCAGCTCTAAGTTCAAAGAACAGAAATGTCCGTATGGACAGAAGCAGCCAAGGGTCACTTCTGAGAGAACATGAGAGGTGATTTGGGTCTCAAATACGAAATGGAATTATTTTGGCCGGGCTGGTGAAAAGAAGAAAGTCTGTTAGAGTTGAAAACCCATGGACCAGGGAATAATGTTGTGTAGTGAAGAGACACCTGGTTTTAGAGTTCAAACCCCTGGCTTTGGAGTGGCCTGAGGCAGGGCCTCCTAGAAAATATGGTAGGCTGTACATGGAAACATCCAGATTGGCAGAGAAAAGGGGATACATCCCCAGGAGACTACAGACTGGCCTACTGGGAGGAGAGATTTCTTTTGAAGTCTCAAGTTCCTTACCTCTGAATCTGGCTAATGAATACCAAATTGTTTCATTGTGACTGACAAATTAGGACCGTTGGACTGAATTGAAGAGAGCTAGGACAGGAGATCGGGTTCCCATCAGACAATTCTTGTTTCAGACAATTCTCTTGTTATAGATAATTTCTTGTTTCTTTCTTAGAGACATGGTTTTTCAACGACCTGGGCTCACATCATTATATGGACATAAATGGTGGAAAGGACTAAGAATCAAGAGCTATTTTAACAGATATTTGTTAAAGCCAATGATTTTTTTCATTTCTATTTGTTTATACATATGTGTGTGTGTATGTGTGTGTGTATACACATATATATACACATACACATATTTTTCAAATTTTACAAGGTGACTAATTTTCAAGAAGTGAACTCAGTGATTGGCCTACATGTCCTCAGAAAGTCCCACTGCTTCTCCAATTATCTCATCTGTATTGGGGTCCCATGTGAAACATCATTTGAAAGATCATGGCTGAAAAAATAAAAATTAAAAGGCACAGCTTGAGATGCTAGCTAATACAGATCCTCCTTGACTTATGAGAGGGTTACCTCCTGACAAAACCATCGTAAAGCTAAAATATCCTGAGTCAAAAATGCATTTCATCCACCTAGACATCATAGCTTAGCCTAGCCCACCTTATGCGTACTCGGGATACTTAATGTTAGCCTACGGTTGGGCAAAATCATCTAACACAAAGCCGGTTTTATAAAAAAGTGCCACATGCAATTGACTGAATAGTGAACTGAACGTGCACAACAGAACAGTCGTAGGGGTATAGAACAGTTGTGCATCAGTTGCTGGTGACCGGGAGCCACAGCCCGTCGCCACTGCCCAGCATCGGGAGAGAGTACTGTTGACGTATTGCTAGCCCTGGAAAAGATCCAAATGCAAAACTCGAAATACAGCCTCTACTGAATACATATTGCGTTCACACCAACGTAAAGTTGAAAAGCTGTAAGTCGAACCATCATACGTCAGGGGCCGTCTGTAATCCCTAGGCCAGGGTCCCCTACCTGGAGCAGGTAAAAACAGTGAATGGCAGCATCTGGTGTCGCGTGGGTCATTTAAGTCTCCAAAAGAGCTTTTCCTCCCAGATGGAACTGAGATTGAAGAAACAGGGCACCCTTACAACTAACCAAGTTACTGATAAACGTGTTTATTAGTAAAGAACTTTCTAAGTGCAAAATTGCACTGACGCATAAATGCCTTCACTAAAATGCATAAAAACCCACATCTAGGAAAGTAGCTTGGAGAGTGAACAGAGACAGCACTGGGAAGAGAATGGACTCTGGCAGGCCACTATGTCACAAGCCATGGGACCTCAGACCAATTACGATAGCATTCGGACGCCGAGTTTTCTCAACCACAAGGCGCAGAAAATAATACCCATTTCATGGGTCCGCCATAAGCCTTTGCCATAATCTATTTATAGCGCCTGACGCAGAGTAGGTTTCAAAAAACAGTGGTCATTATTAGCCAAGTCGCTTCACTCCGAGCGTGGCTTCCTTGACTACACAAGGAAGCCAGTGATTCCTACTAGGAGAATAGATATGAAAAGGATTTCTGAGCTTTAAAGTTCTCTAAAGAGTTAAGATTATTAAAAAAAAAAAAAAAAGTTAAGATTATTATCAATAATTGGGACATCAACATATAAAGCATTAACTAATACAGAGTTAAATAAAAATGAGGGACTTCTATCTCAAAATATGGTAGGCTGGTAACATGTAAACCTTCCCATCAAAGCCACATAAAATGCTGGGTCATATATATCAAGGCTCTCAAATCTATAGCTGACCTTGCATGTAAATAAGGAAACTCCCCCAGAGAGTGGCTGAAGATAAGGCTGTTCCGGGGTCAACTTTTGTTCTCTTTGTCCAAGGCAAAACCACATGGGAACAGGAGACGACGATCTCTTGGGCCACACAAGGTGGAGTGATGATGAATCCAAGACTCCTGCATAAATCCAGGAACATTGAAATTCTACGCTCAGTGGAGAAGAACAAGAAAAAAAAAATCTACGTACCAACAGAGGAGGCATAAAACAATACTTGCACATATCATCTAGGGTTCTTTGGGGGGAAAAAGATCTCCTCTGAGAATTCATAACCCCAACCTCATGTGGATTTGGGACTCATGTTTACCCTGTCTGTATCGTCTCAGAAACTCCAAAAGAGAAAGTGAACATAAAATGGCCCCACGTGGATGGCAAACTCAAGCTCGTAGCAGATGCTAAAAGAAACCATATCTGGAGGGACAGTTATTCAACGCAGACCTCCCGGGAATCCCACAGATGAAGCTAAGCTGAGCATAAACTTGAAAGTGAAAAGTATAAGGAGCAGAGACAGTAAGGCAAGCGTCAGAAAAAAGTGAAAAGAGCTCAGCTAGGTGCCTCAGAATGGAGATAACACAGTTGTTGGTCACAAAATTTATAAAAATAAAGTAGGAGGTGGGCTGCTTTAGTCAGAGTGTGAGGGAAGCTTCCCCAAGGGAGGTGACGACGAGGCTGCCGTCTGAAGGCTGAAAACAAGTCAACGGTCGGCCCATCTGGAAGCCGGACCACGAGAGGAAAAGCCTTCCTGCCGGAGCAAACCTGGATCTGTGTGAGGAAGGGCACCAAGGCCAGAACGGCTGGAGCAGGGTCCCGGGGGGCGTGGGCAGGGACGTGAGGTCACGGAGAGGCGGGGACAGCTCACGTGGGCCCTGTAGGCCATGCCAATGAGTCTGTATTTTATTCTTCGTGCGGTTGACAGCCACGGGTGTGTTTTTAAGCAGTGAATCGTGGGGCTGGACTGGAATCTGGGGAAGACCTTTCAGCCGCTCTGGAAAGGCTAGATTCCAGACGGACCCAAAGAAGAAGCAGGATCCCAGTTTCGACCTGCATCGCAGCGACCCAGCAGAGATGGCGAAAGCCGGGTCAGGGTGGCCGTGGCGATGGGAGAAGCGGACACACCTGGGACACAGCCCGACTGGACACTGGGGGAGAGATGACGGCTCCCAGGGGAGCGGCTAATGGGGGAGGCCGAGGGATCCTGAAAGGGCGATGAAGAGGAGTAGCTGATGTTTAGGGGAAAAAACCTGTGAGTGCATTTACAGGAAGCAAAGGAAGCCAGTTTATCAAGGGGGACCACCGTATGGGAAGCCGCCACAAGGTCAAATAAAATAAGGACAGAATAGTGGTCACTGCATAGGGCAGGATGGAAGGTGCTGGCGACCTTGACCTGCGCAGTGGCAGTACCAAGGAGGGGGACAAAAAACCCCAAACGTTTATGGCTAGCGCATGAGATTGGAATTTAACGGAAAACAGTTGGCATTGTGATGGCCGTGACCTTGCTCAGAGGAGAGAGAAAGACAGAAAGCAGTTGTAGGAACCAGAAGGGGGCCGGGGCGGGGGGGGGGGGGGGGGGGGGGAGGGGGAGGGCAGCCGCATACACTGTGAGAAACTAAGGCAGAGGAAATGGGTGCGGACGAAGGTGGGGACAGGGGCACTCCTGTCTGATGCTATGTGGGTGGCCGTGGACTCCTGTGTCTCCAAGGCCAGGGTGCACAGCTGAACCCCACCGGACCGGTTTCTCCTCTCCAGGCTGCACCCCCCACCCCGGTTCAGCTACCCACTTAATCAGTGACTGCGCTTTGTGACCAAGTCAGATAAAAATGGCCAAGGATGCCGCAAGCAAGACAGCCACAAGTCAGGTACTGGTCCGGGCGCTCGAGAACAACCCCGCCCTCCCAGACTCGCTGAGGGATTCGCTGCAGGGAGGGGGGGAACGGGAAGGGCCTGCAGGGCGGTGTGCCTGGAGGGGTGGGCAACAGGAGGCCAGCCCAGCGGGGCAGGGCAGCAGGACCGAAGGGAAGGGTGAGGGGTGAAACCTCAGGGAGGACACAGGGGTGGGGCGGGGGTGGGGGGGTGGGGGGGCCATTTTCAGGAAATGAGAGCTCTGTATGAACCACGGCAGGGTTTTGAGCGGAGGAATGCTGGGATCCGTTCACCAGGTTGGGGCCTGGCGGGAGACCGAGAACTGTGAAACTCTCAGGGGTCAGGGTGACACCCAAGTGCAAATGTCCGGGCCCTCCTGAGGGTGCTCCGCAGAGCCACCAGGGCGACCTCGAGCGCCCTAAATTTAAGGCGAATTCAATCCAGGCGCTTCCCCATTTGAAAACCGGGGTGCTTCCTGCTATGGGTGAGTCCGGATCCTGTAGTGAGAGGCACAGAGCGCCTCCCAGTCTGGCCCGGGCCTCCTTGTGCGGCCTCCCCGGCGGCCTCGCCCCGAGTCCTCCCTCACGTGCCGTCCTGCTGCCTGGGTGCCGGGCTTTAAATACTAACGGCATCCCCAGTCCGCAGCGGGTCTAACCCTTCTGAGAAGTTTCCCTGCCCCCCACCCCCACCCCCAGGTCCCTTCCAGGCAGCACCGACCTCTTTCTTCCCAGGGCCAGGCTCTGTAGTGGACCGACCAGGGGCCTCAGAATCAGAATTAGTTGGGGGCACCTGAGTCACTTTGTCAGCTGAGCGTCGAACTTCAGCTCAGGTAGCGATCTCTCGGTTCGTGGGTTCGAGCCCCGCGTCGGGCTCTGTGCTGACAGCTCAGAGCCTGGACCCTGCTTCGGATTCCGTGTCTCCCTCTCTGTCTGCCCCTCCTTCGCTCATGCTCTGGCTCTCTCTCTCTCTCTCTCTCTCTCTCTCTCTCAAAAACAAATAAACATTAAAAAAAAAAAAGAATCAGAATGAGTTAAAAGCTAAGCACTGGGCATGTTGTCTCAACTCAGCTTCTCACGAAGGTCGTGGGGCCTGTTTGATCAAATTCGTGCCGAGATTAAATAAGATAACATGAGTAACCAGGAAACAGAGGACCAGGCACACAGTAGGTCTTAAAACAGTGTTCCCCTGCAGACCTCAAGCCCCTGTGGGGCACATGATACGTTTATGTCCTATTTATATTACAGATGTCCCATCACTGGCTGGTCCCTGGCCCACAAAAGGCGCTTGATAGACGTTGACCTGAATGTCCTGCCCCTGCCTTCCAGAACCCTGTGTGCAGCAGCCGTGTCCAGGGTAAGACGGGGATTCTAAAGTGGCCCGCGGGGCCCCTATGACAGCAGTCACTTCCCCTCAGCGGCAGGGAGCCCTTACTGTGCGTCTCTAGGGAACATTCATCGGTCGTCTCCACGAATATTTTCCTCATTGTTCTCTAGAACTTCTGTCACCGCCTGCCACCCTCACTGCCTGCTCAGCTGTCCTCCCACTGCTCGGCCTTGTTTGTTCTGTCTGCCTCCACCATTTCTCACCACCCGCCACATGACTCTTCCTCACGGACCCCGAGCTCGGGATTCACCGCTGTCCACAGGCCTCACCAGGGCAACCGGGGCCCTCGGGGTGGCTAAACACCCCTCCAACTGGCACCCTGCCCTCGGCTCCCTGTGAGCCCAGCACTGCTCCGAAGGAGACGCACGGCACTGAGAACCTTCCAGAACATTCACGCTGCCAGCGACCTACAACCAGCCACGCGTGGGTCGAGCCGGTGGTGATCTTCCAAATACGGCGTGAGCGTGCGTGCTTAACCCTAGGGCGTTGGCAGATTTGTAGCGCGGGTCCAGAAGAAGGTATTTTGACCCATTTTTTTCAACCTCTTCTGGGATCAGATGAGGCAGCCCCCAGTGCGGAGGATGGAGCGCGGGCTCTGGAGTCCCACGGACACACGTTTGGGTCCCACCGCCGCATCGCCTCGTGGTGTCTTACCTGCTCCGTAAGTTCTAACACCTCCGTTTCCTCATTTGTAAACTGAGGTCACAAGCGCCTATCCCACAGGGCTAGTACTCGGTGACATTTGTATCTGTCACCTGTGAGGGCGTAATAAATCAGCCCCAAACTCAGTGGCTTAAGACAGCAACAGTCGTTCGCTAGCGCTCACGGGTTGTGTGGGTCAGGAACTTGAGAGTGGGCCAGCCGACCTAGAGTCTCTCGTGAGATCGCGGTCAGCTGCTGGCCTGAGCTGGGTTCCTTCCTCGCTCACACGCCAGGCACCAGCCTGGGCCGGGCCCCTCCGGGGTCACCGGCTTTCTTCCACGATGGATCAGGAGTCCCAAGGCACGTGCCCCGAGAGGGAGAAAGAGGTATCGGCTCGACTAGCCTGGCCCCGACGGTCACACGGCATCACTTCCGCCGCCTTCTAGTTGAGAGAAGCACGTCACTACTGGGCGCCTGGGTGGCTCAGTCGGTTGAGCCTCCGACTCTCGGCTGGTGCAGCCCGAGCCACGATCTTCAGGTTGGTGATCTCAAGGCCCGGCCTGGGGCTCTACGCCGACAGCGCGGAGCCCGCTCGGGATTCTCCCTCTCCCTCTCCCTCTCCCTCTCCCTCTCTCTCTCCGCCCCTCCCCTGCTCGCGTGCTCTGTTTCTCTCTCTCAAAAATAAGTAAATGAACTTAAAGAGACGCACACCACCACCAATGCCAGCCCAGAATGAAGGGAAATGAATTAGACCCCTCCTTTTCGGGAAGGAGTGTCGAGAACTTGCCGACATGCTTCAAAAGCCCCGTAGCACGTGGGATGCCCGCTCGTCCGTGAGCAGTGGCACTGGTTTTGGGACTGATGACTTAAAAACATAAAACCGAAGACTGTCTCTGCCCCACCCTTCTCGTCCTCACCCCACGAAGACATCCGTCCTGTGAGGAGGTAAAGTCACTTGTCCAGCGCGGCAAGAGTTAAAAGGAAGAATGAGAAGAAAATGCAGAAATAGAAATTGTCGACACCTATTCATTGCTGGTTCCACACCAAGCCCCGGGTTAGCTGATTTATCGACATCGTCTCTGTGAATCCTCAGAACGACCCCCTGGGTTTCCACCGCTGGCCTCTTCTACGATAAGGAGGAGAAGGCTACGGCCCACCGACGTTGCCGGAATTGTCCGGGGCCCCACGGCCGGTAAAGGCACAGCAGGGGCGGGGCCCAGCTCGACTGAGCCCCGGACCTGCGTGTCCCACGCCGTGCCCCCTGCCTAGACAGTGTCAGCTGAGATCAGCAGCTGAGAGGCTTTAGCTTAAGTGTTGCCTCCGCTGGTGGCTGTAATTTGAGAAGTAAGGTATCTGAAGGACCGGGTGGAGTAGAACCCGAGAATTTAAGAGGTTCTTGGACCCAGGAGGAGAGAGGCCAGGCTGTTGCTGATGGAGAGAGAGAGGGCAGAGGCTACAGAGGCCCCGCACAGCCAGCCAGGGAGCAGGGGGCTGGCACAGAGGGCCCGCGGACGGTCCCTAACGAGAGTACCTCGCACCGCGCTGGGCCAGCTCAGCTACCTCAGCGGTGCCCCCCAAACGCCTCTCGCCGGGAGAAATTCAGGGGCTTCCCTACTTTTCCTCCACGACGTGGAAACCACTCCCTGTGAGGACGGGCATCCTGAAAAATGTGCTGGGGTAGTTGAACAGAAAGAGGCCACGGGGGAGGGATGGAGATTCAGTCCTCCCGGCCCAGCCCTGGGGGACGGGCTAAGGAGACGGAGCTCATCCGGGCCACCAGAGCCGCGCCTGGCCGCGACCAGAGGCCCAGGCCCGAGAAGTCCTCGCACGGTCAAGATCCCGTGTCCTGGAGCAGCACCTCGCGTGGCCAGCCACCCTCCGTCCACACCGCGCCCCTTCCGGCAGCTTCTACCTGGAGCTGGGCTCTGTTGCTGGGGCTCCAGGATCCTGCCCCGGGTGCTGCTCCCCATTCCTGCCGTCCGAACTCTCTACGGCTCGGTGGCCCCCAGAGCACTTTCTCCTTCCTACTGCGGAATGGCCTTCAAAGCATCCCTCACTCAGTCTCTTCAAAGTCAGCCATTCCGAACACGCGTGCCAGACTCGGCTCTCGGCACCGGGGATCCTGCAGGGGACAAGAGGGGCCGAGTCCCCGACTTCCCTGAGCTGAGGTTCTGGGAGCCCTCACAAAAAGAGGGTTCAGACTTGACCACAAAGGTACCTCCCAGGGTTGCGGGGGGGGGGGGGGGGCGCACGCAGAAGAACCTACCCGTTTGCCCTCGTGCATCAAATTGAAACTGCAGCCTGCCACGGTGGATGACACGCGGTGGGCATGAGACACTGTCCCCAGCGGCGTTGAGCAATGGCTTGGGGCAAGTCGCTTGGCTCTCAGCTGCGATGACTCAGGAGTCACCTCTGCAGCCTGGGAATTCACCTCCACAGACCTTATCTGAGGCAGGAATGTGGTCTGTGCTCGGCTGCTGTCCCCACCACCTGCCTGGGTTTTCCAGGCTGAGGAAGAGAGGGAGAGAAAGTTGCTACATCTCCCCAGAGTACTTCCTCCTGCTCGGACCTCCTCCACGTTTGCAACAATAACAACAGCAATAAGCCCGTGAGCTGTCGCAAGTTCTGCCCACACACCTCCCTCGGGAGGTAGATGTCCTACCTGCTGGCATCATGTGGGGCACCTTGTATTATTACCTCGTGTGGGACATTCTCAGGGTGGGGGGAGCTAGATAATGTAACCGGTTAAGGCGGTAAAATGGGAGCTGTACTGGAAGAAAAATATACTGGAGGAAAGCAAATGAGAATTTCTCGTGAATTCCACAGTTAAAGACGCAGGAAATCAAATAAATGGCAGCTGGCCGGCCGGCAGCTTTAGGAGATAATCTTACAGGAGATGTACTTTCCCTCTCCTCTCCTCGGCCCTACTCTGGGGGCTGGCGACAAAAGCTCTGATGTGAGAGGCGCCTGGGTGGCTCGGCGGGTTAAGCGTCCGACTTCGATTCAGTTCACGATCTCACGGCTCACGAGTTCGAGCCCAGAGCTCAGACAGCGCAGAGTCCACTTTGGATCCTTGTTCCCACTCCACCCCTCTTAGAAGCTCTGCTCTGAGACATATTCTCTGTGGGTGCCTTTGCTCCAGGAAGGAATACGTTGCGGCCAAGGAGGCAGCTTCATTCAGCCACTCGCGGGCCTTCATAACAGCAAACCCAGCCAGACGTGGCCCCGAGCGACAGGGACCAAGTATTCTCGCGCGCGGTAAGAGTTTCCAAAGCAGAGAAGTTCCAAGGTCACGTAAATGAGCAGCTTAAAAATGTCGTCACGGGCCCAGGTGCTCTCCATGTTTTCTCTCCACCATCCCCAGCTCGTAGGCATTTGTTCTCGTGCTGTCCAGATGGCCACCTCAGTTGCAAGCTTCGGATACTCAACTGGCACAAGGACACGGAGGCATCCCCGTTGACAACAAGAAAAACTTAACCTGGAGGGTTCCCCTACCCTAGCAGATGTCCCCTCACATCACACTGGACAGAACTGTGGCGCAGAATTACAGGCAAAAGGACCAGAAGTACTGTGACTAGATTCTCCCACCGCCTGGGGTTAGGTAGGGACCTGTCCTCCCCTGAGAGAATGCCGACCCACACCCGAAGCCAGTCCCTTCTGTCGGCAAGGCAGAATGTGGCTCGCGGCTGTCGGCAGGGAGGCACCCAGCAGTGCCAGTAACTCAGCACTCCCACCTTCCCTCAGCCCTGACACGGATAACCCCGTGGGAAAACGGAGATGATTAATTGGGGAAAAATAAATGTCAGCTGGTTGTCCATTTCCGACCTGAGTTTCATTACGTTCTGTTTCTAATCACGTAATTCCTGCAACGCTTCATCAGGCAGGTCCAGCAGACAGCTTTCCAAACCCCGCATGTTTTGTCAGCTTGGAAGAAAAGAACAAGCCAAGGTCAGCTGAAGCCTGACCTTTCCCTCCGAGCAGGTTATGGATGTGTCTACCTACTGAGGGCCTGTGTCATGTGTGTGTACCCAGAGTCATTTAGGAGAGGCGTCGGAAGCACAGTGCCGGAAAGCTGGGTCTCGTCACTCATCCCCTCTCTGGATGTGACACATCTCATTGCGCAGATAAATGACAAAAGAGCAGAGGAGGCGCTTGACCGAGGTCAGAGAGCCAGTGGCAAAGACAAGATGGCAGCCTCCTGGGATGCCGTCCACCTGTCTGCACAAAACCTCGGAGCTCCAGCTCGGGCCCACCTGACCAAAGAGCCGTCTCGCAATTCAATCAATACCTACAAATAACCAGAGTCCCATGGATACCACAGACCACAAAAATAAGATGGGACAAGATGGGATGATGGGAACGAGGGGTCTGGAGTGAGTTTCCTGAAGCACCGGCCTTCCTCAAAACGCACAGAAAGTGAGCATACCTCACCTTGGAGTTGAATAAAACTGGAGCGAGCTCATCTTCTGTAGCTTCTATGGATAACTTGCGGGACCCTGGAGGCAGAAGCAAAAAGAGCAGTTAGCGATACAGTTAAAAATAGATAGGATGCTCGACTGTTCCTGGTTCGCACAGGCTCCGAGAACTTCCTTTTGGAAGCTCTCTCCTTCTTCCTGTCAGACACGTTAAGATGCTCCCTTATCACACGTCAAAAACAACTGTACAACGTGGTAACAGTCGCATTGTGTTACAGTCGACTAACTGGAGGAAACATTGTGTTTTAGTTTACTTAAATATGAATGTTCTTTTTTCCATATTGCAGTTTTGAGTTTACCCGTGTCCCGCATCTCAACCATTTTAAGAGTCCCTTCGAAAGCTCCAAGCCCAAGGCTCTATGCCGTCAGCAGTGCGTGGTTAGAGTGAGAATCTATAGATGTGTCGATCACCTAATTCCTCACAGAGGGAGCCATGAGAGTTGGGTTGAGGAATGGGACTATCACACCAGTCACCTACCTTAGCGCCTCGTCTAATAGGACCAGGTCACATCCGTGTAGTACTTTGTCCCTTTCCCAGATCTTCCGTGTACCTTATTTCGTTTCATTCTCTTCAACAGCCCCGTATATAGACGCTAAATCTGTTTTAGTGATAAGGGAGCTTGGATTCAAAGAGGTGAACTTGTTTAATATCACATGACTAGTAAGGAATTGCTTACTATATTCTAAGGAATTACTTATTGGTAAGTAAGTAATTCAAAGGAATTACGGAATGGTCTTAACACCCCAATACCTGTGCACCTTGGACCATGACTTCACTTCCTTGTTGACAACCAGCTCCTGAGTTTTCTCCTTCCTGACGGGGAAGGGGAAGAATTAGACAGCCCCACTTGTCTTAGAAGCATGGGACCCCAGCTGCTCTTGGTGGAACGCCATTCTGTCCAATAAAATAGAGCCCATCAGAAAGATCTCAACTGTCATTAACACATTATTTCTCTTTGGTCTGATTTTCTCTATGGTGAGCACCAGAAGGGTTGGCATTGTAGGTGGTGTGGGAACCTGGAAGTAAGATCTGAGCCCTTTGGCCAACACCGCATTGGAGCGGGAAGCCTAAGGGAGAGAGGCTTCAGGTAGCCGCAGGTCTGCTACGCGATTATGGGAGATCCCCAACGTAAGCCAAAAAGCACCTTCTTCTGGGTGGCATCGTCAACATGCCACGATGGGAATGGTCGGAAACACAACAAGTCAACACTTTGACCCGAGACCTGACCCCCCAGGAAGAAGGAAGCAGTTTGAGAGTGCTGATTAAGAGAGCATTTGAGGCAATCAACCTGTCTTGTGTCACGGCTATGCTAACTCCTGAGAATTTAAGGCCTGTTGTCTGTGACCATGCCCCGGCACGAAACAAACGCCAGCACATGCCTGTGGAATGAAGCCCTAAATCACAGGGGAGGAAGGCAGGGCCTTCTCCCGTCCGTCAGTCCTGCCTCCAGATTCCACTATTACCCACTGATACTGGGAAAGTATTTGTGAGACAGCGGTATTCTGGAACATACCATTGGCTTGTTTTGTTTTTGTTTTTGTTTTTGTTTTTTAACTAAAGGCAAGGCCAAAGCCTTAGGGGCCTCACACAGGATGGCTGGGATCTTTCTGACGGGCTCTATTTTATTGGACAAAATGGCATTCCACCAGGAGGGCCTGGGGCCTCTTGCTTCCGGGATAAGTGGGATCACCTAGTCGGAGTGAGACATCACTGGCTGGAGTTCATTGGGTCCAACTTGCTCATTTGAACAGAATAAGATCAAATGTCTCTCTCAAGGCGACAGGCCCAGACTCTGAACTCTAATGCGCCCGCCTACAACCTCAGAAGCACCCAAGTTTTCTCTACACGGGCTTTGCGCGGCCTTGTTCTTCTTCCTCTTCCGCGGTTGGTATGACGTTGGGGAAAGGCCTCCACCCCTACAAAGAAACTGAAAGCTTGGGAAAGGACCATGACAGCCAGGGTCCCCGGCGTTTGCACAAGTGTGATGCCAACGATACAAACATAGGATGGGCACGGACAGGCCATCCCCGTCGGCCGCTCTATTCCTGGGGTCCTGGAACAATCCCGTGGGGAGGAGAATCTCCATATTCTCGCTCACCTGTTTGCCTGGCCAAGCCTCGCTAACGGTTCACAAACTCTTCTGTGTCCTCAGCCCTTGGCCACTTTGCACGCAGCGTGATATGTCAGACAAAGGCCAGCGGGGAGGGTATCCACATCGTGGCTGATTGTTCGAATGCGCTCTTTCTGCCATCCCCAATATCCTACTGTTTAAAGTCCTTGAGGACAGGGAGCACTTCATACGTTTTTGCAGCCACCACGGCATCCTTCGTGGTGCTGGGCATGGAGTTAGAAGCTCAGTGAATACGTGTTTACTTTGAGTCACTCTGGCTGAGCCTCCAGAGGCCGGTTCAATGGAAGATGAGTCATAGCTGAAGGTTTCACAATTACTCCCATCAGAACTTCCTTTGAAAACATTCTTCAAGTTCTCCTTTGAAGGCCATTTGAATATATTAGTAGTGCTAATCCTGAGATGCTAACTCCCACACCGGACACAGTAGAATTCAGAGCAGGCACCACTCTTTCAAAAGCTCCGAGGTTTCAGAGGAAACCAAACACTCGTCCCTTCTTCCTTTTCAAGGACACGGTCCTCCCTTCACCCTGGAAGTGACGGCACCGAGTTTCTGAGACGGGGAGGAGGAGTTGTCCCTATGCGTTGTCCCCCCTGTACTTCTCACCTCACTTGGAATAAAATCCAAAGCCTTTCCTATGCTCCTGCTCACTTCTCCAATCTTACTTCCTGTTTCTCTATTTCCCCCACCCAGTCCCTGCCCCCCACCTCCATAGTCCAGCCACAGGACTTATCTTAATTTCTTAAACACACGGGTCTCTTCGAAGAAGTCTCCCTGCCTGGAAAGTTTTTCCAGGACTGATTCCACAGCCCTCAGGTCTTGTTTTGAATGTGACCTCCTTCCTTGACCACAGAAATATAGGAAGCTTGCCCCTCACCCTCTGTCTCCTTTGTATTATCTACGTTTTATCCTTGAAGCACTTACTCGGATTTGTAATTGAGTATTTTGTTGCCTTCTTGGCCTCCCTCAGTAGCCTGGAAACCCTTGAGAACACAGGCCACGTTAATTTTGTTTCTGACTATGTCTCTAACGCCAGCACCGAGCTTGACTCCAGGGAGGACCTCAATAAACCCTTGTTGAATGAATGAATGAATACTTTAAGAGAAATTTATCCCTTGCTCTCTGGCTCTCTGTCCTATTTTTTTTTTCTTTTCTTTTCTTTTTTTTTTTAACCTCAGATCCCTCCTGGACGCCAAGAATCATTTTTTTTTCCAATCAGGGGACTCTAAAACCTCGAGGGGTACAGATAACTTAGGTTGGGGGCGGGGGAGGGAGGGAATTAATTCCTATCAGCAGAAGAAGGTATGAAATGTACCATGAATGAAGAAAAATGTACAGACCACAGATCAGGAGTCAGGGCGAGCTCAAGAGCCCCGTTTTTGGGGCAGAAATATGTCCTTACAACCTAAAGAAACTACTCGTTTTAGAGCTACCCGGGTCTTAGTAGGTGACAGATCATAACTTCTATCAAACGTAGGTCACGTGGGGAAACTGTGGGAAAACTGTTTCCTTCTCTACCCACAGAATACTTCTGTACTCCAAATGTATCGGGGCTTTTCCCCACAACCAAGCGATTCTCCAACAGCAGCTGGGTGTCCTACAACTAAACCTGATTCTGACACTATTTCCCTAGAGACAGCATCAGATCCCACAGGTGAAGGCCTCATTCCCACAGAACTGCTCCCCCTGCAGGTGCCGGTCTCGGGTCCCACGTTGTCCCTTGTACCCTGGCCAGCTATAAACCGGAGAGTCCCGTGACCCTCCCACCCCCGAGTCTGATCATTTGCTACAACGGCTGACAAGCGCTCAACACAAACAAGCAAACAAACAAACAAAACAGTTTACGATGACTCATTACAAAGGGTATCGAAAGATGGCTTGCATCTTCTGAGATGTGTAAACTGAGCACCCAATTTACCCCTGCTTCCATTGTAGCTTTCCATGGGATCCAAATTCAGGTGTCCCGGAACCACACGTCCTCAACAGACCTCAGCTCAGCTCGGTGCGTGTGGACAGAAGAAAGCTGGCTCAGCACGGTTTTCCCCGAGTGCTCCGTTTTCCATAGTACCGGGCACAACTATCTGCTGCACCATCACTGGGGCTCTGTGGTTCCCGGTGGTGCCGGGGGAATGTGCAGGCAATTTAACCTACTTGCTGTCCCATCGTTGGCTAGCGGTCTACTTGTGACTGAATCTCCCCTGCCTGAGAGCCTAGTTCTCCCGTAGGCAGATTTATTGCAGATAAGACTGATAAGTAGCTAGATCCTGCGTTCATGTCTCATACTAACCCTGTGATCTTGGGAAAGTTACCCTCTGGCTGGCTCCGTCTCCTCATCTGTAAAATGAGGATATTCGTATCTGCCTCACAGAGTGAACGATCATATGCGAAGCACGTAGAAATGCTTAATAATAATTAGTGCTCCAGAGAGGACAGTTGATGTGACCAATATTTCTGTACCGGTGTTTTAAGGTTAGCTCCTGGAAAAGCAGGACCCTGAACTCACGTTATTCCTGTGTCCCAGGGGCCAGGACTTGAACTCCCCTAGCAGGTACCGTCTGCACCGTTCAAATTCTGCTTTCTTGTCACCCCGTTGCTCGCTCTGACTTCCAGGGGGCAAATCACCCGCCACCAACTGAGCTGTGGTTTCTGCAATTACATCTCATTCACGGAGCACCTGGGTGGCTCGGTCAGTTAAGCGTCCGACTTCAGGCTTGGGGCACAATCTCACGGTTTGTGAGTTCGAGCCCCGCGTCGGGCTCTGTGCCGACGGCTCGGAGCCTGGAGCCTGCTTCAGGTTGTGCGTCTCCCTCTCCCTGTCCTTCTCCACTCGCACTCTGTCTCTCTCTGTGTCTCAAAAGTAAATAAACGTTAAAAAAAAAAAAATAAGATCTCTCATTCGCTTTTGCACGCCCCACACCATCTGGCTCAGGTTAGGTGCTTGGCAAATCTTCACGGCTTAAACTACGGCATCTTTTAATCCTGATAACAAGGAAATGGTACGGGTGTGTGTAGGAGTATCTGGAATGCGTGCATTTACACACCAGCGATGCCATCATTTAGCAGAGGGAGGAGATGTCAAATTAGCAGAGCACTAAGACTGGGGCTGACAGGCGAGAAGGCGCTGGACGTGCTTGCCTACGGGCTGGACTATATACCAGACTGTATGCTCCTTGGGGACAAAGACCGAGTTTCCTTCTTTCTCCGGCGCCTCGCACGGTGCCTGATGGGTCCCATGTGCTCGATAAATGTCAGTTAAGTGGTGAATTCACTCACGTTTGAAATTCCAACTTGGGAAGCTCCCACTGCTTTCTAGTGTTGGATATAGTCTTATCAGCACGCCCCTGTCCCGGCATACGGAGCTCCTGCCCCCCTCCGTTCCCACCACCAGGTACTCTCCACCCCGGGGCTAGATCCTCACCTCGGTTCTGACTTGGCAAGATGAGGGTCACACCTGGAAATCATGTCTGTGCCAAAATAACCACAAATAGTTAACACGTGGCTGGCATCTCTCTTCCTGGTGTGCGGGAAGTACCTCTGCCTCCTGTCAGATGTGAGAAAACCCTTCTCTGCTACCCCTTGGATGTACTCTCTTTTTGAACCAGCTCAACCTCAGGAAACAGTATTCCCACCGGTGCCAACTCTTTGGCGAGGATTAGCAGAGGATTACGAGTCTGCCAGGACCACCAGTCAAACACGGCTGCTTCCCTTCCCATCTTTTTGGTTTTGACTTACCCGGCCAACGTCAACTTCCCCTTTCCAAACAAAGGCTATGTAAGATGCTCTGGACAGCGAAGGATAGAGGATCTAACCACCGGGGCCCGCCCGATAAGGATGTTTATTACTTTGCATCATGTCCAGTTTGGAGGTAGGACAGTTTCGGAGCGGGGTCGTTCACCGACATAGGAACGTCGTGCATCTAGCTTAACAATTCTGCAGCTTTCTCCCCCAGTCCCCAGATCTGCTGTAGGTCAGGCCTCACGTGCCAGAAACCACCTTCAGAAAGAGAAAAAGAGAAGGCCCCCATCTTGCGTCCTTCCAGAGAAGGGGGGCCGGTCCCCTACGTCTCACTGGCCAGAATTGGCACAGTCTACCCATGCTTCAACAATCCCGAGGCGGGGTGAGGCGAGGCCACCGCAATTGGCCTAGACCAATGAAGACTCACCCTCGGAGGTGGGGGAGAGTCCAAGTTCCTGTACGGGACACAACCCCTCAGAGGAGGGCAGCCAAAATTAAGATTCTGAGAGCAAGGTAGCTAGAGGGAAATAGCCCCCTGATAGGCAACCAGCCGTGTCTACAACAGACAAAATTGCCCCATCGAGCTCTAAGGAGAGAATGAATAAAATTACACTAATTTCGTTCTTGGGAAAATCAAACTATCCAAAGACAAGGATTTTGTTTACCCAGAGCTACAATCTGATTAAAGATAGAAAGCCCTTTCAAAAGCATTAACTCAGAATGGCCCAACCGTCATTTATCTGTGTGGGCTGAAGCAATAGAAGGGCTCCACCAAAAGCTTCGTGTATGCAAAATATTAAAGTAGGCTCACCAGCGCAAAGAAAACAAAGCCTTCTTGTAGTGCTGAGTCACCTGGGCTGATGGTACACACATTCTGATTCCAGAGAAGTATCAAAGTCGAAATGGTGATATGTGGCCCCGATTTCACTCTCTGTTACAAGACTGACCAATGCCCCTCTCTGGAGGATATAGCACTCTTTTCATAAGCAGGAAACACAATTCACAACTTTATTGGAGACCCTGCTGGGAGCTGTATAAAGGTGCTTTTGGAAAAGCTTGAAATCTTTTCATCCTTATGAAAAAAAAAAAAAAAAAAAAAAAAGGACTCTGACCAAAAGAAATAGGTCAAGAAACTATTTGATCCTGAAGACATGCCTAAGTCTTCCTCTCCAAGATTTGTATTAAGTATAAAATGTGATGGTCAAGTAGCCGATTCACTGATCACTCGCTATTCCTTCACTTAACTTCGGGTTGGTCCATTCCTCTCCTGTTCATACCCCCCCACCCCAGAATCTGGCAGGCCCCCGGTGCTGACAGCTCGGGTTTCCATCTTGTTATTTTCAGAAGGGCTAAAAGGGAGCACAGGGCACAGCCTGTGGGAGCCTTCTCTGGGTTCTCCTCACCCCCCCACCCTCCTTGGAAAATCCTCCCCGTTGCCTCCTGCCTAACTCGGCGCCAGCCCTTCCCCACGCTGCTGGACCTTCCACCCGGGACAAGTGCCATCCAATGCCCAGATTCCTCAGCAATGAGCAACCTATAGTATCTGTGTTATGAAACCTCTTCCTTCTCTGCCTCTGCCTCTTTCTCTCCACGGAGGGCTTGGTGTATTTGGGGGCTCCGGCCACAGAAGCAAATTTCCTCTGGAAGAAAGAGTTTGAAAAAGAAGAAGTGAGCCACGGAGCTGGAGAATTAAGTTACGCAGAAAACTCCCCGGAGAAGGTGGGGGGGGGGGTGGCCAGTTAACTGAAGGGTAGTCATCTCTGCTGTGCCTCGTCTGAGAGAATGATCTGGCAGGAAGCAGAGGAATGAGGCAAGTAAACCTTCAGGAGGGCTGAGTTTCAAATGTTCCTGCCAGACAGGATTATATGTCCTCAGGCAGGTGTCCTTCCCCTGTGGCCCTTGGTATCAGCTGCGTGTGGCTTTTTTTTTTTTCCAAGGAAATACCAGTCCACGGTTAGGAATCGAGATTAGCATGAGGGAAGAGAGAGAGTCTCCTACATTGTCTAAACATTAAGCAGACTACCGAGGTTAAAATCCTTGTTCCACCATCCACTTCTCTCCAGAATGGGAATGACAGTGGCTACCTCACCAAACTGGGTGGGTGAAATTAAACAAGATAAGGTCACAAAGCTAGCAGCATAGCAGAAAAGTCAGGACAGGAGCGGCCACAACCACCGCAGCCACGATGCGGGTTGTTACGAACCAAAGGGAGAGCCCAGGCGAAGAACACAGAATTGTGAGAGCTGTGACACAAGGGTCAGCCCCACATTCCTATGTGGTGGGGAGGAGGAAGCAGAGAGGTCAGTGAGGAAGCTGGGGGCCAGGCCAGAGGTCCCTCCAGGGTGGAGGCTTGGCGGGTGGAGCCAGCGTTGGCCAAGACCTAAGGATGGAGGGGGAGGAGGAGGGGGAGGGGAAGGGGAACCGGCCCCATAGTACTGGAGTTCCTCCTTTGTTCAGCTGGGCCAAGTTCATTAATAGAAGTGAGCTAATGCTTTTCCCCACTGGAAGCAATCAAGTTACTTCATCTCAGAAGCAATCTTCCCCAGGAACTATTATACTTGGAATTATAACAACAAAAGCACCTCAGACACACCCAGGGCAGCAGCCCAAGGCTCACAGCCCCAGAGCCTCCCGTGGCGAAAAGCAGACTGAAAAGTAGCAGCCCCTCTGCGTTAGGTCAACAGTCCTTCCAGCTAAGAGAGACCTTCCAGAGCGATGCTTGTCGGCCAGCCCAGGGTCAGTGGTGTGGCCGGTGCTTTTCAGACTGAAAAGCTGAACTTAACTAGGAGGTTCTACTCTTAGCTCAGAGAGAAGAGTGCTAGAAAAGTCAAGGCTATTTTTCCTCCACTAACAGAATATTCACACGGGCCCTAGTGTCCATAAAAGTTAGCCATCGGGGAAGAGATGGTTATTCCAGAAAGGGTTATAGTGAAATCATTTACTATTAGGGAGAAATACTCAAATTTGAACCTCGTTGTAAATTCTGTATAAAAACATTTTCTAGATGGATTAAGGATTCTGTGTTTATAAAAAGACAGAGCAAGAAGGAGAAGCAGCAGCAATAGCATAAACCAGCTAGAAGGAAAGGTAGGTGTGCTTGTAACTTACCCTGGGATAGACTGGCAACATGAAAATATGGCCACAAATAATATGGTAGAGCCCATGAAACTTACTTGAATCTGGGCAGGTGGAAACTGCTTTGACCATCAGAGCAGTTGGCATCCAAGGCTACGTCATAAAAGGCTTTCTTGCTTCTGCTTTGTTTGCCGGAACACTTACTTTCAGAGCCCTGAGCTGCCATGTAAAAATTCTGACTACGCCTAAGCGGCATGTTGGGCAAGCCACATGGAAACATTCAGGGAACTGTCCCTACTCAGCCCAGCCTTGTGGCCATGCCGCAAGGCTCCCGACATGTGGGTGACGCCATCTTGGCTTCTCTCAATGCAGAGAGACTCCATGACTTCTGTCAACATCAGGCGGAGCAGAAAAGCCACCAGCTGAGCCTGCCCAATTCCTGACCTACAAAAGTTATAAAATGGGAGACGACTGTTGTTTTAAGCCATTAAATTTTGAGGTGGTTCGTTACACAGCAGCAGATAAACGGAACGAATAGAGAAGAACTTTCTAAGCACAAAAGCTTGATAGGAATCCAAATAAAAGAATAACAGACTCGATGGGGCGCCAGGGTGGCTCAACCGGTTGAGCATCCGACTCTTGATTTCAGCTCAGTTCACGATCCCAGGGTCATGGGATTGAGCCCCACATCAGGCTCCATGCTGAGTGTGGAGCCTGCTTAAGATTCCCTCTCTCTCAGAAAACATACTTGGCTATTATGATGTTCTGTTAAGTATGATGTCACCTGTAGGTTTTTCAGAGATGCCCTTTATCAGGGTGAACCAGTTCCTTTCTATTCCTAGTTTGTTGAAGACTTTTTAAAATTGTAAATGGGTGTGGGGTTTTAAAATTTTTTTTTAATGTTTATTTATTTTTGAGACAGAGAGAGACAGAGCATGAACGGGGGAGGGGCAGAGAGAGAGGGAGACACAGAATCGGAAGCAGGCTCCGGGCTCAGAGCTGTCAGCACAGAGCCTGACGCGGGGCTCGAACTCACGGACCGCGAGATCGTGACCTGAGCTGAAGGCGGACGCTCAACCGACTGAGCCACCGAGGCGCCCCGGTGTGGGGTTTTAAAGGGTAGTTGCCTGTATCTGTTGAGAAGTTTATGTGACTTCAGGACCTTCCATTTTCTAGTATTTTATTAAAGATTTCTGTGACTATATTCCTGGGTTATACTGATCTGCCATTATACTTACTTGTGGCGCCCGTGTATCACAGTATAATATACGCACAGAATTAAGTGAAAAGCATTCCTAGATGTTTAGGAGTCCTGAGTATTGATTCCTCATTAAATGTATGTTATAGTTGATCTAAGACATCTGGGCCTGGGCTTTGCGTTGTAGAGATACTGTTATTTAATACAGAAATAATTGAATTTATTTCCTTCTTCCAAAAAAAAAAAAAAAAAAAGATTCTCTCTCTCCCTCTCTGCCTCTCCCCTGCTTGTGTTCTCTCTTCTCTCGAAAACAAAATATAAATAAATAAATAACCCAAACAAACAAACAAACAGGCTTGAAATTGTAAACTGCTTTCTGTCAAGCATCATCACATGCAAATCAAAGGGCAATGGTGCACTAGAAAAATATCCTTGTAACACATGTGACAGACAAACCACTAAGAAGAAAAATTACAACGGGAAAAAAAAAATGGCGAGGAACGAAAAGCCGTTATCAGAAAAAATTTTAAAGGCCAAAAAGACATGTTTAACACCAGCAGGAACAAAATAAATGCAAATTAGATGACCAGAGACCTTTCTGCTTTCCAATTTGCAAAGATTTTTGAAATGATCATTCTCGGTGCCTGCAAGACTGCAGTGAGGCAAGCGTTGTCTACTCCTGGAGGTGGAAATATAAATTGGTAGCCTTTGGGGAGAACAAGCTGAGGATCCGAAAGTCTTAAATACCCTTTGCTCAAGCCTTGCCGCGTCTAGGATTGAAGAGGATGTACGACCAAGCATTCTCATCACAGCACTATTTCTTTTTTTTTTTTTTGACGTTTATTTTTTTTTTTTAATTTTTTTTTCAACGTTTATTTATTTTTGGGACAGAGAGAGACAGAGCATGAACGGGGGAGGGGCAGAGAGAGAGGGAGACACAGAATCGGAAACAGGCTCCAGGCTCTGAGCCATCAGCCCAGAGCCTTACGCGGGGCTCGAACCCACGGACCGCGAGATCGTGACCTGGCCGAAGTCGGACGCTTAACCGACTGCGCCACCCAGGCGCCTCTTCACAGCACTATTTCTAAGGGTGAGAAATTATAAACAATAAACCGTTCAACAATGGGAGCAACGTTGCAAAGTTTCGAATAACGGAACCCAATAGCGTTATCAAAAGCGTGGCTTCCAAATTATTCAGTGACAAGGGAAGGGCGTGAGAAACAGTTAAAAGTATACAAGGGAATAGCCACAATTTTATGTATGTAGATGGATGGATAGACAGATTAAAACGCTGGATGGAAACACACCAAAATATTAACCGCAGTTTCTGAAGAAAAGGTTTGCAGGCGGGGGGGGGGGGGGGGGGGGGGAGCGCGGTTATTTCGTTCTTTCTCCTTGTCTGAGTTTTCCTATTTTCTCAACATGAAACTGTATTAATTTTATAACCAGAAAAAAATTCTTCTTTTTAAGTTGGTAACTAAAGAGAAAATTCCAAGGCAGTAGCTCCAGCAAACTTGAACACAGGGACTTTCAAGTACTGGGAGGTCTTAGGAGCCAAGAGCTCTCCCTCCAGACACCTGCTAGGGTCTGTGTTTTAGAGTTTCCTGACCTCTAGGCCTTCCCTCCCCCCAGGGTCTCCAGGCTTCAACATTATCTTTCTATCATCCCTCCCTTTGCCGATCACACCTCGCCACCACAGGCATCCATACACAAGTAAACATTTCTATTCCTTCAGTTTCCTTCTGTTAACAAAGATTTAGAAATCACAACCAGAGAGCCCTCGACCAAAGAGATGGTTTTTCTTTGACATTCCTTCCCGAAATTTGTTACTGTTTCTTTTAACTGGTTACCAACATTAAAAAAATGAGGACAGATTTTCACTTCCAGAAAGCTGGAGCAGACTTACCTTGTTCCATGCCTCCCACTAAGTACAACTAAAACCTTGAACACTGTACATAAAACAAACAGAAGACTCTAGAAAATAAAAAAGGGAAGCCACGTTGGATAGGAGTCTCAGGACCTGAGAAACAACACGATAGTGAGTTCCAAGAATTTTCTTTTTGGCTCACATATCCCAGGCTTAGAACTAAAGAAACCTGCAATCCTGGGGCGCCTGGGTGGCTCAGTCAGTTAAGCATCCGACTTCAGCTCAGCTCGGTCATGATCTCACGGTTCATGAGTTCAAGCCCCGCGTCGGGCTCTGTGCTGACAGGTCGGAGCCTGGAGCCTGCTTCGGATTCTGTGTCTCCCTCTCTCTCTGCTCCTCCACCACTCATGCTCTGTCTCTCTCTCTCTCCCTCAAAAATAAACAAAAACATTAAAAAGTTTTTGTAAAAAAAAAAAGAAACCTGCAATCCAGAAATGCTCGTGCCAATAACAGGCACAAATAACAAAAGCTCCAAGAAAAGCCTGCTTTGTGAAGCCCGAATGACAGAAGGACAGAAGGGCAGCCCAACGAGACGCAAAGTGTTTACACGATACCTGCTCTACTCCAGCCAGACACCACAGAAAAAGATCTGTGGCCCCACCCCCACCCACTAGTGAGAAGCCTTGATTTCCACTCTTGTGAGGCTCTAACCCCAACCGCCCAACTGGGGTGGTGTCAGAGATGGCCAAGAAGAGAGCCAGGATTTCATCCACGATGACTGGTAGACAGCCCTCACCTCCCCCTTCATGGGGGGCCTATCAGGCAGTAATGAGGCGTATCTACCGTTCCTCAAAGGAGCGCCCCCCCTACCTGAGTGTCAATGGAGGCCAAGTGGTGAGCCTGGCCGAACCTCGCCTTCCACCTTTGCCTGAAAGTGGCAAGATGGCAGCCCGAACCTCCCTCCAAGAGGGTGTCAGCAGAGGTCAGAGAAAAGAGTAGATTTAAACAACATCCAGAGCCTCAGAACACAATGCAAAAATGTCCCCGTTCCAATCAAAAGTCACCCATCACCCCCAAGCCAGGAAGATCTCAAAGGGAATGGAAAAAAGACCTTCAATAGATGCCAACACAGAGATGACTGAAATGTAAGACTTACTCGACAAAGATTTCAAAACTGCCCAAGATAAAAATTCCTCCACAAGCAATTGTGAACGTGCTTGAAACTTGTTAAAAAAAAATAAATAAATTTGAAACCCTCACGGTGCCTGGGTGGCTCAGTCGGTTGAGCATCTGACTCTTGACTTGGGCTCAGGTCATGACCCCAGCATCGTGGGATCAAGCCCCACGTTGGGCTCCGTGCTGAGTGTGGAACCTGCTTGAAATTCTCTTTCTCTTTCTCAAATAAAAAACATTTTTAACTAAAAAAAAAAACAAAAACCACAGTTTAAAAAAGATAGAAAGCCTCAGCAAAGAAACAGAAGATACAAAAAAGAACTAAATGGACGTTATAGAACTGAAAAATACAGCAATCAAAATTAAAACTCAGCGTATGGACTTGCCTTAGTTTCTTACTGCTGCCATGACAAATTATCGCAAACTTAGTTATCTTAAAACAAAACAAATTTGGGGCACCTGGGTGGCTCAGTCGGTTGAGCGTCCGACTTCGGCTCAGGTCACGATCTCACAGCTCGTGAGTTCGAGCCCCGCATCGGGCTCTGTGCTGACAGCTCGGAGCCTGGAGCCTGCTTCGGATTCTGTGTCTCCCTCTCTCTCTCTGCCCCTAACCCACTCGCATTCTTTCTCTGTCTCTCTCAAAAATAAATAAACATTAAAAAAATTAAAAAAAAAAAAAATTTAATATCTTACAGTTCTGATGGTCAGAAGTCCAAAGTGGGTCTCATCGGGCTAAACTCAAGGTGCGTCAAGACTGTGTGACTTCATGGGGACACCAGTGAGGAGTCTATGTCCACCTTCCTGAGGCTGTGCCCTCGTTCCTTGGCTCATGACCCCTCCCCCCGTCTTCAAAGCCAGCAGTCTGTGCCAGTCCTTCTCACATGGCATCACATGGACAGTAATTCCCTTGTCCCTCTCTTTCACTTGCAAGGACCCTTGTGGTTTTCTTGGGTGCACCGAGGGAATCCAGGATAATCTCCCCGTCTCAAGATGGTCAATCACGTCTGTAAAGTCCCTTTTGCCATGGCGAAGGTCATCTATTCACACGATCTGGGGATGAGGGCGTGAACTTCTCGGAAGAGCCACTGTTCTGCCTGCTCCAGTCTGCCCTCTGGCTCCCAAAGATTCATGCCCGGCCCACAGGCAAAGTGTATTCACCCCACCCTGAGGTCCTCAAAAGTCTCAATCCGTTACGGCATAAACGCAAAGTCCAAATGCTCATCAACTCAAATTTCCAAATGTCATCATCTCAGTCATTTGCACAGTTATGGGAAGACTCTTAATTACATCCAGCCTGGAGCAAAATTCCTCTCCATCTACGGGCCTAGAAACCAAGTCAGCTTCTCCCAAAATGCAGCGATAGGACAGGCATCAGTTACCAAATTAGCGACATTCCCACTGAAAACGAAAAAAGGAAGGAAGACGGGAGTTACTAATCCCGACCCATTTTGCAATCCAGCTGGGCAGACTTTAGGTTCTAAGACCTCTGTGTCTCAAGGATCCATTCTGTGAGCTCACAGCCCACAGAACTTCAAGCTCACGGCCTTGAAGTTGTCCTTTCCTTCTGACGGAAGGTAGACTTGTCTGCAGCTGAATAGTGTTATCAGCATAGTTTATATCTATAGAATATCGGGGGGTCTAACAACTCTATAAACTCTTAAGGAAATGTAATTACTAATTTTTTTTTAAGTAAGAGAAATCTTTTTTCGTACCGTTTTGTCTAGTTTTAATATCCGCGTAACACTAGCTTCATAAAATACATTGGGAAATGTTCCCTCCTCTTCTGTTTCCTGAAAGAGATTCCATAGAACAGATTTTTGCGTTTGTATTTGTGATGAGTACTCGGTGTTCGTAGTTTTCTTCTCCTGTACATGAGGGATTCTTACGAGGATGGAAATATTCTGTACCTCGCCTATATCGATGCCAACCCTCGTTATAATATTGCAAGATGTTACCTTTGGGGGAAACTGGGTAAAGGACCACCAGGGAGCTCTCTCTATTATTCCTTACACCTGCGTGCGAATCTACAATTCTTTCACACAAAAAAGCGTAATGAAAAAAATTTAATGTAGTTCCAGATGCAAGTCTAAATGTTTCTCTTCTCTCAAAAAAATCACAAGATTTTTGCAAAAACCACTTGCACGTATGACCGAAATGCGCCACGGTGGAGCGGTGATGCAGCTTGCCAGCTCACCCCAGTCCCCACTGCTCCCTATTGTCTCCCTGTCCCCGGGGCTCAGCGTTCTCCGCGAGTCAATATCCAGTGGACCCCGCTAACTTTCTCACATGCAGTGAGAGACCCCTGTCTGGCACCTGTAGACATTTGAATGCCCCACTTTTGTGGACTTGGAGTCCTGTAAGCAGGGTGGCGGCAGAATTCAGTCGTGCTAAGGCGTGAACTCGCGGAAACATCTTACCTCTGTATCTCGTGCCTGGAACATGTGTGCCTGAGACACGATACCACAAGGCGGAAGCTTGAAGGTCAGACAGACCTGAGTTAAAATTGTGGTTTTCCCACCTGACCTTGAGCCAATTAGTTGAATTTTCACATTTTCACTTACGAACTGGGAACGATAACGTACGATTCAATCTAATCCAAACCTCTAATCCAAACCTGGTGCTGTGAGCACCACAGCACAGGTGCTCAGTTAATATGTTTTCCCCCTAACAACAGGATGCCTCTCTCTTCCTTGAAACCAACAGCTTATGCCAAAGGAGTTTGTTTTTCGCTGGAGCGTTGCACGTATATTTGCCGTTACCTGGGAAGGCGCGGGCCGCTTTGCTCAGCATCTCGCCAGCGCTATCTCACTATCCTCACGATAACCCTGCACAGAAGGCACCTGTATCATGCCCCTCCCGCCCCTGAGGAATTTGAAGCATAGAGTTATTTGATTATTTAAGCTTCGGCCGATAATTCCGATTCCAGAATCCAGAGTGTGTTGTGCATTCAACCGCTTTTCCCACTGCCTTGCTTGGCGGAGTTTGGGAGAGGTTTCCGTTCTAGACTCTCCCCAGAGACGAGCCCCTGCTCCGTGCAGGCCCCCCTCTTACCCTCTCACGAAGCCTGAGTTTTCCCATTTTGGAAAATGAGAGCAGAATCAGAGCAATGCCTCCCTTAGAGGGTCTTGGAAGGAAATAAATGAGATGACACAGGAAATGTTTCACCACAGTGCCTCACACACAGTAAGCCCTCAAAAACATGTTAGTATTACATCAACGGCGGGGTTTTTGCTGATGAGCTAGAAAGATTAATAGCCATTAATGTAAGTGGTGGGATTTGCAATATGTTCAGAAAAAAAAAAAAATGGTGCCTCCGGTGGTGGTATTTTAGTCATTATCAGGAAAAAAAAAAAAAAAAGGCAGGGGAAACTCACTTCCTGCAAAAGTTGTATTCATCAGAGATTCTCTGCGTTTGATATTTAAAAATCAAACCATGTTTCCTATTAGATTATAATTCCAGAAATGTTCTCTGTTCAATTTTGATAAATAGAACTGTCCTCTTAAAATAATGTGCCGGCTTCACCTGTTGCTAGCTTTGCGACCTTGGGCAACACTATTTGTCAGTTTCCTCATCCCTAAGGTTCCGCTCTGGAGTCCCCTGAGACAATGGACCTGGAGGTTCTTTGTAAAAGTGTAAAACCCCCTGCAGAAATGCTAGGTTACAATGGCTCCACACTTACGCTTAGCTGTGTTTCCTCAGACGTTTGCAAAGTATACGTTCAATTAGGAAACAACAACAACTTGGGGCGCCTGGGTGACTCAGTCGGTTAAGCGTCGGGTTCTCGATCTCGGCTCAGGTCTCGATCTCATGTAGGCGCATAGACTGCTTGGGATTCTCTCTCTCCCTCTCTCCTTGCCCCTCCCTCCTCTCAAAAATAAACAAACATTAAAAAAAATAAGTTTTAGGGGCGCCTGGGTGGCTCAGTCGGTTAAGCGTCCGACTTCGGCTCAGGTCACGATCTCGCTGTCCGTGAGTTCGAGCCCCGCGTAGGGCTCAGGGCTGATGGCCCGGAGCCTGGAGCCTGCTTCCGATTCTGTGTCTCCCTCTCTCTCTGCCCCTCCCCCGTTCATGCTCTGTCTCTCTCTCTGTCTCAAAAATTAATAAACGTTAAAAAAAATTTTTTTTAAATATATAAGTTTTAGAAAAGGAAATCAAAACAACAACCCGATTGTCCTCTTCAGTTTGATTTTTCCGTAACATATTACCTTAAAGGAAGGCACAACTTTGGAGAAAACCATGCTCGCCAGGCACAAGTACGGAACACGAAGGAGAACACGTGACCAATTTCATCTCAATCTTTGGAAGGTGAGAAAATTCCCTCCGTTTTCCAGAAAGCAATTCTGAGGGGTTATCACAGAATCAGCCTCCTTGACGTCAGTCTCTCTTATTTCCTAGACAGCCTGAAACAAATCCCCGAATTAATCCCAACCCGGAGGTTTTCGTTTTATTGCTCTCCTCTCAAGAATCCCCAGGAGTCCCTAACTATGTAAAAAGCTCCGGCCCCAGCACCTGGCATCTGTCCTGCTTTGCAACATGGTCCCACGCCTTTTCTCTAAGCTGGTGCTCGCCATTCTCCACAATCTGCACCTTCAACTCTGTCCCTGCTGCGGCGTGCCATGGACAGTACACGCTTGCCTCCCACTCCAAACCCCCCACCTGCGCCCATCCTTTGCTGTTTCACTGATGTGAATCCTACCTACCCCTGGTTATTTTCGCCCACCTATGTTTTTGCAGATGACCTGGTCATCGATACAGAAAATCCAAATGGATCAAGGACAGCGACAGCAACAATAACCAAAACTCCTGAAACCAATAGGCGGTTATAGCAAGGTTAGAGGACGTTAACGCACAGAAGGTGGGCGCCTGGGCGGCTCAGTCGGCAGAGTCTCCGACTTCAGCTCAGGTCATGATCTCGCCGTCCGTGAGTTCGAGCCCCGTGCCCGGCTCCGTGCTGACAGCTCGGAGCCCGGAGCCTGCTTCGGATTCTGTGTCTCCCTCTCTCTCCGCCCCTCCCCTGCTTGCACTCTGTCTCTCTCTCTCTCTCTCTCTCTCTCAAAAATAAGCATTAAAAAATTTTTAATTATCATATGCCAGTGATGACAACGTGAAAATCGAAATGAAAACCACAATACCGTTTCCCCTGAGTTCAGGAATGAGACCGGGATGTCCCCTCTCACCACTTTCATTCAACATAGTACTGGAAGTCCTAGCCACAGCAAGTAGACAAAACAAGGAAATCAAGGCATCCAAACTGGTAAGGAGAAAGTAAAACTCTCACGATTTGCAGGTGACATTAAATTATGTATAGAAAACCCTAAAGACGCAACCGAAAAATGAAGAGAACTGATAACTGAACTCAGTGAACTCACTGGATACAAAATCAATGCACAGAAGTCTTTTTGCATTCCTATACACTAGCAATAAGGCAGGAGAAAGAGAGATTAAGAAAACCAACGATCCCATTGGCAATTGTACTAAAATCAATAACGTACCTAGGAATAAACAACCGAAGAGGTGAGAGATCTGTACTGCGGGAAAACTGGAAAACACTGATGAAAGAAATTCAAGACAATTCAAAGACCTAGAAAGACATCCCGTGCTCATGGGTTAGAAGAACAAATATTATTAAAATGTCTAGGGGCGCCTGGGTGGCGCAGTCGGTTAAGCGTCCGACTTCAGCCAGGTCACGATCTCGCGGTCCGTGAGTTCGAGCCCCGCGTCGGGCTCTGGGCTGATGGCTCAGAGCCTGGAGCCTGTTTCCGATTCTGTGTCTCCTTCTCTCTCTGCCCCTCCCCCGTTCATGCTCTGTCTCTCTCTGTCCCAAAAATAAATAAACATTGAAAAAAAAATAAAAATAAAAAAAAATAAAATGTTTATACTTCCCAAAGCAATCTACAGGTTTGATGCAACCCCCATAAAAATACCAATAGCACTTTCCACAGAACTAAAACAGACAATCCTAAAACGTGTCTGGAGCCACAGAAGACCTCCAAAAGTCAACCGATCTCGACAAAGAAAAACAGAACAACAGGTATTACAGTTCCAGATTTCAAATTGTAGTCCAAAGTGGTAGTAATTTAAACAGCAGGATGCTGGCTTTGGACGCAAAAATGGACGCACAGATCAACAGAACAGACTAGAAAGCCCCGAAATAAACCCATAATCACATCTCCAATTAATTTTTGACCAAGGAGGAATGCGCATCCGATGGGAAAAAAGAGTCTCTTCAACAAACGGTGTTGGGAAAACTAGACAAGAACGTGCAAAACAATGAAATTGGACTGCTTTCTTTCACCATACACAAAAATAAACTCAGATTAAAGACCTAAATGTGAAACCTGAAACCATAAAAATCTTCGAAGTGAGAACAGGCAATCATTTCTCTGAGAAATCGACCATAGCAACATTTTTCTAGATATGTCTCCTGAGGCAAGGGAAACAAAATAAAAAACGGACTATTGGGACTGCATCAAAACAAAAACCCTCTGCACGGCGAAGGAAGCAGTCAGCACAAGTAAAAGACAGCCTATGGAGTGAGAGAAGGTATTTGCAAATGGCATGTCCGATAAAGGGCTAGCATCCAAAGCACATAAAGAATTTATGAAACTCAACACCCAAAAAACAAAATAATCAAATTTAAAAATGGCCCGAAGGCACGAACAGATACCTCTCCAAAGAAGACCTCCAGGGGGCCAACAGGCACACGACGAGATGCGCCACATCCCTCCTCATCAGGGAAATGCAAATCAAAACCACAATGAGAGACCACCTCACGCTGGTGAGCCGAGCTAAAATCAAAACAAGACATTACAAGTGTTGGCGAGGACGTGGAGAAAAAGAAAGCACTGTTGGTGGGAATGCAAACCGGTGCGGCCACTGTGGAGAAGAGTACGGAGCGTCCTCGAAAAACGAAAATCGCACTACCCTACGATCCAGGAATCACCCTCTTGGGACACGATGGAAGCAGCTCTAGTGTCCATTGGTAGATGAACGGACAAAGAAGATGAGTGGACGAAGAAGATGAATGGGCAAAGCCATAAAAAAGAATAATATCTTGCCATTTGCTAAACCGATGAGAGCATAATGCTACACAAAATGAGTCAGAGAAAGACAAACACCGTATGATCTTATTTGCAGAATCTAAGGAACAAAACAAGTGAACAAAGGAAAAGGAGAGAGAGGCAAACCAAGAGACAGCCTCCTCACTACAGAGAACACACTGATGGTTACTAGAGGGGAGGTGGGGGGGAGGGGGAGGCGAGGGGGGTGAGATAGGTGATGGGGATTAAGGAGTGCACTTGTCATGATGCAAACATAATAATAAAAAAATGAAATAAAGTTATTGTAACAGAACAGACTTCAGATGAAAGGTGAATTTATTATTTACTTATTTATTTATCGAATGTATTCATTCAATAAATTTTTGAGTTCCAAACGGGAAAAAAAAAATACCACAATACCATTTACATTACCACTTCCCAAAATGAAATTCTTAGGTATAAATCTAACACTGCATGTACAGGGGCTCTACCTTAACTTCCTGGAAAGATCTAGATGGTTACTGCTGTATGACTTATCTCGGTGGGACAAGTTTGAAAAGTCAACAGTGTTTGGAGTGGGGATTATGTGGATTCTTGTTTTGGTTTTTTTTTTTTTGTTTTAACTTTGGTACATCGATCTATCTAAACCTGGTGGGGAGAATTGTCCCCAGGGTCTCACCAACCCCCCCCCCCCGCTTGCCACTGTGCCCTCCGTGCTGTCCCATCTCTTCTGTCCTCACTCAGATACCAGAGTGCAGCAATGCCCACAGCTACCCCAGCTCTGGCCCTCGCACCCCTTTCACGAAATAACTCGTGACCGGATCTCTTCAGCTATCCCACTATAGCTTAGGAACTGATGCCACTAGGAAGGATGTACCCCTAACCATTTTTGGTTTTAAGCATGGAGATGTTGGGAAGGGACACGCACCCACCGCGGAATACATAACACATTACGACCAAAGTGTAAAGCAACCTCTGTGAGTTGCCATGTTGGGAAGGAGGGAGGGCCAGGCAGTGGCTTCAACCACAGGATGGGGACTGTGGGGGACAGGGCGGGACCTCATTTCCTCTGCCCCTGTTGGCTATTAAAGACCTGTACATGTGTCTAAAGAAAGTGATTATCTTTTGTATGTAAATATCAAAAATGATTCCAAAAGTATGTAGGAGATCTCTATGAGGAAAACCACAAAACTGATGAAAGAAATCAAAGAATGAAATAATTGGAAAGACAGTCCATGAACATGGATAGGCAGACTCAATCTTGTCAAAATGTCAATCCTTCTCAACTTCATCTGTAGATTCGGTGCAATCCAAACCAAAAGCCCAGCAAGTTATTTTGTGGACATTGACAAACTGATTCTAAAATGTATATCAAAAGATCCATAATGGCCAACACAGTGTTGAAGGAGAAGGAAGTCAGAGGACTGAGGTACCTGACTTCAAGGCTACAATGGTACTCCAATAATCAAGACAGTGTGGTATTAACAAAAGAACAGAAAATAGAAAAATAATTGAACAGGATAGAAATAGGTGCACATAAGAATAGTCAACTGACCTTTGACAAAGGAGCAAAGACCATATAACGGAGAAAAGATAGTCTTTTTGACAAATGGTGCTAAAACTGGACATCCATATGCAAAAAAAAAAAAAAAAAGAATCTAGACACAGACCTTACACCCTTCACCAAAATTAACTCAAAATGGATCAGAGGGGCACCTGGGTGGCTCAGCTGGTTCAACATCTTATGGTTCATGAGCTAGAACCCCTCATCGAGCTCTCTGCTGTCAGTGTGGAGCCCGTGTTGTATGCTCTGTCTCCCTCTCTCTCTGCCTCTCTCTCTCTCTTTCTCTCAAAATGACACAAGCATCTTAAAAAATGGATCAGAGACCTAAATGTAAAACACAAAAGTCCAAAGGTCCCGGAAGGTCACGCAGAAGAGTTGGATGATGCCGGATATGGGGATGACTTTTTAGACAACACCAAAGGCGCGATCTATGAAAGTAACAGTTGATGAGCCAAACTTCATTAAAATTAATAAGAATGTCCGCTCTGCAAAAGACACTGTCAAGGGAACAAGAAGACAAGCAACAGGCTGAGAGAAAATATTTACGAAAGGCACATATGACAAAGAGCTAGTATGTAAAATACGCAGAGAACGTTTAAAACTCAACAACAAGAAGAAACCCCCCAAACGACCCAAATAGGACAATGGGCCAAGTCTTAGCAGGCACCTCACCAAAAAAGATATACAGATGGCAATTAGGGTGTGTGAAAATAAACTCCACGTCGTCTCTCACAATGGAAATACAAATTAAAATAACAACGCGATACCACCCCATCCCTATCAGAATGGCCGAAATCCAGAACACCGACAATACCAAATGCTGGCGAAGATGTGAAAAAACAGACACTCTCATTCATTGCCGGTGGGAATACAAAATAACACAGCTACTATCGAAGGCAGTTTGAAAATTGCTTACAAAGCTAAACACACTTTTACCTCATTTACCCAAAGGAATCAAAAACTTATATCCACGCAAAAACCTGCACGTAGAGTTTACGGCAGCTTTATTCATAATTGCCAAGGTTTGGAAACAAACCAAGATGCCCTTCCCTTCGGTCGGTGAATGGATAAATAAACCGTGCGACATCCAGACAATGGAATATTATTTGGTGCTGAAAAGAAACGAACTACTAAGCTATGGAAAGGCATAGAAAAACCTTAAATGCCTATTATTGCCGAGTTGAAAGAAGCCAATCTGAAAAGGCTTCATACGGTGTGACTTCAGCTATACGACCTTCTGGAAAAGGAGAAACTCTGGAGACAGTGAAGAGACCCATGATTGGCAAGATTCGGCTGGGGAAAGGAGGTGACGGCAGGGACCAACAGTCACGACGCAGAGGACTTTTAGGGCAGTCACAGTACTCTGTACGATGCCATAATGATGAATGCATGCCACCATCTATCTGTCCAAACCCATAGTACGTCCAATACCCAAAGTGAACCCTGATGTAAGCGATGGACTTTGAGTGGTTAGGTTGTACCAATACGGTTTCACTAGTTGTAACAAGCATAGCACTCTGCGGGGCAAGGGGGTGTGCAGGTGTGGGGGCAGACTGGGTGTGGGAAAATCTTTGTACCTTCCTCTTAATTTTGCTGTGAACCTAAAACTGTTCTAAAAACTAGTATCTTAAAGTATAATGGGCATGGCTGTTGTGGGAGGGCAGGGGAAAAAATAACTCACAGATGGCGGGGTGGGGGGTACCACTTTTCTTCAGGGCAGTTTGAAGATGTACATCAACAGCCTTAAAGTAAGAATGGCCTCCGACCAAGCAATTCCTAGAAACTTACCGCAGGTAACCTTCTATTCTGTCCTAATAGCTCTATGTGCCTTGTAGAGAAGACGTACGTTATTTTTTCACTTTTCAACGTCTTTAATATGAGTCAATAACGGGAGAAGACAGGGATTGTTGGGACTGTAGCGCGTGTGTGGCAAAGACGAGGTTCTGAACGCGTTCTGCATATCTGGGGTCAACTACTTTGCGCGATAGATGTGTACAAATCGAGCTGCGTTCTCCATTATGCTAATGGAAGAAAAGTCTGCAAGAAGCACAAAGAATCGTTTAATAACGTGAGTAGCTATCGCCTCGTGTGTCCGTTTTAGAAGTTCACATCATTTTAACTTTTAGATTCGCTCAAAGCCAAAAATGCCCAAGTCATTATTCTCTTGTAATGTCCCGGTCAAATTGTTAAGGGCGGTCATTCTAAGAGAGCCCTAGCTGTGTGTTGTGTTTTCACTGTCTCGATTTGCCGGGGGCAATCACTTTCTCAGCCATTCTGGGGGCAGCCTCAAAGGGAAGGATTCACGGGCTAGCAGAATTTGGTTGATCTCTGGAATAAGCGAAACTCGTATACAAGAGCAGTCAGATTTAGTCTGCTTCTAACACGCTCTGATCAGGAGACCAAGCAACCTCCAGGTAGAGAAAAACAAAGAAAGCAGACACGTGTGGGTACAGTCGACCGCTCGGAACATTCCTTGAAACACACAGAATAAAAACATCTAGAGTGCACCTATCTCCAGAATGCTTGAGCTGTAGCTGTGCGTCACCTTGGCCCGGCGCTGTCCCAGCTGAAAGAAAGAGCGAAACAGGCTCCGAGAGAGTGACTCACCCAAAGTCATGTCCAACATCAGTGGTGAGGTTGCGATTAGAGCCCGTTGTCTCCCAGAAGTGCCAGTAGCTCTCACAAGTAAAACAGACAGTGTGGTGTAAGCAAAACACTACCAGACTAGGAGTCCGGGATTCCAAGTTGGCTTCGTCACTGAAATCAGCCACGTGTCTTTGGGCAGACGACTACCCTTTGGGGACTGTGCCTCTTTGCCTACAATATGAGGAGGTTCTACTAGAAAGCACCAGAGAGCTCTGCAGATCTAACAGCCTGTAGTTTCTAAGTAGCTCCTTCCTTCCCCTTCCTGTCCTTTCAGATTGAGACCTCGCAGGCACTCTCGCCCCTCCAGTCTCTTTTCCATCCACAGTTCCCGGGGGCACACCTCTTCTGCAAGGTCCAGAAGCTTCTGCAAGGTCAGAAGGATGCCCCGTGAGCTGTGGAGCAGGTGCTAAAGCATTTCTCGTGTTGCTGAGACTATTTTAGCTAGAGTCATGTTATTTTTTTTTTTTTCTGCCTAAATGGATTAACTAGGCACACATACGTCTGTAGACAGAACACCATTGAATACACTTCGCAGAGTACACAGCAGCTTAATTTTCCTTAAACAGACATCAAGTGCCTGTAGATGTAGGAGGAGGCCAGGAAAGACGATTTCCTGAGGCAGCCTGCCTCTCCCGCAGGAAGGGGCTACCCAGGTCCTGACCCAGAGAGGAGGAAGAACACGGGGACGGAAAGAGGGGGTTCTGCCACATTCAGCTAAGCCAAATCGCAGACCAAGGGAAAGGAGAGACAGACAGAACTGGGTTGTGTTATCAATCAATTTTCAACCTCGGTTAACTTTATTGGCATGACAAGGTAGACGCACTGCCAAAGTCAATACAGTAGATCTGTGTGCCTAAGGCAGGCTCTGGTGCTAATGGGAGGTTTTAATGCCAGACATTCTGTCCTCCGAATGTTTCCTAATGTCCTTCCTTCTTTGTCTCCAGCTGCCACATGTTGTGGGTATGATCTTGCTACTGAAGGTCACGGGATTAAGCTTTGGGCACCGAAACCAAGCTCATGAGAAGGGCCTCCTTTCCCGAAACTCTTTGTATAAAAGAGTTTGAAAAACCCTGTGAATTTGTGTTTTTGTTTTATTTAACATACGGTACCCAATAATAAAAATAAACAAGTCTTTTCAGATAGGCTATTGTTAAAATAATTCACTTCCTATGCAGGTTTTTAAAGTAAAAGATGCTCACCAAGAAAACGACCTAAAATTTCTTTATCAAAAATGCTTGCTATAATGTTTACATTTTTGGTAGGCATATAATTAAGCTGTTAATATCTAGGATCTTTATGCAAAGCATAAATCTTATGGGCAATCTTATGGGCAAAACATTACCCTCACCTGGTAGCAGCATGCACTAATGATAAGAGTTATTATTTCTTGTGAGCTTCCTGTGTTAAATAATTGACTAAATGCATTTATCCCTGTAAAATCTGGAATATTTAAGATGTAAGCAACCTACTAAACCCGTTAGTGTAATTCCCCTAATTTTACAAAAACTGAGATCCAGGCATTTTTGTTTTCCCCCCGTCCTGAGGAGAAATAGGGAAATGACTTTTTTCTGGTTGGACAAAGTTGTTTTTTTTTTTTTTTTTTTTTCAGGATCTTAGTGGCCCAGATATGTACTATATTATTCCTACCAGGAGCCCAGCCCAAGCTTCCAGGCCAAGAAGCATTTATAGGCGATAGATAAAATCAGATCATGAGCAGACCGAGACGCGGGCCAGCAAGTACGTGATAATGGCTAAGCTTAATGCTTAAACAAATATTTGTTTTAAAGGAGGCAAAAGGTGAGAGTATTACATATGTTTCAGATATGATATAGATACGGCATGCCCAGATACAACACAGGTATGGCAAAAGCCTACAATTTGGAGCACACGATCTTATGGGCAAAACGTTACCCTCACCTGGTGGCAGCATGCACTAATGATAAGAGTTATTATTTCTTGTGAGCTTCCTGTATTAAATAATTGACTAAATGCATGTATCCCTGTAAAATCTGGAATATTTAAGATGTAAGCAACCTACTAAACCTGTTGGTGTAATTCCTCTGATCTTCCAAAAACCGAGATCCAGACATTTTTGTTTGCGCGTTTGCTTAAGGTCAACGTTTAACAACTAAGATGATACTAGAAGTCAGGTCTCTCAGCTCTCAGAACAGTGAATGCCCCATTACACAAGGATCTTATTGCATACTTGGATTCTGTACTTTGCCCTTGACATATTCATAAAAGCTAAAACTGAAGTCTATAAAGAGGTCAGTGTCCATCAACAATAAATAAACCACTACATTTTGCCTATTTTCCACTTCCAGCCATTTACTTGTTCATTTGACAGTTCCTCTCAGGAAAGGCGCTTGTTGGTTCATTGGTAGGTTTGATTGATTAAAGATACCCTGCAATTTAATTTAAAAACCAAGGAGTAATCAAGGCCTTCTTCATTCTGTCGGTTTAATAAGCATTTGCCAAGGAAGGTCATCGTTATTGCTAACACAATCACAGCATCAGTCAAATGAGGAAGAAGATGTATATATATCGTATGATGTGTGTGTATCATATATACATGATCTATATGATATATGTGTTATATATGATATATATGTTATATATTATATATGTTGTATATGTGTGGGTATGTGAGCTGTGCATATATATTTATATGCATATAAATATGTATACTCTCATCTTCTAAATGTTTGAGTAGTTCTCCAAAAGTTGCCTTTATCAAAGTGATTCTGCATGGCTAGTGAGAGTAGGATAGTGGGACAGACTCATCTCTGGACTTTTCTTTCCCCCCTAGTCAAAGTTCTCTGAGCCAGGCTCTTAAGCATTTCTGTGCACTCTAAGCGTGTTATGTTTGGGATCCCGTCAAATTCCGTTTGAAAGGTGTCCAACTGAAGGGACCGGGGTGATGTCAGGGACCGGGGTGAACCAGGATCTCCACCTCTAAGCACTGGGAGAGCTATACTATCCGGAAGAGTAGTGCATCATACCTTGATCAGGGAAGTTAAAATATTCTCCAAGATACTCTGTTTGTAAGACATTTTCCAAATTGCATTCCAGTTGCAGAAATATTTTTGGCAAGTAAGCCGCAGGGGGCTGAGAGCCTGGTCCGTGCCAGCTTGACTGACTCCACCAGCCAGGGTGGAAGTTCTGGGCTGGAGGAGGACGGGCGAGCGCCCGCGCGAGGGGAGGGAACGCCCGCTGGCCAGCCGGCCTTGCGCCCCTGAGCACCTCTGATTTGCTCTCCAGACTCCAAGGACAGTGTTGCTACACTGAAAGGTACCAGTTACCGACAGAGATGGTGAGAGGAGGAGGCAGAGGAACCAGGAACCGAGGCCCCCCGGATAAGCTACGCCCCGAGGCCCAGCGAGGGCGGAGCAGGAGGATGGGATCCGGCCCTTCGGCCACCTAGGGTTGTCCTGGAGTCCACACGGGAGCCAGCCTCCTACCACGGCTACCCCTTGCTGCCACTGCCAGCTGGCCCGGCACTCGTGGCCAGGTCTCGGTGTTTCCGTGGAACAGAAACAATTTCACCCGAGAGCGGAACAGGCCACCCCGTGACGGCGATGAAGCGAGTTCCAGACAAGAGGGCTCCGTGATGTGTCTGAACAGACAAGAACGCGGGCATTGTCGAAACCCCCAAACGAGCCAACATCCCCTTCCTGACTAGCAGGAATGACCGCCGTTTCTGTCCCGATCGCGTCTCTCGCCTTCCTCCCGCCAACCTCCCCATCACGGTGATCTCTGCTCTCTGGCAGCATCCGATTCATAGCAAAGTCGGCTTCCCGAAGCCCCACCCCAAATCACCCCAACACGAGCCAGCCCAAGCCCCTCCTAAGTCCTCTCTAACACCTCCTTGCCCACAGCGCACCGTCTGTCTCCGTGCAATGGGCCATAACCACCCCTGGGTTCAGCTACAGGTGTCTCCCTGCCGGCCTGTAGCCGGAGGGTCAGATGACGTTTGTCTGCTCTGTGCCGACCAATGTGCTGACTTCTGGGCTCACGGCTTGTCCTACCCTGAGAGAGCTCACCGCCTAATGGAGGACGCAAGGAGCCGGGTGGGGAGGGGGGCAGCGAATGACCTCAAGAGTTGGGACAAGGCAAACGAAGTTCAACAGGATATCAAACGAATAACCTTAAGGGTGGTACGACACAGAGACTGTGAAGGAACTGAGAACCCCATCGAGATCAAATCTGTCTGCTATTTATTTTTCGTATTAAGTTCTTCCGTATTTAGTTATCTAGTGTTTAGGATTTGTTACCAGCAAGAAGATAAAGTGTACAAACCTTAACATCCCATCAAGTTTGCATTACTTGTGAATATATTTCCCAATTTTAAGGCTCCAAGGAAAGGCAAAACCCAGTCAACAAGAACAGGGGCTTCAGACCTCCTTGAGGGCACAAAGAATTAGACAAAGTGCCGGGAGACCTGGGAGAGCCCCCTTTTTAGTGTGAAAGTCTCCAACTCCTACCCGTTCAAAAAGTCCCTTCAACGGTGAGCAAACCAACGTCCTGGCCAAAACTCTGCTCGTAAGCTGTGTGGCAAATGGCTTCCTTTAGATAGAATATGTGTTTCTTTCTCCTTCTTCTTCTTGTTCTTTTTTTTAATATTTATGGGAGGGGCAGAGAGAGGGAGAGAGAGAATCCCAGGCAGGCTCCACACTGTCAAGTGCAGAGCCCAATGCGGGGTTCGAACTCACGAACCCAAGCCAACATCCAGAGGCAGACCCGGGTGACCAACCAGGTGCCCCAGGTATGTGTTTCTTAACATCAGGAAGATTGAGAATGAAGCCTGGAAAGACGTGAGAGAGCCAAACCATAGAATTTTATAGCCCATGTTAAAGAGAAAATCGTATATATTTTCTGTTTTGTGTATTTGTAATTTTTAAGAGAATTGGGCAAATTAGAATGGTCGCCTCATAATGCCACTTTAAAATACAATTGAGTAACGAATGCGGAGTTTTACGATTTTAAGTTGAATTCTTACTAAATTTATTGGAACATATAAGACAACTCTGCAACCTTGTATTTATAAATTTAAGGGCTCAAATGTATGTAAGTATGAAAGTACTCCGGAAAGCTTTGTCTGATAATTCAAATAGATATGCATATATACGTGTGTGTGCTGTATATATGTACATGCGTATATGAATGTGTACATAAAATTTGGAATTACGGCTCAGCATGTTAAGAGGTAATTACCGCACTTCATTCGTAGGCCCTTTAGGAATGATTGCTAAGCTCTGTTAGACTAAGAAATAAAACAATTACATCTGTAAGCTGAACAAAAATAAACTATATTTTTCTAATTTTAACTTTAATAAGTAGAATATTATTTTTTAACCCAAAGCGTAAACCTTCAAAATACTGTTTTCTACATACAACAGACACTAGACAGAAGACGTCCAGGAATTCGTAAGCATAAGCAAACGCCCTGCTGTGTGGTTAAGGGCTGGGACGGGGAAAGATAAAATGCTACATGGCAACCAGCCGGAGGGGCCAGGACGCGCGGGACCCTCAAGGAAGACGAATAGGGAGCCAAGAAAAAGGTGTGAGGACAGAGGGAGGGAAGGAGGGTGGAGCCACACAACTGTCACTCATTTACAAATACCGAGTGCCTATGGCACAAAGCTAGGGGCCCGAAGGGTCACCCGGACACCCCTGTAAATCAAACATTTTAAACCTTCCTGAGGCTCAACCACTCGAGTTACCAAACTACAACCCCTTAACCCAGGGGGGGCCCCTGAAGCCCGTGAAGGTGGACAAGAAGCGATGTAGGAACCAGCATGATTGTTCGGGAAGGACCCTGAGGACCCACAGGGGATAGACCTTACCTCTCAGGGCTGCCAAGTGTTGGCTGAATCTTCTGCAGATCACAGGCCTTTGCAGAAGAGAAGATAGATCCTATTTTCTAAAGACCAAATGGGGAGTGAAGAGGTTGGCGGGCGGGGGGCAGAGGGACAGAAGGTCTAGGAGGGTGAGACGCCGGGACCAGGGTCGGTAAACTCCGACTAAAAAGGAATGAGGACGGAAATGACTCCCGGATGAAGGAGTTCGAGATCGCTGCGACCCACCTCAGGGTTTACGCCTCTACAGAGGCTGTGGCTTTACCCATACAAAGTGTTCTGTAAACAACACCAAAAAGAGAAAAAAAAAAATGGCAGATCGGGGATTCACAGAACTCATTTTCAAGTTCCCAGGCTGTAGCCTTCAAATAAATCTACCCCACCTCTCACATCTAATGGGACAGGTGTGTGTCTCAGGGCGGATGGTTCGAGATGCTTTCCCTCCGACGGTCCTAGGGGCACTGTGAAATGGGTTTAAAGAACCACTTCCATCAATGGGTGTAGACCCTCTATATGTGTGTGCCGTCCTTTTTGTCTGAGGTTATCAGAACATCGAAGCCTCTCGTTCCTGGGAATACCGTCTGGGATTGTCTGGTGACTATGTGGCCATGAGGGCCCTGAACATTATCTTCAAATCTCCATAGAAGAATCGCCCCTGTGTTTCATGTCAACAATAGTTGAGCCAAACTGCCTCTGACGTCCCTGGAGTTATCTGATCACCCGGATGACACTGAACAGAGCTAGATGCTAGGACTCGGCAGCTCAGCCCTAACATCTGCCCGAGGCCAGCAGTGAGGGCTCCAGGGGTCCCTCCAGTCCATCCAGTCCACCATCTGCCACTGGTTCCCCATGCCACCTTGGGTCACTGAGGCCCCCATTCTGTGCCATCTGTGAGATGCGTATAATAGCACGCCCGGTCCTTCTGTCCCGCCTCTGCCGTCTCCCGCTCATGCTCTCCCTCCCTCCCTGCTTCCCTTCCTCCCTCTCTCCCTCCCTCTCTCCCTTCCTTCCCCTCCTCCTTCTTCCTCTCATTCTCCCTTCCTCCCTCTCTCCGTCCCTCTGTCCTTCTCTCTCTCTCTTCTGCAGAAGATAATGCGTCTGAAGTGCTTTGAGCTCCTTGGAGATAGAAGGTCTATAAATATAAGCTGTTATCACTGTTACCATGGAAACACTCCCAGAGAGCTGTGCTCCATTCCTGTGTTGGCTGGGCATAATTCTGGCCTTCTTGCCCTGCTGGCTTCTCGAGGGTGTTAAAACAATCAGTGATTTTACAAAGCGCTGCGGCCAGGTAGGGGGTGGGGACCCAGGGCGGAACTTGTTTGGGTTTTTTGGGTTTTTTTTCATGTCAATCTTGAAAAATGGTACTTCTATCTGCTGAGGTAGAGGGTCATGCAAAATTGGCCAGGGTCAGCTATGAATCCAAGGATGCCGGTGATGACACCCAACCAAGGACCCTAATCGATAACAAGGTTCGGGCAAGCAGGAATTCCAATGAGCTTCAGAAATAACATCACCTCCATTTCCTAATTTGCTCTGAGTCCTGATTGAGTCCTCAGCTTCAGAACCATGGCTAGCAAAACGTTGAGGTTAAGAGAGCCTTTCTGCCAGTCTGTGGCCTTCTGGAAAGCAGGAGCTATGCCTTTTTCATTATGGCCTTTGCAAGGCCTCGTACGGTACCCGGCACACAGCAGGGTCTGGACAGAGGTTTGTGAAGAAAGACGAGTACGTGGCCGCCACCTTCTATGACGCAGCTGGACGTGCCACTGGGTAAGACAAATGCCACAAGTGTTGGCTTGGACCCAGGTCCCAGCGTTTGCTTTCTGCCCCCCACCCCACCCCCATCCCCATCAGTGAGGCAATGATGTTACTTCAGTTCTGATTTCACGCGCGGTCCTGGGAAAGTTGCTCTACAGCTCAAAGCCTGATATGGGAGAGTAACGCGACCGAATTGTTAACCAAACAACTGCGAAAGGTCCCGTGCAAGAAGGAAGGAGTGAAAGCCGTGGGAAAGGTCATGGAGTGTTTGGAGGCAAAGCTATGAGCTCGAGGGCAGTTTTCCAGGCCTCAGATGAGCAAAAGCAAGGAAATCAGAATGAGCTTTGCAGTCAAACCAACCAAAGAATTCAGTGCCTGGGCCCTGCCACTCGCCAAACGCCCTGAGCCTCAAGACTCCCGTGTGTAAAATCAGAATAGCAGCCCTTACCTCGTGGGTCTGAGGTGATGGTCAAAAGAAATAAGTATGTGAACCCACAGCCTAGTGGCTGGCCCCGGTCAATGATTAACCCGGGTTCATTCCATTTCAGTACTTTCGCAACGTGCATGAAGAAAGCAGACTATTTTGAATAGTACATTTACAAGTTTGTTCTAAAGGCCAGGTAGATTTCAGATTCCTCCCGAGGTGGGGCAGGGGGTAACCCTGCCTTTGAGCAGGGGAGCGGGGAGCTCTCTGTGGGGGAGAGAAACCGCAGGGGCGCACCCAGGGAGCCAAGCAGGGCAGTTACATCATTACAGAGACCGCTGCAAACCGAAGGTGCAGAGCGGCTCGTCTGAAACTTACTAAGAATCTCAAGGGGGCCACGGCTGACCTCGGTGACTGCACGGGTTGCCCACCCACCGAGCCGGGCCGGCGGTGGGGTCACCGATCTGGCCCCCGGCGCCGCCAGAGAAGCTCAGGCCGATGAAGTAAGCAGAGCCAGGTTCACGGCGTTAACCAGGTGCTGCTTTGGTCATCGCGGCGGGCCTCAGGCAGTCCGAGAGAGGCTGAATCGGGGCTGAATTCCGCAGGCTGCTTGGGGGACGCTGGATCCGTCTCGTAAGCTACACCTAAGCTGTCGTGAAGGTCATTTCAGGAGGAAAAAGCTCATAAAACGGTGAAACTCCACGTGGAGCAATTAATGATTGCATAAAATGTGCTCAGAGGTTCAGGGTGTTCTTGTGTCCTTGTGCACCGGGGCGGAGGTGAGGTCAGATTACAAAGCACATAAAGACATTCGCCATTTGCTCAACTGCTATTGAATAATCTCCTGCTGAATACGAGACAAGGTGCTAGGCCCTGTCTAGGAAATAGATTCTTTTTACGATGTCTAAAGTCCCTTTCAGTTCTAGCATCTGAGGATTCCTTGACAAAGACGAGGGGCCTACCTTTAAGAAACTTAAGTCTAGTGCAATAGCAACACGAAATTAAAATCGCTCTGCATGGGGGCGCCTGGGTGGCTCAGTCGGTCGGGCATCCGACTTCGGCTCAGGCCATGATCTCGCAGTTCACGAGTTGGAGCCCCGCATCCGGCTGTGTGCTGACAGCTCAGAGCCTGGAACCTGCTTCGGATCCTGTCTCTCTCTCTCTGCTCCTCCCCCCACTCATGCTCTGTCTCCCTCTCTCTCTCTCAGAAATAAATAAGCATTAAAAAAAAATTTTTTTAATCGCTCTGTATGGAATGCTTTCAAATGGGGTATTTAAAATCTATCATTTAGGGGCGCCTGGGTGGCGCAGTCGGTTAAGCGTGCGACTTCAGCCAGGTCACGATCTCGCGGTCCGTGAGTTCGAGCCCCGCGTCAGGCTCTGGGCTGATGGCTCGGAGACTGGAGCCTGTTTCCGATTCTGTGTCTCCCTCTCTCTCTGCCCCTCCCCCGTTCATGCTGTCTCTCTCTGTTCCAAAAATAAATAAACATTGAAAAAAAAATTTATAAAATCTATCATTTATATTCATATGTGATCCTACCTGCTAGAGTTTTTATATGGTCATTCACCTAGATGTTGACTGAGCCCTTCAAACACTAGGAATATATATATATGTTTTTTTTTAATCTGGCAGTAAAACTAAGTCACAGGAGAGAGAGTGGATTCTCCCAGAGTCGAATAATAAGGCTGTGGCAGAACATAGCTCCTCGAGATCAATGACCGAGTTCATTCTCCGTGGTTCCCATTCTCCCCCACTCTCTGTCCACCAATAAAGTGTGCGATTAAAATGGGCCTCACTCCTTTCCTCGTTGCCAACATACAACTATTAATGGAAGCCTCGGCGTAAATGTGGTGAAGCCAATTTGGAGCACAGGATTTAAATATCAGACAAATCTTGGGGCACCTGGGTGGCTCATTCGGTTGAGCGTCTGACTTCGGCTCGGGTCATGATCTCACGGCTCGTGGGTTTGAGCCCCACGTCAGGCTCGTGCTGACAGCCCAGAGCCTGGAGCCTGCTTCCGATTCTGTGTTTCTCCCTCTCTCTCTACCCCCGCTCATACTGTCTCTCAAAAATAAATAAACGTAAAAAAAAAATTTTTTTTTTTTTTTAAACAGACAAACCTTCTTGAGATTCTGCCTCCACCGTTTGTCAGTTAGCAGTGATCTGGGCAAATGATCTTTTGAAGCCTCGATTTTTCTCATGGGTTGAAATATTAATTCCTGTCCAGGGTCTTCGAGGACTAAAAACTTCTAGCAGTGCCTGGCGCATGTTGTCCCTCCGTCTACTGCTGAGCCTACCCCCACCCCTCCCCTCTCCATTCCTTTCAGAAAGCCTGCCATGAACAGAAGGTCGCAGACTGTAATGCCCCCCTCCCCTTGCGTCTCGTGGAAGGGTGGAAGGACAAATGACCCCAAGGCAGAGCCAGGAACACCAGGGTAGTTACGACGAAAGACAGGTGTTGAGCCGGTTGAGTCTGAGACTGACTTAGTATTCAACTTGGAATGTGTGAAATCTCATTGAGGGTTCTCCTGATTCCCCTCACCCTGGACACACCCCTATACATTCCTGGTGCTTTATTTGATCCAGGCAGGTGCACTGCGGGGCCAACGGTCCCCTTAAAGGCAGGAGAAGAAGGAAACAAGGTTGAGAGAGGAGAGACCCAAAAGTTCCGCGTGTTCTTCCAGGAAGTGAAAGCCCTTAGTCGCAGACCCACGAGCCCTTCTAAATGAGGGAGGAAAACTAAAGGAAGGGGCTAACAGCCCAGGCTAACAGCCAAATGGGCCTAAAAGTCCCCCCTCTCTGGAGGTTCGCACGTAAGGAGCCCGCGGGCAAGTGCACGGCACAGCCGAGGGGAACGCGCACGGGATGAGGAATTCTGACGGCCCAGATCCCACGGGCAAAGATGCAGAAAGACGCGGAAAGCTGCCAAAGCCCAGTGAGTACACTTCACGGCCGTGCCTGGGCTCGGGGCTCTGCACGGAGGCAGCAAAGGCCAAGCCGGATGGCTCAGGACTCCCACTCGGGGCCAGTTCCAGCTCATCTCGCCGGACGGCCGTTGGTGTGGTCACAACTGCGCGGCCGCGCCTGGGTTCAGTGCTTGCTCCGAGCCCACCCCTGGTCACATTACGCTTACCTCCAACGTACTTCGCCAGGGAATTTAAGGTACGCTGTTCTAATCCGGAGCCTTTGGTAACAAACAATGGTTTCTCACTCGAGCTAGTTCAAGAGAAGGGGGTTTTCATCTAAAGATACAGAACTCTCCTGGGAATCCAGGGCTGGGGCTGCGTGGGGCAGCTGGCCCCGGAGGGAGTGGAACTGAAAGCTGTCGAGGACTGGGGCAGAGGCTGCTGTGTCCCTTCCTCCTCCTTCTCCCTCCTCCTCCCTCTCCTTCCTCCTCCTCCTTCTCCTTCCTCCTCCTCCTTCCTCCTCCTTCTCCTTCCTCCTCCTTCTCCTTCCTCCTCCTTCTCTTCCTCCTCCTTCTCCCTCCTCTCCCTCCTTCTCCCTCCTCCTCTTTCTCTTCCTCCTCCTCCCTCCTCCTCCTTCTCCCTCCTGCTCCTTCTCCTTCCTCCTCCTTCTCCTTCCTCCTCCTTCTCCTCCCTCCTCTTCCTCCTCCCGCCTCCTCCTTCCTCCTTCTCCTTCCTCCTCCTCCTCCTTCCTCCTCACCCTCCTTCTCCTTCTTCCTCCTTTTCTTCCTCTTCCTCTCCTACCTCCTCCTTCCTCCTCCTCCTTCCTCCTCCCTCTCCCTCCTCCTCCCCCTCCTTCTCCCCCTCCTCCTCCTCCTCCTCCTCCAGCCCTCTGTGCCGTGTGTGAGCCCATGGTGCACTTGTCGGCTGCCGTTCCCAGCCCGCCTCGCAGCTGGGTATGACAGTGTGGGGAGCCGGGTATAAATGGAAGTGAGATATATAAATCTGGCATCGTCTTCTTAAAGTCAAACCACCTGTCCTGGATTTTCTCCTTGCGGCAAGACAGAGTGCGGACATGGTGTCAACTCAGCCGTAGTCAGGCAAAGAAGGACAACAGTCCAGAGAATGCCAGGATGACACAAAGGAGGAATGGCGGGGGGGGGGGGGTCCCTAGATAACGCCAAACAGCAGAACCACCTTGCCAGCCTGGACCGTTCGTCTCCAGGCTCCTACAGGAGAAAGAAACACTGCTCCTTTTTTGAGCCACTTTATTTTTGGGTCTCTGACAGTGGCTCGGCTTGCATCCTTGTGAACACAAGAGCTGAGGGCTGAGCGCTGGCCTGCAGACCGAGCTTCCCTGGGTCCATGCCACCCTGGTCCGCTCTGCCACGGCCGGCTGGGAGGATGCGGTCCTAATCAGCTCGGGCTGCTATCACAAAGTCCCGTGGACCGGGTGGCTGACACAAGAGCCACTTAGCTGCTCCCCGTCCTGGAGGCGGGACGTCCGAGAGGAGGGCGCCAGCGTGGTGGGGAACTGGGGAGGGCCTCTTGGCGGCTTACACTCTTGTGTCTCCACGTGGCTGGACGGGAGCAGGTGTCTTCACCCTGACGACCTCCTCTAACCCTAATCATCCCCAAAGACTCCACCTGCTAATGCCACCACACTGGTGGGTGGGGGGGAGGCGGGGGGCGGGTAGGGCCTCAACGTATGAATTTGGGGGGGGGGGTGCCCAAACACGCATCTGTATCGGGCGTCGAGATGGAAACAGCAGTGTGGGCAGTACGTCCCCCGGTGAGGCCAGGGAGCTGAATAAGCACGTGAACTCACGACCTGCCGCTCAGTTTGGTTCCTGAAAGTCCTCCACCCGAGGACTAGTGTCGTACCCGAAAATCGCCAGTGGGCGAGGCTTTCTAGCAAGTCAACTGTTCTTAGGCATCAGGTGGCCGGCTCATCGGTGGTCACAGCCCAGGAGGGCCGTGCACACCCCAGCGATTCCGGGCCTCGGGCTCCGGCGGGTGTCACAATCCGTGAAGGGTTCGTTCACGCAGGTTACTGGCTCCCACTCCAGAACTCGTCCTGCAGGTCTGTGGTGGGGCCTGAGAATTTACATGTCGGACACGGTATCTACCTGCTGTCCCCCGCGTTGTATAGCAAGAATACAAGTGTCCCTAGCGTCTGTCACAAAATCCTAAAGCCAGATACTGATAGAAACACTAAGCGCCCCACCATTTTCGTATGTCAAAAGACGAGGATGGGGTCGCCTCGGTGGCTCAGTGGGTTGAGCGTCTGACTCTTGGTTTCTGCTTGGGTCAAGATCCCAGGGTGGTGGGATGGAGCCCCACTTGGGATCCACACTGAGCACGGAGCCTTCTTGGGGTTCTCTACCTCTGCCTCTGCCCCTTCTCTGCTCCTGCTCTCTCTCTGTGTCAGACAAAAACAAAAACAAGAGACAAAAAACGCCCAGAAGACAAGGATGCCTTTCCAGTCAGTGGCTTGGTAGGTAAATAAATGCATCCTTTATTCAACAAATGTTACTAAGTGCTTCTTTTGTTTCAGGCACTAGGAGCCAGCAGTGGCAAAGCAGACAGAAATGCCAGCCCCCCGTGGTGCTTACGTTCAAGGGGAGCAAGTTACCACTTACTGAATTTCTATTCTGTTCTAAGCCCTTCACTTTCATTATCTCTACCTCCCACGAAGACAGTAAAACAGATGTCATTGGGGTGTGCCCGGGGGTTCAGTTGGTTGGGTGTCCGACTTCGGCTCAGGTCATGATCTCACGGTTCAGGGGTTTGAGCCCCTGCGTCGGGCTCTGTACTAATGGCTCAGACATTAACTAGCAAGTCCCTGCTGAACACTGGAGACCTTTCCTTCCTCCAATCAGTTATTCGATAAGTATTTCTTGAAACCTCTGTGAGCCAGGCACTGGCTGGGAAAGGTAGAGAAATCGAGGTAAGACTGCGTCCCTGCTTTCAAGAGCTTATAATGCAAGCATAGCCACTTCTCCCTGGCTGCCCTCCAGCTCCTACACTGGGGGTCCTCTTTGGGACAGTAATTTTTGTCATATGGTTTATGGTTTAAACTTTTTATCTTTATTGATGATCTCAACTCATATATCAATTTGTGCTGGGTTTTCATAGGTTTGTTTTATTTCTTGGTATTGGAGCTATTGCTATATAGGATTTGGGGGCACCTGGCCAGCTCAGTTGGTCAAGCATGCAAGGCTTGATCTCAGGATTGTGAGTTCAAGTCCCATGTTGGGTGTAGAGCTTCCTTTAAAAAGAGATTTTAAAAATCTAATAAAATGCATATGTAGGATTTGGGTATTTGGTGAGACAATATAATGATTGATTGATTTATTAGAATTTTTTAACGTTTACTCATTTTTGAGAGACAGAGAGAGACAGACCACAAGTGGAGGAGGGGCAGGAAGAGAGGGAGATACAGAATCCAAGGCAGGCTCCAGGCTCTGAGCTGTCAGCACAGAGCCCGATGCAGGGCTCGAATTCATGAACCAGGATATCATGACCTGAGCCGAAGTCGGTCACTTAGCCAACTGAGCCAACTAGCCGCCCTATAATGATTAATTTTCTTAAGAGAAATGACAGTGATCGTCCAAGACCTGGGGTAAATATTTTATAAAGGACATGGGTCCTGGAGCAATGAGAGAAAGGAAACAAATCCTGGGAAGGCCAAGAACCGACGAACCTTAAAAACTATATGAACCTACCGTCAAGGGTGGAGAGAGGAGAAGAGCATTTAAAAGAGGAAAAGGAAATCTGCAAAGCAAAAGAGCAGCCGAACGGGCAAGAAAGAGCATCGAAACCTACTCAGTAGAACTCTTGCTGGAAGGGCCTTCCCGTCATTGGTTGAATTGCATGTTTAGATCTCAGCGAGTGTGGCTGATGTTCAACTTCCAGGTTTTTTAGAAAGAAAACAAGGATTTAAGTGTATCGGCTCACGGGTTTGGAGATCTTTAATAGGGGGATATGTGCCGTATTAAGTTTGGAGGCTTGAAATCAGACCCAAGCTCATGATTCCAAAGGCCCAGCCAGAAAGTGAAGTCGCCAACTACACCTGGGGCTGGGGGGCTGGGGGAAGGGGATCAACATAGCAAGTTACCGGGGCGCCTGGGTGGCTCAGTCGCTTAAGCGTCCGACTTCGGCTCAGGTCACGATCTCGCGGTCCGTGAGTTTGAGCCCCGCGTCGGGCTCTGGGCTGATGGCTCAGAGCCCGGAGCCTGCTTCGGATTCTGTGTCTCCCTCTCTCTCTGCCCCTCCCCCATTCATGCTCTGTCTCTCCCTGTCTCAAAAATAAATAAAACGTTAAAAAAAAATTTTTTTTTAAATATAGCAAGTTACCACCGACAACCAAGCCTCCCTGTACCTCGTAAAGCCCTCTGTGCAAAGGTACTATTGTGGACACTCCTTGTTTTATTTCCACCTGACCTGGACTACTGAAGCTCGATTAACCGCTGTCTCCCAATTGTCTGGGCTGTTTTCACATTTCCAAGGGCAAAGTTGTCTTGTCCGCCTAGTCTCCAAATTTGAGCCTACTGAGATCGTTCTTGAATACAACGGTCTTACCCCAGAAGCGCATTCCTGTGTGCCTGGGGGTCTTTATAACACTGCTGCTGTGCTGTCTCCCCAGACTTCTCACACACCCTATGGTGGGGCTCCTCAAACATTTTGGTGCTTAGCAATTCCCCGGGAAGCTTGTTCACATGTATCTTCTTGGGCCCTATCCAGAAAACGATTGAGTAGGGCTGGGATAAATCCCAAAAAGTTGCACTTAAAAGGACCTGACCAGACAAATCCGATGCAGAGGGTTCACGGTCAACATACTGTGAAATTCTGTGCAGTTGTATTCACGTTAGAGACAAATGTGCTGGCGGGGGTGCAGGGGGTGGGGGTGTGCTTCACAGCTCTGCTAAATTTATTGAGTGTGTACTATGCACCCATCACTGTGCTAGGTACAGGGCACGCCATGGAGGACAAAGCCTGGTCTCATGAAATTAAAGTCTAAATAAATAACCTCACAAGTCCCGGACATCAGGAAAGTCTTTTTCTGAAGGCTCAGTGGGTCATCTGGCCAAGAGGGGAGGGATGAACATTCCAGACGCAGAAGGAATAGTACATATAAAGACCTTGTGGCCAGAAAGGGAGCTGGGAGAGTCTGAGGACCTTCCAGAAGCTACCCAGTGGGCTCAGTATATAGTCCCGTGTTGGCCAACCTCAGTCACACTTCCAAACTCTAAGGTTCCATCCTTCTGGAAGGCTGATGAAATTGAGGAATGACTGATGCACGCAAAGCAGCCCATGCTCACAACGAAATGTGAGCCACTCTAAGACCAGTTAAAACTAGCCGGGCAGCTGGCGTGCCAGCCTGGGCAAATCACACCCTGTGCCACCACAGTCCATACTAAGATAAGGCAACAGCTGTCTAAATCCCGCAAGCGCCCAGAGAGGCTGGCTGAGATTGAGTTTACTGTTGCCACAGGAAGTAAAGGAAGGTGGTGGGCAGGGTATCAGCAGAACCAGTCCCTGTCAGCAAGGCAAAGCCACAGATCGTGGCCGTGGTGTTCCCCCCGCTCCTTCCAGAGCCAACTTCTCTGACCCCAGTTGGGCTGGACTTTTCTGATGGTCTCCTTTCCCCATGACTTGCCTTTCTTACCACAAAGCGAAGAAATCTGATGCTCTCAGGGGACAATGAAATGTTAGATAAGGGGACCCCTCTCAAGCTTCTGTGTTTTGAGAATGGGCCTGGACAACAGTAACGCGAAACAAGGAAATCAATATGTGTGTCAAATTTCCCTGCATCGTTATGGCAGAGAGGGATAGACCCTCTAACTTTCAGCTGGGCACATGGTGCCCAAAATAAAGGCTATATTTCTCAGTTTCCCTTATAGCCAAGTGTTGACTTCAGGCCAAGTTCTGACCAACGAGATGAGGGCAGACGGTTTCGAGGACGGATGTTTCCATAAAGGGCAGTTGGCATTTATGCCTTGCCTCTTCTTTTTTAGTTTTCTTCCAGTCTGACTGGGATGACTGGTGTCCCAGGCATTGCCTTCAGGCCATGACAGCCAGGGCCACATAGGGAGGATGGAAAAATGGTGAGGTGGAAGGGGCCTGGCTCCCTGAGGGCACATGGGAGAAAGGCATTGTCCTCCGGACTGGGAAGTAAAAGGGAAACGAATCCTATGTTGTGGAAGCCATTGTGAATTTAGGGTTTCTGTTACAGCCAATGAGAAGTTTAACTGATAAAACCATCACGGAGATTCTTTCTTTCCTTTTTTTTCTTTTTTAATGGGAGATCGCAGTGCGATTTCTTCTTGGGGTCCTTCAAAGGCAGGCAACAATATTCTCCATTTTCACGTGTGGCTGCTTCTTCGGGTCAACCCAGGATGGATCGTAAGATGGGAAATGAACGTGGGCTGGGGACCCTAGGCTTCCGTCTGAAGCCAGCTGGGCCACAGCCTCGCCAGCCATTTTCCCCAGCTGGTCACGCACTTCCTCATCCAGAAAACACCTTCCGGGGTCTCCCACAAACCCGAGAGTTTCTAAGACTAGACACGCTGGGCTTCACCCAACCCCCATGCCCACCCCGCCAGTAAAGGAAATTATCATTGGGATGAAGAGTTTTCATCTTACCAGCAGGCTGTGTCTTAGAGCTCTGTAGAGTGCTCTTCTGGAACCTGGTGGCCCATTTCTCCACGGCCCCGAGAACATGAAGGGTAGGGCCCCAAGCAAATTCCAAAAAAGATATTTAACCAGCTTGCAGTTAAGCTGTTGCGCTGAAGGAGACTTAGAACAAAACAAGTAGAAGATGAGCGTGTGTGGCGGGACCAGTGCTCAGCTTCCAACTGGAGAGGTGGGGGCAGAAACCCCTCTCCCTCCACCCCTGCCGCCCTGTGCTCTGGTGGGGGAGAATAATCACCTCCATGTAAGGGCTCTTCCTTCCCTCCCACGTCCAGATGTGTGTGAAAGCTACAAACGCGAGAGTATCAGTAGGTGTCGAATATTCTATGAGACTGTGGTCTGGCTTTCTTCAGTCTAAATCTGACCTCATTTGAAAACTTGCCGTGTAGGTAAAGAGAGGCCACTTTCTGGATTGGGCCAAATTCTCTCTCTTTTTCTTAAGTTTTTACCTACTTATGTAAATACATACATACATACAGGCATACAGTGTGGTATTGGTTTCAGGAGTAGAACCCAGTGACTTCTCACATCTGACGCCCAGCGCTCATCCCAACAAGTGCCCTCCTTAATGCCTGTCGCCCATCTAGCCCATCCCTGCCCCCAGCAACCCCCAATCTGTTCTCTGTACGTTTGGGCCAAATTCTCTTAAGCAAACTTTATGCAGAAGCCCTGGGAGAGGCACAGGGGAGGAAGGATGCTCTTTTCTAAGGCAAAGGCGCCTCGCCGTTAGGTTGGCGCGGTCTTTTGGCTGCGGTGCTGGAGGAGGTCACTGAGAAGATGTGACCACTGGCTGACCTGTGAGCAGCGCCCCAGCACTGGAGGGCCCCTCACTCCCTCCCCTGTCCTTGGAACGTGGGTTCCACTTGCCTGTCCTGTTCCCAGAGGCGGCTGCGAGGACACAGCCTGGAGAGAGTGACGTGTTGTTGAGGACACCTGCCCAGCGAATGTGACTGAACTCGGCCAAGGCCCCTAGAGAGACTTTGGCGGGCGGGTGTGGGATCCACCCATCTTGCCGCCCAACACAAGCCTCACCTATAAGCTCTCTTGCTGATTACAACTGCCACCTCCAGACCGGAGGGGCTGCCTTTTTCTTCCCTCTCTCCCTGCCCTATTCTTCAGGGACGAGGGAGGGACGAGGGACCCTCTCAGATTACACAGGGGAGGAGTTTGCAAACCCACACTCAGCAGCTTGGGGTCTGGGCATTCTGTTCCCCCTAGGGAGCCAGCGGTGGAGAAGCGGCTGGGGGCAGCTCTGGTTTTTTCCCCCGGGTACGAACATGGGGGTGTTTGGGATGACGTCACAGCTCTCTGAGGAGTTGTGATCTGCTTCAGTCTAGTTCCCCCTCTGAAAAGAGCTGGTGAGACCCTGTACCTTTCAGGTGAATCGTTTCTCTATGAAAATGTCTTTATCACAATCAAAGGTGCTCCCTCAACCTGCCCTGACTAACTGAAGCCCACCCTTCTTGGCCTTTGCATGAGCTCCCCTACCTGCCCAGCCCTCCCCTTGCTTTCACCCTCTGTTAACTCCTCTGTCTGGAAGTCACCGCCTCCAGGAAGCCCTCCCCACTCTCTGCAGAGGTTGGGCCCTGCGCCCTGCGCTCTCCTAGTACCCTGGGCAGGTATCAGGCTGTCCCCGCGGGGGAGAAGAAGCTGCTTGACCACATCGGCTCCCCGGGGACCAGCAAAGTGAGCCCACATGCAGCAAACAAATGTTCCTTCCGCTTTGCTCCTTTACGTGGGGCTACTGACATCCTGTTCAGGGCCCGCCCCCTCCAGAAGGGCTCTCTCTCCTTGCTAAATTCTCACTGTATCCTGACACAGTGTTCGTGGGATCCATTGTGAAACGCAATCATTCACCACCTTGCATTGTTGTTCACTCACTCCCTTGTGTCTTGCCCTTTGTTCCTAGGTCTTTTGTAATCCCTCCAGGTCCTAAGACAAGGGATACACACAATATACACACAATGGGCAATCAATGAGTGATTGATGGATAAATACATGAAACCACAGGACAGGCTCCTTTAAATTGTGACCCAGTGAAGACTTACATCATCCCGGGAAGCTTTTAACATATAAAACAAAGAGCCTTTACACAATTGCACCCATTAGATACCAGGAGCTCTTCTAGCACTTTCTAGGTGCCTGCGTCTTCCGTCCCAAGAGGCCGGGAGCGCCTGGGTGGCTCAGTCGGTTGAGCGTCCAGCTTCGGCTCAGGTCATGATCTTGCGGTCTGTGAGTTCAAGCCTTGCATCGGGCCCTGTGCTGACAGCTCAGAGCCTGGAGCCTGTTTCAGATTCTGTGTCTCCCTAAATAAAAGAAAACATTAAAAAAAAATCTAAAGAGACGGGTCTGGTGGTGTTGAGCCTGGGCTCTGGAGCCAGGCTGCCTGAATCTGAATGCAGCCTTCCTTCTTTGCCAGCCTTAATCTGTATGTTATGTAGTTTCTTTAGTCGTAAAACGAAGATTCTTCAGAGAAACAGAACCAATAGGATTAGATAGATAGGCACGTAGATAGCCACAGAAAAATAGAAATGAGGAGCTTTATTACAGGAATTATCACAGCATTATGGACACCAAGAAGTCCCATGAACTGCCACCTGCAGGCTGGAGACCCAGGAAAGCCGGTAGTAGAATTTAGTCCAAGGACTGGGAATCAGGAGGTTGATAGTGTACATTCTGGTCTAGTCTGAAAGCCCAAGAAATAGGAGGGCCAGTGTCCGAGGGCAGAAGAAGATAGATGTCTCAGCTCAGGCAGAGAGAGCAAGAGAATTTGCCCTTGTGTCCTTCCTCTGCCCTTTTGTTCTATTCAGTGGCTTGTCTCTGGTGGATTGGATGATACCCGGCCACACTGATGAGAGCTTTCCTCTTTACTCAGTCTCCGGATTCAAATGCTAGCCCTTTCCAGGGACCCCCTCACAGATGTATCCAGAACCATGTTTTACCAAATATCGGGGCATCCCTTAGCCCAATCAGACGCGTCAAATCAACCATGACAAGGACCTACCTCATTACATTATTAAAAAGGTAATATAAAGTAGAACCCAAACAAACCAGAGAGAATCCATATTAAGTACCTGGCATAGCGTCTGACTTAGAGTCAGTCAAACCCCATTTGATAAATGGAGTTATTACGCATGAGCGTCGCTTCTAGCATCACGCCAGAACTTTTACACGGAGCGAGAGCTCTTGTGGAAGCCGGAGCTCAGCGACCCTGGTCCCCCCCTCATTCCGCTCATGTATGCCCTTGGTGGCGTCACTGTGAGGAAAGGTACAGCAATGATATTGAGAACCAGGAAACTGAAGACCCTGGTGGCTCGTGTCATTCCATTCCGTTCCGTTCCATTCCATTCCATTCCATTCCATTCCATTCCATTCCATTCCATTCCTCTGTGTCATTCCAGGAGGCCACCCTGTATCGGATGCATGCCCTAAATTTCAGTAAAGGGGCCTGCCCTCCAAGCACCCTTGCTAGGTGCAATGCCGTGGAGATTATAGGTATGAAAGACTGTTGTCACTTATTAAAGCCCCCCCCCCAAAAAAAAGATGCCCTTAGCTAGCTAGGATACGGATACTACAAACAGCCGGTTTGCTTAAAGGAATCCCCCCATTTGCTTAATAAAATCCTTTCATTACTCAGTGTCAAGGAGAGTATAAGTTGTGATCTATTTTACGTACCTTTTTCTTTGCACCCTTCTTTCCTCCTTTCCTTCCCTCCTTGCTTCCTTCCTTCCTTCTTGCATTTTCCCACCTCCCAGCTCCTCCTTCACGTAAAATAAATGCAGAACAGCCTTTTTTTCCTTTCTTCCCTGGGGCTTGAGGGCTGCAAGCTCGCCACGTTGAAATGTAATATTTCTAGAATGAGGTGGAAAGGTACAGTGCCGCAGAAAGAAAAGCTGGCCAAGTTTGTAGGGCGTGTAAGGCTCTTCATTCTACGGGTTTCTCTGCCTGCCTGTCTTCCCGCCTGTCTGAGTGTGTGTCTGTCCGTCTCTTGCCAGCCAACAGCTTGACAGCCATTTTAACTGGCACGACTTCCTCCATGTTAGTATCCCAGCCACGCTGGAGGGAGGAACCTGGGCCAAGGGGGTCGGTCCTGAGGCTTCCCGACAACCTCTGACCTGTGAAAACAGGAACAGTGCCAACCTGACTCTCTGGGCCTGGATGGAGATGGAAGGCAAAGCGAACCATTGCCCGTTGGCAACGGGATGGGAGCGGTGAGACCGTGAACAGTGAAGGACCACAAAAGCCTCAGCCAGCTGACTTGCACGCAGGCCAAAGCTGGGCATCAGGGGCAGGTGCACAAGTCAGGGGTGCAGAGAAGGAAGAAGCGGCATGTAGAGTGTTGACCAGCGAGTCGCTGGGACGGGCGAGCGCCAGAATAAAGATCGGCATCCGTCCCGTCAAGGTCAGTGTGTGCAGCATTTTGCCCTGGGGTCCAGGGACCGGCGTCCCCCTTGTCTGATCACTTCATGTGCGTCAATGTTCCTGGAGCTAGATTTTAGGGGGAGGGAGGTGTCTTTGTTTGCTTGTTTGTTTGTTTATTGCAAATGCGGAAGCGTTTTCTACAACATTGATCTGGCTTCGGGGTTCAAGAAAACCATAGTGTTAGGAGGACTGCAATTGATAAAAATGACACTATCCGGATTGCACATAAAAATTATCTCCACTGGAGTCGGTCTTGAGGGGCCAGGGCACTTGCTTGACAATAGGACATCAACAAATGGAAAACTGTGCAGAGGAAGGGAGCCAGTACGGGGAGGGCGTTAGAAAAAAATTCTCCTACAGGACCAGAGAGACTGGGGGTTTTATGGCCTGAAAGGTAAAAAAGGAGGAAGCAGCAGAGATGTTTGCAATACGTGTAGCTTGCGCACACCGCACACGCACCAGATCTGTGCCGTGCTCTCCCAAGGGGACAGCCAGGACGGTACCGAAGTGACAGGAACTCTCTCTTAGCTCAGGGTTTCCCAAGAGCTGAATGTGCTGCCACAGGGCAGGGGGTCCACGGCCCGTGTGGCTATGCTATTCAACTAGAGGCTAGTCGGCCTTGTCCTAGGAGATGGGGGTTTAGACCAGAGGACCCCGGACAGTATTGGAGCACTCTATACAACGAGCTTATCCACAGTGACTACTCATGATCTCCAGGCCCTCAACTAAGGCTGCACAAAGAAGCTGAAAACTCAGCAGATGGTAAAATGGGTCCTCCCTCTCATCTCCGGAAGACTTCAAGTTGTCCAGCAAGAAAGGGATCATAAAACGTGCCCAGATTTTCATCTCATCTACATCTGTCCCAAGGCCAAGAAGACCATGCCTCTCTGACAGCAGAAGGCTGTAATGGGACCTCTCCAACCCCCCACCCCCCTGAGCTGAGCCTCTCCGAGGAGTGCCCACTTGTCACCTTTAAAGCAGATGGAAAATTCTGGAAAGAAATTTTATTTTCTAAAGCTTAGAGCATGCACTGGTTGGTACCAGGCATTTTTTTTCAAGGAGAAAGAAAATTCAACCTCTTACCCCCCCCCCCCCCCCCACCCCCGCCACTGGGAAAGTATAGAGGAACAGACAGGGGGGTTCTGAAAGTGATGACAAGAGACTGTGGCCCGGCTGGCCTTCAGTCCTACCACCTCCCGTGTCCCGGATGCTCACAGAAACCCTACACTTCTGTGGTCCTGCTAGAACAAGCAAAACAAAAATCATTCTCTGTGCATCCTCCTCTCTCCACTGCGGTCACCTCCATACACCATGTAATACTTGGTAAAGGATGGGAGTAGTGGAGAGAGATCCCAGCATGCTGCCTGACTTTCAAGTTAGGAATATGGTGTAACAGAAAGCAGCTTCCGGAACTCCGCCCATCAGGGCCTGGTGACCACGGTGACAAACAAGGTAACCTGTCCCTGCCACTCCTGGCAGGTGCGAGTGGGCCTTGCTAAAAACAAAACAAAACAGAACAAAACAAAACAAAAAACAAAGAAGCTTTTTCCTTATTGTCCTGCTGTGTCCTCACCCAGAACAAGAATTCCATTCTGGACCCAGTGAAACAGGAAAGTGCCAGAATGACTTTATTCTCTTTTTTTGTATTTTTGTTTTCAATGATTATTTTATTTTCGAGAGACAGAGCATGAGTGGGGGGAGGGGCAGAGAGCAAGGGAGACACAGAATCCGAAGCAGGCTCCGGGCTCCGAGCTGTCAGCACAGAGCCCGACGCGGGGCTTGAACCCACAAACCGTGAGATCATGACCTGAGCCGCAATCGGTCGCTTAACCCACTGAGCCACCCAGGCGCCCCCAGGATGACCTTAAGTGAACAAGGGGGTATTTCTGCACATCCCCATTGAGGGGCCTTCCAAGAAAGCAGAACCACTCCAGAGAATGACTTATTTTTCTATCAAACAGGCAGGGGCCATTGTGAAGCGTAGAAGGACACCGTGTGCAGCGCTCAGACTTCCCTGATGGCTGGTTAGGGCGCTCAGCCCAGACCCCTGGTGGGCACCCCCCAGGCGTCACCCACATCCTGCCACCGGGACCGGTGGGGTCCAGCGGCCTGTCCCGGCGCCCCCCCTGGCCTCCCTGGCCTCGGTTGCAGAACAGCGCATATCCCGGCTGCTTTCCACTGCCAACACAGCCTGCCATTGAGCCATTTTCCTCAACACTGCACACGGTTCCTGCTGCCAGGATGAGTCACCATGCAACACATACCCTCAGCCCCCTCCACTCGGTACTTAAAATACTCCAGGGCTGGCTGTGCAGAGCCCCGCTGTGCGGGAGCACGTGTGGCAACGCGGGGATCGGGGGCTCAGCCTTCGGAGCCCTCTGCACAGCCGAGGGAGTTGTGTTTGCCCTCCCCCCCCGGGGGGGGGGGGCGGTTCGAGAGCCCACGGCTTGGGAGGGGGCGTCTGCTTTTCGGGGCTGGCTCGCCCTCATGCAGCCCGGCCCCCGCTCTTTTGCAGGCAGGTGAACCTCCATTGTAGCCTCTCTGAGCTTGAGCAGACGTAGCCGATGGCCAGGGGTTAAGCTGGCCTGCCTCTTCTCCCAGCCTACAAACAGGACTGCCCAGTCCTGTGCTCCCGCTGGGGTCCTGTCTGGGCCCCAGGGGAGATTCTACTTCGGTCACAACTGCACCTGGCTGCTTCCTGAGTCAGAACCTGGCATCCTCCCTAACCTCCTGTTCTCTCCGCTGCCGTGCCTCTCTCCTGCCCCTCTGCCCACCCCAACGCCCAGCACCAGCCTCGGGCCCAACTAACCAGAGCCACTGCTCTTCCCTAGAAAAACAGATGGAAAATTGGTTCTCCTTGCCCTGAGCCTTTCAAGCGAGCTGAGGAGGGGCGCCTGGGTGGCTCTGTCGGGTAAGTGTCCCAGCTTCGGCTCAGGTCATGATCTCGCGGTTTGTGAGTTCGAGCCCCGCGTCGGGCTCTGTGCTGACGGCTCGGAGCCTGGAGCCTGCTTCGGATTCTGTGTCTCCCCTTCTCTCTGCCCCTCCCCTGCTCACGCTCTGCATCTCTCTGTCCCTCAATAATAAATAAACTCAAGAAAAATGTATTATCAAGTGAGCCGAGGAGTTCCTTCTTCTCGTCTCTGCAGAGAAACATCAGGCTTCCGTAGGCATGCACTGAACAGCTTTCTTAGTTCCCCCTGCCCACACCTCCCACCCCCACCTCCTGCCCAGCCACACACTGCACCTGCCAGAGGCACCCCTCCCTCCAGGGAATGACACCAGGTTCCGCTTTCAGCCTGCTGCTGCAGCACCCTTCACAGAAGGGGCTGGGAACAAAAGCCCAGTCCGGCACAGCCCAGAGGGACATCCTGTGCTCAAGTTACTCATTACTCGAGTTAGAGGAGGTCACCGAGCAGGAAGCACATTGGAAAGCAAGGGGAAAGGTGGTATGGAGGGTAGGGAATTAGTCAAGGTGACCTTCTGAGAGAACTCGGTGTCCTGGCAGGGGGTGGATATCAGAGTGGGAAGGTGGCAAAGTCAGAGCAACAGCTTCAAGGTGAGACAAGGTCAAATGGAAACAGCTAATTATAATTAAGCTACCCACTTAATAGCTTTTGCTATGCACCAGGCACCATGCTTAGCATTTTCCCACATCTCCCATTTAATCCTTGCAACGATGTGTCACTCCAGTTTTACAACCGAAGGAAGAGTCCTGGAGAGAACGAGGACTTGCCCAAGGTCACACGGCCAGCAAGCACTGAAACTGAGACTGTGAATGCAGGTCTGTCTTGCCCTTCGCCAGGCCGCTCTTTTGCGGCGACGTGGTACATGGGTGAAACATCTAGATGGTCTGAGTGGCCGAACCTGGTTCTCCCAGGGCTGAGGTCATGGTCTCCAGCTGCACTACCGAGTTTGGGGTGGAAATAACGGAGTTCCCAGGAAGCCTGGCGGAGGCTGGTTGAGAAAGGGAGCCCTCACTGGCTGTGCAGGCACGACCCTCAGGACTTGTCAGCACCTGGGAAGAGCCTACGTGCAGAGCGGGAAGCATGAGCAAAGCTGGGGAGCTAAAATTTGAAGAGGGAGTCTCCCCCAGAGGAACACAGTAGGTCAAGGGCAAGAGAGAACGCTCATCCTTGCCAGACGCAGCAATCCGTCTACTTGGCATTTGTCACAGCCCTAGAAAGCTAAGGTAGGGCACCTCCTTTTAAAGAAGAAATGGGGGTTCTAATGAAAAATCTGTCACCGTGAGCCTTTCTCCACATCCTCTGTTTTACCAAATGCTTCTACTGGAGAAGAGAGGAAGAGCTAGGGAGTGGTGGAGGATGGGCAGGGTGAGAGGCAGGAGTATGCACAAGGGCAGCACGCCCTCCCTTAGCCCCTTCGTCCCTTCCCATGCCACCTCTCCCCTCACTCATTCCCTTTTGCAGATTCTGCCCACAGGCTTTCCTCCCTCTTATGTGCAGCCAACGCTCCATAAACAAATGCCCTTCCCGGGGATCTGTCCTGCTGGGAACTCCTCCACGAGGTAACTTCTACTGGGACAGGGACCAGGGACATCCTATCTGCAGGTGTAGCCTCTTGCGCAGTTCTCCCACCGACTTGGGGCTTTTCCAATGTAAACACTGCAGGGGCAAAGCAGGGGGGTGGCTTCCTCTCTCATCGAGCTGTTCTCTGTTCTCCCAGTTGCCCTTGACAGAGCCCTGAATGTAGCAGTCCCTCTGGGGCTGGGGGGCTAGGTGGCTGCTTCTCCTCAGAATTTCAGGGATTTTCAGGTTTTGGCAGATCTTGTAGGTGGGCCTTAAGAAGGATCCGTGGGAGAGAGCTCATTCCGTAGCAGCTCAAGCTTGTCCTTAGACCTGCAAGGTTGACCTTGGAGACAGAAAGGTGGCCCTGACAAGTGTCCCTGTACGGGGTGACGCAGGGCTGTCCCATCCTGTCCAGGATGGGTTTCGTTGCTCTCTGGGGATGGGGCTTCTCCGCAGACACTGCGGAGGCACCCCTGCCGATTTCTGCTGTGTCACTGCCTTGAGAGGGACGGGTAAAAAGCTGCTCAAGGGTTCAGAGACAGATGAAACCGAGCAGCTTGGCTTTTCAGCTACAGGGACTAAGGGATTGGAAGACGGACTGCCCCCTCAACGTCCTGCCCTTCGTGCTGGGTCTTCCCAATTCCTTCTGGGTCTTCCTAATTCCTTCTGGCCTCAGGGATTTTACAGCACAAGAGAGTGGTCAGGACGCCCCAGGGGGCACGAAAGCACGTCCGTGAGACTACCAGCCACCTGCTGGGCACGGAAGAGAGTCCTCAATGGTTGGGTCATGTGCAAATAATCGTCTCCCGGGTCTAGGCTGGTGTGAGGCCGCCGCGAAGTGCGACGGGATTCCGAGGGAAGACGAACTGGGGGCGAGCGGTCGGCCTCCTACCCCTTCCACCCCGCGGATGCGGACTGCCGCCCCGGGTGGGTCTGGCAAGTGTCCTGCTTGAGGCGGCTCAGGCCGCCCACAGGAAGCGCAGCAGGCAGTCAGGAGCCAGGGCTTGCGGGTTGGGCCGGCGCTGCAAGGAGAGGGACCGGCCGGAACTGCAACCGCAGTGGCAAGGAGCGCGCAGGGGGCGCCAGGTGCCGGAGCGGAGAGGCGGGGAGGAGCCAGGCAGAGTCCCCGACTCTCGGGCGTCCCCAAGTGACCTTCCCCCACTCCTCCAGGGCCTACGAGGGGTGGACCAGCAGCGGAGGGAGACCGGGAGCGTGCGACAGCGAGCAGGCGGGCGGGAGGGACTCGATCAGGACAGCTTGGACCGGGGTCCCCGGGCGTCTGCGGGCCGCCGGGCGACGCAGGTGCCCCGCGCCTCACTACCGCAGAGGAGGGGGCTGCGCAAGGCCGCCTGCGCGCGCGTCTTTTTCCCTCCGCCCCTCGCGCCCCAGGGCCCCAGCCCTCCCCGTTCGCAGCCGCGGCTCCTTTGTGCCGTCCCCGCGCCCGCCCCTTCGGGCCCTAGGCCCCGCCTCCTCCGCGCCCGCGATTGGCCAGCCGGGCCGCTAGTGGGCGGGGCCCCGGACCGCCCCGGCGCGGTATATAGTAAAGGTAGGGCTCGCGCCCTGAGCCAATTTCTCGGCTCGTGGCGGGCGCGCGGAGTCCGCGCCGCGGTCAGTCTGTCCGTCCTTCCCTCTGACTTTCTCCTGCCCCCACTGCCTGTCTCTGCAGAGGTCACCGGAGGCGGGGGCCGAGCACGCGCGCGGCCCCAGTGGCAGCGGGAGCGGCAGCTGCGGCTTCGCTGAGCCCCCGAACCCCCAAGGGCAAGAGGAGCGCGTGGCGGACCAAAGAGAGCCCGCGAGCGGCCGTGCGCCCACCAATAGGTGCGGGGCTCGGAGCCGCCCAGCCTGCGCGGCCCCTCCCTCCGCCCCCGCCGCCGCCTCCCCCTCCTCCCGCTCCTGCCTCTGCCCCTCCGGCGCGCGTCTGGCACTCGGAGAGCCGCAGCGGCAGCGGCGGGTGCAGCTTGCGGAGAGCCCGGCCGGGGCCGCCGACCAGCAGCCGGGGAGGACGCCGGGGCGCGCGCCGCACTCACCCACCCTCAGCCCCCGCGGCAGCCGCTGACCCGCCACCATGGCCCGCGGAAAAGCCAAGGAGGAGGGCAGCTGGAAGAAATTCATCTGGAACTCGGAGAAGAAGGAGTTTCTGGGCAGGACCGGCGGCAGCTGGTGTAAGTACGGCGTCCGCGGCTCTCCCCGCCACGGTGCCTTCCCCGGCCCGGCCGGCGCATCCCTGCGCAGGCTCTGCGGACCTTTCTCAGGTCTCGCGCCGCCCAGGGTGGAGCGGGGTCGGCGGCGGGCGCCGCTCCGGGCGCGCGGGCCTGGGCTTGTCATCCGGTGCGGAATGCGGGGCCCCCAAGGATGGGCGCGGGGGTGGGGGCGGGAGCGCGCGGGGCAGAAGGTTCTACGGATTGCCACGGTCTTGGTAATTTGCAATCTGTTCGAGCTTCGCGCGAGCCCTTCCCTCCTGGGAATGGTCAGGCCCTGGGAGACTAGGTTTGGCTGTCCCCGTAGTCAATGTCCCAAGTCCTAAAAATTGAGATTTGAGGCGGCGAGAGAACCTCACGATGGTAACCGGATCGGATGCAGGCGAGCTTGTGTGTTATATAGCAGTTTTCTAGTCTAAATATGTACCTCAAAAGGCGCGGCGGGGGTGGGGGGGGCACATTGCAGTATTTCTTGGCTGTGCCCAGACTTTACCCCAGTGACCTCCCCTGGAGTCATTACAGCCCAGAAGTGGCCCAGGAAGCCCCGAAACAAGTCTGGATGTTTTCAATGTCTGCACACACAGATGCGGAATCAGTAGGTTGGGTTGATCACCGTGAAAGGTTAGTGTAAGAAATAAACGGCATAGACAGAGGCAAATTCAGCCCACCTTACAAGATTTGGGGCAGCCTGTTGCTTGACTGGATGGACTTTTTTTTTTTTTTTTTGCCCCTCGTTGAAAATTAGATACCTTGTTTTCCGCCTCCCTCCACCGGAAGGGTGACATTTTTTTTTAAAGGTCATTTTGAAGGGCAGAGTTGTAGGCAAATGCAGAAGAGTCGTGACTGCAGAAGGGAGAGAAGAAGGGAACCCCCCCCCCCCCCTCCTGCATCACTGCCCCCTCCTTCTGGAGGATCATCATCATCACCACCACCACCACCACCACCACCACAGCTGCAGCCACTGAGGGTGCGCTGGCTAGGGGCTGATGCGGTGTTCCTGATTGGGAGGATCTGTGGCCATCACAGGAGAATGAGTCAGGGAAACCGTGCTTGGCTGACATTTTGAATTGGAAGAAGCTAGATGTATGATTTTTGCAAAGAAGAAAAAAAAAAAACGCAGCCTGTCGTGGGTCTCTCTTGTCTGAAAAGCAAAGGGTTAATAATGCATCACACTTCAAGGTTAGTCAAGGTGAAACCGCATTCCAAGGTATTACAAGGAAGCAGCATAGGTATTCTGAGTCATGGTAGACGTAGGTCTTTAAAGTGAGGGCCTTTAGCTTGTGTTTTTTATTTTATTTGATCTTAGAGGAGGCTGTGTTGTTCAGTGGGATTATTGCCATGGTTTCTCTGGCATAAAGATAGCTCACTGTTTTCTCAACATGGAAGGGAAAACCTGAAGAACTCGGGGTGTGTGGGGGGTGACCAGCTCCCTGCCAGGGCGATCTAGCCGTTCCTCACTTGAGCGAGGCCTCGGGGGTGCACTGCGGAATGGGGCCCCCTTCTCCCCGACGCACTGGAGGCTCCAGCCCGGGCAGGTGGACCCCAGCCTTGTCGTGGGTCAGGGGCTGCCTGGGACTCCGGGCATATTGTGAAATTTGTTTGCCCCTCTTGTAAAATAGATTTCTTTCCTCATTCCAGTTCCAGAATAATATTTGCTTTAGAAGGTAAGGCAGGATGGGCAGACTTGTTCTTTAAGCTGACATTTAATGGGGCAGCACCTCCCATGTGTGAGAGAAAATGGGTGCACACGCGTGTGTGTATTAATTTTGGCGTCTCGACCCCACGTCCAGCAAGGTGCCAAGACACTGATTTATGAATGCAGGCGCCGGGATTCCTGTCTCTGCCCGTCTCATCTTAGCTTCTGTTTTCCAAGGTACAGGTGCTGGGCTAAAAATTCAGTTTGGGTTTTGCACTCGTTTGTCTCTTCTTTGGCAACGTAAGAAACGACAGACTCTCTCGTAGCAGAGACAGTGGCGGCAGTCGCTGTCCCCTGTGGACAAAATGCTACCTTTCCAGCACTGGGCCCAACATGGATGCCCTTGGGACGAGGGCAGGTCGCCCTTGGCTCGGCTTTGCTTATAGGTAGATTTTCACCAAGATGGACGCAGGAGCCTTGCCTGTCACCTGCTGGAGAAATGGCAGCATGCAAATCACCTGCGGTTTCCACCTTTTCATTAAGTTAATGCAGGCATTGGTAGGTTTTTATTATGTTTACCGCTGGGCCCAGATGCCAGTCTTCTTTTGCCCGTGACCCTTTGAAGGGTACTCATTCTTTTTCTAACTGGGAAATCTCTACGTTACTTGTATTTTTTTTTTTTTTAAAGACACATTGCTTAAGAGGGGAAAATGCCTGTAAAACTTACCTTCTGTGTCACCCTGGCCAGTTGGTACAATCTGTCTAGCTTTTCTTTTTGAGCAGCCCCTGGTCACCTGCGTGCTGGTGAGCCCCCCGCATGGGCCCCCCAGACGTTCACGTTCCTCTAACCAGGTGACCTTGGTTCACAGCCGTAACTGGGGAGATTTTGCTAAGTGACATCTTGGAGCAAAAGAGAAAAATCCCTCGCTTCTCTCAGGGTATGCTGTGGAAAAGAAGGGAAAGGCTGGATCTTCGTCAGCTTCATCAGCAGTGTGCCTGCAAAAGGACTAATTTTCCCGGGGCTCTGTTTGTATTTTCAGCTGCAGCCACAATTAAGGTACCTTCTTAAGTAAGTCATTAGAGTTAGGTGTGTGGAGTCCGAGGAATGAGCATTAAAAATGGCTCCAGTTGTTGGGAGAGCTAAGTGGAGTTAAGCTAAGAGCACCGAGACGAGGTGGGGGGCCACAGAAAAAGCGGCTGCAACAGCTCCTTGCTGACCGTGTTATACCAGCTCTCGCACCTCTTAGGAGCGCGTTCGCTGGAAAATTTTCCAGATCTCTTGACGTCACAGCCTTACCATTTGCCTACTGCTGCTTGGATACAGAATGCAGCACTTAACCCTTGTCCTGCCGGGAGGCAGTGATTGAGCCGGGCAGCTGTGGCTCTGGATCATATAGTCTTTCCGCTTTTCTTACCTTTTGCTTGTGGCCTGGCCTTTTTCCCTTTTTTCCTTCTTTCTTCTTTTTTTTTTTTTTCCTGATAGAGGAGAAAAAGGGTAACAATTAAACACTTTGGTCTTAGGTGCGTTTGGCTTGGATTGTTTTACTAACGCTCCAGCATGATTTTCCCAAACCATGTACTTGCTGGTTGGAAGGCTGGGCTTTGAAATGCAGGTCAAGGGCAACGTGGCTACCTCCTGTGACAGCGTGCCCACTCTTTCCCTCCGTCCCTCCGCCTCTTCTTTTCTACGAGGCTTTTGTTCTGTTTTGTTCTGGACTTTTGCCCGAGGACCCCAGCATTCACCGCCTGAGATCCGGAGGTTTTGAGAAGTAACCCGAGGCTCCTTCGCGCAGTCCTGTTTCGGACTCGGTAACCTTCCGGCTCGCCTGCTCCCATTCCTGCGTTCAAGGCGAGTCGCTGGCCGGCTCGGGGCTGCCGGGCGATGCCTAGTACAGCCTGTTACTATGTGGCTAATCGGGGAGATAATCCTCGTAAACCGGTAACTGATAGCCTCGTTCCCGTCTGTGGGCTTCGTGCTGTTTTGCTTCGTGTGTTTTTGCTTTTGCAGCCAGCTCAGCCCGTGTCCTGCTGTCCTGCTAGCTGTGGGAAAAAGAAAATGCAGCTCGTCGAGCCAGTCAGTGTTCCGGGTCCAGGCAGAATATGGAATAAAAATACGCTTGCCGTTTTTACTACAGGGTTTTTCCTTTTTTTACCCCTCCTCGTTTGGCGCCCCTGAAGGAAAACACAGTGTGTTTAGTCCGTCATACACATCAAGAGGTGGGGAGACAGAAAAGCGCAGAAGAGCTTCATGCGGTTTCTCGGCATTCGTTGCCCCATCCCAGCAGAAAAACTTGCAGGCGTTCGAATGTTTGGAGAAGCCGCAGAGCCTGGATTGTAGTTTCAAAATGTCAAGGGATGAGCAAGGAAAGAAAACCTACGTCTCTAAGGGAGTATAGTGTCATATTTGAGATGCATTGCATAAGCATGCAGACATGGCCCTAGATTTTATTGGTGATCTTCATGAACAGTTTTTTATTGAGGCAGAAAGATTATTTCCTGTAAATAATCTCAGTTCTAGCAGAACATTCCTCTTACCCTTACCTACCCCCAACACACACACACACACACACACACACACACACACACACACACACTCTGTAACGGAGGGCTGCCTGTCTGTTTTTACCCTACCGTGGGGGGTAGGGGGGTAGTATGGTCCACTCTCTGGATCAGTGTCAGAAAAGGAAACTCCCAAGACAGGCTGGAGGGGAAGGCAGGAAGGAAGTCCCTTCATCTCCGAGGTTAGCCTTTCATTCTGCGGGTGTGACTGTCTCACAGCCTTCTGTTTCTGTCTGTCCTCCTTGCAGTTAAGATCCTTCTGTTCTACGTGATCTTTTATGGCTGCCTGGCTGGCATCTTCATCGGAACCATCCAAGTGATGCTGCTTACCATCAGCGAATTCCAGCCCACATACCAGGACCGGGTGGCCCCCCCAGGTAACGCGAATACGTTCAGCTCTTCCACGGGAAAGACGGGTGCCACATTTTCACGCAAGAAAACATTTTTCTGAAAATTGTCTGTTAACGCGCTGGTAGACCGAGCCTGGTTTGATAGGAAAACGCAGAACTGCTCAGTGTTGTGGCCAGGCCTCCTGCCCGCATTGCAGAGCTCCGGGGCTCCCCCGCGTCTTCCCAGCTCTGCAGTGAGGGGTGAAGAGCCTCCCCCCCCCGCCCGCCCCCAAGCCTGTACCCTCCCCAGCTGCGGGACTCCCGATGAGGCCGCGACCTCCCCCACTGCCCAGCAGGTCAGTTAGTGGGGTCACTACACGGCCCTTCAGGCTCAGGCGCATTTTTCACTTTCTTGAGGGGACTGTGACTCCGATAAATCCTTTAAAAAAAAAATCACTTCAGCTCCTGTTTAGCAAGACGAAGTTAGTTTTAGGGATGATGAGAAGCTCGGAAGTGGCCAGTTACCCGGAGGGACAGGAGCCACGGCTTCAGGAGTCCATTCTCCCACCTGCTGTTGACTTAGCTTGACCTTGAACGACAACACACTCTCCTCTCACTTCTCTGTGTTTGTACCTGCTTGTTCAGTAGGAGTCTTACTACTTGGCTGTCTAGACCCACTTTGCAGTTTCACTGTCTCCTTTAGCTGTGACCTGGGAGCTGTGCACAGCCGTCACCGCGCCCTGGGGAGGCCCACTGCCCATATGCCTGACGCTGGCAGGAAGACCAGACAGGAGGGCGACCACAAACCCGACCGTGCTCACTGGCTCTTCTCAAATTCATTGTCGGGAGGACCCAGAGACAGGAAATGTTGCGCAGTTTCCGGGTTCTTGCGTTGTAAATGACCTTGAGGCTGCCACTGGGGGGGGTGGCGATGACGTGTCCCCTCTCCATTTTCCCTGGCAAGTGTTTAGTAACAGCTGCATTAGGTGACAGTCTGGAGGCCGTCTTGATGGCCCTGAGCAGCCTTGGTCAAGTGTGGGAAGTTTGTTGCAAACTTCTTGTGCCCATCTCCTTCTTGGGGTGTGAAGGACTCCAAGGAAGATCTCCAGAACACGGAGGTGGCCAGCACCAAGTCAAATAGCCGTCTGCTATTACAAAACCATAGACATGGCCAGATCTAGATCTAGGGGATTTTGGAAGCTGTGGGGGGGGGGGGGGGGAACCAATCGTGTAAGTAATATAAAACAACTTGAACCTGCTTGATAATCCACAATTTCCAGCAACTGTTTCCCAAAATCGGTAGGTGAGTGGAAAGGCTGAAGTAGAAGCGCTGGTGTGCGCAGAGAAATGTAGGATCTTTACAGGTTGTATGCCGGCTTTTGGGACAGGAAGGCATGGCATGTCCTCTCCTGGTGCAACTTTTATGGTAGCATTAGCAAGCGTCATATAAATTTGTGCAGACCCTTATTTTTCTTTTATTTCTGTAAGCCCTTGGAAAGCGGTTCTTTGATTACGATGCTACTTTATAATTGTTCTCCAACTGAAAGCTGCAGGTTGACTCCAAAGCCAAGCATTTAATTTCCTAGCCTTAAAAAAAAACGCTCCTTGTCTGTATAAACCGTGGGGAGTCAGCCTTCTAATAAAAGCAAACCTTTTCTTCACGTTCTGTGCAGAAAGGGTGATTTCACTTTCAAAAAGAAAAGGCTAAAAGTGCCAGACCTTTTAAGCGGGGACCTGCCAATGACCTTGCCTCGCAAATCTGGTCGAGGTGCTCGGTCCTTGCCCTCTTTCCCCACCTCCCTCCCCCTCCTTCAGCCCCTTCCTAAAAGGCACGTTCTTCGTCCCTATATTTAGTGTCCTCAGCAGTCGGGCTGACCTGACAGGCCGTCGCTTCTCCAGAGCACTGCTGGTGTCTCATTGTGGAAATATGCGTTCCCGTTCTTTGGCCCGAGTCATAGGAAAAGTGCTTCCTCGGATCCCCTTCTTCCCTGACCTGCTGCCTGGGCCCTTTATCTTCGTAATTTCTTTTTTTCCTCATCCACCACCTTGCCAGGAGCGTCTAGGCCCAGCCCCTTTTTACCCTCACCTTCCCGAGGGACATGACGCTCGTTTGAAAATGATAGTGGCCTTGGAGCAGGGAAGCCAGGTGGGCAGAGCCCTGGGTGGCGAGAAGTGCATCCCGGACCGTCGTGCGTGCTCCGAGGGGACCCCAACGGGACCCTCCCCTCCCCCTGGCATCTGTCAGAGCAGAGCTCAAGAATTTGTTTCTGACAGGCTGTTCCTTCGGTCTGCAGACCGAACACGCTGCGGAAGAATGCCCCGGCGATCTTTCGGCTTCAGTGTTGGTAGCTCCAAGCTTCCCTTATCGTGAAAGTTGTAGATTTCACGAACCCCGCATGCTAAGTCAAACGAAGCTAGTGAGTGGGAAAGACTTGGTACATCACTTAAAGATTTACGGACTTATCGATGCTATTATTAGCTGTGTCGGAGGCAGGAGCACAGAGCCCGCCTGACTCACTCTGAGCGTGAGCACGCCTCGCTACCTTGTAACTAGATCTCGTCTAAGTAACACGTGCGATCCTGGCCCGATGAAAGGGTGATGAAAGGGTGGCGATCGTGCGGGACATTTGGGTTTGACTGTAATGTTGGCTAAGCTGATAGGCCGAACGTGAAAGTCTCAGAGGGGGGACCAAGGTACAGAATGGAGGTGAAATTTAAGGAGAAAAAAGGATAGCGTGCTGTTTCTGGGCCTGAGCGATGGTGGCCCTTCGTGCCTGGGACCCTCCTTACAGAGTCGTCGTGTTGCTCTGGGATAATGGAACGGGTCGCCCCCACAGCCTGGAGGGCACACAGGGAGAGCTTCAGCTGCCACACGAGGTTGAAATACACCGAATTGTTCTGTGAGTCAGAAACGGTTGATGATTGGCCACTTGACATCGCTTGACCTAAATACGAGAGCAGCCTCAAGTTCATAAGCCACGGTACAGGTTTCCACTGTCAAGCTGACCTGAGAAGGAAAAGCAGGAACTTTGAAGGTGGACACAGTCCCCACCATTCCGTGCCCTACTTCATCTCACTGAGCCTCAGTTGTCCCATCTGTAAAATGGGACTCCTACTCTGTGAGGATTTAATAAGTGTATGTAAAGCGAATGGGACCTTCTAGCGGCCAGCCTCATGGCATGAAACAAAGGGTAGTTATTAGCAGCCACTTCTGTTCTTGCACTGGAGGCAGCGGTTTCCTCTCAGGTACTGAATTCAGTATTTCTAGACTGAGCTCTGGGTGACCCCTCAGGGATGCTTTGTCCACACTGGTTTCACGAAGTGAACAGCATCTTGCTCTCCACGAAAAGCGTTTGGGAGAAATTGGATTAGGAAACCTGCTGAAAGGTTTTTTTAAGTAAATCGAAGTGACCTTGTATTTGTTCTGTACTCCAGCCGCTCCCTTCAAAATACCCACGCTGGCCGGGTCGGCCCTGCCATGCTTTTCTCCCTGGGAGACCCTCTCGGGAAGTCCCCACCGGTGGCTGGTGGCATCCCCTCACTGTGTTCCCTGCCAGACCTGGAGAGGACGGGGCCCGCACCTGCCCACGCTCCCAACCCCGCTCCCCCACGTGGTCCCCCACGTGGTCCCCCACGTGACCCCCACGCCCCTTGCTGCCTGCCCCTTGCTGCCTGCCGGGCGCTATCCTGGAAGAGTCCCCTCCTCCACCCGCCCGCCCCTCCCTCCCCCAGCTCCGCTCCCGGAGTCACAGGGGAATGAAGTGCAGGTCACGGTCTGGGGAGATTCCCAGCCGCCCTGCTTCCTGGTAAGCAGGTGTGTGTTCCTGTTCTTCCTTTCCAGCTCGTGGGGACGGCTTTTCTTTTTGTTTTGAAGTGGAGATAGGGGATGCCGAAAGAACTATTAACAGGTGCCACGGTACCCAGAATGGGTGGGAGGGGGGGTGCAGCCCAGGCCACACTGGCACCCCCTGCAGTTGTGATTTCGTTTGGACCGTGAGAGGGAACAGGGCGCCGTAGTGCAGATCTCAGCGTAATGAAGCAGAATTCTTGAGGAATCATGACATCAGTCTGCTTATTTTTCTCAAACTCCGAATTTCAAGGGGGAGAATTGGAAACACGTGGCTTCCTTATGCTTTGGGTGAATTGCTGTTTCAAAGTGCCAATAGAGTGCCTTTAAAGTCTGTGTGTCTGTCTGTCTGTTGCTGTTTCCATCAGATCCTCTTGAGTTGTAATCTGGGAGCCGACACGACAAACGTACGGGGCTCCCCCGGCCTGGCCGCCTCTCACGTTCTCCCTCCTCCTCTCCTCCCTCCCTCAGAGGGATCCTGCCAACTTGCCCCCAGAGTTTGGGGCTCTTGATGAGCTGGCATTGGTGGCAGTTGAGATTTCCAGAAGCTACTGTCCAGATCCCTAGTTTGGGCCCAGTTTGGGTTTAGGGCGGCAAACTCCAGACTCTCATTCTTCAGAGTGTCCCCGCCTCACCGTTAGGCCTCAACAGCCCACCTGCCTGTGCCCTTCTTCGTTTCTGAAGACCAAGATACAACTAATAAGTGAGCTCTTGGGTACACAGGACGCCTGACGATTAACTTAAAAATGTTCTTGGAGCCACAGAAAAATGAGCCTCACTCTGGGTGCTCATTTTAGACAAGTGAGCAGAGCGGTGACCTCTGACAAACAGGACCAGGCAACAAATTCCATGGAGGGATAACGGGGGAAAAAATGAATCCGTGCAATTTCATTTAGAGCTTTTGTGCCGGGCGCACTCTGTTGTGGAAGGAGCACCAGCCTCATGGTGCCTGCGGTGACATCGGATGGGCTGGGCTGCTCAGGGCGTTTATTCTAGTGATCTCGCGACCCCAGGGCCCATCCCACACAGGCCGCGAGAGAAGTTGGGGAGACGAAGGAGAGTGTAGGGATGTCTATCATCTACGGGCTTCCGATCAGCAAAGTGTGTCCTTTCCCACGTGCATGCATGAATGGACATCATCAGATACGTTGGATATCTTACTTCAGGTCATTGGCCACTTGGCGAACGTTACGTTTCGTATCTAGACAAGTCAAATCTGCTACATACGCTTGTTCTTCAGCTCGGTCTTCAACAGAAAAGCTTAATGTAAAATAGTAGGGTTTGGCTATTTGTTTACATTTTGTCTGTCTATATTTTCCCATTATAAAAGTTGGTATCTTTTTTAAATTTTTTTTTTCAACGTTTATTTATTTTTGGGACAGAGAGAGAGCATGAACGGGCGAGGGGCAGAGAGAGAGGGAGACACAGAATCGGAAACAGGCTCCAGGCTCTGAGCCATCAGCCCAGAGCCCGACGCGGGGCTCGAACTCCCGGACCGCGAGATCGTGACCTGGCTGAAGTCGGACGCTTAACCGACTGCGCCACCCAGGCGCCCCAGTTGGTATCTTTTATTAGGAAGAAGCACAATTATGAGCTATAAAATATCAAAGACAGGTCCCTATGAAATTAGTTGTGCTTCCAAGGTCCCCTGAACTAAATAATGCTCTCTCTGTTCACCTGAAAGTGAACATAGGACCGTAGGTAAGAGTCTGATGATAAAGGGTGATTCCAGAAGTGCAGGAGGGCTTTCCACCAGAGCGTGTGGCATTTAGCTTAGACGGGAGGAGAGATTTCCTCACGCCAGGCATTGTTGAACATCCAGGCAGGCTCTAGAGAAAATCCAACAATTCTTCTCTAAAAGACTTTTCAAAGGGAGCAAATTCTCTGGCCTTTGGGAGGGTGTTGATGTGACTGTGGCTGACCCCAGGTCGTAGTCAAAAGCTGAGCCTACGAAGAAGGCGAGGCCAAGGCTGCTAGTTTCCAGAAAGCACAGAGGCATCTTTTTTCCTGTGCCCTCCCTGAATTTTGTTAGGTAAATCGATACTTACCTTGCAGACATTAAAAAAAAAAAAAAAAAAATCAAATGTTGAAGGGGGAAGATGGTGTGTGTGCACGTGTGCGTATGGATACATGTCCAGATTCTGTACAACGTCATACCCCCAGTTTTTTAAAATTCCAAATCACTCATCAGCTTGGAATGTGCAGGAGATAAATGGTATGCACGAACCGTGTGCACGGCTACATTTGTGTTTCTTTGCCTTGTGTGCCCTCATTAGTCACCATGGGTGCCCTCCTGGAGGTTTCTGTGGAAAATGATGCCTATTTAGAGTTCTCGGTCTGGTGACTGTGGGGTGTATTAAATGACTGGTCCAGGCAGCTGTGCTTCCGGATTCACTGGAATAACGGTTCACAAGGCTACAATGGCCATATTCTAGTTTAAATGCTTCAAACTCACAAGTTACATTGAGGAATTCATAAACTTGCTACATTATAAACCTACTTGGAAACAAAAATAATTCTTACTGGAAAGCCTTTCTCTTCTCGTTTCTTTTACTTGCCAGTCCCCCACCCCCCACCCCCCACCTCCTGCTATGAACACCTACTAAAGCCAAAAACTGAATGTTCTCCCGATTTGTTGCTCAAGAGACGGGGAACCGACGAAAGGCAAGTGTAGCTCTGGAAAGCAACTGCAAAGCCAAAGAGTAGTTGTTGTTTTAACTCCCAACTCTTATGTAAAGCTAACGTGCTCATTAAAAAACCAAATATGAAAATTTCACGTAGGCAAGTTATTCTTTCAGTCCTTCTAGGTGGCTTTGTCGCATAACAAGCAAAATGTAATTTAAGGCCGACGGCCCCATCAGGGCAAAGCCGTATAAAACTCAGCATGGTCAATGTCAATTCAAGTTCAGAACACTGGCGAGGCAAAAGGTTGTATCTGTTTCCTGGAATATCATTTGAGACCACAAGCCAGTGATTGGGTGTTCTGCTATCTTTGGCCTCTGGGAGTTACCACTGGAAACAAAGCTCATCCTTGTCTAAAGTTCTGACTAACAACCTGAAGGAGTGGCCAGTGTGGAGTAAAGTATCCAGTCTAGTGTGAACACAACTTATGAGAATACCGGTCGGCAAGGTGGGATTCACGTGGCCCTTGGAGGGTGTCCGTGAAATCTTTGGACTCCAAATAACGAAGTTGCCAAATTCGATTGCGTTTCTTTCTTTTTTTTCCCATGAGTCTGATAATGTGAAGTGAATGATTTAAAGGGTTTCGATACCAGGTCAAGGGTCTTTTCATTTGTCTCGTGTATGGATCTAATTGCTGTAGAGAAATTACTTTTGAATAGCGGAATTTTCCTAATGGTTTGGAGAAGATCCCATCAGAGACCTCTCCTAATTAAGATCACCCAGAACAGAATAGGCGAGGGGATTGATGTCCGAGAGATTCCAGGAAAAGAACTTCCCAGGCCAGAAAGCTCTGGATGAAGAAAAGGGGAGGCAGAGCTGGTGGGGGATGGAGTGAGACCTTGCCCAGCCTCGGAGGTGGGGCGGGGGGGGGGGTGAGAGCAGACACTTGATCGTGCCCCCACTTGACTGTATGTGCTCCATAGACGAGGGGTTAGTGAGAGGAACTGATGGCCTGATCCAAATCAAATCATGGATGCTTCTTTTCTGGAAGCGACCTTTAGATCAGAAGTTGGGTATCTTAAAAGGATGGTCACTAAAGCTTAGGGCAGTTACACCTTCAAGATCCTTCGGAAACTGCAAAGGGAGACTTTAGCCTACAAAAGACAGGAAGGCATGGTCGGTCTGTCGCTGCTGGCCTCCCTCTCCCCCAAGGCTGTGGTATCCCTTCACGTGGAAAGGACAGGGCAGTGACTTTGGCTCAAGGTCTGATCCAGCTGGGCACGTCACAGGATTGTAAGACCCTGTGCTTAACTATTTTACCTCTTGGTTTCTCGGCCTCACAGTCGCCGATTTTTCACGCGTTTCCGAGCTGTGTCTCTCACACGGTAACGCACAGGCTCCGTGGGGCTTAGATGTGAGCCACACTTACCGAAGGGTTCGAGCTCTTGGGCGGAAGTTGGTGGGATTCCGTTACGTGATATTCACGATTTCTCCTTGGCCCTGTCTAGAGACACACGAGGCCAGGTGCGTGCAGCTTTGCTGGGCCCGCGATGCCCCTGGGTGTGCAGTAATAATGTCCGCCGTTTCCGCAAATTCGACGCTTAACCACAGGGGTGCTTGCTGATGGGAATCACTGGTGTTTGTCTCTGGCTGAGCGTGAACTTCGCCTTGGCCATCAGTCCCAGGCTCCTGAAAGATGCACTCACTCGCTGTGCCCGTTTGCTCGTAAGATCCCGGAGCACTGAGTCAGGACGGCTCATGCTTTGGGGTCTCACGCGCATCACCTGGCCTCTCCGAATAGCGGAGACCTTGGACTTGGCAGCACGAGGGCGCGAGAAGCACTCTGCGTAAAGCTGCCGTCTGTCCCCGCGGTCCTTCTGCCTCTGGGAGATCCGAGGAGCACATCACCCAGTCCCGGAGATGGCACCTTGCCCTGTGACTGGCCCCGGGAAGGGGGACCGCAGAAGGGGGCGGGACAGCCGGCGCTGGACGCCCCTCGTGATTAAGTCTTGCCGTGTACTGTCAGTGTGCCCTTCGAGGTTCACCTTCCTCCTTTAAAGCCCCCGAGTGAGACTCTCCAGATCTCTGCCAGGCTCGCTGACCTTCTGTCAGCATTTTGAGTTTTGCCTCGTCAGCCGCTCTGCCGAGGGACCGCAGTCGGCACCGTTGTCCCTTATCGCTCAGCCGGCGGCCCTTTCCCCACCACCACCTTCCCGAAGGTTAGGGGAGAGCCTGCCTTTCTGATAACTGATCTCCTCTTCGCCCTTCTCTCTGCCCCGTCTCCTGCCTTCTCCCCAAGCCTGGAAACGCCGTGTACCCTGCACGTGCAGATGTTGGTTTCTGCTCGCACTCCCGCCCCCGTCACACGCTGCCCCTGACGTGGATGTCAGTAGACCTGTGGGACGCGGGACAGAGGGGAAGGCGTGTGCCTCTGTCTTCTGGCTGCCGGGCTCTCCCGGGGCCTCAAGGGGTCGGTGCCCATCAGGCCGCATTCTCTGCCGACTGCGGGGTTATTCCAGGAAAACACCCTGTCCTCCGGGGTTCTGGTGAACCTCTGGCCTTGGGCCTAACCCTGCACTTCTACGAGTCCAGGCTAGTCCCCTCCATTGAAAGGTCCGGTTTCTAAGTCCAACCAGGAATGCTCCCCCTCCCCGGCCTTGCGCATTTTAGTGGGGTGTCCGTCCTACTGACCATACTCTCTCAGGCATGAGATCCCAGTGGAAGCTTCCACTCACATTTTATTTTATTTTAGTTTAGTTTAGTTTAGTTTTATTTTATTTTAATTTTTGCAGGTATGTGCCATTTAAAAACCATTTTTTAATGTTTATTTATTTATTTATTTTTTTATTTTATTTTATTTTTTTTTTAATTTTTTTTTTCAACATTTATTTATTTTTGGGACAGAGAGAGACAGAGCATGAACGGGGGAGGCGCAGAGAGAGAGGGAGACACAGAATCAGAAACAGGCTCCAGGCTCTGAGCCATCAGCCCAGAGCCCGACGCGGGGCTCGAACCCACGGACCGCGAGATCGTGACCTGGCTGAAGTCGGACGCTTAACCGACTGCGCCACCCAGGCGCCCCTAATGTTTATTTATTTTTGAGACAGAGCATGAGCAGGGAGAGGGGGCAGAGAGAGAGGGAGACACAGAATCCGAAGCAGGCTCCAGGCTCCAAGCTGTCAGCACAGAGCCTGACGCGGGGCTCGAACTCACAAGCCGTGAGATCGTGACCTGAGCCGAAGTCGGACGCTCAACCGGCTGAGCCACCCGGGCGCCCCTTCTGCCACTTTTTATCATATTGTCTCTTTGTGCTACAGATGGTCACCGCTTAATGTAGGAAAAAGTGGATTTAAATCGCGCTAGTCATGCAAACGTTTTTCTAGGGTTTGCAAGAACCTAAAAAAATATATTTTTAATTGTAGCATTTGCTGTTTACTTTTAACTGATGGCTGTTGGGTGAGCAAATCCCGATACTTTTCCTTGGACTCTTCTCCATCGCTGTTGTCAGCTCTCCACCCCCCTGGATTCTTCAGGTCCTGCGTCGTCCTCTCTGAGCTGATTGCTCGTGTCACTTACCAAGTCATTGGTCTCGGGCAGCCCCACACGTTTCCCGTCTTCATCCGTAGTTTTCCCATTCTTCTAGGGAAGTGCAGGCATGGAAGAACTTGCCCCCTGAGCTGCGCCTCCCCCGGTATTTAAGCATTTCTGAAGCTCGGAGCCGCCCTTAGTCACTAGAAACAATAGCAGCCGTCGAGCCCAGCCCCTGCCTGTCCTCCTGCCTCGAAGATGGCGCCGCTAAATAGTTCCTGTTCTCTCATCTTCGTCGTGCCTGTGTCACGATCACCACTCTCCGGTTCTAACTCCCCAGAGCCACGGTTCTCAAACCAAGAGGCTTAAGGATCCTTCAGGCTCGTTAGCGCAGAGGTTGTGACTTGGCAGGTCTGGCGTGAAGCCTGTGGGGCTGCAGGTTTGACCAGCCCCCGGGGTGACGTGAGGTGGCACGTTGGGGGTGTTGTGCCCAACACAAAGAGGGTGGGTCTGGGGTCTGGAGCCAGGATTAGAATAGGATTGTCAGGTTTAGCAAACAAAATACGGGACACCCAATTAAATTTGGTCATCAGGTAAACCACGAGTCGATTTTCATAGAAGTGTGTCCTAAATATTACATGGGACATAACTTTTTTTTTTAACGTTCGTTTTGAGAGAGGGAGAGCTCACGCGCATGCGTGTGCACGCATGAGTGGGGGAGGGGCTGAGAGAGGGAGAGGGAGAGTCCCAAGCAGCCTCCTCACTGACAAAAAGGGGCTCAATCCCACGAACTGGAGATGATGAACTGAGCTGACATTAAGAGCCCGTCCCTTAGCTGACCGAGCCACCCTGGTGCCCCGTGGGACATACTTCTATAGAAGTCAATTGATGGTTTATCTGAAATTCAAATTTAACCAGGCATCTTGCATTTTATCTGGTGATGCAATAGTGCTAGAAAGCAGTGGATTGAAGGGCGCCCAGGTGGCTCAGTCAGTTGAGTGTCTGACTTTTGATTCCGACTCAGGTCATGATCGTGGCTTCAACCCTTGCATCGGGCTCCTTGCTGACAGTGCAGAGCCTGCTTCAGATTCTCTCTTCTTCTCTCTCTCAAAATAAACTAAAAAAAAAAAAAAGGCAGTGGATTGAGTCACCACTCATCGCCCCTGTCTATAGTGCTGTGTAGTATTATTCAAATACCTATCTAGGAAGTCTTGTGATGGCAGAGGCTTTTGAAAATTAAAGACTAAAAGGTTGGTTAAGGGGCACCTGGGTGGCTCAGTTAAGCGTCCGACTTGGGTTCAGGTCATGATCTCACGGTCTGTGAGTTCGAGCCCCACATCCGGCTCTGTGCTGACAGCTCCAGAGCCTGGAGCCTGCTTCGGATTCTGTGTCTCCTCTCTCTGCCCCTCCCGTTCGCGCGCACGCGCGCTCGCTCGCTCTCTCTCTCTCTCTCAAAAATAAACATTTTAAAAAATTTTTTAAATAAATGGTTAAAAGAGTGAAAATCCAGGGAGGGTAATTATACTTCGAATTTTTACCACTGGCCCTTGACTTGCTCAGAATACCCACTTGCTTTTGGAATGGAAAGCAAGGATGGCAACTGCACATAAATGCCAAGTTCGTCCAATTTGGGTTAAAAGATGCACAGAAATACTCCGTTGAGTAGTCTGGAGTCTTGTAGAGTTTGGGGTGGTCATCTGTTCCTTACAAGAAGGAGTCAAAGACCTCTGTGCTCAAAGGCTTGCAGTCAGGGAAACGAGCTTCCTGCTCGACGTGCGAGCTGGGTATGCGTCTTGTTGACCACGAGCATGTGGGACTGTTGGCCACATAAGGATTCTGGAGTGCTGCATACACACATCGAAATCCTGGTTCCACCTCCTCTCTGTGACCTTGGGCCAGGCGCTTAGCCTTTCCGTGCAGTAAGTGTTTTCATTCATAAAATGGAGATAATGCCTATCGGGCAGTGTTGCTGAGTAAGTAAAATGATCTAGGATAGCAAGACGCCATCACTGGTACTCAGGTACTTAATCTAAGTGCCACAGAAGTGATTTTACAAGAGAGGCAAGAATTTAACCTGTTCTTTTTAGTAGGTGCGATGAGTGAAGGATGGTTCGTACGTTGTGAACCTGCTTTGGGATTATCTTGGCTGACTGCCTTCTTACTAACAGTTTTCTGTGTTTTTCTACCTGGTCTAGGATTAACACAGATTCCTCAGATCCAAAAGACTGAAATTTCCTTTCGCCCGAACGACCCCAAGAGCTATGAGGCATATGTGCTCAACATAGTTAGGTTCCTGGAGAAGTACAAAGATTCAGCCCAGAAGGATGAAATGATTTTTGAAGATTGTGGCAGTAAGTAGACTCATCTTGGACGTTTGTGGTTGGTTCATTCTTACTTCCCATTTCTATTTGTTATCTAACAATCGCAAGATCGACTCTTGAAGTAATTCAATGATGGAACCCTGGCCATATCGAGAGGACACTGTTTTCTTTTTTTTTTCTTTCTTTGTTTTCTTTTTTTTGTTTTAAAGCGAGAAGACTTTATGGTTTAGGCTTGGATGCAGTGGAGAAACAATGTAGCTTCAAGTATTAACGATCATCAGCATTTGAAAAGCATCTTATTTTAAAAACACTCCAGGCACCCCTCCGACTCACAGACCACAATTACAGTTACGGTTCTCTTACACCCATAGATTTCGAGAGGCACGATTGTTTATATTTCCCGATTTCTGCCTCGGCCCCCAGGGCCTTCTCTTGCGATGGCTCTTTGACATAATTGGCCGTAACTGCACTGATACGGATAGAGGATGATGTCTGGCCAGGGTAGGGGCCTTCCTAGACCCTGCTGGGGGTGGCTGGTGCAGTACATCTCCGGTAGCCGAGCGTTTGGATGAGGAAATGACCGATGGATGGCGAAGGGTGGCTCTTGGTTTCATTAAGCCGCTGGCCGGAATACACTGCCTGGCGTGTGCATTATCCAGCCGTGTTTTCGTACCCACTTGGACGGGGTGTCCGTCTGAGTTACGAGGTGGTGCCTGTCCTTCCTGTCCTGCCAACACCAGCTCCTTCTGAGGCGAACTGTCACGTTAAGCCATCCGGAAAAGAGTAACTTAAAAGAAAGATCTTCACTACCTTTTTCCTTAGGACTTAAAGGGGGTTTTCGTCTCACTTTGCGGTAACTCAAAGGCCTGTATGTTAAAGGCCTGTATGAAAGATCATTAGGGTGAATCACTTCACTGGAGGTGGACTGAGTTGAGGCACTTGACCGTTTGAAAGAAAAAGAGTTAACTTGTGACCTTAGAAATACATACAGATTTTGGCGTTTGCATCGGTTTCCCGTAGGATGCTTTTGTACTAACTCTGAATTCTCTATTTCGTGCGCTCTCTCTCTGGCTTTGTTACGGGCTGTGAATAAAAAATACTACGATTTCTCAGCTGAACAAATGCCAGGAAGAAGTCCCAGCTTGAACAAGCAAACGTTGAAAAAAAAAAAAAAATTGTTTTTAAACCTTGAACAGTGGCGAAAAGGAAGAAAAGAATTCTTTCTTTACCATTTAACCTGCTAATTAGGGGCACGGACAGCGGCTTAGCCGTGGCCGGGCAGCTGTGACCAGAAGCCTCCCAGTTCTGAAAATTACTGATGCTCCTTTTCATTTGTGCTCTAATTGTAATGTCCCTGTTCATGAGCTCAGTGATGTTGACCTGTGTCAGTGAGGCTGACGGGTGATCGGGTTTCCTTTCAGTCTCCTCACTAGCTGAGTCACCCGTTATTTAAAGGAAGAGACACATGGCCACAGACCACACATCACGCCCCGATCATCAAAGCCCCGTGAAGCCATGACGCGGGGTCATTTACCAGCAATTGCTTTGGGTAAAAGACGTTTCCCGCGTCCGTGAGACCAGAGGTGGTTTGCTGGGAATCCGCGCCTTCGTTCAGGCCGAGCACTAAATGCAGACCGGCCCGGTCTTGATGGGTCGTCATGGCCAGGAGGGACCCTCTCCGCTTCCTTTCTCGGGGGCGCCGAGGGAGTCGTTGGCATGTTGTAAGCACGGTGTTTGTGTTTCCAGATGTGCCCAGCGAAATCAAGGAACGGGGAGAATTCAACAACGAACGGGGAGAGCGGAAAGTGTGCAGGTTCAAGCTCGAGTGGTTGGGAAATTGCTCCGGAATAAATGATGAGACTTACGGCTACAAAGAGGGCAAACCGTGTGTCCTCATAAAGCTCAACCGAGTTCTGGGCTTCAAACCTAAGGCAAGTAATGTTTGAAGTCATAGAACTTGAGCCATTTTCATTTGGGCAGAGCATCTAATAGGCATGAGGAGAGCATAGAAAGAAGGGTTAGTCTCCTCAGTGGTAACTTTTCTTTTCTCTTTTTTTTCTTTTCTTTTCTTTTCTTTTCTTTTCTTTTCTTTTCGTTTCTCTTTTCTTTTTCTTTTCTTTTCTTTTCTTTCTTCTTTCTTTTCTCTTTTCTTTTCTTTTCTTTTCTTTCTTTCTCTTTCTCTTTCTCTTTCTCTTTCTCTTTCTCTTTCTCTTTCTCTTTCTCTTTCTCTTTCTCTTCTCTTTCTCTCTTTTTCTCTCTTTCTCTCTCTTTCTATTCCTTCCTTCCTTCCATCCTTTTTATTTCTTTTTTTTGGGGGGGGTGGGTACTGAATGAGATTTCCCTGCAAAACGAGAAGCTGGACACCATTCAGGCTGAACTCTGATAACCGTGGTGTTGGCCTTGGATACTGTTGCAGCTTCGAGTGGGTAAACGGGACTTGAGGCCACTGAAAAATGGCACCTTGCCATCGTTCGCCGTTAGGTGGGGTGATAGTTGACTCTTTAAAAGAAGGGAAAGTGTATTGGTGTTATCTCTGCTCTTCTAAAACTGGTTATTTCACTCTGTCCTTCAGGTCAGGGGAAATAGAGCTGCGCTTTTCCCTTCGGTGAGGCTGCTTCCCGCAGCTCTCCCGCATCCACCCTTCCATGCAGGGTTCTCAATTGTTAATATTTAAGAAAAAATTGGTTTTAAGTTTACTTCTTTTTGAGACAGAACGCGAGTGGGCGGAGGGGCAGAGAGCGAGGGAGAGAGAGAATCCCAGGCAGGCTCCACGCTGGCAGCCTGGAGCCCGATGTGGGGCTCAAACTCCCAAACCGTGAGATCGTGACCTGAGCCGAGACCAGGAGTCGGGTGCTTAACCGACCGACACCCCCCAGGCGCCCCGAGTTTTTAATTCTGATAGGAATTGACTGCGGGGTGCTGAGTGACATGAGCAAACCTAAATTCATTTCCGGACCCTGGCTCTCTCGTTTGTTCGCTTTCTGCTCTATGCCATTACTTTGTGGCCACGACGCTTGCTGCTCCCGACTCGTATTTACAAAAAGAAGGGGCGCCTGGGTGGCGCAGTCGGTTGAGCGTCCGACTTCAGCCAGGTCACGATCTCGCGCTCCGTGAGTTCGAGCCCCGCGTCGGGCTCTGGGCTGATGGCTCGGAGCCTGGAGCCTGTTTCCGATTCTGTGTCTCCCTCTCTCTCTGCGCCTCCCCCGTTCATGCTCTGTCTCTCTCTGTCCCAAAGATAAATAAACGTTGAAAAAAAAAAGTTTTTTACAAAAAGAAAACCGAGGCCGAGATGAGAAGTTCTAACGGAACCGAGTGGGGCGCCTCAAACTCCTTTACCACCTCCAGAGGGTGTGTGGGATGGACGGTTGCCCGGCTGGCCGACGCGACGGCCCTGCCGCCGCGGAAGCTGGCGCACCTCGCTCCCGACAGAACTTCAGTCTTCTTTGTACTGGAGTCAGGATGTGACGGAGGAGAGATGGTGAGAAGCGGCCCGTCACACTTGCGGCTGGGGCGCATCCGCCAGGGAGCTCTTCGCCTAGCCCAACCGGCTATTCCGCCACGAACGGGATTGGTGCGGTGGCCCGAGGGGAAGACGCCTCTTTCTGTCCTGTCCTGTCTCTGGTCTCCACCCGCTGCCACCCTCTAATTCATCACCCCTTCTTGTCGTTAGGAATTCTTCTTGTCAGAGGGTGCGGTACCCCAGGGTGTCCTCGAGGTGCCTGTTGCCTCGCTCTCAGAGGGATACGTTCTGGCAACTTCTTTATCAACGAGCGTTTTCTCTTCGTGTCTTTAACGGTCATGGTGGTGCTGGCCGAAAGGTCCGAGGGAGTCCGATCTAGATGGTCGGTTTCTTGTGTTCTACAACAAAGAGCAGCAAAAACAGGAGTTTTCTAGTGATTCGCAGAATTGCCCCTTTTGTCTTCGGTTAGGCTGTGTATGTGTTACGTCTCCTGTCGAGAGTCCCGTCCTGACCTGGTGGAGCAAGCGGGTGGCCGTCTTCGGGGAACGATGCTCATCACACCTCTCCTGAGGTGGCTTGGGGCCGGGGCTGTAGGAGGGAGCGCTCTAGACGGTTCCTCGCGGCAGAGATGTTCAGAGTGTACACTGGGCCCCTTCAGGGGGTTCGCGCCTTCACAACACCCTTCACGCGGGGTCCAGCTGCCTTTACTGGTTTTCATATAGGACTTGACAGAAAGAGTTGGAAATGCTCCTTAAATGGCAGCGCGTCTCCCGGAGAGTCAAAGGGAAAAATAAAAACCGAAAAAAAAACAAAAAACCTGCTTGAGGGAACCGGGTGGCATGATTTATTCACGGGGTAGGAGGGAAGCCCAAGTTTCATCAAAACAAATGTCAACCAACCTTTCCGTCCAATTATTACGACCTTCTTAATGAGGAATATTAGTGCCGGGTTGGCCTTTATTTTCCAGCGTCCTTGAGGAACGCTTGTCACCCTGGGTTACGCTGGGAGTTCCGCGTGGCGCCGGGCCGCGTCGCAGCCTCGCTGTGGCCTCGCGGAACGCGGGCACGGACTTGTGTTTTGCGCTTTGTTACCGGAGTTGACTCTTCGTGCCCCGTGGGAGCCCGTTTGTGCTCCAGGCCCCCTTGGGTTTTTCAGAAGTCGTGGGAACCGATTCACAGACTCGTTGACCGGCGTGGGTTTGTATTTTTAGCCTCCCAAGAATGAGTCGTCGGAGGCGTACCCAGTGATGAAGTATAATCCCTACGTCCTGCCCGTCCAGTGCACCGGCAAGGTAAGGGGGCGCCTGGTTACCAAAGGGGGGTGGGAGGGGAGACCGGGTGGGACCTTCGCCCGTTAGAGGTGCAACTTGGACGGGGGAAGCGAGGCCTGTCGCTTCTGGGCACGGGCCTCGATCGAGCCGTAGCGGCGCGGGGTAGAATGTCTGAGAGAAAGCGGTAACAAGACTCAGACTGTACGTAGGTTTCTCCACGAGAACAAGAAACCGAATTACCGGGGTCGAATCAGCCGGAATCTTGGTTTACGGGACCGAGAGGTGAACCAGCCCACACGGGGCCTCTCTGGCCCCCGTGGCGTGTGGCACATTCGAGGCCAGCTTTTTGTTTCGTTTCGTTTCGGACGGTTTCCCATTAAAAAAATGTGTTGTGGGCTTTTCTGGAAAAAACAACGAAAGCTGTACCAGCGCGTGCTCCCTTTAGACCTAAAAATAGGCTCCTGCCGGATGGATCGTTTAGAGAGGGCAGACTGAGGAAGGGGGGTGTCTGGAACAGCCCCATGTTATGGCTACACCAAGAAAGTAGATGGACGCCAAGAGAGTGAGAGGCGGTTATCAAGCCCCTCGGGGAGGAGACCCCTGAAGCGCCATCCACTGGGCGACCACCGGTGGCTTTCTGACTCTCGGTGGCAGGTCCCTTTCCCGGGGTGCGGGCTCCGGAGACCTGCTTGGTTGGCCTTTGCCGCGGTTCCCTCCCTTGCGCCGCGAGAATAGGCTCCTTTTGCGACCGCGCCCGCGGCTGCAGGGGAGCAGGCCGTGCTCGTGCGCGGCCTCCCCTCGCGTCCGCGAGGCGGCCGTGTCCTCGGTGGCTGACGTTCCCCCGCCTCCCGGGGAGGCTGGCGCAGGCGCGGCGGGACGGCGGGCGGCCCCGGGGCGGCAGTTTGCGCGCCGCTCCGTGGGTTCCCGCGTCGCGGCCGCGACCATGGCCGGCGGCCCGGGCCGCGAGCCGTTACAACCTGTGCCCCTCTGGTTTGCAGCGAGACGAAGACAAGGACAGAGTTGGGAACGTGGAGTACTTCGGCCTGGGCGGCTACGCCGGCTTCCCCCTGCAGTACTACCCCTACTACGGCAAGCTGCTGCAGCCCAAGTACCTGCAGCCCCTGCTGGCCGTGCAGTTCACCAACCTGACCATGGACACTGAGATCCGCATCGAGTGCAAGGCGTTCGGTGAGAACATCGGGTACAGCGAGAAGGACCGTTTCCAGGGACGCTTTGATGTAAAGATTGAAGTTAAGAGCTGATCGCAAGCACAGATCCTTCCCACTAGCCATTTAAAACAGTTAAAGATACAAAAACAAACACCTACTAGTCTTGAATAAACTGTCATACGTATGGGACCTACACTTAATCTCTCTGCTTTACACTAGCTTTCTGCATTTAATAGGTTAGAATGTAAATTTAAAGTGTAGCAATAGCAACAAAATATTTATTCTACTGTAAATGACAAAAGGAGAATAAAAATTGAGCCTTGGGACGTGCCCATTTTTACTGTAAATTATGATTCCATTACTGACCCGTAGTAAGCAGTGTTTCTGGCCCCTAAGTATTGCCGCCTCGTGTGTTTGATTTCGTGTACGGTACCATAGGTGCACCTGGTCGTTTTTCAAGCCATGTTTTCTCGTATCTGTTTTCTACTTTCTGTGAGCGAGGTTTGCCGTCCACGGTGTAAATACTCAACGGGAATAAAACTGGCATGGTACTTTTTTTTTCTTTGTTCTTTTGGGTTTGGCTCTTTCGGAGGCAACGGCCCATCGGTGAGCATTTTTAACACACTCCATACATAGTCTCTCTCCCTGTGGTGTCGGGTCTTTTTCTTTCTTTGTGTTTTCTGTTTTCCTGGGGCTGGGGGTGGGGGGGTGCCGTCGTGGGGGAACTGCCCTTGAAATTTTAAGTGACGCTACAGAAAACACGAAACGGTGATGGGTTGTGTCGTGCTTTGTACCGAATGCCGTCTTGCCGTTCTCCCCTTGTCCTCCAGTATGTTCTGAAGCCGCGTATGAGACCTGGATCGCCTGTCGCTTTGGCAAAGTGACAGGACTCATTCATTCGCTTTGGACATTTTCTCTTACTTTCCTTTTTTCCTTTCTCTGGAGGCATCACACGCTGGTGCTGTGTCTTTATGAATGTTTTAACCATTTTCATGGTGGAAGAATTTTATATTTATGCAGTTGTACAATTTTATTTTTTTCTGCAAGAAAAAGTGTAATGTATGAAATAAACCAAAGTCACTTGTTTGAAAATAAATCTTTATTTTGGACTTTATAAAAAGCAATGCAGTACCCCATAGACCGGTGTTAAATGTTGTCTACAGTGCAAAATCCATGTTCTAACATCTATAATAATCGCCAGGAGTACAGTGTTGATCTTGTATTCAGTCAGGTTAAAACAATGGACAATAAAAGAATGAACACGTTCCTCCTGTGCCTGATTCGGTCTTGTCTGGCTGCCCCAGCCTGTGACTTCTTTGCTTCCTCTGCTGCTAGTTATCCAGGATCCTGAAGAAGTACTGAACCTGAAAGACAAAGACACGTGAACGCGTTCGTCAGTTCGCACGGGAATTCTGCCCCCGCGTGGCCGGCCGCAGGCCAGAGCGGACGAGAGCGCGCCCCTCCCCAGAGCGACAGGCTCATCGGAGGCCGAGTCTCCAGCTCTCAGTTCAGAGCTGGACGCTCAGAGGTATCTTGCGGTGTTAACCTCGCCTAGTGTAGGAGACGCGAATTTGTGGTTCCTGCCGGTGTCTCCCTAGGTTCGTCTGTTTAGAAAAAAAGAGTCTGCGGTGCAGTTGAAAAACGGAGGTTGGGTTTGAGGTTCAGTAAATGAAGGTTCACGCCTCGCTTTCTGGTTCGTGGTTTGGCCTGTGTTCTCATCCGGCCGTACTTAAAAATTCGCCGTGGCGTGAAAGGAGGCAAAAGTGAGCTTTCTGAAAAACAGCCTCCAGGAGAACTGAGCCGGAGGCTCCGGATCACTTAAGCCGGCACGGGCAATACGCACGCTGAGATCAGACTGAAATCGTGGCACCGTACTTCTGAGAACGGGAGCCTCTGGCCAAGCCCGGGCGGCCCTGAGAAATGCCTCTGGCGTGGAGCGGGGGCGCCCTTCGGTCCCGCTCCCGTCTCACGACAGACCCAGAGGCCCCGGCCCCTTACGGGACAGCAGGGGTGCTTCGGGAAGAGCGGTGACAGCTCACACGCCCCCCCTGCTGCCTCGCAGTCGCGGTTACCACCCTGCCGATCTGCTTGGTTAGCCTTTAATACCCGAGACCTTGCTGGTTCTAGACCGGCCAACAGTTTGATGGCGACTTCATACCAGAGGAGCACGGATTCCTCTTAACAAAAACCGCAGAGGGCACCGTGGCAACCGGCACCGCAGCTCGGCCACCGAGTTTTCAGGAGCCTCGTTCACAAGTGAGGCGATCCAGCAACGTCCGCAAACGGCGTGCCCGCGTAGAGCTGGTTTCGCGGAATGTCCCCCCCCCTCACGCTCCTAGAAACAGAAGGGGTCGCTCCTAGAACAGGAGAGGGCCCATCTTGCTGGAACAACTCCTCTCCCAGGGAGCCCGTCGGTCGTAAACGAGACGTTTATAAACAGGAAGGGGGGTGGGGTGAGGTCTGGGGAAAGGAGTATACGCACGGGGGACAGGGGTCTGCGTTTTTGAGGCTGTTCTAAGGTCACAACCTCAGACCCGATCCACTGCTCGCACACGTGCTATCCTGAGCCGCCGGGCGCGTGGTAGCACGCGGGTGCCCTTGGCGTGTGTGTGCGTGTGTGCCCGTGTGTGCGTGCGTGCCCGTGTGTGTGCACTCTGCCCATCACTTCGGGATCCTGCCAGAGTCTTGCGTCCCCATCCCCTCTCCGGACTGCACCAATCCCATCCCCACCCTGAACCTTAGGGTTCCATCCCCACTATGAGACTGTGGACCCGGGTTTGTATTCTTTGGCTCTGTAGATACCTGTTGACTGACTACTCGGTGCTAAGCACTCTTCTGACGGACGGGGCCCGGGGTGGGGGGGGGGGGGAGGGTAGATCCACGAGTGAACCAAACACGCGGATCTGCCTTCTCTCCTCCGCAGGTCACGTTCTAGGATCAAATACTGCATGTTTCGGAATTGTTCTTTACATTGATCAACTGTCTCTCCTCAGATCATCCATTTATTCCATCCCTTACTAGAGGGCACTTTTTGGGTACAGGGTTGGTGCCCTCTACCTCTGTGGCGTTCTGACATCCTACAGAGGGGTTTTCACACAAGTCCGGTCAGCTACTTCATTCCTTGCACCGAATATAAAGCAATGAGGTTTCCAAAGGCAGCGTTTCTCAGAGGTAGGCCGAGTACCCCTTGGAACCTAGAGCGTTCAAACGACTACTGCACAGAGGAGACAGGTTTCTCCCTTGAGCTTTTTTGTTTTCTTTCAGCCCATCGTATCATATTCCCCGAAGGCAGGTTTTGGTCTGGTGCTATCATGTGTTCAGCCCAGGTTAATCTGCCTTTCCATGAAAGGGGTACAAGGCCTTGGGCTCGGAACCAGCAGTCCAAGCAATATTATCTAGCTAGAATTTAATAACTTTTGTTTTCATTGTATTTGTTACTTTCACACAAGGACAAGTAAGACTAGTTTTCCATTTATGGCAGTAAAACAAATTTGTTCAAGTCAAACACTGAATGGATATAAAGAAAAATGGTAAAAACAAAACAAAACAAAACAAAAAACACAACAAAAAACCTTCAGCTGGTGCTCAGATAGGGTAAAACTCCTAAAAGTGAAACACAGCCAGCAAGAATTTAGGAACATGTGGCCCAAAGTACAGCATGAACAGAAGCCAAGTTTTCCCGGTTCTGTACCTGTTTGGGCAAAATCGAATCTGAACTCTATTTTAGAACAATAGCATGCCCTGTCTGCCCAAGCTTCACTTATTGCCAGAGGGAACAGCTCCAACCCCAAATTAAAAACATTATCGGTAACCAGAGACGAAAATCCAGTTATCAGAACCTTGCGGAGTCCAACGATTGCCCCAGTTCCTGGCTTCTTAAAGGATTAGTGCCACTTCTGTATCGGTGCGTGCCTCGCCCGGGGAGGAGAACTAGGGGAGGTTACTTTGAAACTTCAGGACTAAGGACCTCACGAATACAGAGGGAAACTACCCAAGGAGCATTCGAGAGCGGTTTGAATCAAGTCAAGCAATCTGGGTTTCAAATGCAACAGGGAGAACAGGCCTCTCCCTTCTCTCAGTTCTGAAAGAGGGAGCCAGCACAGACCCGACACGGGCGCGTTATCCTCCATCCCGTGGGCCCTGCACCGGGAGAGCCGTGGAAAGAGAGCGAGCGAGCCCGCTACTCTCCCAACTCCCGCCTGCAATTAGCGTTCCTATCCTACCCAACGTGAAACGAAGAGGGTTGGGCCAAGGCAGATAGATACCTTGGCTCATGTTTTAATTTTGCGTGTTCCTCTCAAAGACCGTCAGCATTCAGTCTGCTCGGAGAAATTAAGTATCTCATTAAGAGGTGCTGACTCTTACGACGGAACCCGGCTATTTGATCAGCCACAAATGAACACCACACGCTAAGAAAAGGCCCATCTTGCAATAAAACTGTGACCCAGTATCTCCAGCTGGGTTCGCCACGAAGCCTTTAAGATACTGGATTTTCATAAAATCAGGACTTTTCCAGGCAGTTTGTCAAGGGCTGCCTTTTCCAGGGAGATGCGTACCTTCCTCTAGCGCGGGCCCTTTGCAGACCGGGAAGGGGGCCGGCACAGGGTGACTGGAAACCCAGCTACTCAGCCAGCTACAGTGCCTGGGAGTCACTGGGTCAGTCCTCCGGTTTAAGGGCTTCAGGATCCACTATTTCCTTCCCGTGAAGGGCGGCCCTTCAGTGCCCATAGCTTCTTACGGCGATTTGCGGTTATTGCAGGAAATGATAGGAGAGGCAGGGAGGAGCCCTGCAGAAATGGGGGGACGATCCATTCCTCTGATGAGGAGCCAGGGTTCTAAAGTGACCAGTGGGTGAGGATCAGGCCTTGGGGGCAGGTTCTGGTGATTCTGCACTGGGGCCTCTGGGCAGCAAGGGAACAACAGAAAGCTAACAGGCACTTCGGGGTCCTCCCATAGAAAAGGGAACACGACGTGAGAGGTCTGTGGCCACAGAGACACCTTCGACTAGAGCTGGCCTCTCTTCTCTTCTTTCATTCACAAAGTTCTCCGGAGCCACTTCCTCTGTGCCCAGCGTTGACCGGGAACTCGGGGAGGGGAGTATCCACACAGACAAGGTCCCTGTTCTGTACTTTTGCCTTCACATTTCCAAATACCTTAAAGGACCTAAACGACTCTCTTATCTGCGCTTCATTTCCTTTCCCTCCTTCTGCCAATCGTCCACACAACTAACACAGCGAACACATCCACCTAGGATAAATAACCCGGTGACGCGTGAGTCCTGGACCTCAGAAACCTCGTATCCTGGAAGGAGGAAAACCCGGGTCGTCAAATCAAATTCCTACAGCGTGCAACAGCGCAAATGGAAATAATTAGCTGTCGGCGGGACACAAAACCTTTCGTACGGGGGTTAACATTCGACTTGAGTTTGGATGTAGACGAGGGGAACGGCGAGCTGTAGCGGAATACGCAGCCGCCTGTGCTCACGGGCCATGCTGCTGAGTAACCCCCCCCTCACCTCCGCACAGAGCCGGGTCCAGGGGCGCAGGGTCCCCCGGCTTCAGGGCGCTCGCGGAGTCAGCGGTACCGCGATTTCAACGCGCACCTGCAACTCTAAGCCTCTTGGCTCTTCGTCTCCCACGGAGCAGAACCTGCATTTGCCCACGACTGTATCCACATTATGGAAAATTCTCCAACGGATAACTCTTAAGTCTTCTCTAGCTGCTTCAAGTGTAGACTCAGCAGAAGCTTCTAAGGAATTTCTCATTTCTGCCCTGACTACATACAGTGTGTAGCAAAAGCTAGTGACTTCCAGTCCTGTCCACCACGGGCGCCGTGCGACTACTGGTAACGCAGCGAGCATGGAATCTCTTTGCAGTGACTAACTCTGACTTTGTCGCGGAGTCTGCCCGGGCTCTTCCACGGACAGGTAACTCGGGCACTTTGGAGGTAGACTGTGGCCACCTATTTTCCGGTGGTTCTTAAAGGTTGGCTGGGCATTGAAGATGCCTGTGGGGTTACTTTCTTCCTTTTAAGCAAGAGTCTGTATGTGTTCCAACCTATACAGAACTTCTCTCTCCCAGTGTCACGGAGTTCAGGCACCGAATCAGAATGCTTGTCCCTGTGCCGTTTTTCTAGACAGATTCTCACATAAAATCTAGGCAATCTGAATTTGATTGCGGTACAGTTTTGCTGGTGTTCCAGTAATACAACAGTGATCTTTAAATACACCAGCCAGTTCGGCAGAAAAACGACTCTCCACTCACGTGGGCCCCTTCCTGCCAGGGATGGTGTGACGGGAGGGGCCACGAGCTGGGAGGGCCAGGCCTGGTTTACTGTTCCTTCCGCTCTCCCTCATGAAATTCTTGTTTTGGGACAAGGGGCCCTACATTCCATTCTGAGCCAGTTCTGTTTACAGCCACGGGCCTCTCTCTGGGTAGCGCACGGAGGGCTGCTTTTGTGTGGTTTGCCTATAGGCTGGGTGCAAAAGGTGGTCGAAAGGGCTGCTTTGAAAACAAGTGGCCCACAGATCTTGGGTGCGAGCTGCTGGTGGGGGGAGGCCGGGGCTGGAAGGCTCGCCTGGAAAGGAAGAGAGGCCGGGAAGGCTTGCTGAAGCCTTGGGGCAGGGGTGAAGAGCAGAGGCCACAGGCCGGCCTCGCACACACAAAACTCCAATCCCGCCTGAACCTGGGCTGGGCTCCCTGTCCCTCTCTGTCTTTCCTCTCCAAGCCACCACCTATTTTCCGCTCCCCAGTACAGCGCCGGGACGTAGGCCATGGTAAGGAAAGAGATAAGAGCTAAAGGAAGGCTGGGATTCTCCGGACGGAAGGGCTCAGAGGGACACAGCCAGCCTTGACAGAAAGGAGATGAGCAATCGATCCTTGCCCCGCTATGGCCGCCACAGAGCCCAGGAGGTGCTTGGGCTGTGGATGCACCCCGCAAATCTGTTTACCGGCTACAGGAAATAATGCTGAAAAATGACAATTTCACATGAAAATGCCCATGCATTTCAGTAATTCTGTACAGCAGTGTGCTCCAAGCTCTCTTGTCAAGCCTCTTGTTTTCTCACTGCCATCCACCAATGACAACGACCCCCTTTTTGAAGCTGGAAGGTAATTCTTCCTATTCAACCCAGAATAAGGCGGCACGGACTTTTTACTGGAAAGATATACCTTCTTTTCTAATATAATTAAAGACGCAGGAGTCCTTTCCAGAAGTTCACTCTAAAATTGTGTTACATGACTCATTATCTGGCCTCTTCTGCCTGGACGGTGGTTTTGGTTGTAGCTTAGTCCCTCCCCGGCCCTCAAAAACTCTAAAAATATGAATAGACGTTTGTCACTTACGTTTCCCTCTCCCTCCTACTCCCAATGATTAAAAAAGTCCACTCTGCGAGTTACCATAGCTCAGTGTGAGCTACGGATAGCTGTTCAATATTTCCATCACCTCTCCTTTACAAACGGACTCCTTGCTGCATGTGCTTTAACAGATTATCGTGTGCAATCCTTACAACTCATTTTACAAAATAGAAATTATCAGTCCCGTTTTCCAGTTGATGAGCTGGAGGCTTTTAGAGCTGACACTTTTTGTCCAAGGGCACAGAACTCTGTCTGGTGCCTCCGGCTCTGCCTGGGCTGGTTAAGCGCTCCCACGAGGGTGGAGCCTGCTTATTGGGGTCTGACTCGTGGCCTTGCCATTTCCTGGCTGGATGACCTTGAGGAAGTCACATTACTTCTCTATTTCCCAGATTCTGTATCTATAGTTACAATGATCCCTATTATATAGGGTTAAGGAAAGCATTTAAAACAGTACTGGCGGGGGCGCCTGGGTGGCTCGGTCGGTTAAGCGTCCGACTCCGGCTCAGGTCATGATCTCACGGTTCGTGGGTTTGAGCCCCGCGTCGGGCTCTGTGCTGACAGCTCAGAGCCTGGAGCCTGTTTCAGATTCTGTGTCTCCCTCTCTCTGTGACCCTCCCCCGTTCATGCTCTGTCTCTCTCTGTCTCAAAAATAAATAAACGTAGGGGCGCCTGGGTGGCGCAGTCGGTTAAGCGTCCGACTTCAGCCAGGTCACGATCTCGCGGTCCGTGAGTTCGAGCCCCGCGTCAGGCTCCGGGCTGATGGCTCGGAGCCTGGAGCCTGTTTCCGATTCTGTGTCTCCCTCTCACTCTGCCCCTCCCCCGTTCATGCTCTGTCTCTCTCTGTCCCAAAAATAAATAAACATTGAAAAAAAAAAATTAAAAAAAAAAAATAAATAAACGTTAAAAAAAAAATTAAAAAAATAATAAAACAGTACTGGCATGTAGTGAATAGTATGTAATAAATATCCTTACTGCTGGCCCTCCAATATGCTCACAATGCTGTGGTCCATCCCGCTGTACGTCGATGAAGCCATGGGTTTCTAAACAACTTCAGCAAACTCCGAGAACCAAAACCACTAGGGCCATTCCTGCCCTCCAGAGGACAACCTCACAATTAATCAGGCCATGAATGACAGAGGCAGACAGAAGACGTTTGCAGAGACAGTAGAGACGCACGAGGACCAAATGCAACATGTAATCCTTAACCGGGTCCAGACCAGAAGCATTTTCTTTTTTTTAATTTTGCTGCAAAAGACATTTATGGGTGAAACTGGTAAGATTTGAATGTCTGGACAGAGATAGCAGTACTATATGAATTTCCTGGTTTCTGATGGTTGTTCTGTGGTGACAGAAGATAAAACGCAATGGTATGGGAATTCCGTGGGAATTATATATGTACCTTACGGTCAAATATATAGAGAACGATATTAATACCCACACACGTGCACAAAGCGAGAGAGCGAGTGAGAAGAGGGGACAACTGGTAAATCATGACACAGTAAAACATTAAGATTTGGGGAATGTGGGTAAAGGGTGAGGGTGCTGAATCTAGGCTTTGGAAGAGCTGAGTTTCGTTCTAGCCACCATGTCCTCGTGCTCTTGGGCAACTATGTTACACTCTCTGAGCCCGTTTCGTCATCTAAAATCAGGGACAATAAAATCTGCCTCGTTGGGACGAATGTATCCGTAAGTTTATAGGTGGATTTACATGGATGCAGCCCAATGAGCAAATCACAAATTTACACGGAGCAGCGCGGGCCGGGCTCTTCTAGAAGTCAGAGAAAAGCTAAGGCCCCCCCCCCCCCCTGCCCCCGGGGGTGGGGAGAGCAGCTCAGCTGGAATATCAGGGGAGAACACTCAGATGAACTTGGCACTTGACATTAGAAATTCATTTCTGCCAATTCCCCACAGAAGAAAGGGTTTTGGACAGAGAACATATCCTATTCTTAATTTTGTTTTTTGTTGTTTTTTTTTTTACATGAGAAAAGAAAATGTAAATACGACGAGGCATTCTTGAGATTAATGATTTTCAATCTGCCTCTACATCAGAATCACCCTTTGGAGCTTTAAAAGATAAATACGTGCTTGGGCCCTACCCCAGGAGAACCTGATTCATCTGGTCTTGGGGAGGTCCTGAACATTCACATTTTCAAATGGCTCCACAGATGCTTCTGATGTTCACTGGGGCTGCAGACGACTGCCCCAGACAGAGTCACTGAGAGTCGGCGCCCCAGAAATCAGGGCTGGAACGAAGCCCATCGGATGTTGTCGTAAGCGATCCGAAGGAAAGAATGCAACCTATCAGTTACCTCGGCTTTTGCTGGTATTCGCGGTACCCTGGGGGCCCCCGACAGGAGCGGCATGCCAAGCAGACGGGTAATTGGCCTCACACAATGAAATGGGGTGTGTGGGCAAAATGGAGGCAGTGAACTTGAACAGGGTCGTCTGGGTGTTCACAGGAAAGAAATCAAGGCAGGCTCCCAGAGTGAGTTCTATAAACGACCCACAGTGACTCGGGAAGCGATGGCGGGATGTGTTCTGTTGTTTCCCCAAGGATTGGGCCTATAGGGCAAGTGCTGTCTAGGGTACCGTCACCGCAGGCTGACCTCATAAAGGATACTGGAAACGAAACCCAAAGAATCATGGTGCCCTTAAGCGACGAGGACGAGGACACGGGGTATTTGTTTCCTGGGAAGTTCTTGTTCTCCACGTAGTACACATACATACACACTACACTGCGTACTTCATGCACATTGCAGTTAGAAAAGCTCCAAGACAAAAATAACGGAATTAGAAAATAGCGACTAAAATTACTTAGAAGATGGGACCTTGCTTTTATAAAGACATATAAGAAAAGAAAAAAAAAAACACACAAAAAAACAACAAAAAAAAAAAACCTCTCAGATCAGATACAAGCTGCCAGGATGTCTAATCAGAATTTATTAGACAACAAGGGGAGTAGGAGTGGACTTTTTTGCTTAAATCTGGAAAGGAACGTTGAGAGCAAACGTTGAGGTAATTTAAGGTGTAAGGAAAAGGTGACTTCCTTATATCCAAAGATTTGAAAGTTTGAAATGTCCAGGGATTGTATTTTGAAAAAATCTTTGAAGGGCAAGCTGGAGATGTTCAAGAGATAGTCTTCACCTCTGAGAGTACATGTTATGAAAGGCAATTGCCATATTTTTCCATAGGCCATTCTTTTTAAAAAAATTTTTTTTAAAATGTTTATTCATTTTTGAGAGACAGAGACAGAGCACGAGCAGGGGAGGGGCAGAGAGAGAGACACAGAAACCGAAGCAGGCTCCAGGCTCCGAGCTGTCAGCACAGAGCCTGACGCGGGGCTCGAACTCACCATGAGATCACGACCTGAGCTGAAGTCGGACGCTTAACCGACCGAGCCACCCAGGCACCCCCCGCCCCCATAGGCCATTCTTGACTGTTACCAGCAAAAAAGTTATCCTGGGCTCAATACATTTGTGTGAAATTTTAAGCTTCTTATGATGTACTTGAAGAGTACTGGTGCACAGTTGCCGGTAAAGTGAGTTGGAACGGTGGGCCGAGCCGAGGTGGCCAGTGGTCCTGGTGGGGAGACACGAGGAGGAGGAGGAGGGGGTGGGGGGAGACGAGTCACCAGCAAATACTAGGAAGACAAGGAGGCTCCCAGCCGTCCTGGGCTCCATCCACCGCCACTGTCGCGCAGCGTCCCCGAGTACCACTTGCTCCCCAGCGAAAACCTCAGTCGGCTCCCTACTTCCCACCATATGACACCAAGTCTAAGTGCTGGCTTGGCTTTCATAAAGCCCGATGATACAGCCACTAAGACCAGCAAGCTTTTTGTTCCAGTCGCTCTTCCTTTCCTGCCACTCAAAAGCAGAGAAAGGACTTCACCACTTGAAATATCCTTTTACACCCATAGCTCCGGCAGGGCGAGGGATGCCCTCTTCCCTCTTCCTACACTCCCCACCTGGGCACATGCAGTAGAGGTCATAAACGCTCGCAGAGTCAGTGCCGCAGCGTGTGTTTTCCGGTCTCTTCTTCACACCCTCATGACCCGCTCTTTATCCAAGCTGACGATAGGCTAAAAAGAGGTTTCTCACATAATCTCCATCATTGCCCCCGCCAGTCATGCTGAGGTAACGGTAACAAAAGCTGACATTCATGAACAGAATGGAAAGGGCCCTGTTCCTACGCCGGCAAAAGGCTCGTTTGCAGTGAACAATTCAGGGCAGTAAAGAACTGGAGAGGATCTCGGGAGGGAAAGGAGTGAGTGGCTATATTCCTATTAAAAAAGGCAAGTGAATAGGGCTTCCAGAAAGAGACAAGTATGACAGAGACATGCTTCAATGCTGTTTCTATTAAGACTTCATCTTAACTTATTTTTAAACAAGAGTATCCCTGGCCCATAAATACTCGAGTTCTTTGAGTTTTGCAGATAGCTTAAAACAGTGAATTATCTAAAGCTTTATCAGTTTAAAGATTTCACTTAGAATAGCTTGATTTTTAGTTTACAGCCTTATTCTGAATTTGCCTTAGCCCCATTAAAAGTCTAGATAATTTATGTTTCATATTCTCTTAAAGTACTCGGAACAGTAATGTCAAAGGCTAAACCAGAACTCAACCAATTAAAATAATGGCCTCTACTACCTGCAGACTCCTCTGGTGCGGTTTTAAAGATTAACGTAGACACATTCAAGAAGTATGGCTTCTGTCTTTGGAAACTTTACAGGCAAGAAAGATGGTGTTGTTTCAAGATAATAACCATAATGACAGAAATAACGCCGCTGAAAATAATGTGGTAGAGATTGCCAGTGCATTCTTCATGCCCGTTCTTTTAAGAGAGTTTTGATTTCGTTGGGAGAAGCCAAGTGCAAAGCCTTCATTACCCATGGGTGGAGGGGAGGCCCGTGACTGATTTCAGACCAGTGTCACGTAAGCGAAAGTTGCCGGGTAGGGCTTTTCCAGGAAAGCTCCTTAAAAGCAGGCACACTCAGCTGGTAGTATCTTTTTTGCCCTTTAGCCTTCAGTTCTTTCTGCCGGGGCCGAGCACACGAGGCCACGGCAGAGCGGCCACCTTGGACCTCAGAGGCAATCACGAGGGAAGGGCCAAGATTACCGCAGTGATCTCAGGCCTGAATTCTTGAGCTGCTGAACCAGAGCCTGTCATGGCCCTGCCTCTTCACTTCTTGTGAAAGGTAAGAAAACCTCTCCCGATAAGAGAACTTCTCCTTCGTGCTATTGTTGGCATTTCTGTTCCCAGCAGCCGAATTCTTAGCAGATACAAGGAACAGTAATGACCGCGACAATGACGGTTACCGACAGCGAGAGCGCTGTTCTAAACGCTTTGCAATCATTATCGCTTTTAATAGTCGCGAATCTCCCCGACCTACGATAGTTATCTGCGGAGGACGGTTCTTGAACCGTTCTTGGGTTCTTGAACCTTCAGCCCGAGTTGAAGTCCGGGCCCCACAGCTAGCCAAGAAGCAGAGTTCGGGTTGGGGTCGCGCCAGCTCACTTGAACCACACGTGCTGTGCCTTCTGCCGCCCGCTAAGAAGCGAAGTCAGTCCACCAAGGGGCTCAGCTGAGGTTCTGGGCCCACGCGAACTGTTTTCCGGTGCTCTTCTCCTTTACGCTAAACACGCACTGCCAATTAAGCATCTCCAATAAAGATTCCTAAAACATACAAACCTAATGTTTATCAAACAAACAAACAAAGAGTGAAGTCCGATCCAGTAATTGCGAAAAGAAAATCTTCCCTACGGGAGGACTCGGATCCACCTGTCCCATTCCTGCCCCATTCCTTGCACTTGGTCAGCCAAAGTATTGTAGCTGGACCTCACCCTCGGTCTGGAAGGGTCTGGCAGGAGACCTCTCTTCGCTGATTTACTCAATCCTTATCCTTTTAGATGAAATCATCACCGAGTTTGCTAATCAGCGGCAGCTTCATCAGTGTTTTCTGCGGCACAGACACCACACCCGCCCCCTGGGACCCCTGACTCCCTAACACGGGTGGAAATGATCTGCCTTCACTGGGACACACTTGGGTTGATTTGGAAAACAAAAACAAAAACAAAACAAATCACTCTGAAGCTGCTGATGAGTTTTCAGAGGCCTTTCCAAGGATGGAATGACCTTTCTGATCAAAACTGCACTTTCAATCAATCGCAACAGTAAACTGGAGGGAAATTTCGAAATACTGGCTAGGATAGTTAGGCCCACTGCCAAATAATTGAATAGTTTGGAAAATCAGAATCCCAGAAATGAAGCCCTGAGAAAATTCCACGTCCTCCCCTCACTGACATTACTTTCTCCTTGTTATGTGCTCTCCATTTCTTAAAGACGAAACCCAGGAGAAAACGCCGATGTTTGACACTTTCTGTCGCCGAGCTCCACCTTAGACGTGTAAAACCAGACGTGCACGTGACAGATCCAACCAGAAGGAGGCGGCACCAGTTGCCTACGGATTCTGGTCTCCGTCTCCCTCTAACTGCCTCTCTATCCTGCCACTGGCATTTTCTTTCATCGCTCCCGATTCAGAAAACAGGACGCAGGCCCTTCACAACCCGGTCTAAGTCAACTGTTCCGAGTTCTAGCAAAACGCCTCAGTCCACTGATACCTGGTCAGACTAACCAGCTAAATTCAGCGGTCTGAGCTTCGTAGGTTAAAGATTCACCGAAGGACATAAACCACCAAAAAGAAAATCACTTCTTACACCAAAGGCAGAAAGATCAACTCTCTGTCGCTTGGGACTCTCTTTCTTTTGAAAAGTTTTAAAACATCTTCTAGCACAAAAGGGAAAATGCTTTGCTATTTTGGGCCGCTTCTTTCACTCTTGTAAATGACATCTGTAATGTCAACATTCAGCGAGAGCTATTCGGAATTTGGCACTTTTAATTCATGTGAAAATGCCAATTCCACTGAGTAAAGAAGATATTAAAGTTATATTCAACATAAAGTGCAAATATTTCATCAAAGTGGGTTCAGGATAAAAATGTTAATTATATGTAAAAATTAAATACCACCTTATGAATCACTTGTCTTGGCATCATGGAAAATTTTTCAGCCTTCTCCAACAAGAGTGTCAGATCTTGGGAACAGTAATTCATAAATGGCCTGATTCCACCATGAGTCAGAGTGACTAAAATACTCTGGATACACGTTTCACTTATTTATATTGTTGGGTCAAAACCACAGTTTATTTAATTAGCTGTGTTGGTAACATTTTTTGAAAGAGCTCCGTTTACCACTTTGTACCCTCTCAGTGTGTCCCCGTGTTGTTGACACAAGAGACTGCGTAGACAGGATTAGTGGGGGTACTGTGGGTACCCTAAGTCTTCACAACCCACAAAAGGAAGCTCAGTGAAATAGGCAGTCACCGTGATTCGATTAAAATGGAGCTTGTTCTCTTGAACAAATGGTCTGGGCACCAAGGCAAGACCTTACTGAATCTTTGACCCTGGGAATTCTAAAATAATCTCTTTCAGTGAACAGGGACATTATATTGAAACCTGAAATTATGGGAGATTAGGAGAATGGAGCTTTTTCTTTTTTTAATGCTTATTTATTTTTAAAGAGAGGGCAAGAAAGCGAGTGGGGAAGGGGCAGAGAGAGGGGGAGAGAGAGGACCCTAAGCAGGCTCTGGGCTGTCGGCATGGAGCCAGACGTGGGGTTCAAATTCACAAACCGTGAGATCATGACCTGAGCTGAAATCAAGAGTCAGATGTTTAATCAGCTGAGCCACCCAGGCGCCCCAAGAATGGAGCTTAATTAACAAAACCAAGCCATAAAAATCTAGAGTTTTAACATAATCTCTTTTACTTCCTTTGAAAATTGGAGTCCTTTAGATTATAAAAACTTAATCTCTGGTTTAAACTTCAGTGCTAAATATGAGCCAAAGGCTTAAGGACCATGAAGCTAAGATTAAATAAGCACTTTTTCAAATTAGCCTTGATGGTTGTTATATTTGTAAAAGATTGGAAGAAGAGCTAGTAATCCATGTCGTTTTATCCTTTTAACTAATCGATGTTTCTCTTATTTGTGGGTTTTTTTTTTTAATTTTTTAACGTTTATTTATTTTTGAGACAGAGAGAGACAGAGCATGAACGGGGGAGGGTCAGAGAGAGGGAGACACAGAATCTGAAACAGGTTTCAGGCTCTGAGCGGTCAGCACAGAGCCCGACGCGGGGCTCGAACTCACGGACCGCGAGATCATGACCTGAGCCAAAGTCGGTCGCTTAACCGACTGAGCCACCCAGGCACCCCTCTTATTTGTGGTTTAAAGTTAGCAGTGGAGGGGATCTTCTGAGGTCTTTAGTGACACCTGGGACTTTACCATGTTTCGACTTTCGAAATTGATACTCAAAATAATAAATAAAAAATACTGATCTCTACCCGCACAGTTACTGCCTATTGTTTTGGTCTAGGTATATCGATTTAAATGTGAAGCAACGTTTCTAAGTTGGGGCAAGGTGAATCTAATCTTTGAAAATGTGAGGGCAGAAAAAATGCCCTAGAGGCCCGCATGACAGTTCCTGTATGGCTAAAATATCATCTATGTAAATAAGGAAAACTAATAGGTATTCACCTGAGTGGAATGTAAAATTAGCCATAAAATCTCTGGCTGTGAAGTGCTTATCATTTCATTAGCTATTGTTCCCAAAGGACTAGTGAAAATCCCTATATGTCACTTTGAAATGAAAAAAAAAGAAAAAAAAAACCCAAAAAACTTTGATTTCCTTTTTACTTCTAAATCTGCTGTTTATATCTTTCTTTTAAAAACCGTATCCTCGGGGCGCCTGGGTGGCGCAGTCGGTTAAGCGTCCGACTTCAGCCAGGTCACGATCTCGCGGTCCGTGAGTTCGAGCCCCGCGTCGGGCTCTGGGCTGATGGCTCAGAGCCTGGAGCCTGTTTCCGATTCTGTGTCTCCCTCTCTCTCTGCCCCTCCCCTGTTCATGCTCTGTCTCTCTCTGTCCCAAAAATAAATAAACGTTGAAAAAAAAAAAAAAAAAAAAAAACCGTATCCTCGTTTGGATGACCGTGGGAAGGCATGGGCTAAAAATGAAAATTTCTTAACCTAAGGTTTCATTTAAAATATTGTTGGCCTGGGGGCGCCTGGGTGGCGCAGTCGGTTAAGCGTCCGACTTCAGCCAGGTCACGATCTCGCGGTCCGTGAGTTCGAGCCCCGCGTCGGGCTCTGGGCTGATGGCTCAGAGCCTGGAGCCTGTTTCCGATTCTGTGTCTCCCTCTCTCTCTGCCCCTCCCCCGTTCATGCTCTGTCTCTCTCTGTCCCAAAAATAAATAAACGTTGAAAAAAAAAAAAAAATTAAAAAAAAAAAAAAAAATATTGTTGGCCTGGCATTGCAATGTTAGTATCAATGCCCAGTGATAGTTTACGGGATAGCCATTAAGTAATGAAACTTATTTCCATAATCTATCACTGGTTCCCTTTACTGTGCTGTTAAATACCACTAGGGTTTTAGTGCTGAGACGTTTCAGGAACTTATCATTCAGATGTGGTACACAGAGAAGTTTGGTTTATAAAGAAAACCTTTGTTTTCATTTCATTCCTAATCAGTAGATATGCTTCATTAGGCCCCGCTTGACTCACAGAATTCTCGGTGGCGCTTCTAAGATTAAATCACAGCAAAGAATTATTGGCATAAAGGTGGTTCTGCTGAAAGCGGCCGGGTTCTAGAGGACCTGCCTCGCTACCAGGAAAATGCCATCCAAATCCGTCTTGTGAACTGTGAATCCATCTTTTCTTGTGAAAAGTATACTCGTAGTTTCTACTGCGCTTCTCACAGCTGTCGGCAGGCAGATGGCACTTTTTGTTATAACTGAGATACTGGATGAGGAACTCCTCACTCCTTCCACAGAGGTTCCACTGGCAACCGCTGATATTTTTTTTACTGTCTCTATGGTTTTTGCCTTTTCCAAAAGGCAAATCCATGAAGAGATAATCCACATCATATTTTGTGGGTATCAACAATCTACAAGCTGATTCTAAAGTGTATACGGAGAAGCCAAAGGAAGACCCAGAATAGCCAACATAATATCGAAGGAATAAGAACAAAGTGGGAGGACTAATGCTACCTGACTTCAAGGTCTACCACGAAGCTACATCAACCAAGACAGTATAGATAAATGAAAAAATATATAAGCCGAGACACAGGCCTACATAAACACAGCCAAGTGTTCTTTGACAAGAAGCAGAGGCAGCACAACGGAGCAAAGACAGTCTTTTCGACAGACAGTGCTGGAACTGAACATCCACATGCAAAGAAAATAGATAAATAATAAATAATAATCCAGACACGGATCTTACACCTTCCACAAAAATTAACTCAAAATGGAGCAGAAACCTAAACGCAAAACACAAAACTATAAAAACCCTAGAAGATAATCTAGAAGAAAACCTAGATCGACCTTGGGTATGGTGATGACTTTTTTTTTTTTAATGGTGATGACTTTTTATTTTTATTTTTTTTTTTTATTTTTTTTTTTTAAATTTTTTTTTTCAACGTTTATTTATTTTTGGGACAGAGAGAGACAGAGCATGAACGGGGGAGGGGCAGAGAGAGAGGGAGACGCAGAATCGGAAACAGGCTCCAGGCTCCGAGCCATCAGCCCAGAGCCTGACGCGGGGCTCGAACTCACGGACCGCGAGATCGTGACCTGGCTGAAGTCGGACGCTCAACCGACTGCGCCACCCAGGCGCCCCTGGTGATGACTTTTTAGATACAACACCAAAGATACGATCCATGAAAGAGACAACTGATAAACTGGAATTCATTAAAATCAACATCTTTTGCTCTGCAATAACAGTGCCAGAAGAATGAGAAGGCAAGCCACAGACTGGGAGAAAATATCTGTAAAAGACACATGTGACAAAGGACTGTTGTCGAAAAGATACAAAGAACTTTAAAACTCAACAATAGCAATGCAGTTAAAACATGGGCCAAAGACCGTAACAGACACCTCACCAAAGAACACATACAGATGTGCACGTCATACGTCATCAGGGAAATGCAAATTAAACCAACAATTAGATGCTACTCCTCCCTGTGAGAAGGGTCAAAATCTAAGAACACGGACAACAGTAAATGCTGGTGAGACTGTAGAGCATCAGGAACTCTCATTCATGGCTGGTGGGAATGCAAAATGGTAGAGCCACTTGAGACGACAGCTGGACAGTCTCTTACAAAACTAAACACACTCTTACCACGTGATCCAGCAACCGCACTCCTTGGCATTCGCCCAAAGGACCTGAAAACTTACGTTCATACCAAAGCCCATATGTAGATATTTGTAGGGGTTTTATTCATAACGGTCAAAACTTGGAAGAAACCAAGATGACCTTCAGTAGGTGAATGGGTAAGTAACCTGTGGCACATCCAGACAATGGAATATTATTCGGTACTAAAAAGAAATGATCAAGCCATGAAAAGACATAAAGGAAACTTAAATACTTACTACTAAGTGAAAGAAGCCAATCTGAAAAGGCTACATACTGTATGATTCCAAACATATATCATTCTGGAAAAGGCAAAAACCATGGAGACAGTAAAAAAAAATACCAGTGGTTGCCAGCGGCTGGGGAGAAGGAGGGATGAATACACAGAGAACAGAAGATATTTAAGGCACTGAAACTACCCTGTATGATATCGTAATTGTGGCTACATGTCATTATATGTTTGTTCGACTCACAGAATGCACAGAACAAAGGTGAGCTCTAATGTAAACCAGGTTCCTTAACTGTAACAAATGTACCACTCTGGTAGGGGATGTTGATACTGGGGAGGCTATGTATGTGTGGGGGCAGAGGGTAACAAAAAATCAATCTACCTTCCACTCAATTTTTCTGTGAATCTAAAACTGCTCTAAAGAATGACATCTAGGGGCGCCTGGGTGGCTCAGTCGGTTGAGTGTCCGACTTCAGCCAGGTCACGATCTCGCGGTCCGTGAGTTCGAGCCCCGCGTCAGGCTCTGGGCTGACGGCTCAGAGCCCGGAGCCTGCTTCCGATTCTCTGTCTCCCTCTCTCTCTGCTCCTCCCCCGTTCATGCTCTGTCTCTGTCTGTCTCAAAAATAAATAAACGTTAAAAAAAAAAAATTAAAAAGAAAAAGAATGACGGTCTTTTAAACAACAGCACCAACAAAAAAAGTATAATGTTCATAATGCTAGATCATTAACTCATTATTTAGTACCATGTGATCCATTAAATTATACACAATACTATTTTGCCTGTTGTCATTTTATATGTAATAGTTTCATTTTCTTAAAATGTTAGCTCCGTGAGATCGGAAACTGAATCTTACATAGTCTTTCCCCAGTGATATATCCAAAGCTTTTGGCAAAGAACTTTTAAGGTCCTTAAATAAAACGTGACGCAAAGAAATAACACAATGAAGGAAGTTTTCTGAATTTTAAATGTAGTTAAGTAGGTGTCCAAGAAATATTTTTTTGAATAAATACATAAGTAACAACAGATGTTTCCAATCCTTTTTTTTTTTTAATTTTACATTTATTTATTTTTGAGAGACAGAGTGAGACAAAGTAAGAGTGGGGGAGGGACAGAGAGAGAGGGAGACACAGAATCCTAAGCAGTCTCCGGGCTTGAGCTGTCAGCACAGAGCCCGACGTGGGGCTCGAACTCACAGATTGTGAGATCATGACCTGAGCTGATGTCAGGTGCTTAACTGACTGAGCCACCCAGGCACCCCTCAATTTTCTTGACCCTAACCATTTTAAATTTCAGTTTCTCATACTGACTCTGAAGATAAGCGTCCTTCCTATGAAATGTGATTGGTCGGAAAACATTAAAAAGAGAACGAAATAAAGGTAGTTTAAGAGGAAAATTTATGCCACAAACTCGATGTAGGAGAAAAGCATATTACACTACCATTTGCCTGTCCTTCCAATGACAGGTCAAATGCCCCAACTAACTACTCCCCCAGGTATGTTCAGTCCATTGCAAAAGTGCTGGTCTATTCTTCTAAATTGCTTTGACTAGATTTTCCCTTCCTCAAGCAAAATCTGAGTACAATCTAAGAGCCCCCAGGTAAGAAAGGGCATTTGGAAAACAGGTGTTGCTGAGTCAGAAAAACCCTAGGGAACTCTGTAAGTGACCTACTATTTTAAGGTTTTATTCTCACTCTAAAACGGTGACAGAAGAAAAAAAAAAGCCACAGACAGTATGTTATGGGGTGTCTGGGTGCCAAAGGGATATCAGGACAGAAGGAAATGAATAGGGGAGAGATGAGAGGAGAAAAACGCATTTAATGGCATAGCACTGTTGATATGATCACTCTTTTATTAGCCTTCAGAAAATAAAAATTTCCAAGTGATTGGGATGTTTCCAGTTTGTTATAGGAGAGAAGACTCGGCCTGTGCCTAGACACCTTGTAAGATCAGCTAGCTGTCTATGTTTGAACTCTGCAAGGCATATCATATCACATCCTATTACGTCAAGTCAGTTATCGTGTTAACTGAATCACCAATACATAGAAATTTGCTTCATTATTTATTACCATCTTGATGGGAAGAAAGAGGGATCTTATAAATAAGATCATAGATCTTTACAACATGGATGGAGATCTGTATTTGCATCCTTAGTACGTGCCCGAGGAATACAAGCAAATAGTAAATTATGTGTCATAACCTGTGTCAAATATGTGTACACACATGAAATCTGTACTCTTGCTACTAATACACCAACAGCAGCAAAACCAATAACAGCTCTCATTTATTGGGCGTTTGCTGTATGCCACGCCCCGGGCGATACCCTGTGGCAGACACTTAAGATTGGGTCTCTCAAGTTCCGTTTTGTCCTACATCTATTCGGTAGCTGGAAAGCTACAAACTACATTTTGCATACTCCTTTGTGGCTAAGGCTCCTGTTACGAACTAGGCCCCGTTAATTTAGATGTGTTCACGAGAAACTAGAAGAGAGGGGGCAAGACCAAGGTCGTCTTCTTACTGCTGTGAACGCTGGCAGGCAAATCAGAGAGAGAAACGTGTGAGTGCCTGGGCTCAGCCTTCCCGTGTCTTGTCCTCAGGGTCATGGCTTAGAGGCGGGCGTGTCGGCAGCCGTGGCTGACCAGGAGAAGCTGCCTGACCCCCGGACCACAACCACGGCAATCTGGCATCAAGTCAGTGGCCTTGTGGCATCTCCCACCCCTCCCTGATTTTCCCTGTCTTAAACCCCTTTCTTTCTTTTTTTTTTTTTTTTAAACAATTTTTTTTTCAACGTTTATTTATTTTTGGGACAGAGAGAGACAGAGCATGAACGGGGGAGGGGCAAAGAGAGAGGGAGACACAGAATCGGAAGCAGGCTCCAGGCTCTGAGCCATCAGCCCAGAGCCCGACGCGGGGCTCGAACTCACGGACCGCGAGATCGTGACCTGGCTGAAGTCGGACGCTTAACCGACTGCGCCACCCAGGTGCCCCTTAAACCCCTTTCTTGAAATGCCTGGAGTAGTTTTCTGTTTTCTATACGGAACTCTGATGATATGGTCCTTTATATATATTGTCTCATCTAATACATACTGTGAAACGTCATTATTTCTCTTCCACAAGCAGGGAAATTAAGTCTGAAAAGAAGGTAATTTTTCTCCTAAGTCACAAAATTCGCGGATGGAGAAGTTGGGGATTCCAACTCTGATCACCGGATTCCAAAGCCTGTGCTGCGAACTGCTGCATTTCCTATGGGCCTGCCTCGTACTTAACATTTTAATTAAGGCTAAGGGAAGCCCATTTGGCATGGTAAGGTTCAAATTCAACTTTGAACTTTGGTCTACCTTTGAACTCAAGTTCAAATCAAGTAAAACTTCTTGAAAGCTCAGCCAATTTCTCTTTCCACTCATCACTTCTGCGGGCTTACGGACTTCGGACTGACTTAGAAACAGAAATGCTGGTCTTGCAATATCTTCAGCTTAGTCAGAATGAAATGGGAAGTCTTGTTCTCCTGGGAAGGCGCTTCTCAGAAGTCTTCAAGCTTCCGGTTTTGGTAAAAAGATGTTTCATGCCTTAGAGCAGTACATTTCAATACATTTTCACTGGTCATTGAAAAAGGATAAAATGCACTTTTGGTCGTCAGGGAAAGGGAAAGGGAAGGAAAAGGAACACGTGCGAACTTGGTAATTCTAAAAACCACCGATCTGCTCACCGCGGAGATACAGAGAGTCCGGCATATCAGAAAACCCCAGCACTGCTGGCTAGGAGACCAGTGATGTGTAGACTGAACCACGCAACCTTAGGGGAGCCGCCTTCCTCACCGGGGGAAACAAGGCACTTAGATGTGAAGCTGATTTCTTCAAAACCCGGAACCATGAAACATTCGCGCAGAAAAGGGGTGCATGCGGACCGTCTCCACTGTCGTCACCTCCTGGCGCACACAGAGATGCCAGCTCTTGCGTGGGGCACTGGGGCCACACAGGGAGCAGTCAAGACCGCAGGAGCTGCCTGGGGTCTCCGCAGATCAATTTCCCGGCAACTTTGCGGAAACGCCGCGCTCAGAGAATCGCCAGCTCACCAGCTGGCACCCGGGGAAACCAAAGCAGGTTTGTAACAACCCACAAACTAAAGCACGTGCGACGGATGTATTTTCAGGAGGAAAACTCTTTCCCAATTTGTACTCTTCAGTCCACTTTTTCACACAGTAACCAGGGAGATCCCTTAAAAAGTACAGACCTGATCACGTCAGTGCCTGATCCCCCTATCGAGGGCCTCTTGTCATTCTTAGAATAAAGATCCACATTCTGAAAATAGCCCTCTAGGCCTAGCGTGGCCCAACCTCCGTTTCTCCAGGGTCATCTCATGCCGTTCTCGCCACTGCACTTTAGGTCCCTTCTTTCCTTTCCTAAAACACACAGAGCACTTTCTGCATCAGGGATTGGAAGCCCGGGGTCTCTTTTACCTTCTTTTCCAGCTGACACTTCACAGATTTCTTCAGGCCTCAGCTCACACGTCAATTGCCTAAGAAAACCTTCCCTAGGGGCGCCTGGGTGGCTCAGTCAGTTGAGCGTCCGACTTCGGCTCAGGTCACGATCTCGCGGTCCGTGAGTTCGAGCCCCGCGTCGGGCTCTGTGCTGATGGCTCAGAGCCTGGAGCCTGCTTCGGATTCTGTGTCTTCCTCTCGCTCTGACCCTACCCCGTTCATGCTCTGTCTCCGTCTCAAAAATAAACGCTTAAAAAACAACAACAACAAAAAAAACCTTCCCTAATCCCCCTCAACATCAGGTTTTCCTTGTTACAGCTCATCCTTTTATTCCCTAGAAGTGATGAGTTTGAACGTGCTCATTCCTTTTTGTGATGATCTGATTAATGTCTGTTTTCCTCATTAGACTCCAAGCTCTGAACAGGGACAGTATCTCTTTGGGTTATCGCTGTCTCCGCGGACTTTACCATAGTGGCACAGGCCATTTATGAATGACTGGTACCAAGATCTGATACTCTTGTTGGAGAAGGCTGGACAACTTTCCATGAGACAGGACAAATGATTCAAAAAGATTTGCGATCAGTTAAACATTTGTTCAAGAAATGAATTTATGGTTTTGTTTTGGCTATATACAGCAATTTTCCCAGCAACTATAATCTTTGAACTAACATAGTTCTGTACATCAAATTTCTTACGACGTGAAATATGAATCTGGTAATGCTTTAGTTCCCCTAATTAATGAACGGTATGGTCGTGCACTTAGAATCTTTCAGTGCAAATATTCTCTACACCTTTTGGATCATGGAACATTCTGAGATCCAATACAATCTTTGGATACTGTTTCCAAGAAAATGAATACATTCACATTTTACAAACAATCTCAGGCAATCAGTCCATGGACTAACTCTACGAATAAATTTCAAGCTCCTGAATATGGCAGAGGACAATCAATTGGCTTGATCCTTAGCTCCTTCTCTAAGTTCATCTGCCGTTCTCTTTTAAGCTCTAACAGAGGAAGCCCCATGTGGTTTCCCAGCACACATACCATTTCCTCTTTGTGAAATGTCACATCTATCCTCTGATACTTAGAGCTGAGCTCGTATCTTCCAGGAGGCTCACCTCACTCTGGTCCTGGGAAACAAACGGGTACCTTGTGGGGCCTCCCATGACGCCCCCTGGGGATGAGCCCCCTCGGATTTACTTCACGGTGTCAAAATTATCTCTTTAGATTACAGTCTTTCCCAGAGAATATTACATTCTTTGAGTGTGAGGACTTCTTAGACACTCCTCCCCCAACCGTGTGGGAATAGTGAATGGCACCAACAGGCCTTTAATAAATGTATGTTCATCTAAACTGCTGATGGACCAAACTTAATGGTAGGAGACCTAAGAGAATCCATAAGTAATATTCTATAAATAAGAAGACAAACCAGAATATCCACAAATGGGATATTTGCAGTGTATCATCACCAACGAAGCCTACTAACACAGAAAACCCAAAACAAAGTTATTTCACCCTAAGAAAAAATCCAGCCTAAGACATCAATGTCAGTAGGGGTATCTGTTACAGAAAATCACCATGGAACCAACAGAACAATGGATTCTTCATTAAAACAGTTGGAAGGCAATACTCAGAAAATGTACCATTACAAGGTCCTTACGAAAGGTTCGGTTCCACACTGTGCACTGTTGCTGTATAAGGTTTTACGGCTCCCACTGCATCAGCAACGGTGAGCAGCAGAGTTTAGTTCTCAGGTGGTGATTGTACAGTAACCGAAAAGTTAATGTGTGGCAAATAAAAAGAACTTTGCACTGAAAGTTATGTGCACTGATATTCCAAGTAAAGAAATTATTTTTGCTGTTTTAAACCTGCAGCTGTCGTTCATTTACCCAGCAGACTGAGCTATTTGTAATTCTACAGTTAATGCCAGTGGACCGGTGGTTATCACTGGAAGGACTGCCATTTATTACACAATAGCCTATAAGCATAATGCATCCCGGACTCGTAAATTTTATCGGGAAAGATCCAATGAGATGACTAATTTACACATTTCTGTCTTGTGAACCCTGGAACTCTTCTCTCTGATGCAGATTCATTTGTTGCCATAAGTCCAGTTATAGCAGCACTGTGTGGGGGTGGGGTGAGGGTGGGGTGGAGAAGCTTCCATGGAAGAACAATTTTTAACCCTGCCTCCCCCCCCCCCCCCGAGGGGAATTGATATGCTGACTTCATCTCCCGTCTTTATCTGGCCCTCGCACCTAATCAAAGATATCACTGACAGAGTAGATTATGTTCTGTACGTATGACAGGGGAAGTAAAAAGACCGAAAACCACCAAACAGGGAAGAGTGTGCTTACGACAAACATGGAAGCCATCATTTTTGTCGATCTGAATTTAAAAAGACTGAATTCTGTAGGACAGGTGTCGGCACACAGAGCGCATAATGTAAGTGATGGGAGCTAAAATGCGCAACATGGTCCGACACTGGGAGTAAAGGGGAGGTGGAGAGATCTAGTATTTAATATCATTGGGAGAAAAAGCCCAAGACTGCGCACTTGCCTCCAATAACAAAAGAATCTGTGGTTTTTCAAAGAATCAGCCATGATTTTCCAAGGCAAACTTCCTGGCCTATATCTACACTATGGGATAAAAATACTGCCTGGGTATTCTGCAAAAATTAAACAAAAGTGATGGCGCTTATCAATAATTACATGTGGACGGACTCACCAAGAACACAGTCAAAGCTCTGCAGGCAATATAGTAGTTGAGAGATTTTTGAGAAATAATTTTATATTATTCATCTAAAAGCTCATGGTGAAAAACATAAATAAGGATACATATTAGTAAGTATCCAATCCTACTAATTATTTTTGAGGGAGGTCAAATACTCTAGCTCAATACTCTGTGTATTTTCCCCCAAGCTTAATTTTCTGCTCCCGCTCACCGCTCTATCACCAGCTCTAGGTAAGTAATGCTCGTTATGTCTAAGATGATAACATAAAGGTGAGGAGGTTAGAATGTGGACATTATGGATCCAGACTGCCTGGATGGTCGATCTCTATTCTGCCATGTTCCAGCTGTATGACTTTGGAAAAGTTGCTTAACCCTTCTGTTCTTTAGTTACCCATCTATAAACGGGGTGATAATATTTACTCCATCGAGACCTGCATAAATTAACGCATGGGACACACACTTAGAACAATGCTTGGCACCTACCAAGTACCCCCAACAGCTAGTTAATACTATTACCATATAAATACGTGAAAATACAAAATTAATAAGCAGATGACATGAAGAAGTTAATACAAATAAATTTCATAGCATAGCTATCTTTTAAACTTAGCCATAAACATGACTGGTACTGGCACAAAATTAGACATATAGATCAGCAGGATAGAACACAGAGCCCAGAGATAAACATTTATATGATCAATTAATCTGTGACAAATGAGGCAAGAAAATACACACACACACACACACACACACACACACACACACACACACACACACAATAGGGGAAAAGGCAGTCTCTTCAAAAATGGTGTTTAAAAAACTGAATGAAACAGGACCACTTTCTTACATCTTACACAAAAATAAACTCAAAATGGATTAAAGACCTACATGTGAGGCCTGAAACCAGAAAAATCTTAGCAGGAATACAGCTAGTAATTTTTCTGACATTGGCCATAGGAACATTTTTTTCTCCCCAGGCAAAGGCAACAAAAGATAAACTATTGGGATTACATCAAAATAAAAAGCTTTTTCACTGCAAAGGAGACCATCAATAAGCCAAAAAAGTAATACATCGAACGGAAGAAGATAGTTGTAACGATATATCCAATAATGGGTGAATACCCCAAATATGTAAACAACTTCTACAATTCAACATCAAAGAAACACAAACAATCTGATTAAATTGGGCAGAGGACCTGAATAGGCATTTTCCCAAAGAAGACATATAGATGGCCAACAGATGCATGAAAAGGTGCTCAACATCACTAATCATCAGGGAAATGCAAATGACAACCACACCGAGAGATCATCTCACACCAGGTACAACGGCTAGTTACCAAAAAGACAAGAAACAATAAGTGCTGGCGAGAATGTGGAGACAAGGGAACCCTCTTACACTGTTGGTGGGAATGTAAATTTCCACTGTGGAAAACAGTACGGAGGGTCCTCAAAAAATTAAAAAGAGAAATACCATATGATCCAGTAATGCCACTACTGGGCATTTACCCAAAGGAAGCAAAACTACGAACTCAAAAAGATACCTGCTCCCTATGTTTAGTGCAGCATTATTTACAATAGTCAAGACACGGGAGAAACCTGAGCACCCGTCAACAGACAAATGGATAAAGAAGATGTGCTATAAATACACAATGGAATGTTATGCAGTGATAACAAAGGATGCCGTTTATGACAACACGGATGGACCTAGAGGGTATGATGCTAAAGGAAGTAAGTCAGACAGAGAAAGACAAATACCATATGATGCCACTCGTATGTGGAATCGAAAAAATTGAATAAACAAACACAAAGCAGAATCAGGCCTATGAACACAGAGAACAAACTGATGGTTGTCAGAGGAGAGTATTGTAGGGGATGGGCAGAATGGGTGAAAGGGAGTAGGAGATACAGGTTTTCAGTTATGGGGTTAACAAGTTACGGGAAGAAAAGGCACAGCACAGGAATCTAGTCAATGGTATTGTGATAACGCTGTAGGGTGACAGGTGGTAGCTACACTTGGGGGGAGCACAGCAAAATGTTTGGAGAAACCGAGTCACTCTGTTGTACACCTAAAGCTGATACAACACTGTGTGTCAACTATACTCGAATAAAAATTTTTAAAAGATGCACCACAGAGAAGGGAGAGTGTGAACGCACTCAATAAACTGAAGTTAGGAATATTAGTTAGCATACAGTAAGGGTAAACATATTTAAATACAAGGAATATGAATCACTCTTGCGGGCCAGGTGAAGAGTTTGAGGATGGGATAGGAATAAAATTGTATCTCACACACACACACACACACACACAAAAACCCACACCAAAACCCACCCCCCACCCCACCCCTCACCCCCCGAAATGTCTAGAACTGTTTAGTGGGCAAAAAATGGCTGGTTTAGCAACTTTGACTCTGAAACCAAAGCGAGGGTAAGCGGTAATATTTTACGAATGAAAAAGAGGATGAATTTGATGCTTTATCTTCCTTTATGTCTTTTCTAAGGGCTTTGAAATAGTCACCGGAGAGTTACTTATTAACTCAGATCATGCTTAGTCACCGTGTCAAAAATGAGGTAGTGTGCTGACCAAAGACAAGAGTTCAGGGTCAAACTGCACAGAGCAAAGGACAAGGAGTGGGCGGTCAGACCTTCCTCCTCACTCTTTCGGCATCAGGGAAGTGAACTGAGCAGCCAGCCTGTGTAGGCAGCAATGTGGGTGCAGTAGCAGACGCACTAGGCGTAGAGACACAGATCTCTCCGACTCAACAGGGCACTTGGTTTCCCTTTTGAGACCAGGGTCAAAGCTACGTGCCCCCTCATGTGCTGGACTTGGTGCCATTCTTCCTTTACAGGACGCAGAGTAGACACTACACCAATGATATTCTGGAGGCTCTTCCGGCTCCAGGATAATTAGAAGTAAGAGTGCTAATGAGCGTATTTATTAGTTTTAAATAACATGTAACTCAGAGAGGTTACTGTTTCAGTTACACATTTCTGTCTACTGCTAGAACATTAGGCTTGGTTAAAATATAATCTTATCAAACCTAAATTATATAGTTCTGGGATGAGTCAGGTCTTTCCACTCCTTTATAGTTGGTGACTTTGGGTCCCTCCTTCGTGGTTCTTAATCGCCTTCATTCAATCATAAAATTTTAAGCCCACAACCAATCTTTTGTGGACTGTAAGAAGATGCCGAAGAAAAAGAAATTTAGGAGCAAAAGAGCAAATCAGTCCACGTGGGTCCTGATTACCAAAAAAAGCAAAAGTGGTTGCAATTCAACGGAAAAATGGTTGCTGGTGTCTCTCTGGATTCCAAGGGTACTTTTCAACCTCTTCACCTCCCCATTATGGTAAATGATCAAGAACAGACCACACTCATGTAAATTATTATGTATCACTGAAGATCAGCATCGCGAAGGGACATGTGTAATTCTGTGAGGACAGAGGAAAGTTTCGGTTTCATTTGTTTGTAATACTTATCCAAGGGAAGTCTTGCTTGTCTAAGGCACGCATCTCACCCCCTTCCTATGGGCTCATCCAGCTTGGCCTCTCAAACCTCGGCTGAAAAAGGAATGACCCACAAGTTCAATTTCACTGCCAGTGACAGACAATGAGTTTATATAATGAACTGAGGGTGAACAAATGAAAGCACACGTCCAACTGCTATGGTCCTGGGGCCAGTGACTGGGCCTCTGGATTTCTTGCAAGGGATTATAATCTGACGTCCCATCATAAAGAGCTACACAAAAAGAAGAAAAGCTTCCTTTCTTTTTAAAATCATATTACTTGAAACCCAGTCTACAGGAACTTTGTATTTGGTGGAAAACAGAATTAAGTGGTTTTTGACAGTGACATTATACTTGGAGTTTTAATTTAACTGGGATACTGTTTGTGAAGGAGCATGACAGGCCTCGCACATAATGGGTACACCATCAAGGTCAGCCTTCCCTTAGACCCTCATATATTTATTTTCTAATGGTCAAATGAAGTAATGGTAAATATTATAAGGATTAATAACCAATAATATTTGTTGAACACTTCCTATCCTTGTTGATTTGCATGGGCAGGCATACCTCCCTTTATTGTTCTTTGCTTTATTGTGCTTCACAGATACTATGGATTTTTACAAATGGATGCAAGCGTGCATCAAACAAGTCTATTGAAGACAGTTTTCCAACGTTTGCTCACTTCATGTCTCTGTATCAACGTTTTGATAGATTCTGTCAGTATTTCAAACTTTTTCGTTGTTATAATATTTGCTATGGTGATCTGGGAATCTTTGATGTTACAAGTGTGATTGTTTTGGGGCACTATGAACCATGCCCATAGAAGACAGCCAACTTAATAAATGTATGTTCCGCCTGCTCCATCCAACCGGCTACTCCCCCTGCCCCTCCTTGGACCTCCCTATTCCATGAGACACAAGAGTACTGAATTTTAATAACCCTACAGTGGTCTCTAGGTGTTCAAGTAAATAGAAGAGTGACACCTCTCACTTTAAATCAAAAGGTTAGAAATTAAATGGTTAAGCTTAGTGAAGAAGGTGTGTCAAAAGCTGAGACAGGCCAGAATAAGTCTCAGGTGCCAAACAGGTAGCCAGGTTGTGAAGGCAAAGGAAAGGTTCTTGAAAGAAATTAAAAGTGCTACTCCCGTGAACACACGAATGGCAAGAAAGAGAAGCAGCCTTATTGTCGACATGGAGAAAAGTTTAGCGGTCTGGCTAGAAGATCAAACAGCCGTAGCATTCCCTTACAACCCAATCCTAATGCAAAGCAAGGCCCTGACTCTCTTCAATTCTGTGAAGTCCCAGAGAGGTGAGGAAGCTGCACAAGAAGAGCGTGAAGCCAGCAGAGGTTGGTTCATGAGGGTTAAGGAAAGAAGCCGTCTCCGTAACATACAAGTGCAGGTGAAGCACCAAGTGCTGACGTAGAAGCTGCAGCAGGTTATCCAGCAGATCGACCTAAGACGATGAATGAAGCTGGTTACACTAAACAGATTTTCAATGTAGATGAAACAGCCTCATTTTGGAAGATGCCATCTAGGACTTTCATAATTAGAGAAGTCAATATTTGGCTTCAAAGCTTCAAAGGACACGTTGACTCTCTTCTTAGGGGCTAATGCAGCTCATGACTTTAAGTTGAAGACAACGCTCATTTACCATTCCAAAAATTCTAGGGCCCTTAATAATCATGCTACATCTACTCTTCTTGTGCTGTCCAAATGGAACAACAAAGCCCGGATGACAGCATAGCTGTTTGCAACATGGTTGACTAAATATTTTAAGCCCATCGTCAAGACCTACTGCTCAGAAGAAAAAAAAAAAAAAAGATTCCTTTCAAAATGTTACTGCTCACTGATAACCACCTGGTCAGCCAAGAGCTCTGATGCAGATTACATCAAGCGCTGCGTTCAGGCCTAACACAACATCCAACCTGCAGCCCATGGATAAAGGAGTCATCTTGACTTTCAAGTCTTATTAATTAAGAAATACACTGCACAAGGCCATAGCTGCCATGAATAATGATTCCTCCAATGGATCTGGGAAAAGTAAACTGAAAATCATGTGGAATGGATTCCCTGTTCTAGATGCCATTAAGAACATTTGTGAATCACAGGAAGAGGTAAAAATATCAACATCAACAGAGTTTGGTAGAAGTTGATTCCAGCCCTCGTGGGTGACTTGGAGGGGTTGCAGACTTCAGTGGAGGAAGTAACTGCAGACGTGGTGGAAACAGAAAGAGAACTAGAATGAGAAGTGGTCTGAAGATGGGACTGAATTGTTGCAATCTCAGCATCAAACTTGACGGGATGAGGAGTTGCTTCTCATGGACGAGCAAAGAAAGCGTTTCTTGAAACGGAATCTACTCCTGGTGAAGATGCTGTGAAGACCGTCTAAAGGACAACAACAGATTTAGAATATTACCTAAATTGAGCTGATAAAGCAGCAGCAGGGTTTGAGAGGACTCCAATTTTGAAAGAATTTCTACTGTGGGTAAAATGCTACCAAATGGCGTCATATGTGACAGAGAAATCATTCGTGAAGAGTCCCTCAAAGTGGCAAACTTCACTGTTGTCTTATTTTAAGAAACAGCCACAGGGAGGAGCCAAGATGGCGGAAGAGCATGGAAGTTTTTTGTCTCGTGTCCACAAAATACAGCCAGACCAACACTAAACCATCCTACACACCTAGAAAACTGACTGGAGGATTAACACAACAATCTTCACAACCTGAACCACAGAATTCAGCAGGAATTCACCCCAAAAGAAAGAGCACGAAGAAACGATAGCCAGGGATTTAACCAACACAGATACAAGCAAGATGTCTGAACCAGAATTTAGAATCACGATAATAAAGAATACTAGCTGGAGTCAAAAATAGATTAGAATCCCTTTCTGCAGAGATAAAAGAAGGAAAAAATAGCCAGAATGATATTAAAAATGCTGTAACTGAGCTGCAATCATGGATGGATGTAGCGGCACCAAGGATGGATGAGGCAGAAGAGAGAATCAGTGATACAGAGGACAAACTTATAGAGAATAATGAAGCAGGAAAAAAAAAAAGAGAGAGAGAGAGAGATTAAGGCAAAAGAGCACGATTTAAGAATTAGAGAAGTCAGTGACTCGTTAAAAAGGAACAACATCAGAATCATAGGGGTCCCAGAAGAGGAAGAGAGAGACATAGGGGTAGAAGGGTTATGTGAACAAATCACAGCAGAAAACTTTCCTAACTTGGGGAAAGACACAGACATCAAAATCCAGGAAGCACAGAGGACTCCCATCAGATTCAACAAAAACCGACCATCAACAAGGCATCTCATAGTCAAATTCACAAAATACTCAGGCAAGGAGAGAATCATGAAAGCAGCAAGGGAAAAAAAGTCCATAGCCTACAAGGGAAGACACATCAGGTTTGCAGCAGACCTATCCACAGAAACTTGGCAGGCCAGAGAGGAGTGGCAGGATGTATTCAATGTGCTGAATCAGAAAAATATGCAGCTAAGAATTCTTTATCCAGTAAGGCTGTCATTCAAAATAGGAGAGATAAAGAGTTTTCCAGACAAACACAAATTAAAGAAGTTTGTGACCACTACAACAGCCCTGCAAGAAATTTTAAGGGGGACTCTCTGAGGAGATAAAAGATGAAATATAGGGGCGCCTGGGTGGCGCAGTCGGTTAAGCGTCCGACTTTAGCCAGGTCACGATCTCGCGGTCCGTGAGTTCGAGCCCCGCGTCAGGCTCTGGGCTGATGGCTCAGAGCCTGGAGCCTGTTTCCGATTCTGTGTCTCCCTCTCTCTCTCCCAAAAATATATATGTATACATATATATATATGTCCCAAAAATAAATAAACGTTGAAAAAAAAATTTAAAAAAAATGATGAAAAAAAAATATATATATATAAATACCAAAAGCAACAAAGATTAGAAAGGACCAGCGAACACCACCAGAAACTCCAACTCTACAAGCATCACAATGACAATAAATTCGTATCTTTCAGTGCTCACTCTAAACGTCAATGGACTCAATGGTCCAATCAAAAGACAGAGGGTAAAAGAATGGATAAGAAAACAAGATCCATCTATATGCTGTTTACAAGACACCCACTTTAGACTCAAAGACACCTTCAGACTGAAAATAAGGGGATGGAGAACCATCTATCATGCTAATGGTCAACAAAAGAAAGCCAGAGTAACCATACTTATATCAGACAATCTAGACTTTAAAATAAAGACTTATCAAGAGGTGCAGAAGGGCATTATATCATAATCAAGAGGTCTACAGACCAAGAAGTCCTAACAACTGTAAACATTTATGCGCCAAATGTGAGAGCACCCAAATATATAAATCAATTAATCACAAACACAGAGAAACTCATTGATAGGAATACCATAATAGTAGGAGACTTCAACACCCCACTCACAGCAATGGATAGATCATCTAAACAAAAAGTCAACAAGGAAACAATGGCTTTGAATGATACACTGGACCAGATGGACTTAACAGATATATTCCGAACATTTCACCCTAAAGCAGCAGAATATACACTCTTCTCCAGTGCACATGGAATGTTCTCCAGAATAGACCACATACTGGGACACAAATCAGCCCTCAACAAGTACAAAAAGATCGAGATCATACCGTGCATATATTCAGACCACAATGCTATGAAACTCGAAATCAACCACAAGAAAAAATTTGGAAAGGTAACAAATACTTGGAGACTGAAGAACATCCTACTAAAGAATGAATGGGCCAACGAAGCAGTTAAAGAGGAAATTAAAAAGTATATGGAAGTCAATGAAAATGGTAACACCACAACCCAAAACCTCTGGGACACGGCAAAGGCGGTCATAAGAGGAAAGTATATAGCAATACAGGCTATAGAAGGAAGAAAGATCTCAGATACACAACCTAACCTTATACCTTAAGGAGCTGGAAAAAGAACAGCAAATTAAACCCCAAACCAGCAGAAGACAGGAAATGATAAATATTAGAGCAGAAATTAATGCTATCGAAACCAAAAAAAAAAAAAAAAAAAACCCAGAACAGATCAATGAAACCAGAAGCTGGTTCTTCGAAAGAGTTAACAAAATTGATAAACCACTAGCCAGTTTGATCAAAAAGAAAAAGGACCCAAATAAATAAAATCAAGAATGAAAGAGGAGAGATCACAACCAACACGGCAGAAATAAAGACAATAATAAGAGACTATTATGAGCAATTATATGCCAATAAAATGGGCAATATGGAAGAAGTGGACAAATTCCTGGAAACATATACACTACCAAAACTGAAACAGGAAGAAATAGAAAATGTGAACAGACCCATAACCAGTAAGGAAATCGAATTAGTAATCAAAAATCTGCCAAAAAACAAGAGTCCAGGGCCAGATGGCTTTCCAGGGGAATTCTACCCAAACATTTAAGGAAGAGTTAACACCTACTCTCTTGAAGCTGTTCCAAAAAGTAGAAACGGAAGGAAAACTTCCAAACTCTTTCTATGAAGCCAGCATTACCTTGATTCCAAAACCAGACAGAGACCCCACTAAAAAGGAAAACTACAGACCAATTTCCCTGATGAACATGGATGCAAAAATCCTCAACAAGGTATTAGTCAACAGGCTCCAACAATACATTAAAAAAATTATTCACCACGACGAAGTGGGATTTATACCTGGGATGCAGGGCTGGTTCAATATCCACAAAACAATTAGCATGATCCATCACATCAATAAAAGAAAGGACCAGAACCATATGATCCTCTCAATAGATGCAGAGAAAGCATTTGACAAAATACAGCATCCTTTCTTGATAAAAACCCTCAAGAAAGTAAGGATAGAAGGATCATACCTCGAGATCACAAAAGCCATATATGAATGACCCAATGCTAATATCATCCTCAATGGGGAAAAATTGAGAGCTTTCCCCCTAAGGTCAGGAATAAGACAGTGATGTCCACTATCAGCACTGTTATTAAACATAGTATTGGGAGTCTTAGCCTCAGCCATCAGACAACACAAAGAAATAAAAGGCATCCAAATCGGCCAGGAGGAGGTCAAACTTTCACTCTTCGCAGATGACATGATACCCTATATGGAAAATCCAAAAGATTCCACCAAAAAACTGCTAGAATTGATTCATGAATTCAGCAAAGTTGCAGGATATAATATCAACACACAGAAATTGGTTGCATTCCTATACACCAACAATGAAGTGACAGAAAGAGAAATCAAGGAGTCGATCCCATTTACAGTTGCACAAAAAAACCCATAAAATACCTAGAAATAAATCTAACCAAAGAGGTGAAAAATCAAAACTATAGAAAGCTTATGAAAGAAATTGAAGAAGACACAAAAAAATGGAAAAAGATTCCATGCTCCTGGATAGGAAGAACAAATATTGTTAAAATGTCGATACTACCCAAAGCAATCTACATATTCAATGTAATCCCTATCAAAATAACACCAGCATTCTTCACAGAGCTAGAACAAATAATCCCAAAATTTGTATGGAACCAGAAAATACCCCAAACAGCCAATGCGATCTTGAAAAAGAAAACCAAAGCAGGAGGCATCACAATCCCAGACTTCAAGCTATACTACAAAGCTGTAATCACCAAGACAGTATGGTACTGGCACAAGAACAGACACTCAGATCAGTGGAACAGAATAGAGAACCCAGAAATGGACCCACAAACATATGGCCAACTAATCTTTGACAAAGCAGGAAAGAACATCCAGTGGAATAAAGACAGTCTCTTCAGCAAGTGGTGCTGGGAAAACTGGACAGCGACATGCAGAAGAATGAACCTGGACCACTTTCTCACACCACACACAAAAATAAACTCAAAATGGATGGAAGACCTAAACGTAAGACAGGAAGCCATCAAAATCCTCAAGGAGAAAGCAGGCAAAAACCTCCTTGATCTTGGCCGCAGCAACTTCTTACTCAACGCGTCTCCGGAGGCAAGGGAAACAAAAGCAAAAATGAACTACTGGGACCTCATCAAAATAAAAAGCTTCTGCACAGCAAAGGAAACAATCAGCAAAACTAAAAGGCAACTGACGTAATGGAAGAAGATATTTGCAAATGACATATCAAATGAAGGGTTAGTATCCAAAATCTATAAAGAACTTATCAAACTCAACACCCGAAAAAGAAACAATCTAATGAAGAAATGGGCAAAATGGACATGAATAGACACCTCTCCAGAGAAGACATCCAGATGACCAACCGACACATAAAGAAATGCTCCACATCACTATCATCAGTGAAATACAAATCAAAACTACAATGAGATACCACCTTACACCTGTCGGAATGGCTAACATTAACAACTCAGGCAACAACAGATGTCGGAGAGGATGCGGAGAAAGAGGATCTCTTTTGCATTGCCAGCAGGAATGCAAACTGGTGCAGCCACTCTGGAAAACACTATGGAGGTTCCTCAAAAAACTAGAAACAGAACTACCCTACAACCCAGCAACTGCACTGCTAGGCATTTATCCACGGGATACAGGTGTGCTGTTTTGAAGAGACACAGGCACCCCCGCGTTTATAGCAGCACTATCAACAATGGCCAAAGTATGGAAGGAGCCCAAATGTCCATCGATGGATGAATGGGTAAATAAGATGTGGCATATATGTACACTGGAGTATTACTCAGCAATCAAAGATAATGAAATCTTGCCATTTGCAACTACGTGGATGGAACTGGAGGATATTTTGCTAAGTGAAATTAGAGAAAGTCAAATATCGTATCACTTCACTCATATGAGGATTTTAAGAGACAAAAAAGATGAACATAAGGGAAGGGAAACAAAAATAATATAAAAACAGGGAGGGGGACAAAACAGAAGAGACTCATAAATATGGAGAACAAACGGAGGGTTACTGGAGAGGTTGTGGGAGGGGGGATGGGCTAAGTGGGTAAGGGACACTAAGGAATCTACTCCTGAAATCATCGTTGCACTGTATGCTAACTAATTTGGATGTAAATTTTAAAAAATTAAAAATAAAATAAAATAAAATAAAAAAACCAGCCACGTCCAATCCACCTCAATGTTCAGCAACTACCACCTCGATCGGTCGGCAGCCATCAACACAGAGGCAAGACCCTCCACCAGCAAAAAGATTATGACTTGCTGAAAGCTCACATGATGGGCAGCAATTAAGTATTTTAAAATTCAGGTATGTACGTCTTTTTAACATTTTATTTTTTAAAAGTGATCTCTACACCCAACGTGGGGTTCAAACCCACGACCCTGAGATCGAGAGTTGCACGCTCCACGCAGTGAGCCAGCCAAGTGCCCCTGGATATGCGCCTTTTTTTTTTAGACATACATAATACTATTGCACACTTAAGAGACTACAGTGTAGTGTAAACATAACTTTTATACGTACTGGAAAACCAAAATATTCATGTGATTTGCTTTATGACAGTGCTCAAGAACCAAACTCACGGTATCTCCAAGGTATGCCTATATCAACTAATTTATTTCTTGGAATTACCCTCTGAATTAAGTACTACTATTATCCCCGTCTTAAAGATGAGAGATTGAGGCACAAGAGTTCAAGCTACTTGCTTAACTAGCTAGTAAATCCCAAACCCGAAATTCAAACCCAGATAGTCTGGTTCCAAATGCACGTGCTACGCTGAAAACACTGAGCCCAATGTCTGGCACAAAGTAAGTGCTTATGATTGTTTTTATCTTTACTTGTAATATTACTGGATTTATTTAAGGAAAATGCATTGAGTCCCTCGGCTCTGGGGAATTGAGCAAGGTCACGGTTCTCACTGAGCATAGATCAGTGGAGGAGACGGATCTCATTTCGAGAACTGTACCTTTTGTGATCAAATGGACTTCTGGAAATAGAAGAATATTTCCAAATATTTTGGGCCACCAGGTCCTTAAGACGTCTCACTGGATGACTGGCGTCTATGCTTCCATTACTCCTATTGTCTACTCACCAAAACTCTGCTGCCTGGTCAAGTTTTGGACACTCCACTTTACCAGATCACTGCCCTATTCAAAAACCTTTGAATGATGGCTTTCAGAGCCTGAGTAGCCACTGTGTGTCATACATACCAACAAACTCCCCTCCTCGTTTCTGGCAGACATCAGTATCCATGACGCCAAGGGGCCATGGCGTATCTTTGTTCCGTTTGGTTGTGGTCTTGGAATCTCATCAGTAGATCAAGAATTTTGTCACTTGAAACCCTTCTGCCATCCCTAACCTAGTTTGCCTGACAGAAGGAGGATTTGGGACGGGGGCCTTCGGTTTGAATTTCAGCTCTTTGGCACTGACTCGCAGTGTGATGTCGGCCAAGTGACCTCACCTACGGCAGCCTCCCTCTCCTTAAGTGTAAATGGGGATAATAGGAACTACCCAGGAGGGTGTGTAGATCATGCGGGGAAATCATTTAGCACGGTGCCTGGAATATACTGCTCAGTAAAGTGTAGTTATGATACTTTTAAACGTGTGTTTATTTTTGAGAGAGAAAGAGAGAACACACACACACCCATGTGAGTGGCTAAGGGGAAGAGAGAGAGGGAGACAGGATCTGAAGCAGGCTCTGTGCTGACAGCAAAAAGTCCTATGCGGGGTTCGAACTTACGAACCATGAGATCATGACTTGAGCTGAAGTCAGACACTTAACCAACTAATTTTTATCATCATTATCCTAATGTTCAATATGGTCACCAGAAAGGAGCCTTCAGATCCCTTCATAATGTAGGCCTAATTTACATTTCCAAATCTAGCTCCCACAGATACTAAAGGAACCCTCCATTGCAACTAGATTTGGGTAACTCAATATTCTCCCCAAACTAGCCCGCCATTTTCTCTCCCTCTCCACAGATAATAATTTACCTTATTCTTGAAGGCCCTTCCCAAGAAATGCCATTTCATTAATGAAATCCCTCTCATCCCTTCAACCAATCATACCGTTCTCCATTCAATTCTCATCACGCCCATTGTCTGCTTCTGACTCTTCATCATACGCTCAGTGGCGACATTCCAGTGTTTAATTTCGTATTACAATTTAACTTCATACGTGTATTTATCTTGTTTTCCCAGCTAAACATTCAATTCCTCAAAAGCTGGGACTCATACTTGTGTCCTCAAAAGAACACCCACCAAAATGACTGCACTTTCTTATTAACGAAGGAATGAAACGGAAATAAAATATATACACACATTTCAATAGCTTAAAAATCATAGATTCAAAAGTGAAAATTAATTTTTAATTCTTCCTACTGAGTGGAACTCAATGGTACAGAAAAATGTCTGGCTTTCCACTTTGAATTAGAATATTATACATTTGTCAGTCATAGTTAAATAAAGAGTCATTTACATTCACACCTATGTATCATATTTGAGCCTACGTGGCAGAAGTGATTAGAAGATTCTACCTCTCCAAACATTTAGAAAAGAATTTTTGTTGGGGTGCCTGGGTGGCTCAGTCAGTTAAATGACTGACTCTCGATTTCGGTTCAGGTTGTGATCTCATGGTTCATGGGGTTTGAGCCCCACATCGGGCTCCGTGCTGACAGTGAGGAGCCTTCTTGGATCCTCTCTCCCTCTCTTTCGGTTCCTCCCCAACGTGTGTGCTCTATCTCAAAATGAATTTAAAAAAATTAAGAAAAGAATTTTTGTCCTCTACGTTGTGAATGTGTTTTAAACCGTACAATTTTCTTTACTATGGACAAAATCACTACTCTCAAAACTAGAGAAATCTCACATAGTTTCCTCCCTGACCTAAGAAACATGACTGTGTTTTTCCATATCAAGTTTCAGTATAATTAAGAATCCAAAGACTCCATAATCAGATGTAACTTAACCCAGTGGCTCCTGTCCACCATTCCACAGGTGGCACTGGTCCAGGATGACATTTTACTACTTTTTGGCATAATGGGGAAAATCAGGGCAACAAAGCAGTGGTGAACCACGGGCTGGGCATCAGGGGTCCACCTTGGGGAGAGGGCGGTATATTCTCACTGACATTGTTTGGAACTGCCTGTGCATGGTGAAAATAAAAAGGAGACAAACTTTGAGTAGATCCTATTACTGCTTTAAAATTGCCTGTACAATACAACCATGTCTTTGCCTATACCTGTAGCAAACTGCTTCTATTATCATGTCCTTGGCTTCCATAGCAACAAAGTAACCTTCGAGTAATGACGATTCTATCCAATTGAAGAGACAGTCCCTTATTCTATATCAAATGACACTGGCAAGTAAATGTCCTTTCAAGACAAAATGATGGTGACGAAAAACAATGTTTTTAATGTCCTCATTTGGTTATTTTTTAACTTTTAATTTTTTTTATTTCAGAGAGAGCACGAGCAGGGGAGAAGGACAGGGGGCAGAGAGAGAGAGAGAGAGAGAGAGAGAGAGAGAATGAGAATCTCAAGTAGTCTCCACACTCAGTGTGGAGCCCCATGTGGGGCTTGATCCCATGACCCTGGGATCATGACCTGAGTTGAAATCGAGTGGAATGCTCAGCTGACTGAGCCACCCAGGCACCCCCTCATTTGGTAAATTTTGAAAAGTTGATTGTTTCATCTATCCCCAGTGTGGGTTTTGTTACTGTCATTCGTTGCTTGGTTTGTTCCTATGAAATCCCAAATCTGAGAACGATTAGCCAGAAAAACAAACAATGCAAACTAATAATCGTGAGAGTGGGCAGTGGCTTTAGGCTTAGGGAGAGCGGCCCTCAAGGTGTGGTACTCTAGACCAAGAGTATCAGTGTTATCTAGGAACTTGGTAGAAATCCAGATTAGATCTACGGACTCGGAAACTCTGGGGTCTGGCAGTCTGTGGGCTTGAAAAAGCCTTCGGGGGATTCTGCTGCTGCTCATGTTTGAGAACCACTGCTAGGGAACAGGCAGGAAAGATGAGAAAATGCTTGGAGATTCTTTTTTAGTTAAAAAAATTTTTTTAACGTTTATTTTTGAGACAGACAGAGACAGAGCGTGAGCGGGGGAGGGGCAGAGAGAGAGGGAGACACAGAATCGGAAACAGGCTCCGGGCTCTGAGCCGTCAGCCCAGAGCCCGACGCGGGGCTCGAACTCACGGACCGTTGAGATCGTGACCTGAGCCGAAGTCGGACGCTTACCCGACGGGGCCACCCAGGCGCCCCAGCTTGGAGATTGTTAAATGCCATTTTAAGGTGATATTTTTAGTCTAATTATTTTGCATCTATTTATTTTATATGGATTTTCCGGCGATTAATTAACCAACCTTTCCGAAATAAGATCTGGACTTCTTGCCTTACGTCTACGTAAGGCATAATGATTCTATATGTGGCTGTAAAGTGGGTTCAATCAGGGAAAGGAGGACACTGAGTAACCTCATCCCACCTACGCTCCAAGAGAACAGCTACAGCTATGCAAGTAATGACAATGACGGGCAGGACAGACATTCTACAGTTAATTGCGGAAAGGACGCCACGCTGAGAAGGGTAAGAGGGGCGGACACACGGCTGGGAGCCAAATCCCTGCGCAGACCAACCGCAAACAGGAGGGAATGTCACAAGCCTGGAGCAGCAGAGGGTCCTGACCCCTCAGCAGGCCCCCCGGGCACTAGGTACCGGCACCGGGAAGAGGAGTCTCCGTAACATCTGGCTTTGAAAACCAGTGGGGCTCAACTTTGGGAGCTTTGAAAGTCATCAGAGCTTAGCTCAGAATGTGACAAATCAGTAGGCTTAATTCTGGGAGAGCTGCAGGGCAATGAGAAACTGAGACCCTGCTCTTAAAAAGCCAGCAACGGTAGGTAAGCCGGCCCAAGACGCTGCACAGAAGCAGCAGTTTGAAAAGCACCCGGAGTATGTGTGACGACTTACTGACTAATCTTAGAACACGTGCCTGAGGGCCAGGGACCTTCAGGAGAGGTGCCCAGGAACCAAAGTGTTGGCGGGCCCCATTTCTCTTCGGCAGCCCAGACTCGGTGGCTGGACGCTTGCCGTCTACCCTGTTAGCACAACATACCTGCTCCCGCATTCCCCTGTGGACCTGCCTCACCCAACCTGCCCACCTCCCTCCCAGGCATCCCTCCAAAGTGGCTCCTGCCCCACCGCACCCTAGAGGCAGCCCCGGCGGGGACTGGAGCCCAAGTAACTCCTGCCCCGGGGGGAGACAGAGAGAGCACTCCATTTTCCAGCGTACCCCCAGTTCTGGCCGCCTGGCCTCTCGGCTGGCTGCATGGGGAGCGAGCCCTGCCCTGGTGTGCCCACAACTGTGGCCAACAGGGTAATGGCAGACAGACCGGCTGACAACCAGCTTCGTCCACCAAGGAGCCCACATCAGCGTCAGGCCCCTCACCAGCCCAGGGACCAGACTCTGCCCGCTATGGCCAGAGCAGACAAAGTAGGTCATCGCAGCTGGCTGGGCTGGAGTCAGTCACAGCTCTGCCACAACGGCAGGGCTCAAGCAGCCCACACAGGGGACACCCCTGGAGCACCTGGTTCTGGTGACCAGGGGGGACTGTGCTAGAAGATACCACGGGACCTAGCTGGTGCTAGGACTCTAGTTCGCAGACTAGTGTAGCTGACCTACTTAACGTGTAGAAACAAACAGAGACAAAATGAGAAGACAGAGGAGTATGTCCCACAGGAAAAGAACACGACAAAATCACAGTAAAAGACCTAAATGAAATGGAGACAAGCAACATGCTTGATAAAGAATTCCAGGTGATGGTCATGAAAGATACTTGCTGTACTTGAGAAAACAGTGGGCGAACTCATGAGAACTTCAGCAAAGATGTAAGAATACATATACGAAGACACATAAACAAAGATATAGTCAGAGTTGAAGAAGTGAATAACTGAAAGTAAAAATAAATTAGAGGGAATTGGGGCGCCTGGGTGGCTCAGTCGGTTGAGCGTCCGACTTCGGCTCAGGTCACGATCTCACGGTCCGTGAGTTCAGGCCCCGCGTCGGGCTCTGGGCTGATGGCTCAGAGCCTGGGGCTTGCTTCTGATTCTGTGTCTCCCTCTCTCTCTGACCCTCCCCCGTTCATGCTCTGTCTCTCTCTGTCTCAAAAATAAAAAATAAAAAAACTTAAAAAAAAAAAAACTAGAGGGAATCAACAGCAGACTAGAGAATATAGACGATTAGATCTGGAAGACAGGATAATGGAAAGCAACCAAGTTGAACAGCAAAAAGAAAAAATAATACTAAAAATGAGAACAGGTGAAGGGAACTCCGTAACGTCATTAAGCGTAATAAAATTCACGTTATAGGGATCCCAGAAGGGGAAGAGAGAGAGCACGGGGCAGAAAACTTATTTGAAGAAGTGGTAGCTGAAAACTTCGCTTATCTGAGGAAGAAAACAGACCTCCAAGTACAAGAGGCACAAAGAGCCTTAACAAGATGAACCCAAGGAAGTTAAAACCGGGACACATGATAATTAAAATGGCAAAAGGTAATGATGGGAGAATTTAAAAAAAAATTTTTTTTAACATTTTTTATTTATTTTTGCGAGACAGAGCATGAGCAGGGGAGGGGCAGAGAGAGGGAGACACAGAATCCCAAGCAGGCTCTGGGCTCCGAGCTGTCAGCACAGAGCCCCCACACGGGGCTCGAACTCATGGACCGTGAGCTCGTGACCTGAGCCAAAGTCGGACGCTTAACTGACTGAGCCACCCAGGTACCCCGATAAGGAGAATTTTTAAAGCAAGCAAGAGAAAAGTAAACAGCTATACACAGAGGAAACCCCAGAAGGCTGTGAGCTGATTTTTAAGAAGAAATTTTACAGGCCAGAAGGGAGTGGCATAACATAGTGCTGAAAGGTAAAACCTGCCACCGAGAATACTCTGTCTAGCAAGATTCATTCAGAATAGGAGAGAGAAAGAATTTCCCAGATGAACAGAAGTTGAAAAAGTTCATCACCACTAAGCCAGTTTTATAAGAAATGTTACAGGAAATTCTTTAAGTGTAAAGACCGTAACTAGAAGTAAGAAAATTATTTTTTTTTAATTTTTTTTTTTTATGAAATTTATTGACAAATTGGTTTCCATACAACACCCAGTGCTCATCCCAAAAGGTGCCCTCCTCAATACCCATCACCCACCCTCCCCTCCCTCCCACCCCCCATCAACCCTCAGTTTGTTCTCAGTTTTTAACAGTCTCTTATGCTTTGGCTCTCTCCCACTCTAACCTCTTTTTTTTTTTTTTTTCCTTCCCCTCCCCCATGGGTTCCTGTTAAGTTTCTCAGGATCCACATAAGAGTGAAACCATATGGTATCTGTCTTTCTCTGTATGGCTTATTTCACTTAGCATTACACTCTCCAGTTCCATCCACGTTGCTACAAAGGGCCATATTTCATTTTTTCTCATTGCCACATAGTACTCCATTGTGTATATATACCACAATTTCTTTATCCATTCATCAGTTGATGGACATTTAGGCTCTTTCCATAATTTGGCTATTGTTGAGAGTGCTGCTATGAACATTGGGGTACAAGTGCCCCTATGCATCAGTACTCCTGTATCCCTTGGATAAATTCCTAGCAGTGCTATTGCTGGGTCATAGGGTAGGTCTATTTTTAATTTTCTGAGGAACCTCCACACTGCTTTCCAGAGCGGCTGCACCATGATCAAGTGGGATTCATTCCTGGGATGCAGGGCTGGTTCAACATTCGCAAATCAATCAACGTGATACATCACATTAACAAAAAAAAAGAGAAGAACCATATGATCCTGTCAATCGATGCAGAAAAGGCATTTGACAAAATCCAGCACCCTTTCTTAATAAAAACCCTTGAGAAAGTCGGGATAGAAGGAACATACTTAAAGATCATAAAAGCCATTTATGAAAAGCCCACAGCTAACATCATCCTCAACGGGGAAAAACTGAGAGCTTTTTCCCTGAGATCAGGAACACGACAGGGATGCCCACTCTCACCGTTGTTGTTTAACATAGTGCTGGAAGTTCTAGCATCAGCAATCAGACAACAAAAGGAAATCAAAGGCATCAAAATTGGCAAAGATGAAGTCAAGCTTTCGCTTTTTGCAGATGACATGATATTATACATGGAAAATCCGATAGACTCCACCAAAAGTCTGCTAGAACTGATACATGAATTCAGCAAAGTTGCAGGATACAAAATCAATGTCCAGAAATCAGTTGCATTCTTATACACTAACAATGAAGCAACAGAAAGACAAATAAAGAAAATGATCCCATTCACAATTGCACCAAGAAGCATAAAATACCTAGGAATAAACCTAACCAAAGATGTAAAGGATCTGTATGCTGAAAACTATAGAAAGCTTATGAAGGTAATTGAAGAAGACTTAAAGAAATGGAAAGACATTCCCTGCTCATGGATTGGAAAAATAAATATTGTCAAAATGTCAATACTACCCAAAGCTATCTACACATTCAATGCAATCCCAATCAAAATTGCACCAGCATTCTTCTCGAAATTAGAACAAGCAATCCTAAAATTCATATGGAACCACAAAAGGCCCCGAATAGCCAAAGGAATTTTGAAGAAGAAGACCAAAGCAGGAGGCATCACAATCCCAGACTTTAGCCTCTACTACAAAGCTGTAATCATCAAGACAGCATGGTATTGGCACAAAAACAGACACACAGACCAATGGAATAGAATAGAAACCCCAGAACTAGACCCACAAACGTATGGCCAACTCATCTTTGACAAAGCAGGAAAGAACATCCAATGGAAAAAAGACAGCCTCTTTAACAAATGGTGCTGGGAGAACTGGACAGCAACATGCAGAAGGTTGAAACTAGACCACTTTCTCACACCATTTACAAAAATAAACTCAAAATGGATAAAGGACCTAAATGTGAGACAGGAAACCATCAAAACCTTAGAGGAGAAAGCAGGAAAAGATCTCTCTGACCTCAGCCGTAGCAATCTCTTACTCGACACATCCCCAAAGGCAAGGGAATTAAAAGCAAAAGTGAATTACTGGGACCTTATGAAGATAAAAAGCTTCTGCACAGCAAAGGAAACAACCAACAAAACTAAATTTTTTTTTAACGTTTATTTATTTTTGAGACAGAGAGAGACAGAGCATGAACGGGAGAGGGGCAGAGAGAGAGGGAGACACAGAATCGGAAACAGGCTCCAGGCTCTGAGCCATCAGCCCGGAGCCCGACACGGGGCTCAAACTCACGGACCGTGAGATCGTGACCTGAGCTGAAGTCGGACGCTTAACCGACTGAGCCACCCAGGCGCCCCAGTAAGAAAATTATTTTAAAAATTCACAGGTAAAAGCAAGCATATAGTAGAGGTAGTAGGTTAACCACTTACGGAGCCAATATGAAGGTTAAAACGTAAAAGCAGTAAAAGCAGTTATATCTACAAAAATCAGTCAAGGGATACACAAAATAAAGAGGTGCAAAATTCAACATTACATACTTAAAATGTGAAGGGAGAAGTAACAAGTTAGTGCTTTTAAGGATGTATTTGAACTTAATATAAAGGGAAAGGAATCCAAGCATAACACTAAAGAAAGCCATCAAACCACAAGCAAAGAGAGTAAGAGAAGAATAAATGAAAAGACCAGAACTTTTTAAAAAAGCCCAGAACACAACATAATTACTTTAAATATAAATGGACTAAATGCTCCCGTCAAAAGAATGAATGAATGGATAAACAAACAAACAAACAAAAACAAAAAAACCCAAGATCCATCTAGGTGCTGCCTATAAGAAACTCACTTCAGACCTAAAGACACATATAGACTAAAAGCGAAAGGATGGAAAAACATATCATGCAAATGGAAACAAAAAAATCCAGGGAAGCAATACCCCTATCAGATGAAAGAGACTTTAAAACAAAAACTTTAGCAAGAGACCAAGAACTGCACTACATAATGATCAAGAGATCAATCCAAAAACAGGACACAATAGTTGTAACTATCCATGGACCCAACATAGAGGCACCTAAATACACGAAGCAAATATTAACAGATATAAAGGGAGAAATTGACAGGAATACAATGGTGGTATGGAACTTTAACATCTCACTTACATCAATGGATAGATCATCCAGACAGAAAATCAACAAGGAAACAGTGGCTTTGAGCAATATGTTAGACCACACTCACCTAATAGATATATACGGAACACTCCATCCAAAACCAGAATCCATTTTTTTTCAACTGCACATGGAATGTTCTCCAGGATAGATGACATGTTAGGCCACAAAACAAATCTCAAGAAATGTAAGAAGACTGAAATAATATCAAGCATCTTTCCCTCACAGAATATTATGAAACTAGAACTCAATTCTAAGAAAAAAATCTGGAAAAAACAGTCACATGGAGGCTAAACAACATGTTGTTAAACAATTAATGGGTCAACTAAGAAATCGAAAAGGAAATAAAAAAATACATGGAGACCAATGAAAACATAAACACAATGGTTCCAAAACCTCTGATGGAGAAAAAGCAGTTCTAACAGGTTATAGTGATACAGGCTTATCTGGAGAAACAAGAAAAATCTCAAATAAAGAATCTAACTTTACGCCAAAGGAGATAATAATTGAAAGAAGGAAATAATAAAAATCAGAGCAGAAATAAAGGAAATAGAGACTAAAAAAAATAATAGAAAGGATAAATGAAACCAAGAGCTACTCTTTGAAAAGATAAACAAAATTGATAAACCTTTAGGCAGACTATCATGAAAAAAAGAAAAATAAATAAAATCAGAATGAAGGAGGAGAAATAACCACTGATATCACAGAAATACAAAGATTATAAGAGAACATTATGAACAATTATATGCCAGCATACTGGACAACCTAGAAGAAATAAATTCTTAGAAACATAGAGCCTTCCAAAACCGAATCAGACAGAAATAGAAAATTTAAACAGAGCAATTATTAGCAACTAAATTAAATCAGTAACCAAAAGACTCCCAACAAAGCCCAGGGCCACGGGGCTTTACAGATGAATTCTACCAAACATTTAAAGCAGAGTTAACGCTGGATGGCTCAATATCCATAAATCAATCAATGTGATATATCACATTAATAAGAGAAATGATAAAAAGCATGTGATCATCTAGGGGCGCCTGGGTGGTGCAGTCGGTTAAGCGTCCGACTTCAGTCAGGTCACGATCTCGCGGTCTGTGAGTTCGAGCCCCGCGTCAGGCTCTGGGCTGATGGCTCGGAGCCTGGAGCCTGTTTCCGATTCTGTGTCTCCCTCTCTCTCTGCCCCTCCCCCGTTCATGCTCTGTCTCTCTCTGTCCCAAAAATAAATAAATGTTGAAAAAAAAATTAAAAAAAAAAAAAAAGCATGTGATCATCTTAACAGACGCAGGAAAAATATTTGACAAAATACAACATCCATTCATGATAAAAACTCAATAAAGTGGGTTTAAAGGGAACATTCCTCAACATAATAAAGGCCATATATGAAAAACCTACAGTTAACATTATCCTTAATGGGAAAAAACCAGGAGATTTCCAAGGTCAGGAACCAGACAAGGATGTCCACTCTCACCACTTTCATTCAACACAGTACTGGAAATCTTAGCTGCAGCAATTCAGACAGAAAAAAGAAAATAAAAAGTATCCAAATTAGTAAGGAAGAAGCAAAACTCACTATTTGTGGGTAATATACTACTATACATAGAAAATCCTAAAGACTCCACCGAAACACTATCATAACTGATAAATGAATTCAGTAAAGTTACAAGATACAAAATTAATATACAGAAATCTGCTGTTTCTATCCACTAATAGCAAAGTAACAGTAAGAGAAATTAATACAATGCCATTTAAAATTGCACCAAAAATAACAGAATACCTAGGAATAACTTTAATTGAGGAGAAAGATCTCTACTCTGAAAACTACAAAATACTGATGAAAGAAACTGAAAACAACACAAACAAATGGAAAGATATACCGTGCTTACAGCCTGGAAGAATTAATATTGTTAAAATATCCATATTACCCAAGGCAATCGACAGATTCGATGCGATTCCTATGAAAATGCCAACAACATTCTTCACGGAATTAGAATAATCCTAAAAATCTGTATGAAAACACAAAATGCCTTGACCAGCCAAAGCAACTTTGAGAACAGAGAACAAAGCTGGAGGTGTCACAATCCCAGATTTCAAAAGATACTACAAAGCCACAGTAATCAAAGCAGTACAGTCCTGGCACAAAAATAGACACACAGACTGATAAAGCAGGTAGGGAGCCTCGAAATAAACCCATACTGGTATGCTCAATTAGTCTAACACAAATGAGGCAAGAATAAATAATGGTGAAACAGAGTCTTTTCAGTAAGCGACGTTTAGAAAACTAGACCGCTATACACAAAAGAAGGAACCTGGACCACTTTCTTACAACATACACAAAAATAAATTCAAAATGGATTAAAGACCTATATGTGAGACCTGAAACCATAAAAATCCTAGAACACAGGCAGTGATTTTTCCGACTTCAGCCATAGCAACATTTTTTTCTAGGTATGTCTCCTCAGGCAAGGGAAACAAAATCTAAAATAAACTATTGGGACTACATTAAACAGATTTTGCACAGCAACGGAAGCCATCAACAACACTAAAAGGCAATCTACTGAATAGAAGAAGATATTTGCAATGATCTATCCAGTAAGGACTTAATACCCAAAATATATAAACAACTTCTACAACTCAACACCAAAAAAAAAAAAAAAACACCCCAAATAATCTGATTAAAATGGGCAGGGGACCCGAATAGACATTTTTCCTAAGACATCCAGATGGCCAACAGACACATGAAAAGGTGCTCGACATCACTTATCATCAGGGAAATGCAAATCACAGCACCATGAGAGATCACCTGACATACTGATATTAGCCATTTGATATTATGGCTAATATCAAAAAGACAAGAAATAACAAGTGTTGGTGAGGAGGTAGAGAAAAGAGAATCCTCACACACTGTTGGTGGGAATGTGAATTGGTGTAGCCACTGTGGAAAACAGGTCCTCAAAAAATGAAAAAGAGAAACACCATATGATCCAGTAATGCCACTACTGGGCATTTACCCAAAGGAAACAAAAACACTAATTCAAAAAGATGTATGTGCCCCTGTGTTTATTGCAGCATTATTTACAATGGACAAGATATGGAAGCAACTCAAGTGGCATCGATAGATAAATGGATAAACAAGAGGTGGTATCTTTAAACAGTAAAATATTACTGTGTCGTAAAAAAAAAAAAAAAAAAAAAAAAGAATGAGATGTTGCCATTTGCAACAACATGGATGGGTCCAGGGGGCATAATGCTAAGTGACATAAATCAGACGGAGAAACACAAATACCATAACGTTTCACTTATATGTGGAATCTAAGAGGGACCCATGGACATGTAAGCTCCCTGCTCGGAACGAGATTTCAGTCATGACAATGACTGCCCGGATAGTATAATGCTAATGGGTATGGAAGTTTCCACGAAGTAAACATTTATAATGGGAATAAGCTATTTCAGCATTTTATACATAGAGATCCATTATGGCTGTGAATAAAAAATAAACTCCTACCTATGCCGAATGAGGGAAATATTAGGATCCCTTTCTTATGGAGATCATGTGCGGACCCTCTGGGGGAGAAGTAATTAATTGAGCAGGAAACATGAGCTCTGTACGTGACAGGATACGGGAGGGAACATGAAATGGCTCCTTAGTCCAAGATTCCTTTATCTGAGAAAACGTCAATTCTTTATTACTAATTGGGCCATAAAGAATTAGAATTTGATAGCCTAATGCTTATTATATTTTCATTATATTTTCAGGATACTCTTAAGGTTAGTGTAGAGACTTCCGAAATGCTCTGCTTGAGAGGACGAAAAATCCATGGAAACCATCAACTTTCCAGTGCACCTAGTTCCGGTTTTAGCCACACACAGTCAGCAGGGAAAGAAGCAATAGACTTTTCTGACAACCAGTAAATGGAGGCAGCGGTGGGATGAGGGCCCTTGAAAGTGGGGCTCACCTCGTGAGTGTGGGACATTTCAGCCATGTGAAGGGGGGGTGGAGGCACACGGCCGCATTCATGATACGTTCCTCCATGCGTTTACCTGATAGACACTGACTAAAAAGCCTGCACTATGCTCGGCAGGGACTAGAGACTCAAAAGTCCGAGAGGTCCAGACCCTCAAGGCACTTACACAACCAGCAGGGAGAGAAGATACGGCTCGGTCCCCCCGCACACCTGTGCATCACATGCCCATGTTGAGTGGTGAGTGCAGATGTGAAGAACCTGAGGAAAACTGCTTACAGCTGTGAGAGACCCAGGGCCTCGGTCCTTGTTAGCCTCGGCATGCATTAATGCACACACACATACACACACACACACACACACACACACACACACACACACACACAGCCCTCTCATCAGCCCCTGAAAGGGCATATGGCAGCCTCAACACTGAAGACGTCAGCCAAGAAATCCAGGTAATCAACCAGGTCACGACTGGCTCCTTTCAGAGAGGCCACAGACTTCTCGAATCAGGGGCCAGGCCTCCCTGGAAGTGTAATAACCCTTGGCTGCCGTTGAGTCCATTGAGAGAGACCACAGATCCCTTCAAATTCCAGACACTGCCTGCTGTTTCCAATTCTAAATCCTGGAAGCAAAATAATCCCTTTGCTGGTCTGACAGGGTCCAGGTTTTCCTCAAAAGCAGAACCATGGCCAACTTTTTCCCAAAAGGTATAAAGGTCAGTAGTTTCCAAATGCTAGTTTAATTATTAGCTATGTCAGAATCACCAGCAACATTTAAACAACAACAACAACAACAACCCACAGATACAAGAGGCTCATCCAAAATCTACTTAACCAGAATCTTCTATGATAGCACTCCAGGCTTACAGTTCTAAAAACTCCATATTGCGTATCTAAAATTAATATAACACCGCATGTTAACTATACTGCAATAAAAATAAAAATTAAAGCTCCATGGGTGATTTTGACGCATGTTCTTGGCCGGGAACCCACTGCCTTAGGGCAGCGGAATTACGTGGAGGGCTGGTTACAGCCGATTCCTGGGCCGGACCCCCCAGAGTTTATGAGTTTATGAGTCAGGAGTCTAGGGTGGGGCCAGGGAGTTTCAGCTCCACAAAGTTGTCAGATGATGCAGGTGCTGCTGATCAGGGTAGGACGCTTGAGAACCACCACAGTGGGGAACGGCAGGGGCCGATTCTACTGGAAACCTGGTCCCCGGCTAAACACCTGTTATTCTTGTTGACCATTGTGGCACAGGCTGCCCTCCCCCTCCCCAATGCTCACTCTCCCTTTCTTCCTTCCAACAGAAACCTGACTGTGTTGGAGGGAGCAATGTTGTCAACGAAGAGAACTCCGTTTACCAGTTCCCCTTGAAGAAGGGGGTGGCCATGGGACGAAATCAGCAGACAAATCATAGGCAGAATTTGTGGGGTGGGCCTCCTGGAAAAGCTCCTCAGAGTGTGCAGGGAGGAGGATGCTGACTGAGCCGGTATTTTTCACCTCTTGCCCCCTGCTCTTCCCCCCTCCTGCCTGGACCACAATAGTGATCGATGCAGCTCCAACAACCATACGGGGACCACAGGCACAAAGCACAAGCTAAGAATGCCCGTGAGGAGCATGAAGATGGGCTCTACCAGGCCCAGGCGGCCTACGTTCAGACCTCCAACTGGTCACCCATTTCCCCCCATCTTGTTACTCTTGCCTGGCTCTGGGATTCCTCTCCCCTGGCTCTCTGTGGCCCCTCGGTGTCAAAGTAAACTCCCTTGAAACTTGAACTTCTTCACCAGGCCTCCCGGCCTCAAATGAGACCTGGATCTCCCCGAAGTCATCACCTCCTCGGGCCCTTGGGTGCAGCTTGTCTCGCCAGCCGCATAAAAACAGTGCTCCTCTTTCTCCCTCACGGAGGCCCTCAACTCCGAGGCTCTGCCATCTGGCTAGATCCTCTCTTCTCCTCCTCGTTGCTGTCACACGCCTCAGGTTCACGGCCCTCCTTTGCTGGGAACTTCAAACTTTGGATCACCATTTTCTGCTCCACCCTGCCTCCCGGCCAAGATCCCAGGTGACTTTAATTTCACTTTAATTTCAACGCTGAAGCCTCCACATCTCTGGTGACCGAAGGTGGCCTCCGCTCTGGGCCACGGCCTCTTCCACGGCCACGCCCTGAACCTCAGCCTCTCCCGAGCGCCACCTCTGAAATTTTAAATTCAGATGAGTCTACTCTGATCAGAGCTCCCTCCCTCGGTTGTTCCAGGACGTCTGTCCGTAAGTTTCAGAAAGGCTTTCAGTCCCTTTTGACTTTCTGCCTTTATTCTGGCACCTCCCCCCCCCCCCATACACCTTCCCTTATTTAGGACTTCAACCACTCTTGCTGACATCCTCAGTGATCTTGCCTCATGCACCCACCTGCAAAAACCTCACCCTAAATATCACCCAGAAATCTGTATTTTGCCATCAGCTCTTTCTCCATGGCTGTCTCAAGCCTTCTTCACATGCTACGTACTGCATAGGAGTCACTGAACACGTGAGTCACCTAAGCGGGTTGTAGAAAACTTACACATGAGATCACGTTAGGCTTTGGCCATCAAATTTATGAACGAACTCTGGGTTTAAGAAATTTAGGTGTCACAGATAACGACAGCGGTCGCCATCACCTTCACTTGGAGACAGGAGTTAATCTGGTCTCATTCTCCTAGGTTCCCCTTCACATCCAAGTAGTTTCTGAGGCTATCTGTTCTGGCCCCCTAAATGTCTCTTGACTGTTCCTACTGCCACATCCATTCAGGCTACCAGAATCTTCCCCTAAATTACCTTAACAGCCTTTGGCCAGGTCTTTCTCCCTCCAGACTGACCAGAAACCCTCCCCTCCCCCTGGATCTGTTCTCCATCCTGCAGCCAGAGTGATCCCTGTAACACAGATACGATTGTGCTATTTCCCTGTGTAAAACATTTATTTGGATTCCTGTTGCCCTCCGGATAAAGTTCAGATGTCTTAATATGACTTTACAAGGCCCTTGATGACTTTCCTAGCCTTATCTCTTGCCATTTTCCACCTCAAGGTCAAAGTCCCAGCCTTACTGAACTATTTTTAAATCTCTTAGAGAAAGCTGTTCGCTTTTGTCTTAGTACAAGTTGTTCCCTCTTTGACAGTGTACTAGTAAAAATCACAACTCTTCCTTTGAGATAGAAACTAAAACTAAAGATAAATTATGAGTGTCAGTGTGTGCAGAGGCCCGTACTAACCACGGCCAAGAAAGCCAGGCCTGTCCAACCATTTTATTCCTACACCTCTGTTTATTTCTGGCTAATGTTTGATTAACTTTTTTCCAGAGTGTACCAGAACAGGAATCAATGCAGAAATAATTATATATCCAAACTCATATTTGTTTTGACCAACTATTTATACATATAATGAAATATTTGATCAACTTTAAAAATTTTAGTTTTATGACCACAAAAGTGATATAACCAAGTTACAGAATACCAGGAAAACAAAAACAGAGGAAAGATCCATGTTCTCGTTATTCTAAAAAACAATTACTATGATTACTATCTCCTAAAAGGTAAACTCCACAAAGGCAGGAGCTGCATGGATCCTCTTTACTGCCGTGTCCCCAGTGCTGTGTTTTCAATTTAAAAAAATGTAAATATCTGAATCAATGACTGATATACTATTTTGTTATATACAATTCAAAATTCAAACACTGTATTTTCTACTATATACCTATTCAGCAACTTTGAGAATTTCAACTTCAGTACATGTAAAGTGTTGGTTGTTCCTATGAAGACAATCAGAAAACAGCAGTGCTGGGAACTGACTACAGAAGGAACACGAGCAGCAGAGAAGCTTTGGGAAAGATGAAGGAGGAAGTAAAACTCAAGAAATATCACCAGTGATGTGCGTGAGAGGAGGACTCGGGCTAAGTGGAGCAGGGGGAGGCATACACAATGTCGGGTCATAAAATCCAACAGGCATCACACAGCTTCCTGGACAATGGGGAGCCAACAAGTGGCTCTTTTGTATAAGCCATACCTGCCGTTCAGCAAAATCAGTGTGTCAGAGTCTCATTAGAAGTGTACACAGAAACCATCTAGAAAGGTTTCTGATGAGCAAAGGAGTAAACGGACCAATTATATTAGAATCTCTGCTTGTTATTGTCAAAAGTGTCAAGGTCACGAAAGTCAACAGGCAAGAAAGTCTGAGGCAAGTTCCACATTGAAAGAAACTAAGCAGAGAACCAAACACAATGGGTGACTCTGACCCGGATGCTTTTGCTATTAAAACACATTACTGAGACAATGGGAGAGACCTGAATGGGATTTAAAGATTAAACAGTAGCAACATATCGATGTTAATTTCCTGACTTGGATGTAGGAAATGCCCCTTTATGTTAAAAACACACACTAAAGTATTCAGATACAGGACATTATGCTGGCAACTTAATCCCAAATGTTCATGAAAAAAAATTGTTTTGCACTGTACTTGCAACTTTTTTGAAGTCTGAAATTGTTCAAAAGAAAAATAATTAGAATCTCTAAGGGTAGGTCTGGGCATCAGTATTTTCAAAATGGCCTAGGTGATCCAGATGTGCAACCAAGGCTGGAATCTGTTGCTGTAGTTCATCATCATCATCATCATCATCATCATCATTTGGAAAAAAAAAAAAGGTTACATACTTCTGCACGGAGTGCATGAACCATAATTTATTTCACCAAATCCTTCCCTCTTTTTCTTCAAAAATGATTCATGGAGGAGCATTTACGTGCTAGGCAAGACAGATTCTCTTCCCTATGAGTATTCAGTCTTCTGGGGAAATATATGTAAGCGAACAATGTGCTGTGGTTAACAACAATATAATTGCTATCATTTGTTGAGCAATTACTCTGTGCAAGGCACCATGCTACCTGATAGGGCGGGCACTGCTATTATCTTCATTTATGGAATGAGGAAACCTAGCACGATGAAATGAGTGCGGAGTGCAGGGTGCAGGGCTGTGTCAGCTGTGGGCTATGCTGCTATGTGAGAGGGAAGCAAAACCCTATGAAAACACGGAAGGACCTTTGATACAGGCAGGGAGGATCAGGAAAGCCTTCTCAGAGGAGGGACCTTTGGACACGCACATTATTTCTGATTTCAATTGCCCCAAATACTCCTTCAATGAACATCTGTGCAGGGAAGTTTCTATTTTGTATTCCCCCCCCCCCCCCCCCCCCCCCCCGGTTAGATTCTAAGAAGTAGAATTCTGGAACCCATCGGAAAAACTCCGTGGCTTGCAATACCTGTTGCCATGTAGCTGTCCTCAGCAATATGAGGGTACCTGTCTTGCTGAAGCCTCACCTTTCCGAATCCTTTGCCCTTAGTAAAAAACTAATATTTCTTTAATTCTTTAATTAAAGAATTTCTTTCAACTAGTTTTGCTATACACTTTGCCATTAATGCTTTCTTTACAGCTCAAATTTAAGATCTTTAGAGTTACTACCAATGAAGTATCCGGAACATTACCAGTGAAACAGCCTTATAAGATGTCTCATACCAGAGATACTGTCATTTATTCCTATAACCACAAAAATGGCTATGTCACAGTTCAGAGCCTCCGAATAAATCCGATTGCTATATTCATGTTAAGACTTCTATGGGCGCGTGCGTGGCTCAGTCGGTTAAGTGTCTGACTCTTGGTTTCGGCTCAGGTCATGATCTCACCGTTCATGGGTTTGATCCCCGTGTCGGGCTCTGGGCTGACAGCTCAGAGTCTGGAGCCTGCTTCAGATTCTGTGTCTCCCTCTCTCTGTCCCTCCCCAGCTTGCTCTCTCTCTCTCTCTCTCTCTCTCAAAATAAATAAACACTAAAAAAAAAAAAAAAAAGATCCCTGACCTTAAAACTTACTGTGAGCTCAATAAGGACAAGAGAAATGTCTTGTTTGACTCTGAAATCCCATTACAATGCCAGCAAGTAATACGTGCTGTAATCATTGGCTACAAAAATAAGTCCATAAAATAGATGGTAATAAAATATGAATTGAAACCATACCTTCTAAAATCTATACATATGACAATAAATAAACTCAGCTCAGGAAATACCACCTGAGGGAAAGATTAAGGAAAAGTAACTTTTTTCCATTTCCCTGGCTCCCCACGTAAACAGGGAGCCCATAATCCCAGGGTGCCAATGACAGTTCCAGTTTATGTCTTTTGTCCTAGCATCTTGTCTGAATGGAGCTGCCTTTCGGAAAGTTCCTGGATTAGGCAATCCATTTTACGGTCAACCTACATCTAAAGGGTGTTCTCTTAATGAGCAGGAGTATAAAGGGCTCCCCTGATCCAACAGCTTGTCTTTATGTTGCTCTGAATTTCGCTTTAGAGAGCTATGAACAGATAACAATTTTGACTTCTAAGTGTTTTATAATACTTTATCATTTAAAGCCAAGTAACAATCTGCAACGGTTAATCCCTAACTAGGAGAACATCCCTTGGTTCTGTCAGCAGTCTTTGTTCCATTTTGCTGATAAAAGTGAGACATGGAAAGAAAAAGGGACTTATCCAAGGTTACATCAAGTATGAATCACCAGGCTGCTGCAGCTACAACTTCTGGTTTTTGATGAATTCTCTAAACCACACTGTTATTAACACAATGAAATCTCCCAAGCAGTTAAGTTAGAAAGATTTTAGTCATTTAGTAAATAGCTTTGTAATAAATAAGTTTCATAAATTTCATAAAATAATACATTTCATAATTTAATAATATTTCAATTTCATTGAACAGTCTGTACTCAAACCTAGTCTATGGGTCCTAAACTCTCAGAAGGTAAAAGGACTATTTATAAAGTTGGTGAAAATTTTAAGTAAACATGGCATACCCTGGGTAATTATAAAATGAAGTTTGTTACATTTTTATATTTCACAAGTATGTCAAAATTTCGTACCAGGGTGCATAATTTAGATAAGAATACATTACCATGTAATCACATGTTTATCACATTAACATCTTGGATTATAGCAAAAAACCTTAATGGAGTTAACAAAGTCACTCTCGATAGCAACAAAAACAAAAACGGATGAGAATAAATCTAATATGCCACGTCAAGACCCCTATGAAAAAACACCCTATTGCTTGCATAAAAGAAGAGGCATACACAGTTGGAGACTCACAATTATAGATAAGTGACTTCCACATTAATTTATAAGCATAATGTTAGTCAAGGTCCCGCTTACATCCTGGGGGAGTAGGGTAAAGTTCCTGTGGAGGAATAAACTTAAAAGAATAAAGCAAGAAAATTTTTTCAAAGTATCAAGTACAATAATAAAAACCGTACTTTGTTGGCCCAGGCCAATTGAAAAAGACAGAAAGTTCAGAAACAGGCACAGATGTGTATAAGCCTTTAATAAATGAGAAGTAACAGTGAAGGCATGGAAGGATTTAACGATGTTGTGACAGCTGACTAGTCCGCACCCGACAACATACGTCAAGTTCCAGGTGGACTGAACATTTCAATGTAAGAAAATGAAAACAAAATGTGGGGGAAGACTTTCTCTTTGTATGACTTGAGATGCAAAAAAAAAAAAAAAAAAAGACTGATAAATTTGACATAAAACATAAATAATACTCTCTAAAATAAATATGTTTTGAGGGTGTCAATCGTTTTCTGTCATTGATGCTATCATCACTTTGGTTTATCATGTGTCTTTTCATTTCATTTCAGTTCCTTTTGACATACAAAAGCGTTAAAACTGCAGAATGAAATTTCAATTTTTTTTTTAAAGTTTATTTGCTGTTGGCCTAGAAATGACTTTTTTTATTTTTTTTTCAACGTTTTTTATTTATTTTTGGAACAGAGAGAGACAGAGCATGAACGGGGGAGGGGCAGAGAGAGAGGGAGACACAGAATCGGAAACAGGCTCCAGGCTCTGAGCCATCAGCTCAGAGCCCGACGCGGGGCTCAAACTCACGGACCGCGAGATCGTGACCTGGCTGAAGTCGGACGCTTAACCGACTGCGCCACCCAGGCGCCCCCTTTTTTTTTTTTTTTCAACGTTTTTTATTTATTTTTGGGACAGAGACAGAGCATGAACGGGGGAGGGGCAGAGAGAGAGGGAGACACAGAATCGGAAACAGGCTCCAGGCTCGGAGCCATCAGCCCAGTAGAAATGACTTTTTAAAAACCCAACCAGACTAATATTCACTAATATTTTCTTATAATTTTTCATTGTTTTCTATTTTATGTTAATTACACAGATGAGAGGTCAACATATGGCTCTGTCCTATAGGAGCGGTTTGATTTAAGAATGTTACTACTGGGGCGCCTGGGTGGCGCAGTCGGTTAAGCGTCCGACTTCAGCCAGGTCACGATCTCGCGGTCCGTGAGTTCGAGCCCCGCGTCGGGCTCTGGGCTGATGGCTCAGAGCCTGGAGCCTGTTTCCGATTCTGTGTCTCCCTCTCTCTCTGCCCCTCCCCCGTTCATGCTCTGTCTCTCTCTGTCCCAAAAATAAATAAACGTTGAAAAAAAAAAAATTAAAAAAAAAAAAAAAAAAAAGAATGTTACTACTTAACTTCTGTGTCTCAATTTATTTCACTGAAAAAAATGGACATAATAGTAATAACCTATTAAAGTTCCTTTGGAGATTAAAATAATTAACTTATACAAAGTGTTTATCTATCATGCTAGATAGAACCCAGCATATAGTCAGTAAACGGTAACTATTACTTTTAATATTATCGCACTGCATATTTGACTTCTTAATTTCCTTACGTGTTTTTATGACTAGAAACTTAAGGTAATGGTATTTTTACCTGACTTTAAAACACATTTCACATTATCTAATGAATCCTGTAGCTTTTCTTTCTTAATTTAATGTTTGTTTATTTTTGGCGCTGGAGAGGCAGAGAGAGAGGGGGACAGAAGAAGATCCGAAGCCAGCTCTGTGCTGACATCACAGAGCCCGATGCGGGCCTCAAACCCAGGAACCGTGAGATCATGCCCTGAGCCAAAGTCGGACACTTAACTAACTGAGCCACCCAGGCGCCCCATAGCTTTTCGTTTTTTAAAATTATTGTTAAATATATACATTAAAATATCGCCATCTACGTAATATATGCCAATCACAAAAATACGTTAATTCTTTGAGTTACATACAGCATCTTACAATTTGGTCATTTAAAGTTGCAGTCTGAAGTCATCAGATGGCCAAGTAATAGTATATAATCCAAGAATATTAAAAGGTCTCTTACACACGCCAGAACTGCTGAAATTACGAGTTTGAAATACAAATATGATGTTTACCTTTCTTTATCTTACCTCTAATAGGCCATCCTCTGGTAGATCAGTACAGTGGACAGCGTTCTGGATCTTAGTTTTACCAAAGATTGCTCTGAGCGTTCCAGGGCGTAAATGCCGGGCAATTTCCTATTAAATACATATTCACATAAAGATTAAAGTCAGTCATACGGTGTTAATAAGAAAAACACCAGCTACAGGAAACACTTGAATTATTTGTTTACGAAATACACGTATACATTGATGGCACTGATTTTTTCCTGGAAACAGCACGAATGCATGAAACTTTGAGCGATGAAAAATTTCAGTTCATTCACTAGGCTTTTTCTGTGGCCTGTTGTAAAGTCGAGAGGGCAATAATAATCACATCTTTTTTATTAACAGATTATGGGAATCACATAAAATATGAACCTAGTTCATTACTGTGAAAGACTGTACCCTAACAACTTGATTTAAAATGAATTAGTTTGCATGGATTTCAAAAGATTTTTCAAAATGTTACGGTTGTATCAGCTTTAGTACTAGCTCATATGAGGGGGAAAATGGTTACAAATAACTCCAACTTGAGGGTAAAAGAAACAAGAGGTTAAAAAAAAATGAAAGATGTGGGAGTATTCATGACCTGCTTATTAGTCTTTTTTTTATTCTAAGTGAAGCACTTCCAAAACTTCAATTTTAATTCTGACATCTACTTACAAAAATGGCATTTAATATATATGAAAATTTTTGATAAATGAAACAAATACCTGTGTACCCACTATTTAGGTGAATTAAAACAAAGCAATAACTTTGATGTCCCCTGTGTGGGACTTTATCCTGACTCCACCTATCCCATCCCTACGTCTACCCGGAGGTGCCCGTTACTCTCAATTTTATTTAAAGATTCCCTTGTTTAGTTTTCAAAACACTGTTTTTCAGATTTATCCATGTTGTTATAGTCATAATTCATTTGTTTTTATTACTATATAAATCCAGTGTATGACTGAGCATATTTTATTCCGTTTCCTGTTGAGGGACATTGAACTAATTTCTTCTCTTTCCCCCTTTCCTTCTCCACTCCCTGCTTTTGGCATACACACACACACACACACACACACACACACACACACACAAATTCTGCTACAAGCATTCTTGTACATAGTAGTGTATACGTACAAGAGTTTTGTCTGCACATGCATATTCAATTATACTAGGTACTGTCAAACCATTTTCTTAAGTGGTTGTAATAATTTGCCCTCAACCATCAATGCATAATAATTCCCGTTATCCACATAAAATCCAACATTTCATACTGGCTGACTCTTTAATTTTGCCATACTGGTGGGTGTTAAATGGTGTCTCATTGTATTCTTACAGTTCACATTTCTGTAATTACTAGAGAAGTTTAGTGTCCTTTCATATACATCCACTCTTGTAAAATGCTTATTCTTGTCTTTTCTCCATTTTTCTACTAGGCTTTTCTTGTTCTTTTTGATTATGATTCTTAATATATTCTGACTTCTATTTTTTTTGTCACTTTTTACGATGCATGTATCTTTTTCCAGGATGAAGCTTGTCTTTGGGTTTTCTTTAGTATGTCTTTTGTTGATGAACAGAAATACTAAATTTTAATGAAATTAAATTTATCAATCTTTTCATTTATGATTTGTGCTGTTTCTGAAGGAATTATTCCCTGCTCCAGGAACATAAGGATACTCTTCTCTATTGTCCTCAAAATCTTTAGATTTTGCCTTCCAAATAAAATTCTTGATCCACCTAGAATTGACTTTGGCTATAATCTGAGGGGGACATCCATTTCCATTTTTCCCTTATGGGCATTTAATTACCCCGGCACCATATATTGAATAGTTTTCCTCTTTCCTTACCAATCTCCAGTGATGGCTCTGTTATATATGATTTCCGTGTAGGTATGAGTCTATTTATTAGTTTGCTGTTTGGTTCCATTGGACGTTTTGTCTATTCATGTATCTACATTATACTGTCTTAATTATTATAGCTTTATAGTAAATCTTCAACTGGTAGGGAAAATCCTCCGTAGTTTGGTTTTGAATGCATTAAGTTTGGACTGCCTATTAGATATCCAAATAAAGTTTTCAAATACATGGTTGGGTATGAGTGTACTTTTCAGAGGAGTCTTTTAAACTGCAAATGACAATTTGGGGGTCCACGGCATTGTTAAGACATTTAAAGGTATCAGTTGGGTAAGATTGTGAAGGCAGTGAGATGACACATCGGGGCACCATATCATTGGAAAACCAAGGAGACAAGGAGAGATGAGCAAAGGAGATGGAGAAGAAACAACCAGCAGGTAAGGCGAGTTACAGAAGGGTCCTCTCCTAGAAGGCAGTGAAGAAAAATGTCAAGGACAGAGAGTCCTCAACAGTGCCCAATGTTGCTGAGAAGTCAAGCAGAGTAAAGACTCAGGACTGAACACTAGATCTATCAATATGGAGTCATGGATATCCTTGACAGGAGTGGTTCCAGAGGCCTGCAGATGAGCAAAACACTGATTAATGTGGTTTCCAGAGAAAAGGGGAGTAGAGCTGGGAAAAGTGAATACAGGCAAGTATTCTGAGGAATTTTGCTAAAAGGGGAGAAGAGAAATGGAGCAGTAAATGGAAAAAAGTGGTATGAAGAGAGGTTTTTCTGGGGGAAAGGGTGAATTTTAAATTGGGAGAAATAACAGCACGTTTAAATGAGATACCACCTCACACCTGTCAGAATGGCTAACATCAACAACTCAGGCAACAACAGATGTTGGCGAGGATGCGGAGAAAGAGGATCTCTTTTGAACTGCTGGTGAGAATGCAAGCTGGTACAGCCACTCTGGAAAACTGTATGGAGGTTCCTCAAAAATTAAAAATAGAACTACCCTATGACCCAGCAATTGCACTACTAGGCATTTATCCAAGGGATACAGGTGTGCTGTTTCAAAGGGTCACATGCACCCCAATGTTTATAGCAGCACTATCAACAATAGCCAAAGTATGGAAAGAGCCCAAATGTCCATCGATGGATGAATGGATAAAGAAGATGTGGTGTGTGTGTGTGTGTGTGTGTGTGTGCGTGTGTGTGTGTATGCGCGCGCACACGCACACACACACACACACTGGGGTACTACTCGGCAATCAAAAAGAATGAAATCTTGCCATTTGCAACTATGTGGATGGAACTAGAGGGTATTATGCAAAGTGAAATTAGTCAGAGAAAGACAAATATCATAGGACTTCACTCATATGAGGAACTTAAGATACAAAGCAGATGAACATGAGGGAAGGGAAGCAAAAATAATGCAAAAACGGGGAGGGGGGACAAAACATAAAGTCTCTTAAATATAGAGAACAGAGGGTTACTGGAGGGGTTGTGGGAGGGGGGATGGGCTAAATGGGTCAAGGGCACTAAGGAATCTACTTCTGAAATTATTGCTGCACTATATGCTAACTAACTTGGATGTAAACGAAAAAATTAATTAATTAAAAAATAACAAATAGCACATTTACACGCTGATACGAACAACCCAACAAACGGAAGCAGGAGGGAGACGAAGCAGGAAGGAGAAGCAGGAAATGCTGGAGTAATGGAATCGAGCGCAGGAGTAGGGGAGCTGGCCTTATCCAGGCCAAGCAGCACCCAGCCTGAGCAACAAGACCAAATACAGAGCCTGATGCAGGTAAGTGGTTCTGTGCAGCGGTGGGAACCTATTGAAGTTATTTTTAATTTTTATTGAGACATAATTTACACAGATAACATGTGTCGGTTTAAGTTTCTTTATTTGAGAGAGCGTGCATGCATGTACACGTAGGTGATAGTGAGTGGGGGAGGGGCAGGTACGTGATAGTGAGTGGGGGAGGGGCAGAGAGAGGGAGAGAGAGAATCTCAAGCAGGCTCTGTGCAGTGCCCCACATGGGGCTCCGTCCCATGAACCGTAAGATCATGACCTGAGCCGAAATCAAGAGTCAGTTGCCTAACTGACTGAGGCACCCAGGCACCCCAACACGTATTGGTTTTAAGCGTAACTGCCCCATGAATTTTGTCGAATGGATAAACTCAGTAATCACCCCCCTAAACAAACTGTGGAACATTTCTAAAGTTCCCTCCAGAAGTTTTCTTTTGACTGATTCTATTGAGCGGTGGAAAGGGCAGCAAGACTGTCATCAGCTGAGGGGAAGGCCGGGGAGGAGGTTTGGGGATGTCAGGAGAGAAAAGAAGGTTTGGAATACATTTTAAGAGCAAGAAAGTGAATGAACCGGGAAAGTATGACGTGACTGCCGAGCAGCACTGAGGAACCCCGTCAGGCCCTTTGTTAGTGAGGTTAGGTGAGCAGTCATGAACGCAGAGGGAGATCTTTCAGGATAGCTGTGTTCTTCTCCAGCCACACTCAGCATCTGGTGGAAAGCTGAATTTAACGAAGGGCGGGGCTTTGCCAAAAGAAAACAGCAAAACAAGAGAGGAGTGAGGGGGGTTGAAGGTATATTCAAGGTAGTGATGATGATAATATTGGACAACACACATTACACTGAGTAAGAAAGTGAGGGCCTGGGGTTGGAGGGGTGAGAGACAACGAGAAGGTAGATCCATGGATTGGAGCTCCTGGTGGGAGGATTATTAAAATCAGCGTGAGAAGAAGTGAGCTGGAAAGTTAAGAGATGAGATACTCGAAATTACTGGAAGTGAGCGGAGAGGGTGTGTTTGTTCACGACCCTCTTGGGATTTGCCGGGTGTAACCTGAAACTGGCCCCGGTACTCAGAGGGCAGGGAGAAACTGAAGAAAGAGGTCAGTAGCGGCAGTTTTAATAAGCAAGAGGAACTTGGGTGGCGGCAAGATGAAGGGATCCCTGTACCTGCCAGCCACATCTTAACCTTAATTGGGTTGAGTCACATATACTGTGCGGGTGTCCTCAACTCCGTATCATTAGCTTAAGGCTGCGTCCTTGGAGCAGCCACTGGTGGGGAGCAAGGCAAGCAGAACCCACATTCCAAGGACAGGGAATGGGGGTGGGGGGGCCTCTGATCGACTGGGTCGACTGACGGTCACGTCTTTCCAATGACCTTCTCCAATGGGGTCACAGTGATTTATAGTGACCAGTTTTAAGGTGTCACCATGGCTAAGGTCACAAGGAAGGCAAGAATACTAAAGAAAGGAGGGTCACAGACTGAAAGACCAAAGTACTCAACGGACCACCTCTATGGAGATGGAAGTCACCAAGGGCGATGGCGGCTGTAGCTTAGGATGCAAACATGCTGGGCAGTATTCACATCTGAGTCCATCTCACTTGAGCACATTTTAAAGGTTTGAGTTTATTTAATTACTTAAGTCTTCCTTCCAAGGTTGTATCAAATGTCAGTTACCAATGTACTGCATTTAAGAAAAACACTTTGATAAACTAGAAAATAAGGATAGCTTTATGTTTCATTTCAAATTCATTACATTCATTCTGTCCCCCGTAATTTTCCTGGCACGTCAGCACCCGATATTGGACATCTACTCTGCTCATGCGGTGGTAAGCTGCCATTCTGTGAAACAAGATGTACTTTGTGAAACTGTGAAGGTCACTACTTATTTTCCTTTTTTTATAATTTTGTTTAGGAAGAAACACTTGGAAAGGACTCCAATTGAGTAAACTGTTTCGTAAGAACTTGTTCTGTACCTACTTTAGTTGGTACACACCATTTTCATTAAAATATTACTTTCATATAAGTGACTGCTGTATGCACAGCACCTGAATTCTGAAGAGGTGTGGGGGGGGGAGGCGCATGTGTGTTGGTGGTTGGGGGGACGGTTGTTAATGACATTGTACTGTGGTGAGAGAATGTGGTCTTTTTGGTTTTCCTTTGAAGGAATTCGTTGGGATTTTCTTTGCACCCTGATACGTAGACAATTTTCGTCAATGTCCCAAGGGTGGCTGAAGAGAATACTGCACAGGTTGCATTCTGCGGCAAAACCAACTCTGAGGAAACCAACTCCGAGGTGTGCATGCAGGAAGTCTATTGGGAGGTGGCCTCAGCATCCACACTTGTGGGCAAGTGAGGAACACGGGAGTGGGAAGAGGGAGAAGTTGAACTTCAATGAGTAACACCGGCAGCCTTAGATAACCCCACAGTGAGCCCCGGAGCTGCGATGACCCTTCAGAGTCAACCTGAATCGTAGCAAACAGGTGAGGCCTTGATCTCTCCAAACTGACACGCCACTGGATACAGGCCACTCCAGGGAAGGGGCTATGACCTTGGGCAAGGTGACTTTCTTCAGCAGAGGGCAATATGGGAAATAATTATGGAATTACTGTCAGCAGCCAACACACAGCTGGGGAATGGGCACTTCAGTCCGGAAGCTGCGGGGTGGGGGGCGGATATGAGCAGCCCTCTGTAGTATCTACTACTTACATGCGTACAAACACACACACACACACACACACGACGCATGGTGTAGACACGGCATCTATGACAAATACAGTGCTGCACACAATTGCAATCTGATTACCATCCTTTTTAGGTAATGAGTTTCTTCTCCTTTCTGGAAGGTTTTGCATTCTCTTTATCTAGGCAATGGTCGTTTACCCGTCATTCTGCTCCATGGTCCACAGTCCAATTCAGTACATCAGCTTCTATTTCTTCTACTGTTTTCTCTCCTCCATTTCATCTCTTCTTTCCTTTGGCTATTTCTATGCAATAAATGTTGAGACTTCTGGTTCAATCCTCCCTCTCTCTCTTCTTGTATACCTTCCATCTGTCTTTTTGTACTATATTCTGGGGGAATTCCTCTGTTTGATCTAATTTGTTTTTAAACTGGGTCCATGGTGTCACCCTACTGACTTGCTATTTTTTTCAATTTCAAAAATTGTGTTTAAGGCTTTCACTATCTATGATTATTTTTTTATAGATCCAATATTCCTTAGGTCTTTCTGAGGATACTGCCTCCTCTTATGTAAAGAGTCCTTGTTAGGCCTGTTACTTTGGTTTCCTTAGGCACTGGCTCTGTGGGTTGCATCTGGTGTCTTCCTTACGGCACCGGTTAACCTCGAATGACTTGCAATCCCGGGCTCTCCGTCTTCCTGTTTGGAAATTTCTGTTTACCTGTCATGGACGCCAGAGGCATGCCGACAGGCGGGGCGTGCTGGCTGCTGTCCCTACAGAAGCGGGGCTTCCCATTTGTCCTCGGTGTGATACTAGCTGCCCATCCACTACTCTGCCTCTAGCTAAAGCTCCAGATTCACTGCCCTGGGCTGCGGCCAAAAGCATCACCTGCCTTCTGCCCAGGTGAGCGGCTCGCCACGCAGCCTCCCTGCCCATCACCCTGCCCGTGGCCTCCCGCCCCTCCTGACACGGAGGCCACGGTGTCTGACGGGCAGCACAGCCAGAGCCCCTGTCTTCTCTGGGCAGTCCTCTCCTGCATGCTGTGGAGTGCGGCTGTCCTTCCCCGTCCAAACCTGTCTGCTTTTTACCTTTCAGAGTGAATGGTCTGCTAATGATAGGCATTCTTTCTTGTTGCCAGCACTGCTGGAGAGTTACTCTTCAGAATAAAAGATAAGACAAAACGATGCGAAATACAATCTATCTCCAACCATTCCTGAGGCCGGGAAGAGCAGGGGATTATCTGCCACGTTAATGCCCACTCATCCTGCAGACAGTCGCTATTTCCCCAAGCCCATTAAGCCACCTTCAATTTGCTGTTCATGCTGCTCTCATTTTGTATCTAAAATGCAAATATTATCATGCTACTCACCTGTAATGGCCTAATGCCCAAGCCCCTTTAGTGCGGCATTCAAGGTCCTCGACATTCTGCCTAAACCTACCTTTGAGGCCTCGCTCACACCTTCCCTGAAAGCTTCGATCCCACCAGCACCTTTTCCTCTACAAAACTAACTTGAATTCCTCCCAGAGTGATCTTCCCTTTCCCACCATTTCAAGAGGAACTTAATGGTCCTAGTACGAGCCCTCTGACTTGCATTTTATGTTTTTTTGTGTGTGCCTATTTTTAGTAAGTTCCCATTAGACTCTCAACATTTAACACGATATAACACTTCCTCCATATTCCGTGTCTTATTTATAAACACCCAGTAAATGCTTGCTAAATACCTGTTGACTGACATAAAATGACAACATCTCTATTCAGGGAGCCGGGATGGAGAAGTAACAGAGGGCAACAGCTGTGGGGGATGACTCTGGATTTGAATTTTGCCTTTGTCACTCACTAGTTGTGTGACCCTGCCGTGTTACTCAACCTCTCTGCACCTGCTTCAAAGTTCTCATTTGTAAAACAGGGAAAGAAATGGGACTTAACTACAGGGTTGCGGTGAGAACGGAAGGAAGAACTACCCGTGTTTCGAAAAGCGTCTGTCACAGTCAATAGATAATGGCCATTGGTTTTATTAGTAGGACTTCAGAATTGAAAGGAAATGGGAGGAGACACTTCCTAAAGAGACAGAAACGGGGGATACTTTGATATGCGTCAAAGCCAGTCCAACCAAATATTCAAGCACCTTTTAATAAATATATAACATCTCTCAAGATTTTTAATGATAATTTTGGAAGAAAGGTAAAAGTTTAAATAATCAAGTAATAAGAACTTAGATTAGACAATAATCTTAGATCTTAAGATCTAAGAACTTAGATTAGACAATAATCTATAAATAAACCACAGAAAGTCTTTTTACTGGTACAATATATTGTGCCAGTAAACGATAATGACGAAGCATAAAGCTGTAGAACACGTATTTTCTTCATAGTTTGCTTTCACTTTTCACTAAAATTGAGGCTTTCATTTGATCTGTTTTTGAAAAAGTATTGACACCTTGATTTTAGTTTTGATTACTATAAAATTTCATATATGTCTGTAGAAGTAAAAAATACTGAAATACTGAAAGTGAAAGCCCAGAAGAATCCTCCACAGATCCTTATCCCCCTCTACTTCCTGGCAGATTTTCCCTACTTGTTCCTAACAGATTCATGCTGTCCCATCCCTCGTACACTACGGTGAAAACCAGCCCACCAAGCCCCCGTCTGAAGAAGCGGAAATGAATATCAGATACATAAAAGCAACAAGAGGTACCAACACACAATTTATATATCCTAAATAACTGTTTAAAGTTACTGCAGTTTTAGTAAGTGATGGGTTATGCTGAGCAAATGAGACTCTTGAAAGCCCCATATTTACTCGCATTTAGAAGGTCGGCAGTCTTTCAAACTCTACCAAACTCCTGGCAGATCTGTCTGCCACCACAACCTGGCCTGCTGAGCTCCATCAAGTCAAATGCTTGGTTATTACAAGGCTCCCCATAAGGACTAAAAATTCCGCTCTGGTAATCCTGCGGGGGAGGGGGCGGGGGCAGAGGGGGAGGTGCCAGAAGAATTCTGGCTTAAGGAATGACCTCTAAATCTAAGACATGGAAACAATGCACTAAGTGGAATGGTGACTAGCTAAATACTGAAAACAAATGAGAGAAGATTTATGTAATTATTCTTTTATTGTGTGCATTGTAAATATTATTGTTTATTGAATTATAAGTCAGACTCATAAAATAAGTCTGGACAAAGAAAAACTGCTCCCACAGAAAGCAACACTGTTTCTGTTCTCTACAATATGACAGAGATATGCAAGAGTGAAAATGACCTTCCACTTAAGAGGTGAACTGGGAAGAGATTTGTGCAATTTACTGATTATAGAGCCTTTGAGAACGGCAACTTAATGATCAGCTATGGAATATATTCATATAATGAGTGGCACATGGTGGAAAAGCACACCTGGTCATTGGTCTAATTTTGAAAAAATTCTAAGTAAAAGAAAAAAGTCTTCTATAAACTATAGGGTAACCATGTTAGCAATGATATAGACAAATGGATGCACATTAAAAGAGGAAGGAGCATAGGTCTTGGCAAACCTCAAATAGCTGAGAAGCAAAACAGAAAATCATTATACATTGCCCTCATATCATAGACAATAAGGGTAATAGAACTTTCAAAGACCAATGAAGCAGCCACCATATTGAAAGCAGAAAATATTCGTGCTTTTAGCCAACAAGTCCTATCATGTTAAAAAGTGCATGCTTAGTTCTCTCCTTGACTCCTCTGGTACTTCAAAAACACCCCACCAAATCTGACCCTCAAATGCTTTTCCATTTGCATGAAACTTGTTATTAACTTTACAGTTTTATATTCCTGGGACATGAGCAATACGAGACTAATTCACAACTAAAACATGATAATGGAACATTGGAGGACTTAGAAGTAGGAGAAGGAACCAGAGAGGAGATACAAAGGCTACTTTTTGCAAATCTAGGATCCTTCTAGAACCTATGCACAGGACTCAAAAAGAGTAACTGCAAAATTAAATTTAACTACTTATGTATTAGTCTCACTGAGTGAGCCGTCAGAGAATTCACAGTAAATACACTCATCTCATTAGCTTTGGAGACTACGTGATTTGCTTAAATATGAGGAATCATTAAAACATGTGGCTTGGGAACCCATGAAAGGCTTTACATTTCACTTTTCATTAGGCAGAAATTAGATGTAATCGAAATTTATAGGACCTGAAGAGGGTGATAATTAAACGGGACTTCAGGTAAAACATTTAGACAATTCAGTCTTGTCTTTTGCACTAGGCTTCAACAGACCACATGCCATACTCATCACGGCCTCCTACTGAGCTGTTTGCTACCTTACCAACAATAGGCACTGGCTGATACACGTGCTATTTCTAAATAAAAAATGATGATCCCTTTGTTCTCTTTTCAAATAGTTGGGCAAATCTCTTAGTCACTTTTAGGTAAATTACTTCATATTTTAGCAAAATCCACATGGACACATTTACATCACGTCTGTGAACATATACACGTTAGTAGAGAGGAAAACGACATAACTTTCTGGTAAATATTTTCCTATATTCTGGCTTTCCTAAATGCTGCATTTAAGAGACGTAACCTTTGAAGTGGAGTCACATTACTACTGAGAAACTTGAAAGGCATCCTCAATCTCTCCCCCAAAAAGAAGCGCTCCCCACAGTCTACCCCATCCTGATAAAATAGAGAATTGTGACACAATCTTCTTTGACTCTCCTAAAAAAACTTAGAGCTCAATACCTGGAAACTCCCCTAAAGGGACAAAACAATGAAATAGCTGGGACCTATTCTTGACACCTGTATCACCCAATTTATTACAAAGTCCTGTCAATAAAATGCTGAAATATAGTCCACATCAGTCTATTTCTTTGTTCCTCCACTCTGCCACCATATTCTCTTGCCTAGACTATTGATTTCTTAGATTTCACTCTTCCTGGTTTATGCAGTCTCCTAGATCCTACATATATGCTACACAAAGCAATCACAGTGAGGCTATACAACGCAAATTGAATTATACCATTTCCCTACCTGAGATGCTTCTCTTAAGAGAAAACCTAAAATTCTAACACGCTTTAGAAAAGCCTACATGATCGGATTCCTGCTTACTTCTCCACCTGCACTTGAAGTAATCTAGTCACTTCCACCTCTTCCAGTTTTCAAAGCCACCAGGCCCTTTCCTAGCTCAGGCGTGAAAACACAAACATTCTCTTTGAATATTCTGGCTCTGAAGTTTTTCTCCCTCTTCACAAGAAGTTCATGGACCTTACAAATGGTTCAGAATAAGCAACATAAATAAGATCGGGCAGATTCTATAGCCTGGCTCTCTCAACCCTTCACTCTATCCTCCTTCTAGATGGAGGCTAGAAATATAAAAAACTACATTCTCTAGGCGCCCTCTTGGCTAGAGTCCTTCATGTAAATTATGTCCTACCAATGAGATCTGGAAGGCAGAACTGAACACAGGCCATCTACCTGCTGGTGTTGCTACTGCAAGTTCGGGTGGGACACACAAGGGTCTGGAGGCAGTTGTGGTGGCCAGACTGAGTGCCTAAGTCACCAGATTCCGTGACAGTCAGTGCAGGTGGCAGCAGTGGAGGCAGCAGCAGCAACTTCTGGCTTAGATGCAGGTACGGTGACCTTGAAATCAATAGTTCCAGTGGTCTAACAAACTCATCTTAGTATAGGTGTGTTTCAAATTATAAAACAGGACAGAAAGTTTATAAAATTTCACATATTATATATGTCATATATTAGACTAGCAACATAAATTTCAGCAGTTAGTGGAAATATCTTGGTGTTTTAAAGGCCGAGGTTCAGCGCACTGGACTCAGCTGAATGATAACGCCCCTCAAATGTCTAAAAGTGTCTGGCCAAGTTGGAGGCACCCAACAGTAGATACAGTCATCACCTTCGTAATATTATAAATAAACTCCTAAAATTACAGCTAACAATGAATCACTTACATTGTACTTTCATTTTTAAAAAGACATAACATTTCATATGCACCTCACAATCCCCTGTTGCGTTGATAATGCAGACCATTTTCACCTTTTATAGGTGTGGATAACCTGGTTCTACGGATAGTCTTAGACTTCCTGTCGAGCACCGAAGAAAGACTGTATACAAAGATCAACCACTTTGGGCAGACTCTTAATTTCCTAAGCTGCCCAAGGCCTGCTTACGATTCCCTTCAAAGTTGCCATGGGTCTACCCCTACAATTCACTCTCTCACCTTGTTTAGACCACAGTGGTCTCCCAACAGGCCAGTTGCCTCCACCATCAAAAACTGACTCTAGTGATTTGTTTCCACATCTGTTTCACTCTTGCATCTATAAATGCCTTAAGGACAAGGACTACGATGGTTGTATATCCAACACACAGAGAACGCTCATGAAAGATTCACTGAGTTAACAGTAGTAATGATTTAGTGCAGGAGTGAATAAATGAAGGAAATGACTACATGTTCAAATATATACACTTCATTAATCTGGTTAATTAGCCAGTAGAGAAACTAGACCTCTTGGTTACTAATAATCCAGTGGGCTTTTGGGTATATTACACGCTTTAGATACGCCTGTTGTAAGGAACCCTGCAGCAAATCCTTTTGAAATGAAAGTCACCACTCCTTAATTTATCTGTTTTGCGAACTGATGGGTTTGTAGATCAGATTTGCTCAAACTAGGCCACACCTGTCTCAGAATGGAATCAAGAACTCTCAGCACTAATCCCACAGCTCTGCGAGTGACTTCTTCCGTGACCGTGATTGAGGATGACACTGCTGTTTCATCACAGATACAGGACACCACAAGGTGAATATGAGATGGGAGCCATCCGCCAGAGTGGCATTAGGCGTAGAAGCATGCTCACAAGTGAATTTCCAGTCGGTATATTAAGACACACCTAAATTTCCGGAAGGGCTACTTTATCTTCTGGTGAATATCCACAATGTACCAAAGGACCAACTCACCCTAAACATTAGAGCTCACATTATAGTTAATCATCTTTCAGCTTATTTGAACTTCTCTATTACTGCTATTGCTCTAGAATGGAATAAATCATGTTCTTACATAGGATCTTGACGCAAGAGCCTCGTTTAGAAAGCAAATAATAAACTGTTCACCATAGTTACAATGTCATCATTATTTTCCGGATTGTTTTTTTTCCACAAGTACTCATTTGTGCACAAAATACATTGAATTTTTCTATGAATGAGAATACCTGATAAATCAGAATGCCCCTTTACTTAGATAATTCAGATTAGTGTTGTTGCTCTCAGAAGTATCTTGTATTCTTTCCCCAAGTCTTTATTGTAAAAAGGTAATTTTAGATTTTTTCTCATCTTTAGTCTTTAACAGTAACAGCTTTTTTTTTTTTATACAAATTTGTTTTTAATGTTTCTTTATTTTTGAGGGGGTGGGGAGAGAGACAGACAGAGAGACAGAGTGCAAGTGGGGGAAGGAAGAGAGGGAGACACAGAATCCGAAGTAGGGTCCAGCCTCTGAGCTGTCAACACAGAGCCCGACGCAGGGCTCGAACCCACAAACTGTGAGATCATGACCTGAGCTGAAGTCGGACGCTTAACCGACTGAGTCACCCAAGTGTCCCAAATGGTTAACAGCTTTTTTGAAAAGAAAAACTTTTCTTTGGGATTTATATTCTAAGAGGTAACTTTAATCCCCTGAAATTCACTTTCTCCGTAGCAGATTCGTAAACTATCCTCTTAGAATACAAAATTTACATAGAAAAAAATAATTCCATTTCCTCATTCTCTTCCAGACTATCTGATCTCTCCTTTTCTCTGCCAAAGCAATGCTCGGAAGGCCTTATAGAAATCTGACTTTCTCTTCTATTGCTGGAATAAAACAATTCTTTTTCTTTCTTTCTTTCTTTTTTTTAAATTTATTTTGAAGAGAGACAGAGAGGAAGAAAGAGAAAGAGAAAGGGAAAGGGAAACAGAAAGAGAATGAGAAAGACAAAGAGGAAGAAAGAGAGAGAGAGAGCCAAAAGAGCAGGGTAGCAGGGGAGGGGCAGAGAGAGGGGGAGAAAGAATCCCAATCAGGCTCCACCCTCAGCACAGGCCACCACGTGGGGGTCAATCTCACAAACCACGAGATCATTACCAGAGTTGAAATCAAGAGTCAGAGGCTCGGGCATCTGGATGGCTCAGCTGGTTGAGTGGCTGACTTCTTTGACTCAGGTCATGACCTCACGGTTCGTGGGTTCCAGCCCCATGTCAGGCTCTGTGCTGACAGCTCAGAGCCTGGAGCCTGCTTGGGATTCTGTGTCTCCATCTCTCTCTCTGCCCCTCACCCACTTGTGCTCTCGCTCTCTCTCTCTCAAATATAAATAAACATTAAAAAAAAAAAAGAGTCAGATGGTCAAGCAGCTTTTTTTTCTCTTAACAAATAACTTTGAACTTTAGTCCGCATAGTTGAGTATTTTAGAAAACCAAAGAAAAGTAATTTCAAAACTGTCATTCAACAGTTAATTAGAATGAATGCTGGCACGGCCAATTCTGGTCTTCTAGCACCTCCAGCACATGTTCCCAAGTAATTATCTTCCACTACACCCTGCACGCTCAGGTGCCAGTTCAAAATCTCTCCTTCACAGGGGCGCCTGGGTGGCTCAGTCGGTTGGGAGTCCGACTTCGGCTCAGGTCATGATCTTGTGGTTCATGGGTTCGAGCCCCGCATCGGGCTCTGTGCTGACAGCTCAGAGCCTGGAGCCTGCTTTGAATTCTGTGTGTGTCTCTCTCTCTGCCCCTCCCCTGTTCATGCTTTCTCTCTCTCTCTCTAAAATAAATAAAAATTAATAAAATTTTTAAACGTATTAAAAAAAAATCTTCCTTCATTCCTGGTGGTATCACTACCTTCCCAAGTGTTCAGGCTAGCGAATTTCAAACTATTTCTAACAATTTCATTCATTCCACACAACCAGTTAGTCATTACCTAATTTGCTAATCTCATTTGTTAATTTCCCCCTCCATTTATTCAATGAGTATTGATACCTATAATATGTGAGGTACTGGGGCCAGAGGTAAGGAAATAAAGTTTAACTGAACATTTCTATTCTAAGAAGTCACAGTCTTACAAGACGTCAAGTAAATAAACAGCTAGCGACGTTCTAGGAATTGTTTAACAAAGAGCTGTCCAAAACCAAAACATAAACCATAAACTGATTTGTATTGTTTGCTCATTTCCGTGGTGTAAATACTCCTGCCATGACAGAACGTGAAGATGGCAAGTGGTGCTAACAAGGGGATCTTGTGAGCTGGTGCGAGCTGACCCAGCATGCCACTGTGAAAACCCTCACGAGGTGACCAAAGCTCTACTGGAGACACAACGCAAAGTGCTCTGGGAGCACAAGGATCTTCACAGGATCTTTTAGGTTCTGTGAACTTCCTTCCATCCTTCACAACTACTGCCTTAAACTAGTTTAGCAAGGGGCAAGGGAGGCCAGCAAGGTAGTTTTTTCCGACTCAACCACCTCAATGGCTCCCCACTAAGTTCAAGTGTATAGGGTATGGTAATTCAAGGTGCTTCTCAATTTTGCCCTGAGGTATTCTTTTAGCCTATCACTTCATACAATTTATGCTTTAGAAACTATTCAGACGTGAAAAAGGCTACTGAAAGAGAAACACAAAATTTGTCTGTGGACCCAGGATATAACAGAAGACGTACCTACTTGCCTTAACAGTGAACCTTTCTTTACAACTTGCATTGAGTCCTGTCTATACTCTGTGATAATCAACATGCCCATCAAACACAGTAGAGTGGAGAAGCTTATCAATACATTTATTCGCTCTTCCCGGATTTGGAATGTGTTTTTATTTCACCATAACTTGTTCATGCTATTCCTTCTAGCATGTTTTCCCTCTTATTTCTCTGGTCAGTGAAACTCGAAGCCTCCAGAAGAAGAGTCTTTCCATGAAGCATTCCCCAATTCCCAGCTAGAATTAATAACTCTCTGTGCTACAAAGGGTACTTAGCAATGGACCTTGTGTCATAAACTGAAATTATGTTGGCTATCTCTCTGTGAGGGTATTGATCAGTACTATTTGCAGATGACATGATATTATACATACAAAATCCTAAAGACTCAACAAAAAAACTACTAGAAGTAATATATGAATTCAGTAAAGTTGCAGGATACAAAGTTAATACCCAGAAATTGGTAGCCTTTCTATACACTAATAACGAAGTAGCAGAAAGAGAAATTAGGGAAATAATTCCATTTACAATTGTACCAGAAAGAATAAAATACCTAGGAATAAATTTAACCAAGGAAGTGAAAGACCTATACTCTGAAAACTATACAACATCAGTGAAAGAAATTCAAGATGACGCAAACAAATGAAAGACATTCCATACTCGTGGATCAGAATTAACTTTATTAATTAATTTAATATTGTTAAAATGTCCATACTACCCAAAGCAATCTATATATTCAGTGCAATCCCCATCAAAATACCTATAGCGCTTTTCACAGAACCAGAACAAATACTACAATCTGTATGGAACCACAAAAGATTCCAAATAGCCAAAGCAATTTGATGAAGACGAAGAAAGATGGAGGTGTCAGAATCCCAGATTTCAAGATGCTCTAGAAAACAGCAGTAATCAAAACAGTATGGTACTGGCACGAAAACAGCCACAGAGCAATGGAACAGAATAGAGAGCCAAGAAATAAATGTATGCTTACACAGTCAATTAATCTATGACAAAAGGAGGCAAGAACATACAATGCAAAAAAGACAGTCTCTTCAATAAATGGTATTTAGAAAACTGAACGGCTACATGTAAAAGAATGGAACTAATACCATATTCAAAAATAAACTCAAAATGTAGTAAAGACCTACACGTGATACCTGAAACCATAAAAAATCACAGAAGAGAACACAGGCAGTAATTTCTCTGATATTGTCACAGCAACAGTTTTCTAGATATGTCTCCTAAGACAAGAGAAACAAAAACAAACTATTGACCCTACATCAAATAGAAAGCTTTTACACAGTGAAGGACACCAACAAAATGAAAAGGCCACCTACTGAACGGGAGAAGATGACACATCTGATAAGGGGTTAATTCCCCAAATACATAAAATCATATGACTTCACTCATATGAGAACTTTAAGAGACAAAACAGACAAGGGAAGGGAAAAAAAGAAAGAATATAAAAACAGGGAGGGGGACAAAACAGAAGAGACTCATAAATATGGAGAACAAACTGAGGGTTACGGGAAGGGTTGTGGGAGGGGGGATGGGACCCATGGGTAAGGGGCACTAAGGAATCTACTCCTGAAATCATTGTTGCAGTATATGCCAACTAATTTGGATGTAAATTTTAAAAAATAAAAAAATAAAACTAAAAAAAATTAAAAATAAATTAAAAAAATAAGAATGTATACAATTCGACAAAGAAGCCCTCATACGTTGTTGGTAGGAATGCAAATTGGTGCAGCCGCTGTGGAAAACAGTATGGAGACTCCTCAAAAAATTAAAAACAGAAATGCCATATAATCCAATAATTCCACTACTGGACATTTATCCAAAGAAACAAAAACACTAATTTGAAAATATATATGCACCCCTATGTTTATTGCAGCATTATATACAATAGCCAAGATAGGAAAACAACTTAAGCTATCCATCCATTGATAGATGAACGGTTAGGGAAGATGTAGGATATATACACACATACACACACAATGATATTTTGCAGCCAGAAAAACGAATGAAATCTTGCCATTTTGGGACAGCATGGATTGACCTAGAGAGTATAATGCTAAGTGAAATAAGTCAGAGAAAGACAAATACCATATGCTTTCATTCACATGTGGAATTCAAGAAACAAATCAAATTAATAAAGAGAGAGAGAGAGAGAGAGAGAGAGAGAGAGAAACAAAAAGCCAGACTCTTAAATATAGAGAACGAGTGGTGACCAGAGCGGAAGTGGGTAGGGGGATGGGATAAATAGATAATGAGATTAAGAGTACATTTATCTTGATGGGCACTGAGAAATGTATGGAATTGTTGAATCCTTATACCATACACCTGAAACTAATATAACACTGTATGTTAGTTGGGCTTGAATTTTAAAAAAAAGGAAAAAAGTACTGATCAGGGCAGTCTTGTTCCCTGCTACCTGAATGCCAAGAACAGTCTAGAACACACTAGGTGTTTGGTTAGTATTTACTGAGCACACAAAAACTCAATTATAAATGTCTCCTCTGAGAGAGAACACAACCGTTGGAAATGGGGACTGTGTCTTTTTCATCTTAATACCCCTCAGAACTTTCGGTACGTCTCACACAGGGAGGAACTTAATATATGAGGTTTGAGTTAGTTTGAATCTTCTCTAGAAATTTTAGTTTTTTAGTATCCAAAAACTACATACCATGATTTATGAAATAAGTATATTTCGAAATGTAGGTACAACATAGAAATATACCAAACAAATTGAATTTATTTTCTTTTAATTTTTTTTAACATGTATTTATTTTTGAGAGACAGAGAGAGAGACAGAACATGAGCAGAGGAGGGGGCAGAGAGAGAGGGAGACACAGAATCCGAAGCAGGCTGCAGGCTCCGAGCTGTCAGCACAGAGCCCGACGTGGGGCTCGAACCCACAAACCGTGAGTTCATGACCTGAGCCGAAGTCGGATGCTTAACCGACTGAGCCACCCAGGCGCCCCCACAAATTGAATTTCTAAAGGGGTGAAGAAGCAGCCTAGGCAATACAGACAGGGTCCCGACCAAAATTTACACTGGAGAATCTCAAATATTTCTACTGCACAGGGAAGAGTTGTGACCACTTCTCCAGCAGGTGATGAAGTGGAACCTGGGACTTGTACAAATAACAAAATGGCAGCACAAACAGAATGCCAGGCTCTCAGTACCATTTTGCAGCTCTTTGGAGAGGATTCATGGGAACCCACAGGCTGAGGACCTGACTACTTTATCGCTCTGTGGGTGTGGATATGTGCAATACAGTTCTTACTCATTTTGGAGGTTTTGTTGATTCCCCATGTAACAAGTTAATTCATACTAATACCTGGAGGTACATTTTGTAGTCAGGTCATCTTGGAGAGCACACTAGAAAAAAAAAATATGATTCAAGGACAAATGTTCTCTAGGTTATTTACTGAGCGTTTTTGTATTGCTTCGTTTGAATGCGGGTGTTCTTTTTTAGGCAGGGATAAGCATTTGGTCACACTTGTTTCGTTTTTTCTTTTAAACATTTCAGGCTAAAACTATACAGTCACAATCTATGCTGTACAACTTGATTGTTCAAATAATTTCTATGTAGCAAATTGCTGGAAATGAATGTAGATCCTTCCTGGGGGTACCTCCTGGGCCTGCCTCATGAAGAGTTTCCATCCGTTCAAGGGCGCCTGGGTGGCTCAGTTGGTCAAGCGTCTGACTTCGGCTCAGGTCGTGATCTCGCGGTCCGTGAGTTCGAGCCCCGCATCGGGCTCTGTGCTGACAGCTCAGAGCCTGGAGCCTGTTTCAGATTCTGTGTCTCCCTCTCTCTCTGCCCCTCCCCCGTTCATGCTCTGTCTCTCTCTGTCTCAAAAATAAATAAACGTTAAAAAAACAAAAAAAAAAAGACTTTCCATCCATTAAAGGGAGTGTCGGTGTTATTCTCTTCAATCTCCACAAGCACGCTGGCTTGGCTAAGGAAGCACACCAATCCGTACTTGCATGGGGACACAGAATAAGCACATTCCCGTTATTTTCCAGGAAGTTTAACCGTGAACTTACTGCCCCTCCATATTACCAAAGCATTAGGCTTCAAGAAGAGTGTATATGAAGGATTGCTTTAACACAAACAACACATCCTTTCACTTGGAACTTCAGCCTCTACTGCAACAAAACATAAGATCGAATCACTCTGATTTCCCTTAAAATTGTCACCCCCTGGGATGACACCATCAGCTTCTGACAGAGACAGCCTATGAAACTAGCTGCTACTAAAGACCATGAGTATTAGATCCCATGGAGCCTTCTTTGGGGATCCATGAAGGAATTTCCTCTTAGGTATCAGGACAAGTTAGGAGTTGTTGGTGAGCCATTAGTTTATCTCATGGACACTGTCAGTCATGTAATCTAATCCTGTGTATGCCTAAAAACTAAGAGCCACACTGTGGCCTCCCTGTAATAAGAATATAGGACTTGATGATGCACCTGTCCTCATTTCTGGTCTCATTTGCTCCCAGTACTGAGTTCCTCATTCACTTTCTTTTCCTTATCATGTTGCATACATGTTTCTAAATTACCTTTAGTTCTAATGAAAAAAGAACTTTAATATAAATAAATGAATATATTAATGGCAATGTTGTAAGCTTTTAAAGGTACATAGTTAACTTGTAATATACAATTACAGATATTAAGATATTTTCAACCCTTATAGTGATATGTAACTGCAGGGTTTTTGTTGCATGCACTCTTAAAAAATGAATGTTTAAAAACCATAAAATTGCCATTTCATGTGCTAAGTATCTTGCCTTGTGAAAGATTTATTTTCTTTTATAAAACTATTTAAATCTGTAAAATACTTGTACAGCCATTTAATTTATTTAATAAGTCATACCAAAAGGGGTTCTATATTTATAAATTGCTTCTATGATACATGGGCTCATATAATTCAGCCACTTTTAAAATGTAATCATTTAGGGGCACCTGGGTGGCTCAGTCGGTTGAGCGTCCAACTCTTGGTTTCGGCTCAGGTCACGATCTTGCGGTTTTGTGAGTTCCAGCCCCGCACTGGGCTCTGCACTGGCAACTCAGAGCCTGCTTGGGATTCTCTTTCTCTCCTTCTTTCTCCGTCCCTCCCTCACTCATGCTGTCTCTCTCTCTCTCTCAAGTAAATATATAAAAACTTAAAAAATAAAATATTATCATTTATATTATTATGCTTTTAAAATATGATAAAAAGCTAGTTTTGAAATATAATTTAATTTATTTAACAGAAATTAACGGACTGTCAAGATTCGTTAGTCCAAGCATTCCCTAAATAGAAACAGTTAAGCAGATTTCCTGTTCTTACATTCTTTTTGGTTGTCTTGACTGAAAGTATACATACATACATACCAAGTAAAATTCTCTGCATGAGAGGAGAAAATTAAAAGACAAATTATTGCTTTGGGAAAAAGCCATTCATCCTCAGTCAGAATTCATGTGTGAGTTGCTTTACGTATCGTTTGTACAACCCAATGTCTCAAACGTGACGAGACCATAGCAGAACTAAGCAGTATGTGCTGGTAAGTCAAGCTGATGAACGCTGCTCTTTGTAATGCCTACTGTTTACTATCTCCTCAGGTTAATTAGTTTCCAAACATTATATAAATCTTTTATATATTCATGCACTTCAGAAACCGACATAAGTGTTGCTATTCGGAGAAAATATTTTGCAAAGGAAACCACGTAATCATTAAAGTCTGTTAAACCGCCATGGTAGTTGAGAAAGGGCAAGACAGACTACAAAGAACACACACCTTTGATCTTCTCACCCAGCAATTTCACCGGTAAGAACTTATTCTAAGGTAATAATAAAAAGCTAGTGCAAACATCTGTTTATAAATCCGGTCTCAGCAATGTCCTTGACATAAAACATTTGAAAATATCAACAGCAGGGGACTGGCTAACTAATCATATGCTGGAACACGACACAGCTCTTACTTACCGTGTTATGGAAGGACATTTACTGGGGAGAGAGGCAACAGAAAACAAGTGTGGGCCAGCTAGACTCACACCAAGCAACTCTGGTACATTTCACAGGAAAGAAGCAACTGAACTGTTTCTATCAAAAGAACCAGAAAACAGAGCCATTTGGATACTTTAATATTGGCAGAGTCTGAAGTCACATAATCTCGGAGACAATCTGTAATGCGGTCTCAATTTGAGGAAGCAAGTGGGAATCCACAATGTACTCTGAAATAAGGAACCTGGGGTTCTTGGTTGCCATTAAAGCGCTGGGACTCAGATTCATTGCTTGTTGGTAATTCTTAATGTACTGCTTTTGATTTCCATTAATAAAGGGGTCTAAGGCCATACCGCCCGGAACACACCTGATCTTGTCTGAATTCCAACAACAACAAAAAAAAAAAACGGGGGAAGGAAAGATTTGATAGGGTTTACAGTAAGTATATGCACAATTCTTGACCCTGAAATGTGATACGCCCAGAATTTGAGTTTACTGGGAAAATTCTATCGGTGCTCCTCAAAGCTAGATGTCTTCAATAAGAGCAAAAGTTAGAAAAAGACTGGATAACTCAAATGACTAGAAATGGGTTATAAAGGCTTTTGCTTTTGAGCCCAAGTCTAGTGAAGCCAGAAGTAGAAGCTATTCACATATAATCTCGTTCAGTCTGGTATCTATTAAAATGGATAAGCTTAAGCCCATTACTCTAGATCAGAGAGACAAATCAGAAATGAAAAAGACATCCCACATCTTCAATTATTCACAGAAATTGCCTTAAATCTATGTTCACTTCTTACTGCTATTTTCATATTGCAGACGAATGAAGCATTTAACAAAATTTAAATCCTTTTTCCTTTTTTAAAACAAAGAGCATCACCAACAGGCATTAGCCAAAAGTCTGCCAGAGACTTGGTGCTTGACGTGTGGCCTGCAGACCAGCTACGCGCGCGTCACCTGAGTTTGTCAGGAATGCAGAATTTCAGGCCCCAACTCAGAATGACTGAATCACACTCTGCAATTCAACAGGATCTTAGGGGTTTCCTCAGAAAGCTGAAGAAGCACTGTGTTAGAACATTTTTCCGGTATTGGAGACACCAACGAGGTGTGACACAGGTCCCCTAATTAGTATCCAGACCAGGAGGTGAGGACTGTTCATAAAATATAAACGTATACAGGGGCATCTGGTGGCTCGGTCGGTTGAGCATCCGGTTCCCCTCAACGGGCTCTGGGCTGACAAGTGAGGTGCCTGCCTGGAATTCTCTCTCTTTTCTCTGCCCCTCCCCTGCTTGCATGTATGTGCATGCGCTTTCTCTCAAAATACATAAGCTTAAAAAAAGAAGATAAACTATACAAGGAGCACATGGTAATTGACAGATGATAAGTGTAGACGATCAATGGTGTAATAGTTTAAAGGAATGCAAACATTGCTCAAGGTTGGGGCAGTTCATACGGTCTTACAGGAAGGACGGTGCCTGGAAAAGAGGAAAACAGGGAGTATGGTATTCTCAACCCTACTTTGCATAGATTTACTCTGTAGCAGCTTTGTAAATTTCACATACCCAGCGCTCTGAGGCATGAGCAAGGTCAGGAGAAACTATGGAGTCTGAACAACTTAGTTACAGCAACTTGAAAATAACATTCTGATCAGGTATCAAAGCTTCAGAAGATAGTGGAGTGAGGCATCTTACGAGATCACATGCTTCATTCTGAAATGTACAGCCTTCTGGGAGAGAGGCCACAGCTGTTTTACCCATATATATGTATTTCACTTTTCACATTGAATGTGTTAAATGTAGGTTTAACTTAAAATATAAGGCAAGTTCTTTTTTGAAGCCCTGCTGAAAGGACTCCTATTGGAAAGTACAGAATTCTTTTATAAATAGTCAATTCCTACATTACATGCACTGTGAGTTAACATTTTCATTATATTTTAATTAAGTATTTTTGAAAGAATCGTGCCTGTACTTACTAGAGAGGAGCAATGATTATTGTTTTGCTATCTAACGCCAGCAGTCAAAAATCAATATACGAAGGTAAAAGAGCGGCACTTGTCTGCATGGTTACGTTTAAGGGCCCCCAAAGTCCCTCTCGATCTGGCCTCGCAAGCGGCAGGACTGTCTCACTAAGATATAAATAAAATGCCTTACTAACAACATCCTGAGAATACCGTGGCTCATTACTATCCGTGCCAACTGTAACTGATCCTGGGCTCGAACCTGGCTCTGGTGTCAGCGGCTTTTACCTACTGATAGACTGGTAAGGTGGCAGGCGAGTTCTTGTCCAAAAATGGTAATTTCCCAGGGTCTCAAGGTTTAAAAATATTTTCTTTCTATCTCAACACAAAGCCTACTGTCTTTAAGCAATACCACCAGGGGCTGACATTTGAAACTGACAAGCAGCACATGTGCATTAGCGAGATAAGGCCTGGCACATGTTACTACCTCTTGGGATTTTAAAATGCTAGCCGCTCCAGCTGGTGGCTGTGCCCCATCCCTGGTGCTGCACTGCTTTGGGGAAACTCTAGCCCCTCCTTCTGACTGTGATGAGGACATGTCTGATCGGAATATGGTTATTTCTGGAAATACTCGGAATAAGTGAATTCCTGTATGAAGAAAAAGAAAACGGAAAGAAAAAAAAAAGATAAAATATTACACTAAGAGATCTTAAAGTATTTGATAGAAAAACAGTGAAAGCGGCCAAGAAAAAGTATAAAAATCACTAGGGAGGATTTTTGTTTTAAATAAAAATGAAAATAAGTGAGAGGGAAACAAGAGACTGAAAGGGAAAACTTCTTGTGAGAATGATTTGGATAAATGTACTAGAAAAAGGTGAAGCAAACACTGCTGGTAGAAGGAATGTGAAAATGAAAACCAATTAAATGCCAAAATTACAGACACCCCCCCCCAAAAAATGACAAGAACAAAAACAAAAACAAAAGGAAAAGGAAAAGGTCCATTATGTTAGAAAGAAGGTAATTATTGAAAGTTTCCAATCCCTGTAGGGACCAAGGTGGCACCTATGGAATAAAAGGCAAGGGACAAGGAGCTGGGGGTAAGAGTAGAGAGGAGGACAGAGTACTTAGCCAGAGGAGCAAGCAAAGCCAAAAGCTTTGCAGGGAAAACAAAATTCAAAATACCAGGAGGAGGGTCAGGAAAAGTTCCAACTCCAAAAAGACACAGGGGCAAGTGTCTTTAAAAAGGTGGCATGGGTAACAGTTTCATGAAGGGTTACTGAAATGAAATGGAATGTCACAGAACTAATCTTTGGAGAATGGCGGCTAGAATGACACTACTCTCATCTTTAAAATATTTATTGGTACTGTTATCACAGACAGCAACCACAGTGAAGAGACTGGAGACCAACCCAACAGGAGAGGTATATTCTTAGGTGCAAAATATGTTTCTTGCATTATATGCAATTAAATTTTGAGAAATATTGAGATTTTTGAATCATAAAAAAATTCAAACTGGAACTGGGCAGAACAGAGTTCAAATCCTAGCTTCAATTTTTAAAAGAAACATGTCTTCAATAAGAAAATTAAAAGACACTTAAAAAAGATTTTTAAAAACCTGAGTCTTGAGATTATTCTTCACTTCTAAGATTGGCACCAGAGGGGCGCCTGGGTGGCTCAGTCGGTTAAGTGTCCGACTCTTGCTTTTGGCTCAGGTCATGATCTCATGGGTTTGTGAGACTGAGTTGACAGCATGGAGCCTGCTTGGGATTCATTCATTCATTCATTCATTCTCTCTCTCTCTCTATCCCCCCTCCCCTGCTCATGCTCTCTTTCTCAAAATAAATAAACTTTAAAAATAAGTAAACAGGGGCGCCTGGGTGGCTCAGAGAGTTAAGTGTCTGACTTTGGCTCAGGTCATGATTTCGCAGTTCATGGATTCGAGCCCCGCGTCTGGCTCTGTGCTGACAGCTAGCTCAGAGCCTGGAGCCTGCTTCGTATTCTACGTCCCCCTCTCTCCGTCCCTCCCCTCCTTATGCTGTCTCTCTCTCTCTCACATGCGCGCGCAAAAGTAAACAGACAAACAAGTAAAATGGGCACTAGATAATCTTTCCTGAAGAGCATGAGAGTTAGAGAGGAGCACAAAGCTTCTGGGTCAATGACCAGATATAGCAGCCATAAGAAATAGCACAGGAGATGTATATTTCAGCAACGCAAAATGGGAACTTCATTAAGTTAAATAAGATACTTGTCTGAATGTAACCGTGAAAATAATAAAAAAAACCTTTCCTTCCTGGAGTTTCTCCCACCTTCTAGTGGGAGAAGATACAAAAATTAATGTGTTTAATAGGTAAATGGTGCAGTGTTGAGAAGATAATACTTAACATAGAAATGAATAAAACAAAATAAGTTAGGATAAGCGGCTGGGAAGGTCAAGGTGCTGCCAGGGGCAGGGCAGGTGAGGTCTCCTTTAGATGAGATGTGCAAGCACCATAAGTTGATACGACTAAATACCAATTTGGATTTCTTGAGAATGCAAGAAAAGCATTATCATACGTGGATGGCATCATCGTCCAAATAAGCTAAATTTGCTGTAAGAATCCTGCCTTGAGATATTCTAACAACTCTATTCTGTTTTTCATGTTACTCCTAATTTCTCTTTTGCCAGTCACGCTGCAGTGCTGATTTGAAGCACAACCATTTCTTTTGATTGACCTTGTAGCAGCAGCACCTGTGAAGGTCATGTTCACCATGGGTCTTCAGAGACTGTCGCGGAAAGCACTCCCCATTTCCCTGTTGCCTTCTTTTGCTTATTTGTGTATTTTCTGTCTCCCCATTAGAACAAAAACTCTGTGAGGGCAGGGGGTTTTGTCTTTCTTTTCCCCTCCACTGCCATATCCCCCGGGCTAGCATTGCCTGACACAAAAGATACTTGGTGCTTTGGTTGAATAAATAAAAGCAGTAATGAAGAATTGTTTTGAGAAAGGAACCACAGCTTGGAGAATCATTAGGACGCTTCCACAAGAAGTAAAAGCCTCCGACTTTAGCAATTTGACATTTGTGGATTCAGCTGCTTAAGAATACCAAAGCTGTGTGACACCCACTGATGTGGGATGTTGCAGAGGGTGGTCAGTGGGAGACATTACTTAACGAGTGGGTGCATCCCACTAGGCTGCTCAGCCTCCAACATAACATGTGACTCTGTCATTTCCTACTGGTGAATCAGCACGGAGCGAGTTATTTGCTAGCTGGTGCGAGAACTGGAGATTCACGATCTCAGGATGCAGCCCTCTTACTTTATAAAGAGACTTTGATAAAATGTGGCGGCCTCACCTAGCAGTACAGAAGCATCTAGGTGCAGCGGTCGGAAGACAGAAAGGGGCAAGGGGACCTGTGCAGACTTGGTGTAAGTGGGGTGACCCTGGACAAATCGCCGCATATTTCCATATTTCTATTTCCTTACAGATAACAGGAGAAAGACAAGGACAGCAATATCGACAGATAATCTTATCTACCTCTCACCAATTTATTGTGAGGACCAAGTGAAGTGCTGTAGACCTAACTGCTTTACAAATTCAAAAAAAAAAAAAAAAAACTTTGGAAAAAAACATGTAACTTCTGAAAATAAAAACTATGATTAATATTTAGAAAAACTCCAGGTTTACGTAGTACCTGGAATTCATATTCATATTCCTACTCATATTGAAACATGTGATTCTGGATGAATCATTATTTGTGATGTCTGGTAAGCTCCAGCATCATGACTATCAAATTGTATATTATTCAAAAACTGAAAAAAATCCACATCATATATCTTCTTGGATGCCAACATTCTTTAAATGCTTCAAAATCAAATGTATACGTAACAGAAGGATAGACCTGTAGATCAAGGGGACAAAATTGGGAGTCCAGAAGTGAACCCATACATCTACTGTCAACTGATTCCTAACAAGGGTGTAAAATAAAAACCCTCCAATGGGGAAACAATAGTCTTTTCGACAAATGATGCTGGGACAACTGGACAACCACAGCCGAAGAATGAAGCTGGATCCTTACATATGCAAAGGCATTGCACACCATATGCAAAAATTAACTAAAAGCAGATAAAGGCCTAAAAGTAAAAACTAAAAGTATACATTTTTTAGAAGAAGACATAGGGGTGAAGTGTTCATGACCCTGGATTTGGCAAACGATTCCTAAATATGACGTTAAGAGCACAAGCAACAAAAGAAATACATAGATTAGACTTTGTTAAAATTATAAGCTTTTGTCCCTCAAAGGACACCATCCCAAAAGTGAGAACCACAGAGTGGGAGAAAATACTTGCAAATCATGTATCTCATAAGTGACTTTGATCTAGAATATATACAGAACTCTTCCAAATCCGTAATAAAAAGACAAATGATCCAATTAAGAATAGGCAAAAGAACTGAATAGATAATTTCTCAAAGGAAGAAATAAAATGGCCAATAAGCACATGAAAAAATGCTTGCCATCATTAGTCATCAGGGAAATGCAGATAAAAACCACTGAGAGAGCTAACATCAAAAAGTCAGTTAAAACAAGTATTGTGAGGATGGAGAGAAACTGAAACCCTCATGTAGTATTAGTGGTGATGTAAAATGGTACAGGTGCTTTGAGAAAGCAGTCTGACGTCTGTTCAAATGATTAAATATGGAGTTATATGAGCAAACAATAGTATTTGTAGCCATACACAGAGATCCCCACAAAAACTTGGACACAATGTTCATAGCAGCATTATTCAGAATAGTCAAAAGATGGAAACAACCCAAATGTTCATCAACTGACAAATGGATAAACAAAATGTGGTATATGCATACAACGGAGTATTATTGGGCCATAAAAAGGAAGTGCTGAATACATAGTACAACGTGGATGAGCCTTAAAAACGTATTACGGGAAAGAAACCAGTCACAAAAGACCACACGTTATATCATGTATTTGTATGAAATGTCCAAAACAGGGAAATTATTAGAAACAGACAGCCAATCAGTGAGTGCCTCGGGCTGAGGGGTTGGAGGGTAATAGCAAAAGGTATGGGGTTTATTTTTGAGGTGATATTCTAAATGTTCTAAAATAGACTGTGGTAATGATTGCACATGTGTGTAAATACACTAACGATCATTGAATTGTACGTTTTTAAATGGGTGTACTGTATTGAGATGTGAATTATATCTAAATTGTGCTGTTAAAAAAACCAAAGGTATATAACTTATTCAGTTTTTACAAACTTCACAAAACGACTATCTTCCTATTCCTCTCCCCCCACTTTTTTAACCTCTGTGAAAGAATTAATTTACCAGACGGCCTATCTAGGTAATTACTAAATAAAAAAGATGTTCTTCCATTGACTTTATTTAAATTATGTAAAATATGACTAATAATGGTAATGACACTTAAAAATGATTAAAACTAGGGGCACCTGGGTGGCTCAGCCAGTTAAGTACCTGACCCTTGACCTTGGCTCAGGTTATGATCTCATGGTTCATGAGATCGTGCCCCACATTGGGTTCTGTGCTGACAGCAAGGAGTCTGCTTGGGATTTTCTCTCTCTCTCTCTCTCTCTCTCTCTCTTCCCCCCCTCCCCCTCCCCCTCTCTTTCTGCCCCTCCCCCACTCATGCTTGCTCACTCTCTCAAAATAAATAAAAATTTTTAAAAACAGTTAAAGCTAAATACATAAAGCTAGATGTACATTATTTCTATTCTTTGTTTCTCAAAAGTAACACCACAACACCCTTTAAACCTTGGCAATACGGTAAGAATGCAGAATATCATTAGTTTTATCATAATAATCTCTATTACATTAATGACAATAACCATGCTAGCAAATATCAAGTGTTTTTACTATGTGCCAGGGCATTCGCATGAATAATCTCACGAGGTAGATATCATTATTATCCCAATTTCACAGACGAAAAAATTACGCACCTCAACCAAGAGCAAACTACCAGTGGTGTAGGTGGGATCGGAACTCAGATAACAGAACCCAAGATCTTAACCACCTCGATATACTTCATGGGACACACTGTATACACACACGAAAATCATGTACATTTTCCAGAGTTGCAACTTTTAAAACTGCAAATTATACCTCCGAGCCATACAAAGATAAAAGGAAAGGGTATCATTCACCAACAGTTCAGCAAACAATCAGAGTTTTATCGTTGGAAGGAACAGCAGCAATCATTTAATTTTATGGCAACTTCACAGGAGGGATAAAGCTGAAGATTTGGGGGCTTTTGCCTAACTCTTCCAAAATAAATTTCAAGCTTGACTTTCCCAGAGTTGTTTGTTCATTCACTTAGTCATTTAGGTACTTTTCATTTCAGTCAACAAACAGTTACTGTCAATTACACCCAAGCACTATGCTAGGCTAGACTCTAGAAACTCAAAGAAGTCCTCATGGGGCTTGAAGTCTGATGGGGAGGGGGTGGTAAGTAATACATGTAAACAAATAACTACAGAATAATATGCTAAGCAACATTAAATAAACATGGAAGGGAGTTACAAGTCTGTTGGAAAGGTCAAGGGACGTTTCACCAAGAAAATCACTAAGAGATCAATTATTCCTCCCCAGGAAGTGGGTAAAGGAATTTACACTGTTGTGGTGAGAAAGGGCAAGTCATTTAGAACTGCTTGGAGCACAGCCAGTGAGAGTAGAAGATTGAATTAAGCAAGTCTTTTTATTCTGAAGTTCTGCCATCTGGCGCCTTACTGACCCTGGGAGACTAACCAATGCAGAGCCCCCTACAGACCTTCACCTCCTCTATTGGGCATTTATACTCCAAGCCTTTTATATTCCCCTGCCCCAAACACCAGACAACTTAAAACAGCCCCCTACACCCTAGAGCGTACTGACATTGTTGAAACTAGCCAATCCCAAGCCGGCTTACCTTGTCTCACCTGTCCTTGCAGAAGCCACAACAAAGGCTCTTGCCCATGCGCCTCCTCTCAACGGCCCCGACTCCCTCTGCCTCCCGACCCAAGCAGGTACCTCTCCATGTGGTCCTCGATGGCATGCCCCTTCTCGAGAACTCTAACTACTTTTTCAAGAGCTATTGTCTCCTGATCCGTGCACCTCACCATATGTGAATAATAATAAAACCTACATTTTAAAATAGAGAAAAAAGTGCTCTTTCATAGTGAGAAAGGGTCAAAATCAAACAGGGCCTTGTCTGTCTTGCTGAGGAGTTTTACTACTCAGTCAACACTGAAAGCAAAAGAATGGTTTTGAGTAGGGACATAACATAATCAGATTTACATTAAAAAAAAAAGTTACCTGGGGAAGACGGCAGAGGAGGGAGGACCTAAGCTCACCTCGCCCCATGGATACACCTAGGTAACCACACATCAGTCTAAATAAGCCAGAAAAGCATCCAAAGACTGTCAGAACAGACTCCACAACCAAAGGTAGGAAAGAGGCTCCATCAAAGAAGGCAGGAAGGGTGAAGACAGTCTGGGAGCAAAAGGGACTGGGGGTGTCCAGTGGGGAGGGAGCCGGTGGTGTGGAGAAGCGTGAAAAACAGACTTTCACACTGGGGAGGCCATCTACAGTGAGGACAAATCCCCACAGCATTTGCCTTTGCCAGTGAGAGGGGCTGAATTTCATGAGTTCTTACAACAAGCAAGATAAAGCCTGGAATTTTAAAAATCAGGGGGCTCAGCCCGGAGAAAGCCTAGAGGGCTTTAGGAAGCAGAGTGCCTGCTCTCGAAGACGCAGCATGACAAACAGCCTGCAGATACAGCATAGAACCAGCAGTTGCAAAAATGTCAGGGGTAGAGAGGAGGGAGAATAATGTGCTCGTCGCAAGGTGAGGCCCAGAGAGACGGGGATCATGGGGAGACCAGTCCAGGAACAAAGGAGCCTCTGCCAGGTGTCATTTCCCTCCCCTGCTCCCCAGCATAAACAATGGCCACCTGTGAGGACCAGACACCAACACTCCTTACCTTACTTGCTTGCTCCGTCACCCCCCCTCACCCCAACCGCCAACGCACATCCACAGATCCTCCCTTCCTGGTCACACTCACCTGAGCTCCAGCACCATGAGCACCTCCCCTAGAATATCAGCACAAACCCTGCCAACGCCGCGTCTCCCGATCTGTGCGTTTTGCGGGACCTCAGTTCCAGCAACTGTGGGTCAGGTCTTGTTTCACAAGAAGACCACCACACAACTTGTTAACGTGCACCTCGCCCCTGCTGGGAACCGAACACTGCCCCAAATAGTCACTGAGAGAGAGCCTCTGCACACAACTGGACCGAAGGAAAAAGAGCCCAGGACTCAAAAGCACGCACACGAAGCACACATAGAAGACACTCCCTGAAGCACCAGCTCCTGGGGAACAGGGCCCTCTGCACTGCAAGGCACTACAAGACTTCTTCCTCATCAGGCTATTATCGGTAAGAGCGAGAGAAGCAGCTGACTTTCCTAACACAGAGAAACAGACAGAGAGTTCGATAAAATGAGGCAGAGAAATCTGTTCCAAATGAAAGAAGTGGACCAAGCCATAGCAAAAAAACCTAAAGAGAACAGATATCAAGAGCATGCCTGATAGAGAATTTCAAGTAATGATCATAAAGATACTCACTGGAGTTGAGAAAAGAGTAGAGGACGTCAGTAAGATACTGAACACAGAGATTAAAAAAAGAACCAATCAGAGATCAAGAACATGATAATTGAAATTAAAAATACACTTGATGGAGGGATGCCTGGGTGGCTCAGGGATGCCTGAGTGGCTCCGTCAGTTAAGTGTCTGACTCTTGATACTGGCTCAGGTCATGATCTTGACGTTATGAGTTCGAGCCCTGCATCAGGCTCCGCATGGAGTGTGGAGTCAGCTTGGGATTCTTTCTCTCCCTCTCTCTTTGCCCCTCCCCCTGTCTCCCTCAAAATAAATAAATAAACATTAAAAAATATATACTTGATGGAATAAATAGCAGGCTAGATGAATCAGAGTCATGAATTAACAATTAGAAGACAGAGTAATGGAAAGTAACCAAGCTGAGGCAAAGGAGAGGAAAGAAAATTATAGAAACTGAAAACAGTCTTTGGGAACTCAGGGACTTAATCAAATGTAATATCACTTGAATTACAGGGATCTCAGGAGAGAGAGAAAATGAGGCAGAAAATTTGAAGAAATAGTAGATAAAACTTCCCTAATCTGGGCAAGGAAACAGATATCTAGTTCTAGGAGGCACAGAGATTCCCCCAAAAATTAAAACCGAGGAGGCCCACACCAAAACACAATAAAATGCCAAAAGTAGTGATAAACACACAAAAAAATTTTAAGGCAGCAAAAGAAGACAGTTAAATACAAGGAAAACCCCATAAAACTATCAATGAATTTTTCATCAGAAACTCTGCAGGCCAGAAGAAAAGTGGCATGATAGATTCAATGCTGAAAGGGAAAACTCTGCAGCCAAGAATATTCTATCCAGCAAGGCTATCATTCAGAAAAGAGGAGAGATAAGGAGTTTCTCAGACAAACAAAAACTAAAGGAATTCATGACATCAAACCAGCCCTGTAAGAAATAATAAAGGGGACTCTGAGTGGAAAGGAAAGACCATAGAGTGAGAATATGAAAAGTAAAAAACACAAAAGCAGTAAAAATAAATGTTTCTGTGAAAATTAGTCAAGGGATATATAAAATGAAAGGATGTAAAATAAGACACTATTACCCAAAACATGGTGGGGAGAGGAGTAAAGAATGAGGTCAAACTTAAGGGACCATCAACTTAAAATAGACTGTTATATGCAGAAGGCATTATATACAAACCAAATGGTAACCATATATCAAAATCGGTAATAGATGTGCAAAGAATAAAAAAGAAGTAAATTCAAGTATATTACTAAAGAAAGCCAACAAACCATGAAAGAGAGCAAGAGTAGAAAGGATCAGAGAAAATCTTCGGACACAACCACAAAACAAGCAACAAAGTGGCAATGAACATATATCAATAATAACTTTGGATGTAAATGGACTAAATGCTCCAATCAAAAGACACAGGGTGACAACAAGATCCATATCTTGCCTACAAAAGACTCATTTCAAACAGGAAGACACCTGCAGACTGAAAGTGAGGGAATGAAGAAATATTTATCATGTCAAAAGAAAGCAGGGGTATCAACACTTATCCCAGACAAAATATACATTAAAACAAAGGCTCTAACAAGGGACAAAGGACACTATGGAATAATAAAGGGGACAATCCAGCAAGAGGATATAACATGTGTAAGTAATTAGGCACCCACTATGAAAGCACCCAAACACATAAAACGATAAACGACAAACATAAAAGAAATAATCAACAGTCATACAGTAACAGTAGGGGATTTTAACACTCCACTAACATCAATGGACAGATCCTCCAAACAGAAAATCAACAAGGAAACAATGGCTTTGAATGTCACAGGTATATTCACAGATGTATATCACAGATATATTCAGAACATTCCATCCTAAAACAGCAGAATACACATTCTTTCCAAGTGCCCATGGAACATTCTCCAGAACAGATCTCATGTTAAGTCACAAAACAAGTCTTGACAAATTCAAAAAACTGAAGCCATATCACACAGGTTTTCTGACCACAACACTATGAAACTAGAAATCAACCACAAGAAAAAAACCTGGAAAGACCACAAATACATTCTATTAATAAGTAGGTCAACTAACAAATCAAAGAAGAAATACATAAGAAATGCAAATGAAAACACAATGGTCCAAAATCTGGGGGATGCAGTGGTTTGAAGAGGGAAGTTTATGGCAATACAGGCCTACCTCAAGAAGCAAGAATAATCTCAAATAAACATCCTAAACTTACACCTAAAGAAGATAGAAAGCAAAGGACAAACAAAACCCCAAACCAGCAGAAGGAAGAAAACAATAAAGATTAGAGCAGAAATAAATGATATAGAAACTAAAAACAAAAACAAAAAAACAGATCAATGAAAAATAGATCAGATCATGAAACAGAACAGATCAATGAAACCAGGAGCCAGTTCTTTGAAAAGATCAAATAAAATTGATAAACCTCTATCCACATTCATCAAAAAGAGAGAGACAGGACCCCAAATAAACAAAATCACTATTGAAGGGGAGAAATCACCAACCCATAGAAATACAAATAATTGTAAGAGAATATTATGAAAAACTACATGCAAATAAATTGGACAACTTGGAAGAAACGGATAAATTCCTAGAAACATATAACATACCAAAATAAAGGCAGGTAGAAACAGAAAATTTGAACAGACCAATCACTAGCAATGACATTTAATCAGTAATCAAAAAACTCCCAACAAACAAAATCTCAGGACCAGATGGCCTCACAGGCAAAGCCTACAAAACATTTAAAGAAGAGTTAATACCTATTCTTCTCAAACTAATCCAAAAAAAACTGAATAGGAAGGAAAACTTCCAAATTCATTCTATGAGGTCAGCATCACCTTGACACCATAGCCAGATAAAGACACACAAAAAAAGAGGGTTTTCAGGCCAATAATTCTCATGAACATAGATGCGAAATTCTTCAACAAAATATTAGCAAACCCAACCCAACAATATATTTTTAAAAATCATACACCATGATCAAGTGGGATTTATTCCCAGGTTGTTAAGAGTGGTTCAATATTTGGAAAACAATCAAGATACCTCATATCAGTAGAAGAAAAAAACCATATGATCATTTCAGTAGGTGCAGAAAAAGCATTTGACAAAGCACAATATCCATTCATGATAAAAACCCTCAGCAAAGTAAGCCTAGAAGTAACATACCTTAACATAATAAAGGCATTTATGAAAAACCCACATTATACTCAATGGTGAAAAACTGAGAGCGTTCCCCCTAAGGTCAGGAATAAGACAAGAATGTCCACTCTTATCACTTCTATTCAACACACACTGCAAGTCCTAGCCACATAATCAGACAACAAAAAAGAAATAAAAGGCATCCAACTCGCTCGTTCTCCCTCTCGCTCTGCCTCTCTCTCTTCTTCTCTCTTTTCCTCTTAAGCTCGCTCTCCCTCTCGCTCTCTCCCCTCTCTCTCGAGACAGAGGGGAGAGAGCCAGAGGGAGAGCGAGCGAGAGGAAGAAGTCAAACATTCACTATTAGCAGATGACATGTTACTATATATAGAAAACCCCAAAGACTTCACCAAAAAACTACTAGAAGTAATAAATGAATTCAGTAAAGTCTCAAGATACAGTATCAGTGCATAGAAATCTGTTCCATTCCTCTGCACTGATGAAGCAGGAGAAAGTGAAATTAAGAAAATAATCCAATCTACAATTGCACCCAAAACAATAAAATATCTAGATAATAAACTTAACTGAAGAGGTAAAAGACCTGTACTCTGAAAACTATAAAACAGTGATGAAAGAAATTCAAGATGATGCAAAGAAATGCAAAGACATTCCAGGCTCATGGGTTGGAAGAACAAATATTAAAATGTCTATACTATCCAAAGCAATCTACAGATTTAATGCAATCCCTAGCAAAATAACAACAGCATTTTCCACAGAACTAGAACAAACAATCCTAAAATTTGTATGTAACCACAGATGACCTCGAATAGCCAAACCAATCTTGAAAAAGAAAAACAAAACCAGAGGTATCACAATTCCAGATTTCAACTTATATTACAAAGCAGTAGTAATCAAAACAGTATGGTATTAGCACAAAAGCAGACACATAAATCAACAGAACAGAATAGAAAACCCAGAAGTAAACCCACAATTATATGTCCAATTAATTTTTGACGAAGGAGGAATGAATATCCAATGAGAAAAAGATAGTCTCTTCAACAAATGGTTCTGGGAAAACTGGGCAGCCACATGCAAAACAATAAATTGAATCACTTTCTTTCACCATACACAAAAATAAACTCAAAATGGATTAAATACCTAAATGTGAGACCTGAAACCATAAAAATCCTTGAAGAGGGCACAGGCAGTAATTTCTGACATTGACCATAACATCTTTCTAGATATGTCTCCCAAGGCAAGTGAAATAAAAGCAAAAATAAACTATTGTGCCTACATCAAAATAAAAATCTCCTGCACGGTGAGGGAAACAACAAAATGAAAAGGCAACCTACAGAATGGGAGAAGATATTTGCAAATGACATAACCAGTAAAGGGTTAGCATCCAAAATATATAAGGAACTTATACAACTCAACAACCAAAAAACAAATTAAAAATGCCAATTAAAAATGGGCAGAAGGGGGGGCGCCTGGGTGGCTCAGTTGGTTAAGCGTCCAACTTTGACTCAGGTCATGATCTCGCGGTCTGTGAGTTCGAGCCCTGCGTCGGGCTCTGGCCTGATGGCTCGGAGCCTGGAGCCTGCTTCCGATTCTGCGTCTCCCTCTCTCTCTGCCCCTCCCCTGTTCATGCTCTCTCTCTCTCTGTCTCAAAAAGAAATAAACGTTAAAAAAAATTTTTTTTTAAAATGGGCAGAAGGCATGAACAGACATTTTTTCAAAGAAGACATCCAGATGACCAACAGATGCATGCTCAACATCAAAGGCCAAAAAGATGCTCAACATCATTCATCATCAGGGAAATACAAATCAAAACCATGATGAGATTCCACCTCACACGTGTCAAAATGGCTAAAATCAACAACACAAGAAACAACAGATGTTGGCGAGGACGTGGAGAAACGGGAACCCTCATGCACTATTGGTGGGAATGGAAACTGGTGCGGCCACTGTGGAAAACAGTATGAAGGTGCCCTAGAAAGTTAAAAATAGAGGTATCCTACCATCCAGGAATGACACTTCTGGGTATTTACCCCCAAAATACAAAAACACTAATTCAAAGGGATATGTATATCCCTATGTTTATAGCAGAATTATTTAGCCAAACTATGGAAGCAACCTAAGTGTCCATCAATTGATGAATGGATAAAGAAGTGGTACATATATACAATGGAATATTATTCAGCCACAAAAAGAATAAAATCTTGCCACTTGCAATGACACAGATAGAACTAGAGAGTATAACGCTAAGGAAAATAAGTCAGAGAAAGACAAATACCATATAATCTCACTCATCTGTGGATTTAAAAAAAAAAACAAAGGAGCAAAGAGGAAAAAAGAGTGAGGCAAATCAAGGACAGATTCTTAATTATAGAGAACTGATGGTTATCAGACAGCAGGTGTGAGCAGGGATGGTTGAAACAGGTGATGGGGATTAAAGAGTACACTTATCATGATGAAAAGTGAAATACGAATAAAAAATAAAAACACCTGTGCCATTAAATATTGGTACATTGCCATACTAGATTTCAAAATGCTCCTTTACACACAGCTAAAAGAATTCACTAACCCTTATTTCAATTCATATTTCTCAATTTTTATTTTTAGCCCTCTCAAAAATGTTCTTTCAAACCCTGGCAGCTTTTCTGGGAGTATTAGTCCATTTTGGCCCAAACTCCGATCATTAAGACTATCTGATACATAAAAGGAAGCCTGACTTTTGCTCAATGTTATAACTCTTAATGATACACATTCAGGGTCTTTTATCACAGAATCTCAAAGGGAATCTTCGTAATATATTACTCCATAATGATAACAAGTCCAAAGGAATGCAAATAAATATTACTGGATACTAAAAATTGTTCTGTTTGTAATCCTAGGTCAACTCTTTTTTTCTAGTCCTGCATTTTCTGAAAATAAAACAGGAGACCCTAATGCTTGGCATTCTTGCTATGGGTAAGTAAAAAATGTCATTCTGAAGTCATCATAATACAACATGGCCATGAACTTGTGTCCCTGTAAGAACCAGAAGCTTATAGAATTACGGAAAAATACCAACATGTAGGCAATTCTGGATTCTGGTCCCTACTTGACCGTTTACGAATGCTGCCTTGAGTCAGACTTCTTTTCCCCCTAGATTATAAAGCACAAATGATTTTGTGGGATCTTCTTCATTCAGTCATCCCACCCATCACTTGTTCATCCACTCAGCAAACATGCGGTAGAGCTGTTGTGTTCAGTACCGTGCTGAGTGAGGAGGCTGTCAGAGAGAAGATGGTCCTATCGTGCCACATGCCTCTGTCACCAAAGAATCACAAAGCGCTGCTCTGGACACCAGCATGACTCGAATGGACAGGAAATACATTTGTCATCGTCACCAAGTTCCCAAACTTTTCTTGCAAAATGAGGACAAATGTATTTTATCTAACTGGAGAATATTTAGGAATCGTTTCCAGACAAGCTAAGTTACCTATATTTATGCTGCCTGAATAATAATGAGTAATACTCACTTTGAGCTTATTCTGAACACATCTGTTTCAGGGCCTTACATGCATTATCTCATTTAATCTCCTAACACTTTATAAAGTAAGCAGTACTTGCCTCCTTATTTTATGGATAAATTCAAGGAGATTTAATAGCTTATCGAAGTATAAATATTTGTACTTAGGCCCGTCTGACTCTGAAGCTTAGTTTCTTTAGTTTGGATATAAAATAATGTGAAACTTGCTGCCTATCTCAGCAAAACCTGCATCAGTATTTGCACATACCTGGGTTAGTACTAAAGCATAGATTTAGAAGGTGTAGAATTGTACAAATGGAAGAGATATTAGCAATCATCCAGTCTGACCTAGTCACTTACAGTTTAAATGTAGGTCTTGGAATTAGGGGCAAAAATACATATTGAATGAAATGTTACAAGAAGTAAGGGAAAAAGATGAACAGGGAAAACGGAGGAATCTTGAATTATCCATCGTTGTATATAGTCCTTGGCAACTAGGGAAAATGCAATGTATGTCTGGCTAACTGGATTACATTACATGTTACAGATTTTTTTATTCTTTTAAGTTTATTTATCGGCATGGAGCCTGATGTGGGGCTTGATCTCCTGATCCCGTGAGATCATGACCTGAGCTGAAATCAAGAGTCAGAAGCTTAACCAACTGAGCCTCCCAGGCACCCCAAGATGTTACATATTTTTTATTTTTTATATAAATATAAATATTATATATTTATATTTTTTATTTTTTATTTATTTTTTATTTTTCAAAAAATGTTAATGTTTATTTTTGAGAGACAGAGACATGGCACAAGTCGGGGAGGGGCAGAGAGAGAGGGAGACACAGAATCCGAAGCAGGCTCCAGAGCCGTCAGCACAGAGCCCGACGTGGGGCTTGAACTCATGAGCCAGGAGATCATGACCCGAGCTGAAGTCGGACGCTGAGCCGACTGAGCCACCCAGGCACCCCAGACGCTACACATTTTTTAAACTAGAGTTTCCCAAAGGTCAAGAGAGGTATAGGGTATTTTCATTTGTCTAAGGCTTACAGTACATTAAAAATTAAAAAGCGACAAAACGGCGATATATTTTGTGTGTTCAATCCTGTTAGCTGACATTTGTAATTATCACTATCATTCGTTTGGATACAAAGCCTAAAATAAAGGAAAAAAAAGAAAAGGTTGCTCAGGCAGCAGTGTGGGTACTGAATTAGTGACGATGAGAAGACTAGTTGGGAGATTACTGTAGAAAACAGAAAGTTACAGAAATCTCTAGATTTTTTCCTTTTTCTGCTCTTGCACTGCTTCATCTATTCTCTATGTAGAAGCCAGAGAGAGAGAGAGAGAGAGAGAGAGAGAGAAATTAAAACATGTCTGATCACGCCAGTACTCTGTTCAACTCTCTCCAATGGCCTACATTTTACTCAGAGCAGAAACCAAAGTCACTTGAGTGGCATACAATGCTCCACGTGGTCTTCCCTTCTATCCCGTTACCAGCCTGACCTCACCTCCTGCTCTTCTCCCCATGGTCAACTCGCTCTGCCACACTGGGCTCTTGGCTTCTTCCGCTATAGTAGGCATTCTGTAACTTTGGCGCTCGCTGTTCCCCCAGCCTGGATTGCTAAATGACTGTTCCCCTCACTTCCTTCGAGTCTATTATCCAATGTCACCTTTCAGCTTAGCCTTCCGTGTCCATTCTCTTTAAAAACCGCAAATCCCTCCCCCCCCCACTTCCTATCAAGCGTTATTGTCCTTCCCTGCTTTGTTTTCCCTACACCGTCATTAGGCATACTATACCTTTTACTTATTTATTCTGTCCATAACCTGTTTCTCTCTACTAGAATATAATCTCCGTGAGGGCAAGGTTCGTTGCTTGTTTTGTTCACTGTTGTAGCTCCAAATCTAGAACAGTCCTGGGATCATAACGGATCCCCCAAATACTTGTTGAATGAATGAATGATTGAATGGATGAATGAATTGCTCCACCCAAGTAGCTACAAAGAAGTTGGGGCAGGGGTTGGGAATATAAACAGTAAGAATGGACTGCAAGTCTTACAAGTTCTCTGAGACTTGGAACAGCGAGGGTGCCGAGGGTTCGTGCCGGGAGAGGGAATAAGCTGGATAAAGCTTCCCTGGGCTACTCCTCTGTCTTCCAACTCCAGGGTCTTTATTTGATGCCATGTATCTTCCTCTAAAACAGGGGTTCTTACTTTTGTCGTGTGCTTAGGACCTCTTGGGCAGTCCCATGAAGTCCCAGAGCCCTTCTCAGAGCAATGTTTCCAAATGTATCAAACACACAGGATTACAGAGGCAACGAGGATGAAATATAATTAGCAGAACTTTTTTTAAAGTTGGGGATACAACAGGGGCGCCTGGGTGGCTCAGTCCGTTAAGTTTCCGACTTCGGAGCAGGTCATGATCTCGTGATTCGTGGGTTTGAGCCCTGCATCCAGCTCTGTGCTCACAGCTCAGAGCCTGGAGCCTGCTTCAGATTCTGTGCCCCTCCCCTACTCTCTCTCTCTCTCTCTCACACACACACACACACACACACACACACACACACACACACACACTCTCTCTCTCTCTCTCTCTCTCTCTCTCTCTCAAAAATAAACATTTAAAAAAATCTAAGTTGGGATACAATAATATAACGTGCATCTTCATTCAGGTCTACCAGCTGATCTAATAACTGCTACACTTTTAAAGTGGCAATGACTGTAAAAGATATTTTAAGACACCTCACAACAATCGTAACGTGATCAGAAAAAATGTTTGTGGTTTCTACTGGCTGCAAAGCCAAGGCACAGCTACTATCGTGGTTTGTTGTTTATATTCACAGGTTTCTTAATCTTCAGCTAAAGATTAGTGAAAAGAAGTCCACATTTTTCTTTTCTCATTTAAGTTCACAAATCCCTGAATTCTGTTCCCCAAAACTTTAGGTGTCTGCAGACACTAGGACAATAACCTTGCTCTAGAATCGGTCTCAGGCTCTACTCGAGGGAGGAGATAAGATCAAAGCTAAGAACCCCTCCACTCCCTCAGCACCAGAAGGGGGAAAGTGAAAACAAGCAAACAAAAACAAAGCTATTTTTCCAAATTCCTCTAAGGGTAGATAATCCTTTTCAGTCTTAGAAAACAGGCCTAAAAATGCAATTAGCTGTGGGTGTCAGAATATCAGGATGACTACATTTTGGCTACAGGACAAATGGTTACTTTCTAACACTGATGAGAAATTCAAAAGTACAGAAGCCTCAAAATCAGTGCAAAGATCCACAGCAGGGGCGAGAGTGCTGAGCAACTAGAAATAAAGAAGATATGTTTTGAAAGTCAGATTTATGTAGACCTGTTTATCTTTCTTCCCTAAAAAGTAAAAGCTGTGTTTCAAAGTTATGTTCTCTTCATGGTCCCTGCAGGCAGCTTAGCAAGAACTGTGGTTTGGAATTTCTTCTTATCCTGATTGTCATCTCTAACTTTTGGCAACAAAGTTGGAAAATACTTGATATTAGATGGTCTCTTTGGAGATTCACAATGCATGTTAGCACTTGAAACGTTCTAGAGTCCCGCAGTGGAGAAATCTGCTTAACTTCATTTAACCCAGTATTTCCCAATCTTAGTTGATCATAAACTTGTTTTCCATGTTACAAATGTATACCATAACAACTGTAAGCTTTCGTTGCAATTGTTGATTACACAATGATTTCCTTGCACTGGGACATAAGTTCCTCTGGCTCAGGGAAAACGTGTGGTTTCTCTTTTCATCGCCAGTGCCTAAGGAGAGCGGGCACCTAGAAGGTCTAAAAATGTTTGGTTGATTGTTCGATGGTTGGTGGGTAGGCTGGTGGGTTGACTGGTTGAGTGAATGAATAGATCAGAAATGAAAAGAAATGCTTTTGACCCAACGTTACTGTATTACTTCAGCAACATGTAAGGAACCTTCAGAAGCCTGATGAAGTGAGGTTAACAGCGGAAAAGGATAACAAAAGAAAAATGATTATCAGCAAACTTTTCAGAAATGTACATGTATAGTTATGTTTAAACCAAATTAATAGAAAAATCTTACTGAAGAAAGGAAAGGCACATTTCTATTCTAATCATTTCTGTAGCTTTGAAACTAGACAGACTATATCATTAATGATTCAATCAGCATTTCATTTGCATTCTGTGCAAGATTAAATGTGACATCTCAGTAAGTTGCACACTGTTGGTAGGGAATTACGGTAATTAATAGGAAGGCTTAAAAAGGCCAAAACTGGGAAGAATCTCAATTTCCAAATGTGATCTTTAATGGCTTGGATCACATTTATGGGATATAATAAAGGAGTAAAAAGATATCCATAGGGTTATAAGTTTAGGAAAAAATATTACTAGTTGGATTTCAACTCTGTAAGGTTTTCAAGAATGTTTTTTCATTGTCCATCTGTTTTTGGATCCTAGTCAACTAATTCCACCCACTTCTGAATCCCCAAAGCAGAACCAGCAAGAAAGCAACATCTGCTAGTTACAGCAGGGTGATATATAGCATTTTTGTTTTTACAAAACTTGAGTCAAAAGAATCTTCAAAATTAACAGTGAAGGGGATGAAGAAGAGCCCACTATTGCCAGACGACTTTCTTTAAGAACAAACAAAGCAGACACACTCAAAAACTTTTCCATCAAAGCCCAAAGGGTTCCACATTTTCAAAGCTGACAGGTACCTCATAACATAGAAGTATAGTTAAACCCAAGACTGAATGCTTTTTTTTTTTTTCTATTCCTATCTCCTACTTTTGAGAATAAAAGCTATTTATATGTGCCTAAAATTTAAATTGATAGCTCAGGAAGAACATTTCAACAGGGAATACAGTTAAACAGGCTTTGGTGTTTCAATCACTGTTTCTGTGTCACTTCCAAAATATCCTATCACAAATTTGTTTATCTATACTTAGCTGCTCATGCTCACATCCAAATCACCGAGTTCTGCAAGCTCTCCTTCCAAAATATATTTTAAAACCTTCCCCTGTCCCCTCCAATGAAGGTTATAAAACCCAGGGTCTCATCGTGTCTAGTCATAATGACCTTACTTCTGCTCACCAGCTGTCCACACAGCAGTCATAGTGACTATGTGCACTATGGAATCACATCATCCCCCACTTAAACCTTCCCATGGAATCTCCCATTTCTTCCGTGAACACAAACTAGTTCACGTGGCCTTCATAATCTTGCCTGAACTATCTCTTCAGTCACCTTGTAGGCTACCCTTCTCTTTGCACTTAAGATAGAGCCAAACAGGACTTCTCTGCATTCCTAGAATGTGCTAGTCTTCCCCAGATTTAGGGCCTCTACCCACGACTGTTCTCAATCTCATCCGCTTGATGACCATATTCCTTATTAGACTATCAATTCCATATGGACCAAGCTAATGTCTGTCATATCACTGCTGATACCCATACTGTATTCAATAATTTTAGCTGAATGAAATAAAGTAAATCTGAATCCAATAAAAATGCAGGTAAAATGGCAAAAATCTCTTAAAGTGTAATTTATTTCTAGTATATCCGAAGTCTATGCCACAGTGAATCTCTGGAAGTTTTATTCACAAAGACTTTTCTATATTCTCCATGACACTAAAGACGTGTGTGTGTGTGTGTGTGTGTGTGTGTGTGTGTGTGTGTGTTGTTGATATGCTGTACACACACACACACACCCTACTATTATAACCCGGAGTGCCTTTTCCACCATATGATTGCCAACGCTGAATTTTATCTATCTTTTTCAGTTTTTCCAAGCTCACTGGCTTAAGAGAACTAGATCATTCTGCTCTGATATGCATTTCCTTGATCAATAAGGCTAAACATAAGTGAAATAGGCATCTTTTCTGTAAACTGTTCCCCGTTGCTTCTTCCTTCTTGTCCTTTTTTGTCTTCCTCAAGTAGGAAATTATAACCAATTAATCTTTAAGTATGTCAAGTGTTAAATAAAGGAAGGACATGAATGAGTACTAAAGAAATTTCCCAGCTCTTTAACTGCCTGATGGTCCAAAGAGACCTAGATGACTGCTTAGCCCTGGCCAAGAGACCCATCCTGGTCAGAGAGAGGTCCGAGTGAAAATTATTTCAGTTGTTTCCCAGTAGAGTTGTGTCAGAAAAGTGGCTAAATCTTTTTGAAAGAAAAATACATACACATACAAGAAGCCCCATTAGCTAGTCTCTAGTTAACAGCTTTTCCAGATTACCCAACGCAGCACGTTCATTCCCTTTGTAACACATACTGATTGGTGTTACGAGCACACGGACATTCCTAGCAGTAAGCTCCCTTCTGGAATGCACAAGCAGATCCCCTGATGGTCTGTACAAGCAGTCATACTGATCTGCTGAGATTTTCAAGAAGTGAATTAGGAGATAAGAGAACCTGAGTCCTCATTAGGTTTTAAAGGCTGTGAGACAAACCAAGCGTGGAAGGTCTGGCTGAGAAAGTAACTCTTCAAGACGAAACTCAGAAGGATATGCCGGAAGCAAGCAGTCTGAAGAGGGAGCTTCCATGTGGGAATAGAATTAAATTGGACGGCTGCCCTAGAAAAAAGCTGCAGCCCTGTTCCCCATCATTCGCGGCTCCTTTTCTGCAGTGTTGTCTGAGGCTGGTGAAGAAGGGGGCAGCCTGGCTGGAAAACGTGCCTGCAGAACTTGCAGGGGCTTCTCCAGGTCCCCTGCATCCTTTTATTTACTGGAAAACCTCCCAAGCTTTTGATTTTTTGTCATCTCAAAAAGCGGTAATAGGTCCAAGTTAAATTGTCTTCAGAACATCAAATATCCCTTTCACTAGGAAAGAAAACACTAGGTATTAGATATGGCTTGCCTCTTAGGATTCTTTTATTTGAGAAGTAAGTAAAAAGTATTTGTAACTTTCCGCAGGACCAGGTCAACATAGGGAGGTGTTATTGATTTTGCTGTGGGCAGAAAAAGTGATAGGACTAATGTCAAACTGGAAGAAATAAAGAGATGACTCATTTTTATCAACGTTGCCAGATACTGGTTTAGCACCTTATTTTGAGCTTTGGAAAGTTAAGAGCGCAACGGCGACAGAAGTTATTTCTAAAGGCAGGCTGAGGTATTAGCCCGAAGAGATAACAATACTAACTAGTACCCTGAGATATTTAGATAAAGAATCTTAGTGTTTATTGCTCATAACAACAACAACAACAACAACAACAACAACAACAACAATAATATCACAAATCAATTACTGAAAGTGGATCAGGAAATGGGTAAATGAAGAGGGAGGGTCATGTTATAGTTTCAAGTAGGAGGATCAGGTAAGTTTCACTGAGAAGGTTCCATTTGAACAGAGACTGAAGAAGGTGAGGGAGTTTGCTGTGTGGTTACCTGGAGGAAGAACATTTCTATGCAGAAAGGACAGCCAGTATAAAGGACAGCCTGAGGGTAGGAGCCTCCTGATTCAAGGGTCATGTGCTTGGCCTAGAAATTTCTCTCGTATCATGTCGATCATATCACAGGAGAAGAGCCAGCCATTTGCCACAGATAATAATTTTGTTTAAAAATCAGTATAAAGTAACTAAAAATAACAAAAACTCAAAATTCATTGCGCTTTGATACTCCTCAGGATTATTGGCCAACAGGCCAACACCGATTTGCCAAAATTTCAAATACCTGGCCACGGATGCTCTAGTAAACTATGTTCATAAAAACATAGAAGATTAAATAACATCAAGCGCCTTGCCATCACTGAATCAGAGATATTATATTTGTAGGCTTTTCCCAAAGGGAACCTCCTTATCTAATATTGTAGGCTTTGGAATTAGAACTCAAATCTGTCACTTCACTGTGTGACATTACCTTCGCAGGATCCCAGTCTCATCTGTAATTTGGAATAAATGATAATAATCTCACAAGATTTCTGCGAGGGTTAAATGATATTATAGCACAGTGCTTGGCGAATACAAATGCTTAAGAAATATTAGATATTATCAATCACCCGCCACCCATCTCCTTTAGAATGTCACATCTGTTTAAATGGCTTGCTCACTTAAAGACTTTAAAAGACACATCTTGGTGTCCTACGTGGTAGGAGGAAAAAATACTTCTAATAACTGAGGAAGCCTGTACTTGTAATATTCCTGTTTCCAGGAAGGAAATTTTATTCTGTGAGTCTTTTCATTTGCTCTGATGAGTCAGCAACTTGTAAGAACTCCAAAGCTCAATTATAGGAGATGGAAAGGAAAAGGATATCAAAAACATGAAAAGGGATTACAAGCTGTAAGTGTAAAATATAAGTTATAAAATAATAAAAATAGCAAGCCAAAGTAAGCTGAAAACAATATGCGATTAAGCCAGCTAAAAAATATATAATTTATACCACCAGAGGATCTAGCATAAAAGCCTAGAGGGCTAAAAAAAATAAAGCAGGTGAAAGCAGAACTCCCTTGAGTTTTAAAAATTCCTTAGACTTAAAGGAACAAAGCAAGCTGTCTAGACCAGCACAACGTAATGGAACTTTCTGTGAGGACAGAAACGTTCTGTAGTCTGTGCTATCCAATATGGCAGAAAGTTCTTCACATATCTTCTACCTGTTACAAGATGGATCCCAAATAACCTCTTAACAGATGAAAACCATGTTAAAATGACTCAATCTTATGTCTCCAACTTCCATCACTCTCCCTGCCCCTTCAACACAAGCTCACTGAAATAGTCCTAACCCCTTAGGGGTCAAGAGCGCTTTGTGTGCTCTCACAGTGACTATCTTAGCCCATCACACTTGCTGTCTGCTCTGTTGGTTACTCTCCAACCCTCCTCCCGCCAAACTGCTTGAGAGCAGACACTGAATTATTCATGAGTGTATTCGCCATGCATATTTCAATGCATCTTAAAAAACAACTACTATTTTTTACATGAATGAATTGAATATACCAGACTTATCAAAGTCTTTTATTCCTTCCCTAACATATTTACAGCCTCACTAGGCCACTGAAATTAGTTCAGGGCTTCTAAATCTGCTAAATTAGATACTTCTAAACACTACTCTCTCCATTCCAAAGTCAGTAAGTCCCGAAATGAAATTCAACATTTTCCTCTCAAATTGGTTTCTTCTCCTGTGCTGTCTAGTTCGATTAATGGCACTTAATTACTATTATCCATGTTGCCTAAGACAAAAAAAATAGCTGAAAGTCATCCTTGATACTTCTTATATCTCAACTCAGTTGATCACCAAGCACTGTGGATGAATTCTATACCTTTCCTTAACGTCTTTTTAACTGGACCTGTCCTCTACCTAATACTGCCACTGTCTTAACTTAGCCCTTCATCACTGCTTATCCACATTTTCATAGGTCCTTTTCTTTGATTCTCATCAAGCTGCCCTACAGTGGGTCATCCACACTACCTAGTTTTTCCTAAAATGCTAATTTAATCACCTAACTGTCCCACTGAAAACTCACTGACTCCTCCCCCTCATCCATATAGTCATTAGAATTAAATTCCAACCCTTTCACATAATTTATAAGGCCTTTTCCAATCTGGCCCAAGCTTAGCCCTCAGTACATGCTCCACGGGGACATACAGTTGGGACCCTGGGAAGATATATTGATAGTTTTCTGGCCAGAGGATCTGGGAATCTGACATCTACCCAAGACTGGCTAATTCTTTCTAAATTACCTGGGAAATATGCACAAAGGAATCAAAACTAAGCAATATAATACTTTATTGTTTTGACCACAAATCCTAGCCAGTGCAGTGCTCCAGGAACCTCAGCTAGTTTATGGGGAAGGTGGCCTAGGGCTGCCGTGTCTAATATGGTGGCCACTAGCCTACCTGATAGGTGGCTAGTTCAAACTGAGATGTGCTCTAAGTATAAAGTGAATGCCAGATTTCAAAGGCTTAGTAAAAATGAGCAAGAATATAAGATTTCCCATCAGTAATTTTTATATTAATTACATCCTTAAAATATTTTGGATACAATGGATTAGATAAAACATATATTTAAAACTAATGGAATCTGTGTCTCTTTACTTAAAGTGGCTACTAGAAAATTTTATTTTATTTTATTTGAAAAATTTAAATTACATGTATCTATTGAACAGTGCTTGCCTAAAGTCACCCAAACTGTAAGGTCCATTGTATCTGTTCTATTCCCCCCTCTTCCATCTCAATCCCTAAGTCCCAGAATTTAGTACCTCAGTGGGATGTAGTCACATATCATAAGAAAAGAAGTCAAAGAAAGTGAAACATATTTACCAGATGGCCTTCTCCCCTGTGATGTATTTAGGAACAGAAGACTCCCCTGTGCATTTGAATCAATTCCCTGGGATTGCATCTCTGTGCTGGTTGCAGCTTCACGGATCACCTCTCACCTGCCCAGACGTCCCCCACCCACCATGCTTTTCAGAGGGGTGCTGTCTGCCTCCAGACACTGCAAGGTCAATGTGCTATAGGCTTACACTTTCATTTTCTACCTGCACCACTGCCCCCCAAAGCTTTAAGAAGATAAAGAGGACTGAAACTCCAGACTCACAAATATTCTGGCCTTAAATTTTAGAAATTCTGTTCTGAAAAATCCCTTCACCCACCCAGCCTCTAGACTTGGTCTCTTTGCCCAATTCCAGCCTCTGCTGGTGGCTTGAGTTCTCTCTTCATTTTATTTCCTATTCCCAAATTACTAGGCATTTCTTTGGTTGGACAGTTTAGTTATACTTTTATTTTCTTATATCACAGTCCAACTTATTCCCCCATAGCCTCACCTATTTACCTCAGCAGATAACCATACAACCTACTTCCTGCCTGAAAAGAAATACTAGCATGGGCTGTTTATAAAATTGTAATTTTTGGTGATGGTTGTGTTTTGAATTTCTATTATACCCAATGCCAGAGCAAACTGCCTCAAGGCTTCTCAGCAATAGGCAGGTAATCCCACGGAAGGAGAAGAACCTTCTGTAGACAGTACCGCTGGGCCTTTCCCCAGTCGGGATGAGTGACCTCAGTCCTTATCACCAGTACCAATGGAAAGGTGATGGGGAAATTCTTCCCCTGGCTTAATCTGTGCATATGCCTGTGATCTCTGGTCGGGCATCAATGCCTTCTCTCACTGTTGTCATGCACTAAACTGACAGAGAAGGAGTATGGTCACCTTCTACTCGTCTCACAAGGACACGGAGATGAAACCAGAACAGAGGGAACAGAATTCTGTTCTGTTCTGATCCTCCAGAGCTAAGGATTCTGCCAGACCCCTTCCCTAGAATTTCAGCAGTTTTAATCTTCAGCTACTCATCCACTTGAGACAAAAAGAGAAGCACAGGGTAAACAACCTGGTAAACAGCACCTGGCTCATCAGCATACAGATTTTGGAGGTCTATGCATAGTCATCGGTAGATAATGTACTGTTATAGCAACAGTTATCACCCCGGGAGAGCTTATAGACTTTGAAGAGAGTCAAAGGATGAAGTCCCTCAGGAGACCCTCATTTAAAGGACAGATTAAGAGTATATAGCCAAAGAGCTGAAGATAGGTAAGTCAGAGAGATAGGAAGAGAAGAAAAGAATGTATGATTATTTGGCTCCCAGTCATGTAGGATTCATGTATACCGATAATTAAAACTCGACTCCAACCTCTGGTCCTCAACCTCTGGCTGATATATAGAGAAACTGGAAAAGACCAAGGAAGAATCAAAGGATTCAGCCCTTGAAAGATAAGAACCATAATGAAATTCATCTACAGATACACACACACACACACACACACACACACACACACACACACACAGTTTTTCCCATGAGGTTACTCCCCAGTCAATATGACAAAGCTCAAGGCAGAAAATCTCAGTATTATTGGCCTAAGGAAAAAGAGGATGGGGTTTGGAACATCCAGAGAAGCTGAAAATGGAATGGGGCAAAATCCTCGAAGGAGGGAGCCAAAAAAATCTGTAAACAAACTCCCTCAAATCCTTGACTGATATCTGAACTGCACATGTGTGGGGGGCAAGATTTCAAAAAGGCCAGGGGAAAAAACAAACGTTAGAAGGCTGAAAGAGGTAAGCAGAGTTTCAACAGCTACTCACTGCAGAAAAGAATGAGGAGTGTCAATCTGTCAAAGAAGACTTGGTAAGCAACTTAACTGTGTTTTCAACTGAAACCTCAAAGAGCCATCCATGTCTTAGGAAAAAACACCAGTGAGAATTAAGAAAGCATCCCATGTCTAAGCGAAATGACAAAACAGATCCACCCTGACAAAGCCTAAAACTAGTAATGCTGTGTTAGAACATTCTTCATAAGAGGATAACAGAATCCAGAGTCTGTGACAACATATCTTACATCATGTTTCAGTACATGACCCCAAATTACTAGATTTTCAAAGTAGTCAACAGAAAATTTTCATAGTCAATAGAAAAAATCAGTCATAGGCCCACAGGCAAACCAGCATTCAAGAATTTTAAAACAGTTAAAATAAGTATATTTTAAAAAGCCATAGATGCCTGAGTGGCTCAGTCGGTTAAGCGTCCGACTTCAGCTCAGGTCATGATCTCACAGTCTGTGAGTTCGAGCCCCATGTCGGGCTCTGTGCTGACAGCTCAGAGCCTGGAGCCTGCTTTAGATTCTGTGTCTCCCTCTCTCTCTGCCCTTCCCCCACCTGTGCTCTGTCTCTCTCTCTCTCTCTCAAAAATAAACATTTAAAAAAATTTTTTAAGCCATAGGAAAAAAACGAATGTAGTGTGTGGAAAGATAGTGTGAGGAAAGTTTTGTTAAACTATAAAAATGAATCAAATGCAAATCTTAGAAATAACTACTACATCTTAAATAAAAACTGAACAAAAGAGAGGAGAGAATCCATCAATTCAAAGATAAATCATCCAAACTGAAGCACAAAGAAAAAAATATTTTAAAAAAATCGTAGAGCCTCAGTAACTTGTATCGAATGATCAAGCACATAGATAATTGGAGTTTCAGGAGAGAAGAAGATGGAAAGGCTAAATAATTGAAGAAATATTGGCTGAAATTTTTTCCAATTTGATCAAAAAAAACCTAAAAGCACACAAATATCAGTGAACACCAACCTGAATAAATACAAAGAAAACCATAATAAGGTACCGTAGAAAACTTAAGATAAAGCCACACACTAATTAAAATTACATGTATTGGTATAAGAATTGATACAGTGATTAATGTAACTTAACAAATAACTTAGAAATAAGGTCTCACAAATCAATAGGAAAACAAAGTATTCCATAAATGATGCTAAAATTGGTGAAACTCAGGGGGCAGAAATGAGAGACTCAGATCTTCATCTTGGACCATGAGCAACAAAAAAATTCAACGTATAAAATAATTAAATGTAAAAAGTGAAACTACAAAGCTATAGTAGCTACAGAGAAGACTATAGTTCTCTAATGAGGAAGTATCATCAAAGTTTTTATTAAAGCAACCATAAATGAAAACAATGATAGATGACTACATATTAAAATCTTCTCTACACAAAGCAAATTAAAAATTAAACTGGGAAAATAACTGAAATAAACTTTCATGTATACAGAGCACATAAAAGTGATGAAAAAAGTAGAGAATTGATCAAGTGACATTATAAGACAATTTACAAGACTTATAAATAATCAACAAAGTTTACCTTTATAAGTGATTAATATTACAACAACAAAATTGCTACTTCACCCACTAAATTAGAAACATTTTAGCTTAATAATCCTCAGTCTTCATAACTTTGTATTCTTATGCATTGCTAGCAGGAATGTAAATTGGAACGAACTTTCTAGAAAATAGTTTAATATATACTTGGTTTTAAATCTCTATCCTTTGTTCTAGAAATTAGATTTCTGGGAATCTCTTCCAAAAACACAGAGGGAAAAAAAAAGTATACATAAGAATGTTCTGAAAAGAGATAAGTCAACAACATGGCTGAATAAGACCTCCTTCATCATGACCCTCCTTTCACAACAACAATGTGACATCCAACCATGAAAAAGTCCCTTTGTGGGAGCCTTGGGGTTTAGTACCATATGCCATATGCTCAGGAAGAGTCTGGCCCACCTGTGCATCAGGTAAGTGGACCCTGCAGTGGTTCCTGTACCAGTTCCAGCCCCTCCTGGCCACATTCCAGAAGTCTCTGGTAAAAACTGTCTTAGACAATCACCCATGGACAGGAGCACCTTCGTAGAAGTCTAGGTCTCCAGCAGAGAAGTCCTAGCACACAGTTGGAGCAAAACAATAGGAACTGGATGGACTGGAGTGGGTAAGATGAAGAGTCTGACTTTACCTGTATCACCCTTCTCCAAAAGTGGTCAAGAGACCTCAGGGTCAAGAGAGATATTCTTACCCTGTGATTTCTCCCAAGAGAGGAAAGTGAAAGTGTGTGAGTCAACACCTGGGCCTCCCCAGCTGTGCAGGATGATGCCAAAGAAGCCCATTTCTCTCTCACTCCATTCAAAGTAGTGAATTGTGAGCTGTATGACTGGAGGGTGGGGATAGCTGGAAAAGTAGAAGATAAGACTCTTGGAGACCACTGAAAGGACGTGGATTATAAAAACTGTGCCACAGATTCCATTAAAAAGCTGATCTTTGAGCTTCTGGGGATGTCCTATCTGCAGATCCCACCAACGAGCCCATGGGCACCATGGTGCTCCTTGTACTTCACCCACACACTAACCCCACAGAGACAGTCAGAAAAAGCTTTGGTAGATGGCAAGTGAGCATGTGCAGAAATCAGTAAGACTCTGTGAGCCAGGGAGAGACACAAACTTGAGCTTCAGTGCCACCTTTAGGAAAGCAAAAGAGAGGCTGTTGGCACTTGGCCTGGTGCATTGGATGATCAAAAGAAGACACACAAGTCTAAGAATTCTGCCAAAAGAGGGAGCCAAAGCGTGGAGCAGGTGTATCCATACAAGTTCTGAGAATCCCTACGAAGACTGACAGAAGAGATTTCTCTCTGGAAGGTAGTTAGTAAAGAAGGAAGGAGGTCACTGCTACTTCAAAAGTGAAGACAGCAACAAACAACTTCAAGAAACATGAAAAATCTATGAAACGTGACACAAGCAAAAGATCACAATAATCTTCCAGTAACTGATCCTGAAGACATGAATATCTGCTATTTACCTGATAAAGAATTTAAAATACCTGTTTTAAGGAATCTCACTGAGCTACAAGAAAGCACAGAGAGACAATTCAACAACAACAACAACAAAAACACAATACACACACAATATGAGAAGATTAACAAAGGTAGAAATCATAAAAGAAGAATCAAATTCTGGAGCTCAAAAATACAATGAATAAAATGAAAAAGGTACCATAGAGCATCAATATCAGAATGGATGAAGTAGAAGAAAGAACCTATGAGTTGAAAGACAGGAAGTCAATAATTGTCCAGTTACAGGAGAACAAAGCAAAAAAGAAGGAAGAAAGCCTATGTAATCAATGGGATACCATAAAAAAAATAATCTGCAAATTACTGGAGTCTCAGAGGGAGACAAGAATAGAAAGTTTACATAAAAAAAGAATAGCTGGGAACTTGCACATCTGGGAAGAGATTTGGATATCCAAGTTCATTAAGCACTTAGATCATAAAATAAACTCAACTTAAACATATCCTCTGCAAGACACATTATAATAAAACTATCAAAAATCAAAGACAGAGAAACTTAAAAGCAGCAAGAGTAAAGGAGCCTGTAACTTACAAGGGAATCTCCACAAAGTTATCAATAACTTTCTCAGCAGAAATCTTAGAGGCCAGGAGAGAGTGGGATGATTATATTCAAAGTGCGGAAAGAAAATAAAAAGCAACTAGCAATGAAAAATACTCTATCCAAGCAAAGTTGTCCTTCTGAAATAAGGGAGAGATAAAAGCTGAGGGAGCTCATCCCTCCAGACCTGACTTATAAGAAATACTGAAAGAAGTTCTTCAGGTTGAAATTAAAGAATGCTAAAGGGTAATTTGAAAAAAGATGAAAATATTCAACACACTGATAAAGATAAGTGTACATAGTCAGATTCAGAATGTTCTAATACTGTAATATGGTGGTGTATATAGCTTAACTTCATTCTTGTACAAAGATTAACAAACGAGAGTATTCAAAATAACTATAATAAGTTGTTAACAAATTCACAATATAGAAAGAGGTAACCTGTGATATAACAAACAAAATTGGGGAGTAAAAGTAGAACTTTGATTATAAGAAAAGTCAAGTTTGTACCTGCAGAAAATAGACTACTGTGTCATTAAGATATTTATAGAATGCTCACGGTAACTACAGAGCAAAAACTTGTAGCAAATTCACAAAAGACAAAGATAAGGGAATGAAAGCATACCACTATGGGTAATCATCAACATATCTGAAAGGCAGCAAAAAAGGAAGAAAGGAGCATGGGAACTGCAAAACAACCAGAAAATGAATAAAATTGCATTGGTAAGTCCTTACCCATCAGTAATTACTCCAAATGTAAATGGGATAAATTCTCCAATCAAAAGGCATGGAGTGACTGGATGAATTTAAGAACAAGACCAAATTATATGCTGTCTTCAAGAGACTCACTTCAGCTTTAAGGACACATAGGCTCGGAGTAAAGGGATGGAAAATGATATTCCACTCAACTGGAAACCAAAATACAACAGGGGTGGCAATATTTATACAGAAAAAAATAGACTTTAAGCCAAAAACTGTAACAAAAGGCAAAGAAAGTCATTATAGAGGTACACGTTGAGGAGATGGTGGAGTAGGACAGTAAGCCCACCTCATGCCACAGATACACCAAGCTAATATTCACGAGTGTAAATAATTCCGAAAATGAACTGAAGACTGGCAGAACAAACTCCATAAGTAAAAGTAGAGAAAAGTAGAGAAGAGGCCATAAAAAGAGGGAGAAAGGGCAAAGGCAACCATGGCTGTCCCTGGTTGGAAATGAGGCTGGGGCACAGGGGAAGGTAATAAACAGACTATCACACTGGAGAGCCCTCATGGGGAAGATGAATCCCCATAACATTGGCTTTGAAAGTCAGAGAGGCTGAATTTCATGAGTGTTTACAAACAGTGGGACTTAAAGCCTGGAATTTAAAAGATCAGCAGGTTCAGTTCTACAAAATTGAGTCCCCACCCCTTGAAGGGACAGCACAAGGAGCCGCCAGTAGAGATAGAGTACAGAAGCAGCAGTTTGAAAAATTCCTGGGGCCCATGAGAGGGAGAGATATTTACTTATCTTAGAGCTTGGCCATAGAAGCTGGGAACACAGGGAGACCCCTCCAGGAATAAAGGAGGTGGCAAGTGACATCTCCCTCCCCCACCCCTCAGCATAAACACAAGGTCTCCTGTGGGAACCAGCATTGCACCAACACTCTGTACCCAAACTGCTTACACGAAATCCCCTCCCACCACCCACACTTTGATGGATCTGCCCTTTCTCGTTAAGCTTGCCTCAGTCCCAATAAGGTGGGTCCCTTTCCCTAGAAAACTGGAACAATCCCCACCAACACATCATCTCCTGGCTACGGGTGCTTTTGTCCTGGGGGCATCCGTGGCAGGTCTCTTTTTCCAAGCAGACCATTATACACCAAATTAAAACATGTCCCACCAAGCCGGGGACCAAACACTGCCCACAACAGACAAAAGGAGCCTCTGCAGACAATTGGACTGAAGGAAAAGGCAGATAGGAAACAACAGCAGGGCATATGCAACAAATGTAAGAGACACATCCTGAAGCACCAAGCCCTGGAGAACAGGGGACAAAGCACTGCAGGGCACTACAGGACCTCTTCCTCTTGAGGCCATTACCTTTGTGATGAGACATAAATGATTTTCCTAACACAAAAAAACAGACACAGAGAGACACACAAAATGAGAAGACAGAGGAATATGTCCCAAATGAACGAACAAGACAAAACCACAGCAAGAGACCTAAGTGAAATGAACATAAGCAATATGCCTTGTGGAGAATTTACAGTGCTAATCACAAAGATACTCACTGGACTTGAGAAAAGAGTGGAAGACATCAGTGAGACCCTTAACACAGAGATTAAAAAAAGAACCAATCAGAGATGAAGAAATAAAAATAGACTTGATAAAAAATAGCAGGCTAGAGGAAACAGGAACAAATTAATGACCCAGAAGACAGACTAATGTAAAATAACCAAGATGAACTAATAAGAGAAAACAATTCTGCAAAATAAGAATAGGGTTAGAGAACTCAGTGACTCCACCAAGCATAACAACATTCATAGTATACAGATCTGAGAATAATGAGAGCGAGAAAAGGGGTAGAAAGTACATTTAAAGAAATAATAGCTAAAAACATCCTTAATGCAGGGAAGGAAATGGATATTCATACCCAGGAGGCACAGATCCCCAACAAAATCAAGGCGGTCTATACCAAGACACATAGGATTAAAGTGGCAAAAAGTAGTGATTAAAAAAAAAATGTTTTAACAGCAAAAAAGACAGTTATATACAAGAGAAACCCCATAAAACCCTCAGCAAATTTTTCAGCAGAAACTTTGCACACCAGCAGAATCTGCAGCTAAGAATACTCTATCAAGCAAGGCTATCATTCAAAACAGAAGGGGATAAAGAGGTTCTCAGACAAACAAAAACTAAGAGTTCATTCATGACAAGTGAAAACAAGCCCTACAAAAATGTTAAAGGGGACACTTTCCTTGGGAAAGAAAAGACCATAAGTGAGAGTATGAAAAGCAGGAAATCTAGAAGTGGTAAAAATAAATATACCTGTAAAAAATCATACAAGGGATTCACAAAATGAAAGGATGTGAAATATGGCACCATATACTTAAGATGTGGGGGAAAGAGGAGTAAAGAATGTGATCAAACATAAGCGACCATGAACTTAATATGGACTGCCAGATGCAGAGGATAGTAAATACAAACTGAATGGTAATCACAAATCAAAAATCAGTAACAGATATGCAAAAAATAAAGAGAAAGGAATCCAAGTATATCACTACTAAAGAAAGCCAACAAACCATGAAAGAGAACAAAAGAACAATCAGAGAAAAACTACAAAAAGAACCACAAAACAAATAAAATGTTAATAAATACATATCTATCATACTTACTTTGAATGAAAATGCTCAAATCAAAAGACATAAGGTGACAGAAAGGATTAAAAAAAAAAAAAACAAAAAACAAACATGCAAAACAAGACCCATCTATATGTGCCTACAAGAGATTCATTTCAGATGGGAAGGCACCTAGAGATTGAAAGTGACGGGATGGAGAATCACTTATCATGCAAATGGATGTCAAAAGAAAGACAGATGTTTTCACTCTTATGTGTATCCTGAGAAACTTAACAGAAACCCACGGGGGAGAGGAAGGAAAAAAAAAAAGAGGTTACAGAGGGAGAGAGCCAAAGCATAAGAGAATCTTAAAAACTGAGAACAAACTGAGGGTTGATGGGGGGTGGGAGGGAGGGGAGGGTAGGTGATGGGCACTGAAGAGGGCATCTTTTGGGATGAGCACTGGGTGTTGTATGGAAACCAATTTGACAATAAATTTCATATATTAAAAAAAATAATAAAATAATTAAAAAAATAATTAAAAAAAAGAAAGCCAGAGTAGCAATGCTTGTATTGGACAAAATAGCCTTTAAAACAAAGACTGCAACAAGAGATAAAGAAGAGCACTATATCATAATAAAGGGGACAATCCAACAAGAAGATATAACAATTGAAAACATGTATGCACCAAACATGATAGCACACAAATACATAAAACAAACATAAAGGAAATATTTGACAGTAATACAATAGTAAAGACTTCGATACTCCCCTTATATCGGCAAACAGATCCTCCAAGCAGAAAATCAACAAACAAACAGCGGCTTTTAATGACACAATGGACCAGATGGATTTCACAGACATATTCAGAACATTCCATCCTAAAATAGCAAAATACGCATACTTTTCAAGTGCACATGGAATATTCTCCAAGAAAGAATGCATATTAGGCCACAAAACAAGTCTCAACAAATTCAAAAAGGCTGAAGTCCTATCATGCATGTTTTCTGACCACAATGTTATGAAACTGATAATCAATCACAAGAAAAAATCTGGAAAGAGCACAAATACATGGAAGTAAAATAATATGCTAGTAAACCATGACTGGGTCAACCAAGAAATCAAAGAAGAAATCAAAAATTACATGGAAACAAATGCAAAACAAAACACAATGGTCTAAAATTTTTGAGATGCAGCGAAAGTAGTTCTAAGACAGAAGTTTATAGCAATACAGGACTTCTTCAAAAACAAGAAAAGTCTCAAATAAACAACCTAATCTTACACCTAAAGGAGATAGAAATGAAAAAGGACAAACATAGCCAAAGTTAGCAGAAGGAAAGAAATAATAAAGATTAGAGGAAAATAAATGATATAGGGGTGACTGGCTGGCTCAGTCAGTTAAGTTTACAACTTTTCGGCTCAGGTCATGATCTCGCGGTTCATGAGCTCGAGCCCCACATCGGGCTATCTGCTGTCAGCATGGAAACTGCTTTGGATCCTCTTTCCCCATATCTCTTTGCCCCTCCCATGCTCGTTCTCTCTCTCTCTCTCTCTCAAAAAATAAATAAACTTAAACATAAATAGATAGATAGATAGATAGATAGATAGATAGATAGAAGTAAATATATAGAACAGATCAATGAAACCAGGAGCTGGTTCTTTGGAAATATCAACAAAATCAATAAACCTGTAGCCAGACTCATCAAAAAAAAATATGTTTTTTTGGAGGGGCAGTGCCTGGGTGGCTCAGTTGGTTAAGCATCTGACTTGATTTCAGCTCAAGTCGTGATCTCATGGTTTATGAGTTAAAGCTCAGTGTCAGGCTCTGTGCTGACAGTGCGGAGCCTGCTTGAGACTCTCTCTTACCTGCTTTCTGTCCCTCCCCTGTTCTCTCGCTCTCAAAATTGAATAAACTTTTAAAAAAAGGAAGACAGAAAGAGATGACTCACATAAACAAAATCACAAATGAAAGAGGAGAAATAACAACCAACAGCACAGAAATGCAAACAATTATAAGAGCATATTATGAGAAATTATATGCGAACAAATTGCACAACCTAGAGGAAATGGACAAATTCCTAGAAACATATAACCTACCAAAAGTAAAGCAAGAAGAAACTGAAAATTTGAACAGACCAATTACCAGCAATGAAATTAAATTTGTAATCATAAAACTCCCAAAAAACAAGTACAGGACCAGATGGCTTTATAGGTGAATTCTACCAAACATTTAAGTAACAGTTAACACCTATTCTTCTCAAACTAGTCCATAAAATAGAAAGGAAAGAAAACTTCCAAAGTCACTCTATGAAGCCAAAATTACTCTGATACCAAAAACAGATGAAAAACTTATCAAAAAAAAAAAAAAAAAAAAAAAAAGGAACTACAGGGGCCAATACCTCTGATGAACACAGATGGAAAAGTCTCACAAAATACTAGCAAACTGAATCCAACAATATATTAAAAAATCATTCACGTGACCAAGTAGGACTTGTTCCCAGAATGCAAGGCTGGTTCAATATCCATAAATCAATCAACGTGATACATCACGTCAATAAGAGAAAGAATAAAAACCATGTATGATCATTTCAATAGATGCAGATAAAGCATTTGAAAAAGTACAACATCCATTCATGATAAAAACTCTCAATAAGGTAAGTCTAGAGGGACCATATCTCAACATAATACAAAGAGGAATGACTCAAATAAATAAAATCAGAAATAAAAGCAGAGATATTATACCAAAGAAATATAAAGGATCAAATAAACTATTACAATCATATGACAACAAACTGGACAATATAGAGGAAATCGATAAATTCCTGGAAATATCTAACCTACTAAGACTGAATCATAAAGAAATAGAAAATCTGAAGAAACCAATAAGGAGATTGAATGAGAAATCAAAAATCTCCCAACAAGAAAAGCCCAGGACCAGATAGGTTCCCCTGGTAAGGTATACCAAACTTAAGAATTATGCCAATCTTTCTCAAACTTTTCCAAAAAACTGAAGAGGAGGGAGTACTCCCAAATTTATTATATGAAGACAGTATTACCCCAATCCCAAAGCCAGATAATGACACTACAAGAGAAGACAACTACAGGCCAATAACCCTGATAAATATGGAGGCAAACATTTTCAACTAAATATTAGCTAACTGAATTCAACACCACATTAAAACAATTACACACCATGATCAAGTGGAATTTATACCTAGGATGCAAGGATGGTTCAATATACACCAGTTAATAAATGTGATACACCACATTAACAGAGTAAAAGAAAAAAAAAATCACATGAACATCTCAACAAATGGAGAAAAATAGGTGACAAATACAACTTCCTTTTATGATTAAAAACTCTCAAAAATTTTTATATGGTAGGAATGTACCTCAACATAGTAAAGGCCATATATGGCAAGCCTTCTCTTATATAAGAAATAGAACAAGGGTGCCCAATCTTACCACTCCTACACAACACAGTAATTGACATCCTAGCCAGAGCAATTAGGTAAAAAAGGCAGCCAAATTAGGAAAGAAGACATAAAACTGTCTTTGTTTGTAGATATGTTATGATCCAATATATGAAAATCTTAAAGACTGCACCAAAAAATTTTTTAGAAATAATAAATGCAGCAAAGTTGCAGGGTACAAAAATAAACATACAAAAATCAATTGCATTTCTACACAGTAACAACAATATATGAAAACAATCTTATGTCACAACAGCATCAAAAACAATAAAATACTTATGAATAAATTTAACCAAGGAGGTAAACGATTTGCATACTGAGAACTGTAAGACTTTAATGAAAGAAACAGAAGGCGACACAAGCAAATGGAAAGATATCCCATGTTGATGGATTGAAAGGATGAATATTGTTAAAATGTCCATATTACCCAAACCCATCTATACATTAAATGCAATTTCTATTAAAATTCCAATAACATTTTTCACAGAAATAGAAAAAAAACCCAAAATTTGTACAGAATCACAAAAGGCTCTAATTGACTAAACCAATTTTGAGAAAGAAAAACAAAGCTGGAATCATCACATTCCCTGATTTCAAACTCTACTACAAAACTATCGTAATCAAAACAGTATGGTACTGGCACAAAAACAGACACACAGATCAATGGAAAGAATCTAGAGCACAGAAACAAATCCTCACATATATGGTCAACTAATATTTGACAGAGAAGCCAAGAATACCCAGTAAGGAAAGGATTGTGTCTTTAAGAAATGATGTTAAGCAAAAAGAAATATCACACACAGGAAAATGAAATTGGACTCCTATCATAAGTATTATTTTGTAAAAATTATTTTACACCATAAAATGACATATAACCAATATAGTAAAATCATATCATTAAAGAATGTTTAATGACATGAGAGAAAGCTCAGTACTATTTAGGGTATCATGAACTACAAAACAGTATACACACTTTGATCCAAATTTTATTTATGAAATTGCTAACTCTTAGTGATAATATTATGGGCCACATTTCCTTTATCAAACTTTATTTCACTCCTAATTTTTCCGTAATGGCCATGTATTATTTTTATACTCACAATAAAAATATTATTTGCAAAATACAAATTCAGAATAGGGCAAAGTCTTCAAGGAAAGATACGAGAAAAAGGATAAAGTGGAAAGTTTCAACAGAGAAGGAAAACACACTTCCTTGGAACTACAATGAAGAATGAGCGTGAGTTCAGAAATAAATGGTGTGAAGGCAGAAATTTAAGAGATATTTAATAACCATACTTTTCTCTGTGAAATAGAAGATAATGCTATCTTTTTATGGAGAGGAGGCTGAATTGTAAGAGGGCTGAGGAAAATAATGGAGATTTAACATTGCTATTTTGAGAATTAGCAGAAAGAAGGACAGAAAAAGATTTCTAGAGGACAGTAATTGGCCCAGCTTTGTTTGGAGATCATACTTTACATCAACATGAGTCTATACAACAGTATAACATTCATCTACCAGACCATTCAGTGCATGTATAAGAATGAGGTAGGCACATGCTTAAGTGGATCTAAGTTTGGGGTTTTTGGAGTGTGGACAAAGGACAAGAGAGTAAAGACCCTGAGAATGCTATAAAAAGGGCAAAGGTATGAACAATGGAGTCTAGGTTGAACAGAGAAGGAAGTCAGAAAGTGGCATTACAGTGTCAGAAAATGGAAGGGTCTACAGCCTAGAAGTTTCAGTCAAGTCAAAGGGACACTGGGAAGAGGATCAAGAGGCCAAGGAATCCAGAAAGCTACGGCAGACATTACTATAATAGAGATTAAGTTCGAAGACGTGTCTCTGCTCTGGATGTCAACAAAAAATAGAGCATGGTCATGGGAGAAAACTGGGAAGCAGAATGATAAAAGATAATTGACAGAAGTTGTCCATTCAGCTCTCAGGCCAAGTACTGGGTGAATCTTTCACATGGATGTTCTTGTGCCAATCTGATGACAAGAACTGGGATGAAGAGAAAGACTATATAATCAGGGGTTCCCAGCCTTCAATGAATAAAGGAATGTGACCAGAAGGTCAATAGGTAACAGAAGCGACAGACTTTGACTCCCAAGCATTTCTCTTGCAAGTTTACCACAACTCCCTGCACATTCATGGAAAAAGAACTGGATTTCAAACTATCAGGATACTTTGACTTTAATCCGAAAACCAGTAAAGGCTACCCAATAACCGGTGAAAGACCACTGTGACAATCAAATGAATGGAAAATATCATCAAATTTTAAAAAGCCACTTTTTGTGTAAGAAAATATTTGATTGGCTGATTGATTGATTGATTGAGACAGAGACAGCATGAATCAGGGGAAGGGACAGAGTGAGAGAGAATCCCAAGCAGGCTCCAAGCTCAGCACGGAGTCCAATGTGGGGCTCGATCCCACACCCCTGGGATCATGACCTGAGCCAAAATCAAGAGTCAGATGCTCAACCAACTGAGCCACCCAGGCACCCCCAAAATATCTGACTCTTAATTCAACCAGGTCATGGGATAACGTTTTCAAAGCCCCTGAAGATAGATAATCACCTGACCAAAAATTCAGATTTTCTTAAACAGGATCCTTTACATAAAATATTTTACAAACATATTTTTTCATAAAACAAGACCTACCTATGCAAGGGTATTTGGCTCGTCATCCCCATCAGCCCAAGAATAAATATATTCTGCACAGTTTTTCCAGATAATTTACCACTTCTTTGGTGGCTCTTTCAGTTTCCTGATGGCTCAGCAGGAAAACTGCAAAGCTACTCAACAGTGAAATTCTTGGGCAGGTGCAATCAAAACCTCCTCCAGAGGCAAATCTTAGGTTTTCTGCCTAAGTAGATGGATTTTTTGCAGATGATGGTGTGGTGAGTGAATGTTTCTCTAACTACAAAGAAACGCGTTGTGATCTCTTTTCCTTTCTGCGCAGTAGACTCCAACATTTTTCAAGCACCCTTATCGTTAAAATACGTAAGTACGTCAAAACATGTACATATTTTTAATAGATTATATACATGTACTCTTATCAATCTGTACATGAAATTTTAATAAATTTCATTTCTCTCTTATTTTTGATAGGGTAAATAAATAAAAGTGGAAAGCTTAATATACCCCTCCCCACCAGGGAACTGTCTTATAAACCACCCCCTTCTTTCAGACCACTTCTAGACAGACTGGAAGAAATTCTGTTCGTACACAATGTGCGCTTCCTTCCAGCTATAAGAGAAAGAATCTACCAACAGTGCAGACATCAATGATGAAAGTGATGTCAATCTACAACATAGACAGTGGCAGAGTGGCCTAATGGTCACTATAAAGCTAAACCTTCTTTTGAATCAACTGACAAAGTAGTTCTACATCTTAAAAAGGAATAAAGAGAAAAAGAACCCACTTGAGTAGATGAAATATTTTTAGGGGCAGGTGGGCGTCGTTTAAGTGCTGACTCTTGATTTCGGCTCAGATGATGATCTCACAGTTGTGAGATTGAGCCTCTTGTGGGGCTCCTCACAGGGAGGGGGCTGAATTAAGATTTTTTTCTCCCTCTATCCCTCTCTGCCCCTCTTCTATTCGTGTGCGTGCTTTGTCTCTCTCTCAAAACAAAAATTCTTCTTTAAATAATGAGTTAATACCAGATGTTAGGTGTGCACAAAAATACAGCCAGTCTTTTATTAATCTGTCAAATATTCATTGTACGGCCATGACATACCTGGCATTTTCCCCACACACTAATTATATTTACATGTATCATAACCCACAGTCTCTCTTTAGATGTGGAAATGACTGTGCAGCGACGAAATGAGTCTCTAAATTATTTCAATGTAATACAGTACCTGAGTAGACTGGCACACTGGCAGCTTGAAGTGAGACTGCCGTTCATCAATTCCACCTCCTAAAACTAGACTGTAAGTTCCTCAAAGATAAGCACTGCGTTTATTTGATCATCTCTATAAACCTAGAGTAGCACCTAGCAGAGTGACCGGCATTCAATGCCGTGAGCATTCAATGCTTACAATTTTGTTGGAGGGGTGGGAGAAGAGGGAGAAAGAAAGGGAGGAGGAGAAGAAGAAAATAAACCAAAGCCTGGGAACAAACTGGAAGAGCCATTTTATTGCCCCTAAAATGGTTTGACTATAACCACTAATGGTATTTTTTCTGATGAGATATATGTGTGTATGTGTATATATGTATATGTATACATATATATAATACGTATACATATATATACAGAGAGAGATCAAAAGCATATGATCTTGCTTAAAACCCTGCACTTACACTTAGTATATAATTCAAGACTCTGAGCCTCAAGAGGAGAATCTATCCTTGCCCATTCCAGGCTGGGCTAGGTGTTAATATTCTGGGCTCCGTCGTACATAGTGCAAGCATCTAACACTACAATTGGCACAGAACATGGAAAGTAGCCACTTCATATACTGTCCACTCATAAACTGTAAGCTCTTTGAGACTCCTATCTTTATTTTCACAAACACTAGCACAGATTCAGTAAATACTGAATGACGGAAAGAACAAACATCTCATTCTCCTTTTGTTCTAGTTATCTCTTTAATTCGCTCATATGTTCAGTCAGCCGTTCAACTCACCATTTTAATTATCTTAAAGAATCAATAAACAAAAAGCCGTCTTGGCCAACAGAAATCAGATACAAAAATGGCAAACACCAAGATCTATTCATTCATATGACCAAAAAGTATCCCTTTCTAATGTCTTATGATTAAGCATCAATAAACACTCAACATCATCACCCTTTTCTCTTAATGTCCTCTACATCAGAATCACGTTTTAATAATCACTCTTTCACAACCACATTGATTACTTACTTCTATTCTTCCTTCTCCCTGAAAAGACATATAGTAGGTCCTGCCACCTCTTTCTCTAATGATGTCATCAGGTCTGCTCTTAACTGTTTCTAGAGCCCCTACCTTTAACGCCTTCCAATTGACTTCCAATGGAGTCAAGGGAACGACTCCATACGCTCAAAATTAAGCTAAATATAAGGAATTGCCGTTTCTTACTACATGGGATTCCACTTACACAGAATCCGCAATTTTAACCTGGTTTTTAAGGCTACTCATCTCTCACTCATCTCTACCAGCATTTGCTACCTTGTTTCCTCTATCTGCTCCTTTACTCAACAATCCCTCAACATTTGCATTTTACCTGAACTAACAATATTTTAGTCCTTATTTGTATGTTTCTTCGCAAGTGTTCTAAAAGATCATCGTGTGTGCTCTTTGATCTCTGAGAATGGGTGGACTGCTTTCCCCTCCAAGGAAAATCTAGCAAGCACTCCCGTCCTACATCTAAGGGAACTCAATAAATGCTGTCTGGATTAAACTGAATTGGATGCTCATCTTCAATAAACTATTTATAAGTGAAAATAAAATAAAGAAAAGAGAATACATTTAAATCACAGTGTTGAAAATCAGTAATGCTTCCCATAATCCTACTCAGCCTTTATCATCTGCATGGAGATTTCTCATGTGTATTCTAATGCTACTTCTGTTTTTCAGCCCCCATCTCCCTCCTCTTCACCCCTCTTGCCACCCAATAGCCATATGAAAGAAACCCAAAGCAAAATGAAAAGGACACTAGAGAATATCAAGTTTCATATAAGCCCCACTGCTCATATTTATGCATCTGGTTATGAGGCCACCATATCAATATTCTTCACACTGAGAGCTTTATTTAGAGCCTCCCTATGTCAAAGGACAATTAATATCTTAGATAATTTCTATCAGAGTGCTTGATAAATTCACTTTTCTAGACAATTTAGCAAGAAGACACAATAAAAGAAAATGCCACAGTAAAGGTTTCTGCTCATTTTATACTGTCACGAGGCTAATAAAAAATTCACTTTTTTCTTGGATTATTATATTAAAAAATTCTCCAGAACACTAGTTTGAATAAAAATCTGTCTGATGTAGTCATTTTGGTATTATCTCTTGTAAAGAAGAAATTTAATCAAGACTGTTGATATATTTAGCTACCGAATAGAACAAATTTGATTAACATTTTAAACACTAACTTACAGGATCAGCTGGTCCACAGAATTCTCGAAATGTCTTTGTAGGATTATTCTGTTGAATCTCCAGTGCTACACAAGGGCCGGAATACATTTCTGTCACCATCTCCTATGACATGTAATGTAAAAGTTAGTAAAATTTAATGATCTTTTACTCCTCCTCCTTCAATTGTACCACTATTCCAAATCTTAAAATCTTAGTTATCTGTGAATTCTCATGAATCCCACATGCCAAAAGCTCCCAGGTTTTGTCCATTTTTCCTGCAAAAATGTGTTTTAGGTATATTCCTTCATCTCCATAGGAATGGAGATCTAACCTACTAACATCATTTTAATGTACTGCTTTACCAGTTGGCACTTTCATTAATTGAAATGGTCTTCTCATACCTCTTCCTTCTAAAGGGTACCTCCTCTTAAATAGAGTTCTGCTGAATGAACATTTCTTTTTTTTTTTTAAGTTTATTGATTTATTTTTGAGAGAGACAGAGAGAGAGAGAGAGGGAGGGAGGGAGGGAGGGAGGGAGAGGGGAGGAGAGAGGGAGAGACATAATCCCAAGCAGCCTCCATGCCATCAGCAGCATAGTGTGACATGGGGCTCGGACCCACAAACTGTGAGATGGTGACCTGAGCCAAGATCAATATTCGGACGCTTAACTAAGCCACCCAGGCACCCCTCGAATGAACATTTTTAAGGATACAAATTCCAAAGTGTTTCTTCCAAAGACGCTTTCAAAAATCATAATCATTTTCAGAAATGAAGAAAACGGAGACTAGATCTCATAGTAAACACCTAGAAATTAGACAGTATGTAGAAACAACAGTTTTCAAAGACTAGGTGACAGGCAGCACAGTATGACCCCTGAGACAGGGGAATCAAATGAAGTAAGCCACATGACTGCCCATCTTTCTGCTTGGAGGAAGTTTCCAGACAATGGGACAGGGAGAGGAAACACAACAGAGCCCAACACTCTCACTAAGGAGAAGAGATAAAGACTGGAATTCAGGGAGGCCACTGCAGCTAGAATGTGAGGACAGACCACTAGAGGAGGTGGGAGAACTATGGAAGAGTAAGCTATTGGGATCTGCAGAGAAGTTCACCTGAGTTTTTGGCTAAGAGTCTGTACATATGTAGAGGAAACCAGCCAAGGCTGAGAACTACCAGAAGCAGTAAGTGAAACCATCCGGAGAGACAGCACAAGGCTGAGAAGACTTTGCATTTCCATCAGCCAGACTGGAAAGCCCTCACACGATACACAGGGCATCGGGTAGAGTCCTCAGAAAGGTACTGCACCATAACAGTTGGCCTTATATATGGAATGCTCTGTATCCATCCTCTAAAGCTTAAAAGCAAGTCTTGAAAGGGTCAGACTGATCCCAAGTAACATAGTGAGTGCCCAAACTACATCAAATACTCTTCCAAGGAATATGACATACCTACCATGCATGTAACACTATAAACTGCACATCATCCAGTATCCAATAAAAATTACCAGGCATACAAAGAAGTAAGAAAATATGAACCATCATTAGAAGAAGACTCGATAAATTGTTACAGATCCAACAATGACAGAAACGATGTTGGTTACATAAGAATGTTAAAACAGCTAATGTAAATAGGCTCTATCTGCTCAAATTACAGGAAGAAAACATGGACATGATGCAGAGAAAATCAACATTAAAAAGACCCAAAGAGTAGACTACTGAATCGCTAGGCTGTGCACCTGAAACTAATGTAACACTTTATCAAATACACTTTTAAAAAATAAAAAAAAATTAGGGGCGCCTGGGTGGCTCAGTCGGTTGAGCGTCCGACTTCGGCTCAGGTCATGATCTCACACTCTGTGAGTTCGAGCCCCACATCGGGCTCTGTGCTGACCGCTCAGAGCCTGGAGCCTGTTTCGGATTCTGTGTCTCCCTCTCTCTCTGACTCTCCCCCGTTCATGCTCTGTCTCTCTCTGTCTCAAAAATAAATAAACGTTAAAAAAAATTTTTTTTTAAATAAATAAAATAAAAAATAAAAAAAATTAAAAAAAGAACCCAAATGGGACTTCTAGAGATAAAAACTACATCTGAATTAAATACACTGAATGGGATGGACAAAATAAAATACAACAGAAGGACAATAAATATAAGGAAATGCAACACCAACTATTCAAAAGCAAGCACAGAGGGGTGCCTGGGTGGCTCAATTAGTTGAGCGTCCGACTCTTGATTTTGGCTCAGGTCATGATCCCAGGGTCATGGGATTGAGCCCTGCTTTGGGCTCCACACTGAGCGTGGAGCCTGCTTGAGATTCAATCTCTCTTTCTGCCCCTCTCCCATGCTCAGGTGCTTTCTCTTTCTCTAAAATTAAAAACAGAAAAGGCAAGCACAGAGAGATAGAAGAATGGATACAAATGTCCCACAATAATTTTTTTCAATGACATGCTAACATATGCATATATAAATTGGATTCCCAGAAGAAAAGAAGGGGTGATGAATAACTATTCCGAGAATTGCTAAAAAATACTCAAATTTGATGAAAATCATAAGCCAAAAAGGTCCAACAGAGTCCAAGAATAAACGCAAAGTACAGTAAGACGATAATTAAATTGGCTAAAACCAAAAAACCAAAAATCTCAGTAACAAAAAAGCCTTTAAAAACAACCAAAAAAAAAAAAAAAAAAGACATATAACAGTAGAACAAAGCTAAGGACATAAATGACAACAACAAAAATCTGTCAATCTACAATTCTATACCCAGGTGGGAAGAGATTTCTCACAAATGAAGGAAAAATAACTTTTTCCAACAGAAAAAATGTGACAGAATTCACTACCAGCAGCCCTATACCGTAAGAAATGTTAAAGGAAGTTCTTCAGATAGAAGAAAAATCATGCCAGACAAAAATATGGATCTGCAAGAACAATGGTAAACATGTGGGCAAATATATTTTTTAGTTGGTGTGCAAGATATTTATTTAAAGCAAAAATATTAAAAAATGCATTATAGGGTTAATAATAGAACTAAAATGTAGGACAACCACAACACATAAGAAGAGGGGGAATGGAAGGATACTGTTTTAAGGTTCTTATCTGTACATGAAGCGGTATAATGAAAAAGATGATCAAAGAAAAGAGCCTCTCAGTGTCTGGAACACTCAGTCAATGTTCTTTTCTTCTCTATGGGGAATAATACTTCAGGAAGAAATGAAAATAAATATAAAGACTTTGAGGCAGAAGTCCAGGTGATGTGCATAACTATCAGGAGTGAAGTGAGACTAGAGAAAATTAGAGAGGAGGCCAGACTGTGGAGAGTTTGCGGCACATAATGACAAAGTAATATAAAAGTAATTTATTACAGAACACTATTTAAATATTAATTGGAACTCAGTCATCATACCTAATAGAAATTTCAGAAGTTGAAAGAGGGAAGTGCTTCACGATTAAGATGGTACACAGAACCCTAAATGTATCCCCCTGAAGTCACTTTGCTATTTCACAAAGGTCATATGTAATTGACTTTTTATGGATAATTATGTTGAGTCTGATCTTCTGTCTCATGACATTGAGGTACTGCCTATGAATAAATGTCAACGGCCAAGTTCTCAGCAGGGGCAGCAGACAGCATGAATGTGTTATCCAGAAAGAAAAGGAGTGAATTTTGCCTGCTTTTCTTTCATTTGTGTCTCTCCTTGCCTTTCAGTGTTAATCACAGATGCCGTTAAAAATACAGACATAAAGGGCTATGCAAATGCACAACATGGAAAGAAAAAACACGTTGGAAAAAGGACTCTATCAAAAGCATAATGTGCTGCTTAAAAAAAAACAAAATGGACTCAACAAAATTCTCAAGTCACCTAGGTTTTTTAATTAAGTAAAAAGTTAACAAAACCAAAAAAGAACATGCTTGTTTCCTTCACAGCCCTTTGACTCCTGTCCTTTAGGTAGTTAGGATGGGATCATCTGATTTAATACGTATCCTCACTAGAACTTAAGCTCCATAAATGCAGATAGTGGGCTTTTGTTGTTGTTGTTGTTCATCTCTGTATTCTTGGCATCGAACACATTGTTTGGCACACAGTAGACACTCAGTCTAGGTAGTAAATAAGTGGATCGTGATAATACAATAACATAGGAATGATCACTTTTTTGTGTTTGTAAATGCTGACGCAGCAAATGCAAGTATAAATGATCAACACCGAATCTACTATAAGGAATTATGTCAAATACAATAATAGCGATAGTAATAACAAAACAGCTAATACTCTCTCAGTACTCTCAATATGTGAAACTCCTTCGCGGGATTTTTTTCATTTAATTATCACAGCAATCTCATAAAGTACATAATAGCATTACTTCCATGTTATAGATGGGTAAACTAAGGCTTAAAGAAGGCAAATACCTTGTCTATGGCCACACAACTGGTAGACTGGGATTTGAACCTAGCATCTGACTCCACAAGTTTTTGGTGAGAAGAAGGTAATTGAGTTCAGAAAGCTGAAAGTTGGTTGCACTGAATTTTGAGATAAGAAAAGTCTACACACAGTTTGAAGCAAGGAATGTGGGAACCCCTAGAACTCATGTATAGTATCTGGTACAATGTCAGTGATGTCGTCCTATTTCACACTGTATATCCTACATTTAAGAGGACCGTTTCACCCACAGATCTTTAAGTTTAGGCTAATAAAATGAATGGACTCGCTGTTATGACCTTAGAGGTCTTATCATTTATTTTAAAACACGAATCTGAAGACAAGCAGGGTAAAGTGTTATGCGAAAAGACAGAGTAGGAATCAAATCACCTGTTTCTGTCCCTTTAGGTTGCCTCTTAAGATTACTTTTATAGGCTCTTCTTTCTGAATTAGATAAACCTCCTAAAGTTAAGAGACACATAGTACTATGCAGCATTTAAAAATTTACCTCTTCCTTGAACTTAAACTCAAGCTCCGAATATTAACGGTCATGAGAATTAAGAGTTTTGTTTTTTGTTTTTTTTTTTATTTTTAAAATATTTTTTTTTTCAACGTTTATTTTTATTTTTGGGACAGAGAGAGACAGAGCATGAACGGGGGAGGGGCAGAGAGAGAGAGGGAGACACAGAATCGGAAACAGGCTCCAGGCTCCGAGCCATCAGCCCAAAGCCTGACGCGGGGCTCGAACTCACGGACCGCGAGATCGTGACCTGGCTGAAGTCGGACGCTTAACCGACTGCGCCACCCAGGCGCCCCGAGAACTAAGAGTTTTGATGGGATATACAACTGTCACAATAACAAGTGACACTCAGGATTTGCTAGCCAATTTTTGGTGTCCCAAATTAAGCAGTGAAAGATACCGCAACCATATGCATTTGCGGTGTATGGATCCAGACCCTTACACAACCGCCTTTGAACAAAACAGAATTTGAAGTGGGAAAAGAACTTTAAAAGCATTAGAGGTAAATATACCGTTCATAACAATATTATTTACGTCAATAAAATATTCCTTGAATAAAAACATCCTTATTTCCCTCTGGATAACATTTTCAAAGAAACAGCTCTCCCTAGTTGCAATAAAATTTTATATCCTATAAGTACAGAACATCTCTTAAAGATACCTGGATAATGTTCCGGTTCACGTAGACACCCCATTTTCCCATTAAGAGACAACTACAAACCAATTATGATTTGAAATATTTCTTTAACACTGAATAAACCATTTCAAGCTGAATAAAAGATGATAAGCATTACTGAAAATGACTCACGAGGCTATTAATTACTCTGAAATAATGTAGTTTTTTTCTACCTAACAGCCCATATATCCTTTTCTTAAGCAGGCTCTGTTATTAATATTATAAGATTTAAATAGTAATTACAGAGAATATACTCCTGAAAACATCAGACAGAAGAAAGCATCAACACCAATTATTCTGGGATATCTTGACATTAAAGTATGATATTGCTACTGTCACTTAAATTCCTGATTTCTTAGGGGTGTCACCTCCACCCAGTGATGTTTTTATTTTTAACTCCCAAATCCCAAAATCAAAAAAACTCCACGAGTATATATTACGTAAAACATAAATTACATGTGTAGTATTTTAAAGCACAATATAGGAGACATTAAAGTTAGATGAGGTTTTTTTAAGTTATTTCCCAAAGGGAAATGTGGCCCACCTGAGGTAGGTACACAGAATACTAGTGTCCTCAACTATTTGTTACCAAATTCAGTACTGTGTGATAGTGTATGATAATATAACTCAGGATCAGAGGATATGTCTCCATGAGTTTATCTTATATGCAGTTAATCTTATATAAAGCTATAATATAACATGGATTAAGGAAGGTAGAGGTTTTCAGTCATATTTTTTAAAGTAAAATTGAACAAATAAAAGAAGGTTTGCAGGTGCTTGCTTGTGAAGGAAGGAAGGAAGGAAGGAAGGAAGGAAGGAAGGAAGGAAGGACGGACCATAACTCTAAAATGAAGAAGCAGGTAAGAGTAAGGTTAGAGTCAGTAAGCTATAAAAGAAGGAAAACTACTCTGGTTCCTCTCAATCAGGGTGGAAACCACCAGTATGCTGAACACGAAATTTATTTCACAATTGGTCTTTACTCTGTAGGACTAAATAAGACAAAGGTTCAAACCAGTGCATTTTTCCTTTTTAAGGTCAGTTGAAAGGAAGAGTCATAGAGAAGGGGAGAAGAAGGGAATCTAGTCTCATTGTCAGGAACAGTAACCTTTATGCAAAAAAAAAAAAAAAAAAAAAGTCAAAATTCTCTTTAAAGGAACCTAGGTCAGGAGGCAGTCCACTAGCACAAATAAATCTAAGATGATTTGATACAGAGGGGAAGGAAACTAATTTTGATAAAGTATCTATTATGTGTTATTTTAAAGAACAATACTTGGCTTACTTGAATATAGTCATTTGTTTTCAAGAATGTATTTCATTGCCCTCTAAACACCTTTTAAATATTATTTCTTCAGAGGAGGGGCGGAGTTCAAAGGGCGGAGAAGTAGGGGGACCGGGATTTCCCTTGTCCCTCAAGCACAGCTGTACTGAGGTCAGAACCCCCAGAAACCCCCAGCAAATCAACCTGCAGAGCGGCAAAAGCATTTCCACACACGGAGGGAGACAGCTTGGTGGGAGGGAGGGAGGGTGCGTGAACTGGGGGAGATAAAACGGAGTAGGCACAGAGGGGAGGGAACCCCTTCTTTGGAGAGACAAAAAGGGAGAGAGAGAGGAGGGCTGTGAAATTGAAGTATCAAGTTAGCACAAGAGGAAAACCTCTCCGAACCACAGACTGGGGAGCGAGAATATGGACAGTGCCAGTTTCTATTCTGCAAACAGCCTTGGGAGCCGAAACCCGGAGGTTTCAACTGTTTGCAACTTTGTCCGGAGGGAAGCTGGGTAGCCGGCACTTTTACTCTATTCTTTTTACACCTTTTCTCTCTCTTATTCTTTTTTATTTTCCTTTCTCTTTCTCTGGATTTAGCTGATTCTCTGTTTCGCCCTCTTTTCTCCCCTTTGATTTTTCTTTTTGTTTGGGATCAGGTTCCCCCTGACTTTTTACGTTTCTTCCACGGTTACTTCAACAAACAAATCAAAGCACACCTGGCTGAAGGTCCGAACACCCCACCACTACAAGCAAGGGGGAGCTCTGGAGACGACCCACCAGCGGGAAAGAGCAGCAAAAATGCAACAACAGAGTGAATGCAACATACACGAAAAACACTTCCTGAAGTGCCAGGCCATGGACAGTGTGTGACCCCTTTTTAATATAGTAGTACTCTCAGGTGCAGGATATGTAACAAGCTATTAAAACACGCAAAAGACAGAAACGTAGCCAAGATGACAAAAGGGAAGAATTCTCCTCAAAAGAAAATTCAGGGAGAAATGACAGCCAGAGGCTTGCACAAAACAGACATAAACAATATATCTGAACAAGAATTTAGCATAACAGTCGTAAGACTAATAGCTGGGCTTGAAAACAGCATTGTAGGCCCCAGAGAATGTCTTGCTGTAGAGGTCAAGGATCTAAGAACTAGTCAGGATGAATTAAGAAATGCTATAATGCGGGGCGCCTGGGTGGCTCAGTCGGTTAAGCGTCCGACTTCGGCTCAGGTCATGATCTCGCGGTCCGTGGGTTCGAGCCCCACGTCGGGCTCTGTGCTGAAAGCTCAGAGCCGGGAGCCTGTTTCAGATTGTGTGTCTCCCTCTTTCTCTGACCCTCCCCTGTTCATGCTCTCTCTCTGTCTCAAAAATAAATAAATGTTAAAAAAAAAAATTAAAAAAAAAAAAAGAAATGCTATAATGTGCCTGTGTGGCTCAGTCGGTTAGGCGTCCGACTTCAGCTCGGGTCATGATCTCACGGCTTGTGAGTTCAAGCCCACATCAGGCTCTGTGCTGACAGCTCAGAGCCTGGAACCTTCTTCAGATTCTGTGTCTCCTTCTCCCTACCCCTCCCCCACTCATTCTGTCTCTCTCTTGTCAAAAACAAATAAAAACATTTAAAAAAATAAAAAAATAAAAAGAAATGCTATAAATGAGATGCAAAATTAACTAGATACAGTGACAGTGAGGATGGAAGAAGCAGAGTGGAGAACAAGTGAAATAGAAGATAAAATTATGGAAAATGATGAAGCCAAAAAACAGAGGGAAAGGAAATTACTAGATCACAAGGGGAGAATTAAAGAGCTAAGTGATTCCAGGGGCACCTGGGTGGCTCACTCGGTTAAGTGTCCGACTTTGGCTCAGGTCCTGATCTCATGGTTCACGAGTTTGAGCCCCACATCGGGCTCTGTGCTGACAGCTCAGAGCCTAGAGCCTGAATCAGATTCTGTGTCTCCCTCTCTCTCTGCCCCTCCCCTGCTCGCACTCTGTCTCTCTCTCTCTCTCAAAAATAAACATTAAAAAAAAAATTTAAAGTGCTAAGTGATTCCATGAAACCAAACAATATCCATATCATAGGAATTACGGAAGAAACGCAAGAGACAGGGACAAAAGGTTTATTTGAACAAATTATAGCTGAGAACTTCCCTAGTCTGGGGAAGGAAACAGGCATCCAAGTCCAAGAGGCACAGAGAACTCCCTTCCAAATCAACAGGAACAGGTCAACACCATGACATATCTTAGTGAAATTGGCAAACTACAAAGCTAAAGAGAGAATTCTGAAAGTAGCTAGAGACCAACCGTCCTTAACCTACAAGGGTGCACACACAAGGGTAGTAGCAGACCTGTCCACTGAAACTTGGCAGGGCAGAAGGGATTAAATGTGCTGAATAGGAAAAATATGCAGCCAAGAATCCTTTGTCCAACAAGGCTGTCATTCAGAATAGAAGGACAGATAAAGGCTTTCCCAGAAAAATAAGTATTTCTTCAGGGGCACCTGGGTGGCTCAGTCAATGAAGCATCAGCCTCTGGATTTTGGCTCAGGTCATGATCTCACGGTTTGTGAGTTCGAGCCCCACATTGGGCTATACACTGACAGGGCACAGCCTGCCTGGGATTCTCTCTGTCTCCTTCTCTCTCTGGCCCTCCCCCTCTCTTTCTCTCTCTCAAAATAATTAATAAACTTAAAAAAATAAAAATAAAATAAATATACTTCTTCAGTCTCAGCCATATTTTCGGATGATTCTACCTGCATTTATACCATTAAAATGGATGTTAAATACTGCTGTGGAGTTATACTGTACCATTAAGAACTATTTGCTTTTAACTTTCTAAAGCATCCTGGAGAGTCTTCTACCCTGAGAATATTACTAACTTCATAGATAACGTCTAAGGGTGTCACTATGCCAGCAAGGTCTTTCGTGATTTTCTTGCACGCCTGTATATTTTTGTTTCATAAATGAAACATGATATTTTAATAGCTGAGCCAGTGGCTCTCAGGGATAAGAATGCCTCAGTCACTGGATATGATCACCTAGCAACTGGTGGACTTGTAAATACCTTCATGATTATGAATAAATTTCAGATGAGATCCCCAACATTTAAGATACACAAACTGTTTTCAGTACCAATGCCTCACATTCGGTTTGATACTTACATTATACTCAGACACTACTCCTTTATAAACTTCATAAAACTCTTCAACGTTAACTCGATCCATGTTGAACTATATTGAAACAAAACAAAACAGAACAAAAGTCAACCAATAAAAGGACGCAAAATGTGCCACGCTTAGAACTCAACACTTAAGACCTCCTGGATGTATTTTCTTTAAAATCTAAACCTTGCGCAAATTAAATACTCTGAAAAAGTGTCGTTAAAGATAAACTCATCAATGATAAAAATGCGTAACATTTATTGAGCACTTGATATATCAAATATTGTTCTAGGACCTGCACGCCATCATCTCATTTAATCCCCTCAACAACCCCATGACGTAAGTCACACGATGTACATAAGGGTTATGTAACCTTCAGATCTGTGTGTTCCATCTCAAGCAGTCTGACCTCACCTGTCATGCCCTTAGCCACTACACTATACCTCTCTTTGAATAAAGCCTCATTCTCCATGCACACGAAAAAATTTATATACAGTGTCGTGTTGTTTACTGATAGATGAGCAGAAGCAGAACTATTACTAACGCAATGTACTTCCAATTTTGCAGCGGCCAAAAATAGTACCCTTTTCCTCCCAAACATTTAGAAAAATCCCTACTTAGCATTTACACGAGTCGTCTGGAAATCGAAATTCAAAACGAATTGTAAGAGAATGCTTATAAGATAAATCTATAAAGACTCTTTCTTATCCAGGCTGGATTCAAATTTAATTCAAAATAAAATTTCATTAAGTTCTAGGGTTGGGGCACCTGAGTGGCTCAGTCGGTTAAACATCCAACTGGTGATTTAGGCTCAGGTCATGATCTCCTGGTTCATGGGATCAAGCACCGGGTCAGGCTCTGCACTGACAGTGACAGTCAAAATTAATAATAAACAAAAAATAAGTCCTAGGGTCTCAAGAACTAAGACCTTAATTTTTTTTTTTTAATTGGCTCAGAATTTAAAATTTTAGGGGCACCTGGGTGGCTCAGTCAGTTAAGCTTCTAACTCTTGATTTCGGCTCAGGTCATGATCTCATGGTTTGTGGGATGGAGTCCTGTGTCGGGCTCTGTACTGTCAGCAGGAACCCTGCTTGGGATTCTCTCTCTCCCTCTCTCTCTGTCCCTCCTCTGCTTGTGCACTTTCTCTCTCCTTCTCCCTCCTTCCCTCCCTCCCCCGCCCTCTCTCTCAAAATAAATGAACTTAAAAAAAATAGAATTTACAATTTTATTTTCTTCCCTATTTTGTTTCTTTATTGTTGCCAAAAATACAGATCACTAAGAAATTTCTGCCTGCCCAGGCAATAATTCACACTGGGAGGATTTATTTCATAGGCAACATAACTATAACAGTCAGTGAATTTTGTTTCGATTTCAGTGTTTTAGCCTACATTCCCACAACTTGTTGAATTTTTAATATAACAAAATAATAACAGAATATATAATTTAAATACTTATATTTTGTATTGGAAATTCCACGAGGCATTGTGTAGGGTTATTTTAATTTAATTTGCAATTTATTTTAATTTTCATTTGATTTGTAAAATAATCCACTGAGGCAAACAATAATGTTCTCACTGACCGGCAGACCCACGAGTCTAGAGGGCAGCTGACCCATGATTCAGAAACAGAGCTCTTCAGGGCACCTGAGTGGTTCTGTCGGTTAAGCCTCCGACTTCAGCTCAGGTCATGATCTCACACTTTGTGAGTTCAAGCCCCGCATCAGGCTCTATGCTGACAGCTCAGAGCCTGGAGGCTGCTTCAGATTCCGTGTCTCCCTCTCTCTGCCCCTCCTCTCTCTCTCTCTCAAAAATAAACAAACATTAAAATTAAAAGAAAGAAAGAAAGAAGCAAACAAACAAACAAACAGAGCTTCCTGACTCCCAGACTCAAGGGCTGTGATTGCCACTAAGCAACCATGCCTCCCCTATAGGTGCAATTAATCTTTTTTATTATTATTCTTGTTTTCACTGAGCACCTACTATGGCCAATAACCATGCTAGCTTGTAGGCCTAGAGTCAGATCAATATTTAAATCTAAATTTGCTACAAAATACATACTTTTAAAGCAGGGTTAGGTCCTACAATCTTGTGAATATAACACCAATCCAATACTTTTAGAACGTTTTGCCTAACAATCTCTTCATAATCCTAGATAAGGTTCTTCAAATATCAACTCTGTCATTGGTCTCCAAGTTTTTCCCGATGACTGCAAACCAGTTGATATTTCTGACCTCTTTTTGGCTTGTAGGCATTCCTACTAATCAGGACACAAAGTGGTCAGAATCTTGGTTCCTGCTCTGACCCCTGATTTTGGATGATCCTAAGACTTAAAAGAAATCAAAAGCAGTTCCTTTTCAGAAAAAGAACATATAAATTACACATACATACATATATATATATATATATATATATATATATATATATATATATGGAAAATCTCAGCTCCAAAGCTGGTAATTCACTATCAAAACAGCATAAACTTGCTGGCCTTGAAACACGGTTTATCTGATTCCTGTAACAATTGGTACCCAATTTCTTGTCAAGTGCATGGGTAAGTAGAGAACAAAGGTGTGAGCTCAAAAGTGGATGTTGTCTGTTCAGTGAAGGGCTTCCTACAAATGTGTCCACAGGGCGATTCGAGAACAGCCGTGGGCCCTGCAGGTCCAATGGTGTGACCGCCAACAGAGGGGCTGAAATGCACTAACTCCAAAGAAGGTTCTGAGGGAAAGTCCAGAAACCAGCAAAAGGCCCTGGTTAGGGGGAAAAAAATCTCAACCGATTCTCCTTCTCCATTCTCTTCTCAGTCACCAATCCAGGCCACCAAAAATTCATTATAACTACTCAACTTAACACTATTTTTTGTTTGTAGGAACTACCTACATTGTTTCTGTCTATATTCATTGTGCAACTAAAGCCCCAGGAATTTTATAAACCGATTTTATAAGCTTAAATTACCCTTTGAATTTTAGTTCTCTCAGTGAAAGATTATGTGGGTAAAATCATCTCAAAAACATTTTTTATTATAAGGTTATCAGGTTCAGTAACTATATCTTTTTATTTTTAATGTGTTGAGTTCACAAGTGCACAGAGAAAATTCAATGTAAAACATTTTAAAAAAATCTCTCAATAGGTTATGACTCACTGCAAACTACCTACCATCTGCATAGCTGAGATTTCAAAACCTGCATCCCGGATAGCCATGAGGATCTTTCCCAGAAGTCCTAAAAATACAGAACAAATGAGTGCAAAAATACAATACAATATTGCCAAGGCATTTTAGTTTCTTAGAAATGCACATTTTCTACATCAGGGCACTTTGCTTACACTCTATATGAAGAAACCACTTTTTTTTCTAAGGGAAACTAAATCCCTACTATTGAGCACCACATGTAATCATTTGATTTACCAACCATTTGATTTCAGAATACCAACAATTATCCTGAAGATGATGTAAATGATCTTTAAGGTATTATTTTGACTTTAAGACCCCTGAAGTCTAGTGATATAGGGAACATGCAAAATAAACCACTGACAATAACATTACAAAAAAAAAAAAAGATGAAATGAAATGCCAAAGTTCTGGGTATGGGAGTTCCAAGGATGAGGTCAAAGAAGAAAAATCAAATTATAACTGAAGGGTAGCAGAAGCTTTAAGGGGAAATGAGAGCACGAAATGGTACTTAAAGGCTGTAGATAGATGGGATTACATGGGGACACAGGTATAAAAGGACAGAAGGCTCAGGTCTAAGAAAATGTGAGTGTGCTCACATGAGAGTAAGAAGTCAGAAAAAGAAAAAAAGAAAACAGCTGAAAAGGAAAAGAGACTTCATTCAAATTGATGAAGGCCTTGGATATCAACATGAGGAATTGGGTCCTTATCCCACAGATCAGCGCTTTTTATAATAGGGTCTGTAGATTCTGGGAGTCTAGGACTGATTTTGAAATTCTATTAGTTTAGTATAAAAATCTTCTAAGCTTCTTTTTTCCAAGTCAACTAAACCCACACCCACACATGCACACCCCTATCCCATATATTCTGGAACGACCTTGATGCTTACCTAGTAACCCAACATCACCAAAGAGTATCCGTTTTATTTATTTTTATTTACTATTTTACTGCAGCCAAGTAGTGCTATTATAATTGCAGCAGATTGAGGGATAGGAGGGGGGAAAAAAAAAGACAATGATAGATCTATTTCTCAAATGATGCATTTGTACCAAGGGAAGACCAAATGATACCAGGGTGTATTGTGAAAAAAACAAAGATTTCTCAGAAGTCTGAAGGGTAGAACAGGCCCACGCCAACTCACAGCAGTCTGCATCATATCGGCGTTGAGTTTGGTGACTGAGTTTTGTCAAATATCCTTTATCCAATCAGTGTTGTTAAGTTAAATTTTATCCATTTTATAGTTTTGTTGGTGATGAATTTGTAAGTTGCTTCAGCTGTACAGTTGCATGCACAAAGGTTTATATTTAGTTTTATATTTGGACATATTTAAGTTGCACTATAATTACAATAATTTATGTCAACACCGGGGGTCCATCAGAATATTTTTCCTCCAGAGGAAACACTGCCAAAAGAGACGGAGAGTCACTGAAAATGTTGAGCAGAAGAATACAGGACAAATAGTGTTTTAGGAAGATTACCGATGTAATAATGACAGGCAAGCTAGTCTGAAAAGGAATAAAAGACAGAACAACAAAGGCTTTTGAAATCATCTAGCATGCTCACTGAACTTGGATGGCAGCACTAGAGAAAGAAGTAATTAATATAAGACATTTCCAAACAAGAATTAACAGGACTAAATTGAACACAGAGCGTGAAGATGTAGAAATAAAGGTTTTGAGTCCAAGTGACTGACAGGTTGATAGCATCTTTAAGAAGAAAACAAGTAAGAAGAACAAACTGATTGAGCTCCTGGGGAAGGACACCAAGATGGAATGATGGCCAGCTGACTAGTGAGCTGGACCCGGGCACTCCAGGGCTCCTTGCTCCCTCCCCCATCCTTGGAATGTGCATTCTGCTTGCCTTTCCCACTCCCAGAGGCTGCTCCAAGGACACAGCCTTGAGATAGGGATGTGGTGTTGAGAATACCTACATGGTATGCGTGACTGAACCCAGAAGGCCTCTATAGAAACTTTTTAAGATTTGGAATGTGGATGTGGGATCCACTTGCCTGGCTGCTGCCCAACGCAAGCCTTGCATGTAAGTTTCCTTGCTTTCTGAAACTGCCACCTGCCAATCTGGAGTGGCCTTCCTGTTTCTTCCGTCCCTCCTTATGAGTTCAGGGGCCAGTTTCAGATTACACACTGAAAGCTGCCACGGAGGTTATGAACCAACAATTAAGGGGAAAGGCAGCAAATTATTCTGAACCTAGAATCTTAGAACAGAACACTGATCAGTGTTTGAGAAGACAGCATATCCAGTGACTAAAAAATGATTGATGAATGAGTGAATGCACTCCCTATTCCAAATAGGTGATAAGGGATTACATCCAATAGCTAGACAGGTAGAAGGCTAATAATGAGGAGTGAAGACAGGTTAGAGCTGAAATGAGGAGAACAGAGGTCTGCTGGTTTGACAAAAAGAAGAGGAAACGCAAAAACAAACCAAAACAAACAACCTGGGAGGAATGATTTTTGAGAAAATATCTAAAGTTTGGGAGTTAAAGAATGAAAATGAGTGAAGAAGGGTATGTAAAAAGAGATGTGCAGGAAATTAAAGAATAAAATATTACAGTAGTATCGCCATATCAAACAGAGGGGAAATTCTTAGAATGGAGGGACAGTCCAGAATTAAAGGAAATTAAGGGCCCTGGGAATGCAGATAAAGCCTTCGGCATAAGCAGGATGGTATGCTGACATTAGAGACACTTGAAACATACGTATTAAGAGTGTTAGGAAAAAGAAGTTAGATAACCCACTAAAACTCTGCACCAAAGACTCAGATGATATTGGATATGAGAATGTGAACCAAAATTCTAAGTCATTAATCAACAGGAAAAATATTAGTTAGGAAAGAAAAAATTGATTAACAATTACTGGGGACTGAGCTCTTTATTATGAATTGATACCATTTAATCCTTAAAGCAACACTCCTATCAGGTTCTGGAGGATCGATAACTTGCCTGAAATGATAATGTTAGTGTAATCTCCAAATCCCACTGTCTTTCTACAAGTTTAATGAGAAAAAGAAACGTGGAAGCCTGGTATGTAAAATTCGCTGGGCAATGTAACTCCCTAAGGCAAGGACCATGTTCATTTCAGTTCTCATTGTATCTCCAGCGCCCAGCGTAGTGTCCAACATGTAGTAGGAGTTGCACAAATACTGTTCACTGAATTCAGAAATAACCAAAGAAACAATCGCGGCTCTGCCTGGTGCAGACCTAAAGAACTCTAAGACTCTTCGGAGCAAACAAACACTGAAACACTTGAAAACACTGGAAAATTACAAATGGGTAATTAAAGTTAGAAAGAAGGAAAAGGATTATTTAAAAATGTTGGCTTAATGATCTGAGAGAAAAAGTTCACACTTATTTCATGCCATATACAAACAATAACCCAAAATATACTTAAGGTAAATGCAAAAACAAACAAAATAAAAAAACAAAAAACAAAAGAACCCCCAATCAATTAGAAAAATACCTAGGTGACTATTTTTTCCTCAAGTAAAGGTAGGCTTTTTAAATATAAAAAGCGGGGAGGAAAAAAGGAGAGTTCTGTTTCTGCTATGGCTGAGTAGCTCCTATTGGAATATAACCTTCCCTCAGATAATAACTATAAACTCTGGGGGGAAAAACATAACAATACAAGTACGTGGAGGTACTGAGTGGGTTCCCTGTTTTTGCAGTATTTAGGCTGGGGGGAAAGCCACGGTCTGCACTGAAACTCTGATTGAAAACCCAGAGAAGTAGCAAATTTAAAGAACTAGAAGACGAGGTTTAGGCAACCATGGCCACTGGAAAGTGAGCAGACGGATAATCCCAGGAAAAAGAAAAGCCAGAGAAGAAAGCCTGACTTCTGTGTATAAACGTTGCTCAAATCTTGGGAAAACTGAAGCATTCAGGTATGAAGCAGACTCCAAAAAGCCCAGCTATGATTGAAAGGACTGAACGAGGCTTTGAGTTAACACCCACCAAAGTGGGAACAGAGATTGCCCGATCAATTCAGCAAGTTTACTGGTTGCATTTAAAATATCAATATATCTTTCAAGAAGATGACAATATCCATAATTTTACAATATCTCATTTATAACATTCAGGATATGATGCATAATTATTTGAAACACGAGGACACAGAAGAACATGACCTATTCCAAGACAAAAGAGAATCGATGAAGACCAACCTCGGATGATGCAGATGTTACAATTAAGAAACAAAGACTTTAAAGTTACCGTTATAACTGCTTAGCGAATAAAAGAGAAATACAATCAAAATACATGAAAAGATAGGGAATATCAACAGAGATTAAGAACTACAAACAGGATCAAATAAAAACAATAAAAACGAAAAATGCAACATCTGAACTACAAAATCCACAGTAGAGACTTAAGAGCAGAATAAATTTAGACATAAAAAGAGTCAATCGATCTGAAGAGAGATCAACAGAAACTATCCCATTTGAAGAAAGAACAATTTTTGAAAAACAATGAACAGAGTATCAGGCTGAAGCAATATAACATACATGTAACTGGAGTCTAAAATAATACAGAAAATATTTAGAGATATAATGGCTGAATTTTTTCCAAATTTGTTGACCTACTGAATCCACTTTGTGCTTTTTTAAACCAATCTCAAAGAAAAAAAAAAAAAAAACTAGGCATATCATCATCCAGTGTCTAATAATAAAAAATAAAGAAAATCTTTGGAGCAGCCAGAGAAAATGACTCACTGTATATAGGGAATAACAATTTTAATGACTGCTGACTTCTCCCTCTCCTGGAGGCAGGTGGACAGCTAAGCATTTTTAATGTGCTATAAGAAAAATAAATTGTCAACGTGAAATTCCATGCCCAGCACAAAACTTCAAGAAGCATGATAAAATAAAGACACTTCGAGAAAAAAGAACCCTAAAGGAATTTGTTTTTACCAAACTCCTACTTCAAGAAATGGTAATGGGAAATTATTTAACTTGAAGGAAAATGTAACAAGATTAAAAATAGGACCCTCAGGAGAAATGAGCATAATTAAAAGTAAATATGTGGGTAAATACAAAAGATTTTTTTTTTCCTCTTAATTTCTTTAAAATACACATGCCTAATGGGGGCACATGGGTGGCTCAGTCAGTTAAGCGACTCCTGATCTCAGCTCAGGTCTTAATCTCCGGGTCTTAAGTTCAAGCCCTGTGTTGGGCTCTGCACTGGGTAGGAAGCCTACTTAAAAAAAAAAAAAAAAGCCTACTTAAAAAAAACACGTCTGATTAAAGCAAAAATTTTAGCATTGTATTGTAGGTTTAAAATGTACATGAATTTAATACATATCAGATATCAGTTAATCCAAAAAAGAAAGGGGCGCAAGGAGAATAGAAAACAAATAATAAAAGAGTAAACCTAAAACCAATCATAGCAATAATTACATTAAATGTTAGTGCACTAAAAATTCCCATTTAAGGCAGAGATTTTAGATGAATTAACAAGATTCAACTATATGCTATTAACAAAAAAAAACCAACTTTAAATATAAAGACACATATAGGTTGAAAATAAATGATGGAAAAAAAAACCATGCAAACAATAGGTACAAGAGAGCTGCAGTGGTTACATTAATTTCAGATAAAGTAGAATTTATGACAAAGAGTATTGCCAGAGATAAATGTCCTAAGCAACATCTGGGAGACTGCTTTAGACAGACAGTGGGAAGAAGATGGATGTTCATGACAAAGAGAGCACTGGGCACAGATACAGTGATGTATGTATCTTGGTGGAGGGGAAACCAGGAGAGAAGGCAGGGGAGGTGGTAGAAACCATTGACAGAAGGACTTATAGACCATACTTAGATGTTTGGATTTTACCCAATAGGCCAGAAGTTCTCACAACTTTTTGGCCTCATGGACGCTTTAGTTCTTAGAAATTATTAAAGATTCTAAAAAACTTGTACTTATATAGGTTATATCTGTCAATATTTGTTATGTTACAAGTTGAAACAGAAAATTCTTAAGTGTTAATTTAAATATAACAAAAATTCTTCACATGTTGGCATACATAACATTTTGCGAGAAAAAAATGACTATATTTTCTAAGAAAAAAATTTAATGAGAAGTGTAGCATTGTTTTACGTTTTAGAAAATCTCTTTAATGTCTAACTTAATAGCAGCCTTGTTCTTACATGTGTTCCAGCTTTCAATCTGCTGCTATGTGTTGTTTTGGTTAAAGTACATTTAGTTAGAAAATAGTACAGTATTTTAATAGCCTTTAATGTAAATGTATTTATTCTTCTTTGACAAACAGTATTCTCCTAAAATCTCACTGCAACATATAACTTCAAACTTTTACCAATGAATTTTTTACCCTGCTACATTAAAATTCACAGGTCTATCCTATACTTTGAAAGAATCTTTTACCCATGCATGATTTTATAACATTACACATTGATCATTTGGAAAATATTAGTTCACTCAGTTGTGCAGATCTTCCAAATGCTGACTCATTTCATTACAGTACATCAGGAAAAAAAAATCACATTTGTTAACATCACCACCAATTTCATCAGAATAGTCTGTAAGTTATTAGGAAGCTGTCAAGCTTAAGGTGGTAAATATACTTTTGCAAGAACATAATTATGATTTTCATTTCTCATTTTACCTTCTTTTGCATTTTTACCCTTGGCAACAATTTTTGTCAGTTGTCATTTCTCTGAAATAACAGGCTTACTTAATTTCAAGAAAAATTCACGCCAAATACCTAAGTGTGAAAAACCACAGTATGTCTGCCAGTCATTCTTTTGGGTAAAAATGATATACCATGAAAAAGCCTTTTAGTTGAGCTCAACACTCAAAACAATTATACAAATGCTATTCCTAAAGATCACATTATATTTCAGGATAGGACAAAAGTGCTTTATGCAGACTTCTCATTTCTTCACACACAATATTAAAAAGACATATACTTGAAGGTCAAGAATGAATAAAATTAATTTTTTCTGTTTCATCAAGGACATTCTTAAGCGAAAGCGGCTTTTCTTTCTGCAAGCACATGACAATTTAATAAAAAAAAACCTGACTATTAGTGCAGTTTGTTTCCACTGTCTTTTGCTACTTTTTGCTAAGGCACCAGCAGTGTTACCCACCATTGGTTTTGTACCATTAGTGCAAACGTCACCACATTTCAAGAGGCAAATAAACCGATTATTATGAAAATCGATTTGCTCTCGAGAATAACGTAAAGGGTCTTTCTTGTTATAATAAAGAAGATGCTTCACACGATTACAAAAGAATCATTTAAATATGGGAGCAGGATTAAGCCTCGTGCATTAACCAACACAAAGAGATCTACAATCTACATCTGTTACAAATCTATAATCACATTAAACCACGCCCCATGAAGATGTACCACTTGAACAGAATAATTCTGTTCACAGATAAACGAATAAAAAAAGTTATAGTTCAAGTAATATTGCCATTCTGCCAAGAACAGTCAGACGTGAGTCAAGGATATTGCTGTTTTTATATTCAGTTGGTTATGTGTGGAGGCAGGATAGAGAGGCATTTAAGAAACCTGTTCTGTGTTTAACAGCTCGAAACAACAAACTGTCAATAACCATATGTCCTTTACTTTGTTCTAGACAGAAAATGTTCAGATGACTGAACAAATAACAATAACTATGTAAATGAAGTAGCAAAAAGAAAAAAAAAGTAAAATTGCCTGCCTTGCAGCAAACAAGTTCGAAAGGGTCAAAGCAGACGACTTTTTTTTTTTTTTCCCCTTGGCTGGTGTTTGCATAGCTAATTTGTTTTTTAATGGTTTGCTTATAACTCCGTGAATGTTCTAAAATTTTTTGAATGCCAAATCACCTCTCCATCTCCACTCCCAGTGCCTTAGTTTGTATCTGTCTACCTTTCACTTGGATTGTTCAAAAGCCTCTTTGTAAATGGCCACCCTGTATCCAATCGTTAATATCAGACATCTATTGCTTTGGTGTTCTAAAAACTCTTGCTTCTCCTGAGATTAAGACCTCCCCATCCTCTTTTAAGAAAACTGATCTCACCGGTCATTTGATTGGAATGGGAGCTGCCTGCCATTTTCCCTTACAACTCTATGACCAAGGTCTCAGTGAAAAGTCAAGAGGTAACAGCAAGACCTATCAGCCCTCTGCTAAGACCAGAGCAATTCACACAGCAATGGGCCTATCATTGGCAAAAGCCAATCAGAGGCCTTCACTGTTTTGTTTTGTTTTGTTTTTTAAGCTAGAACCAGGGAAAAAAGCACTCTCCACTATGTTCATAAGTAGGTAAGCCCTTGACTGCTGGCAACCATCCTTCTCTCCCAAGGTACTGGGCAAAACTTACTTAAGAGCATGAAGCTGACAGGGGCGCCTGGGTGGCTCAGTCAGTTAAGTGTCAGATTTCGGCTCAGGTCATGATCTCATGATTCCTGAGTTTCAGCCTCGCATGGAGTCCCGCATTGGGCTCTGTGCTGACAGATCAGAGCCTGGGGCCTGCTTCCAATTCTGTGTCTCCCTCCCTCTCTGCCCCTCCCCCACTCACACTCTGTCTCTCAAAAAAAAAAAAACAAAAACCGCAGAACGTGAACCTGACAATCAAGAGGAGCAAATATAAAAGCCAGAGAGAAGAGAGATGTCAACCACGTCTCCCTAAACCCTGTTCAACCTCTGCTCTTCTTCCAACAGTCCAGTTAAATGAGAATTAGTAGATTCAAGCTGGGTTTCTATCAGCTGCACTAACAGTGTCCTCTTTAGACAATCTGACTCACACAGGAGAGGATATACTGCAGCCTGAGAAAGAAAGGCTGTAGTGGGAAGGGTTGAAAAAGAAACTAAAACAAACAAAAACAAAACAACAGGTACAGTATTCCAATGTGTGCTGATTCTGATAAGAGGATTTATAGGCAACAACAAATTATCTTGGAAAAAATCCTAGGCATGGCCAAATGATCAGTAAGTGGGATTAGAAGATGAACCCTCCCTCTGTCCACAAAGTTCAGAAAAGGATCATGGTTGGAGAGTGTAAGAGAAGAAACTGACAATAAAATATTCAGGTACACTGACGTTCAAATACTATTTTTAGAGGGGTGCCTGGGTGGCTCGGTGGAGCCTCTGACTTCGGTTCAGGCCATGATCTCACAGTTCATGAGTTCGAGCCCCCCATCCGGCTTTGTGCCGGTGCAGATTCTCTGCCTCCCTCTCTCTCTGCCCCACCCCTCAAAAGTATATAAACATTTAAAAATTTTTAAATATTATTTTTAGAAATAGACTTAACCATTTAAATTAAAACAGGTTTGTACCTACTAGGAAAAAAAAAAAAAACTGCAAGGCAATTGAACAAAACAGGTACTTCAACACCAACAGGTATCAATAAGCACGAAGGCACAAAATTTTCACACAATTTAAATACAGGACATGGTGGGTATCACTTGAAAGAAAACAAACTGGCACCAGGTTTCTATGACCGAGGATGGATTCACAGGTGCCAGATATGGGGTCCTAGGTCACCCAAAGCAGGTATAATGAGGCACACATATAATGAGGTGCTAACATCATGTCCAAGACTTATTTGGGTATGGAAGCAGCAATTTTATGAGGGTCCTGGGAATTGGGACAAGCTTTTCCCCCAAATTACAAAGAAAATCCAGCTTGCATCTAAAGTGGAAACAAATAAAGATGGGATTTTTTTTTTCAGTTTTAAGTAAGTACATAAATTGTATTTATTTTTGAGAATCCATCGTTTCTCCCTCTGACCTGGTATCTGGTCAGGGGCAACAAATCCATATTAGCAGATTGACCTTGACTCGGCTGTGTTACCCATCATCATCCCTACAAGGAAGGGCGCTTAGTCAGAAAGGCAGCCCTTAAGAATTGAATTCGGATTATATTGCTCCAAACAGCCCGGAGTTAAAAATGAGTTATTCTCTCTCGCCTTGGAGCTGCCAAAGAGGGGTAAAACCTCCCAGGGCATGGCATAGAAGGAGGAAGATTACTAACAACGACACACGAGATATCTGGCCAGGGGCTAAGAATCAGTTTGCTCTCCAGGCCACAGATGTAAGTCCTGGCAAATAATCTAGTTTGAAAAGCCCTCTCCTTGGCCTGTCTCAGTTTCACCTCTACATGGTGTCGGTTTCTTTCCTCATTTGTTAAAAAAAAAAAAAACAAAACAAACAAAACCATGTAGTTCGTCCCTCACAGCCTTGTTATGAGGATTAAATGTGTGTTTATATGTAAAATTCTTAGCATAGTCAGTGGCACACAACAGCACTAACAGGTCATGTTGGCAGTAGCAGATAATCCTCATCACGAGTGAACTAGTGGAACTTCAGCTGAATGTGTAGCTTTGCTTCCAGAATTACCGTGAATCTAATTTTAGCAGTTCCCTTAAAATCTTATGCCTCCCATTCCACAAGAGAACCCTGTGCTGCCAGGACATCTCAAGGGGACTATGCTAGTAGTCTGGGTCACTCCTAGTGAGATGCCTGCACGGAGATGCTGGAGAGACAGGTCTCCGGGGTCACAGCAACATCGGCTACAGGCACAACAGAGCCCGGAAGACGCAATGGTTCTCCAGAGAAGAAAAGTCAGTGTGGTCAAAGCCAGCAGTATCTGGCATACACAGTGATACATGCTAGGAGTAAATCAGGGCAAGAAAAGAGGGGAGAAGGGGGTCCTCACGTGCCATCCGACAAACAAGGCCTATCCGATTTCTCTCTTCCACTAGGGACTCCTAAAATATCTGCAGTGAACTTTGTAGAGGGCTAGAGTCCTGTGTCTGGAGACAGGTGCATGCATCAGTAAAACAATTTCTATAGGTTCATAAGGAATATTTAAAACTTGAAGGAAAATTTGAAATAGAAAGTTTCCCTACAAAAATCCATACAAGAGGAAAAAGGGCAGGATAAAAGTTGAGTTAATACATAAAGTGTTAAAAACAAATCAAAATCATAAAACAAGGTGGCAAATGTAAGATAAATCAGCTTACACATCCCCATTTAAAGACAGTCTCAGTTTGGGTGAAACGGTAAAGCCCAACTATATTCTATTTATACAATATAGAAAGTAAGATGAATTATAGAGTGAACGAAACCAAAATAGCCAAATGGGTAGCAATATTAACAGTAAACAAAATAAAAGTCAGGGGAAAAATATCTCAGGATATTTTGAAAAGTAAAACCAGACTATCACAAATGTGTATGCACAGAATACACGACATGGCATTCATAAAGAAAAATAATATTAGAAATAAAGGAGAGATAAACAGAAACATACCATTCTCCAACTCTTGCAGACTCAATGAAAAATACTATGAACATAAGTGGATTTTTTAAAAAATTAAGCATATTCTAAACACTCCAACATAACTATAATAAATACAAATTACATGGGCCATTTTATTTGACTACCACACAATAAAACGAGAAAATTTCCAGAAAAGTTAACAACAAAACTCAAAATCTTGGGAATTTACAAGTACTTTCCTAAAGAATCATTGGAACAGTGTTGACTGAAACAAGAAGAAATACCCAGAGTGACAAATCAGAAGAAACCATATACCAAATCAAACAATAATATTTAGAAGTTAGAATATAATGAAACAGGCAATCTCATACACACACATGTGGGAGTACTCGGCACCCTCTTTCTGGAAGATAAAGTGAGGTTTATCAAAAACTTGAAAATTTTTTCTTTTGATAATAAGAATTCCATCTTTTGAGGGGCACCTGAGTGGCTCAGTTGGTTGAGCATCTGACTTCAGCTCAGGTCATAGTCTCACGGTTTGTGAGTTTGAGCCCCATGTCGGACTCGCTGCTGTCAGCTCAGAGTCTAGTTGGGATCCTCTGTCCCTCTTTCTCTCTCTCTGCCCCTCCCCCACTCAGGGGTGCACGCACGTGCACTAGCTCACTCTCTTTCTCTCTCTCAAAAATGAATAAACATTCAAAAAATCCATCTCTTGAAATTATCCTAATGATAATAAGAGATTCACAAGGATTTACATTGGAAAAAACTAATCACAGAAGTATTAATAATATTTTTAAATTTGTTTTATAAAGTTTGAGAGAGAGAGAACATGCATGTCCACATGTACACAAGTAGGGGAGGGGCAGAGAAGAAGAGAGAAAATCCCAAACAGGCTCCGCCCTGTCAGTTCAGAGCCTCTCATGGGCTTGATCTCACAAACTGCAAGATCTTGACCTGAGCCAAAATCAAGAGTCAGATGCTTAACCAACTGAGCCACCCAGGAGCCCCAATATTTTTAAATTTCTAAATAATAAAGCAAGGAAAAGGTAAAGAGGACTGCATTCCTACAACTCTGTTTTTAAAAATTTTAATGTTTATTTTTGAGAGAGAGAGACAGAGAGACAGAGAGAGAACACACAAGTCTGAGTGGAGGCACAGATCCAAAGCAGGCTCCAAGCTCTGAGCTGTCAGCACAGAGCCCAGTGTAGGGCTGGAACTCACACGCAGTGAGATCATGACCTGAGCCAAAGTCAGACACCCAACCGACTGAGCCACCCAGGTGCCCCCTACAACTATTATTCAGACTTTAAAATTTTTAAAGAATTTTTTTCTGTACAATTAAATAATCTTTGAAAACATAAATTCAAAACACAATGTTAGGCTAAAAGAAAGTACAATATAAACTTAAATAAACTGGATAATTCCTATTCATTTTATGAAAATAGTATTACTCTAATACCAAAAGCAAAGTACAAAAAAATATAACTACATATCAAAATCATTATGAATACAGTTGCAAAAATTCTTAACAAAATATTAGCAAATCAAATTCAGCAACATGACCAAGTGAGGTTTATTTCAGGAATGTAAGCCTAGTTCATTGTTAAAAAAGAAAAAAAATCAATGTCATCTATGTTAAAAGGCTTTTGAAAGAAAAATTACATGATTGTATCAACTGATGCAGAACAAAATTTCTGAAAAAATTCAACACCCATTCATGGTCAAAACTCTAAGAAAAAAAAGAGGCATAGAAGGGAACTTCCTGAATTTCATAAAGAACATCTACAAAAAAGCTAAAACTAAAATATGCCTAACAGTAAAAGGCAAGAATGCCCATTATCATTTTTCTTATTCAAAATTGTACCAGAAGTTTAAGCCAGTAAATAAAGCAAGAAAAGAAAAAGGCATTCAGATAAGAAAGAGGCATAATTGTTTCCATTTGTATATGACCGATTGTCTATACAGAAAATCCAAAAAACTACAAAATGTATTCTAGAACTAATAATTGACTTCAGCGAGGCTGCAGGATGTAAGACAAACATACAAAAATCAACAGTGTATCTACATACGAGCAACAAATATGTGGACACTAAAACTGAAACTATACCATTTATAATCACTCAAAAAGACAAAAATTACTAGACATAAGTCTAACAGAACATGCACAGGATTTGTTACGAAAACTACAAAATGATGGGGTGCCTGGGTGGCTCTGTCGGTTGAGTGTCCGACTTCAGCTCAGGTCATGATCTCGCAGTTTGTGGGTTCGAGCCCCACACTGGGCTCTGTGCTGACAGCTCAGAGCCTGGAGCCTGCTTTGGATTCTGTGTCTCCCTCTCTTTCTCTGCTCATGCGTGCGCGCACGCTCTCTCTCCCTCTCTCAAGAATAAACATTAAAAAAAATTTTTTTAAAGATTTAAAAAAAAAAAAAACGACAAAATGCTGGAAGACCTAAATAAGTGGAGTCACATAGTATCCATGATTTAGAAGACTTAACACAGTAATGATGTCAATTCTCCTCAAATTGATAGATTTCATTTAATTCCTATCAAAATCCCAGCAAGATACTTTGTAGATACAGACAAGATTATTCTGAAATTATATGGAAAGGGAAAAGAACTAAAAGAGCTAAAACAATTCCAAGAAAAAGCCAAAACAATCAGTCTCCTCAATTTCCTAACTATCGTATAGCTGTAGTAATCAAGACTGCAGTAATCAAGAGCAACAGACATATAGATCAATGGAACAGAGCTGAAAACCCAGCACCGGATCCACATAAATACAGTTTTTGACAAAGACGTTAAGGCAATTCAGTGGAGAACAGCCTTTTCAAAAAACCAGTGATAGGACTGTATAAGGAAGATTAGAAAATACAGTCTCTGACATGGCAGTCACTTATCAGAAGCCAGTCTACACTGTGGAAAGATATCACAAATTTAGAAGACGACAATTAGTCTTTCTTGTATGTATTGTATGTGCTACTCATATTATTTCATGTAATCCTTACAACAATCCTAGGAGGCAAGTACTATTATTACCTTCATTTTATAGATTGTTACCAACTATACTCAAGGGAAAAACAACATGCCCTAGAATAATAGCCTATAAGAGATAGAACTGAATTAATTTCTTTTATTTAAAAAATTTTTCAGGTTTATTTATTTTGAGAGAGAGAGAGAGAGAGAATACATACACATGTGTAAGGGAGGGACATAGAGAGAGGGAGAGAGGGAATCCCAAGCAGGCTCCGTGCCGTGAGTGCAGAGCCCAAAGCGGGGCTCAAACTCATGAACTGTAAGATCATGACCTGGGCCAAAATCAAGAGTTGGACGCTTAACCAACTGAGCCACCTAGGCACCCGGAGACAGAACGGAATTTAAACCAAGTTCTGCCAGCCCTAGAATCTGATTATGTTATACTACAACAGTCAAAATGTTTAATCGGCATGTACATATCATTTAATTAAATAATTCATCTGTATTAAATAATTCATGCCACCCCAAAACACATTGCTCTGGGATATTGACTATTGTGAGTTAAAGACATTCAAGTGTCTCAGCAAATGCAAGAAAAACACTCTGACCTTTCTTCTTTTTCTAATAGCAGGAGATGAAATTCCCCACATGAAAGACATTCTCCCTATATTAGCAGGAAAGCAACATACTTCCCATCAAGGATGGAAAAAACTCTACGAGGGTAAAGGTAAAAGTTTGCATCCCCTACAATATGCAAAAATACACATTATCTACATACGTATAATTTATCTTTTTTGATCTTCTGAGTATATACTATAAAATCAATAACAGAAGAATATAAAATCTGTATCTAGCAAATTTTGAAATGTTCACAGGATGATCGCCCAATTTATTAATGATTCAGAGTTTAAGCTTTCTTTCCTTCTAACCATTTTGATGCTTATCAACATTTGAGGGAAAAAGAGAGCGGAAACAATAATCACTTTACTGTGTATTAGCAGTGCTACAAAACTTTGATAGAGAGAAAATCATTAAGAGAAAAGTTAAGTAGTTAACAAGGTAGATGGACGACATTCTTTTTTTTTTTTTTTAACGTTTATTTATTTTTGAGACAGAGAGAGACAGAGCATGAACAGGGGAGGGGCAGAGAGAGAGGGAGACAGAATCGGAAGCAGGCTCCAGGCTCTGAGCCATCAGCCCAGAGCCCGACGCGGGGCTCGAACTCACGGACCGCGAGATCGTGACCCGGGCTGAAGTCGGACGCTTAACCGACCGAGCCACCCAGGCGCCCCTGGACGACATTCTTTAAAACTGTGACAAAAAAATACTTTCTATGGAAAGAACTTACCCTGATACTAAGGTCTTTCCTTGATATTTTCCCTTTATATCATGATGCTCATACTCTACAGTAACCTATACACCTACAAGCAACCCTGCAGGCAAGGAACACAGCCCTCTACCGTGGGAAAACTTGAAAACCACCTTTACTATCAATGTGAAGCTTACTCCATGCAGTAAGAAGGTATAAATACATGAAAACAAAACCCAACTCATAGACACAAGAGCCCATGAAAAGGACACTCAGAGCTAGAGATGATAAGAGTTTAGATCAATTTCAATAGCAAAATACAAGAGAAATCACAAGCGTTACTAAATTCGACACAAGGAACTTAATACTAATCCTAGCAGACATGCATAACAAATAACCTTGGGCATAAAAAACAGGTGGAAAAGCTTTCAGTTTCCTAGACAGCAATATGTTCCCAGGCAATGCCACTTCACTAATAATCTTCCAGTAATTAGTTTTTATTTTTTTTAACGTTTATTTTTGAGAGAGAGAGAGACAGAGCACGAGCAGGGGAGGGGCAGAGAGACGGAGACACAGAACCCAAAGCAGGCTCCAGGCTCTGAGCTGTCAGCACAGAGCCCGGTGTGGGGCTCGAACTCATGAGCCGTGAGATCATGACCTGAGCTGAAGTCAGACGCTTAATGGACTGAGCCACCCAGGCACCCCAATTTTTTAATTTTTGTAATGTTTATTTATTTGTGAGAGAGAAGGAAAGAGAGTGAGAGCACACGTGGGAGAGGGGAAGAGACAGAGGGAGACAGAGAATCCAAAGCAGGCTGCAGGCTCCGAGCTGTCAGCACAGAGCCGGATGATGGGGTTTGAACCCCTGAACCACGAACCAAGACTGGGCTGAAGTTGGATGCTCAACCAACTGAGCCACCCAGACATCCCAATCTTCCAGTAATTTTTAATCGGAAGAGAAAATATACCTGCAAAGTAGTTTGGATGCAAATGTGTTATGAGTGTCTGCCTTCTAGTAAGCAAAGATATTGTAGAATCACTTTAAATTAACTGCAGATGACAGTCTGTATTTAGCAGAACTGTTAAAGTGAGAACTAGTGAGGCTCTTAGGTCTTAAAAGATCTCAAATTATTCCATTAGCTGATCATAAAATCTATTCTAGTAGCAAGTAGGTGTAATGAAAGACAGACCTAATTCATCCAAATAGCATTTCTGATTCTCCACTTACACCACACACCCACATCTAAAACACGTTTATCCTTACCAATATCCTAAGAACCATAATATGTAAATTCCCTACAAGGCAATAAAAATAACCAATGTAGCTTTACAGATGTACCCACAATATGGTAGCTAAGTGCATTAAAATTCATGATAGTTGTAATTAAGTGAGTAGAAAATAAAAGCAGGCTCCATACCAACTTAGGAACAATAGAAAAGATGCGCAGGATCTAAGATCTCCAGGAAAAGGCAGTCAAGAATCCCTCCTTTGCTGGGAAGACAGGGGTAGGCTCAGTACAGCAAAAGAAGCCAAGAACAGCTATCATGACTAAAATGAGATCACAATTTTAAAACAAGGACAGTCCAAGAAAAACAAAAGTAGGGAACCGGGTAGACAGACCAGAAACTGAAAATTTTGTAACATGAGGCAAATAGGTCATTAGAAGTCCAAAGTCAATGCCAGGTTACTACAGAAAACAAGTCAATCACTCAGTCACAAAGCAACACTGAGTTTCGACACCACAGGATACTGCCAGCTCCAGTACAGGGCGAGATCCTTCCTAATTTTGAAAGAGCCAGTCCCTCTTGTGGAGGGAATAAGCACGAGTCCCATTAGAAGCCGACTTCATATTTCTAGGAGATTTTCCTGAGTTATACAAGGGCTATACATCTTATAATTCATCGACGGAAATCTGTTAGCCTTAAAAAGATAAACCCAATGAAAAAGTAATTCAAACCATGGATCTATTAGCTCCAACATGAACAAAACAAAGAAATCTTTTCCCTTTCTTAAAATGTTTGAGTTCCATTGTTGGCCTCCTTTTTTGTGAAAAGGTCCGAAAGAAAAAGATTCTCAAAGCCAGTCTTTTGTCCCGTTTTTAAAAAATAAGTACATTGATCTTTGTTTATTCTAGCTACCCCAGGTCACAGTTAAAGGAAATGCACAAGTGTAGTTATCTACTTCAAGAACACTGTTTCTGCTGCTGATTTTAAGTGGCTTTGATTTCCTCGGCTAAGACCTACATTGTCATTCATAGACAGGCTTAAAAATAGACATATAATTGGGGGCATTTGGGTGGCTCAGTCGGTTGAGCATCCCACTTTGGCTCAGGTCATGATCTCTCAGTTTGTGAGTTCAGGCCCCGGGGTCGGGCTCTGTGCGGACAGCAGCCTGCAGCCTGTTTCGGATTCTATGTCTCCCTCTCTCACCGCTCCTCCCCTGTTCACGCTCTGTTTCTCTCTGTCTCTCAAAAATAAACACACATTAAAAAAATTTTTTTTAAATAGACATAATTCCACAACATGGGCCACAAATTATATAACTTCTGCCCCTTGTCTTCTGGAAGCATATACTACCTGCCCTGGGTATGGGCATCCGTTTTTGTTCCATTTTCCAGGATAGTCCTCATGTAGGGGGCGACTCTCCCATCTAGAGGTTCTCAAAATGTAGTGCCCACTTTAGCAGTAATAGCATGACCATGACCTGGGAACTTGACAAAAATACAGACCTACTCAACTGGACACTTCGGAGTCTTTATTTTAACAAGCCCCTCAGGTGACCTAGGTGCACACAATATTTGAGAAGCAGGGCTGTGAGCCAGATGTCTGAGGACAGAAGGGTGTCATAAAAACCATTTTCCTGACCATGAAAAAGCGTAATGTGACCTGAAAAGCCTTATGATTTTAACTTTCAGTCACATTTTTCCTTATCAGACTACTCCAAACCTACACAGTCTTTTTTTTTTTTTTTTTTTAATGTTTATTTATTTTTGAGAGAGACAGAGACAGAATGCAAGTGGGTTAGGGGCAGAGAGAGAGGGAGACACAGAATACGAAGCAGGCTCCAGGCTCTGAGCTGTCAGCACAGAGCCCGACGCAGGGCTGGAACTCACGGGCGGTGAGATCATGACCTGAGCCGAAGTCAGATGCTTACCTGACTGAGCCACTCAGGAACTCCATGAGAGGTGTTAAATTCTTAAATTTTGTATTTTTGTCTTAGTTTTCCTTACCCTCTATCACTTAATTTTTAAGACCATTCTTCATCAGAAAACATGGAAATAAAAGGGCATATGGTAAAAGTGTCTCCCCCCCATGCCAGCATCTCAGTCCTTCTCCAAAGCAGTCAATGTTAGAATTTCTTATGTATTCTTCTAAAAATATTCAATGTACATACAAATGTACAGACACAACCTTTGTTTTACTGAAATACATACTATACTATCTATGCTATGCCTCACTCAATTTCTATGTATTTACTGTAAAATATAAAGAGTATGTATTTGGTGGTAAAATACGTAACAGATATGTTCAGTTTCATAAACAATTTTAAAGTGAGTATCTATGGTAACCACCACTAAAGTAAGAAAACCAAAATACTCCTAGCACCCAGAAGCCCTCCATATGTGTCTCCCCAATCACTGTCCTTTCTCCCCTCAGTGAATACCTGACTGGAATAACCTTTTCCATGCATTTCTGTATTCTTTACTACATACATATGCATTAAAACACATAAAAAACACAGTTGACTTCTGCCTATATTTGAACTTTATATGAATAGACTTAGATGGCATATATCCTTAAGTGTTGCATATTTTGCTCACTTTATGATGATGGAACACAGCAGAGAAGGAAGAACGTGCCACGTTGCAAAAGGAATCTCTACATGGTGGGAGTAAGTGGTTTTTAAAATAAACATGTTTCTGTTTTCTAAATTTTCTGCAATGTAGATTACTTCTATTAATACGAGACAAATGCCAGGAAAAGCTACCCAGATAAATTCCTGGCTAAAACTTAGCATGACCCACTTTTGTATCTCCTTGGTGTCTATTCCTTAAAAGGAACATTCTGGTAGTTCCAACACCTAAAAAACACAGTTCCTAAAGAAAACATTCAACACTATTTAATCATCTACCTATGTTAGATGGTTTTCTTAGAGTGATGACTTTTCCTCAAGCACTCAAGTTGGTGAGAGATCGACATCGATATCAATATATATCTGCTCACACCATACTTATGAAGAATTTGAGGCGTGTGTTTTGAATCACATTAACGGTGATCATATTAAATGAAAACTGTCATTAATGCAAAGCCAAACACTGTACAAATTATACTGGAAATTTCATCTTCTGACTCAGCCTGATGCTTAGTAAGATTTGGCTTCTGCAGCAACTTCTTACTAGATCTGTCTCCTAAGGCAAGGGAAACAAAAGCAAAAAAAAAAAAAAAAAGTACTGGGACTTCATCAAAATAAAAAGCTTCTGCACAGGGAAGGAAACAATCAACAAAACTAAAAGGCAACCTACAGAATGGTTGCAAACGACATATCTGATAAAGGGTTAGTAACCAAAATCTATCAAGAACTTCTAAAACTCAGCACCGAAAAACAAACAAATAATCCAGTTAAAAAAGTGAGAAGACATGAATAGACAGTTTTACACAGATGACGTACAGCTGGCTGACAGACACATGAAAAGATGCTCAATATCACTTAATAGCAGGGAAAACAAATTAAAACCACAAGGAGGTATCATCTCACACCTGCCTGAATGGCTAAAATTAACAACACAGGAAACAAAAGGATGGATGCCGAGAAAGGGGCCCTCTTAAACTGTTGGCGGGAATGCAAACTGGTGTAGCCACTATGGGAAATGGTATGCAGGTTCCTCCAAAAGTTCAAAATAGAACTATCCTACGATCCAGCAATTGCACTACTGGGTATTTACCCAAAGGACACAAAAGTACTGATTTGTAGGGATACATGCCCCTCAATGTTTATTGCACCACTATTAACAATAGCCAAATTATGGAAAGAGCCCAAATATCCATCAACCGATGAACAGAGAAAAAGATGTGGTATATATATACAATAGAATATCACTCCACCATCAAAAAAAAAAAAAAAAAGAAAGCTTGCATTTGCAATGATGTGGATGGAGCTAGAGAGTATTATGCTAAGCATAGTAATAATAAGTCACAATAAATCAATCAGAAGAAGAAAGATGCCATATGATCTCACTCATATGTGAAACTTAAGAAACAAAACAAAGAACACAGGGGGGAAAGAAGCAAACCAAGAAACAGACTCTTAATTATAGAGAATAAACTGATAGTTACTAGAGGGGGGGTAGGCGGGGAGAAGAGTTAAATAGGTGATGGGTACTAAGGAGGGCACTTGTTGTGATGAGCTCTGGGTGTTGTATGTAAGTGATGAATCACGACATTCTATACCAGAAACCAATATTACACTGCAGGTCAAGTAACTGGAATTTTTTTTTGTTAATTTTTAAAAAAAATTTTTTTTTCAACGTTTATTTATTTTTGGGACAGAGAGAGACAGAGCATGAACGGGGGAGGGGCAGAGAGAGAGGGAGACACAGAATCTGAAACAGGCTCCAGGCTCTGAGCCATCAGCCCAGAGCCCGACGCGGGGCTCGAACTCACGGACCGCGAGATCGTGACCTGGCTGAAGTCGGACGCTTAACCGACTGCGCCACCCAGGCACCCCTAGAATTTAAATAAAAATATGGAGAAAAAGAAAAAGATTTGGCTTCAAGTTGTTCTAATCTCAAATCCAGGATATTCTCAAGAATAAGAAAAACAGAATAGTGTCTGTAGCATAAATCTACCCCAAATTTCACGACTGATTTCAAACACATCAGAGACTCTCTCCAATTTGCTCGAATGGAAATCATCGAGATTATCCTGAAGAGACACTGCCAACCATTCCTTTGGTAACTAGGCTATTCTGTAGTAACTACCACCAAAACAGGTCTGGAGAAGTCACTAGGATGAGTAACCCACTCTCCGTTTCGCAGACACAAGCCACCGCCTGTAACACAGAGAAGCAGTGGCTGTAAGTCAGTGATAGGTTCCAAATGAACTAACTGCCAAAACATGTGAGGGCCTTGAACCACAGGGTTTCTAGAGTAAGAAGAGGTATGAGTAGGTAAAAAAGCAGGGTACCATTTATTAACAATCCCCTCCAAAAACGGGTACAGCATTCATGTCCCTACAGCATTTTTCAGAAGTGTCAACTCCTCCCATCTCTTAACATGTCACCTGGAAACCCCAGCTTTTCAAAGACCTTTACCATCTTTTCTTTAGATGCGTGCCTTTTTTCTCCCTCATAAGAAGCAATTATAATTATGGGGCACCTGGGTGGCTCAGTCGCTTAAGTGTCCGACTTCAGCTCAGGTCATGATCTCATGGTGCGTGAGTTTGAGCCCCACGTCAGGCTCTGTGCTGTCAGCTCAGAGCCTGGAGCCTGTTTTGGATTCTGTGTCCCCCTCTCTCTCTGCACCCCCACCCCCTCATGTTCTGTCTCTCTCTCTTAAAAATAAACATTTTTTAAAAAGAAAAAATTATAATTATATTGTCAGAAGTTCAGCATTTATAATCTGCATATAAACTGAATCAATCTTCTAAAGTCTTACAACATGAACTCGTGCTACCTTGGCTTTTCATTTTTAAAACCGGTCCTGATAAAGCAACAGCATGTGCATTGGATCCCTGGACCCCACCTCCACAGGGATACGTGCTGCTCCTGGGCTGGAGGAAGGAAGCAGCTCAAAGAGCAGGACCACAGCCTGGGCAGAAGAAACTCCTGTCTTCCTTTGGCCACTGTACAATTACACAGGCATTTCTGCAGAGGACAGGTTAGGCACAAACACAGAAAACCAGTAGGAGGCGTTCCTCCAAGGCAAAGGAATGGAAACAAGCTACCTCTGCTACAAACTTTGATACATGTTTTCCTGGAGTCTACATCGTGTCTAGCTATGCTGTTAGTTCTCATGAGTTCGTAAGTTACACAGTCCTCTAACAGAGTTCCTAAGTTACACAGTCCTCTAACAGACAGTGCATGTAAAATAGGCAAGGGGCAAGGGGAGAACTCTGTCATCAGAGTTGTGCATAAGAGCCTGCCTTGATCCTCCTGTCCCTCCTAGAAGTCTCTGTGTATACAAAGAACCTAGTAGGTCAACAGATCAATATCTCAAAGGTATATGTGTCAAGTTGCTTCAATAACATTATTCCCTGTATAATGATGGCTGAATGCTGATATATAAAAAAAGTGAAAAAAAGGAATGGGAAAATGAAGTTTCCAATTTATTTCCAAACGAAACGATCCTCCCAATAAACATCATCCCTTAAGTAATACACATGCAGGATGTCTCTCACAAGTCTTAGTGTAGGTCTTGGTAACTCAGAAGTATGAATGCTCCAAGTGTAGAATAAAATATGATTTGAAAGTTTAATTATATAATATTCTTTTTAAAATATTTATCAAAACATAAACCTAAAATTAAATATTATTCAGAATACAAAAAAATAGACTATAAAAATAATTCTGAAATTATGAAAGCTTAAAACTGCTCTATGGGAGCACCTGGGTGGCTCAGTCGGTTCAATGTCCAACTTCAGCTCAGGTCATGATCTCATGGTTCATGGGTTTGAGCCCCACGTCGGGCTCTGTGCTGACAGCTCAGAGCCTGGAGCCTGCTTCAGTTTCTGTGTCTCCCTCTCTCTCTGACCCTCCCTGTTCATGCTCTCTCTCTCTCAAAAATAAACAAACATTTTAAAAGATTAAAAAAAAACTGCACTATGACTTTTTTCTTTTAGGTTGTATCATTTCTTTTTTTTTAAACTTTATTTAAATCCAGCTTATTTAACATGTAATGTAATAATGGTTTCAAGAGTAGATTTTAGGGATTCATCACTTACATACGTCACCCAGTGCTCATCCCACCCAACAAGTACCCTCCTTAATGCCCATCAACCATTTAGCCCATCCCCTCACCCACCTCTCCTCAGATTGTTCTCTGTATTTAAGAGTCTTGGTTTGCCTCCCTCTCTGTTTATCTTATTTTTCCTTCTTTTCCCCTATGTTCACCCATTTTGTTTCTGAAATTCCACATATGAGTGAAATCATATGATACTTATCTTTCTCTAATTGCCTTATTTTGCTTAGAATACATTCTAGTTCCATCCACATTGTAGCACATGACAAGATTTCATTCCATTGTGCGTGGGTGGGTCAGGGTGTGTGTGTGTGTGTGTGTGTGTGTGTGTGTGTGTGTGTATGTCACACCCTTTTTATCCATTCGTCAGTCGATTGACATTTAGGCTCTTGCCATAATTTGGCTGTTGTTGATATACACTGTGACCTTCAGGCACCTATTTTAGAAGTCATTTTCCTTACTGTTAGACTTGGTCCAATGCTCTTTCAGTGAAACTAGGTTCCATTCCAATCTCACTAGTGAGAAACGTCAATCTACAGACTGCCTAGCCACAGATCAAATTGATCTGTTATTCTTATTAAACAACTGCTGCACAGAATTCAGAGTATTAGAGAAGCTATTTTGGTAGAACAGAGTGTCCCGGCCACCCAAATTTTCCATCATTCCAAGAAATTCTCATCAACCTAAAAACCAAGGGGCCTACCTCTGAGCTATTGGAACAACTGAAATCCAAGAGGTGCCTCTTCCCTAACCATCCCCTAACCATGGCGGTTACTAACCTCTCCCAGGGAAGGAACTAAGAAACTTCCATTGGATATAAAATTTCATAAGGCTGGCCTCTGACAGAGGCTGATCACGACAGGAAATGCACTGTGTTCCCTGACCTGAAAATTTCTGATACATGGTTCTCAAATTGGGTGTTCATCAACACAACCTGGTGAGATTGTTAAAAATGCGTATTTCTGGTCTCTGGTCCAAACCTACTGAAGTTGGGGCCCAGGAAGGTGAATTTAAAAAGTCTGCCCAAGTGGTTCTAGCACACACTAAAGTCTGAGAAGCACGGTCTCCCATACTAGTGACACAACACCGTGGATTCAGGTTTGAGTTTCACATCCCAAGTACGTTAAGGTCTTAGGGTGCCTTATATCCCTTGAAGGAAACTACCACACTAGTGGTACCCAGTGAGCCATAATTCCTGGTGTTCATGCACTGCACAATCCCCTCTCATACTGACTCTGGACTTAGCCGTGCGACTTGCTTTAGCCACTGAGACATGAAGACACGATGCAAGCAGAAGCTGGATAAGCACTTACACGCTGAGGATGGTCTTGAGATGCTCTCCTTGGAAGGCAGCAGCCATGCCACAAAGAAGCCCAGGGTGGACTACTGAGTGATGAGAGGCCACGAGGAAAGAGTCTCTGGAGGGGGAAAAGCAATCTTGCATGTTCTAGCTCTGCACAGCTCCCAAGCTGAAGAAGCCACCCAAGCGACCCCACGTGTGCCACGGAAGAATCATCAGCGGAGCCCAGGTAATCCACAGAATTTTAAGAAATAATAAATCGTTTTTAAGGAACTAAGTTTGGGGGATGGTTTATTTTAAAGCAATAGATAAAGGAATCACTACTGAGTTTTTTTTTTTAAAAATGTATCATGTGATATAATCTCTAAAACTGCGGTTATTGATACCTAATTTCCTTGCACATTTGCTATGGAAACTGCATCACCGGTATGAACTTATTTAATGGCAGTAGGTACTGCCACCCCCAATTTGCAGATTAAAAGAAATGAGGCTTTAGGCACCCAAGAAGTGTTTCCAAGGTTACGCAATTAGTAAATGCCAAGCCACAGAAGTATACGAGGCCTTCCAAACACCATACGTTAAATTAACCCTGCCATGTCCAGTAGGGTTTTCACTGAGCTCCTTGCCATTCCCTTATTTAGATTCTTATGTCCGCTAATTCAGACAGATGAGTATAGATTTGTGGTTTCTCCTACACATCACCGGGCTCTAAAGACAGCCTAAGGTTCCTCATGTGCACATCACAGTTGCTAAGTGCTAGGGCTTTGGCTGACTAGCAACAGACGTTTCTTTATTCCAACAAGCTCTGATTTCCAAAGGGAAGGGACACGACGACTTGTCACTGCTTTTTCACTGATAGAGAGCCTATAATCATAAAGGCACACAGGCAAGCCTGGGATCAATCCATTCGCTTCTCCCATGGTAACGTATTCAAACAATCAACACCATTTATTCATCCTCCACCTGTCTCCAAGAAGGAGCCATTAGACAAGACCAAGTTCATACATTAAGAAGGACTTCTGGGGCGCCTGGGTGGCTCAGTCGGTTAAGCGTCCAACTCTTCGTTTCGGCTCAGGTCACACGATCTCGGGGTTTGTGGGTTCGAGCCACACGTCAGGCTCCGCACTGACAGTACAGAGCCTGCTTGAGGTTCTCTCTCTCCCAATCTCCCAATCTCTCTCTGCCCCTCCTCCTCTCACTCTCTCGGTCTCTCAAAAATAAACAAACATATATATAAAAAAAAAAAGAAGAACTTCTAAACTCAGAGTTTGAGACACTAGTGCTGGAACTGTACCTTTAGAATGTGTGCATGGTTATAGACGTTAAACATCAATAAAGTTGATGAAAAAATAAAAGTTAAGAAAAGGAAAAATAACATTCTCGCAGCAATAACTGAAAAGATGAAAAAAGATTTCTATCAGCGGCTGTTGAAAGCATTCTCTTTTCTTTATCATTTGCTAAATACAGCCTTTTCTCTTTTTTTAGGGTTTTATTTTACTGCCAGTTAACATACAGTGTTACCTTAGTTCCAGGTGTACAACACAATGATTCAACAATCCACACATCTCCCGGTGCTCACCATGACAACTGCACTCCTAAGCCCCATCACCTATTTTCCCCATCCCCCTCACCAACCTCCCCTCTGGTAACCATCAGTTTGTTCTCTATAGTGAGGAGTCCATTTCTTGGTTTCCTATTCTGTCTCTTTTTCCTGGCTCATTTGTTTTGTTCCTTAAATTCCACATGAATGAAATCACATGCTTTTTGTCTTTCTCTGACGGACTTTTCTCGCTCAGAGATGGATACTCTCGCTAGATGGATACTCTAGCTCCATCCATACTGTTGCAAATGGCAAGAATTCATTCTTTTTTATGGCTGAATAATACACATATATATACATACGTGTGTTAAGGGTCTCACTCATATCTTCCATTCTTCTCGAGTCCGATGATTATTCTTAACAATCATTGCTTTAAATTCTCTATCAGGGTGGGAGGGTGGCTAAGTGGCTCAGACAGGTAAGCGACTGACTCTTGGTTTCGGCTCAGATCATGATCTCATGGTTCGTGGAATCAAACTCCGCATCAGGCTCTGAGCTGACAGTGCAGAGCCTACTTGGGATTCTCTCTCCCTCTCCCTCTCTCTCTCTGCCCCTCCCCCACTCATGCACACACTCACGCTCCCTCTCTCTCTCAAAATAAATAAACTTAAAAAAATAATAACAAATAAAGAGATAAGTTCTCTGTCAGGCATATTACTTATATCTGTTTTGTTTTGATCTCTGCGTGTGGCCTTGTCCTGTTCTTTCGTTCAGGATAAATTTCTCTGTCTCCTCATTTTGGCTGCCTCTCTGTGTCTGTTTCTGAATGTTAAGGAAGTCAGCTATGTCTCCTGCTCTTGCAAGTAGTGACTTTATGAAGAAGAGATCCTACAGTGCCCTGCAGTGCAATGTCCCCTGTGCACCAGAACCTGGCACTTCCGGAGAATAGCCTCTGTGTGTTGCTTATGCCCTGCTGTTGTATCTGAGCCACTTTTCCTGTTTCAGAGCAGTTGTCTACACTGACTCTCCGTTGTGGGCTGTGCTTGCTCTCTGTGTTGTTAGCAGGACCCAGGTAGGCCAGCTCTGAGGGGGTGTGCACCCTGGGAACTTGGGAACTGGACAACAATGTTAGCAAAAGTTGCATGGGACCACTATTCCTATGCTGGATCCCCAAAAGCACTGCGGCGGGCGGGGGCCATGTGCCAGGGTGGCCAGGGGCACAGGGCTGGGAGTATGACCCAGTGGTGGCTGAGGGTGAGTGGCTAGGCACGGTGCGGCGGCTGGGCAAGGCACGCGGAGGCAGCTGTGCACCTGGTGGCTGGGCGTGGTGCAGGAAGGTAGCCGAAGGTCACAGCTGGGCTGGGTGCCACGCTATGCCTTGGTGGGGCACACGGGGCAGCTGTGCGTGCAGGGGCTGGGTGCGGTGAGCACACAGCTTTAGCAAAAATTGCTCTCAGCCCCAGGCCAAGGCTACCGGTGTCTGTGTAGCCCCACCTCCTGCAGGTGCCTCTGTGTTTATGCTGGGGGGCAGGGGAAGAAAATGACATCTGCCAGCTTGCTTACCTTCAAAGAGCTCTGCCAGCACTCTACAAAATCAATATGAACAGATCTGTCTGATTTTGGAATGTGTGGAATCCAAATAGATCAGTAACTATAATAAATGGCAAGAGGTTGAATTCAACTATCCTAAGACTGAAAAAATAAAAATCTTTAAAAGTAGAAATAAAACAAAATTTAGCCATAGTGGCTACAAGATATGTATTAGAGGCAAAAGGCTCAAAAATTTTTTTTAAAAAGGATATGCCACCTTATGTTTAAGGTAAACAACATAAAACCATTAATGAGAATGAAGTAGGACACCGAGTAATAAACAAAAAGATGTAATAATCATACATAACAATGTAGCTACAGGACATACAAAGCAAAAACAGTCCTAATTAAATGGAGAAACTGACAAATTCATAACAAGAATGAGTAATTTTAACATGGGAGAATGTCTAAAAACTTATTTTTCAGAAGCTGATAAATCAACCAAACAAAAAAAGAAAAAATGGAGGAAGGATGTAGATCTGAACAACAGATTTGAATCAACAGTTATTTCTATACAAAGAGAGAAGAGTGCAACAAATACCCTTCTTTTCAAGCACACACTGGAAATATTTTTATTTTAACCATGCACTAAGTAACAAAGGACATCGACAAATTTCAAAGAACCAATTATCACAGAGACCTCATTCTCTGACAATGTGTAGACATGAAATAACATGTGAGCTAAAAAAAAAAAAAAAAGGGAAGAAAGAAAAAAAAAGAAAATATTTTACAATGAAGAGTGCAAAATATTTAGAGAAGAATGAGTGTTTCTGCCATCACAGTTTGTAATATTGTGGAGGAGGCACACAAAATCATTAGTCAAAAATCACTATATAATAATACAGTATGTGGACTAATTAATATATAACAGCAACCTGCGTTAAGGGCTCTGAAGAAAAGCAGAATACTGAAAGAACATGTCACTGGGAACCTAGTATCTTCCGGGGGTGTGAGGTTAGCTTTCCCTGGGGAAATGACACTTGGGGCCGGGGAAGGAGAAGGGAGGGCACACACACTCCATGCAAATGGAAAGCAAGGAATGAGTCTCAAGGAGAGAAGGGTGAGGGGTATTTGGGGATCTGAAAGGCAGACAGTGGCACTGGAGTGCAGAAGCAAGGGAGAGTGACCTCAAACAAGTGTAAATAAATGATACCTAAGAAAAGTAGATCCTTTTCTAAAAAAAAAAAAAAAATGTTTCTTTGTTTATCTTGAGGAAGAGACAGAGATCCGAGGAGGGGCAGAGAGGGGGGTGGAGAGGGAGAATCCCAAGCAGGCTCTGCACTGTCTGCACAGAGCCCAATGCAGGGGCTCGATCCCACGAACTGTGAGATCATGACCTGAGCCAAAATGAAGAGTCAGAGGCGTAACCAACTGAGCCACCCAGGCACCCCAAAAAGTAGATTCTTGAAATGTAAAAGAAAACAAACAAGGACTGCTCTTAGCGACTAAACACCTTCAAGAATATAAAAAGCACTATTCACATCTAACTAGAAAAGTTTTAAGGAGGTATTCTAAGTTTAGAATTCTCAAGAACTTGTTTATTATTTATCTCTTAACTGCCATTATTGACCAGAACAGCAATAATTTCTCTAAGTCCTATCTTAAACTGTATTTTTCACCCGGGTAAGATGTTAGGTATTAAAATCACCCTTCAAACCAATTATTAAATAACCTTCTACCCATGATGGCTTTCCGTAGGCATGCCAGGATGTTAACTATGTCTTCTAATGCTTCAATTCCATACCTGTAAAATGAGTTAATAATCCATCGAACGTGATGATGGGAATCTACATGGTCTAAGTGATAATCCATGTAGAAGCAAAATGGTACAACGCGACAGAATGAAGGCAAACGTGGTGCATATCCCAACGCCACCACCTAAGAGCTTTGACTCTTTGGCGGCCAGCAAGTGACTTTGGCCAGTTACTTAACGTTTCATTGCTCAGGCTTCTTCAGTGTGACATGCGCTTCAAATACTCCCTATGCTATAGTTTTGAGGATAAAATAATTCACATAAAGTCCTTCGCACTCCACAAATGTGAACTGGTATTACTATTAAAACTGTTTTTGTGATGCTATCCTTGAGAAAAAGCCCTTCAAGTGTCTCATTAACCAGATTTGAATCTTCCCTCTACCCCTCAGTCAAGTCGTCACAGCTGACAATCCTCGGGACTTATATTTTACTTTAAACGCTATTAGATTTTGAAACATATTAGCAAACAAAATTTCACTATTTCAAAATAAAAAAAAATTTAATAGCCTAATAATACCTACTTCTTCAGGATCGTTAAACCAGCAGAATTCTTGAAACTCCTTTTTTTTTTTAATTTTTTAATGTTTATTTATTTTTTAAGGAGAGAGAGACAGAGCACAAGCAGGGGAGGGGCAGAGAGAGAGGGAGACACAGAATCCGAAGCAGGCTCCAGGCTCTGAGCTGTCAGCACAGAGCTGACGCGGGGCTCGAACTCCTGAACCGCGAGATCATGACCTGAGCCGAAGTCGGATGCTTCACTGACTCTTGAAATTCCTTCTAAATCACTAATTTCAGGGACACCTGCGTGGGTCAGTCAGTTATGCATCCGGCTCTTGGTTTTGGCTCGGGTCACGATCTCACAGTTCGGGAGTTCGAGCCCCACATCAGGCTCCAGGCTGACAGTGAGGAGCCTGCTTGGGATTTGCTCTTCTCCCTTTTTCTCTGCCCCCCCCCCCCTTGCTCACACTCTCTCTCTAAATAAATAAATAAACTTTTAAAAAAAATCACTGATTTCATTTAACATCCTCATAACATACAAATCTATTAGGTGTTTTCACTGCCTCTAATTTTGTGTTTTGAGAATGCATGCTGCTACACTCAATGCACTCAAAGGCAAAGGTCTTATGTGTAGTTCAATGTACTTGGTGCATCTGTTATAAGTTCCCTCCACTGTTTTGTCTACTCTTTCAGATAGAACATAAAACATTCACAGAACTCCGAAACTGTGACATTCTAAGGAAAACTGGGCCCACTCCAGGAATTTTCACTGGAACAAAGTGAGATTTACGATGTTTCCATCCAATGTCTTTGCACCCAAAAATTTCACACCTCTTCCACAGGGTCCCAGGGGCTGAATTACTTGAAGGAAATCTCACACCAAAAAGTTAAGAACTTAACCAATTCAAGCAGGCCAAGTTGGTGGCACGTGTCTTATGGGGCTCTGGGCCTACCTAGCATCAAACTACCATTTGGGGCGGAAATGAAAACTCTGCAAGAGAGTCTGAGTAAGAATAACCCAATTTTAAAAAGTGAAAAACTTGATAAACATGACCTTGCTGGTATTCATCCTGTGCTAGTTAGCATATCAGAGTCAATTCGGGGGTAAATTTGTCAACTGGCCAGAATTCGCAGAAGTAATTTGCTTCCCAACTAATTAAATGCAAGCAGACCCCAACACTGTCTCTCCATACCTTTGTAAAAATAAAATCTAACATGCTTTGAAACAGTCTCCATGAACATAGCATTTATTTTACAGCCAAAACACAACACTGAGGTACCGAATACTGGGTTTAAGTTTAAAGGCTGAGAGGAAACTTAGAAACCACCTTGACTCACTTTACTATGGGAGAAACGACATTTCAGGAAGGACAGTATTTTGAAAAATGCAGTAAAACTGTTTAATGCCTAAATCCGTTATAAGAAGGGAAATTTTCCAACAAAATTTCAGGCCTCTAGTACTTCAGAGGCTAAATCTGGGTCACACAAGGGCAGAAGCAGCCATCCCGGCACTGGCTGCCACCTCCGCCCCCCCCCCCACCCTGGCCAACCACAATGGCCCAATGGAATAGGGAACCGCTGATGACTGCTGAATCAACCTGAGGTAAGTGAGGAGCCTCCTGCATGGATTTAAATTAGAACCAGAACCTGAGGGAAAAATTACAGTACGAATAGACTAGTAATCATAATAGTAGGAATGTCGAGCACATAGAGCACGTTAAGAGTTGGGCACTGTGTTTAACACATGCATCCTGACATTTAACCATTTAATTAATCATTTAGCCATTTAACTGTTGCCGTCAGTGCATTTAATCCTTGCAGTTACCCTTTTAAGACGATGTGCTATATTATACTTATTTGATAGATAAGGAAACAAGGGACAAAGAGGTTCAATACTTAATGCAATTTCCCACAGCTAGTAAGCAGCAGAGCCAAAAGACAAACCTACAGAGCCTGATTTCAGAGTAAAAATAATTCATTTCATTGATGGAATTAAACTAGCTACATGGAAATAATACTGAGGACATCAAAACAAACACATTGTATAGCTTTTAAATTAAAAAAGAAAAAAAGAACATAAGAACATTCTCCTTGTTTTTCTTCCCTTGTAAATCCTGAGTCCCCAAGTGACAAAATGTACTTTAATCTACGTACAGGAACACGGCAGATGCCCCAAGTGTACCCCATCATTTTTTCCCGCCACCTCATCTGCAAACTAAGCTCTCTTTTTTTTAGCTCTCTTAGGAGAAGTAAACCTCCACATCCATACAAATTAACTATAGGGCTAAGAACTGAGGCTGCCTACATCCACATGACTTTATTATTTGTGCCAAGAAATTCTTACCCGAAGATAAGGCTATAAATCAGTAAATAACTTCATTGTTTGCTTCAGGAACTTCCCAAAAGTCCATTTGCCCCAACAATAGACTACTCAAACAGTCCACAGTATTCCCTCAACTGGACAAACAACTCACTTATCCAAGAACTGTGTACTTAACAAGACTTGGTTAAGAGCTTTGTCTCACTGTTCCCACTAATCCTAAACTATTAGATCATGAACTTTACCCAGTTTCAATCAGATCAGTGCAAGACCCACCTTAAATCTCTAAAGGTCACACCCAAAACCCTACAATACAGGCCCACTCTCTCTCCCTAGAGAAGTCTGCCAAGACCATCAAGGCGTGTTCTCACTGTACTAAGCAACAGGTTTGCTTGGCTGAAACTATTCTGGACTTCTTTGGGGAAGTTGACAGTCAACAGAAGGAAATGACCCAATTCTATTTCAACTGCTCGCGCATCAACACCACCTTTTTAAAAAATCCCTTCTTCCCTCATACCTATTCTAGACCACAGGTGAAATTAAATACACCGGGAAGTGAGATCCTTATAGAAAAAGATAAACATATGCCAGCACTTGAAAGGGCCCACGTAAATCTAACAATAAATTCAACATGAGGTTTTGAACTACATTTCACTGCAGCCACAATTTAACTCTAAGCTATAGTGGATTAATTACACATTTTAAAATGGTCTAAAAGGATCCCTAAAATTGAGATTTAGAAAGAAAAGAAAAACAAAGGCCTCAAAATGCCAACGTTAAAAGTATTCTGCCATCTGACCAGATTTTACAAAATTTCCTTCAATCAACTCATATGCCTCTAATGTTATGTATCAAATATAAATACATGAAACATAGCCAATCTTTTAAAAAATAGCTCTAAGAATGATTTAAACCTGTATAAATATAAAATAAATCATTTTGACATCACCATTCACTTAATCACTTTCATTACTTCAGTTGTATTTATGCAATTATTAAAGTACATAACCATATTTACTAGAATCCTATTTTATTCCTGCCTTTCCATGCATTCCACTTTTCCTTAGAAAAAAATAAAACAGTTGCAGACCCAATTGAATGTATTAAGATACCAAAGGTAAGCTTTTTAATGAAGTTGAAGCTTTTAAACAAGAAGAATTTGTCGCATCATATTAAAACGTGGGGGGGGGGGGTGACCTGGGTGGCTCAGTCAGTTAAGCACCTAATTCCTGGTTTTGGCTCAGGTCATCATCTCGTGGTTCATGAGTGCCAGCCCCGCGCTGGGCTCCACGCTGACAGTGCAGAGACTGTTTGGGATTCTCTGTCTCTCTGTCCCTCCCCTACTCATGCTCTCCTTCTCTCTCAAAATAAATAAACTTAAAAAAAATTTTTTTGGTAATGTTTATTTATTTTTGAGAGACAGAGCACGAGCAGAGCAAGGGCAGAGAGAGAAGGGGACACAGAATCTGAAACAGGTTCCAGGCTCTGAGCTGTCAGCACAGAGCCTGACGCAGGGCTCAAACTCACGGACCGTGAGATCATGACCGGAGCCGAAGTTGGACGCTTAACTGACTGAGCCACCCAGGCGCCCCAAATAAATAAATAAACTTTAAAAACATAACAATAAAATAAAACATGTGTATTATATATGTATATATGTGCATATTATGTATGTGTATGTGTATACATGTATGTATGTATGTATGTGTACACATATGTGTGTGTGCATATTTGGGTATAAATGTGTGCATGTGTGTGTGTGTGTGTGTGTGTGTGTGTGTGTGTGTGTATTCATCCCAAGGTAAGAAATGAATGCAACATAAAGTCCCAATTTTGTTTTTCATAGCCTGTCAACACCAGCCCTTTCAAATAGTATCATTCCTTCCTGTGGAAGTGTTGCTAACCGTGTTACTGTAACCATGTTGCTGTGGAGTCGTATACGTAGAGGAGAGAACGTGGAGGGTAGAAGAGACCAGGTCTGTATCCTAGATTCCCTGCTCTAAATTGGGGGAAATAACTTACTCTCAGATAGCCTCAGTTCACTTATCTGGAAAAGAATGATATATCCACCTACTTGGCATAATTGACATGAAGACAAAAGGAGATAACGTATAAGGTACTCAGTATACAGCCTAGCACATGGTGGAAAGGTCTCCATAGATGTTCGTGACCGATCGTGCATGTTAGCTCCCTATAACTGTGGTCCTAAGGATTTACAAGGTATTAAGGTACTTCCTAAATAATTAAAGAAGTATTAATTATGCAACAAGATCTTTAAGATCTTCATATCCTTTCAACCAATACTTCTATTTCTAGAAAACTAGCCAGGGGAAATGACTAGAGATACTGTCAAATATTCATGTACAAAGATATTCTTTAAAACTTTATTGTTAACATCAAAAAACTGGAAACAACCTACGTAGCCAAATATTATACTACATCTCTATGACTGCATGGTGTACAACTATTAAAATATTCGTGAAGAATTAAGAGCATCCAAAATGCTCCCTAAAATTAAAACAATATCCTATGGACATACATTGCAACCATGTTAACAATTACATGTCATTCAACATGTTTAATTTAACAATGCACGTCAACAATTACATGCACACATCCACATATTCAGAAGAAAAGAATTTAGAGGAAATATAAAAGTATTAACAATGTCAAGACAATGGAAAACCAGGTAACTTTTACTGTTTCCTTTTTCACTTTATTTCCAAATTTTCTGCTGTATACCCGAATTGCTTTGATACTTGGGGAAAAAAAAAAAAAACTAAAAAAACCCATTCACCTATGTTTATTATTCAGAATATTCTACTTTTTTTAAGGGCAATATTTTAAATTCTATCCATCTCATTTCCAAAAGAATTGGGAATAGTTCACAAAAATGCACACAACAGAATAAAACAGATGAAGAAAAATAAAGAAAAAAGTTTACACTCTCAGTATATAGCCATATAGATATATCTACCTATCTCTGCACGTGTGCACATGTGTATATGTATGTATGTGTACAAATATGTATTTCTGTAATCACAGGACTTTGTTTCATATACTAAGAACTGAAGGAAGTTTCTCCAGCTTTCTCAGGGCATACTGCAGACATTGTTTTAAGACCTATTTCAGTGAATTAAGTAAATCGGTTATGTGGTGGGAGGAGGCGGATTTAAAGTCAAGGAATCAAGATCTTAAACAGGACAAGCATGGTCATGATCAGCACCTCAAGGAACGCCTTTTTAAAAAAGGTACACATATGTAGATAAATATAAGTGGAGACAGATTTTTCACTCGTGTTACCTTTACTCATGTGGCTTCAAAGAAAAAAAATGCTAAAATGATACTTTCATTTCTGCTGTGAAATACATCAGAAAATGAACTAAGAAAATAAGCTCCTATTAACAAAATGTACTTGGATACACTGTATTTAACATAGCACTTACCTTCACTGATAGCATGGGGCTTAATGATGCAACAGGTACAATTGGTAAATTTAGCGGTGTTTGCAGGTCCACAAACTCCACTCGAAGGAAAAAATAACTCCGTTTCCTAAAGACAAAAAGAAATAACTTTGGCATATGTAATCTCTTATCTTGGACTCCTAGGATATTAATGTGAGAAGGGAAAAAAAAACGACAGGATTACTTTTAAAGTTTCATAATGAAAATTCTTTGCTTCAAATTTTCTAAAAATGACTTTTACAAAGACTGATGAACCGAACCCTGTGTTAAGTCTTGGAATCAAAAGATCATCTAAAAAAAAGTACAATTAGGGGCGCCTGGGTGGCGCAGTCGGTTAAGCGTCCGACTTCAGCCAGGTCACGATCTCGCGGTCCGGGAGTTCGAGCCCCGCGTCGGGCTCTGGGCTGATGGCTCAGAGCCTGGAGCCTGTTTCCAATTCTGTGTCTCCCTCTCTCTCTGCCCCTCCCCCGTTCATGCTCTGTCTCTCTCTGTCCCAAAAATAAATAAAACGTTGAAAAAAAAAAAAAGTACAATTAAAGTAATGAGGACATGTAGCATTCTGCCTTAGGATTAAAACTAATAACATCTTAACATACTTTGAATATTGGAAGTAATGAATATAAAGTTCTTATTTTCCTCAAAGCATTAGTTCATAGACACAGGTCCGATTTTAAACTTTTTATTAAAATTTGTGAAATTAAAAACTAGGAATTCTTTGTAGAAACAGATCAGTATTTAAGAATCAGAACTGCGAAATAGCTTTAACTAATTAGCTTAAACTAATGAACTTACTACAATTCTAGCATACAATTAAATCATATAAGCTTTATTTTATAACCAGATTCAGGCTATGGTATCTGCTTTGTCCATGGTTCCCTTAGATGACAACTCAGCAATCTGAACCAGCCACAAACACAGTCACACTAATTAATTCTTTTAATTATTCAGATAAATGCCTTCCGCCTGAAGCTTTTCCTACTGTTATTTCCAGCATTCCCCATAAGTCCCTCTGTCCCAAGCTCCAAAGGACTCTACCAACGTGTAAAGGGCCACTTCAAATATCACCGACTCCAGGAGGCCTTCTGTGACGTCCCCAGTCAAAACTGTGGCTATTTGGGCAACTGCCCTTCACAAGTTTTAGATCTGCAGCAAGTAACTAACCTGCATGGCTTTGTAGGTCTTTCAGCACCTAAAACAAATGCCTCAAAGTAAATACTCATTTATCAACGAATTTAAAGATTGCAAGATCACAGGAAGTGTTAATGTACTACACATTTTGAAAGCCACAGTACAATGTACTGTGTACATTTTGAAAGCCACAAAGAAGATGTGGACTTGTTCAAACTGGAAAGGAAAGGCCTCCTCTAGAGTTCCCGTTTCTGTGCTTCCTTTGCAACAAAACTCCTCAAAAGGGGGGTCTTTATTCTCTGTCTTTACTTTTCACCTCCATTCTCTCTTAAGGTGACACTTAGGTTTCATCCCCAAACTGCTCGATGTGACCTCTGCGTTGCCAAGTACTCTGGTTACTTCTCATCCCTCGCCTCACTGGGCCGAGCGGGATTTGACACAGGTGATCTCACTCCATATCCTGCAATGCTTCCATTCATTGACTGTCTTCCTACCTCACTGGCCACTCCGTCTCAGTCTCCTCTGATGGTTTTTGCCCATGCGGCTGACCCCTCTGTGTTGGAGAGCTCCAGGGTCCATCTTCTACCTACGGTCACTCTCTTGATGAGCTCGAGTCCCATGTCTTTAAATGCCATCTGTATTCTGATGGCTCCCACGTTTCTGCCTCCAGTCCAACCTCCTCCCTAAATTCCACACCCATATCTCAGCCACTACCACTTATAGAGGATGCACATTTAAAATGTCCTGATTTCCACCGTCTCCCATAAAATCTGTTCACTCCCACCCTGTTTTCCCATCCTTCCAACTGCACAGGCCAAAGAAAAAAAAACTTCGAGTGATCCCTGATTTCTCTCCTTTCCTTAGCCATCCACCCAATCGCTCAGGAAATCCTTTATAACGTGTCCAGCCAGAATCCAACCGCTTCCATATCGGTCACCGCGGTCCATGCCTATCACCAATTCTCCCTCTGACAACTGCTCTAGCCTCCTAACTGCTCTCCCCATTCCAACTTGCCCCCCAGCACACCTACACCCACCTGGCTTGATCTATTCTTAACACTGCAGGCAGCATGAAAACCTGTAAAACACATGCCGCTCCTCGGCACAGAACTCTCCAGTAGCCTTTTATCTCATTCGGAATGAATTTTAAAGTTCTAGACGTCTACAAGGCCTTTCAGGATCTGGCCCCTAGGCCCCTAGCTGTACCTTGAGCTAATCATCGGTTTCCACAAAAACATTTAGATTTCCGTCCGGGCACCACTGGCCTCACCCCCTCGCTGTTTGACTAAACACAGCAAACAAGTTCCCACCTCAGAAACTTTGCTTGTACTCTTCCCTTCCTCCCGGAACACTCTTTCTCTCTGATATCTGCATGGTTCCTCCCTCACTTCCTTCTGATCTCTGCTCAAACCAGAGACGGTGAGGACTTCCCGACACACATTTGTATTTATATATCAACATATTTCACAGCATTCCTCACTTCCACTCAACGCGCAATCCTTCCTCCACCCTGGGCTTTTTCTATCCCTTCCCCCGCTTTATTTTCTTCGGAGCACTTACCACCTGACTTGTTTTACGTCTATTTGTTTATTATCTGGCATCCCCTTCACCATCAGATGCAAGCTCCGAGTAGGCCGGGACCTCGTTTTGCACTAGCAGCTTCTCAATGTTAAGAAACGACTGAAATTCAGAAACTAATACATTCTGCATGTGCTAAGAAATAAGATCTCTCTACCCACGCTGCACACATAAGAAAGCCTTGACTAATGAGCCCTTGGGGGTTAGCAAGGGGCAAAGCCAGTATTCAGACCCAGGTCGCGCTGGTTGGTGGTTTCCATCACCTGTCCTTCAAAAGTAAAGAAGCCGTGCTAAATTGTTCCACCTCTAGCTGAACCAATTATTGGGCCAGTTATTTTTGTCTCGACTTTCCTCTTCTCTTCCTCAATTTTTAAAACTGAAAATGCCAGCTTTCCAAGCACTCATTTACATATGCTGAATAAATATGTATTTCAGGCAAGGCATATGAAGGTCTTACTTAAATCTACCTTCTTGGCGAAAGTGAGTTAATTCTACTTTCTGCCTTTGCTTTCTCTTTCTCCCTGCATAGGCTGTCCTATCTGTCCCAAGGATTAATCTAAATGGACATTTGCAAGAGCACTTCTACTAGGTCATTGTTATGGCAACTGATTTAGAGAGTTTACACAACAAATGTGATAGTCGCACAAAGAAATGTTCGCATCCCTTTGTGATCTGAGCTGCTTAAACACTTTACATAAAGCTCCTCTCCTTCCAAGGGTTCCTGCTATTACTCTTAGCCTTTTATATGTTCCTAAACTACCTAGCAGGAAGGATAGAGATATGTAACTTTACCAAAACCTAAAATGAAGACTGATGGAGTCTTCAATTTTTTTTTTTTTTTTTTTTTTTACTATACCTTACTTAACAAATTGTAACAAAACAGTAGCACTGTTTCATAAATTTCACCTAAAATCCCACCGGTAATCTCACTAAAACATCTGACTAATCTACATTCTTATCTTTATTACCATAATAAAAGCATCACTAAATGGTTGTTAGTTAAAAGTTTCTCCAAAACTTTTACATAGTAATTTTAAATATCATTTTTGTAAATGCCTCAGACTAAACATGAAAACACTGAACTTGCTCTCTACATACCCTCATACCAAATAAGAAATCTGTTCTCAGAAAATCCAAACCTTTAAGAAATGAAATATGAAGTCACGTGATCAATGCAGCCTTATTTACAAATAAAAAAAAAAGAGAGAACCTAACAAAATGTCCAAAAGTAAGGGGATGTTTAAATAAATCATGTTATATTCATACAACAAAATATTCTGTAGCCATTAAAATGTACTCCTGTAACAATAATCTGTTAACATGAAAAATATCATATTAAGTGAAAAAAATTAGTTAAAATCAGGTACATGGTGTTCCTATGTAAATTATATAAATGATCAAGGGAACAAGCTGGAAAGAATATGCCATAAACAAACTGTAAACATCAGTGACAGGATTACTGATGCTAAATTTTCTTCTCTCCACTTGCCAAATTCTCCGAAAGTGTTTCCATCACTAACGTATTCTAAAAGATGGTAATGTTTAAAACAAGGTAGGCCACTATTTTTGGTATCCAAAGTTGGTTAAACATGGGGCTGGTGGTTAAACATGGGGCTCTGGAGACAGAGGTACTCGGGCTCATGTTGTCAGGAGGCCAAGGTGCTTAAATTCACCAAGTTTCAGTTCCTGGTAAATTGGGACGATCTAAGCGACTACACGGGAGACTGTGAGAATTAAATCAGATATAAAAGCATGTGGAATGATGCCTACAACGTAATGAGTACTCGATACACATAAGGTCTCTGTTAGTTTTGAATTCCAAAACATTTTTGAACACCAGTGACCTAGATCCTGGAGGTATGACGATGAATTGGACATCCTCGAGGAATTCACAGTCTACTGAGAGGATAAACATAAACACAAATACTTTTCAAAGATGGTAAGAAATAGAGGTATGTAGTAGGTATGAAGGGTACCTCACATAGAACCAGGAAATTGATAACAGTTGAGCAGAGTTGTTGCCACTGGTTTCTAAGTTTTGTTGAGGTATAATGAACATACTTCCAACTGAGTATATTTAAAGGATACAATTTGATAAGCTTTGACATGTTTATTCCTGAGAAAACATCACCACAATCAAGATAATAAGCATTATCAGTCATCCCTCCTTCCTCTGGGCAATCCCTTTCTTCTGCCTCTCCCTGCCTCCCCTACCATTAACCATCACCTTTACCATTACGTCCCTTACCATTAACAAGTTGGCCCTGTAACCAATGATCTGTTTTCCATCGTTAGGAATTAGTTTAATTTTTAATAAGTTTACTTAAATATAATTATATAGTATGTGCTTTTTAGTCCCGCTTCTTTCGCTCAGCAAAATTATGTTGAGATTCATGCAATGTAGCGTATATCGATACTTCATTCCTTTTTATGGCCTAATAGTATTCCATGTGTTAATATCATGGTTTCTTTATCCACCCATCTCTTGGACATTGGGTTATTTCTAGGTTTGGGATATCACAAATAAGGTTGTTATGAACAAAGTTGTTATGCGCAAGTCTTTGTATTGATATTTGTTTTCATTTGTCTTGGGAAAATACTTGAGTGGAATGGTTGGATCACAGGGCAGCTGCATGTTTAAGTTTTTAGTTGAGTGCCGGCCAAACTATTCCCCAAAGTGATTGTACCATTTTAAATTCTCATCCATCCCCCCAAAGTGACTGTACCATTTTAAATTCTCATCCATCAGCAGTGTATGATAGTTCCTAAGTTTCTCCTCATCCTTGTCACTTGATATGGTCCGTTCTTTTAAACCTTAGCCATTCTGAAAGCTGTGTAGTGTTGGCTCATTGTGGTTTTACTTAATATTTCCATAATGTCTATTGATGTTGTGTACTTTTAATGTGTGCTTACATACCATTCATGTATCTTCTTTGGTGAAGTAAATGCCTATTCAAAATTTTTGTCCATTTCTAAATGCGATGTTTGTTTTCTTAATAAGTTCAAAATTCACAATGAAAAAAGACAAAAAGATCAATAGAGCAAAGTTAAGAATCCAGAAATACACTCTCAGATACATAGTCAACAAATATGACAAAGGTATAAAGGTAACTGAGTGGAGGAAAAATTGTGATTTTATCTAATGATGCTGGAACAATCAGATGTCTATACACAAATCAACAAATTTTGGTCAGATCCTATGCCATATATAAAAATTAACTCAAAATGGATCATGTAGCTAAATATAAAACCAAAAACTATAAAATCGCTAGAAGAAAACAAAAGGGAAAAGTTCTGTGACCTTGAATGAGGTGACAATTTCTTAGATGTGACACAAAACCCACCACACATCAAAGAACAAACTGATACGTTGGACCTCATCAAAACTAAAAACTTCTACTCATCCAAGGACACCGTTGAAGAGAATAAAAGTGCAAACGACACACTGTGAGAAGGTATTTGCACATCATATACCTGGGTAAAAAATCTGCATCTGTAATATATAAAGAACTCTGAGCAGAGTTAAAGGGCCAAAAAAAATTACCCGGACAAAGGGAGATATGGCATTCCAAGGCAGAGGGGCAGAAAGAGTAAAGGTGATAGAGCAAGAACACCACAGTCTAAAGAAGGAGAGGCAGGATGTGAGACTGGAGAAGAGGCTAGCATTCAGATCATTTTCATAAAACACGTTAAGGAGCTTTAACTTGATTTGGGGGATAATGCATCACTCTGGAACATTTTCAGCAGATTCATGACATGGACAGATCAATATTTTTAGAGAGCTTGCTCTGAAACCTATGTGGAAGAGGTATTTGTGGGAGAAAAGTCTGAGCCAGAGCTATTATAGCAACCCAGGTTACACAGTGAGAGTAGGAATGAAGGAAAAGGAGAGAACTGAAGAAAATGTTTAGAAGATAAATCTACACAACTTTTTATTCATTGGATGTAGGGGATAAAGGAGGCAGAAGAATATTTACTGGCTCTCAAGTTCCTTTGGTTTTTTTTGTTTGTTTGTTTGTTTTGGTTTTTTTTTTTTAAATTTTTTTTCAACGTTTATTTATTTTTGGGACAGAGAGAGACAGAGCATGAACGGGGGAGGGGCAGAGAGAGAGGGAGACACAGAATCGGAAACAGGCTCCAGGCTCTGAGCCATCAGCCCAGAGCCTGACGCGGGGCTCGAACTCACGGACCACGAGATCGTGACCTGGCTGAAGTCGGACGCTTAACCGACTGCGCCACCCAGGCGCCCCAGTTTTTTTTGGTTTTTTATTTTTGACAGAAAGAGCACGAGTGGGGAAAGGGCAGAAAGAGAGGGAGACACAGAATCCGAAGCAGGCTCCCGACTCCGAGCTGCCAGCACGGAGCCCGACGCGGGGCTTGAACTCACGGACCGAGAGATCATGACCTGAGCCGAAGTCAGTAGCTCAACCGACTGAGCCACCCAGGCGCCCCTCAAGTTCCTTTGTTAATGGTATGCAGAATACAAAAGGAATAGTTTGGTGAGTTAAAATTAATCAGTTCAGTTTGGGATGCATTATTTGAGTATGAATCTGAAAGACTAAGGAGAACCCTACACATAGAATTAAGAAATTGAGTTGTCCACATAAAATCATCTTGTACAATTTATTGACTATCCATCTATCTCTTGCCCAATGATTCATAATGCCACCAAGATCTCATTACTTATGGGTCATTTCTTGAGTACCCTGGGCTGTTACACCGACCCACTTGTCTACTCCCATACCGATATCACACTGCTTTTCCTACCAAAGCTTTATAAAAGGCTTCCTCTCGCATAAAGAAGTCATCTTATCACCACCATTTCTTCTTACCCTTCCAAACTTCCTTGGCGCTTTTGGCTCTTCTACGCAAGAATTTCATTAAGCTTCAGGAAAAACTCTGCCTCAATTTTGACTGGAAATGCACTGAATTTATAGATAAATTTGGAAAGACTTTTTATCATTAGGATACTGAATCTTCACATGCATGAACGTAGTATAGATCTTCATTTATTTAAGTCGTTTGTTATGGCCTACAATAAAATTTATGGTTTTCTCCATAAAGATCTCTCACATCTCTTGTTAGGTTTATCCTGAGCATCGTATACTTTTTTTTTACACTATGAAGGAACTCTCTTTTAAGTTTACATTTTCTAACTGGTTATTTCAGGTATATCAAGAATACTATTGATTTTTATATACTGATAATATATGCAGTACCACTAATAGGTAGAGATTTGAGAAGCACCATGAAAGTGGAGTATTAATAACAGATAATCTCCATTAAATGCTATGTTTTAGGCATTATGCTAAACAGTTAAATCATTTTATTTAATCCTCAGAAGAACACTATAATGTAGGTACAACTATTCCCTTATTTTACGGACCACGACTGAGAAACAGAGCAACACATTAGTAGGTGAGAGAATGGAGCCTGATTAACATCATCACTTTAAAGGACAGGTGAAGGAAGAACAGCCAATTAATAAGACATAGATCATGACCTGATAGCTCTAAAGAAACAAGGGCAGTGAGACATCACAAAATCAAAATAGGGTAGAGAATCTCAAAAAGGAGAAAGTGTTCAAACTTAAATGTTGCAGACGGATACAAAAGAAATAAAAATTTTTCCTTGAATTTTGTAAGTAAGAGGACATTGATTATTTTATCCAAAATGATTTTGGTGGAATGAAAAGATGAAGCCACATTGCAGTGGTTGTTCTCAGTGAGTAGCCACAGGCAACTGAAGAGAAAATTGTGACTATAGTCTAAGCTTTGGTGAAATCTGGATAAGGAAGAAAAAAGGATTAAATTGTAACTAATAGGAACTTAAGATAAAGGAGAGATTATTTGGGGATGCTCGTGTGAGGTTTTTCAGTTTTTAATTCACATGTCCTGTCCTTGCTTCCTCATGTGTGCTGTGCGTTGCAGCCAGATTTCTCTTTGATAGCTAATTAGCTAACACGACGTCCACAATACTCACTCCTCCCAAGACAAGAGTCAAGAAAAGGTGTATCCTACAGGGTTCATGACGATGGGGTATTTCAGGGACGAATGTCAGAAAGAGCTAAAAAATTTAGGTGTACAAAATAGAAACAAATATGTTTAAGACATTTCTTCAGGAGGAATGATTACGGTAGCTAACACTGCAGAAGCTTCTCCACTATAAAAAGAAGAAAAAAATCATTCTGCAAACTGTATTTGAAGATAGGCACATTACGTATGTGCAGCCATAGAAAAAAACATGTACTTAAGACAAGACTAGCAGAGGCACCTGGGGGGCTCAATTGGCTGAGCGTCCGACTTGGGCTCAGGTCATGATCTCACGGCTCATGAGTTCAAGCCCCACGTCGGGCTCTGTGCTGACAGTTCAGAGCCTTGAGCCTGATTCGGATTCTGTGTCTCCCTCTCTCTCTGCCCCTCCCCTGCTCATGCTCTGTCTCTCCCTCAAAAATAAATAAACATTAAAAAAAAAAAAAAAGACAAGACTAGCTTTATCATATTAAAGTATAAAGCCTCCCTTGCACTTCTGAATCCACTTATTTTCAGCATCAATAGTATTAAATAAATGCACAACCTATATTAACTACCGAATAAAAATATGTCTTTTAGGGGCTCCAGACCCAACTGCAGTGTGGGAGTGTTCTCCCACACAGAACACCAAAGCAATTCTCCCAGCAGGGTGTCCAAGAAATCAACTCCCTTCTGGCACTATCTACCCAGAGACAACATCGGTTTCAACAAATTAAAGGTTCAGTCCTACAAGGCTACCCTCACTTCAGATGCCAGTTACCAACCCCAGGCAACCTATGCTTCTGACTGTCTGCCTGTCTATAGACACAAAATTCCAATGACCTCTACCTTCGGTTCAATTAATTTGCTAGAGAGGCTCACAGAATTGTGGGAAATACTTAAGTTTACCAGCTTATGAAAGGATACGATAGAGGCTATGCATCAACAGCCAGAAGAAGAGATACATGGGGCAAGGTATGGGGAAAGAGCACACCATTCTCCCCATCTCCACTTGTTCACCAACCCCAAAGATCTCCAAACCTCCAAAGGTTTTTACGAGGCTTCATTACATAGGCATGGCTGATGAAATCACTGGCCATTGGCGATTCCTTAAGTTTTTATTCAAATTCTAGTTAGTTACCATACAGTGTGGTAGTGTTAGTTTCAGGTGTACAATATCGGGATTCAACACTTCCACGCAATACCCAGGTGCTCATCGTAAGTGCACTACTTAATCCCTATCAGCTATTTCACCCTCCCCCCCTCTCACCTGCCTCTTAGCCCCTCTCCCCTTCCCAGGGGTCATGAGATAAAGACTGAAAGTTCTAACCCTCTAAACACACTGTTGGTCCTCCTGGCAACCAGCCTCTATCCTCAGATGCTTTCCAAAAGTCATTTCATTAACATAACGAAGGACACCTTTATCACCCCCAACACTCAGGAAATTGCAAGGATCTGACGGAGCTGTGACCCAGAAACTGGACAAAGATCAAATATATATGAAAAATATACTTTGGTCATCTGCACGACCAAATATGCATTTCTTATAAATCATAGTACTGCAACATGGTATAGTTGGACTCACAGTCAAGATTCATGGTATTTTCATAAAAGGCAAAGAATATTTGTAAGGTAAAATACCTTGAGAAAAAGATCAAAATTATATGCTCACATTTTCCCACTTCTTCCCATTTTATTTATATCAAGGCTTTTAATACAAAAACTTAAAAAGTATATTGTTCGCTAATGGGAAGTAACCAGGGAATTTTAGTGGCCAACACCAGAATTCATTCACCATTTGTTATGTGCCATGCAGGTTCTACTGATCGAAACATGAAAATCGCTCCCCTTACGGTGCTCACTGATGGAATCATCTATTATATCGATCGATACATATAGAGCCTAAATTGTCTAAAATCTGACAAGCATACCTGAGCTTAAATTTATTAAATAAACTGATGGAAATGGACGGGGTAAGATGCTAAGGGAGGGAAGGAGGGAAACAGGAAGCAAATATCAATGAGCATGGTCAGTGACTTTCAGTTCCAGCTTCCATTTATTTCATTAATTATTTATTCCTATCACTTATGTAATATCTTGAAAGATCTGATTGGTAATATAACTCCAGAAAGGAAGACTACATTTAGAGTGACTGTCTACTACTAAGATCAAAGGTCAAAGACTATAATCACTCTCTTGCACACTCCATTGACTACCGAGACCTTCCTATCGAGTTCGCTTCACAAAACTACAGCCATGGTTGAAGTCAATGCTCCACCTACTCTGCACCTACACCCATGCGGCTGAACAAGGACGGAGAACAACCACACTCAGAATTCAGAACCATGAACATCAGGTGGGCCACTTACTCAGCACCACAACCGTATTTCCCTAATTGCTTCCTGTTCCTAGTCTTTCTGATGATTACTTCACATTTTCTCTCTCTTCAAACCAATAAACACCGTCTCCCTCAACCTCACTTTTAGCTGTTTTTGACCTTGCTTCCTATTGTCTTAATTAAGGGAGTAAGAATCAGCATCTGCGCCCCCATAGTCCGCCTTCGCACCTGTTGCTACAGACAACTACTCCTGCACCCCATTCCCTCTCACCTAATCAAGCACATTGTGCCAGTAAGTCTCACTCTTTTTTCTACATCCTCAATTTTTCACATCTGTAATTCTTCTCATCTTAAAAAAAAAAAAAAAGAGAGCGAGAAAAAAGATGCTGCTTTTCTTCACAGCTACCACCTCATTTCTTTGCTCAACATCCAACAACACTCCTAAAAAAAAGTTGTCTATATTCCCGTCCTCCAATTTTCTTTTAAATCCCTTCCGGCAGGACTTTGACTCTATTGCTCTCTTACAAACTTCACCAATGAACTCTCCATTGCAAAATCCAGTGGTCAATTTCAGGGCCCTTCTTTCTTGATAGGTCTGCTTCATCTGACGCCACTGATCATTCTCTCCCCTTTGAATATTTTCCTCACCTGGCCTCTGGGACACAATCATCTCTGAGGTTTTTCCTTCTCCCTCACTGACGGCTCCTTCTCTACCTCCTTTGCTGCTTCCTCTTCTTCAGCCTTTTACTAAGAACATAAAGATTCCATCTTTGTTCTCTTTTCTTCTCTATCTGTACTCTCTCCTGAGTAATCTCAGCCATTCTCAAGGCTTTAAATACCATTTAGATGCCAATGACCCCATATGTACTAGTCTAGACCTCCCTCCCCAAACTCATATAACTAAATTTTTTGCCCAACATCTCTCCACTTTGATGACTAGCATGCAGATAAAGTTTGCAATGTCCAAAATGTTAACTCCTGAGTTTCCATCCCTACTGACTCTAGCCATGGCTTTTCTGATTTCAGTTTACGTAAATCGTCACCTTCCAGTTGTTCATGCCAGGAGCTATGGAGTAATCCTTGATACCGATTTTTCTCCGACTCTACATTTAATCTGGAAGGAAATCTTGTTCAGTTGACCTCCACTGATTAAAATGTATTTTAAAATATATCTCCATACTCCTCTCATTGCCACCACCCTGGTCCAAGCCATCATCTCCCTGGATTACTGAAACAGCCTGTTAACTGGGCTCCCTGATGCCATTCCTGTCGTCTACAGACTATTCTCAGGGCCAGTATAGCCCTTTCAAAGGCCAATTCAATCATGTCAGCCCTCCGCTTGCAGCACTGCAATAGGTCCCAGCTTTCCTCAGAGAAAATGCCAGAAATATTACCATGTGATATCTCCCCTGATTATTTCTGTGCCCTCATCAGCCCCTCCTTCCCTCACCCCCATTCAACTACGCTGTCCTCTTTACTGTTGATTGAACAAGCCAGGCAGAAATTCGCTATTCAAGGAATAGCAAGATGGCCAGTGTACCTGGGACACAGTGAATAACGGAGAGGCTGGAGACAAAGCCGGGGAGACAGATGGAAATCAGATCAGGTAGAGCTCTGGAGCCTACAATAGGGACTTGAGATTCTATTGTAAAAGAGATTTAAAAAAATTCACTAAAGAGTCTTCAATAGTTGAACTGCTAATCTGGTTTGAAAAGATCTCTCTTAGCCTGGTTAATTTTACGTGGGCAAGGTAGAATTTTCATAAACTGAGTGTCAGAGAAGAGGAAAGGGGAATTAGAAGGCTTACGCAGTAGTCCAGACAAAATATAACAGTGACCTAGACCACAACAATCAAATTCAAAGTCTAATTTGAAGGGAAAACTGAAAGGATCTGTTGACAGAGCTGTAAAAAAAAAAAAAAAGAAAAATTCAATTATTTTAAAATTGTCTAATATTTTAATGAAAGCATGACCAGACTGAAAACCATCTTAAATTAGTTAGAAACTTCTCATGATGCTAAGAATAAACATGCAACATCATTAAATCAACATCAGCATAAACCTCGTATAATACCTTATTTATATGGATTTAAAATAAGGAGTAATTGTAAGAAGCATAAAAACTTTTTCATAAACACTAGCTATATATAGGTAAAGAAAAGGACGTTAAGCTTGAAAATAGTGTGAAGTATGAGTCAGGAAAAAATATATTGAATAATGCTTTCTTTCTGAGTATTTACTATCCATAAACTGGTCTTGTGTGAATTCAATAATTCAAACATTTATAAGCCTGAATAATTTAAATGGTTTGGGGACAAAAACCGGGATGACAGGTATTTTAATTGGAGAAAACTTATCTTGACCATGACCAAGTTACCAGTTCACAAAAGAGACATATTATTGAAATGCTGTTTAATTCTAGGCAACAGGTCAAAGACTTTCTCTACTGCTAGGTCACCTGTATAAATCTACCCTAAGTCAGCAGTGACAGAAATGCTTTACTCTGACCTAACACATGTAACAAAATAAAAACAGAACTGAAATATTTTTCAAACACCTTACTCTGGCAGCAGAAGCAAAAGAGTCAGGGCCATGAGCTGCATTTCTTATGCCATCGCTTCCAAAGAGGGCTCTCAGGCTTCCAGGAGCATCCGTACGTGCCAGACCAGAGTTCGCAGGTCCGAGCAGTCTTTTCCATTCACATATAGCATCGTCTCTTAAGATCTCCATGGCGATAATAGGACCACTCGTAATAAACTGGATCAGCTCGCTATAAAACAGGTAAAAGACTGATTTGCTTCATCTTTCTGTCAACCTGTGTATCTCTACTCACAAGAATACATTACAATTGGAGTATTTCAATACACACACGGATATTATGATCTCAGAACTATCGGATACAGTGAATTCTACCTAGGCAAGGTAAAATTTTCATCATTGAGTGTCCTCCAGTAGCCTGAGCCACTACATATCGCTACTGGTGTCAAATTATTTACTGTCAGGAAAGAAAAAAAAAAAAAGCCAATGTTGCGCTTCATTAAGACTACTTCATTGACTTGAAATGCCTATCTATGCTTTTCCCATTGCTCTGAAAGGTACAGAAGGATTTCCCTTTTTATTTTCACGTGGTTTGCCACCGCAGTCCAATCATATTTGTAGTATAGAAAGTGATGAGAGTGATGTCTTCTAACATATTTCCGGTAAGAATTCATTTACTTTTGTGTGGATTAGGATTCAAAGAATGACAGTAAATTTGCAGTCAATAAACACTGAGTTGGGCTAGTGATAAGGAAAACGAAATCAACAGGCCTTGAAAAAATATCCCCCTTCTGACTATAATAGCTACTCTGGGATATTCCCATCTTAAGTTTCAAAGAGTACACATGGGTTCTTGATGAAAACTCCAGCACTGAGTCACAGCACCCCAACCCATAAAAACAGTATCTCATTTCCCTTCTCCGCTCCCATACGTGGATGAGGCAGCAATGGCAGGTTTCACATGGAAATAAGTGACACCATTCCTCCTACTGTTTGGGGCAGGGACAGAATACTTTTTAAAGCAAGTGCATGTTTCTCTCTCTTCTAAACTATGAGAGAGGCCAGAACCCTCTAGAAGAAAAGCACATGGTGTGACAAACACTTTTGTACCAATTAACTCTTGACTCTTTTACATGCTTCCTTCCCTCATGAATCATGTTACGAGTTAACTCCCTTCCTTTTTAAATCATTTCAATTCATTTTGAAAAGGATTTCTAAAAAATAGTATGTATGAAGAAGTATTCATACGCTCTGTCCTTTAAAAGGCCCCATGACCTCTTCATAGATATTCTTCTAGGACTTAGTAGCCAAAAACAATTAGATTTAAGGAACCCAAATCAGGGGAACAAATCCGTGTTGATCCATTCGGTAAGCACATAACAATTACTTAACTACAAATCAGAATATTCAATGATACCCTGGCCTCAAGAAACTTATCATCTAATGTCCTGTTATTACAGAATTCCTCAAAACACATAGTGAATAAGCCTATAACCTATAACCACACCCTATAATGGGTGTGGCATGTTAATAATGCAGAGAAAGGTGTGCCTGGTCATAAAAAATACTTCTTCATGAGACTATTTCCAATTAATGCAGGTACATCTTTTGTTGTGTCTTTCATAATACCAGAAAACTGGTTAATTCACCCAGTTAATAAAATTTACTGCATACTAATTACATATAAGACATTAAACCAGGTGCTGTAATATAATGCCACAAACATAAAGCAAAGCTATAACAGTTTCCAAGAAAACTGTATAAATTTTTTTTAAATATTTATTTATTTTTGACAGAGAGAGAGAGAGAGAGAGAGAGAGAGAGAGAGAGCGCGCGCGCGCAAGCGAGCGAGCATGGGCAGGGAAGGGGCAGAGAGAGAAGGAGACACAGAATCCAAAGCAGGCTCCAGGCTCCGAGCTGTTGGCACAAGGCCCGACGTGGGGCTCAAACTCACAGACTGTGAGAGCATGACCTGAGCTGAAGTCAGACGCTCAACCAACTGAGCCACCCAGGTGCCCCAAGAAAACTGTATATTCTAACAAGGCCTGGGAATATTTTAAACTGCTTGATTTAAAATAATCTATAACATAATTTTCTATTATACAATTAAAGGAAAAACACTATCATATGCAGGATGCCAAGCAGTATGTTTATTATAGCAGCCTAATATCCTTCTTTATGACAAATGTAAGCACTTTGGGGCACCTGGGTGGCTCAGTCGATTAAGTGCCCGACTTCGGCTCAGGTCATGATCTCGCAGTTCATGGGTTCAAGCCCTGTGTCAGGCTCTGTGCTGCTAGCATGGAGCCTGGAGCCTGCTTTGGACTCTGTGTCTCCCTCTCTCTCTGCCCTTCACCTGCTCATGCTCTCTCTCTCAAAAATAAATAAACATTAAAAAAAATTAAAAATCTCTTTTTTTTTCTTCCCCTCCCCCATGGTCTTCTGTTAAGTTTCTCAAGATCCACATAAGAGTGAAAACATATGGTATCTGTCTTTCTCTGTATGACTTATTTCACTTAGCGTAAGAGACTCTTAAAAACTGAGAACAGGGGCGCCTGGGTGGCTCAGTCGGTTAAGCGGCCGACTTTGGCTCAGGTCACGATCTCGCGGTCTGTGAGTTCGAGCCCCGAGTCGGGCTCTGTACTGACAGTTCAGAGCCTGGAGCCTGTTTCAGATTCTGTGTCTCCCTCTCTCTGACCCTCCCCTGTTCATCCTCTGTCTCTCTCTGTCTCAAAAATAAATAAATGTTAAAAAAAAATTTAAAAACAAAACAAAAAAAAACAAAAACTGAGAACAAACTGAGGGTTGATGGGAGGGAGGGGAGGGTGGGTGATGGGTATGGAGGAGGGCACCTGTTGGGATGAGCACTGGGTGTTGTATGGAAACCAATTTGACAATAAATTTCATATTTAAAATAAATAAATAAATAATTCTTTAAAAAATTAAAAAAAAAAAAGAAATGGAAGCACTTTTTTGACAATAGTAATATGCACCTCACAATATTCAAGTGTTTAGAACATAAATTCGGTTTCTAACATATAGTAGTTGCTATATTTCAAGGAACAAAAAATAAGGGCTCCGTGAACATTGTTTCATGCACACAAGAATGCCAAAATAAGAGAGTTTAAAAAAAACAACAAAAATACTCAACACAGGGGTTCCTGGCTGGCTCGGTCGTTAGAGCGTGCAACTCTTGATTTTGGGGTTGTCAGTTCGAGCCCCATGTTGAGTGTAGAGGTTACTTAAATAAAAGTTTTAAAACCCTTAAGAAAATGTGGGGCACCTGGGTGGCTCAGTCGGGTAAGCATCTGATTCTTGATTTTGGCTCAGGTCATGGTTTCACGGTTCGTGAGTTTGAGCCCTGCATCCGGCTCCATGCTGACAGCGTGAAGCCTGCTTAGGATTCTCTCTCTCCCCATCTCTCGCTGCCCACCCCACTCATGCACACGTGTGCTCTTTCTCTCTCAAAATAAACTTACAAATAATAGTAATAAATAAAAACATTAAAAAATACTCAACATAAAATATAATTATCACTATTTTACTGAAATCTAAAAAGAAAGCTATGCCTCTTATAATGTAAACAAATCATCCTAATTGCTGCTGATTAAAGTTTAAGATATTTAAGGGTGAAATAAGGATTCTAATTTAATAAAAGGACAAAAAAACAATTCTTAGAAAACACTTCTCTACAATTACAAAATGTTGCTATGGTCCTTTTGACAGATTATTTTCATGTCACAAATTTTTGAATTATAAAACTGTAATTCTTTAGTTTCCCAGAATATCCTCTACTGTAAACCACTTGCCCCAAATTCAGCACCTACTTTAAAAAGGGCCTTGACTGATGGTCTATATGAAAATCTGTTGCTTCTTTCCTGTAAAATAATCAAAATGACAACAGTTAAGAATTACATAAAAACATTATTGTAGCTTACATCAATAAAATAAAATAAAGATGAAGTTCTCTACTTATTTGATCGGTATGGAAACTGACTAATGACTTTTCACTAAATATTCTGTTTAAATTGTCCCACCTTTCAAAGTTTTTGCTAGCTGAATATCTATTAAGATGTAAAATTACAATGAATATGAGAGGCAATATTTACGTTTCTCCTGTTATCTATTATCTTCCCTTTCATCAGCATCTTTAATATTCTTGAAACAAAGTGTAACGTTTGACCAATAAGAATTATTTGTTCTTTAGAAGTCAAATAAATTACACTTAAAAATGCAAATTGATCTTCAGATTCAAAATCTGTCACTTTCTTCTCCAAGCTTTAAACTTGAAAGGTCAGGCTAGAATTTTAACTTAACAGTTACAGTTTTCTCTCTGAGATCTCTGCCAAGGAAAGGCTATATACTTGTGTTTTTAAAATCTGTTTGACAAATTCAGCATATCAATGTATTCTTATTGGTTGTTAATATATTAAAAACTAATGCTTTAATTAACATCATCAGAAAAGGAAGGTCAATATGGAGATACTCAGAGTTTACTAAGGGCAATAGGAATTTACTTTTTAAATCTATATTCCCACAAAAGAATATCTATAGAGACACTGAAAGAGTAACAGATTAAATCGATTGGCTAAAAAGTCTAAACAACTTTTTATCTTAATCAAACCAGGTGTCTCTCAAACTCAGACAGTTTTAAAGGCTTTGAACTGAGTACACAGTATATAACGAATATGTCAACATTAACTACTTTTTAAAATATCAAAGAAGTTTTTAAGTGTCCTCCAGCATAGGATTATCCTTTCAGGCATGATAATTAACTTAGTCTGCAGTGTTTTAAGATTTTACGAACCTACTACCAAATGAATTCACACAGTAAACTATAGCAGGCACACTCTTTTTCAAACCAAATATACTGAAATATTTTCTTCAACTAGGAACAGATTATGAAAAGTATACTATGCGAGTATAAAAAATAATTAATAAATAAAAAATTCATCCCAAGAAATGAGAGGGGAAGAAAACTCATCTTTCTAGAACCTATTATGCCAACATTAAATCATTTTATTTCTCCCAATACATTGAAATTGGTATGATTACCTGCATTTTGCTTATGAAAATAATGAAGTTCAACATGATTCCATAACTTGTCCAGGTAAAGTGCTAGTAAGAGAAGGAGGGTGGGGGAGTTGAACCCAAATCTCTTGCTGCAAATCTCTATTTACACCCTTTCTGTTACCAACTACAGAGGGTCAGAAGAATTCACAAAAATGAAATGGATATATTGTGCCGTAGCCTAAAATGAGGTAAAACTGTCTGAAAAACTCATGTGAGAGCATTTTAAGAGAATTCGCAGCAAGGGGCACCTGGGTGGCTCAGATGGTTAAACTGACTCCTGATTTTGGCTCAGGTCACGATCTCACGGTTAGTGGGTTCGAGCCCCACATCAGGCTCCATGCTGACAATGTGGCACCTGCTTTGGATTTTCTTCCTCTCCCTCTCTCTCTGTCCCTCCCTTGCTCTCTTGCTCTCTCTCAAAATAAATAAACTTAAAATTAAAAAACAGAATTAGCAGCAAGATGACTCAACCAACCAATTGTAAACTTTTCAACAAAACTAAGCTACTAAAAAAGAAAACAAAATCAATCATAATCTTTAACACTGATGAAAAGACAAACATTAATTACGAAAAGTGCTTTGCTATTTTCTTCTAACATGTCACCGACCCCATAGTTATCTCCATTCAACATCCAAAATTGGAACCAAGATGAGAGTTCATGAATTCTTCCCATCAAGGGCATCACCACAGAAAGGAGTTTTGTTGTTGTTTTGTTATGTCTTGCTGTGTTTTTATAAGGAAACCGTTCTCCCACAAAGATTTGTCCATTAATTCTTTCATGAAATACTTACTTAGTGCCTAGCTTGAATCAGGCACTGATCCAAGAACTAGAAGTTCAAAGTCAGATGCAACTCAGCTGCTGCCTTTCAGGTACTGTCGTGACTGGGGAACTGGCATTTGAACAGACAAGTTTAGCAAAGATGTAAGCGCTGGAAGATACTCCTCCATGGGTCTCTGGTGCTCGTATCGTGACTTACTGGCTGGGCCAAGAATGCAAGGCCCCACTGCCCTCCCTCCTAGCCTTTTCTCCGAGTCACAGTTGCAGTGAGCCACTCAGAGGGATGAGGTCATGTCTCTCTTCAGTACAGAGAGCAGCCTGTGTACTGCTTGCCTACCGAAACAGTGGGTAACCCAAGTTCAAAGCGCCTCAGCTCTGATGCAATCAACTGCGTATACAAGATCCACCTGGATCCGTATCATCTTATTCCCACGGGACAAGGAGAACCAACATAAGCACGATGCTCCTGCGGCTTTGCTGTACCATCATAAAGTTCTTTGTCACCGACCCAGGTGTCTCACGTCTTCGCTAGCATCCATGAAAGAGTAACAGACTAGCTCGTGAGCTTTCCAGTTGGACAAAATCCAAGACTTGACATTAGGATTAATAGAGATGTACGAGGTGCTATAAAAAAATAAGGAAGCGGTGAAGTGTCCCTGGGCATCTTTATCTTGGGAAGTTTGATGCCTAATTTATTAAGCACTAGTGATGTAAAGACAAAAAAAAATTTAATCTCACTGAAACTATTCAAAGGCATTTCTCCAGAATTCAGTCCCATCACCTGCTGTGAGGGCAAGCATTCATGACACATACAGACATAGGACAAATTTAACTACTTATAAACGGGCATGACCTCAGTTCCACTAGATAATAATATCACCAGATTACCACTACTAATAACAATACCTAACTTCATATACACTGACTATGTGTAGGGGTCTTTCAAAGCACTTTACGTATATTAAACTCCCATAATCCTTATAACAACTTTACGATACGATATAACCTCCATTTTGCAGATGAAGAAAACGAAGCACAGAATAAACTGTCCAGAGTCACACACCTACTAAGAGGTGCAATTACATGCAATCTGGCTCTAAATTCTGTGCTCTGAAACTTAAGCCTCCTGCCTTTCTAGAAGATATGCAAACTGCAAGACCTTACACACGGGAAGAGTTCAAATTAAATGCATGTCATTGTTGGGATAAACTTGAAGGTGTTTCATTAAGGTATCCGGGGATCAGACTTAGCAAAGCTGCATTGAATACCTACGGCTACTCATTGTCCCTGTCCTCACGGAGCCAAAACAGCAACTGTCCCATACAATATATATCCGGGAATAGCAGTAAGACACCTGACCAAAAAAACCAACCAAACAACCAAACACAAAAACACACAAGAAAACAAAAAACAGAAACAAAAACACCCAGTGGAGTAACATAAGAAGGCCACTGGAGCCAGTTCTGCCTAACTGCCACATTAATGTCCCTACCGAGGGGTAAGTCCTGTTTTCACTAAATAACTTAGAAACTATCAGGTCAGACAGAATGGACTGCTTTTCAGGGTAGTAAATCAGCATATGTGCCAATGATACCCATTGGGCAGAGCAAAATGTAAACATTTCCAAAGGCCTCCCTTTGGGAAATCCCAACAGTAATACTCCCTCATCAAGTAGAAATACTCAATACTCATTTTCTCTTCTATCATTTTCACACAGTGTGTTATACTTCTACATTAAGGAGAAGAGATAGATGACGATTATCCAGCGTCGGTGTTATAAAAGCCAATGGAGTTAGGGAACATGATAAAAGTGAGGCAGGTACAATCTGACAATTCCTACTTACTTGGAGTTCAATTATTATTGGTGAATATAATTACCTGTGGTCTTATTATTTTCTCATTTTAATAAGATTAGTGTTCTATCCTTTGCCACTCAGTGAGAGGCTTTTATTTTAAACAATGACATGAAAAATAACAGATGATTTAAAAAAGAAGACAATACGGAATCAGACTTTACGTGACTGAAAATGGCCAACAAGTTACCTTGAAAGCGTCATCATTTTGAGTTTGGTTATAGTAAATCCGGCTTTGTTTATCATTTCAATTATTTCTCCAGCTTTTGATATTGCATCTGGTTTAATCAGAGCCAACGTTCTGTAAGGATATAAAGGATAAGTTTGAAAATAAAAATAGTTCAGTTTTTACTTACAATTCCTAAGCAGTGGTAGTTTCCTTAACAATCATCCTACATCATAAAACATTGAAATCAATTCCAAAGAGAAGTGTATTAAAGGTCTCTTTAAAACTTATACAAGGTAAGCTTACTATTTTTCCCAAGAAAATATAAACTTAGGTACCCAATCTAAAAAAAATAATAAAAGCTTACAGGGGAAAAAAGTTCACATTGTCATGTTTAATATGCCCAAATTAATGCAGGGAAGGGAAAATTCTTCCTCTACCCTCCAAGGTCTTCCGACTGGACTGAGAATTAAATTTACACGAGGCAGAGTAACAGGAGAAAAAGCTGAAGTTTCGTCATGTGTGCATGGAGGCCCAATAATGAAGTTGAGACCCAAAGAAATGACGAAAACAGGCAGTTTTTATACTTCTTAAACAAAGAGACAGTAAATTTGTGAGGGATTGACAGGATAAAGAAAACAGATGTGGGGCGCCTGGCTGCCTCAGGCAGTCGAGCACGGGACTCTTGATCTCCGGGTTGTGAGTTCTAGCCCCCACATTGGGTGTAGAGATTACTTAAAAATAAAACCTTTAAAAAAAAAAAAAAAGAAAGAAAGAAAACAGATGTTTAGGAGCTTTAATTAGTAAGGAATTCAAAGCAGAATTTGGACTTCCATGGTAGATTAGAAAGAAAGTAACAATGTTTGTTTCTACAGCTTTGTTGGCTTTAAAGTTCCTATCTCTGGTGGTAATAAGGGATCTCTTTACTTCTTAGTACAGGGAGCGCACCTTTTATACGGGAGATTTACTTCCTCTATTCAGGGGGACAGAAGGGGATCCGAGCGTCCTTGCACCAGCTGCTTAAGTAACTTTTATTTAAAATAATATGCCAAAGTGGCACATTTTGAGGCAGCCTGTCCTTGGCCCCCACATTAGAAAACACTGGTCTTTAAAATATCTGTTTCTTAGAACACATTTTATAAAAGAGGACAAATCTTTAAAATATTGCATTTAATATATTATGAGCTTGGTTTTTGGTCTCTTGGACCTTAACAAATGTATGCTATGCAGTCAGTTCAGCATTGATTTGGAAATAATTATAAATTCTTCTTTTAACACTCAAGCATAGCATGAGGGATGCGCAAAGAACCAAATGTCTTCTTGTCTGGCAATGTAGACAGATGGCAAACACCATGCTAATTTTTACAATCACAGTCTCCTCCAAGAGGACACATAGGAGCAAAGCACCCTCTCTACTCTGAAGCCACAGAATTAATCGATTTTTGGCGATGGCGACCGCCCGAATGCCCTCGCTTCGCTGATGCGGTAACTAAGCCCGGAGAGCGGTCACGTGCAAGGCTGCACAGCCGGTCAGTGGCACCTTCAGGACAGAAACATCCAGCTCACAAGACTTGCGGGTCTGCGCTCCTTCCACACCACAAGCAAGGTCACTCTCAGTATCATCAGAAGGGAGCACAACCACAAAACCCTCGAGGGTAATACTTGCAAATACAAGAAGAAAATCGAACTAGTCGGAGTAATTCAGTTTGCGGGACGTGCAGAATTATGATAATGAACTGCTACCGCTTGCCCTTCATCATTTCTGGGTGTTCTGACACGCCGGCAATATTTCAAGGAATGCACACGAGAAGAATGGCCTTTTCGGAGCTTTCTTCCCCAATGAGACAAGCTTGGCTGAGGCTCTGACAAAGATATAATAATTCAAACATCCTTACTTTCAGTGGGATGTCACCCATGGCTGCCTTTTAAAACTTATAAATAACAAAGATTGTTCATCTCAGTGTGCTTATGACAAGCCATACCGGACAATCCTTTCCTTTATTTTGAAGCAAATAAGTCGCTGATAGTATTTTATATTATATGGCTTCACTGACGATGCAATTAAAACTCGTCGCTTTTTAGCTCATGTTATTTAAGTATCATAAGCCACACTAACCCCTGAATTGTTTATGCTGAACTGTGGGCGAACTTTCTGGAACTATAGCTTTTAAAGAAAATATAAACACATCAGCAGCCATCGACTTCGAGGAACAAGCACCAGGGTGGAAAATGCAAAACGGACAGAACTGAATTTAAAATGCAATTTCATTTTCTCTTTAAATGCCTACATTAAAGGCTGACTACTAGGAGTAACCACTGTAAATAGATTCGCCTATCGTGTCCTCGTTGCTTAACTCTTCAGTACATAATAGTTAAAATCTATCCTGAACAGAAAATTCGACGGGCACGAGAAGTCACACATGCTATTTAAGTGAGGACAGCACATAAACAATAGGACCACAAAAATATTATTAATAGTGCTGCTGTTCTCTGTCGCCGTGTAACGCACCATAACAACACTCCAAGCCGTCCCAAAGGTGAACGTGTTTCAAACTGCTGCGCTCCTCGCTTGCTGGCTGAAGTCCCCCGGGCTGGTGCAGGACTGACCTACTTTCCCAGAGGCCTGCAGGCTGGCCTTGAGGAATGAAGGACCAGACTTTCCCAGAAGATAAGACCTGACCGCATTTGAAAACAGCTGCCACTGATGCCAACAAGTCTGTTCAGGGCCAGGTCGACGTACGACTAACTGCCTGGGCACCTGCTTCTCCTGCACGGAGCCCCCGCCATTTCCCGCACCTTCCCCCCTGTTAGAACCCTGTGGCTTTGTCTGGACAGGGAAGATGGCCTTTGAGACATCAGTCCACCATCTTCCCAGGATGCCATCTTCCTGAATAAAGCAAACTTCTCTTTCCCACCATCGCTTGTCTCTCCAGCATTGGTTTTTTTTTTTGACTGGCGAGCAACCAAACTTGACTTGAGAATCCATTCTCTGTCCAGGAACAGAACCATCCCAAAATGTGGGGGCTCAAAACAACAATTGCTCAAGATTCTGTAGGTCAGCTGCAGTGGTTTCAACGGGGATCATTCACACAGCCGTGTGCGGCTGGAGGGTCAGCTGGGAGGGCTCCCAAGGCTTCTTTTTCCTTGTGGGCTTTCATCCTTTGGAGGCCACACCAGGCTTCTTCATATGCGGCCACATAGAGTCCAGCGTGCAAACACTTATCACGCATCCCCTTGAGACATGTCTACTGACGTCCCTTTGGCCAATGCAAGTCACATGGTCAAGTCCAGAGTCAATGTGAGGGGAGACTGGACAAGGGCACGATACCAAGAGGTGCGATTCACTGGGGACCACCGCTGTAACAACCCACCGCGTGGTAATCCTCTCACCTGGCACTGAGCGGGATGTGGCAGGAGATGCTCTCGAAACAAAAGAAAAACTATAAACCGTTCTTTTACACTAAAAACTTCTTAGCAATGGAGAGTGAAAAAACAGTTGGGCCAGCCTTCACAGAACTCAGATAGGACACAGAATTCTGCAAACTAACAGCATTCACGGAGCCATGCACAAGATATGTTCTCCATCTGCCAGTCAGGCTCGGGGCAAAAATCGCAGCGAACATGTATGGGATAAAGATGACCAGTCAACCGCTGCGGAATAAACATCCTCCACAGTACAGGGCAGTAGACTCTTTGAACGCTGTCCACCTAAAGGGATACATTTGTAAACTTTAATCTGTATTAATTTATCTAAATACTTCAAAAGTTATGCATATTGGCCGAAAGCATGTAAAAACCTGTTCTAAAATATCAACCCAAAGCCAGATTTGGGGTCTCTTTCACGCTTCCTTTGCAAGCGTACAGCATGTGTTTGGCCCATGGATAAAGGAGAATAGTCTCAGATGAGGCCCCTGTGGCTTGGAGGCAATGGCAGTGAGTCAGAGCTTTTGACTGGCAACAACGGCAAAGTCATTCAGGGCAGCCCTTCCACGGAAAACTAAAAACAGTGGGTACGATAGTTTTTAAAGAGTTTTCAAGCAAAAAGAAATGGGCTGGATGCTAAACAATTATTAGCACAAACGTAAAAGAAAAACGGAGATCCAGGGGAATAAGAACAAAAGTCATGTCTCCCTTGCCGGCATTGCCTCTGGCAAATCCAAACTTTAATCTGTACCCCATCACTGGGAGAGGGCAACAGAACCCAACAGAGTATTCTCCCTGTAATACTCTGGGACCAAAAGCTACGCCCTAAGGGTGAGTCAGATAGAACCAGGCCTTGCGTGGCCCGGCAGCACAAATTCACATCACTTAGGGAGCCTGGGAGCATCCAATTCTGCACAATTCTGGTAACGGTCATCCAGACTGCTAATCCCTCCGGCCAAAACTCAGAAGCAAACACAATTCCACCCTAGATGTCAGGTAACTTCATCCTGTACCTCAAATAATTCATCTATAAATGCCCAACACACATGTATATCACAAGCACGTTCACATCCACACACATCCAGACATATGACAAGCAATACCACACACACACACACACGCACGCGTGTGTGCACACAAAAAAGTGAAAAAAGACCAACCTGAGGAAGAACCAGAAGAAACAGCACAGAACAGAGACAGCCACAGATAGTTCAGCTACTGGAACTGTCAGATGCAGACCGGGAAAGGACCAGACAAAAGGAAGGACTGAAAGACAAGGTGCAAGCATCATAAGGCAAGAGAAGTCCAAGCTATGAACAATGGATACTTAGGTTTGAAAAAGAATCTATGAGAGGACCAAGTGATAAAAAAATACAAAAATGAAAATAAGCACCAAACGGGCTGACAGAAGACTAGATGTACCTGATGGAAGAATTCTGAACAAATTCAGAATGAAGCACAGAGGAACAGAAAGATAGGACATAGCTAAGAGGATAGTTTCAAGAATGTGAGTAAAGACATTTTCAGCCAAAAGAGTTCCTTATCAGTGAACACTCTAAGGGAAATTCTAAAATAAGCAAAACAATCCCAAACAGAATATCTGAGATAGACAAAATAATAATACTAAAAGGCCAAAAGTAGTGACAGCTAATTGTCAACTGGTTATATAGAATAATAATAATGAGTCATTAGGTTCACAAAAACTACAGAAAATACAACAGAAGTGGCATGTAATTCAGCAAGGTACGAAATTTAGCTCAACTGTTCCGAGGTTCTTATACTTTCAAGAAGGAAGATACTACAAAAGCAAACATGAACTACCAGGACTTCATCAAGATAAAAAGCTTCTGCACAGGGAAGGAAACAATCAGCAAAACTAAAAGTCAACTGACAGAATGGGAGAAGACATTTGCAAATGACTTATCAGATAAAGGGTTAGAATCCAAAATCTGTAAAGAACTTCTCAAATTCAACACCCGCCAAAAAAAAATAATCCAGCCAAGAAAGGGGCAAAAGACGTGAACAGACACTTTTCCAAAGAAGACATCCACATGGCTAACACACATGTGAAAAGATGCTCAACATCACTCATCATCAGGGAAATACAAGTCAAAACCACAATGAGATACTATCTCATATCTGTCAGAATGACCAAAATCAACAACTCAGGAAACAACAGATGTTGTGAAGATGAGGAGAAAGAGGAATCCTTTTGCACTGCTAGTGGGAATGCAAACTGGTGCAGCCACTCTGGAAAACAGTGTGGAGATTCCTCAAAAAATTAAAAACAGAACTACCCTACAAGCCAACAATCGCACTATGAGGTATTTATCCAAAGGATACAAAAACGCCCAAAGGGGCACATGCACCCCAGTGTTTATATCAGCACCATCAACAATAGCCAAAGTATGGAAAGAGCCCAAATGTCCATTGACAGATGAATGGACAAAGATGTGGAATATATAAAATGGAACATTACTCAGCAATCAAAAAAAAATGAAAATATTGTCATTTGCAACAACATGGATGGAACTAGAAGGTATTATGCTAAGTGAAATAAGTCTGTCAGGGAAAGACAAATACCATATGATATCACTCATATGTGGAATTTAAGAAACAAAACAGATGAACATAGGGGAAGGGAAACAAAAATCAGATAAAAACAGAGAGGGAGACAAACTATAAGAGACTCAAATACAGAGAGCAAACTGTGGGTTGCCGGAGGGGTGATGGGCTGAGTGATGAGCATTAAGGAGGGCACTTGTTGGGATGCGCACTGGGTGTTATACATAAGTGATGAAACACTAAATTATATTCCTTAAGTCATTATTACACTATATGTTAACTAACTTAGATTTAAAAAAAAGAGAAGATACAGATATTGGTAAACTTTAGGCATTGATATTAAATATGCATGCTGTAGTTTCTAGGATAAGAACTAAAAGTATAGAAAAGAATGTACACCATTCAAACAAATAGACAAAAAATGGACTGAGGAGTGCCTGGGTGGCTCAGTGGGGTGCGCATCTGACTTCAGCTCAGGTCATGATCTCACAGTCTGTGAGTTCGAGCCCCGTGTCGGGCTCTGTGCTGACAGCTCAGAGCCTGGAGCCTGCTTCGGATTCTGTGCCTCCCTCTCTCTCTGCCCCTCCCCTGTTTGTGCTCTGTCTGCCTATCTCTCTCAAAATAAATATACGGTAAAAAAAAAAATTATATACATATATATATTTAAATGGATTGAAAAATCCTCAATAAGTCAGGAAACGACCAAAAATAATAATAATAAATCAAATGAGAAAAAGCACAAAAGCAGATGGCAGGGTTAACCCCAAATATATTATAGTACGTGCATTAAAAGTAAGTGCTTTACATAAGAGACTCTTAAAAACTGAGAACAAACTGAGGGTTGATGGGGGGTGGGAGGGAGGGGAGGGTGGGTGATGGGTATTGAGGAGGGCACCTTTTGGGATGAGCACTGGGTGTTGTATGGAAACCAATTTGACAATAAATTTCATATATTGAAAAAATAAATAAATAAAAATAAATAAATAAAAGTAAGTGCTTTAGAGTAAAAGACAAAGACTATAAAACTGAATTTCTTTAGGGAACCTGGGTGGCTCAGTCGGTTAAGCATCCAACTTCGGCTCAGGTCACGATCTCACAGTTCATGCGTTCCAGCCCCGCATCAAGCTCTGTGCTGACAGCTCAGAGCCTGGAGTCCGCTTTGGATTCTGTGTCTCCCTCTCTCTCTGCCCCTCCCCTGCTCACGCTCTGTCTCTCAAAAATAAATAAATGTTAAAAAAAAAAAAAAACACTGACTTTCTTTAAAAAAAAAAAAATCATTCAAAGACAAATTACATCAGATTAGATTTAAAAAGTAACTATGTTATTTAGAAAAGGCACATTTAGAATAGCATACTGAAAGTTTTAAAGTTTAAAAAGGATGAAAAAAGACACACTGTGTGAACATTAACTAAAGTAAAGCCAGTGCAGGGGTGCCTGGGTGGCTCAGTTGAGCATCTGACTCTTGATTTCGGCTCACACCATCATGATCTCATGGTCATGGGATGGAGTCCCATGTCTGGCTCCACACTGAGTATGGAGCCTGCTTGAGGCTCTCCCCCCGCCCACTGCCCCTCTCCCCCACTCACTTGCTCACTCTCTCTCTGAAACAAAAAATAAAATGAAATAAAGTGAAATGAAATAAAATAAAAAAAAGAAAAGAAAAGAAAAGAAGAGAAAAGAAAAGAAAAATAAAATAAAATAAAATAAAATAAAATAAAATAAAATAAAGTAAAATAAAAATAAGCCAGTGCACAGAAAACATGAATAGACACTTCTCTAAAGAAGACATCCGGATGGCCAACAGGCACATGAAAAGATGTTCAACGTCGCTCCTTATCAGGGAAATACAAATCAAAACCACACTCAGATATCACCTCACGCCAGTCAGAGTGGCCAAAATGAACAAATCAGGAGACTATAGATGCTGGAGAGGATGTGGAGAAACGGGAAGCCTCTTGCACTGTTGGTGGGAATGCAAATTGGTGCAGCCACTCTGGAAAACAGTGTGGAGGTTCCTCAGAAACTGAAAAATAGACCTACCCTATGACCCAGCAATAGCACTGCTAGGAATTTACCCAAGGGATACAGGAGTGCTGATGCATAGGGGCACTTGTACCCCAATGTTTATAGCAGCACTCTCAACAATAGCCAAATTATGGAAAGAGCCTAAATGTCCATCAACTGAAGAATGGATAAAGAAATTGTGGTTTATATACACAATGGAGTACTACAGGGCAATGAGAAAGAACAAAATATGGCCCTTTGTAGCAACGTGGATGGAAGTGGAGAGTGTGATGCTAAGTGAAATAAGCCATACAGAGAAAGACAGATACCATATGGTTTCACTCTTATGTGGATCCTGAGAAACTTAACAGAAACCCATGGGGGAGGGGAAGGAAAAAAAAAAAAAAGAGGTTAGAATGGGAGAGAGCCAAAGCATAAGAGACTCTTAAAAACTGAGAACAAACTGAGGGTTGATGGGGGGTGGGAGGGAGGGGAGGGTGGGTGATGGGTATTGAGGGGATGGGTGGGTGATGGGTATTGCTCATTTTGGGATGAGCACTGGGTGTTGTATGGAAACCAATTTGACAATAAATTTCATATATTGAAAAAAATAAAATAAAAATTAAAAAAAAAAGTGCACTTGTTGTGATGAGCACTGGATGTTGTTTGGAAGTGCTGAAACTCTATATTGTACCCCTGAAACTAATATTGCACTGTGTGTTAACTAACTGGAATTTAAACAAAAAGTTAAAAAAAAAAAAATAAGCCAGTGCAGCTCTATTGCTATCAAACAAAGTAGAGTTTAAGGTAAAATTCAGTGCTAGAGATAAAAATGATCTTTTTATAATACTAAAAGGTTCAATTTACCAAGAAAATATAACAATGTTAAATCTCCTAGTAACATACCCTCAAAATTATAATGTAAAAATTAACATAATGACAAGGAAAAAGAGACAAATGACAAGTATAGAAGGAAATTTTAATCAAGCCTTGGTAATTGATAGAATAAGCTGACAAAAATATTAGTAAATACATGAAAGATTTGAACACATAATTCACAACCTTGACCTAATGACACAAAACAACAGTGGATTAAACATTCTTTTCAAGCACACTAAAATAATTGATTATGGTAAGACAAAAGCAAGCCTCAACCAACTTGAAAGACACAGAAATCATGCAGAGTATATTTTTTAGACACCACACAATTCAGCTAGGATCCAATACAAAAAGAGAATAAAAAAACCTGATATGCTTAGACATAAATGAACATACTTCTAAATAACTACTGGATCAATGACAACTTATAAAAATTAGAAAATATTTCAAATCAAATTTTTCAAATTTCACATAAAAAAAGTAGAATGTGTGGGGCGCCTGGGTGGCGCAGTCGGTTAAGCGTCCGACTTCAGCCAGGTCACGATCTCGCGGTCCGTGAGTTCGAGCCCCGCGTCGGGCTCTGGGCTGATGGCTCAGAGCCTGGAGCCTGTTTCCGATTCTGTGTCTCCCTCTCTCTCTGCCCCTCGCCCGTTCGTGCTCTGTCTCTCTCTGTCCCAAAAATAAACGTTGAAAAAAAAAAATTTAAAAAAAAAAAAAAAAAAGTAGAATGTGGTTCTAAGCAGTATTTAGAAGGAAGTTTATATCCTTAATTGCATATATTAAAAATACTGAAAATTAATAGAATATATAGTTTTCAAACCAGTAACAGCAGAAAAGAGGAATAAAGAAAACTTGAAAGCAACTACCAACTTCAAATTGCGTACAAAGCAAAGGCACCATTAAAAAAAGAAGGTGAGGGGCGCCTGGGTGGCTCGGTCGGTTAAGCGTCCGACTTCGGCTCAGGTCATGATCTCACAGTCCGTGAGTTCGAGCCCTGCATCGGGCTCTGTGCTGACAGCTTGGAGCCTGTAGCCTGTTTCAGATTCTGTGTCTCCCTCTCTCTCTGACCCTCCCCCTTTCATGCTCTGTCTCTCTCTGTCTCAAAAATAAGTAAACGTTAAAAAAAAATTTTTAAAAAGAAGGTGAAATAAAAAACATTTTTAAAAAAGATAATTGACTACCAAGAAATAGAGGATAAATTCCAAAGAGAAAAATGATTCCAAAAGGACAGTCTGATACGCAAGAATTGGTGACAAATGCATAGGTAAATCCAAGCAAACATCGCTGGTATGAAAGAAAAAAAAAGGGTAACATGCAGACAAAAACCAAATGCCCAAAACAACAATGAAACCATGTAATTCAAGAAAGAAGATTGACACTAAGGTGTTCTAAACTCTTTTAAGACTACAGAAGGGTGAAGATATTATACAACCCTAAGCAATTTAAATTAAATATGTATGACAAAGTTTCACAGCTAACCACGAGAGAAATAGCATAGAATTATGTAAACCCCAAACCAATAGAGAATACAGTAGGTAGAACAATGGCCACCCAAAAATGTCCATGACCTAATCCCTGGAACCTGTGAATACATTACTTCACATGGTAAAAAGACTTTGCAGACTTGATTACGACTGCAGGCCTTGAAATAGGGAAATTATTCTGGATCATTCTCATAGACTCAGTGTCATCACATTTGTCCTTAAAATCAGAGAATCTTTCTGGTTGCGGAGAACCAGAGAGATGTCAGTGTGAGGTCTCAGCCTCACAGCCAGGGAAATGTGGGTGGCCTCAAGAATCTCCTCGAGAGCCTCCGCAAGGGAATGCAACCTTACCAACACCTTGATCTCAGCCCGATGAGACGTGTGTTAAACTTCTGATCTACAGAACTGTAAGGCAATACATTTGTATTCTTGAAGCAACTGAATTTGTGATCATTTGTTATGGCTTCAACAGAAAACTATAGAGGAAAAAGAAACTGAACAGAGGAAAAACACCTCAATTAATTAAAAAAAAAAAAAAAAAGCAAGGATAAAGAAAAAGTACAAAAGCACCAAATTGGCCAAAGAGTGGAAATTGTACAAAAATGCCAAAAATACAACATACGTAAACTGTACATGTACTAATCTTACCAAGGAAAATGAGGGCATTTTCAGACAGAATTTTGCTTTTAAAAAAATGCTATGTGCTATTTATAAGAGACATACCTACAGCATAACATAGTATGACTGCAAGAAAAGAGGTGGCAAAAAAAGACATTAATTAATCCAAATATATTATCAATCATTCTAGGGGAAGATGGCCACGGCTGGAGCTGAAAAGAAAATTCAGTTCTAATCTGTTAACTAGGAGCCCTCTGACTAAGAATTATAAAGGAGAAGGCAGAATTTGACTTGATTTTTACAGAGGAAGAAATCTCAATTTCTCTCTGGGAATTTAAGAATAAGAGGGCATTTTTTCATGGCATTATTTGGGGTACAGTTATGCTGTTGTTGGGGCCATCATGTAATCAGTAGTAAGTCATCTTGGACAATGAGACCATAGATAAGTAAAGAGAAAAAAGGTTAGGGGGTGAATTTTTAGGAAGGCCTTGGTAATTGAACTACATGACTTTAATGCAATTCAGCGCCTTTTAGCAGCCAAAACTCAACTGCTCACTATGGTCCTAGGACGTTCTGTAAAATAACAGTGGTTAGTACTGCGAGAGTACTTTTCAGGTGAGAGCAGACCTAAACGAATATTCTGCTGCTCCCCTCCTCTGAGAAGTAACCTACTCAAAACTGTTAGGCCAACTGGCTTTAAGACATAAAACCCCAAGGGGTGCCTGGGTGGCTCAGTCAGTTGGGCATCTGATTCCTGATTACGGCTCAGGTCATGATCTCACGGTTCATGAGTTCGAGCCCCACATGGGCTCTGCGCTGACAGTGCGGAGCCTGCTTGGGATTCTCTCCCTCTCTCTCTGCCCCTCCCCCTGCTCACGCTCGCTTGCTGTCTCTCTCAAAATAAATAAACTTTAAAAGAAAAGAAGAAAGAAAGAAAACTCCAAGAACAGGAATATGTGCACTCTTGAGTGCACGTGAGTGACTTCGACTCCACCCCCAGGACGGTGCTCCCTCCCTCCACTCCCTCTATCTGCTCTACCACGTCTTTCTTCACTATATGCTGTAGGTTTCCGGTCACATGTGGCCCCGCCCCTTTTGTCTCAGACCTGCAGGCCCTCAGGCCATCGTCCTCCCGCGTCCCCACGTTTAGCACAATGACCTGTGTGGAAGCCTGTCTCCGGTGCTCTGTCTCTTGTGCTGGGTGGGCTGTGAGGCGGCACAGACCCCGGGGCCAAGTGTGCGGGCGGAGGGGTTTGCCACGCAGACCCCTCTCCCCCTCGGGCAGGCCCCGAGGTCAGGACTGGAGGAGGAGTGAGATGGGAGGGGGGCGGCAGAAGTAGGAAGATGAGGAGAGCCTCGGCCACTCTCAAGCGTCCCCGATCCCGGACGGCCCGGATAAGCGCCCATCTTCGTGTTGGTCTTCGCCTGGCTCCTGTGTCGGTGCTCCCATCAGTTACTAATCTGGAGACTAACCCACCCCAGAGATCACAAGAAGTTTGCACTAGGTGGACTCGCATCTAAACAACAGAACCAGGGATGTCGATTCATTGCCATTTACAATTGAAACCCTATCAGCTATACTTCAATTAGAATTAATTAAAACCAATTACTCTGATACTTTGCCAACAAATAGCCTTTGTCAACTTGGCCTGAGGACCTCTATAGAGAATAGATTTAAAATTAGCTAAAGGGGCGCCTGGGTGGCGCAGTCGGTTAAGCGTCCGACATCGGCCAGGTCACGATCTCGCGGTCTGTGAGTTCGAGCCCCGCATCAGGCTCTGGGCTGATGGCTCGGAGCCAGGAGCCTGTTTCCGATTCTGTGTCTCCCTCTCTCTCTGCCCCTCCCCCGTTCATGCTCTGTCTCTCTCTGTCCCAAAAATAAATAAAAAACGTTGAAAAAAAAATTAAAATTAGCTAAAGAGTAAATCGTACGTTAAGTGCTCTGACCACACACAAAAAAATCAATATAAAAAAAATAATAAAAGGAGCAGGAGAAAAGTTTTGGAGGTGACAAAGAAGCCTGTATCGTTCACTGTGGCGATGGCTTATGGGTGTGCACTTATCTCCAAAGTCCTCAAGTGGTATGCATTCAATTAGCTACAGCTTTTTTATGTCTATTATAACTCAGAAAGGAGATTTAAAGAAAGCAAGCAGGCAGAAACGTGAATCAAATGTCGGATTTCTGTAGTCTAAGAGAACTGGAAGGCCGAGGCCAGTTTGAGAGCTAAAGTGAACTATACTGAATCATCTGGATAACTGCCTCAAAATTAGCTGATGGGGGGGCGCCTGGGTGGCGCAGCCGGTTAAGCGTCCGACTTCAGCCAGGTCACGATCTCGCGGTCCGTGAGTTCGAGCCCCGCGTCAGGCTCTGGGCTGATGGCTCAGAGCCTGGAGCCTGTTTCCGATTCTGTGTCTCCCTCTCTCTCTGCCCCCTCCCCCATTCATGCTCTGTCTCTCTCTGTCCCAAAAATAAATAAACGTTGAAAAAAAAAAAAAATTAAAAAAAAAAAAAAATTAGCTGATGGGCAGCACAGAGATCAATTTTCCTTGGCGCTCCTATCATTTCTTTCTGGTGTAAAGAAGGGAGTTGAGTATGAGAAATACAACCGGGAGGTACTGAGTTCATAAATTATCCTTGTCCCCATCCACACTGAGAATGAGGCTGAGTTACAGTTATTACATACAGGTTGCTTCTACGGGATCACGATAGACGGTACGCGTACTTATTTCTCCAATGCCCCTTTTTTTTTTTTTTTGTCATTTAAGTGAAAGAATACATTTTTTTTAACTCTTAAATTCTGAAGAAGCTTATTTAAATCAGCCAAATGGTTGCTAGATTTACTAGCCCACACACAGTTAAGAAAGAATCAAAAAAGAAGATGGGGAAACAGTGTTAAGTCAGTAAAAATATAATACTGCATATATTGTTATTAATTATACAGCCCAACTATTTAAGAATTTTTTTTAACATTTATTTACCTTTGAGAGACAGACAACAGAGTGCGAGTGGGAGAGGGGCAGAGAGAGGGAGACACCGAGTCCGAAGCGGGCTCCAAGGCTCTGAGCTGTCAGCTCAGACCCCGATGTGGGGCTCGAACCCATGAACCACGAGATCGTGACCTGAGCCGAAGTTGGACACTGAATCGACTGAGCCACCCAGGTGCCCCAAATATTTAAAATCTGTCTTCATATTCTTCTGGTTCTCCTCTTTTGAAATCAGTCCCACTCAACAGTATTTATCAACTTATTAATTAGAGGCTTAATGGAAAGAGAATGAGTTTGAGGCATATACAACAACATTTACTGGTTTCTTTACTGTCCAAATCTACGACCGTGGCCAAACTACTCAACTGTGCTGTAAAATGGAATCAATGACATTCACTCTAGAGAAATAAGGCTAATATATATATGCAAATTGTAATTGCTATACGTATTATTATTTTATTTTGATCGGGTCATACTATTAACCCTGTTTCCCTAATTCATTTACTTCTGCTAGTTTAAACGAAAGCTTAAAGTCATCTTGAACTGAGATTCACATGAAAAGTGCCTATCACAGTGCTTGGCATATATGGGCTGAAAAACATTTAAGCTATAAATATTTATTACTTGCAAATAAAGGAATTAGGGTAGATGTTTCCTTAATCTCATAGACTTTCACCACGAGATCTCATAACAATGAGATCCCTCTTTATCTAACATCCTATTTTTCCCCCCATTTCAGAGTTATTCTGGGAATGGTCTTCTTTTTTTTTATGAGGTATTCACCACCCCTCTGATACATCACCACTTGTGTACTAATATCCACAATGAGCACCAGAGCACCCCAAGATTACAAAAGGCTTGTAAAAAGGGCTATCAGGGGCTTGTAAAGAGGTCACAGAAAGAATATTACTACTGGAGTTACTCAGATGTTACGTAACCAGCTAGTTATTTTGTTGGTAGACCTCAAAATATAGTTTGACATATTTTTTTTCCTCTCAAATTGAAGGGTACCTGGAGCTTTTTATATTGATAGCTTTACCTTCCACCGGCAGTCCCTACTTTTAATTACTACAATAATCACTCCACACTGCCAAGAATCCCCCAAGATAAATATAATATACAAGCCAAAGAAACCGAAGCCAATAATGATGACAAAAGAAGTCAAATTTCAATTCAAATACAGTCATTCTAGCCTCAGAAGGTTGAAAACTCATAAAGGTAGAGACTGAAAATGAAAATGTCACTTTAGCAATGCTGAAAATTGATATGCAGGAGAAAAACCTTATTAAAAGTCCTTGTTTTCAGAACAGCCTGATTTTTCAGCTGCATCTCCAACATTTTCTGTCTCTCTTCTAAATCAGAACTGAGGAAAAGTCAGGGCGACAAGTGCAGCTTTGACCACCAGTACAGAGAGAAGGCTAACGAGACAACTGGAAGGTTCCACGCCGCAGCCTCTCACCGTCACAGGAAGAGCCGTGTGCACTGGGAGGGAAGGGAGGAGCTGGACAGGCTGGCCGGAAGCTCTGCCTCCAGACATAACTGTGTTCAGGGGCATAAACGGATTCATTCATTGATTCAACAAATTTTTGTGGGGCATTCCCTGTGAATAACTTACTGCCTGGGGCATCACAAAAACGGTCTTGAGGCATACAGTTGTGAACAAGACAGGTAAATTTCTCTTCGCTATTGTGTTATTTTATTTTTATAACACTAGCTCATTCTTTCTTCGCTGGATCAGTCAATATTTATCAGACAGGCGTTAGGTCTGTGTATAAAGCTCAAAAATCAACGACATCCATTACAAACAATCTAGACAAAAACATCTTTGTCAACTAGATCAAAGGTCATCATTTGTAAGCAGGGAGGACATTTCTGAAAAAGGAAAGGGCAGATCATGAATTTAAAATTGTCATTCACTGACTGATTTAGCTAACACAAATACGCGTAAGGAGATGTGCTACGTGCAATCAAATGTGCTACGTGCAATCAGTTCATACAAATGAACTGAGACAGAGAGGGGACGACCGCTTTCCAGGTCCTCTCCATTCTCCTATGATTAAATCCTCCCATTCTTCAGACTGGACTTTGGGCTTTATCTTGCCTCTCCTCAGCCCTTCAGCAAGCTGTTTCACTTGGCTAAGTGTCAACTCCCCCATCTGCAAAGGGGAGCTAATTGTAATAGCACCTTTTTCATCAGGTTGTCATGGGACTCAAATAGCCCATTCAGATCATTTTAACACCATGCTCGATGGCCGTCACTGAGCGCTTATCACTACCATTACTGTTAATCTTGCACACATCTTCCTCTCCACGCCTATTGCTACCACCCTCATTCAGGCTATTTTGCTAATTAAAGTTCTAAAAAAATGTCAACCGTCAAACAAGTCAGGCAGAACAATGGGCTCTTTCCAGTAAACAACCTACAACTTTCTGCCTTTGAATCTCTTCTTATCCTTATTCCTCTGACCAGCATTCCCTCCTCTCAGCCTAACTGGGTAAAAATCCAATTCATCTTTCAGGATCCAGCTCAAATACCTTCACAAAGCCTTCCCCGATCTTCCACAACAAACTACTTTCTTCTGTTTCCACCGAGAGTGTGGCACTCACTACTTTTCCCCTATAAGCCATGTCTGTCCTACACACCAATACTCTTTTGTGTTCAAACATTCTCAGTTCCCAGTTAAATGCATGTTATGAAGAAAGATGAGGGCGTATAAAAAGTTTGTATTTTTTTTCTCCAGAAAATAATCACTGCCTAGGACTATGGGCATCACTTTGTTATCTGAGTGAAAAACAAATCACTGAATCTACTCCTCAAAATTCTAAAAATGTCCTAACACTGCATCGGATCACTGAATCAGAAAAGTGTCTATGTTGTAAAAACACAAGATAGAAATGAGAAATTAGACTTTGGTATCAGGACATACATAATGTTTTAAGAATGAAGAAAAGATTTTCTTACTTTTCTTTCCTACTGCCCAGTTGGCGAGCTGTGTATTGATCCCCATAGTCAATTAGCACCAGCTGTCGAGAAAAGACGTTCACTTTGTTGCCTATAAATAAATCTTCCAAGTGAAGATCATCGTATTTGGTCCGCTTTAAAAAGGTGCGGTGATTCTTCACATCGTGCTAAAACAAAAACAACACAGTAAGACAAATAATTCTCCAAAGAGAATGTTAATCTTATTATAAATTAAAAATGATTCTTAATTCTGCTTCATTAAACATTGGCGACATTGTTTCACTTTTGCTACAAATACAAATCACATTTCTTTTAGAACTTCTGTATTTCCTAGTGGAATCCAGTAATAACAGGAAAACTTATTACAAATGTAATACTTTAATAAACCATGAATAGAAAGATTTGTTCATTGCCAAACCATTTCAGCAAATTAGTGCTTCCGAAATCCCAGAGAAATTCCAAATTTCAGCTGTCTTGCCTAGACAAAACCCCAGTACCAAAGAGATCTACCTGTAAAAGGGTTGCCAGTGAAGAGACACAAAGAAATATGTGCGACTCTTAACCTGATCTTCTTCAATCTGACTCGTTGGAGAGATAGCAGCTTTCAATATTGGTGACATATTTAGGGCCATGATAATCTTGATCTGCAACCACTTACCGCCTATTGCTTAATCTAAAACGTGAACAATCCCACATCCGTTTTATAAACAAAAGATACGAATTACTATTTTCACATTAAAGATAAAGGTACAAAGTTACCCTCTTGTATTGGAATTCAAACACCAAAAAAAGAATTCCCAGTAATAAAAGAAAAAAATATATTATGAATTTTCAAAAGCAGCGACATAAAAGGCAATCCTATTCCTCTCCTATCCCGCATTCACTCCCTCTGCTGATGTTTAAGGGGGGAAAAAAAAAGGCTCAATTACCATTTCAACAGATCCATCCCCTGGGTAAAATAAAAGTTCATAACGTCGAAAAAGTGAAGCATTCGGATCATACCACTCGGCAATGAAAACGAATCTTTCCCCGTGATTCTGCAAAGAAAGAATTAACATTAACGTATAAAATATAAGCACTTCTTGCATAAACCATCTACGTTGAAGGCAAGAATTACCAAAGATTTGTTAACAAGTACATCTGTTACTGTTTATTTATTACATTCAAGGATTCTTCTTTCAACCATATATCAGTTACCAACATACCTTCAGAAATACTTCCTTCTAATTTCTCATTAAATATCCTCAGCTATCTCAAAGATGACTTATGAACTGCTTAATACTTCACAACCATCCAATCACCCTGAGTAAATTAACAATTTTTTTAGAACATGAGCTCCTGATCGGACTACTGTAATAATTCAGCAGATTTATATATAAACATATCTGAAAGCAGATTTACATATAAACAGACAATAAACTGCTGTGAGAAAAAAATTCTGAGAGGCTAGCTCTCAATTACATGAGATTTTAACTTTCCTAAATTTAAGAATCCAGCAGAATTCGAATATTGTCATCATTAAAGTCATAGTAAACATCCTTTCTTTCCTTCCTAATTTCACACGATAGTATCTTTTTACAGAAATTGGAGAATGTGTTAGTCTAGGTCCTCTGAGAAGCAGACAGGATTACACTTGCAACAATTCTATTCTATTGCAAGAAGGGCAATTCCTAGAGGAGAAAAATGGGGAGGGATCCAGACCACAGTACAAATCTGACTGGAAGGAAGGAAAAGAGAGAAGGGAGGGAGGCATCATTCCAGATTGCTGTACAGTCTAAGGAAGGTTCAGCAAGACTGGCAGGCAGTGCCCCGGGCCAGGGAGCCCTCAAGAGTTCCTTGACATCCGGGGACCCGCCTGCTTGAGTCTCCCTGCTCCTCAAAGGCACCAGTTGGGAGTAGCCCTTGGGAAGCGTGTCTTAAGTGCAAAGGCAGCAGCGGATTTCAGAGCACAGCAGGTGGGGCCCTTGCTCAGAGCTGACGGTGTGTGAGGTGCATTCCTAAGCCTATCACACAGGATGAAGTGAAAAAATAAGTCAAAGAATGACCCTCTTTCCTTGACTGTTAAGTAGGACTTCCAATCATGTATGTTGTTAAAAATAGCTTAGCCCCAAAGGTCCTTCATTATAAGGGAAGGAGGACATACAGGACATGTAAGGAAGAAAGGAATCTAGTTTTGTTGCTAATTCTGAACTTAGCATCTGATTCTCTGGTTAGGATACACGGATAGGTTTTTTTTTTTTATGTTTTGTTAATAATTTCTTTTGTGGGGGCGCCTGGGTGGCGCAGTCGGTTAAGCGTCCGACTTCAGCCAGGTCACGATCTCGCGGTCCGTGAGTTCGAGCCCCGCGTCAGGCTCTGGGCTGATGGCTCAGAGCCTGGAGCCTGTTTCCGATTCTGTGTCTCCCTCTCTCTCTGCCCCTCCCCCCGTTCATGCTCTGTCTCTCTCTGTCCCAAAAATAAATAAACGTTGAAAAAAAAAAAAATTTAAAAATAATTTCTTTTGTGTTAATAATCCCCTTATATATTCTAATGGTAGAAGGTGTATGGCTAGTTATGTTTATGATTATACTCATAAACTGTACTGTAAAAAGTTTTAAGACGCTATTTTATTTTTGCCACAATCATCCACAAAGACATATTTAAGCAACGGTAATTATTAGCTAAGAGAAAATGAAGGTAAGTTAAGAGACATACTATGACATTCGTGAAAGCCTTCCCTCACACATTTTTTTTCATATTCTTACAAATACGGCTTCTTAAAGTTTAGGTTTCACTGTGCGGTTCTAGTGTTGTGGTCCCCTTATAATAGAAAATTTAAATATTACCAGCTTACTAAATTTTTTACTCTCTAAATTAAAATATTCACTCACTCGATGACATCATTGAAATATTTCCTTCACTAAAATAAATAAATGAAATTAGAAAATGGAAGAAGTACGGATGCATCTAACTGAAGGTAATGGGGCAGGATGGTGAGGTCAATGAAAAACCAATGAAACTTGGCATCATTTATCCAGGGAGCCCAAACACAAAACTAACCAATCGTACTGCTTAATCCTGAGGCGGGTAATAGAATTTTGCACAATACGCTATCCAGAAAACAGTTTTAATATAAAGAAAATAAATGGAGGACCTACTGTTTCTGACTGACAAACTAGCTTAGAGCAAACCAAAGCAAGAAGAACTAGAAAAGTGGGATACGAAAAAAATATCTGTCTGAAAACCCTGGGGAGCCTCTGAGGCAGCCAGAATTTGATGATCCCGGATCTGGAAAGGCAGGAAGCTTACGGAGGTGGCCCAACATTCTTTGTGCTGCTTTTACTTGAGGACATGTGTTGAGTCTTATGTCAGCCTGGACAAGAGACAGAGAAGCTTAAGAAGAGCCAGCAGAGGAAAGCTGCCAAGAGGCAGAGAAGCTAGCAGAGCTTCTGACAATGTCACAGGGATATGGAGTGGCCAAGATTTGCGGGACAAAGATCCCGGGGAGAAGGACATTATAGAAAAGTGAGCTCATACCTGTGTTTGTTCTCTAGCCTCACAGCATGGGGAGAGAAAAATGGGTGTCTAAACCCACTAAAGAGGAACTCTCTTAACCCTCCCACCTTTTTGTTGATTCCTGGAGCACAACACTCTAGGAGCACAGGTAAACAAAAGGGTCAACTGTCCCTTACAAAGTTTACAAGTTGTATGTTCACTCAACGCTTACTCCTTGACCACACTGAGGGGATACTTTCCCCATTCTAGCTCCCTGCCATCTCCTGAAAGTCTATAAGTTCAATGATAAGCCATCAGATACACCAAGAAAGAGAACCAAGAGAAAAAGCAGACAATAGAAAGAGATCCATGAGTAGCTTACCTATTATCTGACAAAGCCTTCAAACAATGAAGATAGGTATTAAAAAAATACATTGAGATGAAGAATTTCACCCGAGAGCCAGAATCTTTTAAGTCAAGTGGAAATTCGAGAACTAAAAATAACTCTAATATAGCATTCTCTAGCTAGCAAAAAATATCCTCTAAAAAGTAAAGGTGAAATAAAGACATTTCTAGATAAGCAAAAAGAGAAAACTTATTACCAGTGTGCCTGCATTAAAAGAAATTCTAAAGGCAGTTCCAAAGGAAAAAGGAAAATTATACCAGATGATTCAAGGAGTTAAAGAAGGGGCTGAAAAACAGTGGAGATGTAAACACGTGGGTAAATCTAAATGAATATTATGCATGAAAATAGTAATAATGCCTTGTGGGATAGAAAATACATAGAATTTGGGGCGCCTGAGTTGAGCGTCCGACTTCAGCCAGGTCACGATCTCGCGGTCCGTGAGTTCGAGCCCCGCGTCGGGCTCTGGGCTGATGGCTCAGAGCCTGGAGCCCGTTTCCAATTCTGTGTCTCCCTCTCTCTCTGCCCCTCCCCCGTTCATGCTCTGTCTCTCTCTGTCCCAAAAATAAATAAATAAATTAAAAAAAAAAAAAGAAAATACATAGAATTTGGATGTATGTCAAAATGAATATAAAAGGTGTAAAAGGTAGACGATGTTCATCAAATTATGTACAGCAAAGAAAATATCTCCTACATCAGTTGCTCAACCTGTTCTCAAATTCCAACGAATATTCGTGAACAAGAATCTCTCTTAAAATAATAGATATGTGAATCAGGGACGTTCTGTTCAGTTTTCCACCCTCTATTATGTTAGAATGAATCTTCTCCCTCTCCTACTCCTCAGACAATGGGAAAACATTTCTCAGACTGTTTAACAAATCAGTGACATCCAAACTTTAAGAAATGAATGGCAACCACTAATCATGACAATAACAATAATTTTTAAAGTACCTACTAAGTAGCAGGCTCTTGACATGATCTCATTTCATTTTCACAACAGACAAAATAGGTAGCACCCCTATTTCGTGGACAAGGATAGTAAAACTTAAAATTTTTGAACGCTGGTCCAAGGTTACATAACAAAGAAATAAGTTGGAACTCACTATGCTTTGTCCCATTAAACAGCACTGGCTATGAAAAATGACACAAAAGCCACTATTTAAGAAAGTATCCATTCAATGGGCCTCCATCCACTAATGAACTGAGTTATTTATCTACTCCTCCATGTAAAGCTAAATAATTGTAAACAGGGTCAAGTTTGTTGTCTTTATCAATCATTAGGAGAAGATTAATGATTAGGAAATGCAATAAGAGAATCATCTCATTCCCTGTGACATCAAACATATTTAACAAATACTGCTTTTCAATTACATCCCAATTCCAAAATTTTAAGAATCAAGTCAGTGAAGCGTGTCCTTCTAAGATAGCATTGGTGTGTAAAATACCAAAAAATGTTATAAAGCGGATGCTATCTAGGAAATTACAGAAATTATATTGTATTGCCCATAAGTTGCTAATTTAAATCATTTTCACTGTGAGCATTAGTTATTCTAATGTAGTCATAAGCTCTAAAGGAAAATAATAAAGCAATTACTTTTTTAAGGTAAATGGAAAAAAGGCCAACAGAAACCAAAGGTCATACTTTATTGGGAAAAGAATAAAAGAGTTGTTAGCTTTAAAAATTCCCTCAGAACCACCTAATGAGATGTTGAAGGAAAAGTCTGCAACACTACACAGCACTTAAATAAATCTCTGATAAGTAAGCATCACACAGAAAGAGAGACAGAAACTATACCCACAAGATTTCAAAAATGCCTAAAGTTCTACCTGACCTCTTAGATTTTAACCTAGAGTTTCAGAACAGCATCTACACATAAAGAAAAAAAATCCTTCATATTCTCTTGGATAATTATCCCATTCCTTCATTTATAACTGTGATTTATCTCAACAAGATTATTTAAAACTACATAAAAATAATAATGGAATTTCCATTTATGATGAGGAAAACTAACTCTCAAACAGGTACTATGCCCTCTATGAAAAAGGGCCAACTATGCCAGGTACAAATTGTATCCAAATGCGATTTAAACTTCACTTTCTGATTTATCTTTGCAGTCGAAAGTCTGGTTACTTCGAAGAGTCAAAAGATGCCTCGGGGTGCCTGGGTGGCTCTGTCGGTTAAGTGTCCAACTCTGGATTTCAGCTCCGGTCATTATCTCACGGTTGTAAGACTGAGCCCTACGTTGGGCTCTGTGCTAGGCATGTAGGCTGTTTAAGATTCTCTCTCTCTCCCTCTGCCCCTCCCCAGCTCGTGTACATGCGATCCTCTCTCTCCCTCTCTCTCCAAAGAAATGGAATGGAGTGGAGTGGAGTGGAGTGGAGTGGAGTGGAGTGGAGTGGAGTGGAGTGGAATGGAATGGAATGGAATGGAATGGAATGGAATGGAATGGAATGGAATGGAATGGAATGGAATGAAAAAGATGTCTAGAGTTATAGCGGTGGGACTTCTGGACTAGGCACGAAACAGGAGTGCACCTGAATGTCCCATTCAGGCTAGTCTTTTGCTCGCTGCCTGATATAGACATACCCACACACCTCCAACACCAAAGTTGCCTTTGAAATTTAAACATTTTTATTTTTCAGCTAAACTGAGCAAAGTCTAACAAAGAATGTGATTCCCCTTATATTATTGTCTTTTACTTATTTTTTACTTTAGATCCAAGGTAGTTAGCATAGATAATAATGATTTCAGGAGTAGATTCCAGAGACTCATCCCCTATGCATAACACCCAGTGCTCATCCCTACAGGTGTCATGCCCATCACCCCACCCACAACCCCTCCAGCAGCCCTCAGATTTGTTCTCTGTATTTAAGAGTCTCATGTTTTGTCCCCCTCTTTGTTTTTATATTATTTTTGCTTCTCTTCCCTTATGTTCATCTGTTCTGTATCTTAACCCCTTTTATTATTTTAATGATGTCAAAATTGAAAATCATTTTGTTTGAACCCTTCACTTTATGGGTAAAAAAACTGAGGCCCAGTGAATATAAATGACTTCCATAAGGTTACAGAGCTAGTTCATGACTGAGCCCGACCAGGAAGCTACACGTGCTGTGACTCAGAGATTTCCATGGTACCAGCCCTCCAGGGCCAACTCAAGAGGGAGAAACTAACACAGAAGTAGTACGAAGGGACACCTCCATTTTTGGGTCACAGATCTGAGGAGAACGTCACTGACTGGATGGTCACAGGGACAGTAAAGGTTTCAGCTTCCATCGGACATAGGCTTCTGCAGAGCATTTAAAGATCACACGGTAGCACAAAGAGACTTTTTCTTAAAGTAGCCAAAACATTTTCCTTCTTCTGGACATTCTAATTTACACATAAAAAGATAATGGGTCCCTCACACTCAAGCACACTGTGTTCCAATTTTGTAACTAATCACTAATGGGCCATCTAGTTTTTGTTTTGGTTTTGGCATGTCCTTTTTTTAGCGGCACCTTGGCACAGTGAATATTTTAAGCTGAAGGAGCTTGAGAAAACCGCAAAAGCAGAAGGTCACTTTGACCTTTTCCTAAGCCTCTTCCCTGAAACAGGTTATAAATCCCTCGTGTGAGAGGTGCCTTCCCAGAAGAAAGAAGCATCCTTATCTCTCAGGACAAAGGAACATGGAAAAAAAAGAATCCCAGCAAACAGGCCTTGCTATCCTTATGAAGGCTCCCATATCACATAAAACTTGAATTAATTGATATGTTTTCTCCTATTAATCTGTCCATGTCAGTATTCAGACATAGCCAGGGACCCTAAGAAGGTCAAGGAAAATGTTTTCCTCCCCTACAACTCCCTGAAAGGCTAAGTAGAAAGCCAAAAAAATGGAATAGAAACTTTCAGGCGCTGCACTGGAGGGGGAGGGTGCAAAGAGGGGGAGGGTGAAAAGCCAAATAGACCTTAAGTCACAGAGAGCACAGTGGTTCTGCAAAATGGCAAATAGTAAGAAACAATATGCTGATGATTATGTAAACAACAGCTAAATGTGACTCACAGTGGGGAAACGGTAATCAGAGTATCGAACAAAAAGCAGTTCTGTTCCTGCTGCAAAAGATCAGCATTGAACAACACAATGAGCATTTTTATTGCCAAGGAACTTGGGTGATGATGACCCAAATCTTTAATATTCAATTCAAAATCCTGGGCTAGGTAGGGAACAATTGTTCAGAAGGACACTGAAGAGTATGTCAGAAATAGCTGCCGCTGGGGAGTATGTGGTGTGTGAAGGGGTGGCGGGGTGGGGGGGCAGTGGGGGTGGGGAGGCTACTTTTCAATGTACACCATTATGAAATGTTCCACCTGATTGATGCTTGTATTTTTTGTTATTGTTTAATGTCAAGAGGGGTTAAACTGTTTTCTAATTTGTAGTTTTCTTTATAGTTTAATTTTAAATTACACTGAAAACCTGAAGCTGGTCTTTCTTTTTTTCTCTTTCACTATGTAAGAATTTGACTACGTAAACACCCAACAAAGATTAATACTCATCAGTAGACCCTTCTTCACATCGTATTTCATCTATAGCCTTTGGAGTTCTCTTCTATTAGCCATACTATAAAATCAGAATGGGAAGACAAAAACAGAAAACAAAGAAACAAAGGAAACAAGCAATGGGTATAGTAACAGGAACGTTAAGGAAACCTCCCAAGTGTCCGTACAGGCCTCACTACCTGCCCTCTGAAAAGCAGAAGGCAAGGCCATCAGACTATGTACATTACCTTATTCCCATCCACCAATTCATTTATCCAACAAACAGAGCACTTGCCATGTTCTATGTACTATGCCAGGTACTCAGGTATGTCAAGATATGACAATGGCAATTAGAAACAAACACGGTCCTTACAATCTAGCAGCCAGTCAAGCAATTTCGAGGAACTTAGAACTACTGGCTCTGGATTGATTGTTCTGCTCTTTCACAGTTGACTCAGTTAAGAGAAGTGATTTTAATTTTGTACTTAAAATCCATTCTACACTGATATGACTACTCATCAGAATGTGCTGTACAGCACGTTACAATTTTTAATTTCCCTTTGATGGTACGCTTTTTCAAACGTAGAAAAATCTCAGATTGTTTTTCCAAACTTACTTTGTTACACCTAAAAAAGGAAAATGTCATTTTAAAATGTAGCATATGAAAATTGCATCTATTCAAATGCATTCCGGAATGAGTCACTTCCCAGTGCAGCCATTTTTTAAAATAGTCAGATTATACCATGCACATGCTAATGACGCAGGTAAGTTCCTTCCATTCAGTTTGAAAACATTTTCCCTTCTCTCAATTCCTTTTAAGAAAAAAAAAAAGGGGGGACAACCAACAGAAATTATAATATTCTTCCGTAAAACAGGTGAAATTTAAAACCACATGTATATTGGTTATAATCATGATAGTGGCTGAACTTGCAGACAATGCTGGAAGAAAGGACAGAATCAGTTGATTCAATACAGTTGAGTTGGTGACATGTGGGCCCATGTTATCGCCTGAAAGTGTTCCACCACCAAATGCCATGCCTCCAGCGCTCTGTTCCCTGCCCACATCCTCCTGTCCTTGCACTCAGGTTGTCCAACTTCTCCCTCTTTCCAGCGTTAACGGTCCTTTCACACATCGCCAACCCACCAGCCTGTCTTTCCTTCACTTCCTTCCTTATCCAGCTTAGGTTCCTTGGTCTGTCATTTCAATCATTAACTTAACAATTCTTCTCATCCAAGACCCAGCCCTAAATGAAGTTAACTAACCTGTGCTTGCTCCGTGCCTGTGTTTTACGGTTTTGTGCCTTACTTTTAGGTCTATGATGCATTTGAGTTAATTTCTGTAAAGGGCGAAAGTTCTGTGTCCATTCAGTTAGAGGTATAGACAGGCAGATACAGTGTTATTTATTCGTTGAGGTAGAGAGAGAGAGAGAGAGAGAGAGAGAGAGAGAGACTTCCTAGAGCATCAGTCTTTCTTAATGTTAAGTAAACATTTTTACATTATAACAAACATATATATTATTGAACAGAATGTAAAACTCATATAATTTCACATTACTTACAAGATAAAATAGGTGATTTTAAGAAAATCTCCCCCCTAGTTTTGAAATTCCACGTGAAATGACATTTGAAAGGTAACCAAGCCTTTGGAAAATCAAATCACACCACCCCTCTCTTGGTCACTGCTTAAAGGAAGGCCCAGTCATACATGGACCATGTGAAACTAACAATCTTCTCCAGGCACACATGCCTACCTTTAGTTCAAGAGTAAGTTTATTAAGCTCATATCATCAAGTATAATCGTGTCTTGGCCTCGTCTACTTCAATGTTACGGGTCAGAAAGAACCACTGTCCTCCTGATGACCCTACAGCCATCGTTCACCACATCCTGATTGGACCTGGCCCTATCAGGATTGCGCAGTGCAATGCCTAGACCAAACGGAGTCTGCTGCTGCTGCTGCTGCGATAGTTGCTATGATTTGTGGGGAGCAGTTGGCATGGCCCGGAACTGTGCTGCTCGAAGGGAAGACCCAGGAAACTATTAAGGGCTTACTTTTGGGTCGGCTGGGGAATACTTCAGAATGGCTAAAGGCATGGGCTCTAGAGGCCGACAGACCTGGGCTATGTGGCCTTGGATAAGATATTCAACCTCTCCCAGCCCTGGTTTCCGGATCTGTAAAATGGGACTATTAATAAACTTTCCTCCTAGGGTAATTGTGGGGATTAAACGCCTCAGTGTGCGGAAGTCACTTGGGATTTATGTTGCCTACGTCTTTCCAGCACTGACAGTGGCTTGTAGAGCCATCTGTGACTTTAGAGCTGCACTGGCCTTGTTCCGATATATAGGGGGAGCCTCTCTTGATTTGTGATACTGCAGCCTTGGCTGCAGCAAATCCTAGTCAGTAGTTTTTTTTAAGGCCCTTGCAGAAAAATCAGTATGAAGGAAAAAAGATTTTGTGAAGGACAGAAAAATAGAAATGTGACTGAAATTGTACGTTTATGAAAAGCTATTGAATGTATAGCTTTTCTGCAATACTAAGCAATTTTTATAAAGGACATGTTAATAAATCAGAGTAGGAGCACAGAATCTTGCCTTTTAGAGAGCTCAAAGTGTTCACCAATAAGAAATTGAGCAACAATTTTCTTTCTGAGTTTTATAACATCATCTGTTACCCAATATAATCATTAGGATTATAATTCAAACTTCTCAAAGGAAAGACACCATTGAAAAAATCATAAATTATACCAATATATCAATCAACATGAAACTACTGTTGCAAATTATAGCTGTGAAAAATTAAACCCTCTGCTTTGGCTTAGCACAGAAACCAAAGATATTATGGAAAATAACAATAAAGTATTCCCGTTCTAGAGTTAATATTTAAAGTCATGCTAGATATTATACTTATTAGCAATCAATATGTCCAAAAGAGCAGGTATCACGTGTTACCATTTAACTACTCGAAGATGCAAACTACTTATGTGACTAGGTGTCCAGGGCCAAGCAGGAATCTGAGGAGCTACGTCTATGAAATGAGAAGAATATCTGAACAACTGGCCTCCAATTCTACAAAACAAAGCAGAAGTGCTCCACACTTGATTTAAGAGACAGGAATCTTCCAGATGAGAAAGTGCACACCCAAGGCTTCTCTGATATCAGAAATAAAGCACAGAAAATTCTGTCAAATAAATTACCAAAATCTCCATTGAATGACTCACCAGTAAATTAAGGCATGTTTTCAAGTAATTTTTTAGTCCTGATAGTACTAAGCCTGGGGGAAAGGCAGAAGAAATTGAAAGTCATACTTATCTAATCTCACATCAATTATAAATTCAGAAGAAACAAAATGCTAACACGGATGGAAAAGTACTTCATCCAATTCACAAGCGCTCGGGGTGAAGAATGAGTTCGTGCATGTATGTGCATTTGTGTGCATCTTAAGTGAAGAGGAATATTTCTGAATAATACGTGGTAATAGTATGAAATCATCTTTATTGCATTTTAAATGTCTCCAATGTTATGGAGCCACTTAACAAGGAAAAGTCCCTTATTCTTCCAGGGACCTCGTATTTTGGTTAGGCCTCAGGAGAGCATAGGAAAGTACTAAAGACATAGAATTCTTTAAAAAAAAAAAAAAAAACAGGAAAAAGAAAAAGAAGGCAGGAAGGAAGGCAGGCAGCACCATTATTGTTATTTTTAGGGTACCAACTATCATAAGCTTGTATGAATCAGGAGTCGCTGTTAACATCTGATTGCTTGTACTTACAACTCTTCCAATGTTCTCTAACCTGCTACTATTTTAGTTAACCCTTACAAATCTTATTTACCCCTCAGAAAAGTTAGAAATAAATACTGAATTAAGCAGGGAGGGAGGGAAAGGGAGACAAGCTACACAGTTTGTCAGCATATTTAGAACCCAATCTCAGTTGACTCTTGCCACAAACCTGTCATGGAGGCTCTCCCTCTCATTCTCACCGATGAGAAAGAGGTTCAGGAGGGAAGTTAATTATCCAGGGATTCTGCAGATCAAACACCTAGTCAGGGTCAGAGCTGGGATTCAAACAAAAGTCTGATGTTAAAAATCAATACCCATTTCCAGACATCAAAAGCATTGAATCAAGAAAAGAACCAAGAGTTCTGGATCAACCGAAAGAGAAACACAGATGGGAGACAGTGAGAAAGGTAGCCTGTCTATAAGGTATATCGCAGCACAAAAGCAGACAGTGATAAGAAACTAGAGGTCACTAACAATGGAAGATTAGTTGGGCCTCAATTCTAGAAAAATAGGAACTATTCTAGAGTTGTAAAAGAGCTCTGACAGGTTACTGAAGCACTTCTTACATGTTTCTGACAGTTGCACGTAAGATGTACTACAAGAGCTAAAGCCATCTTGAGAAAGAAAGTATCACAATTCTGCATTCCGAGCTATACTACAAAGCAACAGTCATCAGAACAGTATGGTACCGGCACAAAAACAAATATGTAGATCAATGGAACAGACAGAGAGCCTGGAAATAAACCCATGATTATACATACGGTCAGTAAACCTACGACAAACAAGGCAAGAATATACAATGGGGGAAAGACAGTCTCTTCAATAAATGGTGCTGGGAAAACTGGACAGTTACATGCAAAAGAATGAAAGCAGGCCACTTTCTGACACTGTACACAAAAATGAACTCCAAATGGATTCAAGACCTGAATGTGAGACGTGAAACCATAAAACTCCTAGAATACAATATAGGTAGTAATATCTTTGACATCAGCTGTAGCAACATGTTTCCATATATGTCTCCTCAGGCAAGGGAAACAAAAGCAAAAATAAACTATTGGGACTACACCAAAATAAAAAGGGTTTTCGCAGCAAAGGAAACCATCAACAAAACAAAAAAGCAATCTGCTGAATGGGAGAAGGTATCTGCAAATGATTTATTCAATAAAAGGTTAATACCCAAAATACACGAAGAATTTATTCAACTCAACACCAGAAACCCCCAAATAATCCAATTAAAATGGGCAGAGGACCTGAATAGACATTTCTCCAAAGAAGACATCCAGATGGCCAACAGACCCATGAACAGATACTCAACATCACTAATCAGCAGGGAAATGTAAATCAAAACCATAATGGGGTATCACCTTTCACCTGTTAGAATGGCTAGAATCAAAAAGAAAATAAGTAACAAGTGTCGATGAGGATGTGGAGAAAAAGGAGCACTTATACCCTGCTGATGGGGATATAAATTGGTGCAACCACTGTGGGAAACAGTATGGAGGTTTCTCAAAAAATTAAAAATAGAAATAACCATATAGTTCTACTACTGGGTATCTACCCAAAGAAAATTAAAACACCAATTTGAAAAGATATATGCACCTTATGTTTACTGCAGCATTATTTAAAATAAGAGCCAAGATAAGAAAGCAACTCAAGTGTCCATCAATAGATGAAGGAATAAATAAGATGTGTGAGATACACACACAATGGAATATTGCCCAATCACACACACAAAAATGAGACCTTGCCATTTGTGACAAACAAGATGGACCTAGTAGGTATTATGCTAGGTGAAGTAAGTCACAGAAAGACAAATATCACATGACTTCATTTATATGTGCGATCTAAAAGACAAATGCATAGACAAGCAAAAAGAAGAAACCGACCCATGAATACTGAGAACAATCTGACGGTTGCCAGAGCGGAAAGGGTGAGAGGGTGGGCAAAACGGGTGAAGGGGAGTGGGAGATACAGGCTTCCTGTTATGAAATAAGTAAGTCACAAGGATAAAAGGTACAGCATAGGGAATACAGTCAATGATACTGTAATAGCACTTGTGGTGAATACAACATAACCTAGAGACTTGTTGAATCCCTATGTTGTACACCTGAAACTAATGTAACATTGTATGTCGACTACACCTCATTAAAAAAAAAAAAAAGAAAAAAAGATGTGTTGCAAGAGATCAAGGGAAAGGAGTTAGTCAACATCAGATTTCTAGGGAATGAAAATCAGTTCACAGAATAGAAAGGCGTGCATAAAAGAAAAAACTGTGGTAGTAACAGTAATATGATGTGGTGTTACATATTCAAAGACACAGCAGATGTTAGATATCTGTCTGGAAATGTCTTTATTCCACCTCCATTTTTCTGAAGGGTATTTTTGCTGGTTCTAGAATTCTGTGTTATATAATAGGTATTCAGGAATGCATCTTGAAAAACAATATTCTGGACCCTTCTGCCCCCACACAGTAAATCAAGAGATCATCCCAAGAAACTTTAGTTTTCCAAAAAAAAAAAATGTATTTTTAAAAACCTGAGGGCATTATATATAAATGAGCTATTATATGTCTGAAATAGTACTAGACTTCTAGTTTCTGAAATTGTAAAAACTGAAAATTTTAAGTGCCTGCTGCTTGCATATTTTACACTTCTAGAACTCCAAAGAGTCATTGTTAAGATATAAATACTAATTGCCAGTCATCAAAGTGTCAAATTGAATAGTTCACTCTTTTTTTTTTTTTCAACGTTTATTTATTTTTGGGACAGAGAGAGACAGAGCATGAACGGGGGAGGGGCAGAGAGAGAGGGAGACACAGAATCGGAAACAGACTCCAGGCTCTGAGCCATCAGCCCAGAGCCCGACGCAGGGCTCGAACACGGACCGCGAGATCGTGACCTGGCTGAAGTCGGACACTTAACCGACTGCGCCACCCAGGCGCCCCAGAATAGTTCACTCTTAAACAACTTGGAGGTTTGGGCACCCACCCGCGCTCAGTTCAAAACTGAGTATAACTTTTGACTGCTGTAGGAGCCAAGGGCAGGCTGCCCAAAATGTGCCACAATGGCATATTATTTCGAACCGAAGTACTGGGGGAATGGCCAGTGCCAGGACACTCAGACCCCCTCCCCAAGGCAGAAAACAAATCTCCCTTATGAAAGATGCCCTGCCTGTACTAAGAAGTAAAAAGACACCCTTATCACCAGAGGTAGAAAGTTTAAAGCTGACAAAGCTGTAGAAACAAACCTTGTTACTTTCTAACTTCTACCTCAGCCCAAATTCCCCTCAGAATTCCTTACTAATTAAAGCTCCCAAACATGTTTTCCTTACCCTGCCAATTCCTCACAAATTTATTGTCTCTTTGTCTAAAGAACACAGAAACTACCTGGTTTGGTCATTAACTTGGGTCTCAATTTCATTACTGGGCCTCCACGCAAACATACAACTTAGATTTTGCTCTCCCGTTACCGTCTCGTGTAAATTTACTTCTTAGTCCAGTTGGAAGACCTTGAAGGGTGGAGGCAGAATTTTTCCTTCCCGTAAAACTTCACTACTAATAACCTACTGTTGGCTGAAAGCTTTGCTGATGACACAAGCAGTCAATTAACACGTATTTTGTACGTTATGTGTATTAAATACTATATTCCTGTAAGAGACTAAGCTAGAGAAAAAGTTATTTAAAACCTCCTAAGGAGGAGAAAGTACATTTACAGTACTGTACCTATATTTATTGAGAAAAACCTGCTTCCAGGCTGTAGGAGTGCTGACGACACTGACTCCATCTTTGGCCCTCCCTCTTGTTCTCCCTTCTGGGACACATATGGCACCACTCTAAGATAATCACCCTGTGACTCCACCGCCATGCTCCTTGCTCCATAAAAAGCTGGGGATGCAGGTCCGGAGGGGGCAGAGGATAAGGGCTCGCACACCACTGCATTACCCCTCTGCCCAACTGCCCAATCGCCCCTGTCAGTAAATTACCCTGAATAAAGCTCTATCCCGAATGGTATGGAGGGGCTTGCTTCGTTTTTTCAGTGTTAAAGGGCCAGCTCAGTCCGGAGGATACATTACTGACCCTCCCTCACCTTCTAGCATAGGCAGACTAGGCTAGACAGGGGCAGTAGTGATGGCCCGGGCCCCCCCAGTGGTGGCGACACTCAGCAGCCTGGTGGCCTCTGCTTGTTAGAGCCACACTGGGGGCCACGGACAGTGAGGTGGGCTTGGAGGCGCAGCACAGCTGGCCCATCTGCCTGGAAGTGTCCCACCGGCTCATGGCTACTGGCAGCTGTGGAAGACCACAGGACCAGGGTGCCACCGAGGGAGTGATTTGTGCCCACCCGTAGGGGGCCGAGGCCGAAGGCCAACCCTGCATTGCCCTGGAGCCTGGCACCAGAAGACTTAGGAGTGGGATACCGGGTATGGGGCGCCATGCACAGCGCCCTCCCTGCCTTCTAGACACATTTCCCCTCTTCAGTCCGGGCCGCAGCACCGGACCCCACTCCACCGCCACCCATCAGCCCATCGGGTGACGTGTAGCCCTCCCAGCCCTGGGGCCCCAAGGGCTGCTGACAGCCAGCAGCTCTCCTGGGTACTCAGAGGACGGCAGGCCTGACTTCTGCAATGGTCACCTTTCGTTCAGTCCTGTGGAGACTGGGGCAGGCAGTTGTGAATAAAGCCTTGTAGCTTTTTCTGCCAACTCTTAAAAACAAACAAACAAACAAACAAACAAACAAACAAATGCCGTAAGTGGATCCTGGCAGTTCAAACCCATGTTGCTCAAGGGTCAACCCTGTACTGAGCCCAGAAGATAGAAGTGGACAATGTTTACAAAGGCGAATGAATAAGACTGTTGAAGCAGCTTAGAATCGAATTCAGAAAAGACTCAGAATGATTAAAGTCATTTTCTTCATCACAGAACATGCATACAATTCAGGAACAGCTACTTATTACTATATCTCTTCTTTCCCACATGTTTAAAACTTTGTTATAATGGTGGCTTTCAAACTTTGTAACTACTCATCACGGCGCGATACGTCCATACCTGTAAATACATTACTGGCAAATTTTACGCAGCAATATTTATCCTTACTATGTGCTGTGGACTAAGATTATTTTCTATCCTACTTTTTTTAAACACACTGAACTGATTTCATGACGTACAAATAAGGTCAAAAACCTTTGAAAAAACACCATAAACCGCCCACCATCTCCCTCCACATCTTCTCCTTTACTCAGACTGAGCACACTTAAAAAAAAAAAAAAAAAAAAAGTTTTTCCCTATTGGAACCAAGCAACAACTTATCAGTCACTAAAATAAATGTGCAAAATGGGCGCCTGGGTGGCTCAGTCGGTTAAGTATCTGACTTCAGTTCAGGTCATGATCTCACGGTTCGTGGGTTCAAGCCCCACATTGGGCCCTGTGCTGACAGCTCAGAGCCTGGAGCCTCCTTCAGATCCTGTGTCTCCCTCTCTCTCTGCCCCTCCCCCGCTCGCACTCTGTCTCTCTCTCTCTCTCTCTCTCTCTCTCTCCTTCAAAAATAAACATTACAAAAAATGAAAAAAATAAATGTGCTAACTTAAAAAGTGACTACAAAGGGGGAAAAACTGTATTTTCCAAGAACTGGAGGAACTCCTTTTTGAGGGATATTTTAATTCACCTTGGCCACTGGCCCACCACTGCACTTAGACTACTGGCTCCAAAGGGTGAGGACATCATGAGCCTGAAGTTCAATGAGGTTGTAAGGAAAGAGCATGTGCCACTATTGGGTCGGGATTGTGTGGAACAAGGAGTCACATGGCTTGGCGCTCTCCCAGAAAGATGAGGCAAGAAGGAAGCACTGTTTCTGAATCACCGACCTAAAACAGAGTAAGTGGGAGAGCCGAACATCACTTCCCTGGGGTTACACTGTTCTGTTCTAGCCAGCGAGAAAAACCACTTGCTACACAACCACTTTAATAGCTAAACATCCAGTTTCTAATGTATTCGGGTTCTTGGGATATTTATTTGTATATGTTATATGAATCTATGAGGTCATAACTCAATGCCACTTGAGTTTTTCTCTCTCCCATCAAGTGATGCAATACTAAGTGAATTTAAAAAAAGAAATCGGATTTGCTGCAAGTTTTGTTAGCATGTTTCTCACTACATTTTCCTGCTTGCCCAAGATGGGAGGCGACCTTTGCAACGTCCCTCATTTCCTATGGCATCTCATGAGACCGCCACCTTCTACAAGTCAACACGAGTTTAACAAAGGATTGTCATTACTATTTAAAAGAATGACTCAGTGGACTATAAAGAACTGGAAATTTGGGGCAAAGTTATAAAATACTAGTTCTATTCATGACTGGACAGCAGTGAACAACCTCCACTGTACTTTGGTTTATCACTTAAGAAAGGGAAATGTTTAAGATCTACGCAGGGTAAAACCATTTACACATTTCGGCTTATTGTAATCCTCCTACCTTCATCCTCTTTTCCACTCTTACAAACTGCAAAGTATGGAACTTTGACACAAACTAAAATGTCTTCTACTGACTCCTCTGTTTATGGAGCAAAAGCTATACAAAGGGAGAAGAGAAATCTATCGCAAGCAGATTTGCCAACATAAAAGCCCATCCGCTCAGGAAGATGGCGGGCCTTCTAACTATCTATGCTCCTCGCCACTGAACTCCAGAGCTGGAACTTCCTTTTCCTTTTGAGGGGCCTGACTGCTGTCTCTACAAGGGTGGGTCGATAGCCAAGCACAAACTCTTATTTGCAGAGGTCGGAGGAAGGGGTGTGGGAATCAGGGAACCGGTTGAACCCACCATCACATCCTAGGATAAATCGGCTGGCTTCTTCAGGATGATGAGTAAAGATGAGTGGAGGTAGATTCTAAAATGATAGTAAGTAGGGGCGCCTGGGTGGCTCAGTCGGTTAAGCGTCCAACTTCAGCTCAGGTCATGATCTCATGGTTCGTGAGTTCGAGCCCCAAGTCGGGCTCTGTGCTGACAGCTCGGAGGCTGGAGCCTTCTTTGGATTCTGTGTCTCCCTCTCTCTCTCTGCCCCTCCCCTGCTCACGCTCTGTCTCTCTCTCTCTCTCAAAAATGAATAAACTTAAAAAAATTTTTAAATGATAGCAAGTACATAACTGGCCGATTTAGTTTTTCCAGGAATGAACCAAAACAGGATCACACTTTAATTCTGACTGTGGCTGAAATAAACACCTAATTGCTGCAGACCTGAACTGATGATAAGTACCATGTATCTTGTTATTTATGGCCCTTCTCCTAAACCTTTGAACACTCTCTCTCATTTCCTTCAAAATCTTCACACAGTTTCTTGTCAAGACACAATTCAAATTCCACCTGCTCAAGAAAATGCCCCATGAACCTCCCAGGTGAAAGATATTTTTCAGTATTTTGAAATCTCCTTGCGCTTTATCTGAGGCTTCGGAAGCATACGTACACTGTTTACGTACACATCTTATCTTCTACGATAATGGGAGTTCCTGAGGTCAAAAATGAGTGTATCACTCATCTTTACATCCCCCCAAGTGCCCACCCCAGTGCCTTCTACAAGTTGACATTCGGTCTATACCTAGTCAATGTTTCAACGTTAGACTCACAGAATAACCAATTCCTGTTGAAAACTGTTTACACCAGGCCTAGCCCAACACGCTTGAGCAGGATTTTTGCGTGGCTATTTTACCTGTTGTTGCAAGATTACAAAACAACTCCATTGTATATGTATTTCTGTATCTTACCACTTTACTACTTTTACTTCTTAAAAACTTAACCTTGCATATCTATTACTTCGGGCGACTATTCATTCCTGGTCACTAACATATTTACAAGTTGTTTTTAACATGCTTCGGCCAAACCACATAGAGTTTTTGCATTCAAGCGGGCACAAGTTTCATTAATCAATGAACAAAAAACAAGAGTACCTCCAAAGCTCCTATGAGGCCCATGCCTTTTGGATGGGAACTGAGGTCCCCACCCTCAACTCCTACAAACACCGGTGGCGGAGAGGGAAGAAGAGATGTAACACCAGGCACTACACCCAACTCCTCCTTCTCATTATTCCTAGAAGTTCAACATCAGATTTTCTATTTTTAGTAGCATAACAAAAGGTGTATCAAATATGTTGACAGTGGATTCCTTTCACATCGGCCAGTCTTCAGCAGGCTCTATACAGACTGAATTTATAGAGGGATAGAATAAACACCCTTCTAGACTCCGCCCTGGGTCCTGGGTGGGAGAAAGGGGCATACACAAAATCATCATCCAGATCCTTAGGGGCTTTGCAATCAGTCTAAATTGACAAATAAAGACCAATACACACGGAACAACAGCAAAAATATAATAAAAAATAATTCAGAGATAGGATGTGTGATACAAAACTATAGGCATTTGAACAAGAGCAGTCCACACAAACATCATGACAAGAGCCCCAAGAGTGCAGAACTGGGAATAAGGATGAGTGTTCTTGGAAACCTGGGAGGATGGAGCTTCCAAGAGGACGCAGAAAGTTTGATAAGTAGTATGTTTACATTTTAAGACAAAATGAAAATAGTGAATCACTGTGCTCGTGAACGATCTGCATAAAGAAATACGATCATGAAGTTATAATATTGACCTTAACAGGAATATGGACTCTTGAGGGAAGGGCTACCTTGCAGGGACCTAAAAAATGATCTGGCAAAAGTAGGTGTTCAATAAATGCTTTCCAATATCATGGCTGGCTGGTTGGCTGGCTAGATGAGAGCAGAAAGCATTTAAATCAGGGAGACCAGTTAGGAGACAAACCAGATGTTTTAATCCAGGCCTAAAAAGGGTAATAGTAAGAATGAAGAGGAAACGATGGCTATGAGACATTTTTAAGTAAGGGGTAATAAGTCAATGAAAGGAAAGGAAGAGATACGGGAGTAAGGGTTAGAGATCAATCAAAGCTGTTTTCAAGGTTTCAAGCCAAAGTGAATGGGGGAAAGGAGGATCTTTTCAAGAGTACGTATGATGAGATTACATTTAGGCCTGCAGATTTTGAAGTGAAGGCAGAATTTCCAATTATTATAGTAATCATTTGGAGCTGTGGGACTAGAATTTGAGCAAGGAAACAGAACTGATTATTTAAGAATCCCTCCCCCCAAAAAAAATTAGGATAGATAAAAGCTGGTAATTTCATGAAAAATTCCCAAAGGAAACTATCTTCAAAAAAACATCATCATCATCATCATCATAGCAATAACATAACTTCAATTTGTGATCAGTATTATTATAGCAGCTAACATTTACTGGACCTTATTACATACCAAGCACCATAAGTTACTTGCATGTATTATTGTATTTAATCCTTACAACAAGCCTAAAAGGTTGTTACAGAGGCACAGAGTGGTTAAGTAACCACATTCACTAAGTGTCAAAAACAGAACTTAAGTTCAAGTCTCACAAAAATACCTTTCTCTATACCAGTAGTCTCTAAGTTTCCATACCAAATAGTCTCTAAGATCCCATTGGTAGATGGAAAGAAAATATCAACATTCCCATTTCTATTTTTCTATCTGAACCTATTTAAAGTTTTTATTATTGTGTGTTATTTACAATGTACGTAACATATTAATAGCATATAAATTATAACGAAGCACCCGCTTTGAGAGAGGGAGGGATATTCTGTTTTTTTTCTAACAACAATGTGAAATCCAAACAGCTTGGAGATTAAGTATTCTGCCTCTTCTTTACTTTTGTGTCCTGTAAGAATTCAATGTTAAACACTTGTATCTTTTTCCTTCAAAAAACAGACCACAAGAATTAAAAGCAGGATCTCACAAAGACATTTATACACCCATGTTCACAGTAGCATCATTCACAATAGCTAAAATGCAGTGGAAGCAGCCCAAGTGTTCGCTGATGAATGAACGGCTAAGCAAAACGTGGTATATACATACAATGGAATATTATTCAGCCTCAAAAGGGAAGGAAATTCTGACATACGCCACAACATGGATGAGCCTTGAGGACATACTGCTAAGTGAAATAAGCCGGTCACAAAAGGCGAAATACTATACGACTCCATTTACAGGAGGTCCTCAACATCACAGAAAGAGAAGTGTGGTTGCCAGGGGCTGGGAGAGAGGGAATTGTAAGTGACTTGTCTATTGACTGGTTGCAGTGTCTGTTTTACAAGATGAGATGTTCTGGAGACATTATGAATGTATTTAATACCACTGAATTATACACTTAAAACTTGTAAAGACGGTCAATTTTAGGTTATGTGCATTTTATCACAATAAAAAAAAAATGAGGAAAAACCAGACCACAGATGATCAAATACTCCATTCGTGCACTCGCTTATTCATTCCAAAATATTTATCAACTGCTTATTTTCTGCCAAGTTCTGAGGTACATTCCGTGAATTCTAAGAAACAATCCCCGGCTTTAAGGAAGTAACATAAACCTAAATATCTAAACACATCATTACAAGGCAATGTTACAAGAACGCTAATAGTGACAGTCAAGGGCTAGCACTTTCCACGAGGCACTTGCTGTGTGCTAAGTACCTAGTTCTAAATACTTGTGTATTTTATCCAAACAACATTATGAGAGGGATGGCGTTATTATCTCCATTTTACAAATGATGAAACTAAGGCTCAGGTAAGTTAAGAAACATGTCCAAGATGACACAGCTTATAAAGAGGTGATTCCAGATCCCAGGTCTTAACCTTTCTCCTCAGAGTGGTGAAAAGGGGCTCTGAGGGCAACAGGACCAAAGCGGCCAAATATGCTGCTCTGTTAGCTAGGTCTCCAGAACCCAAAACGAAACACTTTCAATTCAACTGCCAACAAACATAACAATAAAAATCAGGCCACACTTATCAGACCGGTAATTCCAACAATGTGTTGAAAACATACACTATATAATGCTACGTTCAGGAAAAATTATTTCGCAATACGCAAAACATTTTTGTTCGTACAAAAGTGCTCCCTTGCTTAAATCACATGAAAGTAGATTTACATAACACAGCATGGAGAAAAGTGTTGAACCACGTAGAAATCAGATTTTCAGAATTTGCATATTTAAAAGTCAGCAAGTGATTTCAATGTATTTTAAGCCAGCTATCTGCTTCCGTGACTTCACAGACATTCGAAACTACACTGATGATAAAGTTTAGAGTTCAACAGACTTCTAAAGTTGAATCCAAGTCTCCATTTACCTACCTCCCCCCATTAATGACATTATAATAGAAATCAACAGCATGTGAGAACCTGCCACCTCAAACTAGCTGCTTCCAGTGGGGTTAGTGGTTTAATTGGTCTCCAACAAACTTCACTTTGAACATTCTGAGAACACGGCAGATCATTAAAGATTTATTACCTGACATAGTAGGCAAATAAACATAGCAACTTTTATTGCTTTCCCCAGATGCCATAGTGATAAGTACAATAGAAAGGAAAAGACAACCACCAAAAGGTTTCTATTTTCCCATCACCACAAAGCTGGACTCAAATCAATGACTTGTTTTGTACTAAACTTTTTTACCAAGCAGTCTTCCTCCAGGGCTTCATTCAGGGAGCAAGCATTCTCCTACACTGGATTGTGTCAAACATTAACCTTATTTTAGTACGGCCAGAACCAGTTTGGAGCCCGTCCAGATTGTTCTCGGAGGGCTATTGCTTGCTCCCTCATAAACCCACCCCGAAAGGCAAACAGAAGGTGAGCTCAAGGGAAAAGGGTCTTCAGGTGGAGAATCTAATTTGCTAACTCTAGCTTAGTATTTCTCATTAATAAAGTCAGACAATCAAACTGCACTAGAAGGAAAAGGGAGGCAAGTTATTAAATTCAACTATCCTATTCCACTTAAATTCTTTTAAGAACTAAGTGAAACCGCTGCAATTATTTTTATCTTTAAAAATTTTCAGTTTAAGGCTAAATGTCTTCCCCCTTGGTGAAAAATATGATGTTCAACATGAGAATTCCACCATGTTTCCAAGATTTTATTAAGAAAAAAAAAGTCATTTGAGCATCTGAGAAGTCAAATGCATTATTTGTCTTTACAGAAAAAAGTCCATGTTGCAGTAAAGAGAACACACTCATGTATTTCCCCAACTGTGATGCTTAGGAATGCACTTTCAACTTCATTCCTGCTTAATTTTGTTCAAGTGTGAAAAATGCCAGGAAAGAACCATTTCTACAATGTGAATGTAAATCAGGAAACTGATCGATCAAGATGGAATCATTTTAAAAGGCTCACATCCAGTTTCAGGAAAGAAAAGACTTTTTAAGTTTCTTAGCTTGGCTTGTAGATCCTTGAAAGTCCTCCCTCTCAGACTTCTACAGATCACTACTGTAAATTGTCATGTAAAAACACAATGCCACCACCGGCAGTCTATCTGGGGAAACCTCTTTGGAAAGCAAGACTGAACTTTGCTTTAGATATAATAGGAAACAGAGTTACTGTGAAATCTTCTAAGACCAACCCCAGACAACTGATATTTCTGTACTTGTACTTGATTTTCATAGAATTTCAGAGATCAAAGGAATATTCATGGTAAGGAAACAGAAGCTCAAATAAGTTAAGTGACTTGGCAAGAATTTCGTGACCCATTAAGTAGCAGAACTTAACAAAAACCCTTGTTTCTTGATTAGCTAGTTTGTTGTTCACACAGAACATGGGCTTGTCATCTGGCAGGTTTGTGTAATACAAATTCTCTCTCTAATCAAATGATGAGCTTCTGGAAAATAGAAACATCATTTATTTCTTTTTTTAAATGTTTATTTATTTGGGGAGGGGGAGGGAAAGGGCAGCGAGGGAGGGAGAAAGAGAATCCCAAGAGCCCAAATCTCATGAACCATGAGATCATGACCTGAGCCAAAATCAAGAGTCGGACTCTTAGCCAACTGAGCCACCCACGCACCCAAACATCATTTATTTCCTTTGAAAGTCATTAGTGACTTTCCTAGTTCTGGGACCTTAATAATAATCAAATACTACCAAAATAAAGATCTAAAGGAGTAAATAAACACGTTCAGCACTAGATCTTGATAAAATGGCAAAAATACACTCCAAGATTCAAAACCTGCCACCTTGCTCCCCCAACACTCAACTATTTGCATGTATGTTTATTTGTATTTCCAGGAAGATTCTGAAAGAGGACATCTTTTCTTACTTTTTTGGGTAAGTACGGCTTCTCTGATTAACACCTTAAAAAAAACACACTTGATAAAGTATTAACTAATCCTAGGACAAGAGGCCCATCAAGGACCACTTGTCAACAATTAACTGAACCACAACACTCTAAAAAGAGAAACAGATATAACAAATGAACAAATACAAGGAAGGAAGGAAGGAAGGAAGGAAGGAAGGAAGGAAGGAAGGAAGGAAGGAAGGAAGGAAGGAAGGGAAAATCCAAAGAATATCCAATAAGGAAAAGACAGACTCTTCAACAAATAGAATTGAGAAAAGTGGACAGCAAATGAAGAAAACTAGACTACTTTCTTACATCTGACACAAAAACAGGATCAAAATGGATTAAAGACCTAAATGTGAGACCTGAAACCAAAAATATCCTAGAAGACAACACAGGCAGTAACTTCTTTGATACTGACCGGAGCAACTTCTTTCTAGATGTGTCTCCCGACGCAAGCGGAAAAAAGCAAAGCAAAACAAAACAAAAAAACAAAACAAAAAGGTGGGGGGAACTTCATCAAATAAAAAGTTTCTACAGGACGAAGGGAAGGAAACAATCAACAAAACTAAAAGGCAACCTACAGAATGGGAGAAGATATTCACAAACGACATAAATGAAGGGTTAGTTTCCAAAATACGTAAAGAACTTATAAAACTCAACACCCCAAAAAATGAATAATCCCGTTGAAAAATGGGCGGAAGAGATGAATACACATACAGATGGCCAACAGACACATGAAAAAAGATGCTCGGCAGCACTGATCATCAGGGAATGCAAATCAAAATTATGAGATATCACCACACACCTGTCAGAATGTGTGAATAAAATCAACACAAGAAACAAGCATTGGCAAGAATGTAAAGAAAAAGGAACCCTCGTGCATGGTTGGTGGGAATGCAAACTGGTACAGCCACTGAGGAAAACAGGATGGAGGTTCCTCCAAAAGTTAAAAATGGAACTACCCTACAATCCAGCAACTGTACTACTAGGCGTTTACCAAAAAAATATAAAACTAATTCAAAGGGATACGTGCACCCCAGTATTATAGCGGCATTATTTATAATAGCCAAGTTATGGAAACAGCCTAAGTGTCTAATGACTAATGAATGTATAAAGTAGAAGTGGCATATATATATATATATATATGAATATTATTCACCCATAAAAAAGAATGATATCTTGCCATCTGTAATGATGTGGATGGAGCTAGAGAGTATTACACAAAGTGAAATAAGTCAGTCTGAGAAAGACAAACACCGTATTATTTCACTCACATGTGGAATTTAACAAAACAAATTAGCAAAAGGAAAAATGGTGGGGGGCAAACCAAGAAACAGATGCTTGACTATAGAGAACCAACTCATGGTTACCAGAAGGGAGATGGGTGGGAGGGAATGGGTTAAATGGGTGATGGGGATTAAGGAGTGCACTTGCTGTGATGAGCACAGGGTGATGTATGGAAGTGTTGTGTCATTATATTGCACATCTGAACCTAATATTATACTGTATATTAACTGTAGTTTAGATAAAAACTTTTTTAAAAAAATTAAAAAATTATATACACACACAGAGAGTTTAGCTATACTAGCAAGAGAATATTTAAGCAATTTTATACTATTCACTTAATATTCAATTAAAAATTGGGGGAAACCTTTGCTCACTTGTGTCATATCTAAGAGAGCTTTGCCTAACCCAAGGTCACAAAGATTTATTGATTTATTCCTATATTTCCTTCTAAGAGCCTTGTATTTTAGCTCCTACATTTAGGTCTACAATCCATTTTTAGTTACTTTTCATTTTAGGGTCTAAATTTATCTTTTTTGCATGTGGATATCCAACTGTCTCAGCACCATTTGTTGAAAGACTACTCTTTACTCATTGAATGACATTAGCATTTTTCTTGAATATCAACTTACCATAAAAGATTTAGATGTTCAATTTTAATCAGCAATGTTTTGTAGTTTTCAGTGTATATCTCCCACTGCCACTAAAAATTCCTACTTTATCCTTTTAATGCTGTTGTGAATGCGATTTCTTAATTTCCTTTTCAGATTATCCACTGAAATATACAGAAAAAAGTATAGAGAAAAACTGATTTTTGTATATTGATCTTATATTCTGTAATCTTGCCGAACACATTAGTCATAAGAGTTTGTTTTTCAGACGCCTTAGAATTTTCTATATATAGGATATCATCTATAAATGAAGACAATTTACTTCTTTCTATCCCATCTGGGTGCTTTTTTTTTCCCCCTTGCCCAGCTGCACTGGACAGAACCTCCATTACAATGTTGTATAAATTGCCTTGTTCCCTACCGTTAGAAGAATGCATTCACATTTTCATCATTAAGAATGTTGACGGCTGTAGGCTTTTTTGTGAATCCCCTTCGGTTAATGAAGTTCTCTTCTGTTCCTAATTTTTTTTTAATGTGTATCTATTTTTGACAGAGTCAGAGAGACAGAGTGTGAGTGGGGGAGGGGCAGAGAGAAAAAGAGACACAGAATCCGAAGCAGGCTTCAGGCTCCAAGCTGTCTGCACAGAGCCCGACGCAGGGCTCAAACTCACAAACCGTGAGATCATGACCTGAGCCAAAGTCAGACACTTAACCGACGGAGCCACCCAGGCGCCCCGCTAATCTGTTGTCATGTTTTATTTATTATGAACGGTATTCGATACTGTAAAATGTTTGCGTGTCTATTAATCATCATGTGACTTTTATCCTTTATTAACATGATATTGATTTTTCAGATGTTAAATCACCTTTGCACTCTTGGTGTAAATCACATGGGTCATGTTGTATAATACTTTCTATATGTTGCTGGATTCAGTTTGCTGACACTTTGTTAATGATTCGGGTGGGCATCTATATTCCTAAGGGATATCAGTCTGTAGTTTTCTTATGATGTCTTCTCTGGTTTCGGTATAAGGGTAAGACTGACCTCAATGAATTATTTGAGAAGTATTCCCTCCTCCTCTCTTTTCCGGAAGGCTTTGTGAAAGACTGGTATTATTGATTCTTTAACTGTTTGACAGAATTCTCCCGGGCCTGAGCTTTTCTTTGTAGAAAGATTTTTAATTGCTAATTCAATTGCTTTGCTTGGTGTAGATCCTTGCTCAGCTACCACTGTCTGTATGAGACTGATCCTGGCTACGTCCCTTTCTAATCCATTCTGCCACTGTCAGCACACCCAGGGTTCGGCACTCCACCCACTCTCCCTATAGCATTTCACACTTTCAAATATCCTGTAGGTTATACTTACCAGTTTAGTTTTTATTGTAGATCTCCCCCAATAGAATGTGAGCCCTTTTAGGATCTGTTTTGTTCACAGATGCCTCCCAAGAGACTAGGTGTATGCATAGCATATAGTGGGTATTATTAAATATTTGTTGAATGAATATATTTAAAAAGCAGAGTTCATCTACTAGCCACTATAAAATGGAAAGTATAAAGTGCCTGAAAAGTGGAATTTATTCATTCCTTCATCCAGTCAACAAACAGTTCCTTCTCTTTGCCACCCAGGTATGGCAGCAAACACGGGGAATATTCAAGACAGACAAGGCCCTGTTGACATAGTGCTTGTTTATTAATTTTGTCTCTCCTCATAGAATGTAAAAAAAAAAACCAAAAAACAAAAAAGTATAATTCCTGTAATGATAAGTCTTATAAAGACAACAGAATACATAAGTAAATGTGTTAATGACTAGAGACCAGAAAGATAGGGATTCCCTCTCCAGCTAGAATGATCAAGAAAGCCCTCTATGAGGAGGTATCATCTGAAGTAAAACCAGGATGAGGAGAAGCCGTCCATGCAGAAACCCGGGGAGTAAATATTTTAGGGAGACAAAAAGCATAAAGTTGTGACTGGGAAATGGAGGTTGGTAAATTCAAAAAACAAAAAAAGTCAGCATGACCTGAAGGTGGAGTTAGAGGGACAGACAGAGTGGGAAGGTATCCCACCTCCAATGTGGAAACCCTAAACCCACCCTGATATTTTTAGCAATTTGCACGCATCTGGAATGTATTTTTTTTTTTAACATTTATTCATCTCTGAGAGACAGAGCACGAGCAGGGGAGGGGCAGAGAGAGAGAGAGAGGGAGACACATAATCCAAAGCACGCTCCAGGCTCTGAGCTGTCAGCACAGAGCCCGACGCGGGGTCAAACTCACAAACTGTGAGATCACGACCTGAGCGAAGTTGGACCTCAACCGACTGAGCCACCCAGGCGCCCCATTGGAATGTATTTTTACATCACCTTCTGTCTCCCATGCTCCCTCTCCTACTCTTCCATCCCTCTAGGAAAAGTGCCAATGGCATAAATAACCAGTGTCACCAAGTCGAAATTTGAGAAACCTGTTCCCTGGTCGACCTAGTGCTTCTGTGTTAAATCTGCAAAGGCTGTGCCTTCCTCAGAACATTTTACTATTAGAAAAATGTATCATAAACTAGCATACCTCCAACCCACACTTGTGCAGTGCAAACACGCATGGCAATGTGTACGTGGCTCTGGTTGCTGAGATCGAGGACAGCTTCATGCAAACCAAACTGGTTCCATGCTTCCTCTCTTTCAAATGCCAAATGCTGCAGATGTTAAATATACAGGCGGATTTGCGTGCAGTGCACACTATTGCTATTCAGCATTAATTATAGTTGGCAGCTGATTCTGTTTGTACTATCCTCACGAGAGAAGAACGAGTCTGAGTACCGTGAGTATCCATCATCAATCACTGGAGGAAATACTACGTGCACAGTCAAGTGGGGCAGATTCAAGCGGCTGTAGCATGCATGTGCCTCTGTAAGAGTCGGGGGAAGGCTTGACTCTATCAGCAGTCTTCAGACAGTCCATCTAAGGAGCTCCATGGGGAGCTCTTCTACTCTGTGGAATGCTTTTGCCTATATTACATTATGGGTGAACACATTATGGGTTAATAATCATAGGATGACTCATGGGTTATTTTAACTTAGCAGTTTACTGTTGTAAGATTTTTTTTAAATAAGATAAAGCATATTTCACGGAGTCACAGATTCTAAAAAAAAAATGTCAAGTTTAATCTAGTTTTTTCATGATTCAGCCTTCTAATTTATGAAAGGAAAAAATATGTGTCTTAAATATGTGCTACTGTGTCCTCTGTGCATTCTAGCTGAGTGGCATTAATATGCCACATAGTATGATTAAAATTAATAAGCACTAATGAAATCCATAAAGGCGATCTTTTCCTGAAAGAATGTTTCCGGTGATGGGAGAGTGCCACCTACTGTTCCGTGTGGATATCGACATCGCCAGGCCACACGGCCAGTTTGCATTAAATCACCATCATTTTTCAGAGGCCCTTGATTATCAAAATATGAATTATGACTTTTTGAAGAAAATGTTGTATCCCTATATGCTCTGGAATCTGAGTTTTCCAAAAGTAAGTTACTTTTCTACAGCTACAGAAACAATTTTGAAATCTTAAAACACCTTGGCCCCAATTGCAGTGGACTGAAAAGAGCACGGGCTCCCAAGCCAAACCGGTTCAAGTCTGGGCCCTGCCTCACGTGTTTTTAAACCTGAGATTGTTCCGTCATATGAAAAGAACTTAATACACAGTAGACATTCGATAGATTATAGATGTTAACTATTAAGAAAAATAGGTTTCCCACTCAGGTCTACAAGTTGACGGGTTTCTTTTGGCTTTTCATATAGGCTTCAGTCATCAGGGCTTTAAGAAATGTGTTATTAGGGGCGACTGTGTGGTTCAGTCAGTTAAGTGTCCAACTCAGGTCATGATCTCGAGGTTCGTGGGTTCGGGCCCTGCGTCGGGCTCTGTGCTGACAGCTCAGAGCCTGGACCCTGTTTTGAATTCTGTGTCTCCCTCTCTCCCAGCCCCTCCCCCTGCTCGTGCTTTGTCTTTCTCTCAAAAATGAACAAACATTAAAAAAAATTTTTTTAAGGAAAATGTATTATTAAAAAGGCAACTTGTGCCAGATCAATTTCATTCCTCCCTAATCACCTGCATAAAAAAGGACCTAATCTGAGTTCTTTTTTGATCCTTCCCTCAACCAGTTCCAAGTTTAAAGCTTTTTTTTTTTTTTTTTAAGCTGCTGAAGAAATAAATGATCAGGTTCAAACAGCCACTGTATGGAAGATGAGTGAATTCTCTTCACTTGCTTTCTCACATCTAATAAATTACATAACCGTTTTAAAAACAATGATTTTTAAAATCCTGCTAAACTATTTCAAGAATATCTTCCTCATGACATTTTTAAAAAAGGGTTTAATCTGGGGTGTATGTGTATCTTTCTTTTTATATTAGTTTCAGGTGTACGACTTAGTGATCTGACAAGTTTATATATTATGCTACGTTCACATGTGCACCTACCATCTGTCCCATTATATCGCTATTACAATATCACTGACTGTGTTCTTTCTGCTCTGCTTTTTATTCCCGTGGCTTATTCCATAACCGGAGGCCTGTATCTCCCACTCCCCTTCATCCATTTTGCCCACCCCGCTTCTTTCCTCCTCTCTGGAAACTATTCTCTGCATTTGTAGTTCTGATTCCACGTTTTGTTTTTGTTTTTATTTTTTAGATTCCATATATGGTGGAGTCATACGGTATTCGTCTTTCTCAGTCCAACTTATTTCACTTAGCATAATATCCTCTAGGTCCATCCACGGCGTCTCAAATGGCATGATCTCATCCTTTTTTATGGCTGAGTAACAGTCCATTGTGTATATATATATATACACCACACTTTCCTTATCCGTGCATCTATTAATGAACGCTTAGGTTGCTGCCATGTGTTGGCATTGTTTTTAACCCTTAGATTTAATCCAATTTCATTAATTTACCCTTGCAAGGTCTCCAAAATGAAGTCTCTTTTGAGCCTGAACCTATCTTAAGATTACAGATTGATTGTTTGGATAAGAGGTTAACGGTAATACAGACGAACAGCATCATGACAGCTCAGTGTACGAATCAGTACACTGCCCCTCGGGAAGGGGCAGAGGGGACGGCGGAAGCAGCAGGGGGGACAGGCCGGAACAGAGATGTCACTACGTCTTGCTCACTCTGGGCCTTGATTTTCTTTCCTCTGCTGGAGTTTGGATATGTCTGTCTGACTCTCTCTCATTCCTGGATTTCTTTCTCTCCCTCTCAATCTCTTCCCTTTGGATAGCTTTCTTTCCTGGATAAACAGGAGGAGATTTAAGAAAACAGAGAAAGTAAAGGAAAATAAGACAGGGTAAAAGAGGATTGTAAAACAGAGCAGAGGCTGGGTACTTACTAATGTGTTATTGACTACATTAAGCTTTTTTTTTTTTTTTTTTTTTTTAATGTTTATTTTTTAGAGAGAGAGAGAGAGGGAGACACAGAACCCGAAACAGGATCCAGGCTCCAAGCTGTCAGCACAGAGCCCGATGCGGGGCTTGAACTCACGAACTGTGAGATCAGAACCTGAGCTGAAGTCGGATGCTTAACTGGCTGAGCCACCCGGGCGCCCCTAAATTAAGCGTTTAATGCCTTCTCCTCACTTAGAAATTAGACCGAATTCTGTACAGAGTCAGCCACACCTAGACACAGATAAGCACACTGCCATCTACACAGGAGCACGGGATGGGAGCAGAAGCACCACGTGGAAGGAGGACACTCGTGAGCCGTTCGGTATTTTCCAGCTTCGTTTCCCCGTCTCTACAATTCGGGGATACGACTAGGTCAGTGATCGCACGCACTTTGTTTTTACCGGTACCTACAGTAAGAACTACAACTTCCATCAGACCCAAACATACACATATCCCCCACAAACAAAAGGAAGTTCCAAGCGACAATTCTTATCCTTGGTACGTGCAATGCACTAATATTTTATACTGTTTTTTAAAGGTCAGCTGCCAGTCACAACTTAGGGTTCACAGTCAACCAGTGAGCCATAACCTCGGTTTCAGAAATACCGGTCTTTCGAAAATCCAGTGTTCCGGCTCGAAGACTTGATGAGTTCACACCACACAGGGCCCGTGTCCTCTGGCCTCAAGCTCTCTGTCGACCACATTTCTGCCACTCTCCACCCACACTCGCTGCTCCAGTCATACGGGCCTTCTTGCTGGTCCCCGGACGAGCTGAGCAGGCTCCCACCACAGAATCTTTGCACCTGCAGTTTTCTCTACCTGGACGGCTCTCCCTCCAGGACTACCAAGGCCCTCATAGCACCACTCCATTCAGGCCTCTGCTCAAATGTGGGCGATTCTGAGAGGCTTCCCCAGCCATCCAAATAAATACCAACCCCCTTCCACTTCCTTTACTCTCTGACCCTATACCTGGTTTCAGCTTTTCATAGCAGTTATCGATACCTAACATTTCATGTTTGGTTTTTTTTTTTTTTTTTTTTTTTGTGACTCCCTACCCCTAGAAGTTTTAGCTCCATAAGGGCAGGTCCTTTGTCATTCACTGCTAGGTCCTAGGTGCCTAGGACAGGGTCTGGCACTTAATAGGGATTTAAAAGTAACTGTTGAGTGAACGAACGAGCCTAGAGTTCTCTCTCAGAATAAAAGAGTCTACTGTATTTGACTTGGAATTCTAGACATTCTCTGGCGGTAATAAGCCCTTGCTCAAAACTAGGTCCCCAGCCCTGGTTTCTACCATGTGACTACCAGGGAAACGTGGTGGAAAGTTAACTTCCTTTCTCTGCAACTCTATTTTCAGAGCATTATTCTTCCTTGGACATCTGTGCTCCTCTGCTCTCTACTAATATTCGTCTGTCTTCTCCATACCTACGGTAGCTATCTCTAAAGGCCACTATGAATTAGTTAAGAATCTTAAATGCCTTAAAAAAATAGGAAAATGTTTTGTAAATGTCAGGCACCATCGTTAGTAAAATTGCAAATGCACAGAGCTCTTGCCAGGTGCTAAAGTGAAAAAAAGAGAAGGGGGAAGAGGAGAGGGGACAAGAGTGACTGAAGCTGCTAATTTAGCTACGGTGCGAAAGAAAATCCTCTCTGAAGAGTTGTCACAGGCGCGTAGGGACACGTGGAGAAGCATTCCAGGCAAATGGAATAGCACGTGTAGCTGAAGTGCATGTAAATGTGAAATTAAAAAAAAAAAAAAAAAAAGAGGTAAAATTTAAAAACTGGCTATTTCAAAAGGGTAAATCAAAAAGAATTTTCTTAAGAAGCATATTAGTAAGAACACCTCAAGTATTCCTAATGGTCACGAATGTGTGTGCGCCCAGTCACAACTCGGCCCACAGGAACTACTTGGTCAATAAGCAAACTGTTTAAAAGAGAGAGAAAAAAGCATTTGTTAAGCCCCTAACGGGGCAGGGCACTAGGGTGAACACTGAACAATAAACCACGGTGACATCGTTTCCTCCTCTGTTTGAAAATGCCTTCTGGTAAATTTAAGGAATCAACGTTGATCTGAGTATGCATAAGCTTAACTTTAAATATAGATATATTCACAAGTTGAAGAAAACCTGAAAGTGAATAAAAAAGAAACCCACAGAGAATGCTGTAAAGTTAACTCGTTTTGTTTTTAATTAACACTCCTACACAGTGATGAGTCGTTCCTTTCTGTTCTCATGTTCAATAAGTCTCCATTTAACACCTGTCAGTAATAACAACGGCAGCACCAATAATAATAGCCGACATTCTTGGGGTGCTTATGATACATAAAGCATTAGGCTAAGAACTTTATCCCGTTCAGTCACAACAATATTTAACAGTAGATATTGTTACCATTTACTAGGAGGGTTAGTATTATTGCCCCATAGCTCAACCTATGTGTGTATTGAGAAACAAGGTAAAATCTGAAAGACGTTATGAAATTTTTAAATGAAAATGCTGGGGGGGGGAGGGATTATATTTTAGGATCCATTCTCCCTTTGAATATAAATTTTAAAGCTGTTTGTTTATAATTTATTGTCAGACTGGCTTCCATACATCACCCAGTGCTCATCCCAAGAGGTGCCCTCCTCAATGCCCATCACCCACTTTCCCCTCCCTCCCACCCTCCATCAACCCTCAGTTGATTTTCAGTTTTAAGAGAATAAAAACTTATTCTTATGGTTTGCCTCCTTCCCTCTCTGTAACTTTTTCCCCCCCTTTCCCCTCCCCACTGTCTTCTGTTAAGTTTCTCAGGATCCTTACACCGGTCAGAGTGGCTAAAATGAACAAATCAGGAGGCTATAGATGCTGGAGAGGATGTGGAGAAACGGGAACCCTCTTGCACTGTTGGTGGGAATGCAAATTGGTGCAGCTACTCTGGAAAACAGTGTGGAGGTTCCTCAAAAAATTAAAAATAGACCTACCCTATGACCCAGCAATAGCACTGCTAGGAATTTACCCAAGGGATACAGGAGTACTGATGCATAGGGGCACCTGTACCCCAATGTTTATAGCAGCACTTTCAACAATAGCCAAACTATGGAAAGAGCCTAAATGTCCATCAACTGACGAATGGATAAAGAAGATGTGGTTTATATATACAATGGAATACTGCTTGGCAATGAGAAAGAATGAAATCTGGCCATTTGTAGCAACGTGGATGGAACTGGAGAGTGTTATGCTAAGTGAAATAAGTCAGGCAGAGAAAGACAGATACCATATGTTTTCACTCATATGTGGATCCTGAGAAACTTAAAGCTGTTTAATTATGAAAAATATTCAGATACTTAAGACAAATACTCACCTTTCACAGATTTGTGTATGTACAATAAAATGTAAACAGCAAGATGACTTAACATAATGACAGACTTGTACCTGCCACCAAATGGAGGGGTTTTCAGTTTTGCCAAAGCCAGATTTCTAGGCCTATGTAGCAAGAAAACACTAGGCCCAAATGGGCTCATTGTACTTTCATAATCAAATTACTGAATAATAAAATCTCAACTACCACAAATAAAAGCAAATGTTCCCATCTAATCTATTTAAGCTAAGTAGAAATTCATGGATCTCAGATCTAATGCTCACTAAATACATATCACACACATCTAGCTATCCCTTCCTCAACAGCATGTGAGAATTACTGACATCGGCCTCAAGCAGTACTCCTGCCGTCTCCCATCGTCCCTCCCTTTCACCCTGACCCTTTATTGTTCCCATTAGGAAAATGAATCTAAACTGACAAAGAATTTAATATGTAACAGTAATTTTCAAAATTTGTTTTAATTTATTTATTTTTTGAGAAAGGGGGGAAGACAGAGAGAGAGAGGCACAAGGAGAAGAGCAGGACGCCTAACCGACTAAGCCACCCAGGTACCCCAAAAGTAAGTTTTTAAGTAGCCACAAAATTAGACAACACCACTAACCTCAAATATTTATTTCTGAAACTTATCTTAAATTTTAATCTCCTTCCATGTCCCCCAACTATCTTCTCAATAGACAGCATTCTGGTTAATAAGAAAAGAATACATTCCATATGCACAGTACATTAGTTTATAAATTACTTTCATATTCATTTGATCCTCACAAAAATGCTTTCAGGTATTCTGAACAGAAATTATCATTCTGATCTTATGAAAGGGAAAACAATTACCTGCAAAGGTTACAAGTCACACAGTAAATACAGCTGAGGCCAAGTAGGATTGAAAACTTTAGATTTCTTTTTTTTTTTTTTTTTACATTTATTTTTTGAGAGAGACAGAGCATGAACGGGGGAGGAGCAGAGAGAGAGGGAGCCACAGAATCTGAAACAGGTTCCAGGCTCTGAGCTGTCAGCACAGAGCCCGACGCAGGGCTTGAACTCACAAGCCGTGAGATCATGACCTGACATGGAGTTGGACGCCCAACCAACTGAGCCATCCAGGCACCCCAAAAACTTTAGATTTCTAGCACTACACCAGATCCTGCGGACTACAAAAGGCTGCTTCCTCAGAACAGGTAACAAGAGACAACTACATAATCTATCTGTGAGGAATAGAAAAAGTCACCTCTAGCTTCTTCCGTATATACCGGTAATAAATTTTGAATTCTAACCATTTATGAAAAATGCCAAATAATTACAGAAAAAAATATTTCAGGTAATTATCAACAGTGCTTCTTATCTATGGAACATGCTATAATTTTTAAAGTTTTTTTTGTATCACTGTTTTTATTTATATTCTAGTTAACCTATAGTGTAATATTGGTTTCAGGAGAATTTAGGGATTCACTTACATACAATACCCAGTGCTCATCACAAGCACCCTCCCTAATACTCATCACCCATTTAGTCCATCCCCCGCTCAGCTTCCTCCATCAACATTCGGTGTGTTCTCTATAGGTAAGTTATAATTTGTTTCCCTCTCTTTTTTTTTTTCCTATCCCCTATGTTCATCCGTTTTGTTTCTTAAATTCCACAGATGAGTAAAATCAAACGGGATTTGTCTTTCTCTGACTTATTTCGCTTAGCATAATACACTCTAGCTCCATCCACATCATTGCAAATGGCAAGATTTCATTCTTTTCGATGGCTGAGTAATATTCCTGTGTGTGTGTGTGTGTGTATCACACACACACACACACACACACACACACACACGTCTTCTTTATCCATTCATCAGTCAATGGACATTTGGGCTCTTTCCATAATTTGGCTACTGTTGATAATGCTGCCATAAACATAAGGGTGCATGTGCCCCTTTGAATCCGTATGTTTGCATCCTTTGGGTAAATACCTAGTAGCACAGTTGCTGGATTGTAGGCTAGTTCTATTTTTAACTTTTTGAGGAACCTCCATAGTGTTTTCCAGACTGGCTGCACCAATTTGCATTCCTACCAACCGTGTAAGAGGGTTCCCTTTTTTCCACACCCTTGCCAACATCTGTTGTTTCCTATGTAGTTAATTTTAGCCATTCTGATAGAAGTGAGGTGGTATCTCATCATGGTTTTGATTTCTATTTCCCTGACTACGAGTGATGTTGAAGAACACATATTGTTAAAATGTCGATACTACTCAAAGCAATCTACACATTTCATACAATCCCTATCAAAATACCACCAGCATGTTTCACAGAGCTAGAACCAAACAATCTTAAAAATTTGTGTGGAACCACAAAAGACCCCAAATAGCCAAAGCGTCTTGAAAAAGAAAAGCCAAGCTGGAGACACCACAATCCCGGACTTCAAGCTATAATACAAAGCTGTAGTCATCAAGACAGTTGCGTTTTGTGGCACAAAAACAGACACAGAGATCAATGCAACAGAATAGCAAACCCAGAGATGGACCCACAGCTATATGGTCAAGCAATCGTTGACAAAGCAGACAAGAATATCCAGTGGAAAAAGTCTCTTCAACAAATGGTGCTGGGAAAACTGGACCACTTTCTTACACCATACACAAAAATAAATTCAAAATGGATGAAAGACCTGAATGTGACATAGGAAACCATCAAAATCCTCGAGGAGAAAGCAGGCAAAAACCTCTTTGATCTTGGCCGCAACTTCTTTCTCAACACATCTCCAGAGGCAAGGGAAACAAAAGCAAAAATGAACTACTGGGACCTCATCAAGATAAAAAGCTTCTTCTGCACAGTGAAGGAAACAATCAACAAGACTAAAAGGCAGCCTACAGAAAGGGAGACGATATTCACCAGCGACATATCTGATAAAGGGTTAGTATCTAAAATCATAAAGAACTTATCAAATTCAACACCCAAAATACAAATAATCCACTTAAGAAATGGGCATAAGACATGAATAGACATTTTTCCAAAGAAAATGGCTAGCAGACACATGAAAAGAACATATTGCAATTTATAATCTTAACATTATATTGGGTAAGAAAGGTGAAACTTTTACTAGAAATTCAAATCCATTGTTAGATGTATGTAAGAAATGTATGAACAATACCAGGTTAGAGCTTAGAAGAAACAGGCACCATGGCACACTGCTAGCAGAGTACAAATAGCAAAACTTTCTGGAGTTAATTGGCAATGCATACCAAAAAGCCTTAAGGGCACGCTGGGGTGCATCAGTCGGTAAAGCGTCTGACTTTGGCTCAGGTCTGATCTCGCCATTTGTGAGTTCAAGCCCCGCCCGCATCAGGCTCTGTGCGGACAGCTCAGAGCCTGGAGACCGCTTCAGATTGTGTGTCTCCCTCTCTCTTTGCCCCTCCCCCGCTCGCACTCTGTGTCTCTCTCAAAAATAAATAAACATTATAAAAAAAAAAAAGAAAAGCAAAAAACAAAAAGCCTTAGAAATGCACACGTCCTCTCACCCAGTTATTCCATTTCTAATTTATTCTAAGGAAATAATTATGGATGTATGTAAAATTATGCCTATAAAAATATATTAGTTATGGGGTTAAAAGACCAAATAAATAAATGGCTTGGTTACATCAGAGTAAATTAAAGAATAAAATGGAGCTCCTAAAATTGGATCTGGGAAACTGCATAAGATATAGTAAGTGAGGAAAAAGAAAAACACAGATTTATAAACCATACACACAGTAGGATCACATTTTAAAAGATATATACATGTATGTGTATGTATACTGTATGTATGTGTCACTGGGATACTATACTAAAATATTAATAGTGACTGTATATAGTCAATGATATTACAGATGAATTTAATCATATTGTGTCTACATAGTTTCACATCTCCAAAAATGACTATGTCCAGTATAAGTTAAATATTTGAGACGTATACAAGTTAAATATATATACGTATTTTATACTTGTATTACATATATAATACATTATAAATGTATCATATAATGATATATTTTAGGCAACATATACAATGCATATAGCCTATGTAACTCGTATCAGAACTACAGAAAACAAGATGAAATTTAAATTTACATGTATCAGAGAACTCTGGAACCATTGCGCACACATAGAGAAATACATCTTAAAGAATAAAGCGCTATGAAGAAGGCACAGTACATGAGTCAGGAGAGATAACAATAGCAACTTAATTAAACAAAGTGCCTAGTATCAGAAAATAAACTTGAATTGAGCAGTACATTTTAATAGCTACAATTTCTCACATCTAATAAATAGAAAGTCTTAAAATATCAACAGCTTTTGGAAATGAAGTAGTTTAAACAGACTTTGCAAGAAAGTGGAAAGGAGGCTAATAGAAGTGTTGGAGAGATTTCTGGAGAACGAGTTACTTCAATCTTATGCAATAGCACCATCAAGAAAGATATTAGGTGAAATCCCAGCAGAAAACACAACATCCACGGAGAAACTATGATAACACACATCTGGAATGTGTGACTCTGCCTGCCACACCTCAGACAAGATATTATGGAAACAAAGAGTCCAGAAAAGGGCGATTACATTTTTGACAAGCGATTATAAAGGGAGAAATCAGGAGTGTTTAATCTTCAAACGTAAGATCTGGACGGAAAATTTTTTCCAAAGTTTATACGAAAACATTTTCCAAAGTTTGTAAGATCATAAATGTTGCGGATAGGATGGAAATTGTCGCTGAAAGACCAAACTAATATGATTAAAGTTTTAATAAGGCAGCTCCAAGGAAAATAAACTCTTTTGATAGAATAGGGAAAATGTAGGTGAGGCATTATCCCAGTACATTTAGAGTGAAATCCAAAATCCTTCCCAAGCTTCCGAAGCGTCAGTATTCCCTGGTGGCTGCCTGCCTTGGATCCCTAGTCCTCCCATTGTCCTCACCTTCCCTAGATCCCACCCCCATTTGCCCCCTCCCAAGCCTCCAATGGGCCTCTGCACTTGGCTGCTGTCTGCTTGGAAGGTGCTTCCCCTATATCTTCACCCTGCCTGCTCCTTCCTTCTGAGATGTCAGCTTAAAAGCCACATCTTCACGAGGACCTTTTCTAATTTTCCCACCTAAAGCTACGTGCTCTTGGAACCTGGCACTACAACATTACTTCGTTTAATTTTCCTCATATTGCTTGGCACTATATGAGATGACCTACTCATTTATTTGTGTCATGGCTTCATTCAGTTATTTAATATATTGTATGTCTCAACTAAGAAAAAAAATTTTTTAAGGTTAAACCATCAAGGGGGCCTTCCCTGACCACCCTGGCTAGGTCAGGCCACTCTTTTTTAGGACACATTTTGACCTTACCTTGTAATTTTTCTTTTGTGACCCAACTTACTCTTGAAATTTATTCTCTGATACCTGTTTTTCTCAGTAAGTTCCATGGGGTGTGCAAGGTAAGCTGGGGCCAGGGAAGGTCTCGAATGCCAATTCAGATATTTGGGCTCCACTCTATAGGCACTGAGGAAGGACTATCTTATTAATCAATGTATTTATTGTTAGTGCCTGGCACACAAAAAGCACTCAATACCTGTTTGAACTGATGAATAATTGATGAATGGGAAAGAATAGATGAAGGAGGAGATTGGATTTCTATCTTACACAGCTCACAAAAATTAACTTGGAATGGATTAAAGACTTAAACACAAGACTAGAAACCTTAAAATTCCTAAAAGGAAACAGGGAAAAATCTCCTAGATATTGGTCTGGGCAACAGTTCTTCGGGTAGGACACTAAAAGCACATACAAAAAGCAAAATCAGTAAGTGGGACTACAACAAACTAAAAAGCTTCTGCGCAGCTAAAGAAATAATAAACGGGTGCCTGGGTGGCTCAGTCAGTTGAACGTCCGACTTTGGCTCAGGTCATGATCTCATGGCTCGTGAGTTCAAGCCCCACGTCGGGCTCTGTGCTGACAGCTCAGAGCCTGGAGCCTGCTTCAAGTTCTGTGTCTCCCTCTCTCTCTCTCTGCCCCTCCCCTTCTCGCTCGCTCTCTCTCTCAAAAATAAAATGAAACATTTTAAAAAAGGGCATTTTAAGAAACAAGAAACAAAATGATAAGGCGATCTTCAAAATGGGAGAAAATATTTACAAATTATATCTAATGAGGGGTTAATATCGAAATTATATATACATACGTACAACTGAATAACAGATATATAAGCAATAGGATTAAAAAAGATGGGTAGAAGAACTGAACAGACTTTCTCCAAAGAAAACATACAAATGGATAACAGGCACATGAAAAGGTTCTCAGCATCATAATCAACACAGAAAAGTAAATCAAAACCACCATAAATATCACCTCGCACCTGTCAGAATGGCTACTATAAAAAAAAAAAAAAAACAAGAGATAGCAAGTGTTGCAGAGGCTATGGAGAAAAGGGAAGCCTCATGCACTATTGGTGGGAATGTAAAATGGTGCAGCCACTATGGGAAGGAGCATGAAAATTCCGCAAAAATTTTAAAATAATAGTGCCATATAATCGAGCAATTCTATGTCTGTGTATATTATATATGGAAAAAAAATGAAAACTTTAACTCCAAAAGACATATGCACCCTCCCCATGCTCAATGCAGCATGATTTACAATAGCCAAGATATAAAAACAATCTAAGGGCCCATCAGTGGATGAATGCATGAAGCAACGTGGCACAAATACACAACGGAATATTATCGGGCCACGAGAAAGAAGGAAATGCTGCCATTTGTGACAACAGGGATGGACTCTGAGGTCACGAAGCCAAATGAAGTTGGTCAGACAGAGAAAGACAAGTACTGTATAATTTCACTTATACGTGGAATCTAAAAAGACCAAACTCAAAGAAACAGTTCATAGAATGGAGGTTACCAGGCGCTGCAGGTGAGGAAAATGGGGAGCTGTTGATCAAAGGGTAAAAACTTCCACTTAGAAGAGGAGTAAGTTCTGGGGAATCTAATGCACAACACTGTCATTATAGTTAACAATGCCAGATTATACACTTGAAAGTTGCTAAGAGGGTAGATCTTAAATGTTCTCACCACAAAAAAAAAAAAAAAAGCAATGGTAGTTATGTGATGTGATACAGGTATTAGCTTAACGCTAAGGTGGTAATCATTTTGCAATATGTGTATCAAATCAACACCTTATATACTTCCAACTTACACAATGTTATATGTCAATTATATCCCAATAAAGCTTGGAAAAAAGGAAACAAAGGATAAAGAATTAAAAGGCAGAAAAAGGACAGAAAAAGATAAAAGAGCTACATGTGAGGAAAATTAGAGCATTATATTAACCCCATTGCTATTCACTTTTGCAAATACTACTGGTTCCTATTAAAGAAGAAACAGGCTCCAAATTACATTTGTAATAAAAATGTTTTAGTAGGAAAAATCAGTTGTTTCTTTTTTGTAAGTTTCAGGTTTCTAATTTAGGCGCCATACTTTCTGATTCAGTCCCGATAAATGAAACCCTTCCTGGGACTTTACAATTATGGTCCTTCCAAGTTAGTAGTTCAAGTGACAAAAAGGAATCCTGGATGGTTACGAAGCATATGTCAAAGATGAAAACAGTAAACCTATTTAGAAGAAACTTTATAAAGCTGAAAACTGAAAAACATTTCATGGAATAAAATCTTGTCCATATTTAGCAATCATGAAACCCTCTCTCAAGTCTCTTTGAAACCAACTTGGAGACATGTGTTTAGCCTAATTCTCGTGGAACACAGGTGACAATCTTTAAAAGCCTTATGTTGGGGCGCCTGGGTGGCGCAGTCGGTTAAGCGTCCGACTTCAGCCAGGTCACGATCTCGCGGTCCGTGAGTTCGAGCCCCGCGTCGGGCTCTGGGCTGATGGCTCAGAGCCTGGAGCCTGTTTCCGATTCTGTGTCTCCCCCTCTCTCTGACCCTCCCCCGTTCATGCTCTGTCTCTCTCTGTCCCAAAAATAAATAAAAAACGTTGAAAAAAAAATTAAAAAAAATAATAATAAAAGCCTTATGTTATAGAAGCAGTTCATCTTGGATAACAGCATTGAAATCAATGTTCTATTTTAGAAGACGTATAACATTCACATCTCTTTATTATTCAAAAGGGTCTCGGAATTATGTCCTGTGTTCTCTTCATGCGCAAAATGAAATAAATTGATGACCCTAGCGTATTCTTTATCTTAAACAACATGCATTGAGACATACTGAACTACATTTGCTCTGCTGCACATGACAGAGGTGGTTCTAGAATTTGTAGGCAGAACCTAATTATGGTTCTGGAAGCTACAACTGTTCACTAGATGCAGGGAGAAACTGACCAGATCATGTAATTGTACGGGTCAGGAAGACAAACCAGCGGGGCAAACAAATTCCACCCTCAGCTGCTTGGAGAGAGACCATCAGCCTTTGATGCAACATACCTGTTAGTGGTGAGACTGAACACAGAGAAAGAACATCAATTTCTCTCTCTTTTTAAGTTTCATTTATTTGAGAGAGAGAGAGAGAGAGAGAGGGCAAGCCTGTCTGCATGCTCAAGTGGGGGAAGGGCAGAGAGGGAGGGGGGAGAGAGAATCCCAAGCAGACTCCTCACTGTTAGTGTGGAGCCCGATGTGGGGCTTGAACCCACAAACCATGACATCATGACCTGAGCTGAAATCACGAGTCAGATGCTTAACCGACTGAGCACCCAGGCGCCCCTCTAGTTTCTAAAGGCCTATTCTTTCTCATAAAGGATGACAGCGAATGACACAGGAGACAGATCTGCATGCAAAAGGAAACTTGAAAATTCTACTCTAGTCAATTTTAAGCTCTCATTAAATTCAGAGCTTCTCCAATCACAAATAAGATGTCACTAAGTCAATCTTAGGAGGAATAAGAAATCTGTGTGCCTTGAGATTAACTATTTTACCTCTTAAAGTACATATTAGTACAAAGTATACTGTATCTTGAACTTTGTGGGTCATGACCGACAGTAAGGAATATGGGGTTTGGGTTGTTTTTTTTTAATGTTTATTTTTTGAGAGACAGCGCGCTACGAGCGAATGGGAGCAGGGGAGGGGCAGAAGAGAGGGAGACACAGAATCCGAAGCGGGCTCCAGGCTCTGAGCTGTCAGCACAGAGCCCGATGTGGGGCTCGAACTCACAAACATGAGATTGTGACCTGAGCTAAAATCGGACACTCAACTGACTGAGCCACCCAGGCGCTCCAGGAACATGATTTGTATCATAACCCAGGACATACAACACACACACAATTTGCAATAAAAGTTTCATGGAAGTATACCTTATACATACAATGAATACAGTGTCTGTTTTATGTCATCTTTTTTAATGCTGGCTACATACGACAAATTGATGTCATGACGAGTAATGGGTTAGAACCTCGTCTGAGAAACCATGCTGAAGTACATACGTTTGGTCTGGCCTCTGTCTACCTCTCTAACTGCACTTCACATTACCCTCTGCCATACTTCGTCCACTGCCACTGCCCCCCCCCCCAACTCCCCACCACCGAATTCTATTCTATTTTTACATTAAATCACGAGATCAGTTCCTGCAATATGCCACACTGTTTGACTGCCTCAGGACCTTTGATCTTGTGTTAGTGCTGCCTGGTACGCTTCCCCCAGACCACTGCACTTCATCATTCAGGTCTCAAGATGGAAGTCAATTCTTCACAGCGGCCTCACTGACCACCCAATTTGAAACACGCAACTCCAACCGGGGGCGGTGGGGGGAGGAGGTCACCCCTCCTTAGGGTAGTTGGGAAGTCTAAATGACAGAAGGTAAGACAAGCACAAAGAAAACCAGTATTCCACAAATGTCACTTTCCATCCCCCTATGCCATCCAATTCTACCTATGGAAATTCTATTCCATTCGCTTAATGATGGCCTTTCTGACTCTGAAAAGTGAGGACTCCATCCTCCAGTATTCCCCAAGTACTTTGTAACCTCTCGGGACACTCACCACATTCCTTCTTTTTCCATTCAGCAAATATCTGAGTGCCTAATACAGTCTAAGCAATAGCAGGGAACAAAATATTGATCCCCCTCCCAGTTCAGTTTGGTAAGAGTGAAAATTCATACACAATTTCAACTGAATGTGGTAAGTACAATAAGAGAGATGTGTACTATAGGTAAAGTTGTGACAAAAACATAAAAAAGTCACCTCTCTTGAGCAGAGAAGTAAGTAACCATCACAGGAGGAGAGACACTTAACCTGGGTCTGAAAGAATCCAAGGGAATTTGGCCAGCAAACAAGGGCAGAAGAATAGCCCGTGTACAGCGTGTGCAAAGTAGAAGGAACACTCATACCACCAGCTTGAAGGTGCTTAGAACATTCAGTGAAAGATAAGCAGTTGAAAGGAATGTCTAGGCAACGGAGAGGCATGAAAGCAGCTAGACAGGTAAATGCTAGATGATGGAGGGCCTTGCATGCCATTCCAGGGACGCTGAATTTATACTGTAGGGTTTGGAGAGGCCTACAGTTTTAAAGAGGTGACTTCAGGCGTGCCTGGGTGGCTCAGTCGGTACTGTGTACGACTTCGGCTCAGGTCATGATCTCACGGTTCATGAGTTCAAGCTCTGCTGTTCAAGCACTCTGTGCTGACAGTTCAGAGCCTGGAGCCCACTTCAGGTTCTGTGTCTCCCTCTCTCTCTGCCTCTTCCCTGCTCGCACTCTGTGCCTTTCAAAAATAAATAAACATTTAAAAAAAATTTTTTTTAATAAACTAAAGAGGTGACCTCAAAGATTTGGGTCTTAGAAAATCCTTCTTGTTACTGAGAAAATAATGGCTCGAATAACTGCCATACCACACTATTTAAAGATATACCGCAACAGTCCAGGCAAGAAATGAGGAGGAGACCTTAAACTAAAACAGGATCTAGTGACCACCTGAATATGGGAAGCGTAGGAAAGCAAGAGAGGTTAACTCTGGTTTCTGGTTTAGGTTACATATATTGCAATATGTAATAACCATATTAATTAGTTATATAATATTAAAGCTATATTATAAGTTAGAGTGATCTCATTAATTAACTTGAAGGAATAAGGAAAACCAGGTAGAATGATAGCAAGTTCAGTTTTAGTCATGGCAAATTTGACCAGGGAGAGTGTCCGGGAAGCAACTAGGTTAGGCCCTAGCAGGTATGAGAGGAAAACTGAAGTTTAAAAACTTTTTTTTAATGTTTATTTATTTATTGAGAGAGAGACAGAGAGAGAGAGAGACAGAGCATGAGCAGGGGAGGGGCAGAGACAGAGAGGGAGACACAGAATCAGAAGCAGGCTCTGAAATGTCAGCCCCGACGTGGGGTCCGAACCCATAGACTGTGAGATCATGACCTGAGCCGAAGTCGGATGCTTAACTAAGCCACCAGGTGCTCCTGAAAACTGAAGTTTAGGTGTGAATGCTTAGGCATTAGTAAAACTCATGTGCGTGGATGAAATCACCCCAGCAAAATGCATAGACTAAGAACTGAAAATAATTAAGGACTGAGTCCTGGAGAATGGCATTTAAAAAGCAGGCAGGCCGGTGGGGGGAAAAGGCGGAGGGGGGTAGGGGGGGGAATGAATGTTTGTGAACTTCAGTTATCACAGAAAAGCTAAATAAGATAAACTTTGAGAAGAAATCATTGGATCTGGCATTTTAGGGCCATTAAAAACTTGGAAAAGGGCAACTTCATTGAAACCATTCAAGAGGAAGTCGGACAAGAGTACTGAGGATGAAAAGGGGGGCATTTAAAGCAGGTGAAAATACTATGCTTCCATGCAGTCACAGAAAGGCGCAAGGGAGGATTGGGCAGTAACTGGATAAACCAGCCTGGGGGATACGCTTTTTTGTTTTATTTCATTTTCTCAAGATGTATGACCAGAACACTGGGAAGCAGGAAAAGGAGGCAGAGAGGCTGAAGCACAGGGTGGGGTGGGGGGATAAAAGATAAGCAGAAGCAAAAGGTCTTGTAACGGATGGGAGGGGATGAGATCTAGAGGAAAGGTGGATGCATTGTCCTTCAACACCACTCTCTCTACACTAGAAACGTAAAATCGGATGATGAGTAAAATATATACCAATGTGTAGGTTAGGGGCACGAGGCTGAAGAAAATGACTTTCAGTCTCTGGCATCTGCTTAGAAGGGAGGAAAAAGCAGGGGAAGGGACAGGGGTTGGGGAAGTGAAAGTTTGGAAAGGGCTCCGCTGGAAAAGCACAGGGGCAGACTGGGGCAAGAAAAGGTCCCTGAGTAGGAAGGGAGAAAGAACAGGTGGTGGGAGGGGCTCTGTTGCTAAATTCGTAAGCTATACCCTTCTGACAACAGTCATCTTTCTATCCCCCAGTCCGTTATTCGTAACTCTTTAAAAGAGATGCTAATTAAGTGAATTAACTCGACCCCCGGTGTTCTCAAACAAGTGACTCAATAAAAATTAGCTCTAGGCTTTTTAAAAATGCCCAGCCCCCTTCCTATTGATTCAGAATTTCTGGGGGTGAGGCTCAAGCAAGTGAATTTTCCAGAAGCTCTCCCAAGAGATCTTGAGGGGCATTCCTCTTAAAAAGCACCTACCTAGGGGATAATCCCCTGGCCAGAAGACAGCTGTGCAAATACGGCTCCGACTAAATGGCCCTTAGAGGGGGGAAGGGGCAGCGCTCTGCGGCTCTGGAGGGCAAACACTGGGAGACCTAGGGACACCTGGGTCAGTGCTGAGCCATCTCACACACACAATCAATGCTCTTAAATGAGGCGCGTTAAGGACAAGCCGAACTTGAAGTGATGAAAACTACAAACATTTAAGACGTCTGTTCGAAATAATGTCTCGCCTCAGGGTATGAGACTCCGTGTTTACCCCTACACTTTTGTCACATTACTCTAGAGGCTCAGCAGTACCGAAGCGGAATTCGAGGTGCTGCAAGACACAGGGAGAGAAAGGAAACTGCAGAAACAGCCCCTGGAAAGAGGGAAACATGGGGCGAAGGTGGAAGAAACCGGGCCGCCTCTGAGTGACCCTCCGCCCCAGGACCTGGGACGCTACGTAACCAAGACCGTGAAGCGGCTCCTCCGGCCTCGCCTGGCACTCACCATAGCCTCAGGATCTCGGCACAGGGGAATAGGTAGCGTTGCCACAGGAAGACACCACCTCAACCCCGACGCCCGGTTACTCCGGCAACAGAGCCCCGCCTACTACCGGACGTGCGGAATCGCCACCGCCCCGCCCCTTCGTTCCCAGGGGCTGGGAGAATTAGAACTCCGCCCATCCCGTCGACAGCCCCGCCCTTTCATGGCGCCGCTTGGGGCCAGCGTCATCACTTGTTTGGTTGACAGGTGACCCGGAAGTTAAGTGATACACAGCCGGCGCTCCATATATCCTATAATTTATTTCTAAGTAGACATCTATCCGCTTTTCACTTACAGAAGCCTTAGACCTCATGTGCTGCGTCACTCGCGTTTTAAGACACCACAGAGCGTATTTACCTTTCTCTTTTGGAAAATTGTTCCGGAAACGAAACCCTGAGAACAGGAAGTGATTAATAGTGAGCCAGCCGCTGGATGTCAGGAAGGTCTGGGCGGGTCAGCTTCGGAACGGAAGAGGAGTGTGCGGAGCCCGACGGTCTGTAAAGTGAAGCCCCTGGGATCTGCAGAGTAAGGACCCTTGGCGGTAAGTGCAAGAAACGGGCTTGTGTAACCGAGGGGGGGGGGGACGTTTGAAAGGGACAGAGGTCTGGGTTGGAGTTTGGTGTTCAGACGCTTTGGATTTGGGGAAAGATTGCCTTTTGTTCCAGGAAAACTTGTTCAGACAGGGACGGAATTTCGGATTCGGCTCCCCGGACGGCAGAGGTTGACCAGCTTGTCGCTTTCCCACCTGTTACCCACTGCACACCCTCCCACCCCCTTGAATTGGCCCTTGCCGGCCGAGCCGTGGCGCTTCCTCCGAGCGCAGTGGCTGGGCTCCTTGCTCTTGCGAAGGGGTCTTTGGAGACCTGTTTTCAGAGCGACAGAAGGGGGGTTTGTGACTATTGAGGAAGGTAGTCGTGGAGGACCCTGTGCCAAGTCAGATCGAGTACTCAGGGTGATCATTTTTGTGGTGAAACCAGTTGCCATCTAACGTACAGTTCATCATATTCGATCGTGTCACTCTACTAAGCACCACCTTCCTCATGTTTTCCACTGAATCTTAGTCTTTACTGAAAAGGCCATGCACACGTTTCTGAAAACATATGCTATGCCATTTTAATTCTGTGACCAAGAAAGTGCAAATTAAGTTCTGAGTATTTTATATAGTTTAAACAGAAGTTCCTTTGGGATATAAATAATTAGCAAATTAGTGTCACTAATGTCCCCTGAGAAAGTAATTGATTTCTTTAAAATTACTGTTGGGGCGTTTGGGTGGCTCAGTCGGCTAGGTGTGCCTTCGGTTCAGGTCACGATCTTGTGGGTCACGAGTGCCAGCGGGCATTGGGCGTGTATTGACAGCTCAGAGCCTGGAGCCTGCTTCACATTCTGTGTCTCCCTCTCTCTGCCCCTCCCCTACTCGTTCTCTTTCTCTCTCTCTCTCTCTCTCTCTCTCTCTCAAAAACAAATAAAAATATTTTTAAAAAAATTTTTAATAAGTAAGATTACTGTTGCCGTATCAATGATACAAAAGCCGCTACAGTAACTTCACCACAGTTTCTTAACTAAAATCCAGGGCACCTGATAGAGTATACTTGGCAGAAACAGTGAAACAAATTTGAAAGTAAACCACCAGTAATTTTTTGAGACCTTCGTTAACTATAACAATATCACCTGTGGGAAGGTTTTGAAATGCATGTGTACTAAATGCAGAAACAAGTAGAATATTGTCATATCTAAATTACAAGGTAAATAATAAACTTAGTAAACATCTTTGTATGGTATTGTCTTAATTGTTTCAATTTATACATTTTTAGGTTTTTCCGTAGAAGGTTTGAGGTGCCTTTTCATTGGTTAAAAAATGACTACTCTTGAAAGTTTAGAAGCCAAAGGTAAGTGTTCTTTTTTTTTGATGTTAATTGTTTAAAAAAAAATTTTTTTAATGTTTGTATTTATTTTTGAATGAGAGAGAGAGAGAGCACGCACGCATGAGTGGGGGAGGAGCAGAGAGAGGGGGAGACACAGAATCCGAAGCAGGCTCCAGGCTCTAAGCTGTCAGCACAGAGCCTGACGCGGGGCTCGAACACACGAACTGCGAGATCATGACCTGAGCTGAAGTCAGACGCTCAACCGACTGAGCCACCCAGGCACCCCTGATGTTCATTGTTTTTAAAACATGTAATTTATGACACAAGGACAGAGGAGTGCTTGAGCCAAGCAACTAAATCTCATAGAGCTCTTGGGAATCATTTGTGTTTCAGATTTCTCCATGCTTGTTTTGTAGTGCGGTGTTTACATTTCAGTACCCAGGTCTACGACTGAATAGTCACATCATTGGATAGTATTCAATACTGCTGTTAAACTACTGTTAAACATTTAGTGTGAAAGCAAAGTTTTGCAGCTATGCTTTCTATCCACTACAAGAGTAAGACTTAAATAAACAAGAAGATGTACGTTCTAAAGATTTTAGTAGACACACAAGCAACTAGGAAGTGTAAAAGACCATTTGTGTTGGGTTGTATTGCTTGGGCTGCTATAACAAACCAAATCGGGTAATGGAAATAGCAGAAGTGTATTGTCTCACAGTTCTGGAGGCTGGAAGTCTAATACCAAGGTGCTGGCAGGGCCACATTCCCTCTGAAGGCTCCAGGGAAGGATCTGTTCCAGGCCAGTCTCCTAGTTCCTGGTTTGCTGGTAGTTTTGGTATTCCTTAGCTTGTAGATGCATCACCCTGATCTTTGCTTTATGTGGACATGGCATTCTCCTTGTGTGAATGTGCCTGTGTGTCCAGATTCTTCCTAAGGACATCAACCGTGTTGGATTAGGGGCCCACCCTACTCCAGTATGACCTCGTCCTAACTAATTACATCTGTAATGACCTTATTTCCAAATAAGATCACATTTTGAGGTATGGACTTCAACATAGGAATATTTGAGGGGGGGCCACATCAACTCATAATGCTTGCTAACTACAGTAGTTACTTTTTAGTCCTTCTTTAGTCCTGTTTGCTTGTCCTCTCTAGAACTATTGATCATTCCCACCTTTTGAAATACTTTCTTTCCTTGACTTCCATGATATTATTCTTGTTTTCAGCCTACTCTGTAGCCCTTCACTGTTCCAACGCAATAGCCACACGTGGCTATTTGAGTTTATGTTGATATTTTTAAAAATGAAAAATTCAGGGGGTGCCTGGGTGGCTCAGTCAGTTAAGCATCCGACGCTTGATCTCGGGTCGGGTCTTGATCCCAGGGTCATGAGTTCAAGCCCCACATTGGGCTCCACACTGGGCATCAAGCCTACTTAAAAAAAAAAAAAATTCAGTCCTTCAGTCACCCTAGTCACATTTCAAGTGCTCATTAGCCATGTACGGCTAGTAGCAATTGCATTAGAAAGTGCGGATAGAGAATGTTTCCATTACTGCAGACAGTTCTATTGGGCACCAGTGCTCTAAGTATATTTTCTCTCTTTCATACTTCTCTTCTTTTGGTTTATCTTTTAAATATTAACGTGTTTCAGCCCTCTTTCTCCTCTGCTCTCAGGGCTTTAGTAATTGTCTGTAAGAACAACTTCCAAATCTGTCTGTAGCCTAGATCTGTTCCTTTGTGCTTCAGACCCTGATAGCCTACTGACCATCTTCAGACAGGCATTGAGAACACTTTTTGCATGTCCCAAAGTGAACGCCTCCTGATTCAGGTTATTCTTGGACAGTGAGTTCCGGAGATTGGGGCCTGTCCCCTTCTCTCCATGGGAACTTATTTTCCAGAAGCCAGCTTTGCAGTAAACAGACCTCCAGCAGCAAACTCTTTGAAAGGGATTCAAATATGTTTAGGAAGCAAGGGAAGAGAAGATCAACCAATACATATTTAAGTGAATTTATTCAGCTGGTGACAGCATTTCGGAGTCACTGGAAATCATTAGAAGAAGCAAACCAGAGAATATAATGAAGTAATTACACTGGGGATTAATGAGGAATAGGGCAATTAAATGGTAACTACGGTGAAAGTCATTAGCATGGTGCGTGGCAAAAAGCGAAACCTGAATGTAGTATTATCATTGGAGATTAAAAGTTAGTTATTGCAAGGCCTCTGTGAAAGTAAATTATTTTTTATTTGTTGCTACCTGTTTGTATTGAGCATTAGACTTAAAGCATAAAGCACTTTCCCATACCTTATTTCATCTGATCTTCATTTTACAAGGTACATAATTCAGCTGTTAGTCCTATTCCTACTTAATATTAATGGTAACCGTTGTTAGTGAATAAAAGTTACTTGTATGCGTGGCCTAGAAGCAGGTGCATTTGTCATGGTTGGCGTTTGTCGGTGGCCTACATTTCCTGTAACTGCCTCACAAGAGAAGCAATATTGGTTTAGAGAGTCCGAACTTCCTCTCAGTGGACATTTGAGCGATAGCATCATCACGAGAGGGACTGCTGCTAGGGTTTCATTTGAACGGGAAACATGCAATAAAGAGAAACCGTTCAAAAATCAGCATTTGAATCCAAAACTTTCTTGAGAGCAAGATTAAAACTAAGAGTATTAAATAAACCAGACCGTTTAGGGAAAGTAAACCAGGTAGGAGAATCTGAATCATCTAAATACTTAGAATTCCATCCGATCTCTAACACTCATTCTGTGGAACAGGTATAGACGAGAAAGAACCTACGGACAGATAAATTTGGGAAGTTCTGGATTAAAGAGAGTTTATGCTACAGGACCTCCCAGAGCCTTTACATCCTCGCACGCTGTGAAGCTGCGAAGAGATACAGTACACAGCATGCCCACACTTATTTGACCAGGGAACTCTTCATTCATGGAGCCTGTGACGAGGAGAATGATCCCGTGTCAATAAAATGTGGACCTAACCCTTAAGTCCACTAATCCATAACACAGATATTTTAATAGTAACTAAAACCTCATTAAATGAAATTGGTGACATTTACAAAGAATATTGATTTCAGATTACTGAGTGACAATCCCTAATTTGTTTAACTGTTTGAAAGCTGAATCTGCATCTATTCTGAAACGTTTGTCAGACTATAACCGAGTGTCGGAATTAACGCTTTGGTGTAGAGGGGGAAAAAAGTAAGCAGTTTTTAAATGAGTTAGTTATTGGATGTTAAAATGAAATCTCAGTGGCGGGTTAACACTGATGAACTTCAGTAAGTGCTTATGCGTCTTTTCCACGCCAAGCACCGTTTCATTAAGCTGACCTAAGCTGACCGTACAAAGATTAGGAGGCAGACCCTGCCCTGTGGAGCCCCCAACGGTCCTGTCGGTGAGAGAAACAAAGCATGTTAAGACACTCTGATGTTTGCATTATTCTGAGAGCACTGAGGGATGAGAGGAGAGTAAGGGTAAGTGATCTGCCGAAGTCACACAACACGTGGCAGTGGGGGGATTGGGGGGAGCTTCGGGTATTTTGACCCAGAGTCTGGTGTTCTTTGTACCACACCATCCTACAGACTTAGAATATCTTGTGTTCTTGGAGTTAGAGTTTTATGGGAAAAGGAGAAATGTGTAATGATAGACTAGAAAATCGTTTTTGCCTCAGCATTCTAGAGCAAGGGTTGGCAAGTTATGGCCCTCAGCCTCCTGAGAATATTTACAAACCAGTTTGATGACAGGGAACACTGACTTTGAATCCCACTTGGGCCAAGAGTTATCCCAAATAAAAAATATTTCTGTGCTTCTCATTATCAGACATATACTGTGAAAAAAAGAAAAATTAATTTCTCATTAAAGTTCATCTTTGAAATTTGGATGTGTTTTTTTTTTCTTCTTTGTAAAAGTACCTGTATAGTATCCTCAATTTTGCCTCATGGTCCATAAGCCTCAAATATTTCTCATCTGGCCCTTTATGGAAAAAGTTTGTCACTCCTATTGTGGAATATTATTTGTTCTTTGCCTACATTTCAATAATCTTTGGGAAGGCGGGAAGGATGAGCCATAAACTAGAGATATGTTTTCATTCTTTGATAACTGATCACTGGAAGAACGATGTTGATGAATAATTAAAGAATGGTTCCTTTGGTTCCCTTCGAAGCGTGGAGAATAGGGATGGCTGTTTGGGTCCACTTAAACATTACTCATAATTATGGAGCTCATACCACAGACGATTGTCTTCCCACCTGAGAGAAGATAATTGCTCGTGAATGTGCCCTGGATTGTGCCTTGTATGTATGTAATAAAGTTTTCTATGTGTGTCCTAAGGGAAGGTAGAATTATGAAAGGTAAGTTACCAGGTGAGAAAATGGAAAGCCCGGACTCCCACTTGCCTCCATGCCTGTGCACATTAGCAACAAGCATAGTTTTTACAGAGTTGTTACAGCTGCCATGTCCTCTGTTGTACATCCCTCACACTCATAAATGCTGAGTAAGTAGAGCAGTTTAAATTTTTCTTAACGTTGTTTATTATTGGAGAGAGAAGGAGAGACCACAGAGCATGAGCAGGGAAGGGGCAGAGAGAGGGGGAGACCCAGAATCCGAAGCAGGCTCCAGGCCCCGAGCCGTCGCACAGGAGCCCGACGCGGGGCTCGAACTCACATGCTGTGAGATCATGACCTGAGCCGAAGTCGATGCTCAACCAAGCCACCCTGGGGCCCCAAATAAGTAGAGCAGTTTAAATAAAGTTAAGAGTAAATTGAGGCTGAACCAGGTGAGAGAACTTCTTGATTGGAATGTGTAATGTATCTTGTTTGAAAAGAGACTTCTTTTGAATACCCATTAATGTTCCTTTGCCCTTTAAATTTAGCAGTAATTATTTGTGCTGTGTTCTTGAGTCTCCATTACCTAAAATTCCAACTCAAAAACGTTACGACTTGCCTAAAAATCTTACTCAAGCACAGTAGCGTGTCACACCTGCTTCTTGTTTCTTCTGCCTCAGTGGACCCGGATGGTACGGCCCTAGCTTTGTCTTTTTGTTGTTTTGTGAACCCCCAGCTAACTCCTGATTCTATAGAACTTCTTCCAAGACAGAATGTCTTAGAGACAAAATTCAATTTGCATTAGGTAAAGTTAGCACATCCTAAAGGCAAACGTTAAGAACACGGGAGCAGGCCTTTACTTTTGCAAAGTTCGGTGGAAGTTCTCCTGGGGGCTCATGTGCTCCGGCCTGACCTGAGATCCCAAACTCTTTATTTCTCCTTCTGGAGTATTCCTTTGTGGGTCTTCTGGAGAGCAGAGTTAGTCCTAAGGCCCAAGTTAACATACGACATAGAAATGACAAAATATTTTATCCTCATGTAAAATGTTTTGTAAAATGGAACACATTATACCCCAGATGCCTTTCCACCTCCTCTGTAACTAACATAACTCAGGACTCCCAGTACATTGATACGTCTGTAGGAACCTCCCCCCCCACCCCCCGCAAACATCTGTTAAATAAAAAAAAAACAGTTCTAAAGTCTAGCGATATACTTTTCTAAGACTTGAGCATAAGAAAATGAAAGTTAGAACTATATTTGATGTCATGACTTAAGCTTTCTTTCTCCCCCTGAATCAGGATCCAAAGTTTATTATTAGTTTTTTAAAGAGTAACCACACAGGCAACAGAAGCTAACATTTAGTGAGCGCTCACTGTGCCAAACACTGTTCTAAACACGTCATGTGTATCCGTATTTAAGTATTGCATTAAATCATCGGTGTTGGGGATGAAAAAATAAATAAATAAAACGAAATAAGAACGTGAGGAATAGATCTCCTGACACTTTGCTAGAGTTATTTGGTAAAGCAGGGTGACAATACAGATCTTCTCCCGGCACGTTAATTCCATTCTTGGGAATTTATTCAAAAGAAATAATTGAGAAGTTGAGAAAAATCTGTAGGCATAAAAGTATTCACTAAAGCATTACTATAGAGAAAAATTAGAAAAAGTCCAAATATCCAACAATAGAATAATAAGTAAATAATGCTATATTAACTTGAAGGAATAATGTAGTCATAAAATGAAAAGTATGAAGAATGTAGCAAGATAGGAAAATATATTAAGCTTCTAAAGTTAATTATGATTACAATCATACAAAAATAATGAAGGAATTTGAAGTAATGAAAAATTATTTTAGGGTGATGAGAATATAGATAATTTTTTCTTCATATCTTTGAATAATGTAATGTTAAAAAGCAGAAGATATGTGTATGACTGTATTTGAACTACTGTAGTTTCTGTATTTAACAAAGTTTATGAAGAAGAAGAAAACCATGCTTATTAAAAAATAGAAATCTAATACAGAAACCTAAGGAAAGTATTCTTGTTAGGTATTTCCCTTGCCGTAAAACAGCTGTAAAACAGCTTTATAGGTAATTTTTTCATTGTTTCTTGTTTGTTTGTTTAACATTATCCTGAACAAGCTTACTATTTCCTATGGCTCTTTGCTGGAGAAATCCATTTCTAGGATGAGAAATTGGGAATCACGGTAATGAGTCATTGCTCGATAGAATGTGTATATATTATGTAATCCCTTTTTAATATGGCTTTGTATTTCGGAAATTCTTAAGAAAGGTTTAGTTTTAATAAGACCTTACTATTGCTCTTATCAAATTGTTTTCCTAACTTCATGGGTTACAGCGAAATGTGCTTAACGTTCAATAACAATTAAAGATTAAGATTTAATTGATCAAGACATGATACTGATATCTAAAGGTAATTGAGGCTGAGGACATACTTTGGCTTTTTTTTTTTTTCTTTTTAACTAGGAATTGTTTCCTGTCTTTGCCTTAGAAGGTATAGATATCAAAATATAATGAATTCACTAAAGACCGGCCCATGATTGTTCTTAGTTAACATTTCTATAGGAATAAGATTGTTGTGGAACTATTTTTGCACCACTGATTGCACTCTGATTATATATTACCCTGTAATATATGTTCTCTTTTTATATGCATGCCCTAAATTAGATAGTATTCCTGAGCACAGTAGTCCCCACTACCTCATATGATATCTGGTCAATATTAGGCATCAGCAGCATGTTTGCTGCCTGTGACCGACTCAAAGCTTGTCATTAGAACCACTGTTATATGCTGTCCGTTTGCCCCTCCCCTTGTTATCATTCATTTATTATCAGCTAAAGAATACTGCGAGCGAGGCACATTACTGGAAATGTAGTAAACAAGAGACACAGAGTCCCTACCCTCATGGGACTTCTATCCTAGAGGAAGGCACAGACATTATCTAACTGGTGACACCGAAGGAAAAAAAAAAGTCAATTTGTCAATTTACCATTTTGATAAATAGAGAAAAGGAGAAATGCAGAGTCTTGGCTGCAGGTGCACAAAAATGGAACCCAGCCTAATCTGGAAAGGTTAGAGACAGGCTTCCTTAGAAAGATTGGACTGCAATTATAAGGACGGGAAGTAATTAACTAAAGGGAATAGGAAGTTGGGAAGAATATTCTGAGCAGAGAAATGTCTGCAGAGGAAGGAGTTTTTAAGACACCCACACAAACAAGTCAGGCAGGAACACAGAGTCTGAAGAAGTAAATGGCCGAAGTTGAGACCAGGAGACAGGCAGATCATGGAAGGCCCTGTAGGCCGTAGTGGAGACTTTGGTCTTTATTCTGAGTGATGGCAAGCCGTGCAGGGGTTTCATGCAGAGGAGCACTGCTTTTTACTTAAAGCTTCCCCGTAACTGTTAGGTAAACTCCCTGGGCTTTTGTGGCCTGACGAAAAGGCTTATTAGCAGAGGCAATAATACTTCAGATTGATGAGGTAATAATTCTGGTTTGTAGAAGGCCTCCCAGACCGACTAACAGCTTAGCTCTGGAGTCAGATTTGGACTCAAATCCCAGTTTGATACCGATGATTTGGACAAGCCATTTAACTTTTCAAAGCCTCTGTGTTTCTAAAAAAATGGGTCCTGTTATCCTTACCTCATGAGATAGTTGTAAAGATTAATGATATAATGCATCTGAAGGACTTAGAAGAATCCTTGGCACATAACAAATTGAATAAAAATTCGTTATCATTACTGTGCACAGGCTGTGGCTTCCGCTTTCTCACATGTATGCTGGGCTTGTAAAATGGCAAGAAGTCTAACGTGTAGCTCAAAGGGATGTTACCGGATGTACTAATTCAAGAACTCCATGTAGCTTAAGTATCATCTCAGCTGCCTCCTTCTGCCTCTTCTACTTACTTACCAGGGCAAGTTCCTGGACCGCTTTGTGCCTCATTTTCTTCATCTATAAAATAGAACTAATCATACCTACTCGAAAGGTGAGTTATATGTTAAGTATTTAGAATAGTATTTGGCACGTGGTAAGTCTTATATAAGTGTTGGTTATTTGTTACCTAAAATTTTCTCATTTAAGACCCAAGATACGGATATAGATGTCATTAAATTCATCTTGTGGAGGTTAAAACTGAGGCTCAAATAACTGCAGGATTTATCCATGATAGCACAGGGAGTAATGATGGAAATAAGGTTCAAAACCAGATCTGGTTGATAGCAGAGTTCCTGTCATTTCTCTAATACCGCGTTCTTCCATTCGTTTAGGGCGTGATGCCTGCCCTTGTGTGCTTATCAAACTCAGTGGGAAAGTGCGATTAGCATGGGCAAAACCCATAAAATGATCATTAAAGTTCGTGATTAAGTTTTGAACTGAATATTTGAAACAGCAAGTGCTTTAGGCATGCAGAGAGTGTGCTGGGACAGTTGGGAGGCTTTAATGCAAGAGTAGAGTCAAAGCTAACTTCTTATGGGTAAGTTAGAATCACAAATCACAGTGAGTGGCAAAGAAGCCATTTAAGAGAAGAAGAAGCAGCAGGAACAAGGGCCTGTTGGGGCCTAGAGGAAGAGTATTGAGCAGTCCAGTTAGGTAGCTTGTGCGAAGCATTCTCTGCCAAGAGTTCACAAAGCAGATGAGTATGTTTTGAGGTAGACGGCCCAAGAATGCACGCCTGTAGCTTGTATTTACGTTTATAGTTAACTGACGTTATCAAGGGTCTACAGTGTGCCAGGTGCTTGGCCTTAGCATATTCTTTCTTACCACAACCCTGTAGCATTGTTGCTGTTATCGTCATTTTGCAAAATATGAAATAGAGATTCACGGAGGGTTAAATTATTTACCCAGGGTCACACTAGGAAATAGAGGTCCGAACCAAATACCCTGATTCCAACTCTCTTGCATTTTCTACAAAGACAGAAACCATTTACTGAAGGAAAGTGTGAACCCGTAAGACTTTCCTCATCTTTTATTTGACACCTGATTGTTTCTGAAACCTCGTGTTTACTCTGAATTTTTTGCGTTCTTTAGCGTCAGTAATTCTGAATGTCGGGGAAAGCATGTCTTGGCATTTGCGCCGCATTTCCTTTTAGCAAGTAGCTTATGTTTTGTTTTCCCTTTTATAGTCACCCTCACTCCAGCCCCAGTCCGAGGAGCAGGAGATGGAATGGAAACTGAGGAGCCACCTAAAGCTGTTGAAGTTACCTCTGGAATCCAGCCCGTGAAGCATCACATCCTTCAGAACCCACGAAAGAAAGCAGTTCCAGGAGACAGCCCAGGAGTTCTTCAGCTAGGGAAGATCCTCGCTGAAAAGGCAGTGGAAGTCGAAGCCGTAAGAATATTAGTTCCCAAAGCTGCTATAACCCATGATATCCCCAACAAAAATGCAAAGGTTAAGTCTCTGGGACATCACAGAGGAGAATTCCTTGGTCAGTCGGAGGGAGTTGGAGAACCCAGAAAGGAACTGTCAGAGGTAAAGAATGTACTGGAGAAGCTCAAGAACTCTGAAAGAAGGTTATTACAGGACAAAGAAGGTCTCTCAAACCAGCTCAGAGTACAGACAGAGGTAAGAACCAATAGACTTAACGAGCACTGCTCTTTACACCTGGACCTTCTAAGCTTGCTCACTAGAAAACTATACGTCCTCTTGGAACGCCATTTGTTCTGGCTTGTTACTTCTCTAAAGAGTTTTCTCTTAAATTTCTCTTTCTCAGCACGTCTAGTAGAACGAGTATGTGTTGCGAACTTCTACCCTAAACCTGGTTGAAGATGCACGTGTGAGGTGGTTTGGACAGGACCACCTATAAGGTGTCAAGGAGGTCACAGTTACAAAATTCCAAACCCAAACCTGACCGAGTTAGACTTTGAAACGGACTAGTTAACGATTTCTGTTTTAAGAATCCATAAGTTCCAAGTATTTTTCTTTATGCGCACATAATACTTGGGGTGAAGAAATGGTGGGGTAAGCATTGTAAATGGAAAACCATCTATTAGTGCTCGATTGTGTTTCATTAGCCTTTACATCACCTTACCTGTTACCCTCTGTTTCTCGATTAGACTCTTCATCTTTTGGCTAGATGTCGTTAGCCTTTATAAGTGACACTATGGTTGGTGGTTCTTACCCAAATAGATCTTCACTATTTTTTAAATACCTAATTTCTAATTACAAAAGCAGTACATATTTATTGTAAATATTTTCAAAAATACAAAAAAATGAAAATAGTACCAACCATAATTATACCATCCAGCTATATAAATGCAGTTATACATATTGAGTTCATGTTTGCCTTAAAACCCCCATTTTTGGTTATTAATATTTTCCGGTGTCATAGAATATTCTATTACAGTATCAATTTTTTTTCATTATAATATACTCTTTTACTTATGTATTCAAAATTGAAAAACAACAAATCCTGTCCCCCTTTTAGCAACTGTTCTTGATTAACTTAATGGAACCGAAAGTTACATAAAGGAAACATGTTTTTAATCACTTGTTTGTTCTTCTGTATCCCATACCTATGATGGATGGTGCAACACAAGAGTGCCTTCCAAATTACACATACATTAATATTAGAAGAAATTTTGTTGCGTTACTCTTTTTCAAAAATAGCTGATTACTGTTATCTAGCACCCTTCCCTCCCAGCTTCCTGTTATATTTCAGTCTTACTTAAAGCAAGACTGATGTGAAGGAGAAAAACCACAGCTGTGCCTTCGGCAGGATTTTCAAATGGTGGCAGCAAAGAATAAAACTTTAATTTTCTGAATATTCTTTGTTTAAACCACATTCATCTATAGTTCTCTTGTGAGTTTTAGGAATCCTGTCTATGCACGCTGCTTCTTCCTCACAACTTCTGGAAATAAATTCTACATGAAACCAAAAGTCTTAACCCTCCTACCTGGCAGACACTTCAAAATCGGGGATAGAGAAGAAAATTCAATTATGAAAAAAAACTGTAATGAAATCCGTAACGGCTGAATATTTCATCAGATAACTTATGTTTGACGTGCACATGTATCCTTACAAATTCATGTAAATGTGTATCTAAACATATCGTCTATATTTCTCCATCACCCACCTCCTCCAGCCCCCAAGTAAATGAAGACCACCAGCCAAACAGTTCCAAATGTCTACTTTTCTTTGATTCCTTGTCTCGGTCAAAATATCTCTATTTACCTAGTCACTTGCATTTTGGATTTTTTGGATTTATCCTGAACTACTTCCTTTTCACCCCCCTATGCCAGACGGTAAGCTCTTGTTTTCCCTCCTGATGAACAAATTTTAGGATCTTTTTCTATATTCTCCAATAACGCGATACTAGAATACTCAAGAATAGTTTTTACCCGGACTGCTGCACCTCTGACACTCTAACTGGACTCACCTCTTAGAATCTTGTCTCCTATCATACAATAGCATTTTTAATAGCAACGCTGTTCTTCTGTTGCTGCACTATATATCAATACCTGTTACTGGATATTTACGTTTTAATTTTTCACATTTGAGATAAAGTAAAGAACATGCTTATAAATATTCTGAATTGCTCTCTTTGCTTAAATTCTTACAAATCCTATGACACGAAGGAATTAATTTCTAAATGCTGAGAAAGATTAAAAAAATAAAACACTTAATGTCACTTTTTGGCAAAATTTATTGGTTTAGTTTTCTAATATTTGCCTTTAAATGTTAAGTGGAAACAGTGTATAATTTTTATGATAATGATTGGTACTCTTATTAGAAGAGGCTTAGTTTATAATCACGTGGACCATAGATACAAATACATAGCGATAGATATGGTTTGTGTGGATTATGAAACTCCAATATTTAATAGTTGCTTTTTGATATACACTTTAAGTAATGGAGGTCCAAATACGTGAAACCTGGCTTCTCTTTTTCCCTTTTGCCACATTGAAGTCAGGGACATTACTTTGAGCTTATTGTAACGGTCATGTTTTCTTCTAGGTCAATCGTGAGTTAAAAAAGCTGCTAGTGGCTTCTGTTGGGGATGATCTTCAGTATCACTTTGAACGTCTAGCCCGTGAGAAAAATCAGCTTATTTTAGAAAACGAAGCCCTAGGTCAAAACACAGCTCAACTTTCTGAACAATTAGAACGTATGTCAATACAGTGTGATGTATGGCGAAGTAAATTCCTTGCGAGCAGGTATTTTCTGTTTTAAGTAGTATTTCATTTCCTGGTTTTGGCTCTGTCAGATTTTTTGCCTATGACCCAAGAAAGTAGGTTCGAGTGTGAGAATTTCTGACTCAGACTGTCAAAATACTGCATATATTTAAAGAGATGGCGTCTTCCTCCTCTGGGCGGTCAGTCTCCGTACGTGGAAAAGTGGTATCAGGATTCTCCCTCGTTCCAGAATTCTAGGTAACTCATCTATAGGGGAAATCATTCCTGATACAGTATTTAAGAACCAAGACAAAACTGGAAACTCAGATGTCTTATCAATAAAATCAATAAAATCACACAAAAAGCCAATACTGCTTCTTCCCACCTCCTATCGGGAAAACTCAAATATCATTTCTCTTCCATGCTGTGTTCTCGTAGCTCTTTTAACTATGTTAATTATGTAAGAGAGCTTCCCAGCCTTTTTCTCGCCGTGCACAAACGAAATCATCCGTTCGGCATGCCAAATGGGGCCACTCTTCAGCAGAGGCGAAACCCCCAGGGCCCTGGCCCACAGACAGTTGGGACACTCCTTATCTGTTGTGATTCTTTGTCTGTTCAAGCCCCTCCTCCCAGCTCCGAGTGACTGGAGCCCAGGGTGTGGGGTGTTACCCACGTGCCTCACACGTCACATGTTTAATAAATTCAGTCATCTCGAGATTTCCCCGCATAACACCGGACATCTCGAGGCTGTACTGTAAGAATCGCTGGCTGTGATGAAGAAATTTGCGGGGAGGTGTTTCTTCATGTCTTAATAGCTGTGATACTTTTCAGTAATGGACAACGCTCTTAAAGTCCTTAATTGTTTCCTAATTGTGCTCACATAGGATGGTGTGTGGAGAAATGGATGTACTGCTTATTGACCTAGAGTGAAAGTTCATTCTGACTGAACACGTGAAGAGGCAAATCATGCGTGTGTCATACAGATTATTGCCATACGCAGCTTTCTTGACATCCTTATCAATGCTGATAGTAACATTCGAAGGGCAATAAAACTGAAACTCGACTTCACTGACATTTAACTGATGTAATCTTTGGTCGGTATTCACTATGGTCCGAGACTTTAATTTTAGGTTTAAGATTTTTTAACTGAACGCGGGGCACCTGGGTGGCTCAGTCGGTTAAGCGTCCAACTTTGGCTCAGGTCATGATCTCATGGTTCGTGAGTTCGAGCCCTGCGTCGGGTTCTTTGCTGACAGCTTGGGGCCTGGAGCTTGCTTCGGATTCTGTGTCTCCCTCTCTCTCTGCTCCTCCCCTTCTCACACTGTCTTTCTCTCAAAAAATAAATAAAGATGAAAAAATTTTTTCAAAAAAAAAAGAAAAGTTTTTTTAGCCAAATGAGCAAGCATACTTTAAAATTTTGCTTCAATTCCATTCATAGAGAACTGGTTAAATAAATTTGGGTACATCCAATCAGAAGAAACCATGAAGCTGTTGTTTTTGACAAAGGGAAAGCAATATGCATTATATGCACTAATGTGAAAAAAAATCACCAAGATAAATTATTAGGTTAAAAAAAAAAAGGCATAGAAAAGTTTGTATTAAATAATTCCCTTTTTTGTAAATAAGTGAATGTATTTATTTTTCAACATATTCTTTTATGTTGCCATATACATAAATTTTTTTTTTCTGGAGAAATATATAAGAAACTTTATCAGTTGTAAAAGAAGGGGGGGGATGTTGGACAGGAGGAAAGACTTAGTTTTCCCTTGTATAAAAGCCTTTTGTATCTTATTTTAATATTTTTCTAAAGACAATGAGGTAACTGAGTGATAGGAACTCATTTTTGTTTTCCTCTAAAATTTTCTGTATTTAAAAACATGTAATTATTATTATTTTTAATTGGTTTATCTGGAGTAAGACTGAGGTACATTCCAAAAGTCACTCTAAAGGAAAGTTAAATAACTTTTCTTTTGTCATTTTGTAGACACGTATTTTTTAAATCCCTTTAATGAGTTCTAGGATTATATATATTTTTAAATGCTTTAAAACTGAGAAGTAACTTGACCGTGTGAAATCTTTGTAAGCTTTTGAAATGAGTTACAAAGGTAGCACATTCACTTCTTTACAGCCGGAGAATTTATTATCAGGGAATTTACACGTGACATTTTCATCTTTTCCAGGGTTATGGCAGATGAATTAACCAACTCCAGGGCAGGCTTACAGCGTCAAAACCGTGATGCACAGAGTGCCATTCAAGATCTCCTGAGTGAACGGGAACAGTTTCGTCAGGAAATGATAGCTACCCAGAAGTACGGCACTTGTTTCCATTCTCAACTCTTCTTCCTTCTCTTGCAATTTTTGTTACTGTGATAGTTCTTTAGTATTTCTACATGCAGTAACTTATTGAGCGTATACTTTGAGGAGCATTTTTAAATAGATGCCCAGAAGGGAGGAAGACTAAAAAAATAAGACCACGTGCGTCTTACATTCTTAATTACATTCTTATATATAATTCTAGCTATAATAGAAGTGATCTTTGGTTCTATTTATTTATTTTTATTATTATTTTTATTATGAAATGTATTGTCAAATTGGTTTCCATACAACACCCGGTGCTCATCCCAACAGGTGCCCTCCTCAATACCCATCACCACCCACCCTTCCCTCCCACCCCCCATAAACCCTCAGTTGTTCTCAGTTTTTTAGGAGTCTCTTATGTTTTGGCTCCCTCCCTCTCTAACCCATTTTTTTGATCTTTGGTTTTAAAAGTGGTTTTTGTTTATAGTTGTAGCACTTCTGTATACTTTTTGGTAGCGGCCAAAAAGTGCACCTGTCTCTCCTTTGGGAGGTCTTTTTGAGGACTGTTCTTTAGCATTAGAGTTTACTTTCATGACCATATGCTCCAGAACTATGAAAATTGATGGTCTTTCTTAAAAGTACTTTGTACTTCTATACACACATCTTCCTGGACTTACAGTGGGGTTATGTCCCAGTAAAGTCATCCAAGATGAAAATACCATGTGTCAAAAATTAATACACCTAACCTACTGAACATCATGACTTAGCCTAGCCTACCTTAAACATGCTGAACATGTATATTAGCCTATAGTTGGGCAAAATTACCTAATACAAAGCCCATTTTGTTATAAGGTGTTGACTATCTTGGGATTTGAGCACTACACTGAAAGCAAAAAACAGAATGCTTGCTCAGGTACAGAATTTTGTAAGTGTATTCATTGTTTACCTCCTGATCACGTACCTTGCTGGGAGCTGTGGCTCACTTCTGCTGCCCAGTAAATGAGAAAGTATGGTGCTGCCTACTGCTAGACCAGGAATAGATGAAAATTCAAAATTCAAAGTATAGTTTTAATTAAATGTTATTGCTTTTGCACCATCATATAGTCAAAAAATCATCAAACCATCATAAGTCAAGGACTATAATTGATTTATTACAAATCAAATCAGTAAGGGTCAAAGAAGAACTCACAGGGGAAATTATAAGAATGAAAACAATTCATATGACGCTTGAACAACATGAGGAGGAGACTGACCCCCACCCCTACGCAGTTGAAAATCCATGTGTAATTTTTGACTCCTCAAAAATTTAACTACTTCTAGCCTACTCTCAACCAGAAGCCTTGCCAATAACATAAATTGTTGATTAACACATATTTTGTATATCATATGTAGTATACACTATATTCTTATAATAAAATAAGCTAAATAAAAGAAACTATTACTAAAATTATAAGGAAGACAAAATACATCTACAGCACTATACTGTATTTACTGAAAAAAAAATCAGCACATAAGTAGACCTCCACAGTTCAAACTCACATTGTTCGAGGGTAAACCATATATCAAAATACCAGATTTTGTGGGAGGCAACTAAAGCGGTGTTTAGAGGGAAATTTATAGCTTTAAACACTTATTTTAGAAAAGAAGAAAGGTCCTGACAGTAATTTAAGCCTACTCTTTAAGAAACACAAAGAGCAGGGGGCACCTGGGTGGCTCAGGCAGTTAAGCATCAGACTTCGACTCAGGTCATGATTTCATTGTTCGTGAGTTCGAGCCCACATCCGGCTCTGTGCTGACAGCCCAGAGCCTGAAGCCTGCTTTGGATTCTGTGTCTCCCTCTCTCTCTGCCCTTCCCCTGCTTGTGCTCTCAAAAAAAACACAAAGAGCAAATTAAGCAGAAGGAAGAAAATAATAAGAATGAGAGCAGAGATAAATGAAATAGCCAATTCTAGTTCTTTGATGAGATAAATCTAAGAAACCTCTAGGCAGTATAATCAGGGAAAAAAAAGAAAGAAAGAAACACATTGCCAGTGTCAGGAATTAGGAAGGGCATATATTACCTAGATTCTATAGACATAAAAAAGATGATGTGGGGATGTTATGAACAACTGTATGCCAATAAACTCAACAACTTAAATGAAATGGACAGAGTCCTTAAAAGACACAAAACTACCAAAGGGTACTCAAGAACAAGTCACCTGAATAGCCCTAACCTATTAAAGCAATTGAATTTTCAGTTAAAAACCTTCTAATAAAGGAAATTCCAGGCCTACATAGATTTACTGGTAAATACCAGCAAACAACTAAGAAAGAAAGCAAGCCAAATTTACACAGACTCTTCTAGAAAACAGAAGGGAACACTTTCCAACTCACTTTATGAGGCCAGCATTACCTTGATACCAAAGTCAGAGGTATTACAAGAAAACTACAGACCGGTATCTCCAATGAACATAGATGCAAAAGTCCTAACCAGAATTTTAGTGAATCAAATCCTACAATATGTAAAAAGGTTTCTACATCGTGGCCAAGTACATTTCATCCTAGGAATTGTAAGTTGGCTTATCCTTCAAAAATCAATTAATGTAACTCATGAAGAAGGAAATAATAGATACACAAATCAGATCAGTAGTTCTGAACCACTAGATGAGTATACCAGTTTATTGTACCTGTACTAAAATATGAGAACTAAAAAAAAAGTTCTGCTTGTTGATGACTTCCAGATAATGACATTAATAAATCTATAAATGCTTTCTATAGTCTTATTTTAACCAGAATTTCCAATTTATTGAACTCTGAGAAAAAGATATGCGAGAAAGATACTTACATGATTCCAGAAGAATGTTTCCCGTTTCTTTAGTATTCTTGACTTTTATGTTTTATCCTCTTATTAATATTCAGTGTTCCTGTGTGTTCTATGCAGACTCTTGGAGGAGCTCTTAGTCTCTTTGCAGTGGGGAAGAGAGCAAACCTACTACCCAAGTACACAGCCTCACACCACGGCAGAACTAGCGTTAACAAATCACAAGTTGGCAAAAGCGGTCAATGCTCATCTTCTGGGAAATGTCGGTGCTAACGGCCAAAAAAAGGTTCCATCGCCAGTTGAATTCTGCAGCACCCCAGCAGAAAAAATGGCTGAAACGGTAAAATATTTCTCTCTTGTGTGACTGTGGAACTTCTAAGACTGTCCCCTTACCAAAAGGTGATATAACACAAAGTGCTTGGGATTAGGAGTTAGGAATTATGGGATCTAAAACTGATTCTAATGCTAATGAGCTTGAGATCTTGGAAAAACTTGTTTCTTCCTTTGTGTTTTAATTTCTTAAACATTATTACTCTTGGGGCGCCTGGGTGGCTCAGTCGGTAAGCGTCCAACTTCAGCTCACGTCATGATCTCGCGGTTCGTGGGTTTGAGCCCCGCGTCGGGCTCCGTGCTGACAGCTCAGAGCCTGGAGCCTGCTTCGGATTCTGTGTCTCCCTCTCTCTCTGCTCCTCCCCACTCATGCTCTGCCTCTCTCTCAAAAATAAACATTAAAAAAACATTATTACTATGTCCTTCAGGAGAAAAATGTGATTGTTTTGAAAGGGCCTATCTTTTAGCTATTATCATGAGCTGATAATAGATTACTTCTGACATCAGAAATTATTTCATTCCCATGTATAGATATGAATGTGGCAAATACTGCGGAATCAAATAGTGTAGACCCGGTACCTACAGGCCTGGGTAAATTCAGCGTTCATGCAGATAAGCTGTTAAATACTGTGGTCTCACAGTTCTGTCCTAACCAAGGTCACCTCTATTGCATTTCAGTATCTTACTCCTGTGTCCCTATTGCAGGCCTTGTCCTTAACCAGAATGGTCCACTTTTAAAATCAACTCAACACCTCTCTCTGTGACCTGTGATCTCAACTCTTCTTTCCAAGCCCTGATTGCTTTAATTGCCCCGGTTCCTTGATAATCTTTATTCCCTCGATCCCTACGTTTTTATTTCATCTCATCAGCTCACTCCCCTGGTTTCTTTTCCTTCCATAACTTGCCTATATTTCAATTTTAAGTATCTTTCTCCCTTATCCCTCAGGTACCCTGAAAATGTCAGTCCTTTGTCAGTTCGTCACTTGCCTTGTTTCTGTACCTGTCAGATTATAACCTCACATTCAGTAGATGACTTTGGTTCCTAGTTCACAAAAAAAAAGAAGGCACAGGCAGAAAATTCCTTCAGGGTCCACATGATACCTAGAAGCCTAAAAAAGAAAAATCTCTCTATCTTAAGTTCTCTGATGTGGCCTTATCACCTTTACAAGCAAGAACGTTGGACAAACGGTCCATACTTGTTTGTATTCATGTACCATCCATTCCTCAGTTCCTGCCATACTAATCCCAGTAGCCTTCCAGCTCTGCTTTTCTCAAAACGTGCTCATATAAAGGTCATGAACATTTAAATGCTTTTTTACCATATTTTTTTCTTTTCAGATTTTTATCTAAATTCTAGTTAACATACAGTGCAATACTGGTTTCAGGAGTAGAATTCAGGGATTCATCATTCACATACAACACCCAAGTGCTCATCATAACAAGTGCCCTCCTTAGTACCTACCCACTATCCATCTAGCCCATCCCCCACCCACCTCCCTCCATCAGCTCTCAGTTTGTTGTCTATAGTTAAGAGTCTCTTATGGTTGGTTTCCCTCTCTCTTTTCTCCCCCTCCCATATGTTCATCTGTTTTGTTTCTTAAATTCCACTGAGTGAAATCATATGGTATTCATCTTCCTCTGACTGATATTCTGCTTAGCAGAATACACTCTAGTTCTATCCACATCATTCCAAATGGCAAAATTCCATTCTTTTTGATGGCTAAGTAATATTCCAGTGTGTGTGTGTGTGTGTACACCACATCTTCTCTATCCATTCATCATTCATTGGACATTTGGGTCCTTTCCATGGTTTGACTAGTGTTTTTAATGCTGCTGTAAACATTGGGGTGCATGTACCCCTTCAAAATCAGCATTTTTTTGTATCCTTTGGGTAAATGCCTAGTAGTGCAGTTGCTGGGTCATAGGGTAGTTGTATTTCTAACTTGTTAAGGACCCTCCATACTGTTTCCCAGAATGTGTGCACCAGTTTGCATTCCCACCAAAAGTGCAGGAGGGCTCCTCTTTCCCCACATCCTCGCCAACGTATGTTGTTTTCCTGAGTTGTTCATTTTAGCCATTCTGACAGGTGTGAGGTGGTATCTCATTGTGGTTTTGATTTGTGTTTCCCTAATGATGAGTGATGTTGAGCATCTTTTCATGTGTCTGTTAGTCACCTGGATGTCTTTGTAAAAATGTCTGTTCATGTCTTCTGCCCATTTCTTCACTGGATTATTTATTTTCTTGGTGTTGAGTTTGATAAGTTCTTTATAGGTTTTAGATACTAACCCTTTATCCAATATGTCATCTGCAAATATCTTCTCCCATTCCATAGGCTGCCTTTTACTCTTGTCAATTGTTTCCTTCGCTGTGCAGAAGCTTTTTATCTTGATAAAGTCCCCCAATAGTTCACATTTGCTTTTGTTTCTCTTACCTCCAGCAAATAGTCTAGTAAGAAGTTGCTGCGGCTGAGGTCAAAGAGGTTGCTGCCCATGTTCTCCTCTAAGATTTTGATGGTTTCCTGTCTCACATTTAGGTGTTTCATCCATTTTAAATTTATTTTTGCATATGGTGTAAAAAAAAAGTAGTCCAGTTTCATTCTTCTGTATGTCACCGTCCAGTTTTCCTAATGCCATTTGTGGAAGAGACTGTCTTTTTTCCTTTGGGTATTCTTTCCTACTTTGTTGAGGATTACTTGACCATATAGTTGTGGGTCTATTTGTGGGTTTTCTGTTCTGTTCCATTAACCTCTATGTCTGTTTTTGTGCCAGTACCATACTGTCTTGATGACTGCAGCTTTATAGATAAGTTTAAACTCCAGAATCATGATGCTTCCAGCTTTGCTTTTCTTTTTCAGGACTGCTTTGGCTATTCGGGGTCTTTTGTGTTTCCAGACAAATTTTAGGATTGTTCTAGCTCTGCGAAAAATGCTAGTGGTATTTTGATAGGGATTGCATTAAATGTGTGGATTGGTTTGAGTAGTAGAGACATTTTAACAGTATTTGTTCTTCCAATCCATGAGCATGGAATGTTTTTTCCATTTCTTGTGCCCTCTTCAGTTTCCTTCATAAATTTTCTAGTTTTCAGAGTACAGATCCTTTAGTTCTTTGGTTAGGTTTATTCCTATGTATCTTACAGTGTTTGGTGCCATTGTAGTTGGGATCGATTTCTTGATTTCTTTTTCTGCTGCTTCATTATTGGTGTATAAAAATGCCACTGATTTCCGTGCCTTGATTTTACATCCTGAAACTTTACTGAATTCATGTATTAGTTCTAACAATTTTTTGGTGGAGTCTTTCAGGTTTTCTGCATAGAGTATCATATCGTCTGCAAATAATGAAAGTTTTACTTCTTCTTTGACGATTTGGATGCCTTTTATTTTTTTGTTGTTGTTGTCTGAGAGCTGAGGCTAAGACTTCCAGTACTGTGTTAAAAAGTAATGGTGAGAGGACATCTCTGTCTTGTTCCTGATTGTAGAGGAAAGCTCTCAGTTTTTCCCCTTTGAGGATGATACTAGCTGTGGGTCTTTCGTATATGGCCTTTGTGATGTTGAGGTAGAATGGATGTTATATTTTATCCGATGCTCTTTCTGCATCTATTGAGAGGATCATATGGTTCTTATTTTTTTCTTTTATTAATTTGGTATATATGTTGATTGATTTGCAAATATTGAACCATCCCTGCAGCCCAGGAATAAATCCCTCTTGATCATGGTCAATAGTTCTTTTAGTGCATTGCTGAGTTCAGTTTGCTGATACCTTGTTGAAAATTTTTGCATCCATGTTTATCAGGGATATTGGCCTATAATTCTCCTTTTTAGTGGGGTCTTCGTCTAGTTTTGGAATCAAGGTAATGCTAGCCTCACAGAAGGAGTTTGGAAGTTTGTCCAGAAAAAAAAAAAGGCTACAGCATATGTGTGTTTTGTACCGTTTGTTAAAAGAAGCCAGATCCAAAAAATAAAAGTAAAATATATGTAAATAAATAAACAAATATTTTAAAGATTAAAAGAAAGGAAACTAGCGCCTATTTCCCCTAGATCTGAAGCTTTGCAGCACTCTGTGATCAGTAGACTCGGTGCGTGCACGGGGTTTGTGCTGGTCTTCTGGGGAGAGGGCCTTCGGCACTGATTTTTTCAGGCCAACTTGCCCTCTAGAGACCCATCAGTGCAGGTGGGGGGGTCTCGGCGTAAGCCGCTCCAGTCTCCTCTTGGCGGCACTGTTCAGCTCACTGAGGTGGATCGGTGCTGAGGGGCAGGTGGCAAATGGTGTTGCCCTGTTCTCTCATCCCCCAAACGGAGAACTCGTGCCTGCCACTCTTCAGAAGTCCCCCTCACAGAAGAGCGAACAGTCCCCACTCTCGTGTCCCTGGATTCCATCAGATTCCTACCTTCACCCTGTCTGTGTCCAGCTGCTTTATCTCAGGCACCCAGTCGGGCTTCTAAACCCCAGATTTTAGGGACTCACGCAGGATGGCGTGTGCTGAACTTCCGGGAGAGGGTCTTGCGTAGCTTTTGCCATTTCCGGCCTGTGCCGGGGAAGCAGTCGCGCAGCCACATAGTGGCTCAGAGGCTAGCGAGCATCCCCTCAACCAGCATCCCCGGTACTATGCCTGGGAACAGTACAGCACACCGGCACCACCTGTCCTTCTGTCCCCAAGAGGCCTTGCCACCACGCCCAAAAACAGGGGAACCGTTTCTCCCCGTGCGACCCAAGGGATCCTCAGACCATGCTGTCCAGTCCCAGGTCTCCACCCTCCTTCCCTGCAGGGTCACCCCTAAGCCAAGCACCACCCCAGCGGGGGCGGACTTGTAAAACATCAGATTTTGTACTCTGCTGCTTAGAATACCTTGTGTCTCCGTAAGCAGGGCTCCCTCCCCTCCACAGCACGCAGTTCTTACCTCCCCCAAATCAACTCTCTGTGGTTCCTACCTTCCAGGATTCTACTTACAGACTTGGCAGTTTTGTTCTCTCGGTCCTCACGTTGATCTCTTGGGTGTTCAGAATGATTTGATATTTATCTAATTGTGTTCAAGGAAGGAGGCAAGCTTAGGTTCCGCCTACTCCTCTGCCATCTTAACTCCTCCTCACTTTATTACCCTAGTTTATGTGTCAGCACTCCTTCCTTGATATCCTCTTGACTTCTCTGACCTCACTCATTCTTGGCCCCCATACTCCCTCTCAGGACACCTCCTCATCACCTTTTTTCCTCCTTTAAATGTTGATGTTCCATAGGAGTCTGTTCCCCATGCTTTTCAAACTCCCTTAGTTTCTGAAACACCGTATACTTCTAACTCCTCACTACTCCGTGACCATTCTTTTTCAGTATTTTGCAGGCATGTGAGGCATCCTCCTCCCGTGCCCACTCTTGAGCCTTTCCTCTCATAACAGACTTCCTGTATTCTGTAGGGACTGTCCTATTCCCATAGCTCCATGCTTGGGACTTTGACGGAGATATTTGTTTCTGGGTTCAAGAGACCTGTCCAGCTTTCCACCTCCATATGTGCATCTCAAAGACAGCTGAAGATAGAACAACTGGTCCTTTCTCCTTGCTTTTGCATTTCCCCCTCCCCCCAAAAAGAAAAAGAACCCACTTCCCCCTGTACTCCCTCTTAGTGAACTATACCACTATATAGATGTTTTAAGTATTTCATAAAATAATGCATATAAAGCTCATAGAAGATTCCAAAATATAGTAATTTCTCAGTAAATGGTAGATACCATTTTTATTACTTTCTTCATCCCCCTAATCCTGCTGGTTTTACAAATCCTATCAGTTCCTTCTATTTTATCCCCTCTTCAAGTCCAAACACCTATCCTTCAGCCTTAATCATTGCAGTAGCCTTTTTACCAATACCCCTCGCTTTTTACCTGCCTCCAGGCCATCCTCTACTGCAATTAGAGTCTCTCTCTACAGAGAGTTATTTTTTAAATGCCGGTCCAAAAAAAAAGGAAAAAGTCAATCCACTTGTGTTGGTATTCCTGTTCACACAGCTCCCAGTCTCCCTCATTATTGAGTCTCAATTCTTCCATATTATATAGAAGGCTTTTCAAAATCTGTATTCCATCTCTTCTCAAGGATTATTAGCCAGGTGTCCCTACACTCTGCTCTTCAAATCCTAGCAGCCTCAACCACGTTTCATTGCACAGACATGCCATTGTACTGCAAGCCTCTGTGTATACGTTCTGCCTGGACTGTCCTCGCAGCACCTCTCTACCTTTAAGAATCAGCCCTCCCTGAATCTCCCTGGCAAACTCAGATGGACCTTCCCCCAGGCTTCCATTGGGTTTTGTGCATTCTTCTGTGATAGCTCTTTACCGTGTTCGGTTGCAGTTGTTTGATTCGCCCCCTCTCTCTCTAACTGTAAGCTCCGTGAGGGTGAGGACCGTATCTTATGTTTCCTCAAGATCTGACACAGCAATCCTGTACACATAGTAGGTGCTCAGCTGTTTACAGAATGCATCCATACCCAAAACTAAATTCATCATCTTTTTTTCCCTTTTTTTTTTTTTTGAGAAAGAGAGAGACAGCATGAGTGGGGAAGGGGCAGAGAGAAGAGGAGAGAGAGAATTCCAAGCAGGCTCTGTGCTGCCTGTGCAGAGCCCCGTGTGGGGCTCGAACTCACGAAACCGTGAGATCATGACCTGAGCCAAAATCAAGAGTCAGATTCTTAACTGACTGAGCCACCCGGGTGCCCCTAAATTCATCATCTTTATCCTTCCTCTTCTCCTTGTTGGGAAGCTGTGTCACTGCCTGTTCAGTTGCTGCCGGTAGTATGTGGTATAACTGACAACTCCTTCCTTCAAACACTCACTTCCCTTGGCTTACATAACTGCACACCCTCCCGGCTTTTCTCATTTCCCTGTCCATTCTATATTACTATACGATTTTAGGTATCCTGTGGGCATATTCTAGATCCCCTTTTCCCAATCTTTTATCCACCATGTTCTCTTAGTTAACATACCTAACAGTCCTCCTTTCTTAGGGTCTCTTGAACCTTTCAGCCCCTTTGCTTCAAGGTCATCATTTCTTAGCTAGCTTACTGTAGTAAACTCCCTTTCTTTGTTCTTCCCATGTCTGCTTTTAATGCCTACCCTTTCCCATCTCTTCCAACTGAGTATATAACATGTTTGTCTGAAAGGTATCCTGCTTAAAATCCTTCCCCGTCACCTTCAGGCTAAAATCCAGAAACCTATCTGTACTGGTATCTCAGTCTCCTTCTACTGAATTCCTTTGGTATGTGGTTTCTCTCTCTATAGACAGAATGTAATAACAGAGTACCTCAGTACTTTTCTTATTTTCCCTTCTAAATTTATAAGCAAGTTTTCGTTAAGCCCTTCATCTTTACTTGTCCTGTAGCACCCAACCAAATATTACAAAAATAGGATCTCAAAAACTCAGTGGAAAAAGCAGCAATCTAGTTGAAAAATAAAGGTCCCAAAATAGAACAGTGGCCCTTAAATGGTGCCAGGACATTCTTAAATTAGCTCTAGTCCTTTGGGTATGTTGGTAACTTAGAAGGAAAAAAAACCTGCTGGACAACTTGAGAGAGAGACAGGCACATCCAACCACATCTGGAAGCTCCTTACATAAGGCATAGGCTTGCACAAGAAAGCAAGAACATTCTTTCCCCTGCTGCTTTTCCCAGTTCCTTTCCAACTGCAGTGCCTACCTCGTTTGCACCACGACCCATCCTCCTCCTGTGAATATGGCTGGGCGAATGTAAGCGTGACAAACAGGAGCTATGAACTAAGCGTGTTATCCTTGCCCTTCACTGGAGAATTGTATTCAACCCAAAGGTTCCTCCTGTTGTGGGTCGTAGAACAGGACATGTCAGAGCAGAAGAATTCAGAGAGCACGGTTCTGTGACATCCAAGAACATGAACAAGAACATGATTGTTAGCATAAAATGTTGCATATAAACTAGAAACAGAGGCATGAAAAGCCATTGATTTTACAAGTAGCTCATTATAAACTTTGAAATACAATTTCAGTAGAAGAATGCAGAATCCTGATTCCAGGCAGTTAATGAAAGATCATAGAAGGAAGGTGGTGGGTGCTTTTTGGTTAAGGGTAAAAACTGATGCCACTTAAATTGATATAACCATCATATTTTCTTCTGTGTTTTCATGCTTTTTCACCAATATCCATAAAAGAACATTAATTTCATCATTTTTGAAAACTAGGCAACCTAGGTAATGTCATAACTAGACACCGTTCATAATTTAGAGCTTTTTGAAAAGGGAGAAGTTCTCTAACCAATCAAATTCATCATTCAGATGTTATTTTTTCTGGTAGTTACATGTGAATGAAATGGGGTTTTATAAGTACTTATATTAATCAATAAAGCCAAGGGCTTTTACAGTCCCTAATGCATTCATCTGACATTACTTCTTGTTTTCCCTAGGTTCTACGCATTTTAGATCCAGTTACCTGTACTGAAAGCTCACCTGACAACCCATTTTCTGAGTCTTCACCAACCACCTTACTTGCTACAAAGAAAAATATTGGACGATTTCATCCCTATACTAGATATGAAAACATAACTTTCAATTGCTGCAACCACTGCCAGGGAGAACTTATTGTCCTTTAACATTCAGTGTGTCGGAGGCACGCCACAGGCACTTGCTTCTCTGGGAGCTGGAGTTCTTACAATGGTAGAAGTAATATCACTTTCTATTTAAGTAATCTATATCCCCAAAGATGTTTTATGTACTGGACCACAGATTACCCTTTCTTAATAAGTATCTCAGGGTAAGAAAAGAAGGAAACTGTGTAGCTATATTTAAAGGAGATGATAACTTTGCAGGCACTGTATGATGCTTTTCCTAAAGGACTCTGAAAGAAAAAGATTCCGCCTTTATTTTAAGCCCTAAGTTATATCTTCCTGTGTATTTAATATGAGCAGACTTAACTTTTGGCACTCTTAATGCAAGGTGGGTCATATGCGGCCACACCACTCATTTACTGTTGTCTCTGGTTATTTTCTGGTTTTTTGTTTTGTTTTTTTACACCACGGCAGTACAATCGAATAGATGCAACAGGGCTTGTATGGCCTGCAGAGCTTAAAATATTTCCTATCAGGTCCTTTACAGAAAGTTTTCTGGCCCCTACTCTCAAGGAATAATAGCCAGGGGGATGGGTGGAGGGAGTGTCCATTCCCTTTTTGGTGGTTTTGTTGGGGCTACAAAGGAGGCTCATGGAAATACTATGGGTGAAGGGACTAATATTTTAAAACCAAATGCTACATGTTAGGAAAATTAAAAGTATTTTACCAGCATATTAGCAAGTGTTTCAGCAAAACATATTATGTTGGTTTTGTGTGGGGAATGCCATAGTTTGAATGGGTGCAACTTGACATATATAAAGAAAACAGATTCCACTGAGCTCATTTTGACAAATGCAACACAGTAGGAATATCCAATTTGATATAAAATGTGGTAGAGAAAGGGGAATCTTTCTGGAACATTGTACAAAATGAAAAATGAAATCCATCAATTAATTAATAATTGTTTATGATGCACCATCATAAACACCCTTTTTATAGGTCTTTAAAAATATCCACAATATGTTTCCGCCAGATTACACCATAGTAGGTGCAGAACTGTCTATCAAAAGAGAAATCTTCTGAAGACAAATCTGGTCAAATAACATATTTTAATGTCAACTTAATGGTTTTTTTTGTCTGACTCATCAGAGTTATACTTTGAAATGGCAATAAATTTCTCTACATTCTTTATTTTGAATATTGATTTAATGTGCTTGTCAAGTCTTCCTCTAACTTATACTATTTATAGTTGATTCTTCAGCCTTTCCTTTAGGTTTACTTAGCATAAAACTTGAGGAAAACGTAGAGGAAAAGCTTCATGACGGATTTGGCGGTGATTTCTTGGATATGACACCAGAAGCACAGGCAAGAAGAGAAAAAAAATAGTTAACTTCATCAAAATTAAAAACTTTTTAATCAAAGGACAGTATCCACAAAATGAAAAGGCAACCTACAGAACCAAAGAAAATATTTGCAAATCATATAGCTAATAAGGGTCTAGTGTCCAGAATAAAGGTCTACAACTCAGCAACCAAAAAACAAACAACCTAATTAAAAAATGGGCAAAGGACATGAAGACACATTTCCTAAATAAAGATGTACAAAATGCCAATAACATATCAAAAGATTCTCAACATCATTAATCAGTTTCACTTCATGCCCATTACAATGGCCACTTATCAAAGAAGGAAAATAAGCATTGACAAAGATGTGGAGAAATTAGAACCCTTGTACGTTACTGGTGAGAATGTAAAATGGTGCAACCACTGTTGAAGACTTTGCTAGTTCCTCAAAAAATTAAACACGGGCACCTAGGTGGCTCAGTCGGTTGAGCATCAGACTCCTGATTTCGGTTCAGGTCGTGGAATGGAGCCCTGCATCAAGAATCCCGAGCTCTGCTTGGGATTCTCTCTCCCTCTGCCCCTCTCCAGCTCATGTTCTCTTTCTAAAATAAAATTAAAACAAAAAAATCAAACATAGAATTACCATATGATCCAGCAATTCACTTGTAGGTAAACACCCAAAAGAATTGAAAGCAAGGACCCAAATAGTTGTATACCAGTGTTCACAGCAGCATTATTTGTGTAGCCAAAAGGAAGGTGAAAGTAACATAGGTGTCCTTTGATGGATGCATTCATCCTTATCCATTCGATTATCCATTGATAAGCAAAATGTGGTATATATGTGCAGTGGAATATTAGTCTTAAAAAGGACTGAAAATCTGGTATATGCTACAGCATAAATGAACCTTTAATACGTTACACTAAGTGAAATAAAAGGACAAAGAGTGTAGGTACATGAAATAAATTCATAGTGACAGAAGTGGTTATGGGGAGTCAAGGGAAGGCAGAACAGGGAGTTTTTAATTATTACAGAGTCTGCTGGGATGATGAAAAATCCTGAAGATGGCAAGTCATGATGGTTGTACAATATGAATATACTTAATGCCCCTGAATTATACATTTTAAAGATGGCCAAAATGGTAAGCTTTGTTATATATATTTTATCACACACACAAAAAATTGTGCATATACTCATAACCACAAGCCAATAGCACACTTCTGCAATGGTTGGTTTAAGAATGTCAAGAATAGTAACAAAGATAACAATTAATTGAGCTAAACAAAAGAAAAAGAAAATGACCTCAAATCGACAACCTAACATCACACCTAAGGACCTAGAAAAAAAAGAGCAAACTTAAGTCCAAAGCTAGCAGAACGAAGGAAATCAAAACTAGAGCAGAGATAAAATAGAGAACATAAAAACAGTATCAAGGAAATAGAAAATTGGTTCTTTGAAAAGACCCACAAAATTGACAAACCTACAGCCAGACTAAGAAAAAAAGAAGATGCAAATAACTAAAATCAGAAATGAAAGTGCGGGAGTTATTACCAACCTCAAATAAGTAAAACAAACAAAAAGGAGTAATAGTACTTCAACATTTAAATAAACTAGAGGAAAGTGGACAAATCCCTAGAAACACACAAATTACCAAAACTGACACAAGAAGAAATAGAAAATGTGAACAGGCCTATAACAGATTAAATCGGTAAAAAAAAAAAAAAAAAAAAAAAAAAAAACTTTCCAACGCCATATGTTCTTATGAATATAGATGAAAAAGTTCCTCAACAAATTCCCAGCAGACTACAACAGCACAGTAAAGGGATTATATACCATGACCAAGTGGTATTTATCTCAGGAATGCAAGGGTAGTTCAACATAAGAAAATCAACCAAAGTAGTATATATCATACACACACACAATGTGTATATCATACATATAGGATATACACACATATATAAGAGGACAAAAGGGAAAAACTACATGATGATTTCACTTGATGCAGAAAGAGGTTTTGATAAAATCCAACACCCTTTTATGATAAAAGCACTCAGAAAAATAGGGACCAAAGAATAGGAATAAGTAGAATAGAGTGGTACGAACTTCAACTTTATAAGCATTTATGGAAAACCCCACAGCTAACATCATACTCAATAGTGAATGACTAAAACCTTTCCTTTTAAGATCAAGAACAAGACAAGGATGCCCACTTTTATCACCACTATTCTACACTATACTGGAAGTCTTAGCCAAAGTAATCAGTCACGAAAAAGAAAAGGAATCCAATTTGGAAAGGAAGAAGTAAAACTATCTCTATTCACAGGTGATATTATCCCATATGTAGAAAATTCCAAGAAATCTACCAAAACTCTAGTGCTGATAAATTCAGCAACATTTCACAGTGTATCAATGCAAAAATTCATTTGTTTGTTTTTGAATATACAACTCAAAAGCAAATTAAGAAGACAATTCCATTTGCAGTGGAATCCAAAAGAATAAAATATCTGTAAATAAATTCAACCAAGAAGGTGAAAGACTCGTACGATGAAAACTGCAGCAATGTTGCTGCACTAAATGAAAAGACATCTGTGCTATTCTGGGTTGGAAGGTAATTTTATTAAAATGACAGTACTACCCAAAACAATCTATAGGTTCACTGTGATCTCTATCAAAATTCCAACAGCCTTTTTTGTAAAACTGTTGTGGAATATTCAAATGTTAAGTTGCTTTGTATCATTAACGATAACTGTAAGCAACCCAAACTAGTTCTAACGGAATTTTAAATTATCTGGTGTATGCTGAAAGTGCCGTAAGAAGTTGAGACAGGATTCAGTGATTCTGTGTTTTCTCATTTAGGGTCGAGTGATTAAAGTACGAATACCCAGTTGACGAGAGCCGTGTCCTTTGAAGCTTTAACAGAACTACACTGATTCTCCAGTCTCCAATCACACTTGTATGGGTGCCTTTGGCCTCCACCCTTTAAATGCTCTTACGCGTATTGAGTACTGTTCCTCCACATGTCAGATTCCTGTATAGTCTTAAATATTTCACCATATCTACCAAGGTATGTAAACTTTATAACATGCCTCAGAGAAAAGATTTTGCAGTCATGCAGATCACAGCCTGTGAGCAAACTGCTCCCCTCTATACTTTAGTTTCCTCATCTGCAAAACAAGACCAGTAGGGTTGTTACAAGGATTAAAGCAAATGATTTACGTAAAGCATCTCCAACAATACCATGTACACCATAAACTCTAAATAAGAGCCAGCTAAGTTTGTAACATACCAAAATTGGATGCATAATTACTATCTTCATTTTGTAAAGAACATGAGGAAGTAAGCCCACCCTATTCCTCAGCTTTTGCCACAGCTATTCAAACTCAAAGTTGTCATAGGCAGGATTTTGTTTAAGGCCTTGAACCAGGCTTGTTTAAGAGGTCACTACAGCTTTATGAAATGTTCTATTGCCATCTTTTTTTAATAATAAGAGAGACCAAGAACAGAAATTTGTCCCTTTCTTATGTTCTTTCCAGCTAGAAATGCCAATAAATTACAAGTAAAGGAATTACAAGTAAAGGAATTCACAAGTAAAGGCTAGAAATGCCAATAATTTACAAGTAAAGGAATAAATTACAAGTAAAGGAACCTACTTTACTTTACAAGTAAAGTAGGTTATTTCATGTACCTACACTCTTTGTCCTTAAGTTTGCCAATAAATTACAAGTAAAGCGTTCATTCGTTGTCCAATTTGTTGCACGGACTACGGTATAACACAATACAGCAATGCGAGGGAAGAAATTTATTTTGTTTAGTGTTAAAAAAAAAGATAAATTCACTGTCAGTATCACCAAAAGATAAATAGCATTTCCATAATTTCGAGTATGACCAAAGCACACAGGCCATTAGAAATGATATACAAAATTCTGAGGGTAGCAGCTTCCAAATGAAGTATTTAAGATACTTTCAATTGTAATGATCAGTAAAACGAAAAGCTTTGGCTTCTGACATATGTAGGTGGCTCTGCAATTGTTTAGAATGCTTTGCTTCTAGTCGGAGCTGTCTAGTTCTTTCTCTGACAGCTTGTTGCTCTGCTAGTTTTCGATCCGTTTCCTTCGTAGCCATCTGTAGAAAAAGATATGATCAGAACTGGTGAGTATACACCTCTCTTTTGCTGTAAAGTTACTACTGCAGGCTATTCAAGGAAATTGAGTTCTTTACATTGAAATGCTATAGTCACAACAAAAATTATTAAAGTACTAACTGAAAATTTCAGACTTATCCCCTATGATCACACAAGGAAGCACAGTCACATTTGCAATCAAATACTTTAAGTTTCTCTTACAATGAAACTGCCAGCTAAAAAAACTGGGTTTTTAGTAATAAATATAATATTTCACATGTGATAAAGGTCCCTATTCTTTTTTTTAATATGATTTTCTAAGCAATCAAGTATTTGATAGATTCCAAATAACTTATTTTTTGCAACTAGCTGTATTCTAAAACATGGCTCAGTTAGGTTAAGAATACCAACATACAGAAATATTGCCTTACCACTTGCAGTGAGCACTGGGTGTTGTATGTAAATGATGAATCACTGAATTCTACTCCTGAAACCAATACTGCATCGAATGTTAACTAAAATTTAAGTTAAAAAAAAAAAAAGAAAGAAAAGAAAGAAAAGGCAGACAACAGACAGAAAGAAAGAAAAAGAAAGAAAAGAAGATAAGAACAAGAAGAAAGAAACAAGAAAGAAAAGAAGAAAGAAAGAAAAGAAAGAAAGAAAGAAGGTTACCTCGTTCTTGGTAGACATTAATGTGCTCTATGGTGAAGAAGAGTCCACATTTCTAACCAATCTGAATCTATAACCTTACTTAGGTTAAAATAACCCCCAATAACTGTATACACACATATGAAAGTATATATGTGGTATGTGTGTGTATACACACTTGTTTTCAGAAATAACCCTAAACAACGAAATAACTGTGTCAGAACTGAATAGACTTAAGCATCTAAGCCAAGGTTGTGTGGTCCTGAATTAGACACTACTTTGAGCAAATTAACTGTAGTCATTTAGGGGTCAATTGGGAAAAAAATAGGATTCTGGACTGGGTATTAGATGAGATCGTCAATAAAAATAAGCAGATTACAGAACAGTATAACCAGTATGATTCAATTTATATTTTGAAATTATAAATGTATGTATAGAGAAAAGATATGCACTAAGGTACTAACAGTGATCTCTGGGTGATGAAAATGTGACTTTTCTGCCTCCATTTCCACAATGTACATTTACTGCTTCTGTTATGATAATTATATGTTAAAAAAAAAAAAGGAAAGGAAGAAAGAAGCACAGAAACAAAGACAGAGACAGCAAAAAAGACAGGAAAGAAAGGAACTTCAAACAACTGGACTCATTCCCTCTCCCAAGGCCTGCTGGCAAAATTCTGAAACCAGGTCTGTTTCCTCACAATTAGTCAGGTAATACAAAGTATCCACCAGGTAACTGAAAAGATCAGGTTTGCCTTGAAAGTATGTGTCCAAAATCTCTTTTTCCATTTGGTTTGTACAGATCTTCCTCCTCAGCCTGTCTTTCTACATAAAAATATTTCTTGGGAAATGCAACTCTTTATTCAGTTTTTCTGAGGAGTGTATAAGAGAAGCTGTAAACAGTCTTTGGTCCATTTCTCTAAGAAGTGAACAAAATAAATAAAATAAATGGCAGGCTATCAAAGGTTATCAGACTGGTGAAATATAAAATAATTTTGGTATTGAAAATATCTTGAAGAGGGGCGCCTGGGTGGCTCAGTCAGTTAAGCGTCACACTCTTGGTATCAGCTCAGGTCATGATCTCACGATTCGTGAGATTGAGCCCCACATGGAGCTCTGTGCTGACAGCCCAGAAGCTACTAGGGATTCTGTCTCCCTCACTCTCTGCCCCTCCCCCATCTCCAAAAATAAATAAACATAAAAAAAATAGAAAATACCTTGAAGAAAGAAAGAATGGTATATAGATACAATGCATAGTATGGAGCTAAAGAATTTTCTCAGGTTTTAGAAGCGTGGACTTAAAACTGAATAGATATGTAATATAAGCAATAAAATATTTTGTGGTATTTTTTTTCCAAGCTTTCTTGACGATATAACTCTCTACAATGACTGTGAGAAAAGGGGAAGCATGCCCTGCCTGTGACTTACTGTTTAAAGGCCCTTTCGCGGCCTTCGGTCCCTTTAAGGAAGAATAAACATTCCTCCTGCTTTCGTAGTTCTTCTGTCTTTCTTTCTCTCAGCTGCTCTTCGTGCTTTTTTTTAAGCCATAATCGAAAAGCTTGTTGTGGATCTCTGTTTTCCTGCTGATTACAAAAACAAGCTTTATTTAATTTTCAATACACCAAAACAGCTTTTTGAGGCCCTGACTATAGGACCCTACAAGAATGTGTTCCACTCATCAATTTTTCTTAATAATGCCAACCTCACTACCTGCACTCCTAGCATCCAAACAAAATATATCGCCTTTGACTCGCACCACTGATTGCCCAGTCAGAAAACCCAACACTGTATTCATTGCCATCCAGCGCCTTTCAAAAGTCTTATTGAGGTAAGCAATAAATGAAGAAGGTTTAAATGCAGTGATTGCAAACTTTTCAATGATGAGAGCCTTTTGACAAGTAAGTAATTTTTCACAATGGCACAAAAAATAAAACAGGGTGAAGAAAGATTGGGATAGGCAATATGAGTGGAGTTGAGGTCTTTGCAGCAATTCCTAAAGGAGCTCCCTGGAATGCAGTTGGAAAAACTAATGATCTGACACTTCTGTTATTCATCCTTTCTTTTAAATTCTTTGTTTTTAACTTTTAAGAGCATCTAACTACCAAGCTCATCTCCAAACTGTAACTACTCTTATGGAGGGCGGCCATAAGGATTTGCAACCATAAGAATTTTCTCATCAGGATAACAGCCGTGATGATTTTGTCATAAGTAAAAGCCAGTGGGAGTAGCTTATTGTATATACAGTTCCTCAAACTTCATGATGGATCCTATCTTCAGGGAATTTTCACAGTTGAAAGAGCTCTTCTGTGAGAGAATAAAGAAAGCAAAGGGACAGATGTGGCGTGAGGGGAAAGCACGTCTCATCCTATGGATGCCTGGCTAAAACGCAAAGGACCTTTCCTTTATGTATTCATTTAATACTTTCCCCGAACATGAGCTCTATGATACAGAGCATACACTTCTTTCATTCTTGCATTTTCCTTTATCTTTCACTCCCATTGCCAAGTAGGTTCCATTTTAATTTATATAATTTATGTAACCTAGGATCTTTGATTTTGCAATGCTGAAGTTTGTGAAGAGGACCCATGGACCTAAGGATCATTGCTGAACACCTAGAAGCCTGGGAAGGGCTGGAGATGACTAAAAAGGGTTCATGCTGGAATTCGAGATCAAGAGAGTCAAGGATTCAGAGGTGACCAGGATTTACTGGTATCTCTGTTCATTTATTCATTCAGCACTTACAGCTGTCTACCACATACAGTATATACAGGCACACTGGTACGGGGCTGCATCGGTGAAAAAAACGAGGTTCCCCCTCTTCCGTATTCTGTGATTGTACGACACGGTGGTCCTCGTCACACGCAGCTACTTAAAATTTAAAATTCAGTACTTCACTCACATTAGCTACATTTCAAGCGCTTAATAGCCATGTTGTGGCTAGTGGCTACTTTACTGGACGGCACAAACAGCATTCCCATCATCACAGAAAGTTGTACCAGGCAGTGTTACTCTAGATGAGGAGATGAAAACAGATGATCGATCGATTGATAGGTCAGATTCAAAAGAGAAGTATGGTGAGGAGAGAGAGAAATATGGGGGAGGTGAGGAGAAAGATGGTATGTAGACAGAAAGAGGGGGGGTAAGTTATTGGCTGTCTGGAGGAAGGGTATTTCAAGCAGTGGTAACAGGAAGAGCGAACGATCTGAGAAGAGACTGTGTTTGGTATGCTCAATAAACAGCAAAGAAGTGAAAGTGAAGCTATGGCAAAGTGGCTGGAAAGAGGTAGGAGACCAAAGTGAAAGAAGGCTATGGTAGGCGACGGCAGGAACACTAGGCAGGTTTTATTTTGAGACGAGAAGCCACTGGAGGTTTCTAAGCATAACGGACACAATCTATTCTGGGGATTCTCTCTCCCTCTCTCTGCCCCTCCCCACTCATGCTTGCTCTCCCTCTCTTTCTCTCTCCAAATAAATAATTAATTAAATAAATAAATAAATAAATAAATAAATAATAATATTTTTCTTTAAAAAGAAGCTCTGAATTGTATTCTTTAAAAACATGAACTATGGCTGAACGTAATTTATTTCAAAAATGTTCATGTTAAAAGGCATCATGGTTATGTATTTCCCGTCGGAGTTTTTTTTTCTTGATTTGAAGTCTGTCTCAAAGATTAACTTTAATGAGAAACCATATCATAAATGAATCGTATTCTCAAGAACTTTTGTGAATTTTGTCACTTTGAATTTGGACGCTTAACTGACTGAGCCACCCAGGCACCCCCAGTTCGAAGTTTCTATTTTCCCAAGTAGGACACAATAGAACACTGAAGCGTATGTTTATTTTTATAAATACCCTATAAAAATATTATGTTGGGCTGAGTGCATGAAGCCTGAGGGTCCACCATCCCCTGGGAAACTGCAGGCGGTGCACTCACAGCTGTGTTTTTCTTGGTCACTGAAACGTACGCTCCTCTTGTCCGCAATACTTTTCAACATTACAGCAACGTGCTGTGCCTCTCCCCTCCCAAGCCTGAATTCCCCGCTTCCCTCAAAAACTTCCCTAGTTTCTCCCTTGTAATTCCCATTCAAAGATATAAAAACTCCTAAACATGTCCATTCTCACAAGATACCGAAAGGGCTCTGGACTTAAACCTAGACTCTGCATTTCCTGCCGAACTTCAAGTACTTCACAGGTCAGGTGCAGAAGTTAGGACACACTCCTTCATACTCTTCAGAGCTCTATGCCTCTACTCTTCTAAGTAAAGCCACACTCATCTGACATTTACACCATTTGGCTCCCTTAATTTCACGACCTCTGGTCATTCAACATCCAGCCTCACAGAGTTTTCATTTTCTCATCTTCTAGGCCTTTCTCCAGGGCCCTTGACACCCAGTCCTACAGCCACAGCCACATCCCCACAAACTGGGGATGGAGGGCGGCCATTAGTCTTTGAAATCACTGATCTTCTCATTCTCCACGCTAGCCATAAAATATATCCTCTCAGTCACGTTTCAACAGCTTCACTGGATGTTTCATAGGGACCTCAAACTCAACAAGTGAAAAAATGAAATAGCCGTTTCCTCCACCAGTGTGTTACTCTCTACTGCTCCAGTGAGTGGCCCATCATCCACCGAGCTCCTCAGAAGAGAAAACTGGTATATTCTCTTTGCACCTCATTCTCCCTCACACACATATCTAATTCATTACAAAATTCCTCCAGTCAGTATTTCAGAACATCTTAAATGACTCATATCTCTCTCCCTCTCTTTCTCCCCCTCCCTCTCTCCCCCTCTCCTGTTACAATTCTAGCCCAAGTCACTATCCTTTCTCCCTCATCTACAAATACATCTGCTTTTCAATTGCTCTCCCCACATCTGCTCTTGCCCCCTTCATTCAGGTATAATAATTCAGTCAAGACTATAAACAGAAAATTCACAGAATATACACACGGTCATATGTACCTCATGAAGAAAAATTAAGAAGATAAACCACATAAAGTGTTAGTCAGGGTGTGGTAAATATTCGCTCTTACACACTGTTGGAGGGACTATCAATTGATACAACCTTTCGGGAGGTTAATTTTTGCACATTTAACTAAAAATTTCACTCTGGACACCCAGTGAGTCATAGATTCCACTCTTCAGAAACTCTCCTACAGAACGAACATGTTCACTACAGCATTGTTAGTGAATAGAACGATATCGGAGCCGAGCTGAATACCCACAATGAGGATTTAATAAATTATCTCTGAACAGAATACTATGCAGCTACTTGAAAGAAATATCTAAATGTAATGACCTAGAAATAGTCTCTGAAGACTTAAATGGAAAAAAAGCAAAGTGTATCATAAAATTTTGATTTGTGAGACTGTAAATATAACTAAGACTTGGAAGACTTGCACACATTCTAAAAGTGCGTATCACTAGGAGATGAGTCAGGGGAGGGCACAGGACTGAATTTTCAATTTTTATTTCTATGCTTTTTAGAAAAATTGGTAGGGGTAGGGACGGTTTTTTGCTTTGTCTTTGGTTTCCTGTAATGTTTCAAATTTTTTAAAAACTAAATAATTTGGTGTCTTGTTAGCTTTCATGTAAGATTTAGATGTATCTATTCTTTAAAAAAAATTTTTTTTTTTGAGTATAGGTGACACACGATAATGTCACATTACTTTTCGGGTGGGTAACATAGTGACTCACCCTCTCTTAGGCTCACCACAAGCGTAGCCACCATCTGTTACCACACAACACTATTACAATATCCTGTACTGGATTCCTCATGCCGACCCTTTTCTTGCCATGACTTATTCATTCCGTAACAGGAAGCCTGTACTTCCCATTCCCCTTCACCCATTTTGCCCATCCCCCTACCCTCACCTCCCAGCGCTGGCAACCACCATTTTGTTCTCTGTATTTGTAGGTCTGACTCTTTTTGTTCGCTCATTTGTTTTGTTTTTCAGATTCTACATTATGTGTGAAAGCAAACGGTATTCGTCTTTCCTCCATCTGTCTATATGTCTATTGTTTTTTTTTTTAATTTTTAATGTTTTATTTATTTTTAAGAGACAGAGAGACAGAGCATGAGTGGGGATGGGCAGAGAGAGAGAGGGAGACACAGAATCTGAAGCAAGTTCCAGGCTATGAGCTGTCAGCACAGGGCCCGACACAGGGCTCGAACTCACGAACTGTAGGATCATGACCTGAACCAAAGTCGGACGCTCAACTGATTGAGCCACCCGGGCGTCCCTATTGTTTTTTATATGTTTATTTATTTATTTTGAGAGACAGCACAAGCATGGGAAGGGCAAAGAGAGAGGCAGAGAGAGAGAACACGGGGCTCCATCCCATGAACCGTGAGATCATACCCGAGCTCAAATCAAGAATCCGGTGCTTAACCGACTGAGCCACCCAGACACGCCATATGTCTGTCTTAAGTAGACCCATTCTGTAGAGTTTGTGTGTGTGTGTGTGTGTGTGTGTGTGTGTGTGCATGTGCGTGTGTGTATGCACGTGTATGCTATCTTTGTCCTATTTGAATAGCAAAGTTATAATATCCTGAAAAACATATTGGTAGTTTTCCATTTCCTATGCTATAAAAGTCTGAATAAAATAGGACTCATTGATTTTCACAGGCTTCTTAGAATTTAATTGTAAAGTCATCTGTATGTTGCATCTTTTTGCAAGGGTTGCTCTTGGACCACTTTTCCTACTTTTTCCATAGTTTCTTATTCTGATATTCTCATTTCTTCCTGTAATTCAGCTTTCATATCTGTATCAACTTACATTTCATAGAGAAGATTTACTTACTCTGCTATTCATGTCTTCGATTTGCTTTGCTCGCTGAATTCTCCTCATTTCTATGACCTGCTCTCTTTTCTTTTGCAACCATGCTTTAATACCATGTCATTCTCTTTTTCTTTTCTTTTTTCTTCTATTTTTCGTTGTTCTTCCTGGTGGAAAGAGTGATCAAAAGACATTCATGAAAAACTAATAAAATTGTATATGAGTTATCAGAGTAGGGAGATATATTTTGAGATCTGAAATTAGCATTCTCTGCTAAACTTTCCATTGGAAAATTGGGCTTCTCCATAAAACAAACAAAAAAAAAATAGGGGACTCTAATTTGCTTAGGAATAAAATTAAGGTTTATCAGATAAATGAAATTGGAGAGATAAATTCTACAATTACATAGATGTACAATATATGTATGCATGCTGTTCAGAAATTCCTTGAATCTCTCCTTCATTTCCTGGTTTACTTTGGAATTAAACCCCTCAAATTGTAGCTTTGCCAAAGAAAAAAAAAAGGCCACCACACTCTAGAAGCACTATATGGTGTCTACAGGAGCATCATAAATGTTTGAAACATTTTTACATTATTGTTAAATTTGTTAATTGTGATAAATGACATTGTGGTCATGAAAGAGAAGGCTAACATCGTCATTTAGAAATATATATTAAATGTACAAGTGAGCAATAATGCTCTACCTAGGACTTGCTTTAAACATACATCAGCCAAGAAACAAAGGAGATGAAGCAAATATGCCAAAATCTCAATGACTTTCAAATCTGGGTGATGGGGACACAGAGATTAACCGTTACCTTCATATGTGTTTGAAATTTTTTTTTTAATTTTTTTTTTAATGTTTATTTATTTTTGAGACAGAGAGAGACAGAGCATGAACGGGGGAGGGGCAGAGAGAGAGGGAGACACAGAATCGGAAGCAGGCTCCAGGCTCCGAGCCATCAACCCAGAGCCCGACGCGGGACTCGAACTCATGGACCGCAAGATCGTGACCCGGGCTGAAGTCGGACGCTTAACCGACTGAGCCACCCAGGCGCCCCGTGTGTTTGAAATTTTTTATTACACTGTTTAAAAATATTTTTCAACTAATATATATTCACAAAGTAACATTTTTTGTTATCAGAACAATATTTAGACAGTTAATACAGGAACAAAATGAATTTTTTATATGAATTATTCAATGAATGTTATAAAAGGAAGTTTCTTAAACTTGAGGAGGGGTACTTAAACCAGTTGTGTAGAGCTATAAAATAGTCACTAGGAGCAAAGAGGAGCATGTCAGGAACATATCATAGTGAAAATTGTACTGAGCTAAAGTTAGGAGATCTGAGTAGCAAGCAGGCTGCGATCATACTATGTCGATTTGGTCAAACCACTTAACTCTGTATTCTCCTCTACAAGATGGAGTGAAATTAATGAGCTCTCAAGTCTCTCCCAATACTAAATTTTATCACTTAATGAACTGAATTATATAATCTATGCTTTAATTTTCTTCAAATGGTGGAATTCAGAGTTCTTTCTTTACATTTTAACAATATAGCAAGTCTTTCTAATTCCTTTTGATTGAACAAATGTAAGAAGGAAAGAAAATATCCTATCCAATAGACAGCACAGAATGCCTTTTAAAATACCGATATACTGGAAAGGTGTGTATAATTTTGTGACAGAATCCTGGTGATACTCGCCTTTTAAAAATACGTACATAGGGTGGGCTCTGTCAGTTGAGCATCCGACTTTGGCTTCAGGTCATGATCTCACGGTTCATGAGTTCAAGCCCCACATTGGGCTCTGTGTTGACAGCTTAGAGCCTGGAGCCTGCTTCAGATTCTGTGTCTCCCTCTCTCTCTGCCCCTAACATTCCCTCCCCACACCCCTCCCCTGCATTCTGTGTCTCTTTCTCTCAAACATTAAAAAAAATTTAATAACATATTTTGCATATATGTGAATAAAGACTGAAGATTTCTATTTGAAATACCTATATACTATTTTCTAAGCTCTAAAAAATGCTTATATAAAAGGTGAATTTATCACAGATTAAAATTTACATTTATTTGTAAGTTTCTTTTTACAAGAAGGACCTTGGGTAATGTAAAAGGTGAAATAAAATGGATTCACCTTATGTCAAGGAATTTTAAAATGGAGTCAGGGGCCATTAGGATGTGGGCCTTATGCAAGTCCTCACTGGGTATAATCATAAACTTTTGAATTGGGCCAAACTACCAATATAACAAGGATTCTACCAGTACCCGCAACCTGCTACAGTAACAGACTTTTTCTCAGCAATAGCCTTAGCCACCAATTATGTGTAGCCAAGATTAGTTTTCTGCTGTCAACGCCAAACAAATTCTTTGTAAATAACGTAAAGAAGCATTCTTTTTTTGCCTCTAAAACGCTTGACTTTTGTGCCCTAGTGGACATAATTTGGGTTGCTACCCAAATCTCTACTCCCCAATTGCAATTCTGAGACCTGAAATAATAAGTGCTTTTGTTTTGTTTCAGTTCTGTCTCTTTCTCAGTTGATGATGTCTTGCATCAATACAAACAGTATGGTAAGATGATTATCTTTCTGGAGGAACTTTTAGATATTACACAGAAGATATCAGCCGAAGTACAGATAATGCAGTTGCCAAAGAAAACAATGAAATGATGCACTTAGAATAGATACAGTAGAGCAGCTCAACTCAGCAAATATTTTGTTGGGTATAAACAAGGAAAGCCTTCCCCTGAAACCAACTAAAAAATATGAAAAAGCCTTAGCATTTCCATACAGTCTTGAGCAAGCATATAAGTAATAAAGACCATGCCTTGAGCAAGTGCATAAACCAAGGGAAATTTAGTTCTGAGGATCCTGACATGAGAAAAGTGCATCTCAGCACCAAGAAAAGAGGATCAAAATAAAAACAAAACTATTTCTGAGTCACACCAGTTCAAGATTACTCAGTCCAGTAGTGAAAAGACACTGAAATTCTATAAAACCTCTCATATAACATTTGTAGAAATATACAAATGCACTTACACATTTGTGTGTACAGCAAACATTATTATAGTTCATTCTCAAATGTTATTTTGTATTGTCATCAAGTTTGGCGTTAGCAGATCCTTTTAAGTACTGCTATAAACCAAGCAAACTAAGTCTGCGAGTTACAGTTCAGATATTAGTGGCCAAGCAAGCTAAACTTTATTTAGTATGCATTTTTTCAGATTCTGCCTGAGCATTCTATAGGTTATAAAACCCTTACTAACTTTGTTTGTCACCTTTTTCTGCTAATATGGGCTCCTTATGAAACACCAGAAATTCCTTGATCATTTCCTACATAATTCCTACCATTCTCAATAGACACCAAGAAAATAGATTTTGATGCCTATTTTGCTCTAAACAAGTTGAATGATTTTGGTAATGTAATTAAACTGCTAGACTATAGATTTCTTATCCGTAAAAGGCTCTTTAGGGATTCTTCTAATTGTAAAATTCTATTTTACCTGTGATCCTGCTGAAGTTTGGCCTTTACAGTCAGGTATTTTCTGGTTCGGCTTAATATCATCAGGTATCCAGTAAACAGAGAACTGGGGCACTGATTTAAGTCATTTAGAGAAATTCACCAGTTTTACTACCTGGAGTTTTCATTATAAAACACAGTTTTATTCAAGAGCTATGAAAAAAGATCCCAAATGAAGTAAGCATTGCTAAGAGAGTCACTCAGAATGGAGTGGAAAGGGCTTGAGGAAGTAGGACCAATGCAGGTCTCTCCCTGCAGTCTCAGTTCTCAGAACAATGGGAACTTCTGACTCTTGCCAATTGACAACCAGAACTCCTCCTTCTACTTTGGACTGAAATAGAGAATATGTAACACCTGTGAGCTAAATAGTCATGTGTATATAGACAGTTTAAACTCTGCCCCCACCAATCATAATTCTTTTCAAAACAAGTTACAGACCTGTGGGTTTTGTCATTATAAGCCTGCACTCCCCACTCCTAATTCAAAGCACTGTCAATTTGGTGACCTGTGTTTCCCGGATTGCAATCCCCAAAAACTCCAAATAAACGCTCGGTTGCTCACAGCCTCTTCTTCATCAACATTACTGGGCATAGTGGTAGGATCTCAAGTACCCGACCTCTGTCTCCAGTGTTGCCGTGGATTTGAGTCAGGTTACCAAGAGTCCATTGCACTCCTACATATCCTTGGTGGCTTCAAGTCACAGTGAAAATCCTCTTGGTCCGAACCTCCCATCTTGGTCAAGGTTCAGGCCTTTAATGGATGTCCTCTGTTGCTTGCTTTGTCCTCACTCATTTTTGAGGGGAGGATTCCATCTTCACTCATTCTGAATGGAATATTTGGGTTTCAGGTTCTTGGTAAGTACTCATTATGGGAAATAATTTTTTTTTAATTTTTTTTAATGTTTATTATTTTTGAGAGAGAGAGAGACAGAGACCAAGCAGGGAAGGGGCAGAAAGAGAGGGAGGCACAGAATCCGAAGCAGGCTTCAGGCTCTGAGCTGTCAGCACAGAGCCCGACGCGGGGCTCGAACTCACAGACCGCGAGATCACGACCTAAGCCGTAGTCGGCCTACCCAACTGAGGTGAGCCACCCAGGCGCTCTGGAAATAATTTTTCTAAGGAGCTTCTAATATTCAGCCCCTTATTGTAACTCCTGCAGTATTTATGTTAAGGAATATGGTCTTTCTTGCTGTGAATTTTTGCCCCATTGGATCAAATTACCCAAGATGATTTAAAACTTCATTGGTCAAAATGGAACTTTTGATGTCCTACAGCTAGTTTACTTGCCGTGCACAATTGGAAAAGGCTTTTTACAACCAAATGGGATGCCTATTTCAGTGGTACCTGGGGGGTTCAAACATAGTCAGGATTTTAAAAATCTCGTCTTTACAAAATGCCACTTCTAAACTAACTGAAGCAAACAGACAACTTTTAAAAGACCCGTCCTCTCTGTCTCAGGCACCGTCTCGTTCCCTTCCTCCTGCTTTGCCTCTGGGCGTGCAACAGCCCTCTTGCACCAAGGACCTGCCTCTGGGGCCATCTTCCTCCTTCCCCCTGTACCATCTGTGTACCCTCCTCCACTTCCTCATTCCAATTTTCTTGCCAGAATTCCGGGGACAGCTCTATAAGGATCTTCACAGCACACAAATAAAATCCTTAGTAAAAGACTTTGGTCATCTGAGCGGTTAACTCAGATTAACTTAGCAGGTAACTTGGGTTAACTAAACTTACGTTAGGTTAGTTAGTTAACCTAACGTAAGTTAGTTCATCTGCCAGAACACAATTCGGATCCGCTATTCTTTTGAGAAGAGCTTGAATCATGCCTGAATCACGGTATAAATTTTAAAATGAAACCATAAGGTTTCTGTCTATAGCTACCTATATGTACATTATGTCTAATATGTATGTGACCGTTGATGTGACATTTTCTAGCTTGATGGCACTGTCAAAGTTAATTTATGAAAAAAGGTCCATTAATTGGATAAAAACAATGAAGTGCTTCCATAATTCAGTAGTCAAAAATTCCCCGAAATACAAAACCACTAACCAAATCTTCTCAAGTTCACATGATCTGAGACAATCCTGAAAATAAATGCTAGTTTAATGGAGAACAAACTGCTGGTTACCAGAGGGGAGGTGAGTGGAGAACTGGGTGATACAGGTGATGGAGACTGAGGAGTAGACTTGTGATGAGCCCGGAAGTTTTATGGAAGTGTTAAATCTCTACCACTGTATACCTGAAACTAATATTACACTGTATGCTAACTAACGGAATTGAATAAAACTTTAAGTAAGAAAATAAAAGCAAAAAATGCAAGTTTATGTTTGCTGGTTTTAGTAAAAACAGGAATGTTTTCAGGGTTATCAGCATCACGATGAGGCAATGGAGATACACAACTTGTTCTACCTGGGTTTACTAGTCATAAAAGCTCATGCTATTTCTGTTTCAAAATCTGTCAAGAAAAGAAATAGCTTAAGATGATGATTAGCTGTTTAGTGTTTTAATCCAAGTATAATTACTAAAAGCAAGCAATCTAAGTAAATTTAAAGGAGATCAAAATTTATGCTGAATTAAACTAGATAACAAATGTTCACTAACCACCTAAATCATTTCAAATATATAGCATAACATACTGAAATATTGATTGCTAAACCTAAATTTATTTAGTTTTGGCTTTAAAATTTTTTTTACAGAAAGACAAAAATATATAATATTTAGGTCTATTTAATAAACAAACCTATGCAAAAAAATTTAAATGACTAGGAGGGGATTATACTTCTAGAAACTATGGAATGATGAGGGGCGCCTCGGTGGCTCAGTTGGTTACGTGTCTGACTCTTGACTTCAGCTCAGGTCATGATCTCAGGGTTTGGGAGTTCAAGCTCCTTGTCGGGCCCCATGCTGGCAGTGTGGAGCCTGCTTGGGATTCTCTCTCTTTCTGTCCCTCCCTCGTTCTCTCTCTCTCTCTCTCTCTCTCTCTCAAAATAAATAAACTTAAAAAAGTGACATAAAAATGATGAAATGATGAAACATATTTATAAATGTGCCAGTCCACAATGGTTTCTTAGTTTTCACTAGGAATTAAGATTCTAAGGGTTAAAAATTCTATTTAGTATTTTTGAAAGTAAAGCTACTAAATTCAACAAGGATGTAAGAAAATGACTGTATATGGAAAGTAAGAGAGGAAAAGTAGAGTGTGTGTTTTTGGTTAAAAGAAGGTATGGGGAAGAAATGAATTTTGTTGAGGGAAATGAAAGTGATTTTGTCATAGAGCTGATTATTTCAGAAAGAGAAATAAAAGAGACAAACTAAAATAGACACAGAAAGTTGTAGAAGGTTCATAGGAAAGAAGTCTTGGAAAAGGAATTTCATGTGTAATCAAGCTGGCCAAGGTTGAAATTAATGTATTTAAACTTCAGTTTTGACATCCAAAGTACACTAGTGCAAAATTTTGGTTTTCTCTGTTGAAAGGACAAAATTTTCTCAGATTGTTGGCCTGCCCTTCATAAGAGATTGTACCCAAAGTTTCTTTACTTTTAATGTAATCTGCCTAGGAAACAGAGTCTATGTTTTGTCTTTATCACGTCTTTGATGACTTGGGAAAGCTGAGTCTTCTTCTCTGTTAAGACCAGCTAAGGCTGTTGTAGCTAACTATAATCTTCTGTATTTGTCCCTGATAATTTAGGTAAATGGATAATGAAGTATTGTTTTATAATTTTCTGTTATCCTATTGGGTCAAGTGTCCAAACATTTGATATTTTTTACAAACTCCCCCAAAATCAACTTCTAAATGAAGTCTTTTTGATCTGGAAAATTCCGTAGGACCTATTAGGTTTATTTGATATGTTAAATCACATGGGAAGCATTGTCAAATAAGAAATAATATTAAACTTTCTTTATGTAAATCTGTACAGTGTTCCAAATACTGTGTGAAATCCCTAGAAATCTGATTATTTCCTGATACAATGTTATCAGTCTTCATTTTAAAATGTATGACAGGGGCGCCTGGGTAGCTCAGTTGGTTAAGCGTCTCACAGTTTGTGAGTTCGAGCCCTGTGTCAGGTTCTGTGCTGACAGTTCAGAGCCTGGAGCCTGCTTCAGATTCTGTGTCTCCTTCTCTCTCTCTCTCTGCCCCTCCCCTGCTTGTGCTCTCTCTCTCAAAAATAAATAAACATTAAAAATTTTTTTAAATAAATAAAAAATAAAATGTATGTCATAGGGGCACCTGGGCGGCTAAGTCAATTAAGCATCTGACTCTTGATTTCGGCTCAGGTCATGATGTCATGGTTCTTGAGATTGAGCCCCGTGTCAGGCTTCACCTACCTGCTTATGATTCTCTCTCTCCCTCTCTCTCTGCCTCTCCCTCTCCCACCTCTCTCAACATAAATAAACTTTAAAAAATAAAAAATAAAATGTATGTCATAAAAATAAGCAACCCCCACTGCAAATGCCATTATAATGAGAATGATACTCATTATACTTAGCATCTGTCCTCCAGTAGATTAACCTTTTATGAAACCCTCTTGCTGTCTCCCCCAAATGTCAACATTTCAAACTATCATTCTCTAAATCCTGCCTTCTAAACCCTTACCTTCTGATGACAGAGACATCTCTTACCCTCTGGGCCCTTTGAATATGGCAGTTGAATTTTATCTAGCTGCCACCATCTCAAGGACACAAATATGTTCTAGTAATGGCTTGTATGTTTTCTCACTGTGCAAGAGCCTTTCCTAGTCATGGAACTATGGCCTCAGTTCCACGGTAAATATTATTGGAGAAAATAAGTCCAAACTGAGGCATACCCTCGGAACCTCACGGTGACTGAGGGAGCTATTTCACAAAACAAATCTCATAGGCCATTTGCCACATCTGGCCAATATTACAATATTTTCATTGCACATATCATCCCCAATACTCTGCCACTGTAGAACAAACAAATGGAATAATTAAGACCTCCCAACTGGCAAATCTTACTGAGTCTTTCAGTCTGCTTTGGTCTAAAGCCCTCCCCTTCAACTTATTTAACCTCAGATCCACTCTATTTGGTAAACACTAATTGTCTCCCTTTGAAATCATTACCAGAACACCTATGAGAATGGCCTACTACTGAAAGGAAATCCACTAATCTATTGCAAAGATCTTATCAAGGTACCTGAAACTAATACCGAGCTCCTACAGCAATCTTTTCCCAGCACACTTCTGGGTGACAAACATCTTCAACATCATGATCTCCCACCTGGACATTTGCTTCCTGGAAATGTCACCTACACAAGGATGCCCTCCTACCTCACCGCGAAGGGCCACATCAAGCATTTGTTAACTAACCCCCAGGCTGCTAAACTTAAAGGCGTTGACCCATGGGTTCACAGTTCTTATTTAAAAAAAAAGGCGGGGGGGCATCCTCTCCTGACTGGACATCCCCACCCACAAGAGATCTCAAACTAAAAATATCCAGACCCACTCAAAATCAACAATCTGGGTGAGAAGCAGATAGCACCTGAGGTAGACAGACAGCTTTCCCAAGAGTCATGACCAGGCCTGTATATCTCACAAGAGACTCTTCCTAATGCCTCATGGCCATGAAATATTTGGAACAATCCTCGTAGCAGGCACTTTAGCACTAAAGTGCCTCCTATATTTGGCTCTTGCAGACATGCCAAGGCACAAATAACAAGTGTTCCCCAACAGACACTCGTAGCTGCAAGACCCCCCTCTTACAAAAGATTCTTTCAGCTAAGATGTGAAACACACAGCTACCCTCCTTCCGTCTGCTCAAATAAAACAGATCCCTGGTTTTCTCCTATCATGCCCTCTATACTGATAAATTGAGTCCATAACCAGTTCTAAGCAGAGATGCTTTGCACCCCTACAGGACACATTTTCGTCTGCACTTACAGGGGACAGTCTTGGACATCTGCTTGCCTAGACAGCTGGAGAATGGCAAAGCAATGCCACCTGGGATATCTAACTTCCCTTTCTTCTGTCCTTAAGTTAATTACTAAAGGATAACCATACAGGAACTAATCATAGAACTAAAAGGAGTCCCCCCACTAAAAAAAACTGAAAGAAGATAATTATCCAGATGACAACCCCTCCGAATAAAAAGATAACAGTTGGGGGCGTTCCCAAGGCTATGGTCTCCCAGGAGAGAAGAACTTCAGTAAAGGGGCCCAATTTGGGAGGATCTTCAGTTGCTGGCTTGGAATGAGTACATGATTGGAAATCTTTCTTGAACCATCAGCAGAATTGCCAGGTTCACTGCCTGAGCTATTAGAGCCTGGGCAAGTCTTTGGATACTCTATCTCATGTTGTCCTCAATAATAGCATAGCATTAGGTTATTTACTTGGGACCCACGGTAGAGTCTGCCATCACTAACACTTCTTGCTGTACATGGGTACTTCCCGTCGCTTGGAATTCGAAACTGCTAAGATTTTTAAACTTGCTAAATCTCTAAGGGAATCCCATCCTCTAAAACCTCTGGTTGGTTAGATTTCAGGGTCTCAGATATTTTTAGCTGACTCCTGACCAGAATTGGGACCTGGGCTACAAGTTATCTTATCACTGTTTTAATTTGTTCTATACTCATTATTATCCCACTGTCAATGCTTTTCACAGCCAATGTTTCAAATCCTGTCAGAACTCAGATAATCTTTGTTCAAAGACTCAAAACCATTCACCAGATGTACCCTTTGACTGAAAGAAAGGAGAATCTAATTGACTTCTAGGTCTTATTTCCTCAAACCTCCTTGTTACTCAGACGTGGCCAGAAAACTCTCACCTCGCATGCTTATAGAACACATCAACACATAACAACCACTATGAGATTCTACCCTCCAAGGGACATGAGGGGCCCAGAGCAAGTTGCAGGTTGCCAACCACTCCAATAATGAAATAGGACTACATGATTCACAAAATCTGTCACTGATGTTTTCCTGCCAGAAAGATCTTGATCAGAAGGGGGAAATGTGAAGGAAGATTCAAAACGAAGTAAGTATTGCTAAGACAGTCACTGAAATAGAGTTGAAAGAACATTGAGGAAGTGGGGCCTACACATTGTCTCCTATTTCAAGTCTCCTGTTTCAATTCTCAGCCCACCATGATCTTTCGACTTTTGTCAATTGCAACTTGTCAACTGCAACCCTGACCAACCTGGTGAGACACATCTTGTATTGGATGGAAATTGTAACCTGTTGGCTAAACAGCCTCCTATGTGTATTAGCTAGTCAGCTTAACTCTGCCATCACCAATCATAATTTCTTTCCAAAACAAGCTATGTAACCTTGTGCTTTTTGCCTTTATAGGCCTGCACTCCAGCTCACTAGCTCCACTATTCAGAGCACACTTTGATTTAGGTCGACACTCTGCCTCCTGGATTGCAATCCCTAAGACCCCAAATAAATGCTTTGGTTACTTCACAGCCTCTTCTTAATCGACAGCACAAAACCACCATCACCATCACCATCATCATCACCTTGGATTCCATATGGAATGTTGGAAATATTTTGTTAAGGTTATTAGGCTCTATTCATCTAAAACTAAAATCTCTGAAATCAAGGAATTATAGGCATGGAGAATATGTGAAAACACATACACACACAAGTCAGAGAATTATAATCCAAATCTACCTGCTGCCTCCTAAACCCCAACAAATTTGTGCCTTCATTTTCCACAGGACACCTGATTTTCACCTGCTCACATCAAAATTACTTTCAGCAGTCCCTTCTCTGAGCCTCATCTTTAAATGAAGGATCAGATGATGTCATCACTGAGACCTCTGTCTCTAACACAAGTCATTCATTACTAGGCCCTGTGATCCATCCAAGAAAGGACCAAGATAATCATGGTGGTTTACCCCAATAATCTGCACTCTTAATATTTAACCACTTAATCTAACAATAGAAAAACAAACAAGCAAGCAAATATACCCAATACTTTGAGGAACTATTTCAAGTACCACTACATTTATAAAACATGAAAATACATCCCACTTTCAATATGATGCCCGCTTATGTGCTCACCTCTCTCTTTAGCTTTCTCTCTTTGTTTCTAGCCGTTTTTGCAGTTCTTTCTGTCGAGAGGAAAGACAATATGTTGAGGTCACTGGAGGTGTATTTGCAGACTGTGTCCTGTGATTAGGTTCCCATTCCCCTTACTTCGATCTGAGTTGGCAGAAGAACTTGGACGAGTCTTGGGGTTGGCTGGTGGCTGAGGGATATAAGCAGTGGCTCTTCTGTTGATGAATGAGCAACAGCATGAATCTTTGCTATCGGCTCTTCTTTCTTGACACCACTGAACATTTGAGTTGGAAGATCTGGATGACAACTGGTGAGGCTCGTTTTCTGTACTATTAGTATTAATGGGGGGCAAAACCCCCTGACTCTCAATGTCTTGTAAATTCAGAAGTTCAAACTTTCCATCTCTCTCGACTAGAATTTTCCTATCCTTGTTCTCTTCACAATTTCCATCAGTTAGTGACATGAGCACATTTTCTTGTCCAAATTCCTTGGAAATACGTAACTGTGAGAGTTTTCCAGACATACTACTTTCATTTTCAAGATAATTTTTGTAAGTATCAGTGTCTTCCAGTGGAGGAACTTCCAGATCAACTAATTTGTCTTTGAACTTAAGCTTCCGTTCCCTTTTATCATTCACAGGTCTTGATTCTGTAGAATCTTGTTGGCTTGTATAATTTTTTCCATAATATATCTCCTTACTTCCTCATCCTCTTCCTCCTCCAGGGCTCTCTGGCTTTCTACTTGGATTCCTGGAAAGAGTTTTCACTATCTGAATCTGATACGGGATCCAAAGGTTGAATACTCGGTACAGAAATGAAGTCATTTCTTCTTGGTGAAACTTCATCCTTCAAAGATTTGTCAGGATCAGAACCTCGTTCAGTGTGTTCTGTTTCTGTTTCATTGTCTTTTAATTCTTGGTTAATATTCTCTCATTCCCACAAGCCATCTAAAAAAATATATATAAGGTTCTCTTTTCAGTAAAATGAGACTCTTTGTCCATTATATGTAGATAATCCAAATGACGTTTCATAATCATGCAATATATTTTATGAATGGGAAAATTTACATGCTTCTTATTTACACTGTGCTATACTATTTGAATTCATATTTATGAGCATCCCAAGGGAAATACATGTGACAATAGCACTTTAGGAAAAATTTAATGCTAAATCTGAATTTGATGTTGCTAGGGCTAGGTTAATATTTTCAAAATTTTATGCTAATTAATGAAAGGGCAACTACAAACCGTACATTATTATGTTACTATGGTTCCTCTATAAAATCTTCCTCACTTTAAATTTTCAGAAGAAAATTTTGTTAAGTGTTTCTCCTTATAATATTTCTATTCTTCAAAAAACTATCTTTCTCCCCAGGACCATTACAATATCAGCCTTTAGTCAAGTGCTAATCACTCTGAGCTTCTTACAATCTTTTCAGATTATCATTGCTGCCATTTTCTGCAGAATCTATATCCAAATTCCAGTCAATTTTTATCTACGGATGACATTTTCCCTCCTCAACTATCCTCTGAGGCTCCAACAGTCTATGCCTAAACACCATCATAAACTCAGTTTTATATTAAAAAAGCGTAATTCCACATGAACCATAGATCAGTATTATCACATCACAAAACCTGCTCTACACCTGTTTCTAATTAAAGGCTTCTTATCTAACATCTTTTCCACATACATGCATATTCACCAACAAACAGAAACACTTTTCCCCTACGATATTTTTGTCCTTTTTCTCAGACAATTCTCTCCCTCCTGAAACAATTCTATGGGAATTACTACTTGCTGCTCTCTTCAACCTCGTAAATTCCCTTCCGCTTTTACATGCTTAAAGGCATCTTTTCTGCTAGCCATCTCTTCCTAACCTGCACAGCGTTGCCAGATGTCTGATAAGCAAATAAACCTGGACCATTAAATGTCTAACAAACAAGTAAACTAAGATTTCTGCATTGTAATTGGTTTTTTTTAAGCCATATTTGATTTTCTAGTTCATTCTGACAGTATCTGTTTCCTAATTACTCTTTGGTTTTCATTTTTTAAAACCCACTGCAGAAGAAGCCAAAGTTACCAAAAAATTCAGTGCAATAAAACTGCCACTTTCACACCCCCCAGCCCTCATCCCAGTCTCTATCTCTGTCATCCATTTTCCTGCCAGCCTCAGAGGAGGAAGTGATTATACCACCAACAAAATGAGTAAGATGGATGAGAGCCCTTTGTTTTGAAGCTGCCATTTCCCCAGTACCCACAATAGCCTCGGATCCATGGTAGGTGATAATTAATATTTTCTGAATGAAGTAAGAAATGAAACAATGAAGCATCATCATCACTTCTCTAATTCTAGCACTCTGTGCTTTGGATCTCACACCCCTCCAGTCATGAGACTTGGTTCAAACTGACCACTCTGGGGTCTCTCTGCCTCTACTCAATCTACTATTTTTCTGTAAAGATGCATCGAACTCCCACTTAAAGGCCATCTCAGGAAAACCTTTACTTTTCGCTCTGTTGCCTTTTTCAAATATTATCCCATTTGTCCTCTCCATTGCGTAAGAAAGCAAAATGCAACTAAGAGAAGTCTGTGATGTAAAACTGCCCGTCTTCTTTTTCTCATATTCTTTCCCTTAACCTTAAATCTGACTTCTGTCACAATTACTTAGGTCGTTGTCCCTCTAAAGTCACCTATTCTTATAGCAGTCTGACATCTTTTCTTTCAGTACCGATTGATGGACATTAATTGCATACATATATACATAGGAAGATGTACATATATGTATATAAACAGGTACCCACACACAAAGGACAGAGAGAGACACAGACACAGAGAGAGAACAGAGAGAGACAGACGAGAGACAGAGAGGAGGAGAGAGAGGGAGAGAGGGAGGGATAGATAGACTAGAAGGACGAGATACATAGAGCACGAGAGAGAGATATACATATATATACATACATATATACATATATATACTATATATATACATATATATATAGTGTGTGTATGTGTATCTATATATACATATACATATATATGTATATATATATACATATACATACATATGTGTGTGTGTATATATATATATATATATATATATATATATATATGTATATATTCATGATCCAGGAACGGGTTCATTTTCCTGGATTTCCCTTCTACCTGTATGATCATGTTTAATGGGTCCACTTTTTCCTACAGGTATTCCTATGTTCAGTTTTGACTCTCTACGCTTTTCCTCTATATACATTCCCCTGAAGGGCTAATTCAGTCTTAAGGTTTCAAATGTTAGCCAAAAGACCATGTTTTTTGAGGATTTGCTTTATTTTCATTTTATATTAAAAGTATAACCCCATGATTTTATCCAAGTTTATATAAAGTAGAAATTAATTGTACTTGTTTTTATTTTTGATGCAATAAATCATATTTATTTATATTATATAAATTATAATTTTAATTATAATTTACGTTTTTTAAATGTTTACTATTTTTGAGAGAGAGAGACAGAGCATGAGTGAGGGAGGGGCAGAGAGAGAGGGGAGACAGAATCTTTAGCAGGCTCCAGGCTCTGAGCTGTCAGCACAGAGCCGGATGCGGGGCTCGAACTCACAAACTGTGAGACCATGACCTGAGCCGAAGTCAGAAGCTCAACGGACTGAGCCACCCAGGCACTCCTATTTTTAATTATAATTTTAAACTTTATTAAGTGCTAACTTAATCCCTGTTCTCTCATCTCTCACCTTAGGATACAACATATAAACTCTTAATGTCTCAAGTTTCTCATCTCTAAGGTAGAAATAATGATACTTGTTCTATGTATATCAAAGGAATTTGGGGAGGTTTAGATGGACATAGTATATGCAAAACTCTTGAATTACAAAGCACTTTGTTAATGTAATTATTATGAATGCTTTTGGCAATTATATATACCTCTATTATGCTGGCACCACTTTTTTCTTTTTCATTAATTAACCATCCAGGTCCTTTTCAAAGTCATCTTCATATTCTCCACTTTCTTTTGAGTCCATATCTTTATTTTTCATCCATTTTCTGTTTGTTATAGAATAATGCTGTAAGATTTAAAAAGATAAGGTATATGTTATGTCCACTGTTTAGGGGTAGAATGGAGTATGGAGATTAATGTAATAGACTAACCAACACATAGAAACACAAAGCATGGAACGTTCAGAATAAACATGTATCTGATATACCCTGAAAGAGAGGCCTTCAATGGCCAGACATTTTCTAGATGTACCCACTCTAAAAACCACCCCCTCCACCCAATTCCTGAAATCCTCATTTACAAGGAGCCTAAAAAAGGGGGATAGAAGACTATCTGAGGCTTAGAGAAGGATTTTCCACATCCCCTGCCAATCGTTAAAACTCCTTGCCCAGGTCAGAGCAGATGACGCAGCTTTTAAGTCATACTCATTAACGTTGTCTAATGTCCAAATGAAAACAAATACAGGTTTCCTCAGCTCTCTGAAAGCAGAATATTCCAAGGAAAGCCAACATGGCATAAAGCAAAGAAGCAATTACAGTTTCATAAAAGCAAAATCCTCTTCAGGTTTCATTCAGTGAACAAAAACAGGTACAAATGTAGGTCTTTTGTCAAAGAGAAGCGTTAAAGCAAACTTTCAAATGTGGAGGAAACCTGAATACACTTCCTATCCTCAATTTTTTACTCCTTCTACTAGTTTCTAGGGCATGGTTATAATTGTGATCTGAGAGCTTTCAATTAAGTACCATTTGATTTTCAACTACAGTAAATGTTAATTTCCACAGAAGTCAAACTGTTTTAAACTCTATGAAATATATTTTTCATTAAAAAAAAAGCAAAAACAAATGTGATGTCTATACTATCCGGTAACAGTGATAAATAAATAGGTCAGGTGAAAGTTAATGTTATGAAAATGGTGTATAAATTCAGTCATTTTTAAGAGAACAAAGCTCAAGTTATCTACTAATTGAGGTCAGTTCCTAGCCTGCTATATAGTTTTATCTATAATTTTTCAAACAAAAGCAGCAAATAATCTTCACCTATGTGTCTGTATATGCATGTGAACTACATATATATGTGTATATATGTACAGTTTTGATGAAACTTTGTTGAACACCTACAATATTCCTATATACATTCCCATAAAGATTATAAGACAGACCTATGCCCCTGAGGTGTTTCCGGTATGGTACAGAACACAAACACAAACAAAACCCAGAAATTTTAAATGTAGATAAAAACAAAAATAAAAAGTAAAGAATTATGGAAGGCGGAATAAAAAAGCAATGAACTCAGTCAAAAATTGGAAATACCAAGGAAAGCTGAGATGGGCTTTGAATACTGAGTACAAGAGATTACTAGTTATTCAGACAAAGAGAACAGCACGAGAAAGAGCAAACAAACATGGAAGTGCATGAAATTGTCCAGGGTGACCTGAACATAATGTGTTCCTGAAGAAGAATCTGGAAGGAGGGAGAAGGGGTCAGTCTGATGTCCGATTATCTGTTCAAAAAACAGGGTTGAGGGAAAACTGTTCATGTAGATCTAATTGTCATAAATGTAGAAATATATAACAATCATCTGCACATTTTCCACTATTAAACAAAAACAGAAAGAGCAATGCTCTCTAAATGTACTAGAATTTAGGTCCAGTTTCAAAAGAAACTATAGAAATCTCATCTTCAGGGTCCCAAACACCTGGGACCCTGTTTGTATACCTGTTTTCTATACCTATGAGCCCTCTCTTGTGCCTGTAGCAAGACTGAGTTGCCTAAAACCCTTTCTGGAGGCAGAAAGTACCGATGTCAAGAACATATTTCTTTAGGATCTAAAATGAGAGAGATTTCGTCTGAATTAATAAACTACCCACAAGCTTCGTTTCGGCCACTGGCTCACTTACTATCTGTGAACCTTTGACTCGATCACCTAACCTGGTGCCAATTTTACTAAAGGGAGATGAGATATACATGATTTTCCTTCCAACGTTTGCCCAAAAAAGCATGTGGGAGAACACCTTCCCACTAGTTGCACAAGCACTAGCTAAGTGAAGAGGTGAGGCTTTTCAATACTGTGTGTGAAAAACATTTTAATAGGTTTTACTGAACAGTAGGTTCCAGTGAGTTAAAGGATGATGGGGACACCCAACCATATACATCAACTGCAAGCCTGAGACTATGGGTGAGACACAGAGAAGCGTGAAGCACCCTCTCCAGTGTCCTGGTCTGCACTGTAAAGGACAAAAGACAAGCTGGAACACATTCAGAGGCTAGCAAACCAGGAGGAAGAGGCATAAAAGAGAAGGAAGGGAAGAAGGGAGGCTATGAGAGTAATGCCTGAAAACCAGACCTGAGGAATGCCTTAGGAATATTATCCTAAAGAAAAGAAAACACAAAAGTCATGACACGTGCTTTACATTATCCAAATGGCTGCTGGCTGGAGGAAGACTGGACTTGCCTAACTTCAAACAGTGAAACTAGTGTCAGGGGCTGGAAACAGGGATATGTTTCGGCAATTTAAACAGAATTTACATTGCAAACTTGTCCTGAAGAGAAGTGAGCAGCCTATTAGAAGTGCTTCATTCCCTGTCAATGACAAGGAGCTTTGACAAAAACTGTTGAGCTGGGGGACCCCTAAGATTTATTTTAAACTTTTTATAAGCTGCAAATTAGCAAATAACTGCCAACTCATGAAAAGCACGAGAATTTAAAAGGAAATGCACAGTATCATGATAAACTTAATCGAAAACAAGTGATCGGGGGCCTTTTAAATCCAAGACTTAAAAACTTCTGGTCTATTTCAGTTCAATGTCCGCCTGCCTTAGCATAGTGTTTGGTATTGATTGGTACCCTTCCCCTTCTCAAGACAAAGTTAGTTTTAGGTACATGAATGCAAATCATTCAATCTAATTATTCAACTGGATAATTACAACTATTTCCAATGTATTAGTTGGATTACAATTCCTTCTAGATACTGATTTCTTTTAAACTAAGAATACAGAACGGACTTACTTAAAGAACTCGAAGTAAGGTTTCAGTAATTTGTAAAGCAAAGGTTGAGAGCAATAATATTTTGAGGTAACCTAGGGAAAACCAAACCAATGCTTTGGAGTGAGTTTATCTACCACTGGCTGGCCGCAAGACAGGCTAACTCACCTCAACCGTTATGCCTAACTATCTACTAATTGAAAGTAAGGGTGCCATGGATGATTAGAACACACTAAAACTCACTGTGATCCAAAATACTTATAGAAACAATACTGTCTTTCACAGTCACAAGTGCCTTAGGATAATCTGCTTTCTTTTCAGACCAGGGATCTTGGAATTTATTTATTAAGATGTTTAGGTTACATAATGTTAGACTAAAATTTCTATGGAACTCTCCAGTGCTCTCCTTTAATTTTGTAATAAACATAGCTCTGAATTTGTAAACAAATAGTTGCCTGAGGACTTTGGTAGCTGTGCTTTATTATTTACAACGAATTTCACCCATGTGAAAGCTCAAATTTAAAACAGATAGGATCAGCATAATCGATAAAAATAAAATGAAAAAATCAAACTACTAGGTGTTATTAAATCGTACTATTATGCAAGAATTGAAAAGAGAAAAAGCCACAGTTTGAAGTGACTCTAAGAAGAAAATGAAGGTGCATTAAATTTGTACCGCCGTTCTTTTCCTGTCTCTTCAAAAACCTCATGGCTGGTTGCCAAGTAACAAAGAACGTAAATCATAAATTCTTGTTACCAAGTCCCTTAAGCCTTTTTCAAATGCGTCACAGGATATCCAATCCCCTTCAGTTGTTTTAATCATCATCCCCCAGGGCACTGGCCATATGCTACACAGTCAACATACTGGAACAAAAACACATTTACACAAACTGAATCCCTCACACTTACTCCTTGTGAGTTTCACACATTTAAATTTCAATGTTTATCAGCAGTAAAAATCTCTGTGTGGCTTGAGTAAGAACCACCCTCTTAATAGGTTAACTGTAATAAGAGACAGAAATTAATTCCTTCCTCCTGGGTGTCTGCTAAATCCCCTGTGAGTATGTGACTGCAGATCCTTTAATGTGAGTCTAAGCTAAGTCTATATGTATACGCTTTTGACAACTTTCTTTCGGGATTCAGACCTTCGAAAATAGTTTAATTCATGACCCCAGCCTTATCTCATAGCCTGTTAAACACATGCTTGTTTAACATCGAAGAGGATCGAAAGAACGTCAAAGACAACCCGTTTTAACACAAAATAAGTACTTAAGCAAAAGCTAACCCCCTAAGAACACCATGAGACCACCTGGCCCATTCTCCCTGCTGCCTCCTTCTCAACTGAATTTTAAAATTCTTAAATTCATGCTCTGTCACCAAGTATGACAATTAAATAGTATTTTACAACATTAGGTGGTAAGTTTAATTTGTATCCAGGGTCCCCAGGTACCATCGACCTAAATGAATACCCGAGCCTCTTCATGGAAGCTACCATTTCAGGAATGACTTTTTTTCTCCTGGGGAGGAGAACTTTGAGAGGGGTAAGAAAATGACAAAATGGGGGGGGGGGTTCCCTCCTACAAAGCCAAGCAAGCAAGGTGCTGCCAGACTTCCCCCTCGGGCTCGCCGGACCCGGGACTCGCCCGCATCAGAAGCCCACAGGAAGGCTCTTCGCTCCCTTCTTCTAAGCACTTTTCCTCCCAGACGTCCCAGACGTTTGACCCCCGTCCCCTCTATAAATATCTCCCACCATAAAAATCTCCGCATCATCCTTCCCTTCTCTCCCTCTGGTTCCCCCTCCTGCCTGTGTGAGATGCAGCGGCTGGGGTCACAGAGATGGCCGGGGGAGCTCTCCTCTCCTCCTCTTTCTAAGCTCTGACAGACAGTGAGGCGAGGGAGACCCCGGCACCTGCTCCCACGGCGGCAGGGACGCAGGTGCCATAGCAACGGCGCGTCTCCGCGTCCTCCATCCGGGCCTCTCTTACTACGAGGGCGCGGTGGACCGGCGCAGGCGCAGACGGCAGCTGAGAACACCTGCTCCTCCAGGCGCGCTTCCCCGGGGCCTGCCTGAGCCCTGCCGGGCTGCGGTTTCCAAGGAGACAATCGAGCTCTGCACGCTCCACGCGCAGGTTTCCAAGGCGCGAGTCAGAGTTGGCGAAGGATCGCTTTCTTGGCTGGTGACTTTTCCCGCGTGGAGTTGTCTCTCGCCAAATACGGATAGTTTTAGAGCGATTTCTGGAGGGTACATGTCTGTGTGTTATTTTCTTCGCGTTATCAAGTCATTTCAGTTTTCTCCTAGGTAAGCGGATTGCTAATTAGCTACCAGATTCTTTTACTGGAAGCTTCAGCAACCGCACCGCGAATGAAAACACATCCTTTTGCACCCGAAAGGGTGGTCAAAGGATGCTTGCTCCAGGTTTCAAGAATGTGAGAATGGTCAACTAGGATATTCTCAATCCTCCTTAAAGATCGACTTTATGTATAAAAGGAGGCCAAAGTGAACTTTTGATTGCAGTGACAAATGACAAGATTTTAGAAACTGGCCATTCCCCTGCCAGAAACAAACAGGGAGAAATGAAAGTACTTCCTCAGTACACTCATAATTTTCAGATTCTTTTTTATTATTAGGATGTGTAATGCATATTTATTTGCTTGATGTTTATTTATTTTTGAGAGAGAGAGCACAAGCAGAGGAGGGGCAGAGAGAGGGGGACAGAGGACCTGAAACCCCACTGACAACGGCAAGCCTCATGTGGCGCTTGAACTCACAGACCAGAAGATCATGACCTGAGCGGAAGTCAGGTGTTCAGCCAACTGAGCCACCCAGGTGCCCCTAATGTTTGTCTATTCTGAGAGAGAGAGAGAGTAGAGAGAGAGAGAGAGAGAGAGAGAAGAGAAGAGGAGAGGCGGAGAAAGAGGGAGAGAGAAAATTCCAAGCAGGCTCCGTGCAGAGCCAGTCATGGCGCTTGATCTCTCAAACCGGAGAGATGGTGACCTGAGCAGAAATCAAGAATCGGAAGCTTCATGAACTTTGCTACCCAGGCACCTCTGTTTATTATCAGAATGTTTATCACCTGGTATAATGGAGAGCATCTTTTCTTCAAAGTGGGGCACATAGAATTGAGTTTTAAAGTATTCTCCAAATTGTAAACTAAGTAAAAATAAAGAAGATTTTAAGGTTAAAATGGATTACAATATTTACTGTGTTTCTTAGCTGCAATGTGTAACTCATAGTTCCAGATTAATGTTTCTCCTGCTGCAGGACTTCGATCTTAGGCCAAACACTTGAAAAAGATAAAATATAAATTATTGACTGTTTAAGGTGGAAGGAATTTTAGTTAAATCTCCTTTAATGAAGGGGCCCTGGGTGGCTCAATCGGTTAAGCACCCAGCTTCAGCTCAGGTCATGATCTCATCATGATCTCACAGTTTGTGAGCTGGAGCCCCGCGTGGGGCTCTGTGCTGACAGCTCCGAGCCTGGAGCCTGCTTCGGATTCTGTGTCTCCCTCTCTCTCTGCCCCTCCCCTGCTCACGCTCTGTCCTCTCTCTCTCTCAAAAATAAATAAACATTTGTTTTAAATCTCCTTTAATAAGTATGGAATTACTACCAAGGCTACATCTAGGTAACATCTAGGTTTCAGAACTCCTAATTTAATATTTTTCCCGCTGGTCCTCCCAAATATTTGTAAATGTTTTTTACAAATGTAATGGGATATAGCACCCAAAAAGTGGAAACAACTCAAATGTCTATCAAGTGATGAAAGCATAAATAAAATGTGGTGATAAACCTGAGCTCCTAAAAAAGATCTATTTCACTAGCATCTATGAAAGAAAGCAGAGAAATAATAGGTTTTCAATAATTAATTTCATTCAATATTTTCCTGCTGAGTGCCTTACTTACAGGTCTGCTGGGAGGTGAATAATTTCTAATCTATGCATGAAGGAGCTCATAGTCTAAAAAAAGGAGACGGGCTTTAAAGAAAGGGAACACAGTGTGATACACAAGGTACAGATATAGCTCAAAACTGGAGATCAATTAGGAAAATGTGATGACAAAGAGTCCTTTGCAAAGTGTTGACATTAGAGCTGACTTTTGAAGAATGAAAAGAATTGCACAAGGGTGGGGCGTTATACACAGAGAAGTTAGCATTTGCGAGGGCATGGGGGCATCAACTTGTTTATTCCAGGATCGTTATGTAATTCAGAATTGCTGGCAGCATAAGATGAAATCTGTCCTTCATTGCCCGTGGCAGCCTCTGAGATATTGTAAGCATGTTATGAAAACCACTGAAGTATGATCTGTGAACAGGCATTTCCATTAAAATTAATAGCATCTTTGGGTAAGTTAAGTGCATCCTTCATTTCTTCTAACTGTGACTTCCTTAAAAGAAGAGACTGAGTTTTAGGTATTTCTGTATACTTAGCAGAACTGGCATTTAAGTGGCTAGTAAATATTTGTTGAGTTGACATAACTCAGTAAATGAGCTAATTTTATTGTGAATAACCTTAATCATGTAACTGAATTCATAATTTGTTCCTACTACTTTATCAGCTCAGAGGTTATTGAAGGAATTAGTGTTTTGATGATCAAGGAGAAGGGAAGAATAGATTTCTAAAATGGGGCATTTTAGAAAGTGCAGACCTTTGGTAAATTAGGATAATCAGAGATACCATGAGACCATGAGAATACAGGACTGGCATATTAAGTGAGGAAGAAATGATGGAGGAATGCTAATGACACATTTGGCAAATTTTTTTACGTTTTTAAACTTTTTTTAATGTTTATTCATTTTTGAGAGACAGAGCTATTGACTAGGGGAGGGGCAGAGAGAGAGGGAGACACAGAATCTGAAGCAGGCTCCAGCCTCAGAGCTGTCAGCACGGAGCCCAACGCGGGGCTCGAACTCACAAACCATGAGATCGTGACCTGAGCCAAAGTTGGACGCTTAACTGACTGAGCCACCCTGGCGCCCCACATTTGGCAGTTTCACAGAGTTCAGCAGGTCACTCTGCTCTCTCTCTCTCCATACGCATTTAAACAATCCCATTTACTATAGCATCAAAAAGAATAAATACTTCAGAAATTACTAAGGAAGTGAAAGATCTATATACTGAAAACTATAAGATATTGATGACAGAAATGGAAGAAAACATGAATGAATAGAAAGATCTTCCATGTTCATGGAAGAATATGTTTTTAAATTTTTTTAATGTTTTTTTGAGAGAGAGAGAGACAGATTGTGAATGGGGGAGGGGCAGAGAGAGAGGGTGACACAGAATCCAAAGCAGGCTCCAGGCTCTGAGCACAGAGCCTGACACGGGGCTTGAACTCACCAACTGTGAGATCATGACCTGAGCCGAAGTCAGACGCTTAACCGACTGAGCCACCCAGGTGCCCCTTCATGGATTGGAAGAATATTGCTAACATGTTCATACTACCCAAAGTAATCTACAGATTCAATACAATCCCTATCAAAATTCCAATAGGATTTTTCACAGAGAAAGGAAAATAGTCCTAAAATTCACATGAAACCACACAAGACCCCAAATAACCTAAACAGTCTTGAGAAAGAACAAAGCTATGGGCATCACACTCCCTGATACCAAACTATATTACAAAGCTATAGTAATTGAAACAGTATGGTAATGGCACAAAAACAGAACCATACATCAATGGAACAGAATAGAGAGCCCAGAAATAAATCCATGCTATCTGTTCAACCAATCTTTGACCATGGTGCCAAGGATACACAATGGGGAAAGGATTGTCTCTTCAATAAAAGGCTTTGGGTAAACTGGATATCCACATGCAAAAGAATAAAATTGGACCCGCATCTTACATCATATACAAAAATTAACCTGAAATGGATTGAAGACTTAAGTGTAAGACCTGAAACTGTAAAATTCCCAGAAGAAAACATAGTGAGTAAGCTCTTTGAAACTAGTCTTGGCAATGACTTTTTGGGGCATAACACCAAAAAAGCATAGGCCATGAAGCAGAAATTAAAAAGTGGGACTGCATTAACCAAAAACTTCTGCACAGCAAAGGAAACCATCAACAAAATGAAGAGGCAACCTGTGGAATGAAAGAAAATATTTGCCATCCACATATCTGATAAGAGGCCAGTACCCAAAATGTATAAGGAAGGCATACAACTCGATAGCAAAAATACAAATAAAGAATCCAATTTTAAAATGGGCAAAGGACATATATAGACATTATTGCAAAGAAGACATACAGTGACCAATAGGTATATGAAAAGGTACTCAACATCACTAATCATCAATGCAAATCAAAACCATGATGATAGGCCACCTCACATCTGTTAGAATGTCTATTATCAAAAAGGCAGAGAGATAATAAGTGTTGGTGAAGATGTGGAGAAAAGGGAACCTTGAGCACTGTTGGTGGAAATGCAAACTGGTACAGCCACCATGGAAAACAGTGTGGAGGTTCTTCAAAAAATTAAAAATAGAACTACCATATGACCCAGCAAAACCACATCTAGGAATATACCCAAAGGAAAGGAAATCAGTATCTCAAAAAGATAGCTGCATTCCTATGTTCCTTGCAGCATTATTCATAATAGCCAAGACATGGAAACGATCTGAGAGTCCATCAAAGGGTGAATAAGAAAGAAAAGTGTGATAAATACACATACATATGATGGAATATTTTTCAGCAATAAAAAGAAGGAAATTCTGCCATTTGTGACAACATGGATGAATCTGGAGGATATTATGCTGAGTGAAATAAGCCAGACAAAGAAAGACAAATTCTGCCTCACTTATATGTGGACTCTAACAAAGTTGAACTCATGGAACCAAAAAGTAGAACAGTGGTTGCCAGGGGCTGGAGAGTGAGGGGGAAATGGGGAGATATTTGTCAAAGGGCACAAACTTTCAGCTCTAAGATGAATAAGTTCTTGGGATCTGTATGGCATGATAACTATAATAAATATAATGTACTGTATACTTGAAATTTTCTAGGAGAGTAGATTTTAGGTATTATCCACAAAAACAAACAAAAAAAAGTATATGAGGTGATAGATGTGTTAATTAACTTGATTGAGGTAATCATTTCTCTCTCTCTCTCTCCATGTACATATATACCTACACATAAAATCATCACACTGTAAAACTTAAAATCATGCTGTGCAAACTAAATATGTACCATTTTTCTCACTTATATCCCAATATAGCTGGAAAAATAAATACAATCCTTTCCTCTCCTCTCTGATGTAACTGCCCTCAGCCTGTTCAGTGACTACACAGAAATGGGAATTAAAGAATGTAAGAACAGGATGATTCAGGAAGAATCAGGTAGATAGAGAAAAGAAGTTGTCTGCTATCCAGGGCCTTTCACTTAACATGCCTTGTTCTTCTTAAAGTCTGAAATGTTAAATATCAATGAATAACCTTATTTTCATTACGGCAGTAGAAATGTGTTCAGAATTTATGATTCATTAGAGACTGTGGGATTCTACAAACATAAGATCCCTGTATAGTGACCAGTGCCATATGTTTTCCTCTCCACTTTTAACTTAATAATAGTTATAAGCTTAGGTTTTAAATGTGCATTCTGTAAAGAATCCCAGAAATGGATAACACTCCTGCAGTCTTCAGTGGTTGGTCATCACAGGATACAAAGAAGTAACGAGCACACACTGTCGCAAGAGACGAGCATCACGTTGAGCAACTCTGTTTAAATAATGGACATTTGAAGGAAGGCTTTGACTTAGATAAGCTGATATACAACTTAAGTAACGAAAAGAAAAGGAGATTAAATAAGGGTCAAGAATTAGAAAGACGTGACCATACATGTCTCCTATAAAACTGTTCCAGTAATCTACTTTGCAGACAATACTCAGATTTGGCATAGTCATATTTTAAATCATTCAACAGATAATTATTGAGCATTTATGCACCACAGTTCTATGTACTCGGAATATATCGATGAACTATTACATTCCCTGGAAATCAGAGTTCCAATGACTTCAACCACCTAAAACCCATTTGTAAAAAAAAAAAAAAGAAAGAAAGAAAAGAAAGAAAAGAAAAGAAAAGAAAAGAAAAATAAAAGAAAGAAAGAAAAGAAAAGAAAGAAAGCAAGTGCTGGGGCACCTGGGAGGCTCAGTCAGTTAAGCGTCCAACTCTTGATTTCCTCTCAGGTCACGATCTCACTGTTCATGACTTGGAGCCCTGCATCAGGCTCTATGCTGACAGTGCACATCCTGCTTGGGATTTTCTTTCTCTCCCTCTCTCTCTGCCTCTCTCTCTCTCTGTCTCTCAAAATAAAATAAACATTAAAAATAAAAACAATTGAAAGGAAAGTGCAAAAGCTTGAAAGCAAAAATATAAGGCTATTACAGAGTTTGTGGGCTAAGTGTGAACAGTTTGTAGGAGAGTCTCTCCTAGTAAGTGGGATATTTTCTGAATTTTATATCTTTACATTCCATCGTTAATGCTACTCACTTGCAGAACACTTTATAGTTGTAATGTTTCACATACATGTTTTGAAATGGTATGTTAACATCTAGATCTTTTTTAAGTTAAAAACTATTTGATAATATGGGGAATATTTTCTTTAGAGAGTCGAAAATTCGCTGTCTTCACGGAGCTCACTTCCAGTAGAAAGAAGACAGTAAGAAACATACTAAATAAGTAAGTCTTACTGTATGTTAGAAGGTGATAAATGCTATATAAACATAGATCAAACAAGAGGATCAGAAGTATTGGGGTGCATTCTGAAAGCGGGGTTGAACTTGTACATAAAGTAGTCCAGTAAACCTTATTGAGGTGACATTTGAAACTTTTCTTAGAATTACTTACAGATTTGGCATAGATTGACATCAGATATATCACTTAACTAGAAATAGCTATGATGGAAAATATGACAAGTACCCCCCCCCCCCCAATCAAGACTTTCTTTCTGTAACTGACTGTGATGAGTATGTCACACTGAAGACTGGGGCTCGAGTTTGCTTGTGACCTTCAGCAGCAGGACAAACACACTTTTAGCTTGTACACCAGCAATACATTCCTTAAACATTCTAGGTTTTTTTTGGTTTTTTTTCCCAAATTTTTATTTAAATTCTAGTTAGTTAACATAGAGTGTAATATTGGTTTCAGGAGTAGAATTCAGTGCTTCATCACTTACATATAACATCCAGTGCTCAACGCAACAAGTTCCCTCCTTTATACACATCACCCATTTAGCCCACCCCCCACCCACCTCCCTCCATCAATGCTCAGTTTGTTCTCTATCATTAAGAGTCTCTATGGTTGTTTCCCTCTCTCTTTCCACTCCCATATGTTTATCCGTTTTGTTTCTTAAATTCCACATATGAATGAAATCATTTGTATTTGTCTTTTTCTGCCTGACTTATTTTGCTTAGCATAATACACTCTAGCTCCATCCGTGTCATTGCAAGTAGCAAGATTTCATTTCTTTTGATGGCCGAGCAATATTCCATTGTATATATATGTCACATCTTCTTTATCCATTCATCTGTTGATGGACATGTGGGCTCTCTCCATAGTTTGGCTATTGTTGATAATGCTGCTATAAATATCAGGGTGCATGTGCCCCTTTGAATCAGTGTTTTATCCTTTGGATAAATACCTAGTAGTGCAATTGCTAGATCATAGGGTAATTCTATTTCTAACTTTGTGAGGAACGTTCATACTGTTTTCCAGAGTGTGTGCACCAGTTTGCATTCCCACCAACAGTGTAAGAGGGTTCCCCTTTCTCCATACCCTCGCCAATACTTTGTAGTTTCTTGTGTTGTTAATGTTAGCCATTCCGACAGGAGTGAGGTGGTATCTCATCATGGTTTTGACTTGTACTTTCCTGATGATGAGTGATGTTGAGCATCTTTTCATGTGTCTGTTAGCCATCTGGATGTCTCCTTTGGAAAAATGTCTATTCATGTCTTCTGCCCATTTTGTAACTGGATTATTTATTTTTTTGGGTGTTGAGTTTGATAAGTTCTTTGTAGATTTTGGATACTAACCCTTTATCAGATATGTTGTTTGCAAATATCTTCTCCCATTCTGTCAGTTGCCTTTTAGTTTTGTTGATTGTTTCCTTCGCTGTGCAGAAGCTTTTTACCTTAATAAGGTCCCAATAGTTTATGTTTGCTTTTGTTTCCCCTGCTTCCCCAGACATGTCTAGTAAGAAGTTGCTCTGGCCAAGGTCAAAAAGATTGCTGCCTATGTTCTCCTCTGGGATTTGATGGTTTTCTGTCTTACATTTAGGTCTTACATCTATTTTGAATTTATTTTTGCATATGGTGTAAAAAAAAAGTGGTCCAGTTTCATTCTTCTGTATGTCGCTGTCCAGTTTTCCTAATGCCATTTGTGGAAGAGACTGTCTTGTTTCCATTGGATATTCTTCCCTGTTTTGTTGAAGATTAGTTGACTATGCTATTGTGGGACCACTTCTGGGTTTTCTATTCTGTTCCATTGACCTATGTGTCTATTTTTGAGCCAGTACCATACTGTCTTGATGACTACAGCTTTGTAATATAGCTTGAAGTCTGGAATCCTGATGCCTCCAGCTCTGCTTTTCTTTTTCAGGCTTGCTTTGGCTATTTGGGGTCTTTTATGGTTTCTTGCAAATTTTAGGATTGACACTCTAATTTGAAAAAAATATTTACACTGTTATATTTTTCTTTGTTCAGCAGCTTTGTTTAGCACTTGCTTCTTGTGTTCGGTACTTTTGATGTATGCCCAACCCCCATGAGGCAGAAGTTTCAAGGATCTCCTGCTGTGAGGCTCTAGCTTACTCAGCATGTGACTGAGAATCCTGTAATCAACCCTTAACTGGAGAAGGATATGATGGCAATAAATTATCATGGAAAAGAAAATGAATCAGAGGTTGGCCTTTGAGAAAAGCAGCAAATATAATTTACCTTTTAAATAGTTGACTGGAAAACTCTCCTTTTATAAGTGGTGTTTCCTTGCTTAATAAATAATTATTATTTGAAACTGTCTACCCATAAATGTTTGAACATCAGTGCCATTTGCTGAGCTATGCTGTCAGTCTCACTCTTTTCAGTGCAGTTTTACAGTAGACATTTCACTTCCTTGACTCCCAGACATACATATTTAGTATGAAAAGCAAAAAATAATAAAATAAGGAAGCTCGACTGCAAAGCCTCTATTTAAAGTATACACATGGTGTTGATGACCCCCGATAAGAATGAGCCTGTCTTCTGCTGATGTGCTCTGCTAGAGCAAAGAACAACTGACTCATAGGTGAGGAAATGTATGTCAGTTCACTTGATTGTCATAAAAATGCTTTTAAGTAAAGTCTCTGTCATCCTCTGTATTCACTTACATTCTTTACTGTTAACGTCACTCCATAAATTTATTCTCAACCTACACCGGAGTTGAAGCCGCTTTGCAATAACGTCCTAAATACAATGGGTGGTGGACAGAGATAAGAGAATGCCAACATGCCAACACTGAGAGTCAGTTCAGTCTTAGCTGAGTTTAAAATTTCAAGTAGCCAGTGTAAAAAAAAAAAAAAAGGAAATAAAGTATATTATTTAGTTCTTATCAGAAAGAAATACTAACCCATGTTCCTCAGGAAAAACTTGTCCTGGCATTAATTTTTAAAAGAATTTCTTAGGTAAGGTTTTAGTAGGAGTCGTGAGTGACGTTAAAGACCAGACCTTCAATAGCATTTTTACAGCAAAGACATAGACAGGTTCCTTATGTCTGTTCATATTTTCACTAATCTAGAAAAATGACACTCACAACCACATATTTTGAAAATTGGCTTTGTATTTTCCACCTTTTGTCTCTTGGTCAGCTATGCCTGGTGAACGCCTCCTGCCTTGTAATACCAACTCAAAAGCAGTGGTGGCTACATACTGGGGTTGACAATTTTGTTAAAGCTCGTTACAAAAATTGGATATGCAAGAGAGTACATTAGCATTAGCTGATAATGGACTCATCTTCTGAATCCAGATGCAGAGTGAACACCTGCCAAGAACGTAGCTTGCCACAGTTCGTGTCAGCAACCAAAACACTCTAAAAATTTAAGTGCCATCGTACCTCTCGCTAGCTTTCCAATGCCATTATCATAACATCTAAGCTCCTGACTTTGCTTCCAAGTTTCTGCAGAATTAGGCCTCTTCTTACTCCTGTAACGTCACCTCCTACCACGTTCCTGCTTATGCTTCATACTCAAACACTCTAACCAACCTTCCTCCCTGTGCCTCAAGCATCTCATTCCCAACTTTGCTAGTGCGTCTGTACCTGGAATGTTCTTCCCCAGATATTTGCATTCACATCCTTGCCTTGTTCCTGATCTTAGGAGGAAAGTGCCTAATTTCTCACCACTAAGTATGATATTAAGGGTAGGTTTTTTTGTAAGTTCTTTATCAAATTGAAAACATCCCCCTCTTTTCTTAGTATACTGAGAATTTTTATCATGAATGGTTATCAAATTGTGTCACATGCTTTTTCGGCTTCAGCTGTTATGTTCACATTATCTTTCCTCTTTACCCCATTGATGGATGGATTACATTGACTTTTTTTTTTCTCTAAGTCAGAGGTTTTCTTTGTTTATTAAGATCTAATTGACATACATTATATTAATTTCAGTTGTATAACATAATGATTCAATATTTGTGTATATTCCATTGATTGATTTTTTAAATGTTGAACCACCTTGCACATCTGGAATAAATCTCACTTGTGGTGTATAATTCTTTTTATACATTGTTAAATTCAATCCACAAATATTTTGTTAAGGATTTTTGGTGTCTATGTTCGTGAGAGGTCTTGCTACGTGGTTTCTTTCTTGTAATGTCTTTATTTGTTTGGGGCGTCGGGGTAATGTTGAACTCATAGAAAGAGTTGCCTCTGCTTCTGTTTTCTGGAAGACATTGTAGAAAATTGGTATCATTTCTTCCTTACGTATTTGGTAGAACTTATCACTGAAACCATCCAGTCCTAATGCTTTCTTTTTTGGATGGTTATTGATTAGTGATTCAGTTTCTTTAATAGTTCTTTAATAGTTAACTATAACTACTGTTATAGATTGTGATTAGTCCATTCCATCTAAATTATCAAACTTGTGGGCCCAGACCTTTCATATTATTTAGTTATTGTCCTTAAGTGTCCCTGGGATCAGTAGTAATGATCCCTCTTTCATTTCTGATATTGATAATTTGTATCTTTTCTCTTTTTTTTTCTTAGTTAGCCTAGCTACAGGTTATTGCTTTTTACTGATTTCTTTAAAGGAATACCTTTATATTTCCTTGATTTTTCTCTATTTCCTGCTTTCAATTCATTTATTTCTGTCCTAATTTTACTATTTCTTTTCTTCTGCTTGCTTGAGGTTTTAGTTGCCCTTCTTTAGTTTTCCTAAGGTGGATGCTCAAATTATTAATTTAGATCTTCCTTCTTTTCTAATATATGTATTTAATGTTATGGACTTTCCTCTAAACAACTCTGGCTCATCCCATGAATTTGATAATTTGTATTTTCATTTAGTTCAAAATATTTCATGTTTGTTTTTGAGACTTCTTTTTGACACATGTTATTTAAAAGTGTGGTGTTTAATCTCCAAATACTTGGAGGTTTTACAGTTATTTTTCTGTTATGCATTTTCTGTTATGCAGTTTAATTGTATGATAGTCTAAGAATCTAATTGTATGATTTCTATACTTTCAAATCTGTAAAGGTGTGTTTTATAGTCCAGAATGTGGCTATTGTGTGATTGTCTATTCAAGTTTGAAAAGAATGAATTATTCTGCTGTTACTGGATGGAGCAGTCTGTATGTGGCCAATTCAATTAAGTTAAATGATGTTTGTCAGGTAGATCGTATCCTTACTGATTTTCTGCCTTTTTGATCTATCAATTACTAAAAGAGTGTGTTGAAGTCTTTAACTATAATAACTTTAATAGTGGATTTTTCTGTTTCTCCTTTTAGTTCTCAGTTTTTGTCTTATATATTTTGATGCTCTGTGTTAAGTGCATACATATTAAGAATTGTTATGCCTTCTTGGAAAATGAACCCCTCTATCATTATGTAATGCCCTTCTTCATCTCTGATAATTGTCCTTATTCTGATTCTTGAAAGCGTATGCTACTTCAGCTTTCTTTAATGAGTGTTTGTCGCAGACTCTGAGTCTGCAGTTCTCTCTTCAACAGCAAGACAGCAGCCGCAGAATTGAATACAATTGAATTAGGGCTAATATCCAGGGGGAGACAAGAGCCCCGAACAGGGGTTTTGTCTCTGTATTATTGACCTCTCAAGATCTCACACACGTGGTGGATGTGAAGAAAACAATCAGATAGTAATCATTAACTTGTGTGTAACAGCAGAGGACCTGGGGTGGGGGGTTGTGGGGGTGGGGGGCTAGGCCAAGTGGTGTTTGTGATCAAAGTATATTGGCGCCAGATGAAAAGTAATTTCCTGCAGGTGTATAACAAATTACTCGTGGATCCCATTACAGTATCTCACTACTCACCTTGGGCGCTTTCACCCTGTGCAGCGGCTTTCCGCCCTAAGCTTTTTTCTAACCCACTTATGTAAGTATAAAGGAATTCTTGAACCTATTTCCCCACAGGTGTTAGCATATCTTTCTCAACCTTTGCTTTTAATCTACATGTGTCTTTATATTTAAAGTGGGTTTTGGTACCTGGTTGGCTCAGTCAGTTAAGCATCCACTTGGCCCAGGTCATGATCCTGCGGCTCATGGTTCGAACCCCACATCGGGCTCTGTGCTGACAGCCTGGAGCCTGCTTTGGATTTTGTGTCTTCCTCCCCTCTCTCTCAAAATCAATAAACATTAAAAAAATAAAGTGGGTTTCTTATAAACGACTTATTGTTGGATTTGTTTTTATTCACTCTGACAATCTCTGTCCTGTAATTGTTGTATTTAGATACACTTATATTTAAAGTGATTATTGATATAATTATCAGTATAATTACCATGTTTTTAACTTGGTACTTTGTTACTTTCTCCCTTGTTACTTTCTTCTCCCTCTTTTTCTGCCTTCTCTGGTTTTAATTGGTAATTTTATATTACCTAGTTTAACCTCCTCTCTTAGGATAGCAATCATATGTTCTTAATAAAAAATTTGCTGGTTGCCCTAGACTTTACAATGTCCATTTTAAGCTAATCTAATGCTAATTTTATGTAGTGCAGGTACATTATAGTAGATTATCCATGATTCTTTCCTCCTGACCCTTGTGACATCACTGTCATTTATTTAATTATCCATATGCTATAATCACCCAATATATTGTTTTCTATTATAATTTTAGTCTAAAGTTTAGTTTTCAATAAATTAGAATAAGAAAAGCGAAAGATTTTATCTGAACTTCATATATTCCTTCCTTGAGATTTTCCTTTCTTTAGTAGATCCATGTTTCTGATCTGTATCATTTCCCTTCTCCCTGAGGAACTTCTTTGAATATTTCTTGCAGAGCAGAACATTATTTTTTTTTTTAATTTTTTTTTCAACGTTTATTTATTTTTGGGACAGAGAGAGACAGAGCATGAATGGGGGAGGGGCAGAGAGAGAGGGAGACACAGAATCGGAAACAGGCTCCAGGCTCTGAGCCATCAGCCCAGAGCCCGACGCGGGGCTCGAACTCACGGACCGCGAGATCGTGACCTGGCTGAAGTCGGACGCTTAACCGACTGCGCCACCCAGGCGCCCCGCAGAGCAGAACATTATAACATTTCTTCCTGAAGTAAATTATCCCAGGTTTCTTTTCTGGGAAGGTTTTTATCCTTCACGTCATGAAAGATAATTTTGCTGGATATAGAATTCTAAGTTGGTGGTTTTTTTCTTTCAATACGTTAATTCTCCTCTTGTTTGTCTGGTTTCTGACAAAAGTCTGCTGTAATTCTCCTTGTTCCTCCATAGGTGGGTTTTTTCCCATCTCTGGCTTCTTCAAGATTTTAACATTTGTTTTTGATTTTCTGAGTCTCAACATGACATGACCAGGTAGAGATTTTATATCTATATCTATATATCTATATCTGTATATCTATATCTGTATATGTTATCTGTATCTATATCTATATATCTATATCTATATCTATATCTATATCTATATCTATATCTATATATCTATCCTGCCTTAGTTTTCTCTGGGGTTTTGAATCTGTGGTTTGCTGCCAATCATTAATTTGGAAAGTTCTTGGAATATTATTACTTTGTTATTACTTTAAATATTTCTTTGGCTCATTCTCTCCTTCTTTTCCTTTTAATATTCCAATTGCATGTAGGTTATCCTTGGATATTCTATTTTTCATTTATTTGCATTTCATTTTGAGAGGTTTCCTCTGACTGATATTCAAGCTCACTGGTTCTTTCTTCTGCCATGTCAAGAGTACTGATGATCCCACCAAAGGCAGTCTTCATTTTTGTTACAGTGCTTTTGATTTCTAGCATTTCCTTTGATTATTTCTTAGAGTTTCCATATCTCTGTTCATGCATGTTGTCTTAAACTTTCCACAAAAGCCCTTAACATTTTGACCATAGTTAAATTCCCAGTCTGATAATTCTATTATGTGTGTCAACCTGACGTTAGTTGTGATGCTTTGTCTCTTAGACTGTGTTTTTTCTTGCCTTTAGTATGACTCGTACACTTCTTTGTTGTTGTCGAAAGCTGGATAGGATGCATCATGAAGTAAATAGGACTTTAGTGTGAAATTTTATGTTAATCTGGCTAGGAGTTGGGCTGTGTTTAATGTTTTCTGTAGCTTTCTCTAGACTTTGGGCTTCCATAAGAACTCCTTTTCCGAGAGACTCTGTGTCTTGCCACTCCTTCAGCTGTAATTCAGTGTTATTATACTGGAGACCTATTGGTCCGGTGGTATGGTTTGGTAGAAGAGAATCACTGCATAATCTTATGATTAAATCTCAACCTTTGAGTAGGCCTGTGTCTTCACAAGTGTTTGTTAGCTTCCTCCTCCATTGCATTTAGGTGAGAAAGAAGCCCTACAGAGAGCTGGAGATGAGAAAATGCCCTTCCCCCACATAAGTTAAGGCTCTTATTGTCTTTTTCCCTGAAGAGTAGGTCTTTGTTTTGGAAAGGCTGTAGGCATATTTCACAATGGCTATTTTCCCCCTTTATCTACAGAACTTTCCATCTTCCCACATTGAAACTTTATATTCATTAAACATTAACTCCCTATTTTCCCTTTCTCCAGCCCTGAGCAATCACCGTTCTTTCTGACAGTGTGTAGTCTTTTGTTATCTGTCCTCTATCACTTAGCATAATGCTTTTGAATTCATCTATTGTGTAGTATGTATCAGTATTTTGTTCCTTTTTTTCAGACTATAGTATTCACTGTATGGATGTACCACATTTGTTTACCCACCCACCAGTTGATGAACATTCGTGCTGATTCTACTTTTGACTATCAGAACTAATGTTGCTATGAAAATCTGTGTACAAGTCTTTGTGTGAACACGTTTTCATTTTCTTGGTTAGATTTCTAAGTGGAATTGTTGGGTTGTAGGTAATTATTGGTAGTTTTCAAAGTGGCTGTACTGTGTTTTCATTTCTACCAGAACATGAGAATTCCAGTTCATTCACATCCTGACCAGTACTTGGTATTTTCTCCTTTTCTAAATTTATAACTGCTTCAAGGTGTGTAGTGGCAACTCATTTGGTATTAATTTTCATTTACCTAATGACTAATGATGTTACACACTTTTCATATATCTGTTAGCCATTAGTATGTCCTCTTGGTGAATGTCCATTGAAGTATTTGGCCCATTTTTAAATGGGGTTATTATTGTTTGTAATTGAGTTGTAAGGATTCTTTATGTATTCTAGGTACAAATTTTTTATCAGATATATGACTTATAAGTTCTTTTCCCTGGTCTGTGACTTGTGTAATCTTACTTTTGGTTCTAGGTTTTTCCTCATTAATCCACCCACAAACTCAGCCTTCAGATGGTTTGTAAATCATCATTACCTCTGATCTAATGAGGAAATTTCCAAGGGAGAATTGGACTCCAGTAACTCCTACCCCTAGAGGAGTTGAGCTGAGGACTGCTCAGCTGAGCATAGCCCTTCTTACAGGAGTACCTGTTACAACCTGAGGCAGGGTTCTTTTCTAAAGTGTCAATATTCGTACATTGCAGACAATTCAGCAGACTTTCCCATCAAACCAGCAGTGATGGGGTGACATATATTAAGAGCTTCACCAGTATATATTTTATTCCTGTAGGTCACAGGCGTATCAGTAATAAAGCCAGAGTTTGTCTTTTAGTCACTAGGTTTGAAATTGTAAGATCTAGACCATATTTCCCACAGAAATCCTATCACTAAAGATGTAAACCTTAGAAAAACTTAGAAACCTCCATTTTAAATCAGTCAATTCAGTGAAATTTTATAGGGTATTGTGCTAGGTAGTAAGAGACAAACAATGAACGAAACACGTTCCTGCCTTCAAATAGATTGAAGTGTATATTTTCATACAAATGACCACAATACATAGCTGAGTGTATATATGGTCATGAGGAACATTAGGGAAGGCTATAAACAAAAAGTGGCACTTGAGCTAATCTTGATGAATAAGTTGGATACCAGAGGCAGAAATGGGGATGAGAGTATTCTAGAAGCATGTGCAATATACAGAAGCTGAGGCTGGTAGAGAACGTTAACAGCACAAGATGTATTCTGGAATAGTGTAGGATGTGAAACAAAGCTGGAAAATCAGGTAGAGAAGGCTGTAAAGAACCTTAACCGCCATCCTTTAAGGTCTGGTTGACCATCTTACTGTGCCCACCATTGCTAGCTGGGCAACGGTGGGTTCTGAACTCACGGCCCAGAGATCAAGACCTGAGCCGAGATCAAGAGTCAGACGCTTAACCGACTGAGCCACCCAGGCACCCTCTAAATGACTTTTTACAAACTGCTGGATTTTGTACAACCCTCTCCCAGTATAATATGCAGATACACAATCATTCAGCCTCTTCTAGAAGGACACAGAATCTGCCGCTTTCCCAGGGAGCCCCTATTTTTGTTGCTTCCTCTGCATCAACATTATGGCAAAGAGCCGTATGACTGCAAGTGTGGTGCAGAGCCTCTGACCTCAGCAGCACCGCTCCCAAACTCACTCTCCTTTTCGCTCTTCCTCCCACCTTTCCCCCAGTGCTCACCTTTTGTTCTCTACAGGCAATCTCCGCTCCCCTCAGGTCCAGCCCCCCACCCCCCAGCTTTCCGGGCTCAATTTAAAAGAACAAAAACCGAATGCCCCTTCCTCCACGAGGGCGAGGGCGTCAGGGAGAAAACGCATTCGTGGAATCATGACTGCCACAATAGGAGCAAAGGGACAAAACACCTGCGTAGCTGATGAATCCCAGTTAAATGAATTTTGAAATGACCTCCACCTGGTAGCCGTGGCCTTTGGTTCCAAAGTGACGCCAGGCTTCTCCATCTGGATGACACCCGTGCATTCCTCCATAGCTTTACACAAGTCGTCGCTTTTGGTTCTCTTTCTTCTTGAGGATTCAACAGATGCGTTCTTGAAACAGTTTCAACCCCACAGCTGACCATTTTCTATTTTCGGAGTGTCTTTCATTATAAAAGAGCCGTTTTTGCAGTAGGCAGACAAAAGCATAACCTCTTTCGTTTTAGATGTCTTTTTTTTTTTTTTTACATTACTACAATGCTTTATAGTACTATATGCTTTCATCAGGAAAAAATGGAATCTATATTTCACCACTACTGGAGTACAATATAGGCAACACAGGAGGAATGGATTTTTTTTTATCTCCATTATTCCAAAGAATGAAAATACCCTGACTCATTTATCTCTTAAGTAATGTGGATTGTAATAGTTTTGAAGTAACCATACCTCTCTTCCGTTCCTTAAAAGTAGACGCTTGGCTTTCATAGTCATCATTTTTGTCTGATACCTTACTACTTATGTTATATAGATTTAAACAATATGGTTTGTCCACTTTTGAACAAATAGGGTTACATTGATATATTCTGGTTTATATTCCATATAAACTTACAAGATTTTGGTGGTGGGCGCAAGGATCCACTCATCTTTGCAGCAGCCCAAGATAAGCCTTGTACCTGCGTTCCCTTTGCTTATTCAACCTGCCACCTACCAGTCTGGAGCGGCCTCTTTCTTCGGTCTCTCTCCTGCTTCAGTAAGGAGGCCACGTTCACGTTACACCTGGAAGGCTCCCGAGGTGCTTGTAAACCAACACATTTCTCTGTCTCAAATTTCCCACCGTAAACACACAATGCTCTCAAAATCATGAAATGAGGTTAAAATAACCATGGAACCAAAGTATTTGCCAACCACAGTAGACTCAATTAGTAAAATTTTATTGTGCCTTGTGAGGTGGGATTTTCCGCTCCACCCCTTAGAAGGCTACTTACTGAAGATGAAGGCATCCTTTTCTCTGTGCTTTCTATTCCACACTGTATAACTCTATCAGTGCAAGGGTTTAAGAGGGAATGCTTTTCTCTAGAGATAATTTTAATTTTTTAAATTTTTTAAAGATTTTATTTCAATCCAAGTTCGTTAACATCAGCGTACTAATGATTTCAAGAGCAGAATTTAGTGATTCCAGAGATAACTTTTTGAAGTTCCTGCTTCTGCATAAGCCAAGGGTTTCTTCCCATCCGGGGCCACTTTAACTCCCCGCTTAGAATCTCTGGTTTAGGCTAGAGTCCCTTCTACCACTAGGCATCTCCAGATCTTTTTTTTTTTTTTTTTTAATCAAAGTGGATATGGAGGAATGACTTTGAGTATGAAATGGCTCATACCTAAGGAAAGGAGACAAGGCGAAAAAAAAATCAGGGTGGGGAAGACAGCATCAAAAACTATTACTGGTTCTTAGTTACAAGAGTTGGAGATAAGGACAGATCTTTAAGCTGACTAGGATACTTTCCCACTATGGACACATTCTGACCCATGGCCTCTTAATCTGTCAAGCACAAGACAGGAGCAAGAATTTCTAGGTGGCTGTTTCTGTCCCTCGGATCTGTAAATTCTGATCTAAAGTTCAAGGTTTACCCTTGTCAACACTCGCAGAACACTGCAGGTAGGTCCTCCAGGATTTTAGGCATCCTGCAGGGAATGACGGTCAAGGCATACAGTTTGATACTTTAAGGGGGGGGGGGTGCTGAGAGGAGAAATTGGAACTATATCAAACAGATGAATATGCTCAGGGGTTTTACCTATTTAAGTATTCAATAGTTTCCGTTAACATTTCAGCATTGGGGGCAGGAGGTTGCGTTTTCTGAGCTGCGATTCTTCTGGAGGGTAAGATTCTTCCTCCGGAAAAAGCTAATCGCCCCTTTAGTTCACTTATTTTAAAAGAAGGCAATTTGGTAACGAGAACGATTTCAGAGTGATTTCCAGCAGCCCATACAGATTACCGAAGACGTTTATTTATTTATTTATTTTTTTTTTTTAGGGCCTTAGAAGGCAAGGGAATTAAAGCAAAAGTGAATTACTGGGGACCTTATGAAGATAAAAAGCTTCTGCACAGCAAAGGAAACAACCAACAAAACTAAAAGGCAACCAACGGAATGGGAAAAGATATTTGCAAATGACATATCGGACAAAGGGCTAGTATCTAAAATCTATGAAGAGCTCACCAAACTCCACACCCGAAAACAAATAACCAGTGAAGAAATGGGCAGAAAACATGAAGACACTTCTCTAAAGAAGACATCCGGATGGCCAACAGGCACATGAAAAGATGTTCAGCGTTGCTCCTTATCAGGGAAATACAAATCAAAACCACACTCAGGTATCACCTCACGCCAGTCAGAGTGGCCAAAATGAACAAATCAGGAGACTACAGATGCTGGAGAGGATGTGGAGAAATGGGAACCCTCTTGCACTGTTTGGTGGAATGCAAATTGGTGCAGCTGCTCTGGAAAGCAGTGTGGAGGTTCCTCAGAAAATTAAAAATAGACCTACCTATGACCCAGCAATAGCACTGCTAGGAATTTATCCAAGGGATACAGGAGTACTGATGCATAGGGGCACTTGTACCCCGAAGACGTTTTAAACGCCCTGGACGGCAGGTCGCCCGCACAGCACAAGCCCTTCCCCGAGGGTTTTCCCTTACGCCGGGTGGGTGTGGTATGTGGGGCCGCAGTTTCAAACAGAGGTCAACGGCAGCGCGCAGCCCGGCCCCACTGCCTGGAGCGGCGGGAACCTGGAGCCCGGCACACCCGCCCGCCGCGCGCAGGGGCCTGCGGCAGGGCGCAGGCGCGGGATGGGGAGCGGGGCGGGGGCGGGGGGGAGGATCGAGGGAGGCGGCACGCCCCGCCTCCCACAGGCCGCAGGCGGGCCTCCGGTGTAGAGCCGCCTTCCCTAAGCGAGGCCCGGAGGTCGCGCTTCTTCTGGTTTGGACAGCTTTGCCTCACCCTGCACCCACAGCTTGTACCCGGCGCCCCTCACTCGTCAGCTCCTCAGTGCGTCATCCTGCAGCTCCTGGTGCCGCTGCTGGCATTCTTCCCCTCCCGAGCTCCGCTGTCAGAGCTGCGTCTGCTCCTCCCCGCCCCTCTAACCACTGCGGTCTCACCCCTGCAGACTAGATAGGGACTGGGGGGGGGGGGGGGCGGCTAGAGAGGGGAGGGCAGAAGTGACCGGTAATTTGCAATGTAGGGTGGGATTCAGAATCTCAAACTTCTCCACTTTACAGATGCGTGACCTTGTGTGCTTGTTTACACTTTTTAAGCCACCTTTGAAACGGACACACATTCTAGAATGTTGATTTAGTAACCTCAAGTCAGTCCTGTTTCTTACACTGCCAAGTCAAAAAGGCCTTCCTCACCTACAGCTAGCCAATTGAAATGGCCATTCGACTAGAAGTTTTAGGTGGTTATCTTCCCGTAAAATACTCCTATACTGTACTGCCAGATTAACTTTCTTGAATATAATGAATATAAGCTTATAATGAATATAAGCTTAATCATTACCCCCATGTCCAATTAATAAACATTAGAAAATGAACCCAAACTGTCCAGCTTGTCACAACCTCTCTCCGGTCCCTGCTGATCGTACAGTGCACCTACTGGTCTCAAATACATCCCGACGTATTGGGCCTTCTGAACTATTTATGCCTCTTTTTCCACTACACTGGTTCCCCTTTCCAAATTCTGTTAAAAATCCTACCCTAAATGCCATCTCCTCCAGGAAATCACTTAGGGTTTTCCGATGTCCTTGTTCTCTTGGAGACAAGGCTTTTCTTACTGGAAAATGGTTAATGGAATCTGCCACTATTTTTTTAATACAGTTGGACATTTATGTTGTCCTACTTTCCCATTTTTAAATTCCTTGAGAGCAGGAATCATGACTTTTTCATCTGTTGTATCCCCTGAAGAGCTTTCGCAGAATATAAAAGTAAGGGGAGGGGGCGTGGGTGGCTCAGCGGATTAAGCATCCAACTTCGGCTGGGGTCATAATCTTGCAGTTCGTGGTTCGAGCCTCACATCGGGCTCTGCGCTGACAGCTCAGAGCCTGGAGCCTGCTTCGGATTCCGTGTCTCCCTCTCTCTCTGCCCCTCCCCCACTCATGCTGTCTCTCCAAAATAAACATCAAAAAATTTAAAAAAAGGGGAGGAGGTGTTTGAAAGCCTGTGATTGTTTCCATTTTGATTGAAACATTAAAAAAAAAAAAAACTTCCCTTGAAAAGTGCAATTTGAGATTCACGGCTACAAGCTAATTGTAAACACAAAGGATGAAGGAACAGATTTCTCAGTCCCGTACTGTGTCTCCAGTGTGCGGTGCTTTCGGATATGCTTTCTTGTCTTTGCGGGTCATTCCCACTTACCCATGAGGACACTGAAGGTCAACAGAGTGACTTCCCTACTGCTGCCCTGCTTTGAGTGGCAAACCTAGCAATTTGAACTCCCTTCTATCATACCAGCATCACTTGATGAAAAAGTAATCAGTACCTCCACAAGATCCTTTTCCAGAATCAAAGGAGGGGATGTTCACAAATGCCTTTTCCAAACTAAAACATGTTACTCAGGTGTAAGGGATTAGTAGCAAGGAGGCCACCATAGTAAGTAAAACAAACAGGTGTCCAATCTCGATCACGTTGAGCACAATGCCATGAATAAACCGTCTAGTGGAATGGAGGTCATTGATAAGCATTTAATCTTAACATTTCTGTTAAGTACATTTGATGCACTTTAAAAAAAAGTAATGGCATTTAGCTGTTACACTGGCAGGCATTAAGTCTGTTACATAGTATTTATGTAGTTGAATATTCATATGGCACTAGGATGTGATTTATACAACAAAAAAGACGAAAATAAGACACGGTCCCAGCTCAGAAGGCTTACAATCCAAAAGGTATCAAGATACAGGGGATAGAACTATAGGGACAGAAAGCTTTATCTTCAAAATATCTTTAAAAACTTTTTGGCATGAAAATTTATGAATCTTTGATTGATAATCAATGTAATTGCTTCAAATGAAGCAGATTTAGGGATGGGATATTAAAGGGAAGGTACTCCTTTGGATATTGTGAGAAACGAGTGACTTGGTTTCTGGGACATAATGAACAAGTGATTCTCAACTGATGGCAAGAAGGTGCTTTCCCGGATGTCAGAACATTTGGGGCTGGAACAAAGAGGCTAGGAAGTTGCAAACTACCATGGCACCTTCCGCCCTTGATTTGACTGAATTTCCTTTATTTTTAAAAGTCAGTTAACGAAGGGAATGTGAGTCTTTTTGGTTTCTCAAAGGACGAGTGCTTTAAAAAGAGAGATGAGAGGTGCCAAGAGGAAGACCGAGAAAAACAAACAGGGCAGTGTGGTGCTAGAAATAACAGGGAAAATGACAGAAATAAGGGGGAGGAGTCAAGGTAAGGATCACAAAGCAGTGGGAGGAATTAACAGGATAACAAGGTTAAATACCAAGGCCAGGTGAGGGAAGGCTTACAATGAAAAGGTTTCAATACGCAATCCAAAGCTCCCACTGAAGCAAACAAATACATTTAAAATAATCTGACTAAAAAAGAGAAAATAGGTTGTAAAATATTTATTTAATAAAATAATTTCATAATTTATACAGAGTTGGATAAAATGTACAGATTTTTTTCACTTCTCTGCAAAACTGCACACAGCACAACTTGCAAACTGGTCTGGGCGTTCTATAAATATGGTCACGTGCCAGGAGATGACCTTGTTATTGTCTTCAATAAGTCAAGGCTCCAGTTGTGCACCACAAACTTTGAATTGAATTCTAGGGAAATATTGCTTTGGTAACATGAGTGATGTGATTGTACCACGGCCCATTTTATTAAAAAAACATTAAATAAAGTCCCTTGAACATCACTTCTCTACTTGTTTCTGAGTGAACAATTCCCTACGCAGCAAAACCAAAGATAAGGTATAAAATTAGAGGCTGTACTTTCATAATATCCCTTCCCCTTCCCTTAGTGTTCTTTTCCTTCCCTTGATCAGAAGGGAAGGTGAATGGCAAATTACCTATACTCATCTGCATTTACTTCTGGAATTGCCGCTTACACTAAACAAATATGTCAATTCCGGAATCTTGAAACTAGTATTCACACTGTGTACCTGTGTTATTCTAAATAAATTAACCTAGGTTTTTTTTCAAGATAAGGCAACAAAGTTGGCTTTCAAATAGTTATCATGACTCACATACACCAGCAGCCACTTGGTAGACTAATTACAGAATTAAATGTATACACAACATTTTTTCCAAGTACCCTGGAAATGGAACCACTAGCAATTATTATTTTAAGCAGATATTCCAAGATGATCTGCCCTTCGAAACAAAGGCAGATTTAATGTACAAAATGCAGGAATCAGGTCTATCCTAGTTCCTGTCCCACTGAAATAATCAAAAAGAGTCTCAGTTTTTGAAAAGGCCTTGTAATAATCCAACAAACCTAACTCCTAATGACATCTTGATCTTGGATAAGAAGGACAAAGCATATAAAAACTATAAATAGGGATGAAGATATTAAAAAAAAAAAGACTTCTCATTTTATTCTGGAAATAAAAGGGAGTGCAAATACAAAATGAACTGGTTGGGCTAGTGGTATCTTTAGCTCATAGATGATCTTCTCCTTATAGGATTAACAGTCCTTCATACTCAAGGCTAAAAGATTAAGTTTTCTGATTAGGTGTCTTCATTTCAATTTATCAGCAGGCCTCAAAACTTGCCTTATTTTCTAACTAAAAGAGCTTCTCTGGGAAGCATATGAATAACGCAAAAGTGTACTTCTAAAGACAATCTACACAAATACAAAATTGTCAAGATGGAAACTGAGAACATTCATACAATAAGTGTTTTAAAAATAACTAAAAATTAGAAATGACACACATTCCCAATAGGACAGAACACCAAACCAGAGCAAATATTGCCGGTGATAAAAACAACTTTCATCTGTAGAAACACAAATGCACATGAGTAACAAAGAGATACGAGTGAAGTTGAACAGACACAGGTGCTGTTGGAACACAGTATCCTGTGGCCCGCAGAGCCCTGGTCCCGAACCAGGCCTCTGAGACACCAGACTCACTGTCAAGTATAAATGCCACGTGTTGCTTGAGTGCTCTTGAGTACCCGGTTTTCAAAATCAAGTTCACTTTTGTTATCAGAAGACAGTAATCCTTAAATTAGCTTCCATAAATAATCCTCGAGATAAACTTTGCCTCTGACTCCCCTAAACAGGATTGTTACTCTAGGAGCACAAGGTAGAGTCAATTGGCTGCTCTGAAGCCTTAAAAAGCACGTTCATAAACACGTCTACATACTAAAAAATTAAATATACCCAGGCACAGTTGCTGTGCAGAGTTTGCTAAGCAGTGTATCACAAAGTGGTTACTCGAGAACTTGATTCCGCGTCTTCTTGCTTTCTGCATTTCTTCATAATACTAACTGAACCACTGGCCAGGAAAACCACAGCGATGAGTGCAAAATAACCGGCGTAGATCAGGAACTAAAAGGGGTAGGAAAAAGAAGTAATTTAGAGAATTATCGATTACAAGAGGAGACATTGTATTGGATATAGGTGAACACCTCCTATGATTAAAGGTATATTCAGTGTCTCTATAAACCTTCAAAAAACACCGTGTGCTCACACGATGTGCCTGGCACGGGCAGCGCAAGGGGCAGCACAGCGTGGTCGTACTGAAGCCTGACCGCCTTGGCGCAAATCTGGACTCCGTCCCCGGCGAGCCAGGTGACTCTGACCGAAATACTTCATCTCTGAGCCTGGGTTTCATTTACAAAACGGGAAGTCACAATATCCCCCATTTTTTACTGGGTCACTGGGAAGGGATGAAATCATATGTGTTTATCCACACAATGCTAAAGCTGATAATACTACTGCTTTTATTTTTGTTGCTGTTGTTATAATTGAAACTGCTATTATTTTTGTTGCTGTTGTTACCATTGCATCACGGTCTCTTCCCTCAAGCTGATAGGTTAAAGTACGACCACCAGGCCAAGTTCTGAAGATAAAGAACTTCTATTCCTCCCCAGAGGAGGGCAGTAGAGAGTCTACTATATTCTGCCGTAGGATGACTTTTTGTAAGAATCTTCTCTAGGCCAGTATTTTAAGGTGACTATACAGTTTATCAACATCTTCATCACCACTTTCTGAAAATAACTCACGACGTACTGAGAAGCTGGCTCGGTTGTGCGGTAAGAGTGTCACTCTGAGCCAGGTTCTTTACAATTTGGATACATTTTCCTATAGGTAACCTGTTAATTAATCATGGCCGAGTTTCGGCACAGCCTGCAAAATTCTGTAATCCGTATTTTTAAACCCGCCGCTTCTACAGCAGGATGACAAGCACTTGGCTTCTCTCCCACCCTCCATTCCAAATCTGAGCACCGAACCCTTGAGAAGTCCTCTCAAGCTTTTCACTGCTGGTAGTGACCGGGAAACAGAAAGTAATGCGCTCCCGCTCTACTCCCCCCACTCCCCGCCCACCTTTCTGAGGCACCACCATCCAGGGAGAGATAATTAGGCCTTGAAGCTGGTTTAAAGCCTAGCTTTGCCACATTACTACTGACCACGTGACCTTAAACACTGAACGTTACTTAACATCTCTCAGACTCGTTCTCTCGATGTCCAATCCTGCCTGCAGCTCTGTAAAATTCTATAGAGTGCCTGGCACACAGGAAGCACTTAGTGCACATTACCAACTGTGATTACGATTTCTCTTTTAGATTTTTCAGTACAAAGTTCATTACTGCTAACGTGCTGGGTCTTTGTATTGAAAGAAAACTAGTATCTTAAGTGTGGAGGGAATAATGGAGAAGGAATCATTTGGGCTGGGCTGGGGGTGAGGGTGGGGTAGGCACTTTTTGATTCAGTTGCCCATTCTGCCAAAGTACAGAGCAAGCCCCACCTACTAACTCACAATGCACGAAGGCATACACGACACACGGTTCCAGAAGGAATAAGAGTGTCCACGCTGGCTTTGGGCGTTTATGCAGGTGTTTTCTCAATGGGTCATATGTTAAGAATCTTACTGCTGTTCATCAGAAGTCATTACCTTGCTATTTGGGCGGGCGGCATTTTTAATGAAGAAGGGAGGAGCCTTCAGAAGGGTGAGTCGAAGCAGGGCATCTCACACCCAGGAGCCAGTATTCCATGTACAGAATTAAAAATGGAGGGAAATGGGGGCGCCTGGGTGGCTCAGTCAGTTGAGCGTCTGACTTTGGCTCAGGTCATGATCTCGCAGTTCGTGGGTTCAGGCCCTGCGTCGAGCTCTGTGCTGACAGCTCAGAGCCTGGAGCCTGCTTCGGATTCTGTGTCTCCTCCTCTCTCTGCCCCTTCCCCACTCATGCTCTGTCTCTCTCTGTCTCTCAAAAATGAGTAAATGTTAAAAAAAAAAAAATTAAAAAAAAAATGGAGGGAAATGATGGATGAGGCAGCGGAAAAGCTCGGCCTGGAGGGCACCAACATTACTTCTCGCCTCTGTCAGGCTCTCGAGTGACGCTCAAAAACGTTCTAGGTCCTCGCCAAAAAGATGACGGTCCCAGGGAGAAAAGAACTCAGGATGGGGGTTGGCCAAAAGAAGGAGGGAACACTCCTACTTTTTATTTTATATCTGTCTGTACTGTTTGAACTGGCTCGCAGTAGGCATGCTCGACTTGGTCACTCTGATCACCTGCCGTTATGACTGGAACACCTTGCGTGTCGAAACACAACTCTTACCTGGGTGGTAATTTCTAAGCCGAGGCCGCTGGCATCCACCACGATGAGAGTAAGCAGGGTCTGCAGGACCAGCGCAATGAAGGTATTGACACCAAACACTAGGGCGTAGCGCTCCATGCTGAGGTTGGCAGCGATCTGAAAACTTCAACAAAACAAAACAAAACACAAAAGGATGAGTAGACAGGAATTACTCCCCAGGTAGTTACGACTTTTGCTTCAGTTATGAAGAGCAGCCCCTTCTTTCTGCTGCTGGGCAATTCCCTTCCCAACCAAGTGAAAGGCACTTTGTTGCCAAACGCTGTAAATCTCATGCAGGCATCTGAACAGAGCGGGACTACGGGACCAAGGACGTAAATGAACCTCGCCCTCGAGGCTCCCTCGGGAGGAGAACCTACACTTTTCATGGGTTTGTGAAGAGACCAAGAAGTTTATCCTGTCACAGCTTTTCCTAGCGCTTCCTTGAGGCAGAACACATACGTTGCTATAGTGATGAGTAACATGTAGATGATCCTGAAGACGACGTAGGACGTGTAGCACACCCAGATGTTCTGCACGGTATCCATGATGTAGACCGCGGCGGCGATGAGCAGAGAAAACAGAGACAGCATCATCTCCCCCCAGGTGGACCAGGATATTTTTATGTAGCCGACTACAAACACGGCAACAGCACCTACAAAATGCAGAGAGAAAAGCGCTCTAGTTATTTTGCTCCACAAACGCGATTTCAATCAACTAAAAATTCAGCTTGGGTTATTACATTTTAAAATCTCGTAACTTACAAATAGGGTAGCTCAAGATTATAGAGGGCCTGGAAAGGCAGAGAATTTGGGACTTGACGGAATAAGTAACTTGGAGCCACTGAGAGACCACGAAGAGACCGAATGACAGCAGCTGGCGAGGAGACGGGAGGACGCAGACCCAGGGGTGCCGCCAAGGAACGGGGTGCCGAGGCGGACGCAGAGGCGGGAGTCAAAGAGAGCCGCTGCTTCCGGCCTGACCACACGACACGGCGGGAGGGATCGTCTCTCCTCCTGCCTGAGCAGCAGTCCAGAGCATGGCAAAAGGGCATCTCCTCTCTCTGGGAAAACGATGACGCTGGTAACCATAGCGAAGATGTGCAGAGCGCCTTCTAAGTGCCAGACACACTCAGAAGTGTTTACAGAAAGCACGGAATGCCGTCTAAAAACCTTATGAGGGGGCGCACCTGGGCGGCTCAGTCGGTTAAGCGTCCAGACTCTTGATTTCAGGTCATGATCTCACGGTTCGTGAGTTCAAGCCCCGCACTGGGCTCTGTGCTGACAGCGCGGAGCCTGCTTGGGATTCTCTCTTGCCTTTTTTTTTTTTTTTTTTTTTTTTTACGTTTATTTATTTTTGAGAGACGAGAGAGACACACACGGCACGAGAGGGGGAGAGGCAGAGAGAGAGTTAGACGCAGAATCCGAAGCAGGCTCCAGGCCCTGAGCTGTCAGCACAGAGCCCCACGTGGGGCTCCAACTCACGAGCTGCGAGATCGTGGCCTGAGCCGAAGTCGGATGATGCTCAGCCGACTGAGCCACCCGGGTGCCCCTCTCTCTCGCCTTCTGTCTCTCAAAGTAAATAAATAAACATAAAAAAAAAAAAAAAAAAGAACCGTATGAGATAGGCCAACAAATTAGAACGGGACGACAGAATATAATGGTCAAGGACATAGGCTCTGAGTTCAAACCTTAACCCGACTACGTACCATCTGTACTGTCTCGGGCGAGTTATTAACCTATCAGTCTGGGTTTCCTGTAACTGTAACTGTCTCAGGAATTTTGTGAGGACTGAGTTAATATACCTAAAAGTCCTTAGGACAGCATCTGGTACATATTACCACTCAACGTGTGCTAGTTATTGTCACAGACTTGTATCATGCCACTCCCAAGTGTCACATCGAGTGACGGAAGCACCCAAAACACCCGGAGATGGCGCAAACCCGCATAGGAGGACAATTCTGCAAACCAGTACGCTGGGTTTCCCGACAGGATATAAAGGACCCCAGTTCGTGAATCACGGCCACCCGCAACTGGAGCACTGCTGAATTTCTCCCTAAATCAGAAAGCCAGAGCTCAAAACAAATAAACCAGGCCTTGGGGGTCACCTCCAGTTCCCGAGGGGAGAGAAAAATCAGATCGTGGCGGACTTGACCTCCGGGGGAATGTGCCGCCCCACACCGCTTACCCAGGAGGGTGGACACGGCCTCCACGCCGCCGTTGTAGATGGCAGCATCGCGAGAGGGCATCACCGTCTCCCACAGGCCCTGTGCGTAGTTCACGACCTGGAAGTAGCCGCAGGTGGACAGGGCCCACCACACAGACCAGCAGAGCAGAGGCCGGGAGGAGTAGCACATCAGGAAGTCATCCCACAGGACCTTCAGCACGAGGAGCCGCTCCGGGGTGGGCTCCTTCACAGCAAACGGAGAGAAAGGTGCAAATACTGTGAAGGCGACTACAGAAAGCAACTGTATAGACCCGGTTTTCTATTCGTCTTTTTCCTTGTGAAAGGCAACCGCTTATTTATTTATACACATCTACATTTTTTTCATGTTTATTTACTTTGGAGAGAGAGAGAGAGACAGAGCGTGAGCAGGGGAGGGGCAGAGAGAGAGGGAGAGACAGAATCCGAAGCAGGCTCCAGGCTCTGAGCTGTCAGCACAGAGCCCGATGTGGGGCTCGAACCCATGAACTGTGAGATCATGACCTGAGTCAAAGTTGGACGCTCAACTGACTGAGCCACCCAGGTGCCCCTATTTTTATACATATAAATGGTGTATATACAGGCCTACCTCATTTTGTGGTGCTACACTTCACTACACTTTGCAAATGTGTATGTTTAACAAATGGAAGGTTTGTGGCAACCCTGTGTGGAGCCAGCCTGTCAGAGCCAGGTTTCTTCTAGTATCTGTCACTTCATGTCTCTGCGTCACATTTTGGGAATTCTCACGAGATTTCAAACTTTCTCATTACTATTGCATTGTTTTTAAAGAATTTTTTTAACGTTTATTTACCTTTGAGAGAGACAGAGAGAGCATGAACAGGGGAGGGTCAGAGAAAGAGGGAGACACAGAGTCTGAAACAGGCTCCAGGCTCTGAGCTGTCAGCACAGAGCCCGCCGCGGGGCTCGAACTCACAACCTGCAAGGTCACGACCTGAGCCGAAGTCTGACGCTCAACCGACTGAGCCACCCAGGCGCCCCTCATTACCATTACATTTTTTATGGTGACCTGTGAAGTTACTACTGTTGTTGTTCTGGGGAGCCATGAAGCGTACCCACAGAAGACGGCCAACTTAATCAGTGCAAGTTGCGTGCGTTCTGACTGCTCCACCGACTGGCTAGTCTCCCTCCACTTCCCCCTTTCCTGAGACACAGCGATATTGAGATGAGGCCGAGGAATAAGCCTACAGTGGCCACGAAGGGTTCAAGTGAAAGGAAAAGGCGTACGTCTGTCACTTTAAATCAAAAGCTAGAAATGGTTAAGCTCAGTGAGGAAGGCAAGCCGAGAGCCTGGATGGGCAGAAAGCTAGGCCTCTTGTGCCCAACAGTAGCCAGTTTGTGAATGCAAGGGAAAAGTTCTTGAAGGAGATCAAAAGTGCTACTACAGGAAACACGCAATTGATAAGAAAGCGAAATGGCCTCATCACTGACATGGAGAAAGTTTCAGTGGCCCGGATAGAAGCTCAAACAGCCACAGTGTTGCCCCGAAGCCAAAGCCCAACCCGGAGCAAGGCCCTCGCGAGCTCTTCAATTCGGTGAAGGTTCAGGTAGCTGAAGAGGCCGCAGAAGAAAAGCGTGAAGCCAGCACAGGCTGGCTCACGCGGGTCAAGGAGAGAAGCCGTCTCCACCACGTACAATGCAAGGTGGGGCGGCAGGTGCTGGCGGACAAGTTGCAGCCGGCAAAAAGATCGCAATGTGCTGAAAGCCCAGATGGTGGTTAGCAGTTTTTAGCAAAGTATTTTTACACTAAAGTACATGCATTGTTTGTTTGTTTGTTTTCAGACATACTGCCATTGCACATTTACAGTATAATGTAAACACAACTTGTAGGTGCACTGGGAAATCCAAACATTCATTTGACTGGCTTTATTCCAATGTTTGCTTTATTGCGGTGGTCTGGGACAGGACATGCGAAATCTCTGAGATGTGTGTGTGTGTGTGCACGTTTGTGTATATATATAGTACGACTTTTTCTTTTAGTGCTCTATAAACAGTAGCATAGCTGCATGTAATCAACCCAGCAACGATGTACTGTCTACCAAGTGAAGGTAGAAAGATGGTCAAAGACTGCATGTTTCAGCCAAAGCGAGATGCCACCCCACATCTCCCCACACGGTGGCAAGCGACGTTCAGAATAAGCAACCTTTAGTAACCTTATTAAACCACCGGTCAGTTAGGGTTTGTCAGTGAGAACTTCCTATCCTTAAAACTGACCGATTCACTGTAGAGCAATGGTTGAGACAGAAACCTTAGGAAAAACCAGACCCAAATATTAGCAGCAGTTCTCTACTTAGAGGGTAGTAAGGTGATTAGTAACTTTAATTTTCTTTCCTATGCTTTTTATATTTTATATCCCCCAATGCTTGTACAACGGGAAATACTACCACTATAATGAAGTAATAAAGCCACCGCGTTTGTAATGGGGCGAACCGAGGCATTACCGAGCTATGTGCCATCCCCACACCATGCCACAAAGACAACGTGAAATCCCAGACACCCCAGGAGAAGTCTCTAACTCCTATCTAAGGTCTAATTTATCCAAGTATGCCCTACTTCCTGAGCGACAGGAACTTACACTTTTGTGGCTAACACGGAAAGACAAGAGGAGAGAACCCAAATGGAGCAAAGGGGAGCTCATCGTGAAGCAGCACATAAGCGCCAGGATGTGTGACAGGAGCCACGTGCCAGATCTGTAAATACATCGGTGGCAGCCGCACAATTCAACCGGCTCTTGTTGGTTGGAGGCCACATGTCTTGAGGGGCACGAGAACCTTTAGGTGTAAACAGCACCTTCCAGTAGGTAGAGTTAGGTGTTTGCCAGACCAAGTTAAATACCACTGTTTTCTCAGCTCCGTTGTGCAGAGGGAGACTCATCTGTAGCCAAAAACAATGGCTGGGGTGGAAATTTTCAAGCGCATTTGCTTCTTTTATTAAGTGCTTTTGAAGGACACAGTCCCGATACTAACTCTTGCTACAAACAGCAAACGCATTTTCCTGATGACAAGAGGACTATCATTGTTTCCTCTGATGGTGATGTTCCAATATCCGAAACATAGCAAAAACGTACGGAGTGAGCCTTAACTGATGGGAATAACATACATCTGTTATTAAGAAACAAGTCAAGAAACAAAGTAAAATCTGTATCAAGGAAGAAGTGGTGTTTGAGATAGACTTTGGGAGACAGATAAGATGTGAATAGAGAAATAATGAAGAACATTCTAGGCAAAGGAAGTAACAAAAGCACAGGAGAAGATGCCGTTGTAGTATATTTGCAATTTAGCAACAGTAGAGTTCTCGCCACACATCAAAAGCTTCTAGGACACTCTCTCTCCTGCTCTGGCCTGTTGTGCACTTATATTGCTCCAAGAATAGTCATTCTTGCCTTGGCCTGGTAGGCTCACAGAGCCTTAGTTCCTAAACCTGAAGTTAGGGCGTTAACAACCTGCTAAGAGTTGGCTTAGAGGCCTGTCTTTGGCTATTCTTTTTCAGGGGGAGATGACACCTGAAGTTCAAGGGCATTAAGCTGTAACAGGGAGGGGGTGCAGCCATGTACACACTCTCTCCTCCATCCCAACTCAGACATACCCATTGGCAGGGGTCTCACTGGAGACATCCAGAGGGAACGGTTTGTGACCACAAGGGAAAAAGGGAGGGTCGAAAGGCAGACTATGTCCTTCACACAAGTCTCTACACAACAGTTGTGGCTTTGTGATCAGGGCCAGCCTGGGGGGAGACTACCAGCCCAACACAAACCTCCCACCAGTCACTCGCACCATTATGGTTCCATTTCTTTGGATTCTGAAAGAAAGCTATTTTGCATGAAAAGACATCGGAAAGCAAGTATTACATAACACTGAGTAAAAAAAACAAACAAACAAAAAACCATCAAGTTACAAAACTACATGTAGATTATAATTTCATTTACTATAAAATGTATACCTATGAATACATACACATGTGTATATGGAAAGAGATGTTTAGGAAGAAGGTCACTAAACTATTAAGAGTGGTAATCTTTGGGAGCAGCAGTTCAGAGGATTCTGAATTCTTTTTATGTAGTTTTCTGTTTTGTTTCATTAAAAAAAATGAAGTAGGAGTCTTTTTTATAAAATCAGTAAAAATTTTTTTCCTATTCAGATGATACATCTATTAGCTGTATATTGTGTGTGTATATGTGTGTGTGTGTGTGTGTGTGTGTATATGTACATATATATATATATATATATATATATATGTACATACATATATAGCGACTCCTGATATTAAGTAAATAAAGGCCATTCCCCCCTGAAATGCTAGGAAAATCTCAGTGGAATGAGAACCAAGCAATATTCCATAGTTGGGCCTACTCACACCATCCCTAGGCTCAGCTCACTCGTTTATCAAAATGGGCACGTGGTTTCAGATTTCACTCAAAAAAGGGGTTCTGACGCTTAAAAACAAAATAACAAAACTTGGAGTTATTTCTCTACCAAGGAATAGGAGTCTCTATTATAGTGGATTTTGAAGTCAACTAGATCTGGGTTTATTTTACTGAGAGAAAGAGAGCATGTGTGAGAAAGAGAGAGCAAGCAAGCACGCAGGGGCAGAGAGAGAGGAAGAGAGAGAGGAAGAGAGAGAATCCCAACCAGGCTCAGCTCAGCGCAGAGCCCGACGCGGGACTCGAACCCACGAACCGTGAGTTCATTACTGAGCCAAAATTGGCGCTTAACCGACTGAGCCATCCAGGCGCCCTGATCTGGGTTTATTCTGACTGTGCTGTTTGTAGGTGCCTTTGGGTGAGTTATCTGACATACGCTTCAGTTCCCTCAACTGTAACATGGGGATAGTGACACCTACAACACAGTCTTAGTAAGAATTAAATGAGCTCATGGACCTAAGATTCTTAGCACTGTCCCACAGTGTTAAGTGGGAGTACAGTCCCACTGTACTTAGCACAGCACCCAGGTTAAAATGAATGAGAGCTGAGACGATAATGATGAAGTGCGACAGAAACACACCTGCCTGCCTGCAGATGGAACCAATTTCTAAGTCTTAGGCTTTTTGCTACAAAACGGAAATGAATGTTTACTTCAACAGGCTATTGGAAGAACTAAATGAGGACTGTGCGGTATGCAGCAAGTGCTCAATACACGCTCCTTTCCTCTGTACTCTATCATGACTCACTTATGCAACCAACAAATATTGACGAGTGCCCATACTGCGCGTTTGGCAATGTTCTAGATCCTGGGAATACAGCAGAAAAGTCCCCGTCCTCCTTAAACTGACATTTTGATAAGGAGGACAGACGATAAACACACAGACAAGACAGCTGACAGTAAGAATGATACCATGAAGAGAATAAACAGGGTAAGGGACTGGCAAGTAGTGATTAAAGCTGACTTCTGAGTTGATACCTGAATTGACATAAGGGAACCAGCCATGAAGATGAGAATGAAGGGCAGTCGCAAAGGGTCAGATTGTATGAGGTCTCATAGTCCGTAATGAGAATTTTTGTATTTATTCTACATACAATAGGAAAATATATGGGGGAGAGGGGAGATAGGTAGGGTTTAATGCCTAAACTGTGAAGATTTAAGTCAAGGGCTGATGACTGCAATTAAACCACTCCTATGATATTATGTGTTCTTTACCTATCAGAAGAAAGAAAGTGCTTTCAGATCAATCAGTTCATAAAACTCAGTATTCTAGAGCTAAGGAAAGTTTACTGATCATCTGGTTTAACATTCTACATTTAAGAGTAGCCTCAGGGGGGCCCCTGGGTGGCTCAGTCGGTTAAGCGTCTGACTTCAGCTCAGGTCATGATCTCAGGGTTTGTTATTTCGAGCCCCGCATCAGCACAGAGTCTGCTTCGGATCCTCTGTCTCCCCCCACCTCTCTCTCTCTCAAAAAAAAGAGTGGCCTCGGTTAAAGAATTAGTGGTATGGAATCACTACCAGATTCTAGTGACATCTTTCATAAGGTTAAGACCAGAGGTAACCTGGTCATTCCCTCATTTACATTGTGGCATTTAATACTTGAAATAACCCGGTGAGGGAGACAGACAAATGAGGAAATTAACTCTCAAAAAATTAAGAAACATGCCCAAGACTACCCTGCTGGTGAGTACGAGAGCCCAGGTTTCAACTTCCCTTCCTTCAAAATCCACTATAGTGTGCTGCTGTAAATGATCTTACTTGCATACAAAGTAGAAACACTAATTTTGCTACAGTGTTCTATAAAGCTCAAACACACACATACGCCAAGAATGCGAACGCTTACTAACAGCAAAGGGCATCTGTCTACCAATAAAAGTATAGGTATGTTAACAGGTGTCATGTATTAGGTATTCATTACGTGTCATGGGCTGTGCTAAAGAAGTGGCTTAATTTACATCATTTCTAGCGAATGACCAATTTAAAATAAAGCAAATCCAACTACAAGCCAAGCACAGAAGGAATCCCGTTTCCTATTTAGGAAAGAAAATCACCAGCTCTGCTGTAATGTCAACACGCTGGGCCCCACGGCAACAGGCTCATTCTGAAAAGGACTCACAAACACCTTAAGGTAACTTGCGGACAAGGGCTATCGCTCTGATTCCTACTTCATCTTCCCTTTCCAGAAGATCAAGATCAAACCACTCACCCGTCTACCTACCCCTTTTTTTTTTCTTACTCTATTTACTACAGTTATGATTTATGGTTCAGTTATGGGCTTTGTCAACTTCAAATGGCACTATGATCCCCGACAGCCATGTTCTGACTCTCCTTCAGGCTCGTGAAAGAGAAACAGCATCGTCTGGGCCCCGAACAGCTGTCCAGCAGTCACGACTGCCTGTTACGGGGTCAGCAGCGGAACCAAGGATATCATGGAACTGACCTGAGTCTAACTTTTACCACACTGTAGCCAACACGATGGTTCTCACCATGCTGTCACCCCAGGGAAAGACTTCATGGAGTGAAGTACAGATCAAGGGGGGGGGTCTCCTATATGCTCTTTAGTTATGTTTCGGAGTATATCAGCGCAGTTCTGCGTAAGTCACTAATCTCTGTTCCCAATCCTTATCTCTAAAATGAGAGGGTTGATGAGATCTAAAGTCCCTTGTCACTGTAAGATGCCGTGATGGTCCTGCGACCTGTGGGTAGAATCACTTCTAACTCTAGAATTTCATAATTCTTCAGCATGTCAAGTACTGACATCTTGCGTTATCTATAAACAACAAACATCAAGTTGGTCTGGGACAGAGTTTTTTGTAAGTGGTAGGTTACAGCTCATTAACAGGTAATAAAGTCAATCCAGTGGGCAGTGATCTGCATGATGAAAAAAATAAACTGAATGGAATGCACCAGAATCAAGTGTTGTAAAACCTCTGCTTCAGTTATATCAAAAATATATACACACCTATGAATGGTACTGGTTCCTAAGTAAAATGTGTTTCTTTCTTACTGTGTTTCTTATTCTTTCTTACTATGTTCAAAATGGTTTAAAACTTACTGGTCTATAAAAATCTTTAGAACTATGACCAATGTTAATATTTAAGATATATATGTATACAGGTATTATATGTATGTATATGGATACTAATTTCCACTAAAGCCATTTCACATCTTTGTAACAATTAACAAAGGATCCTTATTCTTTTTTTTTCTACTACACGAGATCTACAGCTTTCTACTTTTTTGTACTCCAGATGATTCTAACTCTTTCCCTCCTCCATCAGCCCTGGGTTGACTTGCCAACATGAAGGAACTGGCAATTCATTCCTACCTAATCCCTGGTCTTTTGACTGATGCTGCTCACAGGTGCCCCAGTAACCCAAGTTTCACAACGAGTGTCACCTAAGCTCAAGCTCTTTGGGATGAATAACCTACGTTTCAACCGGTAACCACAAGTGAATGGTGGGGGTAGGCAGAAGAGAGGTAATTAGATGCCACATTGAAACAATCTGAGTTAACTCCAGGGGAGGAGCCAAAGACTTTCCTCCTGTAGGCTCTCTCCTCTCCTTCAGCCTATAAGGCCCCCGGAGCATGGTTTTAGGACTGACAGAGCCCACCTGCAAAGTGAGAATTTTAACAGGCTTGTTTCCAAACATGTCCCATGAAAACTGAGACCAATTCGGTATGGTTGGAATGAACCTTGCCCCTCACAGCTTACAACCTGTTGGAAAGATAAGAAGCTATAAAGAAGGGTGAGTGATTGGGGGAAGCAATTAACCTTCCCGGCTAGCCAGAGCAGATGGACGGATTATTCAGATGCCATACCTCTCTCTTCTAAGAGACAATTTCATAGCCACACTTTTAATTAATAGGTATTCCGTCACCCATCTTAGATTTTCCTCTTGTGATTATCTTCTCTGTGGTACTCATTACTACCCCGTTCTGGTGAACTGTCATTTGAAAATGAATTATCAGGGGGCGCCTGGGTGGCTTAGTCGGTTAAGGATCCGACTTCAGCTCAGGTCATGATCTCGTGGTTTTTGAGTTCAAGCCCCACATCAGGCTCTGTGCTGCTTGGGATTCTGTCTCCCTCTCTCTCTGCCCCACCCCACCCCCCCACCAAAATAAATAACGTAAAAAAATAAATAATTTTAAAAAAAGAAAATGAATATCAGACATTGCTTCCAGCACACAAGAGGAAGAAAACTTTCTAACCTTAAATACTTTAGGCGTCAATTCAGAAACTGGAAGATGTTCATCATTTATTGGAATCATTTCAACTATTTATGCAGTAAAAATTTCAGAGGGCTTTCTTTGTATAGCCAGTAAAGATGAGGAAGAGACAACTCCTGCTGTGGCTTGTTTTTTTGTTTTTGTTTAATTAAAAAAAAAATTTTTTTTTTAATCTTTTTATTTATTTTTGAGAGAGAGAGAGACAGTGTGTGAGTAGGGGAGGAGCAGAGAGAGAGGGAGACACAGAATCCAAAGCAGGCTCCAGGCTCTGAGCTGTCAGCACAGAGCCCGATGCGGGGCCCAAACCCACGAACTATAAGATCATGACCTGAGCCAAAGTCAGATACTCAACCGACTGAGCCACCCAGGAGCCCCATTTTTTTTTAAATTTTTTAAAAAATGTTTATTTATACTTAAGAGACACAGAGAGAGAGAGAGGAAGAGAGAGAGAGAGAGAGAGAGAGGAAGAGAGAGAGAGAGAGAGAGAGAAATGGATAGAATCCGAAGCAGGCTCTAGGCTCTGAGCTGTCAACACAGAGTCCAATGCGGGGCTCAAACTCACGAAGGGTGAGATCATGACCTGAGCCGAAGTAAGATGCTTAACCGACTGAGCCCCGCCCCCCCTCCCCCAGGTGCACCTCTCTGACACAAGCAGTGTGATGTGGTGCTGGTCTGACTTTGGAGGTTATTCACCCCAGGACAGAATGTATTGGCCATCCCTAATATAAATCAGCCCTGTCTTTAATCAATAAATGAATGAACCAGTGAACCAACCCAGGATAAAAAACTGAGTCAAGATGAATACAAGGGCTAGCAAGAGGGGTTTTCCTGTCTGTTCTGTCATCGTTGCTCTAACAGCCAGAGCAGCTGCCGCAAGGCATGTAAGGCCACACTTACCGGCTCCTCCGTATTTAGAGGCATTTTTGACTCCGGGTCCTCCCACCCTGGAAGGTGGTTTGCAGCCGTGGTGTTGGTTACAAAGCCGCCATTCTGTGCCTTGATGCCATTCGTTCTCTGGCAAGTGGAAGGAACGTGGTGAAAGAACAGGCTCTTCTGTGGCATGGGCAGAAACCAGGCCACGGCAAAAGCCACCGAGACACAGGTAAGAGAGATGACATTCAGGCTGAACAGGGACCAGCCTGCCACGGAGACGAGGATCTGCCCGAGGACGGAGCCCACCGTAAAGCCCACCAAGGTGGCACTCCGACAGTAACTCGTGACCTTCTGGTACATGGTCAGGTCTACCACACTGTAGATGTAAGAGTAATAGGCGATTTCAGTGGCTGTGGCGATGCCATAGAAGAACTCCAAGAACTGAATGGCCAGCAGTCCCTGGGCGTAGAGCAGCATGAACCACGTGACAATAAGGCTGAGTCCCTGCAGCAGGATGACGGGTTTGTACCGGAGGTAGTCTGTGGCAAGGAACACAGGAAATAGCAGCACCAGGTACGAGTAAGTCCATACTGGGTAAATTTCATTGAAGACCTGATAAAAAGAGAAAATTAAAAACCTATTAGCGAGATCAACGGACCGGGGATATTCGTAACAATTTATTCTCATAAAACAACCTACCAGCACCTCTGATAAATCCTTACTGACCGAAGAAGTCTCGACAGCAATTCTGATAATTGGAATATACTTCCCCGTTTCCGCCCCATCATCTTTTTTCTTTTTTTAAAGTTTATTTATTTTGAGAGAGAGAGACAGAGAGAGAGAGAGAGAGTGCACGCACGTGCATGAGTGTGAGGAGGGGAGGCGTGGAAAGAGAGAATCCCAAGCAGGCTCCACGAGGTCAGTGCAGAGCCTGAGGCAGGGCTCAAACTCATAGACCGGGAGATTGTGACCTGAGCCAACACCAAGGGTCGGATGCTTAAACGCTTAACGGAGTGAGCCACCCAGGCACCCAACCCATGATCTTTTTCTGAAAATCCTCCCCATTCATCAAGGCCTAGTTCAAAGCCTTCCTCATCCTGGAAGACTTTGCTGGAGCAGATAATATCTGTACTGTAACATTCAGAGCTCTCCATACTGCTTTGAACGTGTTGTCTCCCCAATTACCACAGAGCGCTGGTTCCTAACCGTGGCTGCACATCTCCCGTGGAGCTTTAAAAAATCTGGATGCCCAGCCAAAGGCAAGTCTTTATGACCTCCCAGGAGATTTTATCTGAGCCAGAGCTGAGGACCACTGCCTTAAAAGGGTGGACTCTTCAAGGGTTGACCTGCCACGGCCTTCCAGTTAGCCTGCTGTGTGGATACGTGGCTCAAAAACTGTGTTGGAAATGGATAAATGTTTGGGAATGATCATCAATTCTTACTTCTACCCACAGAATAGGGAGCCTTGATCCCACTGTTTGATTAGGTTTCTCTGATTTTCAGTTTAATTTCTTTGGGGGAACAGGTCAAGAGGATAAGTCTGTCCTACAGTCTTGACAGAATAATTATCTGTGGATGACAGGCTTATAGGCAGCTTTGATGTCCTTCTTTTTGCTTGCCTGAAATATGAAAAAAAAAAATAGAAGTTTTTGTTTTCTTTTTAATGTATTTTTAAAGTTGGGATAAAGTAGAGGTATCTTTACAGTAAGCGTTCTACCATAAAGACCCCGCTGGAATTTCACTCCCATCGTTTGCTGTGTGATTACAGGCAAGGCTTTTTTTTTTTTTTTTCCGTTCCCTTTAGCGTTAGTCTCCATTATCAGTAAAAGAAGGGTAAGCCCTGGGGCGCCTGGGTGGCTCTCTACTCAGGTCACAATCTCATTGTTCCTGGGTTCAAGCCCCGCATCGGGCTCTGTGCTGACAGCTCAGAGCCTGGAGCCTGCTTGGGATTCTGTGTCTCCCCCTCTTGCGCTCTGTCTCACTCTGTCTCTCAAAAATAAACGTTAAAAAAAAAAAAAAATTAAGAAGGGTAAGCCCTGCAACCACAGGGTTGTCTGCTGCAAGGACTAAGCGAGAGAATACATGTAAATCATTCATTCCACTTTATTTACAGGTCTCAAGCCTTGAGGACTGAAACTGAAGCAGACCCTTTGGGACAACATAACTACGTAAATCAACTGAACTGTCATCCCCACCCTTGCAACATCAATCACCGTAGGAGACTTTCCCCTCTCTTACGCCTACCCCAGGGTCTAGCGAGGTCCTAGTGTGGATACAAAGAAGCCAGTTTCTCAAATGACCATTTCAAAATCTGGATCGGTGGCCCCAATTTTTAAGTGCTTGCTGAAAGGCAGGCTTTGCTCAACCAACTGAGCCACCCCGGTGCCCCTCATCCTTTCAAATATCAACCTAAAGTGCTTATATGTGTGGGTGGAATCCACTCCTAACACGAAACCACGGTTAAGATGACAAAGATGAGGAAAAGTAACATTGCCAAACCTGTAAGGCCGCGTAGTAACGAAATTAAAGGCAAGTGGGGTGAGGTGTGACGGTGGGGGAAGGGATGGGTTCTTGTTTACTCATTCTAAATACAAGACCGATTTCATCTCCAGTGAAAGAGATCAGCCCAAGAAGAATGAACGTCCCTCTCACAGTGTTATCAGCATTATAATAGCAACATCCGCTGACGTGCACACACTACGATACCAGCCTTACCTACATTGCTTCGTTGAATCCAGCCAGCCTAAGTGGTAAATGTTTTTATTAGCTCTATTTTACAACTGAGGAAACTGGGCCTTACAGGAAGGTTAAGTAAATTATCCAAAGCTAGCACAGCTAGTAATTGGTAGAGGGAGGATCAGAACCTTGCTATTCTCAATCTACCATACTGAAAAGCCTCATTTCTTCAACTGGAAACCTGTTACCGATCATGGACTACGTTCCAGGGTTACTTCTATGGCCTGCGCCTTTTTCAACCAGTACGGAGATGCTTTTATAGGGCATTCACAAAGACCTAATGACCACACAATCACCAGAGCTTAGTCACTGGGTCTCCAAAAGATCCTTTCTCTTTCAATGTTGCCACCGACAAACTGTGACACCGGAAAATGTTTCTTCGATGGGTACTTTTAATCTTGAAGGGAAACTTCCTCCGTGCAAAAATGTACAAATTACAGACTCTTATTGTCCATACCCTAGACAATACCTTCTTATCTCGGGTAAAATCTGCCATGTGAGCAAAGGGAACTGATTTTTATCGTCAGGTGCCTGCCCCCAGTCTTTGGATCAGAGTTTGCTTGCGTTTTCTCTCTGAGATACAGAAAGTTAAGAGAGAACAGATGTTCATCTTAAGCTCTAATTCGATTTAGACTTTATTTTAGAATCAAGTTTCAAGTAAACAAGTAGCTAATAAGCTCTTCTTTACACAACACTTCAAGCTGTATGGATATAAAATAAAAAATAAAAAATAAAATAAAATAAAATAAAATAAAATAAAATAAAACTTCTGTTCTGAACCTAATTAGGATATATATTCATATGTCATTATAAGAGAGCTAGGAAATATGGACCTTGAAGGAGAAGAAAGGTAGAGGCTAACAGAAAGAGATCAGCAGGTAGGTATGGGAAGCTTATTCCAAGCAGAGATATCACAACTTTGAGCACAGGCTAGTAGACGAGAAACTGGATATACTGGATTTTGGACTAGAAGATTAATGTGGACAGAGCTTGGGCACACGGAAGAAGGCAAGAAGAAAGATGTAGCAGAGGCTAAGGCTGTCAAGGAGGTAAAAGCCAAATTCTGTAAGACTCTGAATACAGACAGAATAGGTAGAATGTTAAAAAAAAAAAAAAAAAAATCAAAGAAAGGTGGTGAATGTCGAATCATATGCTAAAAAAGATGAAAGAATAAAAAAAGTGCTGGTGACATGGAACTCTATTTTATTAAAAGACTATTAGAACAGAGTCCATTTTTAACCTGTTTAAAACTTATAAAGTGGTACCTAAAACGGGTTAACATTTTTCCTGAAATCTAAGAGGAAAATCCTTCAAGCATGCAAAGATAGAGGAAATTCTGTCCTTCTCCTTCTTTTGCTTTTGGACTTGGTTAACCACAGCTCCATTTCAGATGATCTAAGTTGGCCCTTCTGAAGTCTTCTAGGGGTAAACACAAACTTCAAAACATCACTGACCATGACCTGACATTCACTGTGCCTAAAAGTCATGTAACATTTTTCATTTAACTGCCCACTGGTGAAAGCAAGCATTAAGTCAGGAAGGAGAACAAGTTGTCTATTTATTTCAGTTCTTAGATATTCCAAAAACCCAGGGTTCTGGAGAGGGTGACCGGAGCCATACTGTGCACCAACAACAGAATCAGCCCAGGTCCAAGGTACTCACGAACAAATGACACTCCTTTCTAGACCACCAGATTTCTCTTCAAACTCTGCCCTCCTCCTCCTCCAATTTGCAGGCACAGGAATGTGCTAGGTGTTTGTTACATAATCAGCAAACATTTACGGGCCCTAGCACCCCTGTCCGGCCCCAATGCCAGTGAACATATTCTCTCACCCCAGAAGGCTGAGTAGATAGGGCACATGATGACACATGACATAACTCTCGGCCCAGGGCATATGACAAAACAGATCAGCTTTCAAATATCAACACAGAGAGCATGTTTCTTCTCCCCATGTGGCCCTCAGTCCAGCAAGGTGAACAGACTGTGCAGATCACATGGCAGTTCACATGAAATTTTCATTATTCGCAGCTCAGGAAGTATCATTTCTGCTTCAGAGTCAGTAGTAGTTCTGGGTCTCCAGAATCATTCTCTCTCCTTTACTGCAGTCATTTTCTCCTTGTAAAATTATTCTGTTCACAATGTTAAAATGTTAACGATGTTAAAATTCAAATAGGGAATGAATAGCTGTCACAGTCCTTCGTGGAGTGGTCCAAAAGACTGAGAAACAGAAGAGGTGAAGGTGAAGTTGGGTAAAAGTCAGTGATTCTTGCTGAAGGTAAGACAATATGAGAAATTCAAATGAAACCCTCAATCCAGGATCCAACACCGACTTTCAATTCCCTGCTAAGCGTCCTTGAAAACGGAAAGGCAAAGCCAACAACAAACTGGACTGTGAATAATTATATCCTGCTCTGGCCTGTTATGCAGGGACGGTGAGTTGCTACTCAAAAGAGGTGATTACTAACCACAGGAAGAAGAGTAAACTTTAAATGGAAGAAGTATTTCACAGCAACTAGGGCAGGGAGGGGAAGGAAGGAAAAGTAGGCATAGGAAAAATAATAAATAGTTACTAATAAATGCTCACTCATCTTTCACCCTTTGTAGTGTTCTAGAAAAGAATACCAGGCTTCAGCTTTCAGGCTTGTGGTTGAAAAGCAAAACTAACATCTGTGAACCAACAATTCACCATGCAAGACAAACTGTAATTAAATGCCAATTATGTGATACCATCTCAGTATCTGCTTTTATCCCAGGAGGTAGGATTTGGGGGCTGGGGGGCAGCATGTCCCTGGACACCGTCTCACCTAAATAAAAATCAAAACAAATTAAGGGGACGGATAGTCGTTTGTCGTTCTGCCCTTATTCGAGCACATCCAAAAAGCCTCAGCTAATTAAAAGTCAAAACAAATTAAGGTGATGGATTTTTGTTTGCTGTCCTGCCCTTATTTGAGCATCCAGTCAAAGGTAAACAAAGTAAGGTATGGGAAGGAGGAGGGTGCGGCTGGGAGAGGGAAGATCCATTCCGAAAGCAGGGGTTACTCTGCACCTGGTTCTCTACTTTCTTCTTTTTTAAAAACAAAGTTTGAGAGCGCGCGCGCCACGTGAGCAGGGGAGGGGCAGAGACGGAGAATCCCAAGCAGGCCCCCGCCGTCAGGGCAGAGCCCCCGCACGGGGCTGATCCCGCAAACACGAGATCGTGATCGCAGCCGAAATCTAGAGTCTGAGGCTTCCCGAGGGAGCCTCTCAGGCACCCCATGGTTCCCTACTTTCATCATTTACTAAACCTTTGTCCAAAGTACAACTGGAGGTTTCCACTTTTTTATCCGAGTACCCCGCAGCGCCCCCTCCCGCCCCCAGCAGGAACTGCTGGACCAATCTGAGCGGAGAGCAGCTGAACCACAGAGCCGCGTGAGGAGCACGCCGCCGGCAGCACACGCGTGCTGGGGCTCCCCACCCCGACACGAGCCATGCCCCACAAATCCAACAGACGCCAGAAAAACGGCATGGAGTAGCGCAGCGCCGGCCCCGAGCCTCCTGCCAGCTGCGGAAGGGCAAGAAACCCCTGCCTCCGGGGAGCGAGAGCCGTTTTACTCGCTCTTTTCCTGAGCCGCCTCCCGAGCGCCGGCGGTCGGCCGCGCCGGCCCCCAGCCCGCCGCCGCGCCTACCTCCCTCTCCGTCAGGTTCTTGTCCGGCCCCAGCAGGTAAGGGGTCAGGAAGGGCTCGGACGGCCTGAGGCTGGCGAAGAAGCCGTAGGCGCACAGCAGCGCGGTGGGCAAGAACCAGCACTCGCGGGGCACGCGGGCCGTACGCAGGAGCGCGGTGGCCGCCGCCGCCCGTCGGGACACCGGGCCGGGCACATCCATTCGCGGTGCGGAGGGCGGGGACGCGGCCCGGCCCCTAGCTGTTCCCTTTCCGACGCCCGCCGCGGCGATGCTCGAGCGCTGCCCCGGCGCGGGCACCTGGACCCGCCAGCGGCGCCCCTCGCCCTTCGCGGCGGAGCCAGGTCGCGCTCGCCGAACCGCGGCCTCCGCGGGCAGCACTCCAGTCCTCCGCGGCTGCAGACGCCTCACATGGTGGCACCGGAGCCCCAAAGCGAGACCCGCCCCCGGGTCCGCCCCTCGCCGCCACCGCCCCCGGGCCCGGAGCCAATCGCCGCGGATGCCTGGAATTGGACTCTTCTCCCATTGGTGGTCGGCCCAGCAGAGGAGAATCGGCGCGGGCTGAGCGCGAGTCCTCTGACGTCCCCCGACCTACCCTGCTAGTGCAGAAAGTCATGGAGGACTGCGACTGGGAAAGCGTGCTTCTGGAGCCGGTGCGCGGCAGTCAGGCCGAGAGTAATCGGAGCACGCTCGCGGGCGGCCTGGGGTTCCTCCCCGTGGGCCTAATCCCCACGGAACGGAACGCGCTCCTCCACACACTCAGACTGTGGACTGGTTCTTAGTCACAGTCCCTCTGGACGCGCGTTTATTCAGACTCTCCTCACCGGAGACTCGGCCAAGATTTAACCTTGGGGCGGGGTGGGAGGGAATGCCAAACCTTTCCGCCTGCAGCTTTCGTGTTTTAAATTGCATTCGTCTGCCACAGACCCTAGAAGCCCGGGATCTAAGCACTCGGGGCGTTTACCAAGACACCGAACGGAAGAAAGCGGGTAGAACATTTAGACGAGGAACGAGCAAGTCACTTAATAGAAGGACCGCAATGGAGTCCTGATGAAAGGGCTTTAGCTTTATCTCGGTCCTCTTTGGAAGCAGGATACAAAGAAAGCAAACGGATCCGTAGCGATAGCCTGTGTTTTAAAAGGAAAGTGGGAAATCCTGAGTCACTAAAGCAATCAAGAAATATCGATCTCTTTATTAAAAACAAAGAGTCTTGGCATAATTTTCAAGGGCAAAGCATGACAAGAATACCCGGTGCTTTCTCTCATCTCTCTCTGAGCCTCTTTCTGCTTGACTCAGCCTGATTCTCTCCCGATAACTTCCACCGCAGACGGAGCTGCACCATTTAAAGCATTCTTTTCCTGTGTGGTATTTGCAAAGTAGCAGATCCTGCCAGAAGCTCCCAGAGGGCATTTTTGAACTCTATTTTGCTTTAATACATGTTACTACACACGGAGCTCAATTTCCTCCTGTGACAGCAAAGAACACTTTTTGCAACGAGATACATCAGCCACAAAAATCAGCGGGGGATGGGATGACCTAACAGGAAAGGGAAAGATTTGTTTTTAAGGCTGCACAAGTGAATACACCAAAATATGTGAGTTGGTTAATCTGAAGAAATGCAGTTGGTGGTATTTACATCTGTCGGTGAGCCTCAAAGTGTGATCCAAAAAGCCCTGGGAGTCCTTGGAACCTGTCAGAGTTCCAGAAGGTCAAACTTACTTTCATAATAATACTAAGACTTTATTTCCTTTTCCACTCTAGAGGCTACCTGATATGCGATGAATCATCACTCCAAAAGCTAAGAGCATGTGTGCTTGTACCGTTTTGTGTTTATTAAACTTTCCAGATTTAATTTCTGATGTGGAAACTAGCAATAGGAATAAGCCACAAAAACAAAAAGTCTTTAGTTTAGGGTCCTCGATAACAGGAATCTTGAGACCGAAAAGTGAGAACATCTGATTCTCTATAACACGATTATCGAGTCCCCTAGACTCCAGCCGTAGTATTTACCTCTCATCATGACTCCAGAGAGAACACCTCTGTCCTCTTGGCAATTGCTTTGTACATTCAGTGCTGTAGCAGAAGAAAAGGAAAGAGAAAGAAAAGCAGTAAAGGCCTCAGAGAAGTCTACCTGTTCAGAACAGCTTTCTGTCCCTTCCGAGGCTTAGACACCTGTAAATCACTGTTTCTGAAAAATTTCCTTGGCATAAATCACTTAGGCACCTCAAATCCTCTTTGCAATGTTGGGCATGAACAGATAATAATTGTTCTGGAATTGGGTAGAAAATGTCTTCTCTAAGAGGAATATTTCTCTTGGAGAAATGTTTTTCTCTAAGAGGTCCCACTAGGCTGAATTCTAAGAATGACCCCCAATGGCCCTTGCCTTTGTATAATCCCCACGCCTTTGAATGTGGGGTGGAACCCGTGAATCTGATAAGATAATGCACCTGTGATACATTATACAGCAACATGAGATGATCCAGGTGGGCCCAATGTAATCTCAAGAGCCCTTTAAAAGCGGAGAATTTTTTTCCTGCTGGTAGCGGAAGAGAAAGAGCTATTTGAAGAGTGAGAAAGATTTGATGTTCTACTGCTGGAGGGGGCTCTGTGCCAAGCATGTGGGCTCCTTGTAGCAGCTGAGACTGACTCTTGGTTGACAGCCAGCAAGAATTGAGGATTTCAGTCCGTCAACCACAAGTAACTGAATTCTGCTAACAACCTAAAAGAGCTTGGAAGTAGATTCTTCCTTGGAGCGTCCAGGTAAGAGTCCATTCTGTCCAACACCTTAATTTCTCTCTGTGAAACCCTAAGTGAAACTTGGGAACGCACCCAAGCCCACCTGGACTTCTCATCTTTAGAACCGCGAGCTGAATTGTTGTTGTCATTGAAAAAAGAGTACTAAATTAAAAACAAAAATGTAATATTATTACATTTTTATGACATCTTATTACATTAAACTGTAAGGTTTGTGGTAATTTGTTAAGCCACAAGAGGAAACGAATGCAGAGGAAAACAATATATTTTGAAATTGAGGTACCAGTCACATAAGATTGTCCATTAACCGTATTTGTGTGAACAGCTCAGTGGCATTAGTACATTCACATTGTTGTGTAACCATCATCGCACCGAGTTGTAAGACATTTCCCCACTCCAGAATGAAACTTGTAGCCATTAAGCAATTGCTCCCCCTTCCCTTCCCCCTCCCCTGGCAAACACTTATGTGTTTTCTGTTTCTATAGAATTACCTATTCTGGATGTTTCATACAAAAAGAATCCTACAATATGCGACCTTTTGTATCTGGCTTCTTTCATTTAGCGTAATATTTTGAAGGTTCGTCGACGTGGTACCTGTTTTCCACACAGCGGCACCGCTTTCTCAACATCCTTGCCAACACTTGTTTTCTTTTTCTTTTTTGGGAAATACCTCACCTAAGGGGTGTGGAGTGGTAGCCCCCTATGGTTTTCGTTTGCGTTTTCCTGATGACTAATGCTCAACACGAGCAGCTTTTCACGCATTTGTTAGCCATTTATATATACCTGTTTTGGAGAAATGTCCATTCAAGCCCTTCAGGTCTTTTGCCCACTTTTGATTGGATAGTTTGTCTTTTTGTTGTTGGGTTGTAAGAACTCTTTATATATTCTGTACATTAGGCTCTTGTCAGGTATATGATCTACAAATCTTTTTGCCTATGCTGTAGGTGTAAATAAACTGGTGAGGGACATTTTTTCTCTGTTAATATGTAAAAGCACGTGAGGACATGCGTTTTTCAAAAAGAATTCTACTCCATGCTTTTGAATCTTGCTTTTCTCAGGAATAATTTGTAGAAAACACTCCACTGTGGTAAGGTTAAGCTCTAATTCTTTCTAATGCCCCATTGTGTGGGTGCACTATAATTTATTCAACCATTCCCTATTTATGACCACTGACTCTGTTTCTAGTTTTTTGTTCATTGTTAACAATGCTGTAATTAACATCCATGTACAATATATGTCTATGTATTGTGTGTTTCATTTTTCCGGGATTTATTTCCAGGAGTGGGAGAGCTGGGTCAAAGAGTATATGCATTTTTATTTTAATAGGCATTGTTCAGTTGTTTTGCATAAACCAGCGACATGTGAGCGTCTTCCTTTTGCACCGCATCGTTGCCAACAATAGATGTAGTCAAGTTAAAAAAAATTTTTTTTCTAGTCTGATAGTTGGAAAATAAGGTAATGATTTTGTCTCTTTCAGGGGATATTTGGCAAAGTCTGGAGATATTTTTGATTGTCCTGTTAATCATGGTGTCGGAGGGAGGTGGGGGACTAGGTGTGCTAGCTTCTAGTGGGCAGAGCCAGGGATTCTGCTAAACATCCTCTAATACTCAAAGCAACCCCCACAACAAATGGTCGTCCAGCCTAGAATGCCAACAGTGCCACAGGTAAGAAACCCTGGTATAAAGAGATACTTCCTTTTATCTTCAGTTTGAAAATCTTTATGGGTGAGTTTGAACATCTTTCCATATATTTGTAAGCTATTTGGATTTACTTTTCTGTAAATTACCTATTCTTGATCTTTGCTCACTTTCTTTTAAAAAAATTTTTTTTTTCAATGTATGAAATTTATTGTCAAATTGGTTTCCATACAACACCCAGTGCTCATCCCAAAAGGTGCCCTCCTCAATACCCATCACCCACCCTCCCCTCCCTCCCACCCCCCATCAACCCTCAGTTTGTTCTCAGTTTTTAAGAGTCTCTTATGCTTTGGCTCTCTCCCACTCTAACCTCTTTTTTTTTTTTCCTTCCCCTCCCCCATGGGTTTCTGTTAAGTTTCTCAGGATCCACATAACAGTGAAAACATATGGTATCTGTCTTTCTCTGTATGGCTTATGTCACTTAGCATCACACTCTCCAGTTCCATCCACGTTGCTACAAAGGGCCATATTTCGTTCTTTCTCATTGCCCTGTAGTACTCCATTGTGTATATAAACCACAATTTCTTTATCCATTCATCAGTTGATGGACATTTAGACTCTCTCCATAATTTGGCTATTGTTGAGAGTGCTGCTATAAACATTGGGGTACAAGTGCCCCTATGCATCAGTACTCCTGCATCCCTTGGGTCAATTCCTAGCAGTGCTATTGCTGGGTCATAGGGTAGGTCTATTTTTAATTTTCTGGGGAACCTCCATGCTGTTTTCCAGAGTGGCTGCACCAATTTGCATTCCCACCAACAGTGCAAGAGGGTTCCCATTTCTCCACATCCTCTCCAGCATCTATAGTCTCCTGATTTGTTCATTTTGGCCACTCTGACTGGCGTGAGGTGATATCTGAGTGTGGTTTTGATTTGTATTTCCCTGATGAGGAGCGACGTTGAGCATCTTTTCATGTGCCTGTTGGCCATCCGGATGTCTTCTTTAGAGAAGTGTCTATTCATGTTTTCTGCCCATTTCTTCACTGGGTTATTTGTTTTTCGGGTGTGGAGTTTGGTGAGCTCTTTATAGATTTTGGATACTAGCCCTTTGTCCGATATGTCATTTGCAAATATCTTTTCCCATTCCGTTGGTTGCCTTTTAGTTTTGTTGGTTGTTTCCTTTGCTGTGCAGAAGCTTTTTATCTTCATAAGGTCCCAGTAATTCATTTTTGCTTTTAATTCCCTTGCCTTTGGGGATGTGTCGAGTAAGAGATTGCTACGGCTGAGGTCAGAGAGGTCTTTTCCTGCTTTCTCCTCTAGGGTTTTGATGGTTTCCTGTCTCACATTCAGGTCCTTTATCCATTTTGAGTTTATTTTTGTGAATAGTGTGAGAAAGTGGTCTAGTTTCAATCTTCTGCATGTTGCTGTCCAGTTCTCCCAGCACCATTTGTTAAAGAGACTGTCTAAAAAATTTTTTTAATGTTTATTTACTTTTGAGAGAGAGCGTGTGCACACAAGTGGGGGAAGGGCAGAGAGAGAGAGAGAGAGAGAGAGAGACAGAATCCAAAGCAGGCTCCAGGCTCTGAGCTGTCAGCACAGAGCCCAACGCGGGGCTTGAACTCACAAACTGTGAGATCATGACCTGAGCCGAAGTTGGCCCCCCAACTGACTGAGCCACCCAGGTGCCCCATTTGCTCATATTTCTGTTGGTTGTTTATTCCTCTTTTATTAATTAATAAGAGCCTTTTATATTTTATAAACCCTTTATTTGTCCTTTCATTGAAAATGTTATTTCTAAAAATATACTTTTTATTGACTTGTCTACAGTTATCTTTTGCCAAATAATAAAATCTTATTGAAGAACATAAAACAAGGTCTGAACACATGATCAGACATACTATGTCCTTAGATAGGAAAACATCATAAAAATATCCCTCTCCTCAAAATTAATTTATAACTTTAATGCAGTTCCAATTGGAGTTCAAACAATATCCAATTAAGATTCCAAAACTATCTTGAAGCTGATATAGGAAACCCAAATGTACAAGAATGACCAATAAAATTTTGCAAAGAAAGACTAGCAAGGGTATTCTTACATCACTAGATATCAGAACACACTTTAAAGGTGCTAGAATAAAGAAGATTCGGTAATATTATTGGAATAGCCAACTACATAAGCAAAACAGACTAGAGAATCCAGAGATAGACCTCACTATCTATGAACATTTAGTAAATGACAACTATTGTCCAATTAAATGACAAAAGGGGTTGGGGCTCCTGGGTGACTCTGTCGGTTAAGCATCTGACCTTCAGCATAGGTCATAATCTCACGGTTCATGAGTTCGAGCCCCACGTCAGGCTCTGAACTGTCAGCACAGAGCCTGAAGCCTGCTTCGGATTCTGTGTCTCCCTCTCTCGACCCCTTGCCTGCTCACTCTGTCTTCGCTCTCAAAAGTAAATATTAAAAAAAAAAAAAAAAAAAGAATTTGGTGTGCTTCCTGAATAAAGCTGGAACTTGTTATTTCTGACTTTGGCTAACCCCTCCATTCTTCACTCCTCGCCCGTAGACTCGCTCTGTTCAGCTGTGAGTTGCTTGCCAATTTCTCAAGAGGCTGCTCAGAAATCGTCTCTCTCCCACCCTACAACCTTAGTCCAGTTCGCCTCTGAGCTACCACACTAGAAGTAGAATTCACACAGCCCAGGGTTCAGGGTGTGCCCTTTGGAAGGTCCCCGGAGGCTCCGGAGTTTGCCAGAGGCACACTGGGAGCAGACAGTCACTGAGCCATTGGGAGGGAGCAGCCCTGGATGTGCTGTCTGTGACTCAGCTATTGAACCTCCTCATGTCACACAGAATGAATTTCATCGGAGGCCAGAACAGACTAGATTATTTAGCCAAGCCAAGTGGTGAAATAATATATTTTTGAATACACAGATCTTCCTTTACGTACGTCCCGATAAACCTATCGTCAGTTGAAAATATTTAATACACCTACCAACCATCATAGCTTAGCCTCGCCTCTCTTAAGCATGCTCAGAACCCTTACATTAGCCTACACCTGGGCAAAATCATCTAACACAAAGCCTGTTGTATAATAAAGTGTTGAGTATCTCATGTAATCTATTGAACACTGTACTGGAGATGACAATAAGAATGGCCATGTGGGTAGCGAGTGGTTGTGTGTCGATAGCTTACCCTCATGATCACGAGGCTGAGTGGGAGCCGTACCTCGTTTCCTGTGACCAGCGTCATGAAGGAGGATCATCCCACATATGGCTAGCTGGGGAGAAGCTCCAAATTCAAACTTCAAAGTACACTTTCTACTGAATGTGTGTCGCTTTTGCACCATCATGAAGCCACAAAACTGTTTTAAGTCCAACCATCAGAAGTCGGGATCTGTCTATACCTTATCGTCTTTAAAGAATGCATGTCACTTGTTAGAAAAATGTTTGAAGTCCTGTTTTAGAAACATGTGGAACTTCTTATGGCCACCTCCAAAAACAGCACTCATAATCACAAGGCCAATGAGTCATAAGTTAGGAAATCCTAAATGAGTTGAAATAAGGGCGTGCTCATTGCTCTCATCTAATATTCATTTGTGGCACATAATTAACCCAAGGAATAGATGAAGTGCTTTATGAGATTCTCATGGCCACAGAGTCAGGCCACAACTATTCAAATGTTTCTGATGTGTCACTCTCCTCCCTTTTTCTCAACCACGCATCAACACATGCAAACATACAACCACACGCTCATTTCCTCTCCTCTCATTTGCTTATGAATTCTCCACGTGATTTAGTGAGGTATTTTCAAATGCTCTCCAATCAAAAAATAAAGGTTCAAAACATTTGATGTTTTGAAGTCCTCCCACAGGGAAGAGATTACGAAGGAAATGCCCTTCTCAACTCTTAACCTGAATACTGATTTGGGACCTTCTGTCCAGGCTCCCGTAGCCCAGACTCCCATGAGCCGTTCAATTTTCCTCTCCCCCATCCTGAGGGTGAGGGTTCCTGCCTGGAATACATCCTAACAAAGGGGAGATTTTCAGATTTGGGTGAGGTATTCAGGTGCTGGGAGCCGTGGCTACTGAAGCCACATTGACTCGTGCCAAGTCCTTGTCACATCCTGCCTGGTAAATGATTTCTGAGGGTTTTACACATGACTTCTCCCCCGCTAACTGTGGGCTTTATGTGCGCAGAAATGGAGTGTGATCTTTATTTTTGTATCCTCTATGTCTATTCTGGCATTTTGAACAGGGGTGTGATACAATAACTGTTTTTTGGCAGACATGTTTCCCACACGTCATGAGTTACACTTCCAACCTTCATTAATCCTTTTTTTTTTTTACTGCTTATTTATGAGTATTATGACATCATACTTAGCTGTAGTGAAGTCTTCTTGGTTCTAGCCCAGTTCTTCCATTTTTTTTTTTCTTGTTCCCCGACTTTATCCAGTGGCATGTTCACGGTGGGGATGGGGGTAGACACAAGGTTGGGCCTGATCTCTCCTGGAGCCCTGGGGGCACCACACATCATGCACTATGGATGGGAGGGAGCACAGGGGGGCCTGGTGGCCCCAGCAAAGCCTACATACCCGGGAGGAGGCTGTGAGTGCATGGGTTGTCTTGGACGAGGCCCACAATGGGAGGGGCTGATACTGGGCTGAGGTTGAGGGGTTGGCGTGGGGGACACAAAGTTTCTGCTCCAGAGGGGCCAAGTGGCCAAGTCCTTACCCAGGACACCGGTCCACAGGGTGGACTGGGGGACACTGGAGGCAGAGCCATGCCACTCCCCCTTTTCCTCTCTGGTGAGGGAAAGGAGGGTTCTAGGCTGAGCCAAGCAGCTACCCTGTCCTGCCCCATCCCGTCCTGGGCCAGTCAGAATGGCTTCGACGTCTGCTTGAAGACGAGGCCTTGGTATGCAAGTGTCTTTATGATGTTGGCAATATTGTAGTCATCGTGCTGCGGTGGGACCCGCCTATGTGTTGCAGGCTGGGGTCCTGGTTCCTGTCTAGAAATCCATTCCTGGGCCAGCAGCCCATGGTGAAGCTGTAAGCCTTTTTCAAATTAATCCACTGCTTGAAGTAATTTGCCACTGGCAAACCCAAGTATGGCCCTGGCCTGGGACTTTCGAGTCCCAGTCTCCACATGTGACAAAAATTGACATTTGGATCGAAGAGGCTTTCTTTTGCTATCTGCTCATCCACCGTCTCCACCACTTGCTGCAGGCTTGGCTGACCATCCGCCATGGCTTGAATAATCCTGGTGAGCTGGGTACAGAAGGGAGAAAGCTGTGGATGGACCACAGGCTGGACATATGTGGGAAAGGCAGACCCAATCTCTGTGATCTGCACACTGACCCCGGCCAGTGAGACTCAGTTCTTCTATTTTGATGTAAGGATCTTCTGATGACATCAACTTTAGAGTGTGTTAAGAATCACAGGGTGACGGGGTGCTTGGGTGGCTCAGTCGGTAAAGCGTCCGACTTCGGCTCAGGTCGTGATCTCGCGGTTTGTGGGTTTGAGCCCCGTGTCGGGCTCTGTGCTGACAGCTCGGAGCCTGGAGCCTGCTTCGGATTCTGTGTCTCCTTCTCTCTCTCTGCCACTCCCCTGCTCGTGCTCTGTCATCTCTCAATAATAAATACATGTTAAAAAAAAAAATGAAAAAAAAAAAAACAACAGAATCACAGGGTGAGAAAAGGCCTATGACGGTAGTAGTGCATGAATACCCTTTAAGGAAAAGCAAAAATATACGAGAGGACGTACAGGTTCGGGATCCTGTGTCCGATGGTTCCCAGAAACCCCTGTGCCTCAGTTCCTTATTCTGGCAAGGATAGTTTGGTTGGTAGCCTTTAGATGTGCCCCCAGCAATGAAGACAGGGAGTTCACACAGGAGAGAGAGAAGTCCTTGAAACTTGTGAGCAACCAACTGTTCAGATCTCTTACCTCTCTGCTCCCACCCAACCTAAAACCTCATCCCGCAGCTTAATATACGCAGGACTCAGTGGTGAGGCGCATCAGAGGGACACGGGTTGGGGGTCCGGTCCCCACCGCGCTGCTGGGAGAACTTGGGCCAGTTACCAACCCCTTCTAAAGGCTCAGTTTTTCTTACGTAAAATGTAAATCGTAGTATTTACCTCTTACGGTAGTTGAGAGGACTAAATAAGGTTAGACACGTTAAAGGCTTTGCACAGTGCCAGGCACAACACTGATCCAAGAGGATGAGATGTATTATTTGCTAAGTACCATAGTGGGTCAGCTTCCAAGTACTTAGGAGAGACACTGGCACACAGTTGGAACTCTTTAAACACTTAGGCAGCCAGCAAAGGCAAAGGCCATTTCGAATTCAGCTTTTGTTTATTTTGTCAGAAGCTGAAGTGTATTTATGAGCAGAGAAGAAAAGGACAGAAAAGAGTCAGGTTTTTTTTGTTTTGTTTAAATTTTGTCATATGTAATTTTTATCCGAAAAACCCCCATCCATTTAAAATATATGGTTCAGGGGCCCTGGGTGGCTCTAAGACTCCGACTTTGGCTCAGGTCACGGTCTCCCCGTTAGTGGGTCCGAGCCTCGCATCGGGCTCTGTGGTGACAGCTCAGGGCCTGGAGCCTGCTTCGGATTCCGTATCCCCCCTCCCACCTCCCCCACTTGCGACGTGCGTCTCTCTTTCAACAAGAAACATTAAAAACGTTAAAAATGAAATAAAATGTATGGTTCAATCAGTTGAGGCAAAATAGTCCTATAACTACCACTAACTATCCAGAGGTTTTTGAAACAGGCCCCTGAGGGGGGGGGGGGGGGGGGGGGAGGCTGCTGAGATCCAGAACCGAAGTGCAAGTTTTGGCCTCTACTAAAAAAAGGAGGCTCTCCCCTCGCCCCCTCAGGGAAGTAGGTAAGGTGGGTGGAAACGCAGGGAAATAGGCCCTGAGTAGAGGTGCGAGTGACCTTGGAAGCATTTCCTAATGTTTATTGCCCCATATGGCAGGCAGCTAGGTGTGCGCTGAGGGGAAGGGAAGCGGGAACCGACAGGCTCGACCACAACGCGCGCGGGAAGCTGAGAGTCGCTCCCTGGGGAGAGACCAGCACGGAGGTGCAAAATGGCGGCCCCGCTGCGCGCACCTGCGCCTGCGCCTGCGCTTGCGCTGTGGCCCCTGGCGGTGGGCCGGCGGCACGAGGAGGCCGGGCAGCTCCAAGGCTGAACGGAGGACACGCCCGAGAACATTCAGAGGGTTTGGAAGCAAGGCTGGAGGAGGCGGCCACGCCAGGAGGGAGCCCGTGGAAGACGGAGGTGGGAGAGGCGTGGGCTCGGGAACTGGGGGCCTCGGGGGAATCTCGGGGCGGTGGGCTCTGAGTGCACGAGACCCCCCCCCCCCCAGGGAGGTTCGGGCGGGTCGCGTTTCCCGTTGCCCACGTGGACTCCTCACGAGAGGTGAGGAGGTTCAGGCCACGCTCCCAGCAAGTGGCCGGTGAAATGGAGTGGAAGGCCCAGGGGAAGCTGTTAACAGCGGGCGGAAAACACAAAGGAGCGTTTGGACAAACGCTAGGCTTTTAAAAGAGCGCTGCCGGTGCTTCACTGGGGCGGATGTTTACCGAGGACCTGCGGGGGGACAGCTGTCGTACCGTCCGCCGTCCGGTCCATCAGCAGATAGCGTTGGCTTAAAATCTGTCCGAAGGCCCCACCGCTTTGACCAGCCTCACGGCCACCCCCGACCTGCATGGGTGCCTGCAGTTGCATCTGATGGCCTTCCTGGGACTGTCCTTGAACCTTTGGAGAACGCGGCAGCCAGGAAGGTTCTTCTCAAGCAGAGCCCGGGTCAGAACTCTCCTGTTCAAAACGCCTCAGTAAACTTACCATCTCGTTCAGCAACCCCCCCCCCCAGGGCTTTCTAGAGCTACAGTGCCCACCCCCCAAGCCCCCAGACCCTCGCCTCTTCCCACCCACCTTACGGTCCCATCTCCGCTTCTACTGATCTCACCTTCTTACCCCCCCTCTTGCTCAGTCAGCTTCAGCCTCCACGGTCTCCTTGCTGTTCCTGCACCGCCCCGGAGGTGTGAGCTTTATGGCAAGATGTTTGCACTCACTGGTCTGTCTGCCTGCCTGTTTTTTCCGCCCATCCCTTTGTATTGTTCCCTTCCTCACCCCACCTCCTTCCGGTCTCTGCTTCAATGGTGCCTTTCTCTCTAAGGCCTTCCCTGACCATCCTGCTCAATATTCACCTCCCTTCCACAAACGCCTTGTTCCCTCCCCTGGTTTATTTTTGCCTTAGGACTTAATAATGTCTGACACCCTATATGTTTTCCTTATTGTCCCTTGTCTTTCTTTTTCGACTTGAGGGTAAATGCCATTAGATGACAGATTTTGTCTGCTTTTGCCCTCTTCAGTACTCGTAAAGGTGCCCGGCACTTACAAAATAATCACTAAGTTGAAATGACTGAAGAGATACTTGCTCATGACTGTAAGGTGGAATTTTAATTGAATGCAAGCTTCAATACAAAGGAAAAGGAGAAAGAGACACGATAAAAAGGTCATTTGCTCTGGAAAGAGGAAAGAGAAAATGGGAGAAGAAGAAAGAAGAAATTAACAAGCTACTAATGTTTTCCAACAGATCCTTATTAGTTCAAAGACTGGGCCAGATCAAAGGTCAGAGACAGAAAATAAAGGGATAGGATAAGGATTTAAGAAATCCACTGGAAGGTTTCACACTCCAAGTATATACTTTAGGAAAAGTCTGCAACTGAATTTAACATCCCTCCACGTCCACACAGATTTAGATTGTAAGAAACTGCACAACATCAGTAGAAAGGATGTTTAAAAAAATTTTTTTTAATGTTTATTTATTTTTGAGAGAGAGAGAGACAGAGCATGAGCAGGGGAGGGAAGGAGAGAGAGGGAGACAGAATCCGAAGCAGGCTCCAGGCTCTGAGCTGTCATCACAGAGCCCGACACAGGGCTCGAACTCACAGACTGAGAGATCATGACCTGAGCCGGAGTCGGATGCTCAACCGACTGAGCCACCCAGGCACCCCGAAAGGGTGTTTTCTAAAGTGTGGCATTAGGTTTAGGTAGGCCAGTACTTTCGAGGGGGCTAAACACAGAATGACAAGAAATGTTTTGGTAAAATACGCGATAAAGACGGTTGTTTTCAAAGAAGTTCTCAACATGAAAACAGGAAAAACTTGCGTCCTGTGAGCATTGAAAGTACCATGAGCAAAGTGCTAGGGAATCAGTGCTGTGGGGGAGAAAGAATGGGAGAAGGTAGTTAAATATAAACCTGGTTTTATTTGCAAAGCTTAATCTCCATAAGTGGCACCTTCTTAAAGCAAATACCTGGTCCAGGGAGCTCCTAACATTGATGTGTCAAAATCTAGGCTGTAGTCTGAATGATTCCAAATTCTGGGGGAAACAATGTGTTTAGAGTCCATTGTTCTGAGTGTTAACACAGCAGCACTTCATAAAATATTAAGAAGTTAGCTACTAAGAAAAATATTAGTATGTGATTACTCAAACCAGGCTTTAATCGCTAGAAATTTATGAATAAGTCTGTTAGTTCCTTGAGGGCAAGGCATTTCCCTACCGTAACTAAAATTTTGCTTCCCACAAATGATGAGCGATAAATATTTGTTTAATGGAATTGGGTGATGCCAAATATGTTATATTCATTTTCAGGAAAGGTGATCATTAGAAATGATCAGTCTGTACTAAATGAAATTATAAATAAGAATCTGATTTCGCCTCTACATATAATGTTTGCACGTCGATGTGTCATACCATCGGTATTCTCCTGTGAGCCGCATTCAGGTGTTTCACTACCCAAACAGATGGGTGCTCTATTCCAAGATTACAGGCAAAAATTAGGTGAACGGAAATAATTTCCTCAATTTACATTTTATTTCCCATTAGTTGTTCTGAAACATTCAGCTTCTCCTACCATTTGCTTATAATAGAATCTGGTGCAGGAACATAAGAATTCTGCAAAAATTAGGGTAGTGTGCAATTCTTGAGCTCATTGCTAACGGAATGGCCATCAAAATCATGACTTAGAGAAGACACTACTTATGATATGAGCTGTTGTCTGAAGGACAACTATTTCCCTTTGGAGACTGTGACATCTACCTTTGGCGTAAGCCAGGCCATCCTGAGAGCGTTGCACTTGGATCACACAGCACTGGCCTTTTACTGAGCTGCTTTGGTGGGAATCCATTCAGCCATTCCTGAGGGATTCAACTGGAAACAGACCTATAAAGTCTACTCTTGCCATAGACACTCTGCACATTACATGATGGTCTCTTTCTGTGGTCCTTTGAGAGAAATTTTTAATTTTAGCACCAAGAAAAGTGCTTCCTTCGAACATTGGTGGGGGGGGGGGCACTCTATTGTATAACTGATAAGGTTTTTCTTTTTGCATCTGCTCTGAAAACTTCCTGCTAAACCCAAACCCACTCATAGCAAGGCATGGGGGTTTACAGTCCCCATTTCCACGTCCTTCTCTTTCTTGCTTCCCCTTTATGTTCCTGCCTCTGTTTTCGCCTTCTCTCCTGCTTCCAACCTAAGTTGTTTGATAGGAGTTTATGTTCTCTTGGAGGCAACCTGACATCTTTTAGGGGACCAAGATGAGAGCTGAATATATTCATTCATATACATGTTATATCCATAGAATGATATGGTGCTTAGTTCTTTGAGTTTTATTTCCTGCTGAGAGCATGGTGCTTTCTATTACTTTGCCCTCGGAAGAAGTACAAGACTCTTTGATTTAGGAGGTTAGCTGCTAGGAGGACGGAGAAGATTCTTTATAATACGTGGCCAGTATCAAGCCCCACTATCGTCACCGGCCAATTGTTTGTAAAGGCCTTTATAGCTCACTGCAGAAAAGTATCGTCTTCACACTACCTATTATAATGTAACATGCTGAGCTTTCTTCCTAGTTTAGTCTCTGGCACAGCCGATTCACACCTCCCTGCTTTTTGCCTCCTTCGTGGGCAACCAGTCCACTGTGCTCTCAAAACACTTTTACTTACTTCCCTTTAAAATGATCCAATTTGTGTATGGATGATGTACAGTAACTCCTAAATCCCCGATTAGCCAGAGCGTGGACTCCGGACATCATCTAACGTTAAATAGTCCCCACCCCTGAGAAAAACGTAATTAGGCCGGTTAAATCCACCGAAGAAAGTCAGTGCGAGCCGTTCAATTCTTTGTTTCGCCTGGATAATTAAGGCTTGACCTCTGAGCGGAAGCCCTCACAACTTTGGCAGTTGAGCCGGAGGCCACCTACTGGGAAGACGTGGGGTTACAGAAAATAGAGCAGGGATGAAAAGTGACAATGGTCGCTGAGCAGTGCGAACGAATGCACTTAGTGCCACTGGATTGTATACTTGTAAAAGGTATCGTGTCAACCATTTTTGTTATGTATATTTTACCACATATTAAAAAAAGTAACAAGTGATATAAAACAAGGTGTTCGACACAGCAGAAATTAGTAACAATTGTTCATCATGATACCACTATATTGATGCTATAGTGTATTATATTTATATATCATTGTTATTAGTAATAATACATATATATACTGTTTAATATGTGCCATGTACTATTCTAAGCGCTGTACATAGAAATATAGTCTTTGTCACTATTTCCCCAAGACTACTGAGAAACGTTTTGCATTCTTTTTTTTTTTAATTTTTTTTTAACATTTATTTATTTTTGAGAGACAGAGAGACAGAGCACAAGTGGGGGAGGGGCAGAGAGAGAAGGAGACACAGAATCCCATGCAGGCTTCAGGCTCTGAGCTGTCAGCACAGAGCCGGATGCGGGGCTCGAACTCACAAACCGTGAGATCAAGACCCGAGCCCAAGTCGGTCGCCCAACCGACTGAGCCATCCAGGTGCCCCACCTTTTGCATTCTTATCTGTCACATGTGGAAACATGGTTGCCACATTCCATCCAGACTGTCAGAAAGCCTCTTCAGTCAACAAGAAGGAACTTTGATTGAAGGCAGTTGGGATAAACAGAACAGTAAACCCATTACCAAATTTCATGCCCCCAGAAGCAGCTGGGTATATGAAAATATCTGGAACATTGACAAGTTGCCCCTGAAGGTGAAACATGAAAGAGCTGGCGAACTGCAGATGGCTCAAGTGTGGGCGAGTGGTAAAACACAACGAAGCAGAACGATCACCTAAGCATTGAAAACTCTCGTCATTATCCAAATATGCCCATGTGATTGTCCCACCTCTCGGCTCGTCAGTGACCCACATATGACATTCTTTTGTCCACCTGGCTTCCTACCCCAGTGCCATGCCTTCTGACCAACATGCCCTGTCCTCTCAGCAAGCCAGAGTCTTGTCTGAGGTTGGCATCCTCCGTCACATCTCCAAAGGTAACCTGCTTTTCATCTGGTTACTACCATCCTGTCCCTTATCCTAATCCACCGATCTGGCATTCTGCACAGATTGCCTTGATACGCATCCAATGTCTTCAAGATCTGAGTCAAATGACCTTCTCCAAGAGCTTTCACAACGTGACTCATCTTACATAGGTACTCTTTTGGTTGACTTTTTAGTACTTGGAGTGTAGTCTGCCCATCGTCTCTCTTTGCTTCTTCTTCCTTTTTTATGGAAGTACAGTGGACACACAATGTTAGTTTCAGGTGTGCCACATAGTGATTCAACAACTGTACATGCCACAGGCATAGCTGCCATCTGTAGTAATACCATTGACTATATTCCTGAGGCTGTACCTTTCATTCATGTGACTTATTCATTCCGTAACTGGAAGTCTGCATCCCTCACTTTCCTTCACCCGTTTTACTCATCCCCCTCACCCCTCTCCCCTCTCCCCTCCAGCAACCACCAGTTTGTTCTCTGTATTTATGGGTCTAATTCTGCTTTGTTTCCAAATCTAAGTAAAATTATGTGGTATCTGTCTTCCTCTATGTGACTTATTTCACTTGGCATGATACCCTCTAAGTCCATCCGTGTTGTCACAAATGGCAAGATCTCATTCCTTTTTAAGGATAAGTAATATTCCATTGTGTGTGTGTGTGTATATATATATATATATATACACATATACACATTACATCGTCTTTATCCATTCATCAGCCTATGGTTTGCCTCCATATCTTGACTATTGTAAGTGATACTGCAACAAACACAGGGGTGCATATATGTTTCCAATTTACTATTTTCATTTTCTTTGCCTAAATACCCAGTAATTCCATTACTGGATCATATGGGAGTTCTATTTTTAATTTTTTTAAGGAACCTATATACTGTGTTCCACAGTGGCTGCACCAATTTACACTCCTACTAACAGTTGCACAAGTGTTCCCTTTTCTCCACATCTTTGTCAACTCTTGTTATTTGTTGTCTTTTAAAGTTCTGGACACTCTGGGGGCGCCTGGGTGGCTCAGTCGGTTAAGCGTCCGACTTCGGCTCAGGTCACGATCTCACGGTCCATGAGTTCGAGCCCCGCATCGGGCTCTGTGCTGACGGCTCTGAGCCCGGAGCCTGTTTCCGATTCTGTGTCTCCCTCTCTCTCTGCCCCTCCCCTGTTCATGCTCTGTCTCTGTCTCAAAAATAAAGTTCTGGACATTCTGACAGGTGTGAGGTGATATCTCATTGTGGTTTTGATTTGCATTTCCCTGATGATGAGTGATGTTGAGCATCTTTTCATGTGTCTGTTGGCCATCTGTATGTCTTCTTTGGAAAAATGTCTGTTCAGGTCCTTTGCCCATATATACACTTTTAAAGTCGGCTCCTCGCCGAGCACAGAGCCCAATGTGGGGCTCAGGCTTACAACCTTGAGATCAAGACATGAGCCGAGATCAAGAGTCGGATGCTTAACTGAGCCACCCAGACGCCCCATTTTGCCCATTTTTTAAATCAGATTTTTTTGTTGAGTTGTGTAAGTTATTTTGGATGTTAACCCCTTATCGGATATATCATTTTCAAGTATTTTCTACCATTTAGTAGGTTGCCTTTTTGTTTTGTTGACCATTTCCTTTGCTATGCAAAAGCTTTTTCTTTGGGTGTTTTATTGACTTCTTATGTTTGTCTTTTCTATCCAAATAGCTAATACATGTTAAAAGAGCCAGAGCAATGTCTTTTATTTTTTAAAATATACTCTCCCCTATAATTCCTATCATAGTACTTTTTTGTATAAGTACAACAACTTTGTTGTGTGCTAAATAAATGTTTTTAAAAAGCAAATTAACATGGTGGTACATCTAGGGATGCTAATACTGTTTTTTTCTTTCCATATACCAAATGCAAAATACATAAGTATCTTTGGTGAGGACAGTTCATACAACCCAGAGATAGCAGATCTTATATCTACAGTACCTAGATGTAAAAAACTTCTTACTACCTGGGCATTAACAATGTAAATGTCACTCCACACAGTCATTTTATCTGCCTGTGTCTTATTGCTTGTCCCACCTCTAGTCTCTGACAACATAAGAACTTAGAAGACTTAGGCATTCTGAATTTTCCATAAAATCACTTTCTATTAGGAAACAATGCGAAGAAAAAATGGTAGCATAGAAATCACAGATATTTTTAAGTGTGTGTTAGGGCATGTGCCAGTTATAGAAACCAAATCCACTGACCCATGAATTGCACTTTCTTGGCCTATCTAGAGAAGTAAATGGTAAAACTCTAGAGGATTCAAGCTGTTTGGTTAATGCGTTTTCCCCAAGTTTGCCAGAATGGTCCTGAACTCAAATAATTATGATTATTCAAAGTTATTCTTAAAAACAATGAAGTTTGTAATTTCTTTTAACAGCTTGAAAAAAATTCTAGAGCAGTAATTCTTTTCCTCTGACCTTTTCATATTTGTGATACACTCACAGACCCTCTTTTCTAATTTTCAGTTATGATTATTGGTAACATTTAGGATTTTATCTGTTAGTTTCTTCAAGTCATGATTCCACTGTGAGTCACTTAGCTCCTTTGCGTAGAAACCAATTATGATACAACAGTGGACAGTGATATGTCAGTGGAGGATATACTATACAACAAAAGTTGTAATACCATATAAATGACTTCAAAGAGAGGAATAAAAATACAGAAAATGCTTTTTATTTCAAAGAGGGGTTTTCATTTTCCCACAGAGCATCAGATTTAACCCAAACATCTCATTGATCCCCAAACAAGTATTGTTCAGATTAATAGGCTTTATTAATTAATATTTATATATTAATAATTAATAATTTATGTCTACCTGTCGGTGGGGGAGGGGATAAATTATAAATGTTACAATTTTTCCATTCTATGGAAGAGAAACCAGACTGAAAAAGAGTCTGGGAGTCTGATCACCTGGTTTTTAGTTTCACCTCTGACACAAACAAGCAGTAGTTTCAGGCAAGTTGTTTAACCTTTGGAGACATTCTTCTCACATATAGGATAATGAAGTTGGAGCTCATGCTGCACCATCGTCTCATCCCCTACTTGTTATTCCATATGATTTTCTTGTCCCTCTTATATCTTGGTAGATTCTAGATCTGGAGAGATCCTGCCCACTTCTTCAGTAGACAGACCATGACTAGCTACATAATTTGCAAAATAAAAATGGCAGCCTCCTTGTTAAAAAATTATTAAGAATTTCAAGAGCAAGATGATGGAGCATTAAACTAAGCATGGGGGCCCCTCTGAGCATGGGGGCTCTTTGAGCAGATTGCACAGCCACGAGGCTGGCCCTGCAGAGACCAAAGGAATTTTTATTTTATAATCAGACACTCTCTTTTGCTCTTAACAGAATGAACATCAGAGAAATACTGGTGAAACACTGACATGCCTCATTAAAAGACAGAAATAATGAACATACAGTATTAGAAAGCCAACGTTTTAGATCGACCAAGGTGACAGGATGGGAGGCCCCTTACTTTCCCTCCTGCCATGGATTTGCCAAAGGTATAGCTACACACGGGTCATTTCCCTCTGAGAGAAATCTAAAAACCAACTGAGTAATCCCTTCACATCAGCTTATTGAGAAAACACCCACATGAAAGTGGGTAGGAAAGGCTGAGACACACACCATACACCCCACCCCTGGCACAGAGCCTTATGATTGGGAGGGAACCCACAGCTCCCAGCCTCCCTATGAGTGAAGGGTTTGGACCACACATCGAGTGCTCCAGTTTTAAGACTACTATGCGAGGCATGGGTCCCCAAGTCTCTTAGCTCAGGGAGCCAACAGGGCTTGGCATTCACGAGTCCCACAGGACCATACCAAACAAAGAAGCAGTTGTTAAACACGCCCCACAGCTCTTCCCGGGGGCTCAGCGCACACCGACCAGGCAAAGATTACCATCTCCTCATTTCTCCCTGGAAGGATTTTGAGAGCACAATTTCCTAGCTGCTCCATGAGGGTCTGGCTTCTAATCAGTCTGTTTCTGGGTGCTGGCTGGGATCCTCCCAGGAGCCCTAAAAAGCTGGTAGGCACTTGTCCCACATTCTCCCTCTGTCTCATTTCAGCAACAACGACAGCAACAAACAAGTTGCCAGCTTCTTCCTGGAAGGAAAGTGCCCACACATAAAGCGCTCCAAGTTTTGCAGCTGTCACCCTAGGAACAGGTTCTGAAGTCACTGACTCTAATAGCCACCAGGGCTCAGCATTTAGAAGTCCCCTAGGACCATATGAAACAAACAAAGCAGTTTTTAAATGGGCACACAAGCACTTTTTGCAGCTCTCCCTTCCCTGGCTCAGTACAGAAGGAAGAGGCAAAAACATTCAACTCCCAGTTTCTCCCTAGAATGCATTGGACTGGATATTTTCCTAGCTGCTGTTTGAGGTTCTGGCTTCTAGTTACACTGCATGGGGGAGCAGACTGGGATCCTCTCAGGAGCCTGAAAGAGCTGGTGGGAATGTCCCCTACCATCTTTCTTCACCTTGTCCAGCAGTAAAACCAAGGCTCCAGCTTCTCCCTGGAAGGAGCATGTCCACTCATGTAGCACCCCAAATGCTATAGTTGCTACATGAGGGACTGGCTCCTGAATGATCTAGCTCTGGGGCTGACAGAGCTTAGCACTCACAAGTCCCCCAGAACCACACAATGCAAAGAGATGACTTTATATGGGTATACAAGCACCTCTACCAACTTTTCTCTAGCTTAGCACAGAGTAAGCAAAAATACCCGGTTCCCAGTTTCTTCCTGATAGGGACTAGACTGTACATCTAATAACCTGACTTTCCCAGCTTCTGCCTGAAGGTCAGGCTTCCAACTACCCTGAATTGGTGGGATGATGGGGCAGACAATTAATAGTCCATGAAACTGAAAAGGCATGTGGGCATTTCCCATATCTTTGGGACTATAATGGATCACCCCAATCTAACCGGGACCCATAAAAACAAAGGCAGCAGGATGGACAGTCACAGAGATTTGAGAAGCAACAATAACGTCAGGCTAGGCTGACCTCGCTAATCAACTACACAGTCTAGTCAGTCAAGACTAGGTGGGGTGGCTATTTCATCTAATGCACAGATAATTCAGAGAGCCAAGGAAAATGAAGAATCAGGGAAATGTATTCCAAACAAAAGAATAAGACCAATTTTTGGAGACCAACCTTAATGAAATAGATATAAGTGATTTACCTGACAGAGAGTTCAAGCTAATGGTCATAAAGATGTGTGAATTTCAACAGAGATGGAAAATATGAAAAAGTGCCAAACAGTAGTCACAGAGCTAAAGAATACAATAACTTAAGACTTCAATAGAGGGGTTCAATGGCAGGCTAGATCAAGTGGAAGAAAGGATCAGTGAGCTCAAAGTCAAGGCAGTGAAAATTGTCCAGAGGAGGAGGAAAAATTAAGAAGGAATGAAGATAGCTTAAGGGACATATAGGACACCATCAAGCGGACCAGTACATGTATCATAGGTATCTGAGAAGGAGAAGAGAGGGAAAGGGACAGGAAGCTGATTCAAAGAAACAATGGCTTAAGACATCTCAAACCTGAGGAGAGAAACATATCCAGATCAAGGAAGCTCAAATATTACCAAAGAGACGAATCCAAAAGAGACCCACGCCAAGACACACTATACTTGTATTGTCAAATGTTAAAGAAAATGAGAGAATCTTAAAATCAGCAACATAAAAGTGACTTGTTATGTACAAGGGATCCCCCATAAAACTATCATCAGGTTGTTCAGCAGAAACCTTATAGGCCAGAGGAGAGTGGGATGATATATTCAGAGTGCTAAACAACAAAAACAGCAACAACAAACAAGAAACAGCCAGCCAAGAATACTCAGCCCAGCAAAATATCCTTCAGAATTGGAGAGAGATTTCTCCAAACAGAAGCTGAAGGAGCTCATCATTACTAGATGGGCCTTACAAGAAGTGTTAAGGGTAGTTCTTCAAGTTGAAATGAAGAGATGCCAACTACTAATATGAAAATACAAGAAAGTGTAAAACTCACTGTTGAAAGTAAATATGGAGCTAAATTTAGGATATGCTAGTATTGTATGAGGATGTGTAAATTGTTACAACGAAGCCCTAAAAGACGAAAGTCTTAAAATAACTATAGCTACAGTAATTTGTTAATGGACACATAGTATTAAAAGATTTAAATTGTGACATCAGTAACAAAAGGGGGGGACATACAAATGTAGAGACTGCGTCTGTTTGTAAGTTGTTATCGGATTAAAATAGACTATTATACATACAAGATGTTATGTATAAGCCTTATGGTAACTACAAAACAAAACCTTTAGTAGGTATGCAAAGGATAAAGAGAAAGGAATCAAAGCATACTACAGAAAACCATCAAATCACAAAGGAAGAAAGCAAGAGTGGAACAAAAGTGGGACACATAAATGGCCAGAAACAATGAACAAAATGGAAATATTAAGCTCATATCTATCAATAATTACTGTATATATGAATGGACTATAAATTCTCCAGTCAAAAGACATAGAGTTGCCAATGGATATAAAATAAGAGCCAACTAGGGGCGCCTGGGTGGCTCAGTCGGTTGAGCGTCCAACTTCGGCTCAGGTCATGATCTCGCGGTTCGTGAGTTTGAGCCCTGCGTCAGGCTCTGTGCTGACAGCTCAGAGCCTGGAGGCTGCTTCGGATTCTGTGTCGCCCTCTCTATCCGTCCCACCCCTGCTTGTGCTCTGTCTCGCTCTGTCTTTCAAAAATGAATAAACATTAAAAAAAAGAGCCAACTACATACTACCTATAAAAGAATAACTTCAGCTTTAAGGACACATGTAGACTGAAAAAGAAGAGATGAAAAAAGATTTTCCCATGCAAATATAAACAGAGCAGGGTAGCTATATTTATATCAGACTAAATAAACATTAAGCCTAAAACAACAGGAAAAATAAGTATATAATGATAAAGGGGTGAACTCATCCAAAAGATATACTCACTGTAAATACTTATGCACCCAACATTAGGCACCTACAAATAAGAAACAGTTATTAACAGATCTGAAGGGAGAAATAGCAGTACAATAATAGTAGGAGACTTCAGCATCCCACTTTCAACAATGGACAAATCATCCAGGCATAAAATCAATTGGACCTCACAGACATTTACAGAACATTGTAACCAACGGCAGCAGGCTATGCCTTTCTCAAGCACACATGGAACATTTTCTACGAGAGATCATACGTTAGGCCACAAAACAAGTCTTCATAAATTTAAGAAGGTCAGAATCATATCTAGCACCTTTTCCAACCATAAGGGCATGAAACTAGAAATCAGTTCCAAGAAGAGAATAAAAATTCACACATAGAGATTAAACAACATGCTCCTGAGCAACTGATGAATCAGAGAAGAAATCAAATGGGAAGTCAAAAAATAACTTGAGACATATGAAAATAGAAACACAACAGACCCAAACTTATGAGATGCAGCAGAAGCAGTTCTAAGAGGGAAATTTATAGTGATAAATGCCTACGTTAAGAAAAAAGAAAGATCTCAAATAAACCTAACACTACGTCTCAAAGAACTGGAAAGAGAAGAACAAACCAAGCCCAAAGTTAGTAGAAGGAAAGAAGACAGTGGACATAAATAAAATATAGACTAGAATGGCAATAGAAAAGATCAGTGAAACTAAGAGCTGATTTTTTGAAAAGATAAACAAAATTCACAAAACTTTGGCTAAACTAAGACAAAAAGAAGTAAGGCTCAAATAAATATAGGATCGTAAGTGAAAGAAGACACATCACAACTGATATCACAGATATACTAAAGATTACAAGAAACTATTATGAACAATTACACACCAAAAAATTGGACAACCCAGAAGAAATTAATCAATTTATGGGAATGGGGCGTCTGGGTGGTTCAATCTGTTAAACATCTGACTCCTGTTTTGAGTCAGGTCATGATCTCACGATTCATGAGTTCAAGTCCCATGTCAGGCTCTGTGCTGACAGCTCAGAGCCTGGAGCCTGCCTTGGATTCTGTGTCTCCCTTTCTGTCTCTGCCCCTCCCCGGCTTGCACTCTGTCTCTCTCTCAAAAATAAATAAACATTAAAAAATAAAAAATATATATTAAAAAAAATTCCTGGGAACATCTAACCTACCAAGACTGAATCATGAAGAAATAGAAAATCTGAACAGAACAACGAGTGAGGAGATTGAAGCAGTAATCAAAAGCCACCCAACAAATGGAAGCCCAGGACGAAACAGCTTCATGGACCAAATATTTGAGGAAGAATTAACACCAATCCTTCTCAAACTCTTACAAACAATTAAACAGGATGATACTCTCCCAAACTCATTTTACGAGCCCAGCATTGCCCTCATAACAAAGCCAGACAAAGACATGCAAAAAAAGAAAATCACAATCCAATGTCCCTGATGAATACAGATGCAAAAATCTTCAACAAAACATTATGAATTTGAGAATACGATATAAGGATCATACACCTTGATCAAGTGGGATTTTCTTGGGATGCAAGGATAGTTCAATGTATGCTTTCCATAAATGTGGTATGCTACATCAACAAAATGAAGAATCCATATTACAATATCACTTAAATAGATGCAGTAAAAGCATTTAACAAAATTCAACATCTTTTCATGATAAAAACTCTCAAGTATGTATGGAAGAAATGTACTTCAACATAAAAAGACCATCCATATATGGCAGGCCAATAGCTAGCATCATATTCATTGGTGAAAAGCTGAAAGCTTTTAAGATCAGCAGCAAGACAAGCATGCCCACACTTGCCTCTTTTATTTAAAATAATACTGATAAGGGCGCCTGGGTGGCTCAGTCGGTTAGGCGGATGACTTCGGCTCAGGTCATGATCTCGCAGTTTGTGAGTTTGAGCCCCGCGTTGGGCTCTGGGCTGACAGCTCAGGGCCTGGAGCCTGCTTCAGATTCTGTGTCTCCCCCTCCCTCTGCCCCTCCCCTGCTTATGCTCTGTGTCTCTCTGTCTCTCAATCGTAAGTAAATGTTAAAAAAAATTTTTTTTAATAGTACTAGTAGTCCTGGCCAGGGCTATTAGGCAAGAAAAAGAAATGAAAGGATGAGAAAGGAGGAAGTAAAATTGTCTCTATTTGCAGATGACATGATGTTATATATAGAAAATACTAAAGACAACACAAAAGCACTATTATTATGGTGTTATGTATTTTATATATTATAATTAGAGCTAGTAAATTCATGAAAGTTGCAGGATCCAAAATCAATATGCAAAAATCAGTTGCATTTCTATATACTAACAACAAACTATTGGAAAGAGACATTGAGAAAAAAATCCCATTTACAATAGAATTGAAAGAATAAAATACTTAGGAATAAATTTAAGCAAGGTGGTTAAATTTAAGCAAATAAATTTAACCACCTTGGTTAAATTTATTTAACCTCTCATGGCTTATAAGAATTTGTATTGCTAAAGTGTCCACACCACCCAAAGTGATCTATAGATTCAGTTCAGTCCCTATCAAAGTTCCAATGACATTTTCCACAAAAATAGGGGGAAAATCCTAAAATTCATCTAGAACCACAAAAGATTCCAAATGTCCAAAGCAATCATGGGGAAGAAGAGCAAGGCAGAAACATCGCACTAGTTGATTTCAAGCTACATTACAAATTTATAGTAATCAAAGCAGTAGGATATTGGCATAAAAACAGACATAGATCAATGAACAGAATAGAGAGCCCAGAAATAAACCCATGCATATATGGTCAATTAATTTTTGACAAAGATGCCAGAAATACACAATGGGAGTAGGATAGTCTCTTTAATAAGTGTGTTGGTATCTACATGCAAATGAATGAAATTGGACCATTAGCTTACACCATACAGAAAAACCAACTCAAAATGGGTTAAAGACCCAAATATAAGATCTGATATCATAAAACTCCTAGAGCATTGAAGATAAGGTCTTTGACATTGGCCTTGGCAATGACTTTTTGGATATGACACCAAAAAGCATGAAGTAAACAAGTGGGACTACATCCAACTCAAAGTCTTCTGGGCATAAAAGGAAACTATCAACAAAATGAAAACACAATGTACTGAATTGGAGAAAATATTTGCAAACCACATATCTGATAAGGGATTAATATCCAAAATACACAAGGAATTCATACAACTCAATAGCAAAAAACCCAAATAACCCAAATAAAAAAATGGGCAAAGGATCTGAGTATACATTTTTCAAAGAAGACATATAAATGGCCAATAGATGAAATGGCCAGTGAAAATATGCTCAACATCACTAGTCATCAAGGAAATGCAAATTCAGAACCATAATGAGATATAAGCTCATACTTGGTTAGAATGGCTATTATCAAAATGACAAAAGACAACAAATCCTGGTGAAGATGCACACTTTGGGTGGGAATGTGAACTGGTACAGCCTCTATGGAAAACAGTATAGCACTTCCTCAAGAAATTAAAGACAAAACTACTGTATCATATTATTTAGCAATCTCATTTGTAGATATATGTACAAAGGAAACTAAATCATCTGCTTAAAAGATATGTATATTCCCATGTTCATTGCAGCATTATTCATGATAGTCAAGCTATGGAAACAGCTTAAGTGTATGTCAATAGATGAATGGATAAAAAAAAAATGTGGTATATATACAATGGAATATTATGAAGCCTTAAAAAAGAAGGAAATCTTGCCATTTGTGACATGGATGAACCCGGAGGTCATTATGCTAAGTGAAACAAGCTAGACAAAGACCAATACTGCATGGTATCACTATTCAGAATTAAAATAAAAAGCTGAAGTCATCGAAGCAAAGAGTAGAATGGTGATGCCAGGGGCCGGCAAGTGGAAGAAATGGGGGAGAACCTGGTAAAAAGGGTATAAACTTTCAATTATAGGATGAATAAGTTCTGAGGATTTAATATATAGCATGGAGGCTATAGTTGATAATACTGTATTTTATATTTGAAATTTGCTAAGATAGTAGATCTTAAGCATTCTGACCAAAACAAAACAAAACAAAACAGTAACTGTGAGGGAATGATGAGTTAATTGACAATGGGAATCCTTTACAATGGGAATCCTTGACAATGGGAATCATTTACATATGTCAAATCATCAAGTTCTGCACTTAAACATATTATAGTTTTGTCAAATATATTTTAATAAAGGTGGGGAGGGGGAGAAAGCCATATTTTGTGGATGTTTGAAGTTCCCCTATGCATTCATAGGACTCAGCCCACCCATGGATGCAATAGGTAACTCTGATAGTATCTAAAGATGTTCCCAATGAATTCTACTCCTTGGGATGCACCTGTGACTTGTGTTAACCAATAGGACGCCGCAGAGCGAGGCTGTGCCAGTTCCAGGCCTTACCTTTAAGAGGACTGGCAACTTCTGCTTCCTAAACCATGAACACTTGCTTTGAGGAGCCCGAACCACCTTACATGAAGCCCAGCTCTCCTATCGGAGACAGCAAACGGATGGACCACTTGGCTGCCATGTCATGAGGAAATGACCTGAAACCACTTGAGGAGTGACAGATCAGCTGTTTCAATGTCCCGTTGAGCCTTCTGATGACTCTGCCTCCAGCCCTGCCTATGACCTCACTGGATATCCCCACAATGTAGTCAGGAGTCAAACCACCCAGCCAAGCCCAGTCAACCCACAGAATCATGAGAAAGAATAAACGTGTTGCTTTAAGCATTCAGATTTGGGGTGGTTTGTTCCACAAAAAGATAGTCTTACCAGTGACTGCCTATCCCATGTGGCTGAAGTGGACCAGAGAGCTCCCCAGTCTCACAGTATCTATGGGATCATTGGATGCCAAGTTCCCATGGAAGGGAGCGCTGAAAGGGGAAGTTGTTGCGGAAGGGAGAGGGGGGAGGTTGGGGCCCTGGAAGGAAGGGCACTGAAAGAGAGCCACAATTGCTCGCCAGTTTTAGCAGGAACAGCTGCATTTGGGCCAGTGGTTCCAATGCTGCTTTACAGGTTTTAGCTTTCCCTTAGGTGAACCTATGCTTTGAAAAAACAGTATACCATTGTAGTGTCAGCTAGAGTGAGGCCAAGGGTTCATTTCTCCCATGGTTATTTGGGTTGTGTTTTGTATCTAAAGACCCCTAACTCTGGACATCATTTTATCTCATAGAGGGTCAGAAAAATCATTGTCACGTAAGGAAGGCAGGGTATTTTAATGACTCATTATTTCATATGGTAAGATATTTTTCTCTTCATGTCAAGAAAAATGAACCATTTAAAAATTTTATTTGTTTCCTTTACTCTTAAATCATAGTTCCTTTTTTTTTTTTTAAGGTAGGTGTGAAAGCTATCCAGGTCTATAAATGGCTTAAAAAAGTAATATCTCGGGGCGCCTGGGTGGCGCAGTCGGTTAAGCGTCCGACTTCAGCCAGGTCACGATCTCACGTTCCGTGAGTTCGAGCCCCGCGTCGGGCTCTGGGCTGATGGCTCAGAGCCTGGAGCCTGTTTCCGATTCTGTGTCTCCCTCTCTCTCTGCCCCTCGCCCGTTCATGCTCTGTCTCTCTCTGTCCCAAAAATAAATAAACGTTGAAAAAAAAATTAAAAAAAAAAAAAAGTAATATCTCTTTTATTAGTGTGTACAGGTTTGAAAAAAAAAGTGTTTATTTCTTAGAGAGAAGCACACGCTAGCGGGAAGGGGCAGAAAGAGAGGGAGATAGAGAATCCCAAGCAGGCTCTACTCTGTCAGCAAAGAGCCAGATGCAGGGCTCAAACCCACAAACTGCAAGATCATGACCTGAGCCGAAATCAGGAGTTGGACGCGTAAATGACTGAGCCACCCAGGCGCCCCTAGTGTTTTTAGGTTTCAACAGAACTATAATGAAGCATGCTAACTACATAAATATTACTTTCTATAGCATTTTTAATCATTGTGACAGATAAGCCATTTGTTTGTTGGTTCTTGATATTTTCCCATATATCTGAATAAATAATAGCCATCATCTCACTGAATTGTAGCAAGGAGTTACATTATGAAAGTTTCATACATAAAATTTTATTCTCTAATAGAGAAAAGGGAAACAATCAAAATTATTAATATTTAAAATAGCTATAAAATACATTGCCCGCTCTAAATGGCTTGATATCTTTAAGAGTCTTTCCTATGTCCTTGAATATTCAATTCTAGTAAATATCACAGCCAAAGAGTTCCAAGCGAAGTGCAATACTTTGGTTCCATGTTTTAGGAATGATGCGGATAAACCTGGAAATAATTGGTGGGTTGAAAAAATTCTTCACATGTCCTTTGACATTATTATTTCCTTCGAAAATCTGAAAGGAAAATATGAGAAGATCTTTGATGATGATGTAACAGATATAAAAATCTTATAGGTGATTTTTTTTAAAAACAAAGAACACAGACATCATGATCAGAGATGATCTTCAGTCAATTATGAAATCATGTGCCTAACAGACCTCTTTAGGGATTCTACCTCACCAGTGATCCGAGCTGGGAAAATAAAGAAATCTGACGTCTGACGCGGTCCCTTTGTAGCTGTGTGACTTCTGGCAGGTTACTTATATTCCCTGATTCTCTATACTCATTGGCAAAATGGGGATAATAAAAGTTTACCTCACAGAAGGCGTTATAAAGACTTTTTTTAAGTATGTACACATATGACAAGTGCCAGAGAGTAGGGGTCACCAACATTTAAAATAAAACGCAACGATATGTGTTTTTACTTATTCTTTTTGCCAAATGCCTTATATCCTCAATTGAACTGTGTTTTATGCCCCCCCTTTTTCTTTTCCAGTTTTGCATTCCCAGCAGGTTCCCCCCAGATTTACATACACCAGAAGCTAAATCACTATTTGTTTATGACGGTGATGCTTATCAAGCTAGAAAGACATCCTGGTACAGTGACAGATAAAACAAACTGAACCAACCGAGCGACCAAACAACCCAGGAGTTTAAAAAGAGAGAGAGGTTCAAACTCATTTGCTGAGATAAGTGCTGAGCCCAAGCTGAGCAGTCAGTAAATGTCACCCCCTTCTCCTGCGCTGCCCCTCCACCTGGCTCCAGCCTCACTTCCATTTCTGGAATATTAGGCTCATGTCCTTAGTTTTGCCCCAGCAGCATCTTAACACCATGTGACAGGGAATTAAGGAGAATAATGGCGTAGTTCATCTTGAAGGAAATTAGTTTCCTCATCAGTGAGGCTAACAATTGTCTCCTGCCTAATAATACGATACAGAAAGCTTTGGGGCATGGGCATTTGCTGGGCATCAGTCAAGAATAACAAGTATGCCCGAGGTAATGCCAACATGATGTTATTTCACGGTGGAAGGTTTTCTAGACCCTGTTATGGACTGCATGTTTGCATCCCGCTCAGATTCCTACATCGACACCCTAACCCCCAATGGGATAGTATTAAGAGGCAGGGCCTTGGGGGGGTAATTAGGATTAGAGTAAATCGGGAGGGTGGGGCCGTCACGATGGGATTAACGTACTCATAAAAAGAGGGGGAGACATGGGATCTCTCTCCACACAGAATTCTTAGAGAGGAGGTGCCTGTCTGTGCCTATTTGTCAAATCCCAAAAGCTATGTGCAAATAAATGTAGGGTACTTTTCTCATCACAGCAGCTTTCAAACTGCTTTGTCTTTGCTGGGACACTGGCCAGTACCTTGTCCGCCATGGAGGATTTCTGCCTGTACGATTTCCAATCCACTCCCTGGTCGCTGTAGTGGATGGTGTAGCTCTTCACGTACATTTCCGAGGACAGAGACTTGCAGCCCTGTGTTACAATCGCAGTTATTTTCTTGATTTTGAGTAGGTCAATTTGTAACCACTGCTTGTTGTTGTTTGCCTGTGAAAATGATGAGGACATGTGAATGAGGCAATTAAAACCTTTGATTTTTTTTTAGACCAAGATACTCAGAAATGTACAGAGCTCAAGAGGATTTCTTTTCTGTCTCATCCCTTAAGATCCTTTCTCTCAGAGGATTTCCCTATTCCTTCGTGTTTGTTGTCACCGACGTATATAAACTTTTACTTGAGTATCACAGACACTGTACAATAATGACTTACTTCTTTGTATCCCTTCCTTTTCGAGGGCCGGAATTTGTTTTGTTTCCACGTACTTACCACAATGCATGGCACATGGTTGGTGTTCGACAAATATTTGTTGAATGAACACATAAATGAATCCTACTTGAGAAAGAATATCATATTGCTAAGTTATCTGTAAATATTTATTCTCTTAAATAAATTTGTGTAAATGCCATGAGGGTATCAGGGAAAGAATCTATTTAACTTATTTTAGAAAAGTCCCACTTTTCTTCCCATTGCTTATATCAACGAGAAGTCCAATTTCTTCTCTTCTGATATTTCAAATAAATGTACTATTTGAGAGCCTTGATAAAGCCATACCTGGGACTTTATGGCATGGTAGCTGTCCTGCCTTCTGGCCTAACAAAATGCCTAATCATATGTTCGCTGATACATACTTGGAGAAAGAGGATCAGAAGGACAGAGTACGAGAGTAATCTAAGAGAAATTTTCACCTTTGGGAGATTTATCATGCCCCATAGTCTCATTCAGTTCTATATGAAATAATGAATATTGACATATTTCTTTATCATCACTTACGTGTACACATATGTATGTGTATATATTTATACACAGATATATGTATATACTCATATACTATGTGTATTTTTAAAGTAAATTAACTGAATTAAAATTATCATGTTAATTAATTTTTTGTCAAGTTTGTAACACTCTCTAGGGACTTTGGTGGTTTTTTTAAAAATTTTTTAATGTTTATATTTTATTTTATTTTTGAGAGACAGAGAGAAAGAGAGAGAGAGAGAGAGAGAGAGAGAGAGAGAGAGAGAGCCAGCCAGAGCAGGGGAGGGGAAGAGAGAGTGAGACACAGAATCCAAAGCAGGCTCCAGGCTCTGAGCTGTCAGCCCAGAGCCGGACATGGGCTTGTGAACCTTGAGATCATGACCTGAGCCGAAGTTGGACACTTAACCAATTGAGCCACCCAGGCGCCCCAAGGGAATTTGGTGGTTTCTTAGTGTACCTTTAAACTGTATGGTATCCAATCGAAGTTGTACCGGTGATATAGAATATAGGTTGCTAGAGGGTTTTTGAAGGCATGAAAATTTTCGTAGGCATGACAGAGGTAGAGACACCTCAGTCTGTGTGTGTACTTGCATAGGTCTGGCTTAGATTTTTAGCCTCTCTAAAGAGACCCTTTAAAGACATATGATCCTAATAGAAGATTAAGTGAAACAGTTCTGACCTAGAATTCCAGATTTTAAAATGACAGCATTAAAAATTAAAATCAGCATTTCATCTTTGAAGCCCTTATTATATTACAAAGACTAAGTGCAAATCATATACAGAGCAAAGTATTTCAAAAAGTTGTAAAATACGGAGTAGGGTGACACAGTTATACCTGTGTCATATATCTGTCATATATCATATATCTGTTATATGAACAGATCTAAAGAGTTATCTGGGAAAAAATTGGATGACATCTCTATGTAACTTAATCCTTCATTTTTTATCATTTTATTTATATAATTCTATTAGTATAATGTAATACATTATTACTTTTTAAATTTTAACTTCTTCAGGTCTGTTTACCCCTCCATGAAATTGCACGATAAGGGGTTTGGGTGGCGTTGAATGGCGGAAGGACCACTAAACTGTTTATCGGGAGAATGGGTTTCCTGATTCTGCCACCAGACTAAGCGAAAATGATGCAATCTTCTCGGTGTTTAAACTTAACAGGAAAAGTCTGGACCATATGCTTTGTAACCCCCTCACTGTTCTTCTATTCTGTGAGTCTGTGATGGACCAGCAATGAGTTCTGAGATACAGATGTCAGTTCCCAAGACTATCTGTATGGGGTCCAAGCTGTTGTACTTTCGCTACTCCCACCACAGCTCTCTTTCCCTTTCTGACAGCCTAACTTAGGGTTAGGACCTGGAATTCTATGGAGTCCAGGGAACTAGAATGTAGGTGTCTTAAGGGAGGGACATAGGAAGATAGAAAATAAGGAAGGGTTAAGTTGACTGATAGAATTATTCTGGTTTCTGATGCCACCGTAATTTTTCAAGTCAGTTGAAAAGTGCGATAAAGATGAGTCAATATTAACAGTTACCCTAAAAACTAAGACACTGGAATTACTCAATGGGCTAATATTAGGAGCAATATTACTCTCTGGAAGATGCTTATTAAACTTAGGCCACTGATTTATAACCCCGGTTTTGTAGCATTTTACTGTGCCTCCAATTGTCCAAAGGAATGTCACAAAATTCTAAAAAATGGGAACATAAAACATTTAAATAGCACTATTAAGAAAATGAAAAATATTGCTAAATTGTGAAAAAAGAGAGAAGGTGTTGGAAATCTAAATCATTTATCACTAAATTGTCTTAATTCAGAGGTGGCAAGCTACAGCCCAAGGGCCATATTTGGCCCCCGGCCTGTTTTTGTAAATAAAGTTTTATTGGAATACAGCCATGCTCATGTACTTATTGTTTATAGCTGCTTTCTTGCTATAGTGGCGGAGTTGAGTAGTTATGACTAGAAATGTATGGCTCACAAAGTCTAAAATATTTATTATCTGGCCCTTTGCAGAAAAAATTTGCCCAGCCTCGTCTAAATCAAGACTAGACCAAAAACCAAGGAGATGGTAACTTCTCTCTGAGCCAAAGTCAGAGCTACAGCTATCAAGTCAACAGACATCCTAGGTCTAAGGACCTAGGATCATAATCTGCAGAAACAGGAGATAATATTCTTGCTTCCCAAGATGTCCATGTTCCTTGTAGTGAGGGCCGTGGTTTTCTTCTAGAAGGCTGAGAGAACTCCACTCATAGGCGTTATTTTACCTTGGCTTGCCAGGCATTCACACGGCCCTGGGCATTGAGACGGGCACGGAAGGGTTCCCAGTAATCTCCCCACCAAGATTTTTTAAATGAGGAAGCTGTGATTTGCTTGTTTTCTATCTTTCCACTTTCCATACCCAGCGGTGTGGAGCATCCTGTCAAGAGAAAAGTAATGTGATTAATTATGCACCACCAGTATTCCCTGTGTGGTGGTTTGCACTACAGAGGAGACAGTATTCATACTCGGTGACAACAAAACAACCATCGCCGACAGTGAACATTATTGCCCATGTGCCAAATCCTACTTTTAGGCTCTCCATGTATCATCTGATGCTGCTAACCACCTCCATTTTACAAATGAGAAGACAAAAGCAGAGCAAGAAAGAGTAACTTGCCTGAAGTAAGACTACCAGAAGAATCAGAAACTAAACTGGGGCGCAGGAAGTCTGACACCAAACACCGCGTTCTAAATATTTAAACTCATTTTCCTCCCTCAGAGAATCATGGAAACTGTCTTTTCTTTGAGGTAGAAAATACTCCTAAACTATCTCTGTATATAAGAATATACTCCATTTCTCTTTCTAAGGAAAAGCTACAAAGAAGAAGATCCCTGGGGAGTCACATTCAATATTTTATTTTTAACCCTTTGAGGGTGGTTCATGTTATGAATTTTGCCAAGACGTGAACTTGAACGTCAGGCTTCGAGGCTGGGCTGCGAATGTAAGAAACGTAACTAGTGAGTGAGCCCAGCTGACCACGCATCATCATCACCTCTGTGACACTTTGTTCTTGTTAGTAAATCATGCTGACATTTTCTTGGTGATATCTTTCTCCATGGAAAAAAAAGAGTTTTAAAAAAGAAAATCTACTCTAATAATTATATCAAGAAAGTGTAGAGATTATTATTATTATTTTTTTTTAATGTTTGTTTTTGAGCAAGAGAGAGAGAGAGAGAGAGAGACAGAGTGTGAGCAGGGGGAGGGACAGAGAGAGAGGGAGACAGAATCTGAAGCAGGCTCCAGGCTCCGAGCTGTCAGCACAGAGCCCAACACGGGGCTCGAACTCACAAACTGAGCCGAAGTCGGATGCTTAACCGACTGAGCCACCCAGGCGCCCCAAGAAAGTGAAGAGATTTTTAAAAAGTAATGCTTCTTGAATAGAATATAAATGTTTTAAATAGATTGACAGAGTTGAATGTCACATTTTAGAGTGGCTTGTCTCTATGATCTGAACAAACTACCATTTACATCATGTGCCAGAGGGAAAGAAAGGCCAGTGATTTACGGAGCTGTCTCAAGGACTGCTCCTGCTATACAGAATTAGCATTTTATGTGGGAGGTGTTACATACCACTGCTAACTGCGCTTTGACAAAATGCCCATGTCCATGCCCCTCATGGTATCGGCAGTATAATGGATACCGTTATCTGCCTCGATAAGAAGCGGATTCCGAGTTTCAGCTGCTTTGTCCACTGTGAGCCGTGCGAGACTGAGAGGGTACTGTAGCTCCCCAACAGGTGGAGAAATGCACGTTTCAGGTGCGCTATGTATTGATCTCCCTCCCGCTCAGAGCCCTTGGGCAGCTGAGATGCAACGGAAGATTAGCGAGGGCCTTCTCTTACCCCAGATTGCTAGACAGATATTTTCTAGATGCGCTTTGAAGTGAAAGAATGTGGAGAGCTCTACTTTAAGAGTCACCAAAGGAGCATAGTTGATCAGATTCTTAAACATCTTTGTTCCACATGGTAGAATTTTATTATGGCCATTTGTGAGTACCTGGATTTATTTATACCACAGGTCACATTACATCCCTTGAAAAACAGCAGCTTACAGAGAAAGAGCTTGAGCGCCTACATTGGGTGCCAAAGAGAATGAAGAGTTCAATCAGAGTTTCAGGAGGTTGACAAGGAGTTTAGATTCGTTGAAAACATTCATCGAACATCTAATATATGCCAGTAATGTTGCTATGTTCTTCTACTGCATTAAAATCTGGGTGACCTGGAGAACTATGGAAGAGTCAGGCCTAGTCTGAACCTTAGTTCTTATTGAAATGGGCTGATGCAGTTATTCTAAGCTAGGGCCGTTCCTTGCAGGGTCAGGGCGGTGCCCATGCCATCCTGGCACTGTTCAGAGATGGTGCCTGCCCTTTGGCTGGTAGAACCAGTTTTGGCCCAGATCACAATGAGAGTTCACCTGAGCAGAACCGGTTTAGCCAAGGTTTTTCTAGGCACCCAAGTGATTGAAGAGAACTAAAAGTTCTAGCCATTCTTCCATATCTACTTGATTCTCTGCCTGGTGGTTGGACAACAATGCATCTTAGTTCCTTACCGTTAACCTCACAGCCTTGTAGCTCCAAGCGAAGGGCAGCTCTATTGTAGGATCTGGTTGGAGAGATCCTAATATATCTAGCCACGATGGGTGGGTCAAACTGATTGTCTTTTATTGTAGAGGCATCTGAATTGCCATCAAAATACTAGAGGAAAAAAAGAGGAAGGCTTAGTTATATAACAATTCTCTATAAAGTGATTTTGTAATAAAATTCTGGATTAATTTAATATTGTCATTTTCAGTTTTCATGTGACCTGAATTAAGTCTCTTGGTTTAAAAAAAAATAATTGGAGGGGCGCCTGGGTGGCTCAGTCGGTGGAGTGTCCGACTTCAGCTCAGGTCATGATCTCACACTCCGTGAGTTCGAGCCCTGCGTCAGGCTCTGTGCTGACAGCTCAGAGTCTGGAGCCTGCTTCAGATTCTGTGTCTCCCTCTCTCCCTGCCCCTCCCCTGCTCATGCTCTGTCTCTCTCTGTCTCAAAAATACATAAAAACATTAAAAAAATTTTTTTAAATAAAAAAAATAATTGGAGATCACTTCAGGAAGATGAGGTAGACATATTTTGCCTCATTCCTTCTGCTGAGTACTACTAAAACATAAGGAGCCTCGGAGAGGGGGAGAGAAGAAGGCAGACTGGCTAGGGTCCTTGGGACCCAAGGAGCAACATGGCGGTGGGCTCCCTGGGTTTTATTGTTGCCTCATATGCCCCAGACTGGGAAGCAAAGAAGCCAGCAACCAAGAAACACCAATGGGTGCGGCAAAAAAAAAAAAAAAAAAAAGCCCCAATGAAAACCTGCTTTCTCTAGCCACAGGCCCAGGAAAGAGCAGCTCAGCAAGACAGAAAATTCTCAGATGATAACTGATCTATGTCCAGCTCAGCATTATAGAAAACATCATGGCCCTTCCTCTACTCACAGCATCAAAGGCCAAGTGGGGAGCCTAGACTTCCATGCTCATGAGATTGTAATGAGGCACCCCAGCACCCTCACTGGGATTGTGTCGGAGAAGGGCAAATAGGAATCCAGGACTTTGATCCCCGCCAGCTCCTAACAAGACTCCCACCACCGTCGTATCAGTGGACACTATCCCGTCCCCACCCAACAGCAAAGAGGAGCTCCCCTTTAGTGGAGAACCTGGACTTGGAAAGAGGCTGGAAAGAGCCAGCGAGGAAAGAGCCAGCTAACACAGGAGATAAGAGCCGCAAGACTGAAAACAGAAAAACAGTAGATAAACACAAGGAAACAGAATCAATTCTTTGAAAAGATAAAAAAAAAAAAAAAAAAAAAAAAAGGCAAACATCTAGCAAGACTGACAAAGCAAAAAGAGAAGAGGTGAATATTACCAACATCAAATTCAACAGGCAATATCACTATAGATCTGCAGACATCAAAAGGATAATAAGAGTATACTACAAACACCTCTACACACATAAATTTAACAGCCTAGAGGAAATGGATCAGTTTCTTGAAAAACACTATCTAGCTCACCCAATATGAAATAGGTAATTTGAACAGCCTGTAACTACTAAAGAAGTTGAATTTGTAATTTACAAGTTCCTGGAAAAAAAATCTCTAGGCCCCTATAGTTTCACTGCTGAATACTACAAATATTTAAAGAATTAACACCAATGCTAGAAAATCTCTCTCAGAACAGAACATGCTTCCCAAATTATTTTATGAAGCCAGTATTACTCTGATACCAAAACCAGAAAAAAAGTACAAAAAAAAAATAATACCACGCACCAACGTTCCTCATAAGTATAAGGGCAAAAGTCTTTCAGCTACGAACTCTAACTGTAACCTGTGTTCTCTTTCCAAAACTGATCAGTAGGGACGATAATTTGAGATTTTCATGATCTGTTCTAAGGTGTAGTGCAAATAATTTATTACCAGGGGTAGCTAATAATAATATACAAACTAGTAAAATGGTAAGTGATTTACAGGAAAAATGAAACAGGTTCAAAGTTATCAGCATAATGGCAGACTGACGCCTTACATTCTGATAACTTTCTTTGGCAAGGGGGTTAGGGAGGAAGAGAAGAGTTAGGGCTGGTACATACGGGTTATTGGGAATAATCCCGCTGAGCCTCTGAAAGACCCAGCAGGGGACTGTCACTCCGCAGGCAGGGTAGAAAAAAAAAAAAAAAAAAAAAAAAAAAAAAAAATTCCGAAAAGCACACTGCCTCAGAGCTGCTATTTCCTTCAAGTACACTGAAACAAAGAACAAATAAAATGTAAAAGTTAGTATTATCAAAACTTGGAGGCCAAACTCCAAGCTTAAGGAGCATGAGCTCCTTAAGGCACAAAACCAGATTAAATGCCCTACACCATGTCCCAATCTGAGAAGCATGGGCATTTAGTTTGATCGAAAAGTGATTTTTGTGTGTGTGTGGAGTTTTGAAGTTCCATAAATCAGGCTTATCCCTTTAATTTGTATAACAGACCCATGATTTTGCCACTTTCTTTCATAAAGCCCTAAGAAAGCCATTTGTATTTCTACCACCCAGAAAGTTATTTTTTAAAAAGACATAGTCATAGGCACAGTAGCCTAGTAATCCTAGGGTGAGTCTTGAGACTTAGAAAGAAACTGTCCACAGACCATCACGTTCCTTGTGCTGTTCCCTTTGAAGATCTGCCAGTTTGTCTGGTCAGAGCTGTAGGCCACATAGAACTCCATGGTGTAGTAGGACTTCAGATAGTGTTTGGCACCTTGGGTCTGGATCCCTGTGAGGACCACTTCCCTCTGCATGTCAACCTGCAACGGAGCAAAGCCATTAAGCAGATCTGTCCTTGTCGACAACTCACATATCACCTTCCTTAATTCATTGTGTAACCAGCTTTCTTTAGAACTAAAAAGCCAGCACCTAAGTCAGCAAACTAATAAACTGGCTAGATACAATCCATATTTGAGCACAGAGTACCTGGACTTGAATCCAAGTTTGACCACTTTCTAGCTGTGTGTGATTTTTGGAAGTTAATCAGTCCCTCCGTTTCTTTGTTTTTTTCATCTGTAAAAAGGATATCTAGGATAACGCTAGAACTAACTTTATAGGGTTCATTTTGAATATGTAAAGCACTTAGAATAGTGCCTAAAACACTGCAAGAACAAGAAAGAAAAATATGAAATCACTGTCATTTTATTATTATAGCACAGTAAATGCTATCAGGTTAATAAGATATACCTGGATCCAAGGTTTAAGGTCAACTTCTGAAGGCTTTTCTGTGATCCAAGCATTATATGATCCACCATTGTTTAATCTTGCTAGTTTGGGCTCCCAATAACCTAAATTCAAAAGAGAAAAAAATTTATTCTAAACTTAAAAAAAACCCAAAACATACAACTAGAAATTTCCCAAGTAAGTTTAGTCCCCGTGGAAAACCAGATCTCTGCAGGAGCCTCTATTAAAGTTAGGCAACCAGGCGGTTGTCACAGGCCTCAGCTACTAAGTCAGTTCATGATTATGAAATCTCGGCTTCAGGTCTGTGCTTGGTTGGTGTCAACCACCACCCACCCCCTTTCTTGCATGCAGGTTGTGTTTATCTTTTCTCAGCTATGTTGGTGTGGTTGCTGCTGAGTGTGCCTTGCCTAAGCGGAGGACATGGGAGGGATTATGGGAAGCTCGTGATCCCTTGCAACTGACCTCTTCATCTTGGGAAGTGCTTTGAGGCAGAGTGAGGCAATTTAGAAGGAGATCCTGACACAAAGTGGGTGATCAGCAGAGTTTCTGAATAGATGAATGGTTAGCACAGCAAAGGGCCCTGTTAGAGGGCAGTATGGCATGTGGCCAATAGACCTTGGGAATCTGGCTGGAATATCTCATTTGTGATCAAATGTGGAATGGGGATGAATGTGGAGAGTTTTGGAAATGGGCACATGGTCACAAGAGTATGGGATCGGAAGGAAAGAAGGAAGGAAGGAAGGAAGGAAGGAAGGAAGGAAGGAAGGAAGGAAGGAAAAAAAAAGAAAAAAAGAGAAAGAAAAAAAAAAAAAAAAAAAAAAAAAAAAAAAAGAAAGGAAGAAAAAAAAAAATGAAGAAAAAGAAAGAAAGAGAAAAAGAAAGAAAGGAAAAGAAAAAAAAAGAAAGAAAGGGGGTGCTTGGGTGGCTCAGTTGGTTGTATCTGACTTCTTGATTTCTGTTCAGGTCATGATCTCACAGTTTGTGGGTATCAAGCCCTGCATCAGGCTCTGTGCTAGGTATGGAACCAGCTTAAGATTCTCTCTCTCTCAGAGAGAGAGAGAGATCCACTCCTCGCTCAATCCCTGCTGAGAGGCTGTACTGCCTTGTAGAGATTCTGAGGACCCCTAGCTCTTGGTCTCCTGGGGGAGAGACTCCTTAGGAACATTATACACCAGGGAGGGAGGCAGTGATAAAGGAATGCCAACAGGTTTTTTGCTCCTTCCTCTACCAGATGAGCACCTTAAGATAGAGGTTCTTTCCTGTGGTAGAGAAAAGCCTGGAGACAAGCAATGATCCATAGATTCAACAGGCAGGGTTGTCACGGATGGTTTTTCAGGCTGTATACTGCACAGTTATAGGAGGTGCCTTTCAAAGGCTATGATGCTACTACTTACCCCAATGCCCAGAAGCCCTGATCTGTGAATCAGCTATGATACCAGTGCTTAGTCCCATTGGCATCTTACATTCTACAAAAAAACAGAACAATGAATAATTTTTGCTTAGAAAATACATATTAACAAAGTAAAATTTCGTGGCTAGAGATTATACCTCTGGTGGGTCAGTGACTCAATAGTTTCACCTACCTTATGTGGCACTGACCTAAATATGTTGGATCATAACAGGTGAATGTACTCACAAGACTGGTGCTCTAACAGAAATAGCGATACCCTAGAGGAAAACCACTGACGTCCTGAAATGCAGTTAGTCTTAAACTGATTTCCATTTGCTTGTATCTTAAAATAAAGCCATTTTACAACATTGCGTACTACCCTTATAAGTCTATGTTCCCAAAAGTTGGACCAAAAGTTACAGAGCTATTTACATTCTGATCACAAAAGAAAATACCAGCCACTGAGATACCTGGATGTGGACACAGTGCTTGGTATTCGACAGGTACCTAATAAATGCTGGCTGGCTGGCTGCATGGATGGACATATGGGAACTGGTTCTCAAATACTGAAATGCCAAGTTCAGAGACTATCCTAGTCATTGTTTAATTCCTGGTATCTTTTCCCTCCTCTGCTCTAGGAGTCTGGAAAAATTCTTCCACTCACTTTCCCATGAATCACATGTCATGAAGGAAGACGCTTTATACTGGTTTCCCAATTGAAAGGCATGCCTTTGGGCTGAAGCATGTGGTTTAAGGTTCCTAGAAGACTGATGTTTGCAGTATAATCAGACCACAGGTCAGAATACAAGCAGCTACTGCTACAGATTGTACCTCTGTCATGCAGAAGTCCCAGAGTTGAGTACTTCGAACTTAAAAGTTAATAATATTCTAGCAGGGACTGTCCTTCTAGAAACATCCCATGGAGCTCAGAGTGTACCTCTGTCTATGATGAGAAAAGGTGTCTGCATCCCAGCTCTCTGGTTTTCTCCAACCTCTGTGTCAAGGAGCCACCAACCGGATTTTGATGCCTTCATTTCAAGAGTTTTAAATGAACCTAAAATAGGAAGTGAAGCACGACATTACATACCCAAAGATTAAAAGTTAATATTAGTTGACAGCTGTCAAAGAATCCTAAAATCCCTGCATCACAAGGAGTTTTAGAAAAGAACTTATGAATTATCCATTTCTCTTTAGGCAGGGCTAGAGTTGTAACAAACAGATAAAAACGAAACAAAATGGGGGCCTGGGTGGCTCAGTCAGTTAAGTGTCCGATTCGGCTCAGGTCATGATCTCATTGTTCATGAGTTCAAGCCCCACATCAGGCTCTGTGCTGACGGCTCAGAGCCTGGAGCCTGCTTCGGATTCTGTGTCTCCCTCTCTCTCTGCCCTTCCCCTGCTCATGCTCTGTCTCTCAAAAATAAATAAACATTGAAAAAATTTTTTTAAAAATGAAACAAAACAACACACACACATTACTAAAAGTTAATTGGCCCAGACTTTAAAAAATCTCCAGCATGCCTTACTAGAAAGTAACTTTTACTGATCTACATTTAATGTCACAAGCTAACCCATATACAACACAGCTTCACAGTCTTAAGTATTAAAGCGGCCTTGAATGACTCATTATTGGGCCTCAGGAATATTGTATGTGTTTCCTTCCTCTCCCTTCATTTCACTAGTGTTTCTTTTTTTACATAAGAAAAATAAAAATAAAACATCTATCTCCCATGTTTTCAAATTTTCTATTAGGTTTACATAGTTGGATAGAGATACACATAAACTGACTCAGAAAATCACTGAAGGGCGTTTCTGAAACCTCTGATTACCCACTCTGTTATTTCAATGCTACTCATTGCCAGTTTACACTTAAATTCTGCTGACTGTAATTCGTGACTATTTCCCAGATGGAATAAAAATTAATAGCTGATGGTCCTCCTCTAACACACGAAAAAAGATTCCAGCCTTCCACTCTCCAACGGAGATATTTAGATTTGAAGATTTGGATGGGCCAGCCAATTCCAGCTTCTCAGGCTCAAGGGAAGGATGATGGATCTGGTAATTTACATTTGGTAAAAAGCCAGAAGTTTGACCTAATCGCCTCTGTCCCTGATTTTAATAAAGTGGGTCTTCATAGCTCCATTAGTGAGCCACTGGCTTGAACAAACCAACCAAGAACACTCTTTCCCCCCACCTTTAACCAAACCAGTCCTGTTTGGACTTCTGTGCCTAACTGAGGCTGACCCACATAGGAACTTCCCAACCAAAGTTCTGGCAAAGGACTGACTGCCCTGCCTAGCTTCTCAGAGCATTTGTGGAAGCAAGGCTGCTTGTTAAAAATGCAGAGTCCTGGGCCCTTGTCTGACATCAAAGTCTCCAGAAGCAAAATCTCTGCCTTAGCATTTATGTTTTAACCGGCTTCCTAGAATTTCACTATGCCTATTGCAGTTTGAGAATCAGGGTCCCTGGCACTCACACCCCTGCAATGCACAGATATGCCTATAAAACAACTCACTGGCACATAAAAATCCTTTGTGATGGTTGGTTTGTTTAAGCCTTTTCATTACTTTGTACATGAAAGCTCTAAATACCCCTCTTATTTTTTAGCTTTTATAATCCTTAAAAACACTCCCCCCTCCCCCCCGGCACTGCCCCAACAGCCTCATGAGTCAGTTTAAGATTAAGATTCCTGTAGTCACTTGCCCGAAGGTATCAGGGTCAGAGTGTGCGGAACAGAATTCCCGGATGCAAGAATCCCAAAACCCTAGTAAGTTTTTAATCTCCTTCCCGACAGAAAGCCGCTAAAGCAGCCTGAGCCCTGTGGGATTCATTTTGTAATCTGTTTAAGACCTGGCCTACGTGACACAGTGCGGTTTGGAAAAAACTGCGTCAGACGTAACATCTCCGTAGAACCGAGTTGAGCCTGTGGGGAGCTGCACGCAGTGCCTACACTGGCTGACTTTGTCATACTCTGTCTGCAGTTTGGGGAAATGGCTGTGCCCAGGATCTGTGCCAGAACCCACTCCTGACCCTTAGGAAGCAAATGCACAGGACGGAATGAGGGACAGTTACGTTGCCGAGATCGCCTTCCCTAGCCATTTTTTCCATCCGGGACCTCTTTACAGCGTGCCGATCTTTACCAGGCAGAAGGGGCCAGACCCCTAGCTGGTGCTGTTGGGTGCCGTTTTCCAGCAAGGTCTGGCCGTGAAAGTGAACCACATGAATGTCTCGGGAGCCGCCCATGTTCAGCAGGTGCAACCTCACCCACTCTTGCTCATACATTCTCAGGCCAGGCAAGCTGTAAATCATCCCATTAATGGCTGCAAGGACAGAGGTGCAATCGATTAGAAATCCGTGTACACCGGCAGAGGGGCTGGTGAGGAAGTAGGAGGGCCCTGTCCACCACCCATCTTCTTATCACTCCACCCGTCCGGACCCCTGTGTGTCCTGCTGCCAGAGGGAGGCTAAGACGGGCCCTCCAGCTCCTCCTCATGCCAGCCCACAGCAGCTTCTCATGTGGCTTCTCACTCTTCACCTGGACCTCACACTTCTTCCCTGGGCTCCACTCACTTACCCTTGACATTTTCCTGCACTACCAAAACAGAAAGACTAACACGAGCCAGATAGGTGAACTCCAGTGGTTAAAGGAAAAAGACTGAGAGCACACACAGCACATCGCCCTGAGGCCTCCTAAATTCAGAGATAGTTCCAGGCAAAATTAGGAAGGCAGACCATAAGGGTTCATGTCTATTGTCTCGTTTGTATGATAGCTCCTCTGCCCTCTTCCCAGCTTAAATGTCTGGGGTTCTCAGGCTTCATCCACTCTCCCTCAGTGAAGAGTGTGTGTGTGTGTGTGTGTGTGTGTGTGTGTGTGTGTGTGTGTGTGTTTAAAGCACTTCGCAAATTTGATCACCTTAAAAAATAATACAACATTTTACTGATAAAGCTCTGGGCTACCATGCATTTAGCTGAGATTGAAGTGAGGGAAGTTTTTATTAGTAGTGTTTTTCCAAAGTAAAAAGAACTATATGGGACTTCAGGAACTGAGCGAGTGAATTTTGGGAGCAAAAGGAGTTGAGGTCATTTTGGCACCCTTAATGACCTATCTTCCTACTCCTCACACCAGGCCTAACCCCCTCACCTGTGCAGGAAATAGATTTCCTAAGAGTGAAACGTGTCTCAAGCAATTATTGGGTCAGCATTGCTAAATCATTACATCAGGATGTGGAATGAAGTCTCTCAACAAGCAGGTGCTCAGTAAACGTTTGATAAATTGAACTGAGTAATAGAATTCCTTCATTTACTCCCTATTTCACCACTTAGTTACAAGCGCGCACTGCACAGGCCAGGTGCTGAGTCTGAGGCTGGGAACTCGGGCTGTCTGCTTACCAAATACCCTGATCAATACTATGCCATGGGGATTACCAAATTACAGAGTACCTTTCAAACTAAACTATCCCGGATGCATTTTACTCTTTCTTTGAGGAATCGGAAGCAGTGGCTCAAGGGTACTGAACAGGAAAGGGGACAGCCAGCTGCCAAGCCTATCTGAGTCTGCAGCCATTGCGTTCCCACCAGCTTGGGAGGTTTTCAGAAGCGTGTGTTTGCCACCCACAACACCAAGTAGCCTAGGCTGAAAAACCTAGAAATGCTAGAAGAGAAAAGGAAGCTCCGCCCAGAGTTATTGGTCAGCTTTCCATTGACACTCTTCTAGAAAGCTTAAGAGAATCTTTTTAACTTCTTTGTGTGATAAGCAGTCAGAGGGTAGGGTTTTGGAGCAGATCATAAATTATGTTGTTCACCTTCCTCTACCCGCAAGCGTTTATACAGGTGAGATCAGATCAGAAGGGCAGCCTGAGTGTGTAAATGGGCTAGGGGAGGCAGAATACACCTACTTAGCCGTGGCGACTGGCTGGGGGAGGGGTGGTGGTGGCACTGAAGTGGATGTGGTATATAAGTCTTTTTTTTATTCCTCAAGCAACCTTCTCCTTTCCTGTTTCATGGAATGACCTACCCATACCCAAAGCACAGATCCATCCTGATGAGAAACCTTACAGCAATTCCCTCCATTCATCAAACTCTAAAAGCAGGGCTTCTCAGTCTTCATTTATTTTTCTAATCCCCAAGTCATTCTCTTTGTTTTTCACCTAATTCTAAATTCTGCCTTTCTCTAAAACTACAGTAAAACCTTGGATTGCGAGTAACTTGCTCGGCGAGTGTTCCGCAAGACGAGCAAACATTTCTAATAAGTTTTAACTTGATAAATGAGTGTTGTCTGGCAATATGCGTTGTACGTGATGCCGAACATCACATGACCACAACTGAGCCAATGGTTCTTGAAATTCGCTTTGATATACGAGTGCTCTGGATGACAAGCATGTTTCCGGGACAAATTATGCTCACAAACCAAGGTTTAATTCAGTGACAATTTACAGACAAAATTCCTGAATGGAGTTCAGAGTACATTTGCTTTTCCCACTCCCCCCCCCCCCCCCCCCCCCAGCAATGCTCTCTTGCCATGATTCTCCTGTGACCCAACTACCAAGTTTCCTATCTCATTTTGTTCTAGATGCTTCTGATGCCACCTGGGAAGTGCTGAGGGCTGGAACTGTCATGTTCTTATTTAGAAAGTACACATGAGTGATCACTTCTTCTAGATACATGGTTGTTCCTTTAGATCAAGGAACAGGTTCATTAACTGTTTACACTGCAGAATAGTGCTAATCCCTAAACTACCATAGACTGACGCACACTGGCTCCTTGTTGGCTGGTTGGGTCAGTTCTGCGGGCTCCTGCGCTAGCTTTCAGACTTCTCTGTCCCCTTCACCTGCAGCGCCACCTGCCGGGCGACATCAGAAGCACCTCTTTAGAAGCACCTCATGTCTAATCTTATGAAGACCGAGGGCAGGAATCACGTGCACCCAGGGGGATTTAGGTCAGAGATTAGATCAAAGTCAGAAGACGATACCATGAAACTCGTGGGAGGTTTTTTCTTCGGAGGATGACAGTCTCCAAGCCCTGGGAGACTGGGGTTTCTTTTCATAGTACCAGCTCTTCCTTTCGTCAAAGACCATGAAGAGTAAGACAAATTCTCTCATGTCCACGGGCGTGTTGCTCTCCTTATGAAGTACTCCTTTTTGGCAGATCAGAAGGGGACCTATCAAGCCAGAATGGATATCTTTTTCCTGGAAGACAGTAGGGACAAATTGCACATATTTCGCTCTCTTGCAGGATTTCCTCTGATGATACAGAAAAGGAAACTTCAGGGGCTCCGAGTTGGAAGATTATAAAGGAATAGCTTACTAAGCCTAGGTATCATTATCAAATACTGTGGCATTCATATTCCCTTCCTCTGATGAATACTTTATCTCAGCATGGCAGTCATGATAATGTTGCAATTAGTGACAATATCGACACTATTATAATCACTATTTATTGAGCATCTGCCAATACACAAAACACTTTGCCTGTAGTGTCTTATTTAATTCAGACAACAATCCTGTATATTAAATACAAAGAAACTCATTTACTGAACAAATATTACCAAGTGCCTATTGTGTGCTATCTACTGTTTTCTCATTTTTAACTTTTGGAAACTGAGGCTGAGAGAGGTCAAGTAATTTTCCTAGGCCCACGCAGGAAGTGACAGGAGGGTTGACTCGAAGTCTGTGCTCTCTCTCTCTCCCATGCCCCAAACGAACGAGTCTTGATTTTGTAGCTGTTTCATAAAGGCAGAGCTAAAGAAAGCTAATACTTGCTCGAGAACATTGCAAATAAACGTCTTCCTCTGCAAACGTAGTCACTCTAACCAGGTTCAACAATTTAAGTAATCCCCACTGCCCTTCCTGAACACTTGCTTCTCTCTCGCTGACCTCTGAACACAAGTGGCTGTAGACAACTGGCCACAATCCTCACACATTCCTCATGGAAAACAGGACAGACATCTAACAGGAGATCAACTTGACCCTTCCATTTGGTGGACTCAAGTTATAGGGTTAGGGGAATGACAGAAATTTTTAATGGATGTACCTACCGGGTTCACTGCTGAGTAGTAGGCCCAAGCCCGGCAGGCAGAGCCAGGGTTTTCTGGCCCCGACCTTGGAGTGGCGTGCCATACGTATGTATAACTGCTGTTCGGCTGAACAACATTATCTTCCTTAAACCATTCAGGAGAATCATCTTCATAAGACTTTCCCTCTGATGACTTTTCATAGGAAAGCCCATGGGCATGAAGAGAATATGGTCTGGATGCTAAATTTTTAAAACGAACCTAGAAAAAGGAATGGTCCACAGATGTACTTAAGATCAACAAAAATCCAAATTAAAGAATGTCATTATTATAGGCCCAAGTAGATGGCTATTAAATTAGACATAGGTCTATATACAGTAGAATATATTAATTGCATGCAGGTTCAAAGTCACATATGTATTATTTCACCTGATTTTTACAATATCCTATGAGATAGGGCCCAAGTAGTTTACCCTAGAAATACCAAAACATGTTTATTCTTCTGCTAAGCAAAAGTACTGACATTATGTTCGAATGAAATGATCACAATAGGTGCTGCAGATGTGGAGATGAATGAAGTTTGGGTCTTGCTAACAATAAGCTTTCAACCTCCTGATGAAGAGACACGTGCACATATGGATTCAAGTTAAAAATCTGGAGACCCAGGGCACAGGGAGGGCCCAGTCAGTTAAGCAACCGACTCTTGATTTCGACTCAGGTCACGATCTCACGGTTCATTAGATCCAGCTCTACGTTGGGCTCTGCACTGACAGCACAGAACCTGCTCGGGATTCTCTCTCTCTCCCTCTCTCTGTTCCTCTCCCCTGCTCACCCTCTCTCTGTCTCAAAATAAATAAACTAAAAAATCTGGAGATCAAAAGTGTTGTAAACAAAGTATGAATGGGGTTCATGGGAATGCCAGGAAGGAGCTATTCGGTTGAATGTGCAGGAGAGGTTGGGGTGGCAAAAAAAATTTCTTAGGGAAAACAGAACTGACCCTTGCAGTGATGAATGGGAGCTCAGCAGAAGGGGAAATAAAATCATGAGATCATTTTTTTTCTTGAAGATCATCAAACGACAGTAAAACCGTGGTTTGCAAAAATAATTGGTTCCGGAAACATGCTTGTCATCCAAAGCACTCGTATGTCAAAGTGAATTTTAAGAACCATTGGCTCAGTTGTGATCATGTGACGTTCGGTGTCATGTACTACTCATATTGCAAGATATCACTCATTTATCAAGTTCAAATTTATTAGAAATGTTTGCTCGTCTTGTGGAACGCTTGCAGAACAAGTTACTTGCAATCTAAGGTTTTACTGTACTTGGCAAGCAGTCTCTGAAAAGATGTGTTATTATTTGTTCATTTTGGAAAGTAAATAAATTACCCATAGCCCTCCTGCCCCTTTCACTGTTACAACCCCCTGGTGCTTGTGGAAATTCCTCTGACGATCTTAACAATGCTCAAAAGATGACTTACTTGGATGACATCATCCACTTCAGCTCTAATAACAGGACCAAGAATGCCGAGATGAGCTTCAAGCTCCCCCATAGGATCACGTTTGGTAAAAGAGCCATCAAGATACTTTCGAAAGACCACTTTCTTGTATACGGTGTTCTCTGGAACATCGTCAATGTCTTCATTATCTACTTCACTGAAATAATAATAACAACAACAACAATAATAATAGTATTTGTTTAAAAGAACAAATGAAAGACCATTGAAGAATTGGAGGAATTATCCCTGCTTCTGAATATAGTGTCTAGCAGAGATATTTACTAAATACTTAATGAACAAATGAATGAAACTATAAATGAGTAAAAACTTAAGCCAGTAAATATCCTTCTGATCCCAGCTCATGTATCATCTCTTCGGTAAGGGCTCCTATGATCCTTTAGAGTAGGTGAAATCTGTCTATATTATTCTCTAAGTGTTCACAGTATTACCATAGTGTATATAGTATATTCCTGTAGTATTCTTAAATTTCTCTGTTATGTACAGTACAGTATATATCATTTATTTGTGATATTATCTATTAAAATCCGACTCTGACACTAGAGTGAAAGTCCCATGAGGTCAGGGATTGTGCCTAGTCTGCTCATTATTTAATTTCCAGTGCCTGGCAAATCATCTGACACATGACAGGCACTGGATCAACTTTTGTTTAACGTATTAACGAACGAATAATTATAATCATATAGTCACATAGCAGATTTTAATATCAGAAGCAGACAAAGCCATGCAATGGGATTGGCAGCTTGGGGCTGTCAGTTGACAATGGTCACCCCTGTGAACGAAAGTAGCCACCCTTCTCGTGTTTGCTGTTGTTAAATCGCATCATTCCTCACATAGTTCACCAGCTCAATCTGGGGCCAGAGCACATCAGATTTTCTCACTGACTCTTACATTTCTCAAGCCTATGGAAACAGGCCGAAAGCTCATCCATCAATGTCATAGAATTTGTCATGCACCACAATCCATCAACAGAGAATCCCACTCTGTCTTCCTCCTGGTCTTCCTACACTACTGACCCCGTCCTTCCAGACCCTAAGCATAGTTTCACAGAAACATGGGGATCAGCAAAGCAGCTGTGAGTGCCATAAACATGGGTTGCATATCTGGAATGGGACGTAAGATTTTGAAGGACCTGGTTCTATCCCTTTCTGCTTTGGAAACAACCTAAATCTTACTGTTTCAGGGCCTCTCTTAGAAATCCCTAGATAAATTATTCTCATATGGCAGTGGGAGCTACATTTAAATAGGAAGTCATGTGAAAATGTGTTTTAAGCTAACAGAGTTCTAATATGGAAATGCCAGGCATCAGATTAATGAAATAATTTCTGTGAGCCATACCATATATTGTGTTTGCTTACTCTAATTACACTTTGGCTTTTGATTTTCAGTGTAGTTGTTAGCTTTTATAAAATCTGTGAACTATATATTAGACATGGTGTGAGCATGGTCACCAAGCTGTGATTCTCCCACTATTGCTGGCTAAGACTTGCCCCTTGTCCCCCCTGCCCCCAACCTCTTCTTTCTCTATATTGTCATCCCAGAATACAGCCCAAGTCCAGAGTCCAGCCCAATATGGCTTCCCATCCTTAAGCTTTCCATCCTTAAGCAGAATTGAATTGAAAACTGTTTTAAAAACATATATAGATCCCTTAGGAACCCTCTGTTGTAAGTCAGGCCACTTACATAATTGCATCTCTGGTTGAAGAATGGCTGGAACCTGAAATGTTAAAGCAGAAGAGGATCTTGGGGGACATTTGGTGTACCTCCTTCATTTAAAAGATGAAAGTAACAAGGTCCAGGAAAGGAACTGACATAATCTATGAAGCTAAGAATGGCTAAAGCTTTTGAAGGGCTTCTCAACACTCTTTGGATAAATACCAAACTTCTTCCCAAAGCCTAGTGGCATCTGGTCTTTGTAGAGCGAGCCCAATGTTTTCTTACACTCACCCCCTTCTTGAGCTCCAGCTACAGAGGCTTCAGGCTTCCTCCTTCCTTGTGGCCTCATTATGCTATTCTCTCTATCTAGAATGTTCAGTGTCAGGTTCCTGAATTCTCATATCACCATATCACCGTGTATCTGCCTTTCCTTTTCGGTCTTTAGCATAGTTGTATCTTACACTTATTTATGTGAGCATTTGATTCTTATCTACCTGCCCAACTAGATGCAAGTTCCATGAGGGCAGGAGTCATGTATATTTATATTCTATTTTATAGTCTCAACACTTAGCACAATGCTTAGGAGAGTGTAAGCACTCATTCTATAAGCCAAGTTAAAATTCAAATTTAAAGCAAAAGAAATCATTGTTTATGACTGCCTCAGTTGAAGGTATAAAGTTGCCTTTTTGTTTCTAAGCTGGTTTATATCTAAGCTGGTTTATATAAGCCTCTGCCACTGGAATCTCATGTAATTTGAATTAAACTTCACCAAGATGCTATACACTTTATATTGATCAGCAAACAACTAAAAGATGTGTTTTTCCGCCAACAAATGAGAAAGGAGATTCCTTCTGATTAGCCAGATTAGCAGATAGCTATGGATAGGCTGGGCTCTGCACTTGGGCAAGAAAAGGAGGTAGGAACATGAGTGATGAAAGAAGAGAGAGGAGGGAGCTTCTCTAGAGAATATCACAGACTTCTTATAGTGATTGTTCTTATATTGTCCAAATGTCATGTAATACAGAGAGGTTAATCATAGAATTGACAAAGGAAATTGTTTAGGACAAATTGCAATAGGGGAATTAAATTTTCCCAGAATTAGTATAATTTGCCCAGAATTATCTCCTCAAGACTATTGTAATCTTTTTAGCAGTAGTGGAAAAATGAGAAAATCAACGGAGAAAATTTGGCCAAACCTTTGAGCAAATTTTGAATAATCCCAGGATAGTTCTTCAGCAGCAATGTAATAATATTTCTTGTTTCCATTGTTGCTGCGGAGATACCATGCTGCAATGTTGTCGGGATTTCTGGAAGAGTTAATGTCTGTCCTAACATCAGTTTGGTAAGGGTCATCATAGGCCACGTAATCAATGTCATCAATGATTTCTTCACTGCTCTCTTCCTTCTGCCTTGGAATAATCTCAATGTAATCTCCATCGTTTCCACTGAGGCCTATTACAACTGGTGGGTTAAGTTCCCTTGGTATAAAAGTGTTATTTACTGTAGAAGATAGTGGAGGAGATGGCACCTGACTAAGGTCTGGAGAAGGGGAAGTCTGACCAAATTCTGGAAGAAGCAATGAGTGACTAAATTCAGAGGTGTTGGATGTCTGATCAAGGTCTGGAGGAGATGATGTCTGCCTGAGATCAGGAGAAAGGGCTGTTTGACTAATGTCTGGGGAAAGGGGTATCTGACCAAGGTCTTGAGAGAGTGTTGTCTGGCTGGTATCTGGAGAAAGGGTTGTTTGGCCAACATCTGATGAGAGGGTCTCCTGGCCGAGGTCTGGGGAAAGAGGCATCTGGCTGAGGTCTGATGAGAGAGTCTCCTGGCTGAGGTCTGGGGGAAGGTTCATCTTTATGAGATCTGGGGAAATGGTTATCTCACTGAGGTCTGGGGAAACATCTGTCTGGCTGAGGTCTGGAGAAAGGGTTGTTTGTCTGTGGTCTGGAGAAAGGGCCATCTGGCTGAGGTCTGATAAGAGAGGCTCCTGGCTGAGGTCTGGGGAAAGGGGCATCTGGCCAAGGTCTGGGGTAACAGCTGTCTGGCTGAGGTCTGGGGAAAGGGTTGGTTGACTGAGATCTGCAGAGATGGTTGTCTGCCAGGCTTCAGGCTCCAAGGAAGGGAACATCTGAGCAATGTCAGTAGGGAAGGACTTGTTCCTTAGGTCATAGTTGAGCATCTGGCCAGGCTCTGGGAGAGATCCATGACTAGACTCTGTAGTGGAGTGCATTTGATCAGAGTCTTGAATAGGGAATGTTTGATAGCGTTCTTCTGGGGTTATTGTCTGATAAAGATCTGAAGGGGAGCTTGTCTGACTGGTGTCATTTGGGGGATTCTGATTATGGTTAGGAAGTGAGGCTATCAGGCTAAGATTCACAGAGGGGAATGTCTGATTGAGGTCTGTGGGATAAAAAGGTGTTTCCTTGGATTTATGGAATAACAATGAGTGATTAAGTCTCCTGTCTGCAAATGTGGTATTAGCCTTTCTTAGAGGATGAAAGCCCCTTGGAGATAGAGGAATATGGTGTGCAAGCTTCTCTTCCTTTTTCTTTTTTCGTGTTTTAATGAAAAAAGGGCTTTTCTTCAATCTACCGTTTCCTCCATCCTGTCTTTCTTGCAGAAATTTCTTTCTAATTCCAGAAAATGGGGGGTGGCCACTCTGCTTTCTGTCTTTGTTTGTGAAAGGGCTGCTTTTTCCCAAAGTCCTCGAGGCATTCTGAGGGCTGCTCAGCAGCTCAGTGGCAGCTGTGTCTTCATCAGCATCTTGGACTATTTCATAACTACCTTTCTCAGAAGCCAGATGCCATTTCCCATTCAAAATCTTTGATGGGTTCTTTTGTCTTAAGAGTAACAGATCACCGGGAAGGTCTTCCCAGGCTCCCGTTCTGGAAGGAGAAGAGTTGCCTTGTCTTAAATGTCTCCCAGTTTTATATGCTGAAAGTCCCACCTGGGAGATCCCATGCTTTGTTGTGTGGTCTCTTCCTTTCTTGGATCCATTGTGCTTAGCATGTTTTTGATTCCTGAAACCATCTGCATCGAGCGGAAGAAGGCTTATCCCTGTGATATCTGATGGGAGAGGATCCTCCATGGAGTCTTCAGAATAAGGGCTGGAATGTTCTTCTGTGGAAGAGTTGAGAACTGATTTCTTGTCCAAGCCAATGCGTCCCAAGGGGGGACCAGCTGTGGTGGCTTCTGGGCGAGGAAGCATTTTGTGAGGTCCTGCAAGGTTATGGACAATAAGCCTGCTAATGCTACTCAGGAAAGAAGAATTTGAACGAATAGCTGGATCAGTACTTGAAGGAATGAACTCAGAGTAGTTCTCCAGAGCTAGGGCAGTAAGATTAAACTCCTCTTCCTCCTGATTCAGTGATGAATTTCTGAATGACCTAATTCCTAACCATGAAGCCAGGTTTTCCTGATAATCATAGTCAGCATCGTCCTCTTCACCTCTGTTTTCTGAAGAATCACGCATTTTCCGTGTAGTCATGGCTGTAGATGCCAGAGGTTCATATATAATCTCATATGAATCTTCGTCTTCATCCCGGATACACTTAACGTCCCTGAATCGCAGCCTTAGGTTCTTGCTTCTGGGACTGGAATTCACTGTAGTTAATATCCACGTTCCTACAGAAGAGAGACAGAGAAAACAGAGAGCTCTAGGTCCCGAAAAATATAGAAAAACACTGGGATCCATTGTGGCAGATGATTTTCAATGAACTTCAGGCAGGGACAATCCAGCATGGTCTGTGGGCCACCACTGATCCGTGAACTGTTGATTAGTGTTCCACAGTGACAGAAGGAGATAAGTTGATCTAAGGTGTTTAGAAAGCCCGTTAGCAATTTGACATTGCTGTGACATCCAAGCATGTGATCAGTATCGGCCCAAAGGATTGGTCAGTGGAGATTAGGGATAAAAGAGTTAGCATAGAGAGTTTGAGAATCACTATTTTAGAATATATTTAAAAAGGATGCATGAAGAATAAAATGGGCTTTGAATACCATAACCATCCTGTTAGCTGCACATATTGCGAATTGGTGTGAGGGGAGGATGATGATGTTCACCCCAACAAATAAGAGACATATAGATATTTCTAAGCAATAAATGACTTGGGTGGGCCCAGGGAAACTTTGAATCTCTTTGAAATGCTATTATTTGCTGGCGTACAGATTTCCCGGAGAGTCTCCAATAGTTAGAGCTCATTGGGTGCCTGCCGAGTGCTAGGCACTTGGTACATATTACAATTAATGGTCAGAGCAACTCTGTAAAGTGTTGTTATTGTGTTTTTCAGATGAAAACACGGAGGCTCAGTGAGGTCAACTCACTTGTCCATACTGAATGCCAGAGCGCATCTGAACAACTCCAAAGCCCACGTGCTTTCCACGGCGCTGCTGGCTTTGAGGCCAGCCTCTAAGGCGCTATATGTGATGGTCACTACTGCATGGTGGAATGACTATCTTTAAAAACTAAAAAAGGGAATCACTTTCTCCAACTGCAGACTGAGCCCCTGACCTACCACCACACCCACGCCTGGCTCCCCTCCTCCCCAGGTGGGTGATGGGCATTGAGGAGGGCACCTGTTGGGATGAGTGCTGGGTGTTGTATGGAAACCAATTTGAACAATAAATTATATATATTAAAAAAAAAACTAAACTAAAAAAGGTAGGGGCGCCTGGGTGGCTCAGTCAGTTGAGTATCCAATTTTGGCACAGGCCATGATCTCCCGGTTCATGGGTTTGAGCTCGGCGTCGGGCTCTGTGCTGATAGCTCGGAGCCTGGAGCCTGCTTCAGATTCTGTGTCTCCCTCTCCTTCTGCCCCTCCCCTGCTCACACTCTGTCTCTCAAAAATGAATAAACATTAAACAAAAACCTGAAAAGGGTTTTTTTTGATAAAAGAAATGCTCTTTTGTGGCTGAATGTTCACACTTCCTCCTCTAAGTCATGGCTTATCTCTTTGCTGTTGTGTCTTTACTTCTCACTTAGCCCAGAGAAGGATAAATGGAACCCACATTAAGCGACTGGACCCTTTAAGTAATTAATTCTACCCAACAGAAATCATGAGAAATACTGAAAGGCAAGCCTGAAAGGGATCAGAAAGATAAACCCAGGAACTGTGGGAGTCTGGAGAGCTGCAGCAGACCTTTAGAGATCAGAGATGCCTCTCCAAGTGTCTAGGCTCTTACCAACATTATCCATTGTGACGGTCACAGATTCCCCACGCATGGGGAAGAGCGTCAAGGTGTCCTCATGTCTCTTTCCATAGACGAATGAGTGCCCAGTGAAGTGAATGGTCAAAATGTCATCCTGGGTCCCTACACTGCAGAAGTGCCACTGGACAGTGTCATCAAAGCAGAATCCTAGCGTGGGTATACTCTCAGGCACATAGCCATTGATAGCTGAAAGAGTAAAATCTGTTAACACGCAGGCCTCCGCCAACAAAAGGACATGTGTCTAATTATACCTGGGATTAATGTCCTAATATTAACTTGGTTGTGTCAAAGCAGTGATCATCTGAGATAAGCTTCACCAGGTCTAACATGTGACTAGAAGATCAAAGTCAGATTTCCCAAATGAGAACTTAATTTCCTAAGTTAGCCAAGAGGAAATACTCCGATAAAGACAAAGCTTTTCATTCATGTTGACTTCTTCATTGTCAAGTGTGTATCAGATACTTTGTTTTCCACGGTCTGCTTTGAAAGATATTCTAAACATCAATTTAGAATATTATCTAGACTAATTCTACCTGGAAGGAAAGCATAATATAAGAAAGTCGTCTTGACACATGAGTTAGTGAATAAGAAGTAATGTCCCTAAAAGTCATGCATATTTAGTACATTTGCAACTTGTATTGTGCCCTCTTAGCACTGAGATAACCTATAGTTTTCATGCAGGGATTGAGTTCACACATCTTCATTATCTTTCAAAGGGACACAGCTTTAGGCAGTATCTTTTCTCAGATTCTAGGCATGGTAATGAAATCCCAGGCTTGATTTCTTTGAGGACACGGCCCACATCTGCCTGGTTTACCAGCCTAGCCCTGATCCTAGTATGAGGCCTAGCACTAGCGAACCCTTAAATATTTACTGAAGAACTGACACATGTTTTTAGTTTGTATTTCATTCAGGAGGCTCTTCTCAATGGTCGAAAGCTCTATAATATAGTAGCCAGTAGTGACAGGGGCCACTGAGCACTTGAAAGGTGGAAAATCTGGATGGAGATGTGCTCGAAGGGTAAAATATACACCAGATTTCAGAGACTTAGTATATGAAATAAAGAAAGCAAACCTCATCAATTTTTATATTGGTTATATGTTGAAATGATCACATTTGGGATGTATTTCTCTTCATTTTCTCATATGGCCATCAGAAAAGTTTAAATCGCATTTGTGGCTCATGTATAATTTCAAACTGGACAGCGCTGGCCCAGAACTGTGACAGATTCGCTGCCAAGATGAAATTATGCAAAGAAAGCAGAGTAACTCCATGTTTTGAATGATTTCCATGGCACCTGCCCATTCAGATAATCCCCAGCTGCCAGTCATCTGAAGCCGTATGAACAGACCGCAGAGAAGCCATCCTCCTAACTATGATCACCTATCAGAGAAGGTGGTCAAATGACTCTTGAGTGTAAGGAAATGTGGTGAGGACCCTGACCACTGTGGCAGTGTTTGCTTCCAGCTGGCTTAGTCAAATCTCTCTCAGACTTGTCAGAGCAGTGGCTCTGGGCACTGAAATTGAAAGCTGCAACAAATGCCTGGACTTTGGCTCAGGCCACTCCCTCTGTTCTGAACTTCTTACTGCTCCCTTCAAACTTCCTCGTGGATTGGCTCTCTAAGACGCTTGGCTCCCCATATGCATTTTGCCTTAGTTTGATTGGACAGTCCAGCTTTGGGTTACTTACTCAGTTTCTGCCCTGCTAGGAAGAGCGTTCACCTTGCCCCGCCCTCCGTCTGAAATCCCCATATGCCACTGACCAAGCCTGTAGCCCCTCTCCTCACCACCCCCACCCCTCACCCTGCTCCTCCGGAGTGTATGTGCCCAGAGCATGCACATCTGGAGCATGAGACCAAGACTTCCTAAGGGTCACAAGCTTTTGGCCTCGTGTCGTAAAGAAGTTTCTGTAATATCATCCACTAATTTCGTCATCAAAGCGAGGACTGCGAATGAGGATAAGAGGTGAGTGGATTCCACTCCATGTCTCCACCTTTAGGCACAGTTCTACTTTAAGCACCGGAGTGAAAAACTGACGGACAAAAACAGTGATTTGACTTACTGCTCATGATGTTTGATTCATAAAACTTGGGGTCATCACGTTTCACCTTATCGGGATTTTCGCAGAACTTGTTGATATTGTCTTCAATGTACCAGCTCTTGTTCTCATCAAACACAGCAAACACAGCCTGCTGCTCAATGTCTGCTGCCCTCTGGAGGGTAAAAGTGCTGTGTTCAGTGATTGATGTGCCAGCCCATCACCCGCAACACTGAGCTCTTCTCAGAAACCAAAGAGGCACAGTCCCTGGGGCCACTGAAGCCACAAATGCAGGCATGTATGAAAACCCATTAGGGTTTGGCCCTCATTAGGGCCAAAGGTAATGTGCAAAAGCAAACTGAGCGGATCAGGAAATTCAGAGACTAAAACATCTTAATAGAAAAATTCCATCTCCTCACGGCCACTGTAATTGTGTTCTATCTCTGTAAGTGAATACCTTTCAACCTGCAAGATTGACCAGATGTGCTCCAAATAGTTGCAAAGGATAAAACAGAAGGTTGCAATAGGAAAACTTTATCCCTCTTCCTATCTGTGTCCTTTCCTAGCTCAATAAGTTAGGGTCTTCCAAATGTCCATTTAAAAAAATTTTCCAAACATATATTTATGGTGTATGCCTTAGGATGAACTTCTTTAATAACAGCTTAGCCTGGTTGGGAATTTTAAGTTACTAATATGAGACTATTAGTCCCTGGTGAAGTTCCATATATTTGTTCACATTTTTTTTGTATAATTTAGTCTCACTAGAGATGGACCATTGTCTGGGTCCAACTTCACCAGATGCTATCTCTCCAAAGTATTATCTCTCTCATCTCTCCCTAGTTCAGGTCTCTAAAAATAACAAGGACTAGTAGAGAGATTTACCCTTTTACCAGGTGGTATCTCACTGAGCCCCAAAGCAGCCGTGTCAAATTTTTTTAGGAGGGGTATTAGCCATTTCATAAAAGGAAGAGATTGAGAAAGGCGAAGTGACTTGCCGATCACATAGCAAAATATCTGGAATTTCAAACTAAAACAAAATACTGCATCACTCTATAGAATGATTGTCTTCTGCAGTGAGAGTCAGATGAAAATAGACAAGACAAAAAAAAAAGGAATATATGTTGTCACATTTGCACTAAAGAGGACAACTTAGCATTTTCTGTTCTCTAGAAGAAGGCTCATTCTCTAGTGAGAAGACCTAATCTGTGTCAGCCAGAAGAAGTTCCTAGATTTTCTAAAAGTTTACTCCATGGACAGAATACCTGTATGCCTCGTTTATCCAGGGATCTGCTCTTACAAATTAGAAGTAGCCCGATCAGCCCAGAGGCAATGTCCCTGGTGATGTCCACATTACTGTAATATGGTCTTGTTAAGCACTGGGCATCATTTTCTGTGGGTTCATCAGACTCTAGGATGTTCCACTTGTAAGTATAGGTTTCCCCTGGCTGAACTGCTCTGATCATAGTGTTATTGCCTGAAAGAAAATGGAGGTAAAATTGTCTTCATTTTCAAAATTATTTCAGTAAACAAACAAACAGCAAAATTTTTATTAGAGCCAGGTATATTAGGGAAGGAATATGTGTATACTAAGCTCCACTTGACAGAACCTTGGATTACGTGTCGCCGTTAGAAATCGCTCCACTAGAGGCCGCTATGGCACTAACAAAGAACAGTACATTTTAGGGTAAATAAATCCCTGAAGTGAGCAGGGTTTCGTTGTGACTTTTAGGATACCCCTACTTGTATACTGCCTGACTGCACAAGTCATGTTACTGAGCAAAGAGGACAGTAGGAAAGCGTGGCAGCCTCTCAGAGGTGAACAGTTTCATTCAGTAGACTCGGGTTCAAACCTGAAGTGAAGGAAGAGTTGACTTCATCTTCATAAGGAGAGAAGGTCACTCCATGAGGGTAAATGCTGTAGACACGGCTGGCCATATTTTTGAACACGATCTACAAAGTTAACTCAATTCATTATTTCAGGACTTAAGCTCAATCGTGAGAATTGATATGGGATGCTTAGCTTGGCAAACGCACTTGCTGGAGGGCGTGCTTATGTGTGTGTGTTCGCAAACTAGTTCTGTTTCTCTGAGCAGCAACCTCTCCCCATCACCTGGAAGAAACTTTTGAGAGAATTTCACTCACACGGTAGGGTGGAAAATGGAAAGAGAAGTCTGCCCTGTATTTTCCTCACAGTATATCACTCTTTCCAAACCTGTCCCCTTCCCCTCTCCTCTCAACTTGGACCACATCTGCTTTCAGATCTGTTCCTTCTCCTCTCTAGACCATGATTCCCTTCTCCAGCCTGGCAGACCTCCCAGGACACTGTCCTTGACATTATCTTCTTGAGGGGCATACAAATAGCCAGATCCTGAATTTCCAATGAGGTATATTTACACTTGCTAAGAGCACCTAAAAGGGATGGGGGAAATCAGAAATGGCGGAAGGGAAAGAAGAATAGAGAAAGGCTGCTTCCTATCCTTTTGTTATCTTTAAATGAACAGAATTGACCTTGTGTGCGGATATGTTAGTTTACCCCCAGGAAGGGGTGAAAGGAGGAGCATTATTTACACAAGAGTGATAGTTAGCCTTCTTAATCTTCAAAAGAGAACCTTAATCTTATCTCCTACTGGTCGATTGCCAAAGCATTTGGCTCATCCTTAATCTGTAGATTACCTGCATTCTAGAACCTTGCCAAAGATGCCAACCTTTAATTTTCTGCTGCCCAGTTCTTATCAAAAGCTTGACTGATGTGGCATATATTTAAGGAAAGCTGCCTGAAGAACACTCGGTGTTCTTGATACATGTCTAAATTTACCTTCATCAGAGACCAGCTTATGGGAGAACTACATACCTAGAGCACAATGATGAATTGTTTATACTCAGTTGTGTTTACCGTTATGTTCTCAGCTATGAGGACAACCCTTATATTAAAAAGCTATGCAACTTATTTATTATACCAATTATAGGGATTCTATCAAGGATTCCATCCACTGTATTACACAGCATCCTCTTTTTAAGGATCCATGGGAGAAACTGATCTCACTATCAGGGAAAACGATACTTTCTTTATGAGTACTGCGAATCTTGCCCTGACATATTTCCCTTTTCACTCGGCTGCTGGAAAGCTTTGGACAAAATTTACAGACAACCCGATTGGAACATACGGCGTGTGTTCCATTGTATTTATCCATGGCTTTATTTTCTTTGTCCCCACATTATCCTTCACCTCAATGAAATTGGTTCTTTGCTTTATCCTTTTACAATTTGATGAATTGTCTTAGATTCTTTATGTTGTGAGGTAGGCTATAAATCAGAGCAAATACTACATAAAAACTGAAGTTGCATTTGAATCAAAAATTATAATGGACATATTTATACATTGTCTTTCACTATTTAATTTCTTCCATGGTTCCATATTTGTGGTACTTACTTTGAGTGTGTCTCTGACCTGGGCTCTGATAATAGGACCCAAGATCCCATCTTCTTTGATATTGGGATTCTCTATGCGTTTGGTGAAAGACTCATCTTGGTACTGCTTGTAGACAACCTTCTTATAATGTTTTCCAATTTGGTTTGAGAAATTATCCAAATGCAGAGATCTGTATTTTCTTAAAGTGAAATGAAATTAAAAAAAATTAAACCGTTCGCTCAAATAAAGACCCCAGGAGGATGAGGAAACCCTATGCTTAGAAAGAAGTTCTGCTCTTGAATTAGCTAAAATGCTAATTTTCTTTTAAAAAAATTCTTAACGTGGTTTGCAAAGTCCCAATATCTGCTCTCTAGTTGGAAAACTGGAAACCTCTCATCTGTCTGTCTTCTCCACCACTGATAAAGTTGTAGGTGTGGTTAGAAAAGGCTACCTAGAACTTCCTGTCACTCTGGTCACTAGAACAGACCTTAGAAATCTCTGGAAAAAGAGCTATCCAAAAGCAATGAGAGGATAAGAGACTCTTGAGAACTGAGAACAAACTAAGGGTAGATGGGTGGTAGGGGAGAGGGGAAAGAGGGCGATGGGCAGGGAGGAGGGCACTTGTTGGGATGAGCACTGGGTGATGTATGGAAACCAATCTGACAATAAATTATATTTTAAAATAAACAGAAGGAATGAGAGGGTATACTGTGAATTTTTTTTTCTCAAGTCTTCCTTATCACTTAATTTGTGGTACCCTTAGTGACTGACCAGGTATTTCTCAATCTCTAAAGATATGTTCCACCCAGGAAGCTCTGACTATTTTTATTAGACGTAGTTCTGTGCTGTTGGGCTATCCCTTCTACCATCCACCCGATCCCAGTGCCAACTAAAAAGCAGTCACTTTCACCCATCTTCTGTAGTTCTTATGATAAAAGATTTGGGGCAGCAACATGAACCACTTTTCCTTTTGGTCCTCTTTATTGCCTTAGTTTGCAAAAACAGAAGCGCCATGATAGAACTGATCCATTTATGCCTTTATTTTGCACAATAAAAAGCACAGACTGTTGCCAGAGTCCTGGAACCTTATTGCAGTTCTGCCAATTATTATTATCTGATTCTTGAGCAAGTTCCTTTTCTGCCCTTCTTTTTCAGTTACATTTTTTGAATAGCAGATTCGAATAGCAAATACATTCAAATGATTTTGATTACAGTGAAAATGCTCACTCACACACTATATCCCATCAATCCCACGTCTCTGACCATCCCTGGATTTTCTAAATATTCACTTGCATTAATTTCATGTGTATAATTCTAGAGCATCTTTATGCAACTATGAGTTGTAAATATAAATACACTTATATTCTCATTCCTTAGCAAACAGGCAGCTATTTTATACTTAGTGCTACACCTTGACTTTGTCTTGTATTTTCCCAGCTTTATTGAGGTGATTTTGACAAACAAAAATTGTATATATTTGAGAAGTACAACATGATGATTCATATATGTATATATGTGATTACCATAATTAAGGTAATTAACACTTCCATCACCTCACCTAGTTACTATATTCGTTTTTGGGGGTGAGAATACTTAAGGTCTACTGTCTTAACAAATTTCAAGTATACGATACCAACTATGGTCACCATACTGCTTATTAGGTCCACATTTAAGTGAGATCAGGAGATCATACAGTATTTGTCACTTTGTGTTGGGATGTGTCTTAGCAGTATGTTCTGCAGCTTCATCCATGTTGTTTTAAGTGGCAGGCTTTCCTTCTTTTTTAAGGCTGAGTAATATTTCAGTGTGTGTGTGTGTGTGTGTGTGTGTGTGTGTGTGTGTGTGTGTGTGTCTGGAATTTTCTTTCCCCATTCATCCATCACCAGACCCTCAGGTTGTTTCCATATCTTGGTAATTGTGAATAATGATGCAATGAACATGGGGCACAGAGATCTCCTTAAGGTATTGCTTTCATTTCCTTTGGATATATATTCGGCAGTAGGATTGCTGGATCTTGTGGTACTTCTATTTTTGATTTTTGGAGGAGACTTCTTACTATTTTCAATAATGGCTATGCCAAATTACATTCTCACCAACAGTGTACAGAGTTCCATTTTCCTCACATCCTCACCAACTCTTGTCATCTCTTTTTTTGTGGTAGCCATCCTCACAGGTATGAGGTGATAATCTCACTGTGCATATGATTTGCATTTCCCTGATGACTAGTGATGTTGAACATCTTTTCATGTATCGATTTGCCATTTATATGTCTTCTTTGGAAAAATGTCAGCTTAGGTCCTTTGCTCATTTCTAAAAGTTTACTTTATTTTTTAAAAGATTTTATTTTTAAGTGATTTCTACACCCAACAAGGCGCTTGAACTCATAACCCTGAGATCAAAAGTCCTACCCTCCACTGACTGAGCCAGCCAGGCACCTACCTTCACCCATTTTAAAATCAGGTTGGGTTTTTGTTTGTTTGTTTGTTTGTTCTGCCATTGAGTTTTTTATATATTTTAGACATATGGCTCACAAATATTTTCTCCCATTCCATAAATTTCTTTTTCATTTTGCTGATTGTTTCCTTTGCTGTAGAGAAGCTTTTTAGTTTGATGTAGGCCCACTTATTTTTGTTTTTGTTGCCTGTGCTTTTCGTGTTATACCAAAAAAGAATCATTGTCAAGATCAGTGTCAAAAAGCTTTTCCCTTACCTTTTCTCCTTCCATTTAATTCTTTAATCTATGTTGAGTTAATTTTGTGTATCCTATAAGCTAAGGGTCCAATTTCATTCTTTTGCATGTGGCTATCCGGTTTTTCCAACATTATTTATTAAAGAGACTATCTTGTCCCCATTGTATATTTTAGTGCCCTTGTCAAAGATTCATTGATTATATATGCATGTGTTTATTTCTGGCCTCTATTCTGCTTCATTGGTCTGTACTGTTTGATTAGTATAGCTTTGTAATACAATTTGAAATAAAGAGTGTGATGCCTCTAGCTTTTGGTCTTCTAGTACAATATTGTTTTGGTTATTCAGGGTCTTTGTGGTTCCATATAAATTTTAGGATTGTTTTTTTCTATTTTTATGAAAAATGCCTTTGGAATTTTGATAGGGATTGTATGGAATCTGTACACCACTTTGATTAATATGGATATTTTAACAAATTAATTCTTCCTATCCATTAACATAGAACATCTTTCTATTTGATTGTCTCTTCTTCAATTTCTTTCATCAGTATCTTACAGTTTGTGGTGTATAGATCTTTTACCTCCTTGGGTAAATTTATTCCTAAGCATTTTATTATTTTTAATTCTATTGAAATGGGATTATTTTCTTAATGTCTTTTTTGTATATATTGCTGTTAGTTTAATAAATGCAACCTATTTTTATACATTGATTTCACATCATGCAACTTACTGCATACTTTTATTAGTTCTGATAGATTTCTGGTGGAGTCTTAAGAGTTATCATCTGCAAAGAGAGACAGTTTTGCTTTTTCTTTACCAAGTTGGATGTCTTTTATTTCTTTTTCTTGCCTGATTGCTCTGGGTAGGATTTCTAGTAAGATGTTGAATAAAAGTGGTGAGAGTAGTCACTCTTGTCTAGTTCCTGATCCTACAGAAAAAGCTTTCTTTGAGTATGATGTTAGCTTTGGGTTAATTATGGGGAGGTACATTCCTTCCATAGCTTACTTGTTGAGAGTTTTTATCATGAAAAGATGTTGAATTTTGTCAACCACTTGGCAAATGGTGCTCGTGTCAAGACAAAGACCAAGTGGGACTGTGGCTGAGTCCAAAATGGGACAAGGCTGTTTCCAAGTTTGTAGATGGGAGCACTGTCAGAAAACCTACCTCCTAAGCATGAGGTGCCTTCTAAAAATATCTCTCCTTGGTCTTGGCTTCCACTGGGAAGATTCTGGAATTTCTCAAATCCTACCTGGATTCCAAAGCTCTCACAGAAGCACTTTTGTTTGTGGCAGCTGTCAAATTACTACTGTTATGGAGGGATACGATCGGGGGACCTCCTAATCTGCCATTTTTTTCCTCCCTTGACTTCTTAATCTAAAAAATATATCTTGGACAACTTTTATATCAGTATAGAGAGAGTGACTACAATCTCTTTTGAAAACAGAGGCATAGTATTCAATCATACGGACGTGCCATAATTTATGAAACTAATTTCCTATTGGAGGGCATTTTAGGTGGTTTCCAAACTTTTGCTACTACTAACAGTGCAAATATCCAGTACGTACACCCATTTCACAGGTGAACAAGTATATCTATATAGTAAGTTCCCAGAGCAAGATTGCTGGGTCAGAGGGTACGATGCATTTACAATTGTGAGCCTATGCATTTGTAACTGTGATGCGTATTCCCAAATCATCTTCTAGAATGGCTGTACCAATGTACTCTTCCACCAACAATGTGCGCTAGTGCTCGTCTCCCACGGCCTTGCCAACAGATTGTATCATCTGCACTTGTGGGTCTGAGAGGCGGAAGACAGTATCTCAGTGAAGTGTAATCTGCAGTTCTCTTACGGTGAGTGAGACGATTTTTCAAGCGTTTGAGAGCTACTTGCACTTCTGAATTTCTCCCCCTTTCTGACAGCCTTTCTAATCTACAGAATAAAAGCTGTGTCTCACCTGGAGCATTAAAGTAAAACTAACAGAAAATGTTCAACAAGTGATCGCTGCTGTTACTAGCCACTACCGCTGCCGCTGCTGAGTTCCCTTGGTGAGTTTAGAGTAATTCCAGGTTGATTTGTACAAAAAGACCTGAATCCAATACATGTATTCCCTTGAGAGATGTCAGTTCATGACAGTTCATGCCATGCCTTTAGGACTCTGGGACCTTTCTTTACACAGTGGTTAAGACCCCCCAAAACTCACTTGTCCATATTCGCTGGTATTATCGGTGCATAGTCCCAAATGACTTCCTCTGCAGCAATGAAGTATTCCCACCTCTTAATGTGCCGCCTCTGGTCGCGAGTTAGTTTCTTAGGATTCCTGGTTTTCTTTGCACAGCTTGCAATGTCTATATGAGCCTGCATCCCAGCTGAATTAGAATATAAGGGCAGGGAGAGATTTTGAGAGAAGAAACTGAGGCTGGTCAAAATGTAAATCTTTTAAATAATAACAGTAAAAGTAATGCTCAAGCAACTTCTGAACGTTTTGGTCTATAGTTCTTTTAGCACAGTAGAGAAAGGGGCAAGAATAAAAAGCAAAGAGAGGATGGGTTAGGGAAGAAATTTGGAAAGATTTCCTTTGCTTCTTTTAGAGGAAAAAAAATGTAACTTCCAGATCCTTAAAATCTTACGACTTAGGTCTTGTTGATTTCTCATCTTCCCTGTCATCTGTCCCTTTATTTGTAAAATGGAGATGATAATAATAGTATATGCTGTATAAAATTGTTGTTAAAAATTAAGTAAGTTAATATAAGAAGCACTTAACCTTAATAATGTTAGTTTTGTTGTTTTTTATTATTTGGGACTCTATCTTCTTGGGGTATTATGACATTTCATGATTTCAAATATAATTTTGACTGCTCAGTGTGAACAGGAAACAAAATGACCCCATCAAAGTGTCCCTTTCTTATGCGTCTGGCTTTTGTATACATTGTTTTGGTACCAAAATAATTTTCTATAGCGATATCATTTACTTACATTTTAGTCTCTGTTTATATAGACCTTCTTCCCAACAGCTTTTTTAACATTTATTTATTTTTGAGAGACAGAGAGAGACAGAGTACGAGCAGGATAGGGGCAGAGAGAGAGGGAGACACAGAATCCGTAGCAGGCTCCAGGTTCTGAGCTGTCAGCAAAGAACCTGACTCTGGGCTCAAACTCACGAACTGCGAGATCATGACCTGAGCTCAAGTTGGCTGCTTAACCAACTGAGCCACCCAGGCGCCCTTCTTCCCCAACAGTTTTAAAACAACAATGTGTAATAATAGAACAATTAGTTATTTTGTTTACATGATGCCACATAACAACCTGGGCTGATTTGTTTCCCCACCCAAATCAACTGATGTTCTTTAAACTCACTGCTCAGCTGGTTTAATTCTATGTTTTTTTCCATTAAACACACATCCATTGGGTTCCTCCTCGTCCCAGGCTTTGTGTTCATCTTGTTATAAAAGATAATCTTTTCATGTTAAATCTTCTGCACTTTCTGTAACTTAGTGCTTCTCTATAGTGCTTACAGATGTTTTATTTGTTCTGGCACCTAGGTTTTTTTTTTCTTTAGCTACATACTAAATACCCCCAGGAAGAATATCTCTATGTATGAGTTTATTTCCTTCCTTCTTTTTCCTTTTGAGGAAGTAGAGCCCTCTTTAGTTTTTGCTTCATTTTAAAAAACCTTTGTCAATTTCCCCACTTCCTCCAACTCATGCGTTATATTAAGTCTAAGAGCAGAATAACTAAATTCTGTTCTCAGGACTAAGCATATATGTCTGGGGTGTGGGTGGCTTGAAAGGGCAAAGGAGAATGAGGGAGTTAGTGCCTGGGAAGAAAGGATCCCATGTTCACAAGCAAAACTTTGGAAGAATTTCTTGCCTTGAAAATGACTTGGGAAGAGAGAAGATATGATCCACTTTCCCTTTGGGCCCACAGTCATGTTTGCGGTAGTGGACGTAGAACTGACAAGGGTGATGGCTGAGATCTTATGATGATTCTGCTCCAAGACCTGGCCGTTGAAATGAATGGAGAACAGTTCTGGCCCAGAGCTCATTCCAATCAGATGCCAGCTAATGTGGTCATGGGCACAAACAGTGATATCTGAGAGGGAGAGATGGGGAGTGAAACAGGCAGTCAGCACTTTGTAATAAAAAAAAAAATCACTCATGAGCTATGTACTGAGCACCTGCTATGCATCAGGCATTGTTTCAAGGGGTATAGACACTCCAGTTGTGGTTCCTGCCCCAGCAAAGCAGACATCTGAGTGACGGGCAAGCAAGTGGTCACAACTTAAGTGGTACGTAGAGGTAAGAATAGAGCCCACAGATGAGGAAAGTTAGTTCAGAAACACAAGGATTGCTAAGAGATGAGGCCAGGGAGGGAAAGTAGGTCACCAACCACCCTGGTTCACCTGGGCCTGAGGAGTTTCCCAGAATGCAGGACTTTTAGTGTTAAGACTGGGAAAGCCCTGAGAAAGCCTGGGCAGCTGGTCACTCTAGAATCAATCTGGGCTCAATTGGAGGGAGGCACCAGAGCCTCCAATAAGGCTGAGTTCAGGGGCATAAACTTCTCAACTGGATAGAGGTCGAAGCTCTGCCTAAGGGAGAGATGTGACGATGCTTTAAGAAATTTTTAATCACTTCTTTAACCACTTGTTGATTGTTTAAGTGACAAGGCAATGAATTCCTCTGTGGGATATAGGCTCTCCTTAATGCAGTAGGCCACTAGGAGCATTTCATGGATGAAGTAATGAAAACTGAGAATAAAAGCTGAGTTTGGCTCCTTCTTTGTGCTCACGGTGACTGGGAACGTGCTAATTTTCTCTGTGGGAGACTCTAAGCCTCCTTCCATCCTTGACTTGGGGTTTAAATTTCAGATCCATAATTACCAGATGCGACATTATGGAGCTGAGAATCAGTCCCTTACCTGCAGAGAGACTGAGGGGCTTGTATTTTTTAGAAGACCATTGTAACCAGGCAAGGATTCCTAGTATCACGGATGAGAACAAGAAGCTAGAAGCTGCAAGCAAGAAGCTAGAAGGTAGGAGGCTTTGATGGAAGTATTTACCTACCCCATAAAAAATGCTTATGCTGAATTAAGCATTTGATAACATCTGTATTAGCATTTATCATATATTTAATTTACCATGCTCCAAAAGACAATTGCACAGCATTAACTTTTCTCAGTTTCTACTAATGGCCCCCTATCTTGCCTCTCCTAAGCCCAAATACTCTCTCTCTCTCTTTTTTTTTTTACTATAAATTCATAAACTCGATGCCCTGACCGAATTACTAATTTTTTTGCATGTAGCTTGCTTTTGTTTGACTTCTATATATTTACACAAATGATTCACTGTTCTCGGACACAGATACAATGTCTCCTTGACCACTCCTCTCTAAGGATTATAGCACTGGAAATGCTACTTTATATGTAAAAAAAGAAAATTCCTCCACACCCCTCTGCACCAGGATAAATGGTTGATCCATTTTTGTAAATAGGCACATTTACAATGACAATGGATTTCTAAGGGCCACACTAAGCTAGAGAAGTGAGCAAGGCTTGAACGCAGACCTCCTAAGATAGAGGGCAATTAACTAAGTTTTGGAACTCTGAATGGAGAAACCAGAGTCATCGGAGTATGTTTGTAACAACAAACTCTGGGAACAACAAACAAACTCTGGGAAGACAGAGTCAAATGAAACAGAATGCAATTTAAAAGCAATATCCAGACCTCCACTCTTGACAAGTTTGACAAGTTTTGTTTTTAGTAAGCAAAGCCACTTGTGATTTTCAGGTACAGAAAATGACCTCTGAGAAGTATGGACTTCTTTAATAAAATAATATTCTCATTTTCCATTCTTTTTCCTCAGGATCTTTGGTTCCAAGTCATTTCTATTGGAAGGGTGGAAGAAGTCTGGATGGGAATCAGTTTTGTTGTTTTTCTTTCTCTTAATAGTGGCTATGATTTTGCTTTTCCACAAGAACCTCCATACAGATGGAAAGAGGAAACCTCCTACATGCCATTGACAATTCCTCATCCATCACCTTGTGAAATGCCAGTGGTAGTTTTGTATGTGGGGTCCTTCTCCTAATCTATTAACCTTCACTGTGCGTGTATTCCTTGTATTCTTTCTGCTGACCCTTCCTGCCAGGGATTGACCTTGAATTTCTGTTTTGCAAGGCTTCCTTTGTGGAAGAAGGCATGGTCACCATGCAGCAGGGACCACAGAACTCACTGAAGGAGACTGAGCTAATATCTTGGAGGTCTTCCTGGAGGCACAGGCCAAGGTGACGCCTGCCCAGAACCTTACATATAATAAGGCTGCACACTCTTCCTCCTAGGTAGCTTCCAATTGTTTGTTGTATTTGTTGTAAAAAAAAAAAAAAAAAAAGAAAGAAAAGGATGATAGAATCTGGAGAACCACTGAATTCGATTATGTTATCTTTCTGATTAGGAGTTGAAAAACAGCGAATATGAGTATGGTCACCTTCCGTGGGGCTTTAAGGAAAACAGCGGGATCAAAGGTGCTAATGGTGCTGCTGTGGCCGGGTAGCGTGCGGCCCGTGGGTTACCTGGCATTGTCCCATTCACGTAACCATTGACTGTGTACATTAAAGACGATGACTGGCTCCAGCTCTTGCTTTCGTCAAACACGGCAAACATCAGCACATGTTGTTTGTCAAACATCTTCTGAATCCCATCCTCAGTCAGGGTGCCTGTGAAAGAAAAGACACGCTTTTTAAGCATCCTAGACACAAGACTCTTGTGAGGTATTCCTACATAGGAAAAAAAATCTAAGGCAAGCAATCATAATAGCTTTAAGAAATTCTTATTTTGGGGGCGCCTGGGTGGCGCAGTCGGTTGGGCGTCCGACTTCAGCCAGGTCACGATCTCGCGGTCCGTGAGTTCGAGCCCCGCGTCGGGCTCTGGGCTGATGGCTCAGAGCCTGGAGCCTGTTTCCGATTCTGTGTCTCCCTCTCTCTCTGCCCCTCCCCCGTTCATGCTCTGTCTCTCTCTGTCCCAAAAATAAATAAACGTTGAAAAAAAAATTAAAAAAAAAAAAAAAAGAAATTCTTATTTTAAAAAATAGCATCTTTAGCAAGTAATAATGCCTAGAAGCTTATTAAAATTCTGGTGTCCACCTTAAGTATTTTCTTGGATACCTCAGAGCCTTGAGGAATGGGGACTTAATGGCAAATTTGATCTGGCACAGAGAAAAAACATTTGGGGCTGTCAAGGCTTCAGGAAAAGCGTTGATTTCCTCCAGGATCAACAGGCCCATAAATAGGTATTTTGGCTCAGTTGGCCAAGGACGTTTCAAGTTTAATACAGCCATCTTGCCTGGACGTGTAGTGAGACAGCAGGTCAAGATTAATCCATTCTCATGTGAGGAGGAAATGCAGCTGAGACTCAAATAAAAGAAGAGGTTTTTATAAGTTTGAAATATCTTTTGTCAGAGCCATCACGGTGTCTTTGATAGGCCAGGCAGTGAAAACATGTGTTTGTGCAGTGAACAAATGAGTTAGGAAGGTATGTATATGCGGTATGCCTGTATGTACAGACAGACGCTGAATCAATCACATTATTTCCCACAGTGCAGTTCGCTGTGGTAGTTTGTTGTTTTAATGGAAGACGGGCTGAATCCTTTGGGGGTATAAAATGAAAATTCACACTTGCTCCTAAGCCCAGCCGATGAAGTTTTGTTATAAAGTCAACTGAATATGTTTGAAACCTGCCACCCAAAGTGTTCAGCTTGTTTATAAGACAGGAAGCTGGTGTTTTGTGTGTTTGTAAACCAAATTACCAACCTAAACCTCAGGTACGTTAGCCTAAGTTCTTTCCAAGTACTCTCAGCAACATATAGGCTGCTGTACACTTTCAAAGAGACTTGGCCTTGAGGTAAGTGTTAGGGTCACACAGGCAGGGCATTGGAACATGCTCTCAGACAGAGGTTTACTTGGGAGAGTCTCCCCGCACTGAGATGAAGGAAGGATTAGGGGAAACACGAAGATTCCCAACCCTCAGATAACCAATGTCACGCAAAGAGCTGGCGTCCCACCCCCTTCTCCCTCTGCCTGATTTACAAAAAGGTACCAAGATTCTCTCGAGCCTCATTCCATGAGAGCACTTCTTACCCTTCCAACATCTTAATTGTTGCTGATTTTCCCTTACCTTTCTTACAAACAAGCAGAGGTCCAATTAGCCCGGAGTTGAAGTCCTGTACCAAATTTTCATAGGAGTAATAGGTGTGTGTGAGGCACGGAGGGTCATTGTGCATGGGCCCGCTGTCCTCACTGATATTCCACACATAGGTGTATTCCTGGCCTGGAGCTATAGCATCATCCAGCTTCTCCACAGGGAATGTGTGGTCAGAGTAAGACGCACCTGGAGAAGAAAAGCGCGAACACATCTGGACAGTTTCTGAGGACTACTTTTTCATCTTCTTCAAATATGGGGGAATGTCCGATCTCTACCGAGATGTATATACCTTTCCACAGTGGACCTGCATTAGTTGGAAAGATTCATACATACCCACTTCTGTGTTTACGCAGTTGTAAGGGTTTTGCATCCATAGTGAGCTGAGGTGAATAAAAAATGCTACGAGTATATTTTTGTTAAAGTTTAAGAAGTTAATTTTACAGGGTATCTAAATGATTATTATTTAAATAAAATCAGAGAGCTGAATCACCTTTGATTGGTAAATCATCTGAGAATATGAGAATGGGTTCTATTTCTTATTAAAAAAATTTTTTTTAATGTTTTATTTATTTTTGAGACACAGACAGAGCATGAGCAGGGGAGGGGCAGAGAGAGAGAGGGAGACACGGAATCGGAAGCAGGCTCCAGGCTCTGAGCTGTCAGCACAGAGCCCGACGCGGGGCTCAAACTCACGGACCGTGAGATCATGACCTGAGCCGAAGTTGGACGCTTAACCGACTGAGCCACCCAGGTGCCCCAAGAGAATGAGTTCTATTTCTATTTTCTCTGTGGTGCTTGACAAGACATCCTCCATTTAACTTCCTATTAGCATGGGATGGGAGTATACCCAGAGCTGTTTCCATAGTGTTTTGTGTTTCTTCTGTATTTCGTATCTTCTTCCCAACCTCTGCCACTCTCAGCCCTGTCTGATCGCTGTATCACGCTTCCACCAACTGATCAGTCTCACTTTCCCCAGAGCCTCCGAGTCCAGCTCCTCTGTGCAGTCTAGCTGCCCTTGCGAGTATGAAATGCGTCTACCTTCTGAAGTTCAGATGTCTTACTCCCGTCTTTTGTGTACCTGAAGACCGACCGCTAACATACGTACTTGGCTTATGTACGTACTTGGCTTTCCGGACTGGTGGGAGATGTAGGAATGAGTCTTCCTTATTGGAGAGAGGGAGCTAGGATTCTGAAGATGAAAACAGGGGCAAAGGCTTGGGCGGGGCGTTCAACAACAAAAGGAAGATGTGGCCAGAGATGAAGCAAAGGAGGTCAGGAAGGGGAGAGGTCAGTGTTGTAGATAGCCAAGTGCCTGAGGTGCGCCGCGTTTAATTAGGTGAAAGTTTCACTATCACTATCTGGTGCCAGAATTTCTCCTGTTCAGTGCAGCAGCTTGACAAATTTGAGGCGGAAGGGAGATCATCAGAGTGTAGACATTGGCAGACAATTAGGATCAGGAAAAAGGACTAAGACATTTTACGTGACGGGGTAAAGGGCCAGTGAAAACTATTCTTACGGAAGTGACTGTGCTTTTTGAAAACAAAGGATTGATTTCTTCCCTTCCATTCTCTTTCCTTGTTCCTTTTCGTCTCTTTATTCCTCCTTCTCTCCCTTCCTTCCTCTCTCTTTTTCTGCCTTTTATCATCTTTATTGAAGTATAAATTGCATACAATCAAATCCACCAATTTTAAGTAGAACATTTGCTGAATTTTGACAAATGTATATAGTTGTAGAGCTACCTCCACAATGAAGGTACAGAATAGTTCTATCTCAAGGAGGTTCCTTGTGCCATTTCCAGTCAGCACCTTCCCTTACCCTCTGGGCCCAGCAGCTACTGCTCTGCTTTCTGTCATTATAGTTTTCTTTCCCATAAGGACATACAAATGGAAAAACACATTATACACCCCCTTGTGTTTGTTAGTGTTAGTATGGTAGATCTTTTTCCATCTGTTACTTTGTCCTGTCTTTGTCTTTAAAGTGGATTTCTCAAATTCAGCACATAGTAGGGTCTTACCCAGTCTTACAATTTGTCTCTTAGTCGTAGTGTTCTGCCCATTTGCTTATAATGTAATTATTGATATGGTTGAGTGGAAGTCTATGATCTTGCTCTTGTTTTCTATTTATCCATCATGTCTTTATTCCTTATCTTACTTGCTTTCTTTTGGCTTGAGTATTTTCTTATAGTTTCTTTTTATCTCCACTTATTTTATTAACTTCGCTTTGTTTTCTTAGTGGTGCCCTTCAGCTTACAAGATACAACTTTAACACCGCAGTCTACCATCAGATAATATGGTATCATTTCACTTATAAGAAATTTGCAATAGAGGGAGGGGCCAAGATGGCAGAACAGCATGGAAGTTTTTGTGCATCTCTCATCCATGAAATACAGCCAGATCAACAGTAAACCAACCTGCACACCTAGAAAACGGATTTGAGGATTAACACAACAATCTGCACAACCTGAACCACAGAACTCAGCAGGTACATGGCACAGAGAGGTGAACTGGGGGAGAGAGAAGCCAGAGAGGGTAGGAAGCTGTTTTTGCTTGTGGAGAGAGGATGGAGACGGGGGGAGAGTACGGGAAGGCACCCCTCCCACCCCCCCAGAAAGCAGCTGGAGAGAAAAGGAAGAGTACGCAAGGGACTGAACAAAAAAAGGGAGAAAGGAGAGGGTTTAAATTCCATTAAGACTCTACAAACAGGAGGAGCACAAAGTCTGAAACTCTGTAGCTCGATACCTGGTGGTGCTCTGGTGGGAAAGGCAAATCCCCATGAGCAGAGAGTGAGGTCCAAGGGGTCCTCAGGCCACATGGGAGAGAGGCAGTTCCCCTGCAGGAAGGATACCTGGTAGAGGCTATGTGGCCAACCCACAGGCAAAGGTCCCAGCAGACCCCAGAGAACAACCACATTCGCTGGTGCTAGAACAAGGTCATTAAAGGTGAAGCCTGGTGCCAGATGTGTGTTGTGATTTTCCATAATCCTTGAAAAGCTGCTGCTACACAATCACGTGAACTTTTTCTGGGGGGGGGGGGGCTGGCACTGAGCTGCAGTCTCTGGGCATCAGCAGCAACACGGTCCCATGAACGTTCCTGGAGGCAGGCAGCCACCAGGCCATTGCTCAATGAGACCCTCCCCCAGAAGGTCTGAGCAGGTCAAAGTCATGGTCCCACAGAAGTGAGGGGTTGGGAAACAGCACCACATCTGAGATAAAACTCAGGAGGGAGGTGCTGCCTGGCAGGCTGATGGCTTGGTCATGAACAGTGTAAAAGCTGGGAGTGGACAGAAGCCTGAGACAAAGGAGGGGCGCTTGCTTGCCGGTAAGGGAGAGCACAGAGTTCTGATACTAGAGACTAGGTAGCTGGGTGACGCCATTTTCACCACTCCCACACATGCGCATACCTGCCTACATGAGCCACAACAATCCACCCCAGAAAGCTAAGCAGCGTCATCTAGTGGAGAACAGAGTCATTACACTAAGCCCCACCCAACTGGGCCAACTGTGCTCTTGAGGACCTCTCTGCCTGCCTAGTTTACAGACTATAAAGTACTTCATAGTTTGACTTCCAGGGGAAACCGATGTAATTTCAATCATACTTCAGTCTGTTCGCTGATCCATCTATTCAATTTTTTTTTTCTTATTCTTGAATAAAGAGAAGATATTTATTTTTTATTTTCCATATTTATTAAAAAGATTTTTCTTTAATTTTTCTACTATATTTTTACCTTTTTGTAAATTTTTTAAATTCTATTTTATTTCTATCATTTCATTTTATTCTATTTCACTGTATTCATTTTTTTTCAAAATTTCAAACGTTTTCTTCTTTTTTTTTCCTTTTTTTTTTCTTCACCTTTTTTCTCTAATCTACCAAGCTCCTTTCAACAACCAGACCAAAACACACCTAGGATTTGGCATTCTTTATTTGATTTTTTTGTGTGTGTTTTTTTTTAATTAAATTTGTTTTACTTTATTAATTCCTTTTCTTCCTTCAAAATGATGAAACAAAGGAATTCACACCAAAAGAAAGAACAGGAAGAAATGACAGCCAGGGACTTAATCAACACAGATACAAACAAGATATCTGAATCAGAATTTAGAATCACGATAATAAGAATACTAGCTGGGGTTGAAAATAAATTAGAATCCCTTTCTGCAGAGATAAAAGAAGTAAAAGAAAGTCAAGATGAAGTAAAAAATGCTATAACTGAGCTGCAATCTCGAACAGAGGCTACGGTGGCAAAAATGGTTGAAACAGAGCAGTGAATCAGCGATACAGAGGACAAACTTATGGAGAACAATGAAGCAGAAAAAAAGAGGGAGACTAAGGCAAAAGAGCACAATTTAAGAATTAGAGAAATCAGTGACTCATTAAAAAGGAACAACATCAGGGGCGCCTGGGTGGCGCAGTCGGTTGAGCGTCCGACTTCAGCCAGGTCACGATCTCGCGGTCCGGGAGTTTGAGCCCCGCGTCGGGCTCAGGGCTGATGGCTCAGAGCCTGGAGCCTGTTTCCGATTCTGTGTCTCCCTCTCTCTCTGCCCCTCCCCCGTTCATGCTCTGTCTCTCTCTGTCCCAAAAATAAATAAACGTTGGAAAAAAAATTAAAAAAAAAAAAAAAAAGGAACAACATCAGAATCATAGGGGTCCCAGAAGATGAAGAGAGACAAAAAGGGGTAGAAGTTTTATGTGAGAAAATCATAGCGGAAAACTCTCCTAACTGGGGAAAGACACAGACATCAAAATCTAAGAAGCAAAGAGGACTCCCATTAGATTCAACAAAAACCAACCATCAACAAGGCACATCATAGTCAAATTTACAAAATACTTAAGCAAAGAAAGAATCATGAAAGCAGTAAGGGAAGGGAACACAGATGAGGTTTGCAGCAGATCAATCCACAGAAACCTGGCAGGCCAGAAAAGAGTAGCAGGATATATTCAATGTGCTGAATCAGAAAAATATGCAGCCAAGAATTCATTATCCAGCAAGGCTGTCATTCAAATTAGAAGGAGAGATAAAAAGTTTCCCAGACAAGAGTGTGATGCTAAGTGAAATAAGCCATACAGAGAAAGACAGATACCATATGTTTTCACTCTTATGTGGATCCTGAGAAACTTACCAGAAACCCATGGGGGAGGGGATGAAAAAAAAAAAGAGGTTAGAGTGGGAGAGAGCCAAAGCATAAGAGACTCTTAAAAACTGAGAACAAACTGAGGGTTGATGGGGGGTGGGAGGGAGGGGAGGGTGGGTGATGGGTATTGAGGAGGGCACTTTTTGGGATGAGCACTGGGTGTTGTATGGAAACCAATTTGACAATAAATTTCATATATTGAAAAAAAAATTAAAAAAAAAAGTTTCCCAGACAAACAAAAATTTAAAAAGTTCATGACCACTAAACCAGCCCTACAAGAAATTTTGAGGGGAAATCTCTGAAGGGAGAAAAGACAAACAAAACAAACAAACAAACAAACAAACAAAAACCAAAAGCAGCAAAGACTAGAAAGGACCAGAGAATATCACCAAAACTCCAACTCTACAGGCAACATAATGACAATAGATTCATATCTCACTCTAAACGACAAAGGACTAAACGCTCCAATAAAAAGACATAGGGTAACATAATGGATAAGAAAATAAGACCCATCTATATGCTGTTACAAGAGACCCACTTTAGACCTCAAGACACCTTCAGATTGAAAGTAAGGGGATGGAGAACCATCTATCATGCTAATGGTCACCAAAAGAAAGACAGAGTAGTTATATCAGACAATCTAGACGTTAAAATAAAGACTATAACAAGAGATGAAGAAGGACATTATATCATAATTAAGGGGTCTATCCACCAACAGGACCTAACAATTGTAAACGTTTATGCTCCAAATGTGAGAGCACCCAAATATATAAATCAATTAATCACAAACACAAAGAAACTCATTGATAATAATACCATAACAGTAGGGGACTTCAACACCCCACTCACAGCAAGGGATAGATCATCTAATCAGAAAATCAACAAGGAAACAATGGCTTTGAATGACACACTGGACCAGATGGACTTAACAGATATATTCAGAACATTTCATCCTAAAGCAGTGAAATACACATTCTTCTCCAGTGCACCTACAACGTTCTCCAGAATAGATCACATACTGGGAAACAGATCAGCCCTCAACAAGTACAAAAAGATCGAGATCATACCCTGCATATTTTCAGAGCACAACACTATGAAACTCAAAATCAGCCACAAGAAAAAATGTGGAAAGATAACAAATACTTGGAGACAAAAGACCATCCTACTAAAGAATAAATGGGCTCACCAAGAAGTTAAAGAGGAAATTAAAAAGTACAAGGAAGCCAATGAAAATGATAACACCACAGCCCAAAACCTCTGGGACACAGTAAAGGTGGTCATAAGAGGAAGTATATAGCAATCCAGGCCTTCCTAAAGAAGGAAGAAAGGTCTCAGATACACAATGTAATCTTACACCTTAAAGGGCTGGAAAAAGAACAGCAAATAAAACCCAAAACCAGCAGAAGACAGGAAATAATAAAGAATAGAGCAGAAGTCAATGCTATTTAAAGAAAGAAAGAAATAAAAAAAAAACCCCAGTAGAACAGATCAATGAAACCAGTAGCTGGTTCTTTGAAAAAATTAACAACATTGATAAACCACTAGCCAGTTTGATCAAAAAAAAAAAAAAAAAAGGAAAAGACCCAAATAAGTAAAATCAAGAATGAAAGAGGAGAGATCACAACCAACACTGCTGAAATAAAAACAATAATAACAGATTATTATGAGCAATTATATGCCAATAAAATGGGCAATCTGGAAGAAATGAACAAATTCCTAGAAACATATACACTACCAAAACTGAAACGGGAAGAAATAGAAAATTTGAACAGACCCATAACCAGTAAAGAAATCGAATTAGTAATCAAAAGTCTCCCAAAACACATATGGCCAGTGCCGGATGGCTTTCCAGGGGAATTCTACCAAACACTTAAAAAAGAGGTAACACCTATTCTCTTGAAGCTGTTCCAAAAAATAGAAATGGAAGGAAAACTTCCAAACTCCTTCTATGAAGCCAGCATTACCTTGATTCCAAAACCAGACAAAGACCCCACTAAAAAGGAGAACTATAGACTAATTTCCCTGATGAACATAGATGCACTTATCCTCAACAAGATATTAGCCAACCGGATCCAAAAATACATTAAAAAAATTGTTCACCACGACCAAGTGGGATTATACCTGGGACGCAGGACTGGTTCAATATCCGCAAAACAATCAATGTGATACATCACATCGATAAAAGAAAGGACAAGAACTACATGATCCTCTCAGTAGATGCAGAGAAAGCATTTGACAAAATACAGCATCCTTTCTTGATAAAAACCCTCGAGAAAGTAGGGATAGAAGGATCATAAAAGCCATATATGAAAGACCCAATGCCAATATCATCCTTAATGGGGAAAACCTGAGAGCTTTCCCCCTAAGGTCAGGAACAAGACAGGGATGTCCACTCTCACCACTGTTATTCAACACAGTATTGGAAGTCTTAGCCTCACCAATCAGACAACACAAAGGAATAAAAGGCATCCAAGTTATCCAGGAGTAGGTCAAACTTTCACTCTTCACAGATGACACGATACTCTATATGGAAAACCCAAAAGATTCCACCAAAAAACTGCTAGAACTGATCCATGAATTCAGCAAAGTCGCAGGATAGAAAATCACTGCACAGAAATCGGTTGCATTCCTATACACCAATAATGAAGTAACAGAAAGAGAAATCAAGGAATCGATCCCATTTACATTTGCAACACAAACCATAAAATACCTAGGAATAAATCTAACCAAAGAGGTGAAAAATCTATATGCTGAAAACTATATAAAGCTTATCAAAGAAATGGAAGAAGACACAAAAACATGGGAAAATATTCCATGCTCCTGGATAGGAAGAACAAATATTGTTAAAATGTCAATACTACCCAAAGCAATCTACATATTCAATGCAATACCTCTCAAAATAACACCAGCATTCTTCACAGAGCTAAAACAAATAATCCAAAAATTTGTATGGAACCAGAAAATACCCCGAATAGCCAAAGCAATGTTGAAAAAGAAAACCATACGCTGGAGGCATCCCAATCCCAGACTTACAGCTGTATTACAAAGCTGTAATCATCAAGACAGTATGGTACTGGCACAAGAACAGACACTCAGATCAATGGAACAGAATAGAGAACACAGAAATGGACCCACAAATGTATGGCCAACTAATCTTGGGCAAAGCAGGAAAGAACATCCAATGCAATAAAGACAGTCTCTTCAGCAAGTGGTGCTGGGAAAACTTGACAGCAACATGCAGAAAAATTATTCTGGACCACTCTCTTACACCATACACAAAAATAAACTCAAAATGGATGAAAGACCATTAACATTAAGAACTCAGGCAACAACAGATGTTGGCGAGGATGCGGACAAAGAGGAACCCTTTTGCACTGCTGGTGGGAATGCAAACTGGTGCAGCCACTCTGGAAAACAGTATAGAGGTTCCTCAAAAAATTAAAAATAGAACCACCCTACAACCCATCAATTGCACTACTAGGTATTTATCCAAGGGATACAGGTATGCTGTTTCAAAGGGGCACATGCACCCCAATGTGTAGAGCAGCACTATCAACAATAGCCAAAGTATGGAAAGAGCCCAAATGTCCATCGATGGATGAATGGATAAAGAAGATGTGGTATGTATGTATGTGTGTGTGTGTGTGTGTGTGTGTATAAACGGAGTATTACTTGGCAATCAAAAAGAACAAAATCTTGCCATTTGCAACTACATGGATGGAACTAGAGGGTATTATGCTAAGCAAAATTAGTCAGAGAAAGACAAATACCATATGACTTCACTCATATGAGGACTTTAAGATACAAAACAGATGAACACAAGGTAAGGGAAACAAAAATAATATAAAAACAAGGAGGGGCACAAAACATAATAGACTTTTAAATATAGAAAACAAGTAGGGTTACTGGAGGGGTTATATGAGGGGGTTGGGCTAAATGGGTAAGGGGCATCAAGGAGGAATCTACTCCTGAAATCATTGTTGCACTATATGCTAACTAACTTGGATGTAAATTAAAAAATAAATGAATTAAAAAATATAAATAAAATTAATGCTTTTGTTAAAAAAAAGTAATTTGCAACAGTATATTTTCATTTCCTCCCTCCCAGCCTCTGTGCTATTTTGTATTGTACATAAATTTTACTTCTGCATTTATAATATACCCCACAATAAATTGTTATTATTTTTGCTTTAAAGTTTAGGTAATTGATGATCTTTTCAAGAGATTTAAAATGAGGAAGAATTTTCTCTATATTTACCCATTTCTGGAGCTTCTTATTGCTTCTTGTGGATCCAAATATCCTTTTAACATGATTTTTTTTTCTGATTAAAAGACTTTCTTTACCATGTTTTTCTGGTCTGCTAGTGCGAAATTATTTCTTCTTTCCATGCCTAAGACAGTCTTTATTTTGTTTGTTTTAAAAGAGTATTTTTGCTTGGTATGGAATACTAAGTGGGCAAATGGCCCTCTCCTACCCCACACCAGTACTTTAAAGAGATCTCTAATTGTCTTCTGGCTCGCATTGTTTCTAATGACGTCTACTGTCATTCTTATTTTTGTTTCTGGGGTTTTGTTTTTTTCAGTGCTTGTAACATTTTCTCTCATTCTTCTTCAAAGCTAGTCAAATTTATTAGTGGGGGGTTGTATACCAACTTCAGTGACACTAATGTTAATAAGCTTGATAACCCACTACCATTGGACCAACCAACATTTTCTGTTTATCACAGGTCTTTAGCAACTTGATTATGATGTGCCTTGGAGTGGTTTTCTTCATGTTTCTTCTTCTTGGTTTTGTCAGGCCTTTGTAAGCTTATAGTTTCATCACACTTGGGAATTTTTTATCCACTATTTCTTTAAATATTTCTTCTGTTTCTCCCCATTCTAGGATTCCAATTACATATATGTGATGTCTCTTGATATTGTCCCATAGCTTAGTGATGCTCTGTTCATTTTGTTCAGTCTTTTCTGTCTTCATGATTCATTTGGATAGTTTTTATTTCTATATATAATATTTTCTAATATTTTCTTCTACAGTGCTGTTAATCTCAGTGTACTTCCCATTTCGGCTCTTGTATTCGTCTGTAAAGTTTCCACTTACGTGTCTTCATACCTTCTGTCACTCTTCTCATCATGCTCTGGAGCATATGGAGGATATTTATAATAGCCTGTCTTAATGTCTTTGCCTGCAAGTTCTATTATTTCTTTTCTCTCTGGATCTGTTTCTTTTGATTAAGTATTTTTTGGTTATGGGTCGTATTTTTCCTGCTTCTTTTAATGCTCATTAGTTTTTATTAACCTTGCGAGTTTCACATGTTGGTTGCTGGATTTTATTGCATTCCTGGAACTAATATTGAGTTTTATGCTTGTCACCTCCAGAGCAGTCTGCAGCCTAGACTAATGTTATCCAACTCCTGTGCCTTCTGATGATTCTACCTCTCCCCAGTGCCCATTACTTAGGCGGTCTTTCCACTTTTGATGATGGGGACATAAACTATGTTTATGTGTGTGGTCCAGGGAGTGTTCTGGCTGTTTCTGTCTGGTGGTATTTTCCTTACCTTCAATACTTTCCTCACATGCACGTGCAGATCAGTATTTAGTTGAAGACTTGACAGGACCGCTGTGTAGATTCTCAAGAACTCTTTCTTTGTGTCTATACCATCCTCTTCAGGATTCTGCCCTATAAATCACAAGTTCCAGCCACTCTGGCCTACCAAAAGTCTCCGTTTCCTTAACTCCAAGAGACTGTTGAGCTCACCATGAGACCGTTCATCCTCTTTGTGCTATGCCCTGGAAACTCACTCAAGGCAGGGAGCTTGAATACCCCTAGGGCCCACTTCATTTGTTATTCTTCTCTCATGGAGGATTCTCTTGTGTTGTCTGTTGTTCGATGTCTGAAAACTGCTGTTTCATACATTTTGTCTGCCTGTCTAGTTGGTAAACAAAAGGGTAAATCTGATGGCTCTTTTCCAAAAGCCCAAGTTTGAGATGTTAAATTTCTACATAGAATATTTTACATTGCAGCCATGTCGGCTACCCTTGTTTAACTGCCCATCTTCAGGAAAATCTATTCTACTCACAAACGCTCATGTGAGCTTGCAAGGCATCGGCATATTTTGGGGCTCCCCAGATGGGAGTGGGAAATAGGCACATGCATCCGTCATCAGTGAGGCATCCAGGCACAGCAGCAACATGCATTACTGTACAACATAAGGTTCTGAGCATAGAAGCCATAATGTAGAAGAGTTGAGTAGGTGTATCCACATTTACTTACGTATCTCCATAGGGCAGAGCATCATCTTTATATGCATGGGAGAGAAAAGAACCAAACGAGATAATATTATAGTCATGATATCAGTCTTACAGATGGGAAACAAAGATGGATTTTAACGCTCTCAGAAGCTGACAGTTTAATGCTGGGGATTAAGCTGGTGGCACACGGAAGAGAAAACCAGTCACAGCTGGACCTCAAAGTCTTCACTAAAGACAGGAAACTGAATCAAGTTACTGTTCACGCAACACAAATCCAACTGCATTCACTCATTCTGGAAAACTTTTAAGTGTTGTCTTACTCATAGGGAAAAGTCCAAGTGTGTTACCATGACGGCTGAAGTCATCCGTGAGTTTTCCCAGTCTACCTATCCAGGGTAATCTCCCTCCATATCTCTAAGCTGTGTGCATTTTGTACTCCCACAGCAACCTACTGCCTCCAAAATATATCCCAAGTTTGCACTCTTCTCTGTATCTTTACTGCCATCACCCCAGGCTAAAGCTATCGACTCCAGAATTAGCCTATTAACTGGGATTCTGGCATAAGAGTACCCTCCCAATCCATTTCCCAACCTGTATCCAGAATGATCCCTCAAAACTCCAGATCTTACTTTGCCATGTTCTTGTTTGAAATCCTGATGATAGCTTCTACTTTCACAAAATTCTTAACATGGACCGCAAGTCCCTGTATGACCTACCCCTACTTCTCTCTCCATTCTCATCGTGTGTGACTTTTCCCCTTGCTTACTGCATATCACTCTCTTGGGCCACCTTTTAGTTCCCCAGACAAGCCTTTCCATCCTACCTCAGGGTCTTTGCAGATACTACTCCCTCTGCCTAGAGTGTTCTTCTCTTTCTTCCTTTTGACAAATGCGTGCTCATCCTTTAGATGTAAGCTTACTCCTGATCTCTAATTGCGTTATAGATTTTTTTCTTTTACTTCACTCATTATAATTTATAATTAAATGTGTGTGGCATTGCATGATTAATTTCATTTTCTCCGACTAGATAACAACTAGTTGTATCGTGCATATTCGGTCACCAGAATGTAAGCCACTCGAAGGCAGCTGCTGGATTGTATTTGTGTTAGCACGTCTGGTGCCTTTCACAGTGCCTGGCGAGGAGAAGGTGCTCACTGAGTGTTTATGGAACTCTTAAGATATAAGGTCCTGTGGGCTAGAACCAAAGCTAGCGAGTCTTAGCTCACAGGTGTTTTGTTAGGATTGCATGGCATCAAAACAAATTAAATGCCAACATTAACACTATGTAGATATCATATAAGAATCTGGATTGCTCTCTTCTCTTAAACAACAGCAACAACTAAAGCATGGACGTTTCACGACACTGAACCAAATTCCTGTATCCAGGAGTTTGCCTGACCTGATACCTGGTTACCGCCTTTAGATAGGGCAGTGGCTCTGTGATCCCCAGTCCCTAAAGGACACATTTTTTTTTTTCATTGAATTAGCCTCCTGACTTCTATAGGCATCTGAATTGTGACCCTCGTGCTAGTGAAAAGCTTAACGTGGCATTCGGTTGTATCTTTTCTTCTCCTCAAAGATAGTTTGACGCCGATAAGCAATATTTATTCTAGGCTGAACTCTCACTCTGATGATAAAAAGGATCTGAATATTAAAATTATTAGGAGTTGAGAAATGTTAAAAGCTTGAATAATTTCCTGAGAGTAGTACTATTATTTCAGTCTAAAAAAGAAAAAAAAAAGAGTTTATGAGAAGTCTCTGCTAATAAACAGGAAGTATTATCTCTGGAAAGTTACAAAATAGCTTTGGTAGAAAAGAACAAACAGGTCTGATAAGGAGAGTTGCCCTCTCAGATCAAACCTTGTCTATTGACTGGAACTGGCATGGCAAGTTAGTGACTAGAACTATCGGGAATCAAGCCTGAGGGCCCTTATTCAATGCTTCATGCCTCTTGGCCTCAGAAGAAGCCAATTTATGTTTCTGGACATGATGCTTCCACTGTTCCAGCTGTTAAAACATCACAGGAAATTCCTATAGTAGAAAGTGACATTCTTTCTATTGCCTTCACAAGCTCTCAAGAGGACAAATGTGATATTCTTTGTAGGGTGAGAGATAACTATTGAAGTTCTTCATCTCTCTCTCTCTCTCTGGATAAATGCATGCTCAACCTTCAGACATCAGCCTAAATGTCAGTTTACTCATTCCCTGATCTCTGAGATATATATATATATATATATATATATATATATATACACACACACATATACATATACATATGTATACATACATATACATATATACATACATATACATATATATACATACGTATATATACATACATATACATATATATACATACGTATATATACATACATATACATATGTATATACATACATATATATATCATATGAAGTGTATATGATATATAAATGGAATATATATATTTATATTTCTAAAAGTATTCATAAATACATATAATATTCATCGTAATTTTTAATTAAGTATTTGTGAGATTATGTAATTGATGATAGATTGTGAAAGAAAGTACGTGAGTTTTGAGGCCAGAATTGAAATTTCTTGACTGTATCACTTGTTGACTGGGTGACTTTGGGAGTTTCTTGACCTGCCTTTGGGCCTCACGTTTCCCATTCATAACAATATAATCCTTTCTCTAGTAATAATATTATCATCTTTGGTGGGTTATGAGAACTAAAAACTGTACGTAAAATGCCTGGCGCCTAACCAATGCTATAGCACTACACTTCACGATGTTGGCTTTTTCGTTCTCAGCCACGTTGCAATGGATACAGCCTCTTTCCTTTGTGTTTTACCTCCGATTAGCTGTATCTTAAGTGTTCACCTTAACACATGTGAGAAAGATTAGAGGTGGTGACGTATCTACTCTAAAGTGGTAAAAACTGGTAATAATACTGGGCTGTTAATCACGATCACCAGCAAAATTAGTAAATTTCAGAGCACGGGGGAGGCTCTGTGCTAGGTTACTGGACGCAAATATAAAGAGGTAAGACCCTGAAGTCTACCCACAGCCCAGTAGGGTACATGCTGATGTCTCGGCTGTGGTGGGTTTCACCTCTAGATTTCTTCTAGGTCCACTTCAGTGGAGAAGCCACAGTGTTCACATTGTGCATCTGTAATTACAATCAAGCAATATAAATATCTAAGAATCACCTAAAAGGCTTTAACACATACTAGATATGGCAATGAGACTGATTCTCTAATGATATCAAATTTATTTTTAAATGGTCATGGTTTTGTATCCTGCTTTATTTGAACTGATGATTTTTAAGTGTCTGTCTAGTGACCAAAGCAAATCATCGAGAACTTCATATTCGTGTGAAAGGAATAGGAATATGAAGTTACATGTAAGATACATTTCAAATAATTGAATGAATGGCTTTAATTAAGTTTGCTATACTACTTAAAAGGTGAATACGAGCATCTTAAAATAAATAGTGAACAAAGTTGTACATGGGCATAGCTTCTCCAATTACACTGAGGACTGAGATAATGAGATAATTGGGGCATGATTTTATTGTGGTTTTTGTTCTTTTCACTTCCAAGTATTTTATTTTACCTTTAGCCTAAAATAAACCAGGCATGGTGTATTTTTGATTTCACAACCTACCTAATATGAGGTATGAAGTATTAACAGCTACTTAAAGGAAACATTTATGAAATGCATTTTTTGATGAATCGGATTTTGACTTTGTCATCAAAATAAAAGCCTAATCTCTTAACAGAAGAGGGGAGAAATGGACAGGAAGGACTATTGTGCTAGAGCACAAAAAGTCCTTCTTCAGCTTCTTGCGAGAATAAACTCTTTACACAAGAGTCGCCCTTTGTTTTATATTTACTTAAGTCTGTTCACTGCCAGCTCAGTTCATAGTCAGCATTGCAATTTGTTTACTCTTGTCACGATGAACCAATTATTTGCCAAAGGCCCTTGGTTTTTTGGTTTTTTTTCAAATGTAAAATGCTGCCTACAAGCTTTGGGAAAGTGAAGATCTGAGAAGACCTGTTTTGGTCACCCAATAGGGTGCTCATTCTTGAGATCCTCCCTTGTTACTTATTTATTTTTAGAACAGCTCTTTTCCTCTCCATTTAATAAACTTAGCAAATGCTTCAGTGTGTATCTGAACACTCAGAATCTTCTTTTTTTGAAAATTTTTTTCATGTTTATTTATTTAAGAGAGAGACAGAAACAGAGCACCAGCAGGGGAGGGGCAGAGAGAGAGGGAGACACAGAAACTGAAGCAGGCTCCAGTCTCCGAGCTGTCAGCACAGAGCCCCACGCGGGGCCTGAACCCATGGACGGCGAGATCATGACCTGAGCTGAAGTCAGACACTTAACCAACTGAGCCAGCCAGGTACCCCGTAGAACCTTCTTTAGAAGCTATAATTTAGGTAATGGGCAAATTAGAATGCTGACGTTCTATAAGGAACCTGGTTCCACAGCACAGGATGTGCAAGTCTCTTTTGAAGGGGAGTCCACATTTCTGAGACTTACGAGAATTGTTGTATCAGCCATTAGAGTTGTTCGGGTATTTACCATATACCCAAAGAAGGATCTGTATAAGGCCAAAATACTCAGATGAAAAGGGAAAAATATCATTGCCTACATTATGTCAAGTATTGGAATGTTTTGGAAAAACCCTAAGACTAAGTTTTCATATGGAGAATTTGGCAACACTAGATGCAAACCTCTGGTGGAAAATGCCTGCCTGCCTGCCTTCCTGCCTTCCTTCCTTCCTTCCTTCCTTCCTTCCTTCCTTCCTTCCTTCCTCTCTTTCTTTGAAAAATTCTGAATCCAAAGCAGACTCCAGGCTCCAAGCTGTCTGCACAGACCCCGACACGGGGCTCGAACTCACGAGCTGTGAGATCATGACCTGAGCCGAAGTCGAACACCCAACCAACTGAGCCACCCAGGCGCCCCTCTTCTTTCTTCCTTTATTCAGAGTTGACTTACCAGCAGATAGCTGAATATTGTAAAACTAATCTTGTGATCTAATACTCATAACGCAACTCACACATTTAAGTGAGGATATAAAGCAAATAAAAGAATAATATTAAGATTCATTCTGAAACGAACTTTTAAAGTTAATTGACCAAAACAGCTACAAAAATCTTACTAAAGAACAAAATTTGCTCGACGGTGCATCATTACAAACAATTCGGGGCGTGCAGTCTACAGAGTCTCTGAAATTTTAACCTCAAATCGAAACTCTCAGTGATAGAAACTTTTTAAATGATTTGGTACAGCTAAAGATATTTTATTTCCTGCCTTAAAAATATACTCTTATCAAGGGTGCCTGGGTGGCTTAGTCAGTTAAGAGTTCAACTCTTGGTTTCTGCTCAAGTCATGATCTCACAGTTCATGAGTTTGGGTCCCGCATCGGGCTCTGCACTGACAGTGCAGAGCCTGCTTGGGATTCTTTCTCTCTCCCTTGTTCTCTGCCCCTCCCCCACTAGTTCTCTCTCTCTCCCTCTCTCTCTCTTTCTCTATCTCCCTCTCTCTACACACACACACACACACACACACACACACACACACTCCTTTTAAATACATGTGTAAAGGAAATGTTCTTGTGAGCATTTTTACAAATCATGACTTGTCCGATCTGTCAAATGGGTTACTCATCCTTCCCTATGTATGACTGAGGTGTCTCTCGGGCACACCTGGGGAGGGGGGGTACAACCAGAAGTGGTCGGCAATGCCAACGACAACCTGGCATTTATGTCAGGTGATGCCAGCTTATGGATGAAAGGCCAGGATGAGACTTTCACACCGAGTAGCCTCTTTCCCGGCCAGAACTCAGATTTCCAACCTAACGAAAGCACAGCCAAACATTTCGAAAAGCAACAAGGCTTCTGGCCAACCAAAACAGATGTTACAAAACCCGTGAGTGACAGCTCAGGATCTTTACCTGTAGACAACACCACAGGCGACAATGTAGACTTTCGTTTAGAGTCCATTTACTTAGACTGCACATAATTCTAACATTTGTGGGTGTTTGCAAAGTCTCATAGTGGATTGGAAGGAATGGCTTAGAGATAAGAGTTTTACTTCTCATCCTCTGTTTCAAGAGAGTCTGGGGAAGTACAACATATACCCAAAGTGATTTAAGAAAGTATTTATGGGACTCCTGGGTGGCTCAGACAGTTAGATATCTGACTTTGGCTCAGGTCATGATCTCATGGTTTGTGAGTACGAGCCCCATGTCGGGCTCTGTGCTGACAGCTCAGAGCCTGGAGCCGGCTTTGGATTCTGTGTCTCCCTCTCTCTGTCTGCCCCTCACCCCCCCTCAAAAATAAATAAACATTAAAAAAAAATTTTTAAAGGATCTTACACACGTAAAGAAATAAACCCCAAAACATCTGGAAAATGTAATGATTCAAAATGACTTCTCTGTGCTCCGGATAACTGAGGTTTTCTGTGCAATTTTAGTTCATTTTGACATCTAAAATCTACGAGTTTTATTTCATTCAAGTGTAGATAAAATGATTAGCACTATTCAAGGCCAAGGCCTTCCTTCATCTAAGCTTCTGGAAACAAACTTTAACACCTGCACTGTGAAAAGCCATGACATAACCACACCAACAATGGCTGACCTTGGGTGTCAAACACGTGCCAAGAACTTTACATATATTATAACTAATCCCCGAAATAACCTTCATTGGGAGGAACTGCTATGCTCATCTCACAGATATAAAACTAAGGGTTAGGGGTAAATGAAATTGCCCAAATTTAAATATTTTTTAATGTCTATTTATTTTGGGGAGAATGGGAGAGAGAGAGAGAGAGAGAGAGCGAGCACGTACAGTGGAGGTGCACAGAGACAGCGAGACAGAGAATCCGAACCGAAGCAGGCTCCATGGTGTCAGCACAAAGCCCAGTGTGGGGCTCAAACCCACGAACCATGAGATCATGACCTGAGCCAAAGTTGGACACTCAACCGACTGAGCCAGCCAGGCACCCAGAAGTTGCCCACATTTAAAACCAGGTCATCCTGGGTCTAAAGCCAGCATTCTTTCCACGGCTATCTTTTCCTTCTAGCTAATGAGAGTAGGTCTCCACATCGTTGGTGGGGCTCAAGGATTAATTCCCAGAGAAGTAGGGTTAGTGTCAAGGTGGTGTCATTCCCTGGTTAGATGAGGCGGCCATAGGGGCAAGGATTGAGTCCTCTCTCAAGCCATCTCTCCAGTACCTACTCTTCTGCGAGAAAGGAATCTGGATTCTCATGTAGCTGACTCAGTATGTAGTTAGTTGATTTCCATGCTCCCCAAATTAGTTCAAACCATAGAGGAAGGCTCTGGGCCAGAGTGAGTGTCAGGCAAGAGGATATTTTATTTTAACACGGAGGGTACACTAAAACGAACAGGCTTGTCTTTTACCACGCAGGGCACTCAACCTACTTACTAGATTTGCATCTCGCTTCCAAAATAAAAATTCCACATTCCCCACCAATCTGTATTTGCCTTTCTCAGATTTAGGAGAGTCGTGGCAGTAATCGGGTGGCCAGTGGAAGGGGTGGGAGCATCTTAAATCGTTGCTCATAAAGGACTGGCTGTGGCGGAGCGTGGGAACAAATAAACAGTAAAGGAACGGGGGCAATGGTGCAAGGTTTGCTCCCTGTGCAAACAGCCCCGCTGGAGTACAAAGTCCACAAACCTTATCTCCTCCCCTATTTGAAATGGAACCTGGATGTGACATTTTGGGGGTTTTCCCCTCTGACATTCCATTGCTGAATTCTTGATGTAGTCATCTGGAAGCCTCATAGGTAGGTTAAATGGTTGTTTGCTACGCTGCCGTATGATTTTAAGAACACAAGAGAGACTCCTGTGCATGCTACCTCACTCAGAGTGTTGCCAAATTGGCTCTTTAAGATGCCTGAAATTTCACAGTTAATCCTTCATTGTTTTTCCTTAATCCAAAGATCGAGCACTAATGCAAATAGTCCTGGGAAGGGTAGTTCATTGACCTATTATCAGTCATATATACCTTAGTTGGAATGAGTTTGACGAATCAATTCACACAAGAAATAATAAATGTAAAAGTCACTTTGTAAGCCATAAATTGTCAGATAAATATGGAGTTATTTGAACATATTTTAAAACTTTTTCACTGAGATATAACATAACTGGAATCCATGTTGACTGAAGACTCAATGTTACCATCACGTCTAATGTTTATCAAGTGTTTACTATATGCTAGACATTGTTCAAGGCTTTCATGACAACAAACCGATATGGGGCAGGTATGATTCTTATTCTCATTTTACAGATGAGAAAGATGAGGCAGAGAAATGCTAAGTAACTTTTCAAAAGTCACACAGCTAGTAAGTGTCTGAGCCAGGATTTGTACCAGGCAGTCTACTTCTAGAACCTGCACTACAACTCACTTTCCTACTCACTTGCTCTCTTCAAAGGTATGATGGCTGGAACACAGGGGAGGAAGAAGATTTGTGAATCATGAAGGGCCTGAAGTTATTTAAAACTGTTATTATACCAATATCTATTACAACATAGATACAATTTTCTTGTATCGGTGCTTATACCAGTATTGTGGTCTGAACGTCAGCATAACGAAAATAACTAGAATGATGTCAACAATAGGTGCTTACTATCATGTGTCTGATGTAGTCACTTTTACCACCTTTGTCCTCGTGATCTTTGCCCTCGTTGTCTTTATCACCACTGTCGTTTATTGAGGGCTTCCCATGTTCCAGGAACCATGTGTTGTCCACTACCTAAACGATCTCACTTAATCCTCAAAGCAATCTTACGGCGTTGGTATAACCATTCCCATTTTATAGATGATAAAACTGAGGTTCAGAGATGTTAAGGCCATTGAGTCAAAAGCGATACAGCTGGAATGGGAACCTAAGTCTGCCTTCGAAGCGTACGTTCTTAACCACGTCACTATGTCCAAAATTTGAATCATACTTCTACAAGCACCACCACAAAATACCACGTATTAAGTGTGCTTTCCGTGTTGGCTTGGCCCTCTGTCAGGCTAGTCCTATCTCATGATTTCAAACGACAGTTCATGGGTTAAATCCAGCCAGCTGCCTGTTTCTGTATTAAAGTTTTACTGGGACCCAGACATACTCCTTCGCTTACACGTTGTCTGTGACTGCTTTTGCGCGAAAAGGTATCGTTGAGTAGTTACAAGAGAGATCCGAAGGCCAACGGTATTTGCCATCTGGCTCATCGCAGAAAAGTCTGTGGACCTCCCTGCCTTAAACCATTTTGCAAGGTGCATGTATTACTATTCTCATTTTACAGATGAACATACTGGAATTCAGGAAGATTAGGGAGCTTGTCCATCCAACTATAAGAGCAAGAACCTAGTGAGAACCCGAGGTCTAGATGACCCCAGAACTTGTTCATTTTCCTCTTTGAAACTTACAAAGGCAACAACTTTCGTAATTACCAGTTGAAGGAAAGATTTCTCTAACATGTGGTTAACAATCTGCTTTTCAATGTTTGACACTGCTGTTAGAGTTGTACATTTTCCGCTGACAGGGGGATATTAAATTCCTCTTACCTTCTGAGAATTTACTGTATTTAATTCCTTGAGGGTGGATGCTCAAGGGCTTGTCTGCCTTATTCTTGAAGTGAACTTTCATGATATCTCCAACTTCCGCATACAAAGTTGGCCCAAGAAGTCCTATGGAAACAAGGATTTATAATGGGTCTGTGTTCAGGACTACCAAAGACAGAGCTGCTAAGCATGAACCCCATGAGTAATGGCGGTCGTTCCTCCTGGTCCTGAGACTGACAAGCTCATTGCCTCTACATGGCAGGCAGGTAAGGACAGGAAGGCAGAAATGCTTGGCTTGTGCCCAAAACAAGTCAAGAGAGAGGGGGAATAGTTCTGACCATGTCCGCCCCCATTCAGACCCACCGTCATTTCTTGGAGATTACTGTCTTTGTCTTTGGTCAAGAAAAGAAAGATGGTCATTTTCAATTACACAAGGTGGTTTGAGGGAAGGTGACTGACTCCATGAGATCTCCCTGAGGTGGGAGACCTCAGAGACCTCAGTGAAGTGAGGGAGCAAATCATGCAGTACTCTGGCCCTGAGGCAAGTTCAAAGTCCCTGAGGCAAGAGTGAGCTTGCTGGATCCAAAGAACTGTAAGAGAAATGGTGAGGGCAGAGTGAGAACAGGTGAGGGAGGGGTGGGTCATGTGAGGCTTAGGGGGCATAGTAAGGACTCTGGATTTTCTCCTAAGTGAAATGGGAAATCACTGGGGTTTTGTGAAGAACATGTGCTCCTGACTGATTCTGATGTCCTTTAAATCTTGAGAACCTGTCACCAGAAGTCCTATTTCAGACAAGTGACAAGAGTTGACCGCTCTCATTGCCAAGCCATCTGTAAACTCTGTGGGGCTGGCTTCTCTCCACTAGGAATCACAGGAGAGCAATATAATATCGATATAATATAATGACCATCACCACTGCCCATGAATGCCAGTTGAAGTCTGTGACCACAGAGCAAATCTTCAAGGAGATAGTAACATACCCATTTTACAGATGAGGAAACTGAGCCTCAGAGAGTTTCAACATCTTGCCCAATAGTATGTAGCTAATTAGAGGCAGCTAACCTATCAGACTCTACATACTGGGCCATTAACCACCTTTTAATAGTCCACCCCTCACGCTATATGTATTCATTCACTCAAAACATATTCATTGAGTGCCCACGTTGTCCTCGCTGTCAGCATTATAATGGTGAGTAAAACAGGCGCCTTCACAGAGCTTACAAAAAAGGTAGGAAAGCCAGATTTTAACAAATAATCCCACCAACATTTGATGACAAACTATGGTAAGTATTGTGAAAGCCAAGTACAGAACACCCTGAAGAGCATTTTACAGAGGGATTTCGTCCAATCTCGGACGCATGGAGGGGATCCGGGTTGGGAAATACTTCCTTGAGGAAGCGATGTTTTAACTGAAGTCAAAGTGGGATTAGCATGTGCAAAGGGTCCGCGGCACCAGAAAACTTGGCCTCTTTGGAGAACTGGCAGATGGCCATGGTGAAGGTGAAGCTTAACAGGCAAGAGAAAGGAGCAGAAAGTGAGGCTGAAGGCATAGTCAGAGGCCCTGTCATGTAGGGCCTTCTGGGCCATTTAGAGTTTTCCTCTAAGAGTATCTGAAAGCCATTAGAGAGTTTTTAGCAGAAGTGAGACACGGACCAGATTTGGGGTTTTAAATCTCTGGCTGCGTTGGTGGAGGATGAGCCGAGGAGAATCGAGAGTGGATGTTGAGAGAGCAGATAGAAGGCTCCAGGGGGGTGATGTCGGTGAGTTACCGTAAAGTTACAGTAGCGGAGGTGATAAGAACATGCTAGAGAGCGCTTAGGAGACCAGACTGCCAGGCCTCAATGGATGGGATATGGGTGGAGGGTGAGGGGTCCAAGTTGCTGTGGATGGTCGGTGACACTCTGGCTGGGCAGCTGGGTGCAGGAAGGTGTCGTTCTCCGAAAGGGAGGCCACTGTGGGAAGGTTTTGTTTGGTGGGCGTGGTAGGCAGAATGAAGGCCCTCCCTGAGGTGTCCCCATCTTAACTACTGGGACCTGAGAATACGCTACCTTATATGGCCGAAGGGGTTCTGCCCCTTGGGAATGATGAAGATCAGGATGTCGAAATGATAATGGATGTCGAAAGGATGTTTCAATGGATGTTGAAAGATAGGATGTCTACCTATTGGCAAAGAGAAAATGGGACTTCTGAGACAGAGGCCCTACCTTTCTCTGCTCCTATCTTTTTACCCACAGTTTTCTTTTTTTTTAAGTTCATTTATTTTTGAGAGAGAGACAGAGAGATAGAGAACGAGCAGAGGAGGGGCAGGATGTGAAGCGGGCTCTGCTCTGACAGCAGGGAGCCCAGTGCGGGGCTCGGACCCATGAACCACGCGATCGTGTCTGGAGCCAAACTCGGGAGCTTAACGGACTGAGCCACCCAGCTGCCCCAGGACCCAGTTTTCTTATTCCTCTCGCTGAGCTCCCGGTGCTAGACTTTATGCTGATCATGTGCCTGAAGCTTTTTGTTTGTTTTTGTGTTAGCTCTGCACAGGGCCAGTGAGGTCACGTGGTTCAATCCTCGTTTTGGAGACAGTGACAAAGCCCAGGACATGGGGGCAGGGAGGGTGGCTTGCTCAAGGTCAGTCACTGGGTGGCACTGCTGGGGTGAGAACTCAAATCTCCGGACTCTTGAACCTTTCTCTCCCACCTCGCACAGAGCGGGTTCAGAAGCCCCCCTTTCCTGAAGTGGTTCCAGTGTCTACACCATTTCTGACTCCTGGCCACATCTGGCTCCACTGGCTGACCTCTCTCTTCTGGCTGCTGCCCTCCGTCCTAGCTGCCGACAGAAGCCCCCACTGGCTATTCCCACCCGCTGGGATGCCCCGGAGCCCACAAGAGGGCTATGGTATCACAGCGTGCACCGGTTTCGTTGCCATGGGAGCCTCACCCTGGCGACTTGTCTGTCGGCATCATGGGGCTGCAAACGCCCGGTGCCCAGGATAAGTCTTCTAAGTTATTTAACCTAATAAGACCTCTTGCTGCAGTGAGTGATGTGGAATGTTTATTTGCCTCCCTTTCGGTTTCTTCGGAATTAAGGCAAAACAAAGCGATGTGTTCGTAAGTGCACCCCAAATACCTCCCCGCACGTGGGCAAACACAGGCCTGGACGTTGTCTGAGCCGCCGTTCAGCTCCTCCGTCGGCCGAGACCCATCCCACCCTCTCCTCAGTGGCCGACAGTGAGGTGGGGGGAAGGAGCCGCCTATCTTGTGGTCCCAAGAAGGTAGCACAGCATGTACCAAATGGTTTTGGACTTGAAAACTATTAGCTGGCTATGAAGCCAGCTAACCCAGCCCCCTGCTCTCAAGGTGAACAACGCACTACAGAAAATAGGAAAGCCCGTTGTGGGGTTATTTTAAAGCCCCTTCAGGGGCAAACATTTCTTTTTTTTTTTTTTTAATTTTTTTTTTCAACGTTTATTTATCTTTGGGACAGAGAGAGACAGAGCATGAACGGGGGAGGCGCAGAGAGAGAGGGAGACACAGAATCGGAAACAGGCTCCAGGCTCTGAGCCATCGGCCCAGAGCCTGACGCGGGGCTCGAACTCATGGACTGTGAGATCGTGACCTGGCTGAAGTCGGACGCTTAACTGACTGTGCCACCCAGGCGCCCCAAAGGGGCAAACATTTCTTAATCCTCCTGGAAAAAATTCGGAGTCAAAACTAACCATTTTCAAGCCCCAGACAGGATTCCCGAAAATGAGACTGGCCCCTCCACCTGTCCGGGGGTCCTCAAACCTCGCTGGACAGGCACCTTCAGACCTCTGGTCCTACAGCCTAGCCCCCACCCACAATTCGAATGACTCCTGGGCTCATGCTGCACAAGTGGCACATGACTGGCTCCAGGTTCGGCTAGAATCGTACCCGCCAGATGGGTGGAGGAGGAAACAGGGAAAAGGTACCAATGACACAGGACCAGGCTGGGGGACGGGGCAGGTCACATAGTCAATGGTAGTATTTAAACCCAGAGCTTCTCAGGCTTTTCCTTTACCCCAAATTTGCCCCACTCTATCAGCTACTGTAGAGATCCAGTGAATAAAATACTACCCTTGCCCTTCAGGGGTTCATCGTTAAGTGACTTGGGGAGTTCAGGAAGGAGCTCCTTTTAAAACGGGTGTTAAAATGCCTCAGAATTCACATAAAACAAATGCGTAATGAGAAATACTGGGGTTGACAGAGAGGTGATGTTGTAAGTGCACAGGGCTTACACATAAATTAATGATCAGGTCTACTTTTATTTTTAAGTTTGTTTATTTATTTAGTTTTAGATGGGGGGAGGGGCAGAGAGAGAGGGAGAGAGAGAATCCCAAGCTCCACGCTGTCAGCACAAAGCCCCACTCTGGGCTCGATCCCACGAACCGTGAGATCAAGACCTGAGCTCAAATCAAGAGTTGGACGCTTAAAGTACCGAGTCACCCAGGCACCCTGATTAAGGTCTACTTCTAATTAATGAGGTTGAATCAGGAAATGGCCTCAAAAGTTAATCATCTCAAAGGATTTTGATCACAGCACTCTCCTCTCCAAAACCTATCAATGACTCCTTCGTGGCTAAAAGAGAGTCTCCAGGCTGGCACTGGCCTTTCCATCACTCAGCACAGTGGCTTACACGACCAGAGATTCAATTCAGTCACTTGGCAAAAGCCACACAAGGCAAGGCTCTAAACACCTGCCCAGTTCTTCTTCTCTCCAGGCCTAATGAATATGTTTCCCAGCTCATTTTCCCCTCACCCACCTACAATTTAATTTAATTAAATAGTTCTGAAGTATCTGTCGTACGTACAAAGCGTGGAGCCAGAGCTATGAAAGTGAATAGACTCTGTGACAGAGGACGGGAGATCCTTGAGCTTTCTGCCCTCAACTACAAACTTGATTTTATTGGTAACCTTATCGTCTGTTGCCTCGCCAGCCCCCGTGAAGGTAGTATCTCATCTGTCTCCGGCTAATTCGGCCCAAGCTTTGAATCCCCTCACTTCCTGTTTCCTCTGAATCTGGTTCCAGCAATTATTCTCTCTCAGATATTGTTATCTTCCCTTTTTCCACTGGATTCTTCCCCTGAGCCCTTAGGTATTTTAAGTCACTGTATTCTTGTTTGTAAGACTCCAAAATTGTTGATTTGTGACTGAAGGGCAGGCTCCAGCCAAGGGAAGACTGAAGGTAAAGGGCGGTCAGAGGAGGCAGGACAGAACGGTTTGCACGGAGAGACAGAAGGAGGAGTTTGGGAAAGTTGACCCTCTTCAGCTGGTTAGTGTGGGAGGATGAGGGAATTATTGACCAGGGGGCCCAGCTGGAGGAAGTTCTCTCTTCACGGCCTCTATCATTCCTGCGGAATATAGTACCATATTCAAGGTCCCAAAAACCCACTCAACCCACTTGCCTTGACTAAAGAAGAGAGGAGGGAAAAGGAGAGATTTCTCTTTGAAACTGATAGCTGTTGTACATCTCACACCATAAATAAAACAGGAGAAGAGATGGGAAAACCGATGCAAAAGAATCAGCCATATATGGTTCCTTTGAGTGAGTCTAGGGACCCAGACGGAGGCACCGGATTATTTGTTAAGGTTCATCCACACTCAAGGATAAGAAAGACAAAGTAAGGTTCTGTCTTGTCCACTACCGCCTGCTTCAATGCCCAGCCCATCGTGGGTGCTCAACAGTAGTCTGTTCAACGCGTGAATAAACTTAAAAGTTCAAACACTTCAAAGTTTTGTCGAGCTTTTTGATCAATGTCAAAAACAGCCAGCTTCCTGGCCATGTCACCTCATGGGCAAGAAGGGCCCCCTGCCTTGAAATTCTCAAAAATATGAACCAGGGGCCCCACATTTTCTCTTTGCACTTGGACCCACACATTCTGTAGCCTGAACTGGTTAAAAACAACCAAAGCATGCATTTCTACAAAGATGGTGCCAAATAGACGGTTTACATATATATGAATATCAAATTATTCGTAGAGGTTTATCTTCAAAATTAAATAGTATACTTCAGGCTTACCTGAAATTTTGGATCGTGGTTTTTCTTTCTGAAAATATGGTTCATACTCTCTGTAGACAATTTTCTGAAAGGAAGTTGCAAAAGGATTCGAACTAGAAATAAAATACAAAAATTAATTTGAGAGGCATATAAGACATCTATATCTCATCACAAGACAGATGGCTTTCTCATGTCCTCAGATATGTGGTAGGAATACCAGTATTTCAATTGTGTTTCAGAAACCCGAGATTTTATAAACATGAATAATACGTGAAGTTAATAAAACAATTATTGATCTCTTTAAGAATATTCTGTTGAAATAACTGTTCTTTCCCAAATTGAGTCTGCCTTAACTAATGTACTCAAAATCCATTTTCTTTTTTTTTTCTTTTTTTGTTTAATCTTTATTCATTTTTGTTTTTTTTTTTTGAGATGAATACTATTCATTAGAAAAACTTTTATTTTGCAACTTTCATGCATATTTTTATATATAATTTAATATTTATATTTTGAATATTTTATATAGCAACATATTATTTTATATGCAATTTTGTATTATTTTTTTAAAATAAAATACATGAAATATATCATATAACTTAAAATATGGAATAGTTTATAAAACATTATATATTTATGTGCATGTGTGTGTGTGTGTATTTATTTATTTAAGTAGAGAGGATGCAACAGTGATGTTCCATATGCCGGCACGCAGCTTTAGCAGGTTCAGTTTGGACCATCTCATTTCCCCTCTACATTGTCTACGTCTCTCTCCCTCCAGATCACTTTGCAGCAAACCCATACATTTTAGAATTTAACCTATAAATGTCCACACTGTAATCTCCAAATATACGGATTCTTTTTTGAAATATAACCACAATGCCATTATCCTACCTAAAATTTAAAAAACTGAGTGATATCTTTTTTTATTGTATTGTATTATTTCACTTCAGAAAAGATACTTCACATGAAACCTACCTGATTAACATATTTATAAGTAACATCTCCTTGTGGTTTTGATTTGTACATCCCTGATCATTACTGATATTGAGCATATTTTTTTTTTATTTTTTATTTTTTATTTTTTTTATATATATGAAATTTATTGACAAATTGGTTTCCATACAACACCCAGTGCTCATCCCAAAAGGTGCCCTCCTCAATACCCATCACCCACCCTCCCCTCCCTCCCACCCCCCATCAATCTTTATTCATTTTTGAGAGAGAGAGAGAGAGAGAGAGCACGGGAGGAACAGAGAGAGAGGGAGACACAGAATCCGAAGCAGGCTCCAGGCTCCGAGCTGTCAGCACAGAGCCCAATGCGAGGCTCGAACCCATGAACCACGAGATCACGACCTGAGCTGAAGTCAGATGCTCAACCGACTGAGCCACCCAGGCGCCCCAGAATCCATTTTCTAAAAAAGGACCTAAGATCATCGTGTGAACCCAAACGTTAGGCTTAGATTTTAAATGACTAAACCCACAACCAAATCCTCTATGAATAAATACATGGGCAATTCCTTAACTGATGAATCAAATACATATGTAAATTACCTGAGGAACATGGCAAAAAAACCACTGATTTGGTGGACCCTATTTCTAGCTGAGAAGTTGGAGATGGGCTAATGGAGTAAAAGCCCTGGGGATTCACCCTGGAAACAAACAAATGAAAAACCCACGTCTCAGAAAATGTTGAGTAACTTGTCCCGACGAGGATCAATGGAAAAGTGGCAGAGCCAAGACTCCAAGAGGTGAAACCCCTGTATTCATGGTAAAGTATCACAGAAGGGGAGTCAGGGAGAGCACTGAGCTTGCTTCTGGCCTTTTTTCCTTCGGCATCGCTAAAGCTGGGCACAGCGTTCCTACTGCGGTCTTCCAGATGAAAGTAAACGGGAAGGTAGTTGGGGGAAATTTCTCAAAACTGTCTAAACCCGTTCAACAAACTGGCTTCGTGAGGCTTCCTAATCCAGACAGGGTGGCCCCCCCCTAAAATCAGAGCCTCACAGAATGGGATACTCACCACCTTTGCTGCAGTGTCTATATAGTGCAGTGGTTAAGACAACACGTTGTGGACTCAGTGTCTGGGGTTGAATCCCGTGTCTACCCCTTATTAGCTGTCTAACCTTGAACAATGTACTTAATCCATTTGTGCCTCAGTTTCTACAAGTGTGAGATGAGAATAATAGTAAAATCTTCAAGGGGCTGTTACAAGTATTACATAAACGGCTACCTGCAAAGGGCCTGGAGCCAGTGCGTTGTAAATATCCAATTCGTGCTAACTAGTCATATTTTTAAGAGGTAATATAAGTTGGTTTTTAGTCTCCACGTTTTCCTACGAAGCAGAAAAATCGTTAATTGCAGTAATTCTTAAACTTTTTAAAATGTGGGATATAAGAATTGTGTTAATGTTTGGGGCCAGAATTTAAGGAAGTAGGAGTAAAGTGTTTTGGAAATGAGTAGTTAGCTATTCAAGGTGCTGGGTTCTCAGTCGCTGAAAGCGTTCAGTAGAAACTAGACAACCACTTGGGGGGTGGGATTGGTGCTTAGGGTTGCGGGGGAGTAGAAGGTCAAACATCGATGTTAAAAATGAACAAAATTACCTCTGAGAGTTCTTAGAACCCAAGAATCTTAAGATTCCATATGGTAGCTGTGTCCCTCATGTGGGAATCCATTTATATTTATTTAATCTTTAGTACAGTCGAAAACAACCCTCCCCTCCCCCACCCCCGATCTTGAAATACATGACCACGGATGATGGCATAAAAGCTTTACTAAGCAGAATCAGACTTTTGTGTGGGGTGTGTATTTTAATTTTTGTTCAATAAGGGTATATTTTCTACCATATTTCACTGTATATATTGTGTGTACATCCTGAGGTATATCTGTTTTGATTTCGAACAACTGAATTGCTGTTCAAAAATAATCTAAGTAGAAAGCTGAAAATAATAGGATTTCCAACAACAGGCATGATGAATTTTTCATTTATGAGGATTCTCTAAAACTGATTTGATCATAATAAGAATCATATAAAGCTAGAACCCTAGAGGGGAAAAGAATATATGTTTTCGTTTTCAATACCTGTTACCTACATACACGTAAGTGACTGAACAAGTTTCCTTAGGGAAATTTTCAAAAACATTTACTTCAGACTTCAAACAAGAATAATGGATATATGTCACCTCTCAAAGGCATTCTCCTGCTAATACTGGATGAAGTAAGAAGGGAGATCTTTGCTTTGTGCTAAAATACACTTTGGCAAAGAATGGAATTGTCTAGACCGATCTCCTTAAAGTGAGTGCCATTCAGCTGCGGGTGCAGGCCACTTGAGCACAAGCTCTGAGTTTAAGCAGCCAGATATACGGGTTAGATTTTTCACTAGAAAGTGCCAGAGAGAGAAATGACATGATTTGAGGTTCAAAAATATTGACAGTTGGCCTAGGTTATCATTCCATGGTCTGGGCGCAATAATTGGCACCAGGGTTATGACTCTTACGCGAATTCTGGAAACTCAACCACAGGGTGAGGGGATTGGATAACCAGTCATGGTGCCCTGTGGGCTCACCATGTGACTCAGGCTTTTGCCCTGTGCGGTTCTGCTTGTCATTTTCGGAGTCAACTACAGAAGGAAGAACAAACTTCCAAGCACAAGCACGGGGTGCCCCCGCGAAGGCAGCAAGCTGTTACTGTCTGCCCACGAGCAAGAGAGATTAATGTTGGGGAGCCTGTTATTTTCTTCGGGGTTTCTGGCGGTTCCCTAAGACTGTGGGTGCGATCTAGATAGATCATCGACTTGAAAGACAATATTTAAAATACATTTTTTTGGGGCGCCTGGGTGGCGCAGTCGGTTGAGCGTCCGACTTCAGCCAGGTCACGATCTCGCGCTCCGTGAGTTCGAGCCCCGCGTCGGGCTCTGGGCTGATGGCTCGGAGCCTGGAGCCTGTTTCCAATTCTGTGTCTCCCTCTCTCTCTGCCCCTCCCCCGTTCATGCTCTGTCTCTCTCTGTCCCAAAAATAAATAAAAAACGTTGAAAAAAAATAAAAAAAAATAAAATACATTTTTTGAATAAGGATTTCTTCTTATTACAAGACCAAGATAGTATGTAGTACCCTCCAAAATAACCCAGTTACAAAGCGATTCTTTGAAGGATCTAATGCTATACGCTACAAGACTCTTGAAATATTACATTATTTTTTGGCAGATTGCTTTGGTTTTGTAATTGTAAAAGAGGAACATGTCTTTCACAATCACATAAACTGTGATGTTAAGTTAAAAAAAAAACTTGAGTCACACTGAGAGGTTTACCATTAAAAAGTATAAAAATATAACTGGAAATAGTGAGTAGGTCCTATAATTTGTTTCATTGCTGGGAAGTCTTATTTTTTTTAACCTTTCAATTAGGAAAAATAGTTTGCAATTCAAAGATAGAGTTTTCTTATTTCAGCCACCTTTTCGTTACGTATGTCTGTTAACAGGGACCCTTCCAAAATAGCCCGGGGTAGACTTTATCCCAGGGACTAAGAATGTGAATAAAACGAGCCACATGACGCGGAAGACAAGGTAAAGGAACAAACATGTTGCAAAATTACCGACCGATGATGGTTTGAAAGTCATTTGTAAGAACACAACAAAATTGTGGCAATTTGGCGACCGCGATCGGACACTCTGCTTGTAATGAAGGCCAAAGCGTGCATCTGTAGTTTTACAAGAGGAAGCCATGTGGAGGACGAAATAAATAATATGTAACTAGACGTTCTAGAAAAACACGAGCCTTCCAAAATTCTGGCCTGGGACTTCGCAGGAAGGGCGAATGAGGCGCTTCTGCATCCATCACCGCACTCAACCCCCAATGAGCCGCTCTAACGAAACTGTATTCACCAACTCTTGAAAGCGGCACCTGTGTCTCCGATAACCTCGGAAGGACACACACTGCATCGTGGATACGCTGCCCCGCTAGAAGCAAAACTGGCAATTCTGTTTCCAAACTTAGCGATAAGGTTTTTTGCTTTTTTGTTTTTCCCGCTCTGTTTTGCTGCGCAAGCCCCGCGATTGCAAAGGAAAAGCTCCCTACAAGAGGTAACTCGATGCTCCCCGGGGGGGAGCCCACCGGCCACCACAGCCGCCTCACCTCGGGTCTGCGGGCTCGGGGCGGTAGTCCCAGCGGATGCCCTGCGCGGCCACGTAGAACTGCCTCAGCCGCGCCGCCTCGGCTCCCGGGCGCCCCCAGCCTGCGCAGCCGGCGCCCAGGACCACCAGGACCCAGAGGCGCGGGCAGCCGGGGGCCATGGCTGCTTCCCCGCTCCCGCGCGCCGCCGCCGCCGCCGCCAGCCGGGGACCTGGGCCGCGCTCGCGTCCGTCGCCGGTCGCGCCCCGCGCAGCAGGCCGGTCCGCCGTCGCGGCTGCAATGCGCCCCGGGAGGCTGCGGGTGGCGGTGTCCTCCCGCCCTTCGGCCGGGGCGCCGAGGCCGCCGCGGCTTCCAGCCGTCCTCCCCTCCTAGCGCCCCTCCAGGCCAAAGGGGGTTGGCTGGGTCCGCGCCCGCGGGGACGGGAGGGAGGAGGCAGGGCGAGGGGTTGGTGAATGTTTTACCGCAGGTGGAGAGAAGGGCAGAAATGGAGGGCCCCGCGGGCGGGGCGGGGCCCAGGGGTTAACGAGCCGCGGGCAAAAGCGGTCCGGCCCTTGCACCTGCTGAGCCCGCTGCCCCTCGCCACCCACCGCGAAAACGTCCACACCTGCTACGCCCTCTGCAGTTCCCAGGGCGGCGTCACCGCACGCCCCTAGCCGCGTCGGTCTCCCGATCTGGGGGAAAGGGTATTCTGCTGTGGTAGGGGCACAGGGACACCTTGCAATTGCAGGGGAGGAAGCGGGGGCCTGAGCCCGGGCACGGGGCCGGCAGGCCTGGACCACCGCACTGACTGCTGCTGCCCGCGCCCAGCTCTGGCCGGAGGAGGGCCCGAGGCCACGGAGGCAGCACCGCAGAGGCAACCAGCAGAGCAGACCTCAGTCCCACTCCCCGCGCCGTGCTGGCTTGGGTCGGCGACGCAACCTCTTTAGAGCTCGGTTTTAACATCGGCCCAAGAGGGGGATGAGAGTCTTTCCCCCGATGCAATTGTTAGCAAGATAAAAGAATACTGTGAGGTGCCCGATTCGCCCGCAGCTGAGAGGAGCCCGCACACGCGTATTACTCCGATTGTGTTTTTTCCCGGGGCAGGGCCCCCCCCTGTGTCTCCCCGAGCACTGGGCTGTTTCACAGGGCCTTAAGATCTTATTTTGCCCTCGCTAGAAAATCGGAGGCTTAGGTTGTCCGAAGCATCACTATCGCTGTCCGAGGTTCCCCGAACCTGCGGGCCTCCAAGCTTCTGTCTCAACGGTTTGTCTCGGTAGATTGGATACCTTGTAATGGGGCACCTCGCACGAGGTGATGTCACGTGACGTCGGGCCCCCTCCGGGCTTCACTCTCCCTCCACGCAGGCTTCTGTCTGCTGCTTTGCTGATACTACTCTGCCAACTTACAATGCCCATCTCTTCGTCTTTGCTGCCCACTGGTTGAGTTCAAATGGAGTCCTACCCATCTCCCGGTAGGAGTATCTCCCGAGTCTCCTTCTGGACTCAAGTTGCCTTTCCCACTTTATGAGCTCCTACAGCAGTATTCAAACAAAACACTCGTATTGCTCGCCCTCTGTTACTTTGCCGGGATGTCTATCGTTTCCCCAATTAGGTGACCAGCTGTTAGAGCAGGAACAGGGCCTTACTCTTCTGTATCTGTGACAGCAGTGGTTTGAAAGCCGGTCCACCATCAGAATTCCCCAGAGGAGCTTTTACAAATGGCAGATTCTGACTCTGGACACAGGGCCGGTGGCCACCGTCCTGCAACACCCAGCCCAGTGATTGGCCTAAGATAAGCAGTCAGAGATGCTGTCGACAAATATGAGAAGCTTTTTAAGAGCAGCGAGTCCCTAAATCCGCCAAGGTTACCACTGAAGCTCTTGCAAAGTTACTGTAACCCTTTAGCTAGACGGTTTTGCCATTTTTATTTGCATATGCACCCACGTGTTGTTTGTTCTGCATGACACGTTTACTGCCTCACAGAGACAAGGCAACTGTCCCGTTTGGCTATTTTTTGGCATCAGTTCCAGATAACTACTGTGTAACTTTCAACAACCTATGCATTAAACATGTGGTTTAATAAAGAACATCTGTTCTTTCTTACAGAACGTTCAGGTGATAAAGATTTTTTTCTGCCTCTCTGATTTCCTGACTTTGTTTTCTTCTCTGATTTTGTGTGTTGGGGGGGGTGGTGTGGTATATATTTGCCGACTGAGTGAAGGGTCAATCTACCATTGGGACAGCAGTAATTATGCATTACATTGATGTAAACAAAATGATGTACACAGACCTTATTGAACAAAACGTCAAATAATAGAGCGTGGTATTTGGGAAGAATCCTTTTAATTGCACATTTGAATTTTGGTCTTGAGGTCCTTTCGGGCGGACTGACCGGTGGAGGGAAGGCGACACGTGCCTTCCTGTCTTGATTCTCGGTCTTCTGCACCCTCTGGTGCCAACCAGAGGCTTCTTGGAAGGCTTGCAGCCAGGGTGTGATAAGCTTCATGAAGGGCAAGCACTGGAGACCCCAGAAGATCTTCTAGAAGTCCCCTCAAGTCACAGACACCACCTGCCTCCCAACAAAGTAGAGTATGCCTTCCTCAAATCCAAAAATAGAGGCATTTTTTATGTTTCCACAGTCTGGTCTTCTGGTAAGTCAGATGCTTCAGTCTCTGGCTAATGAGTCTTTCAAGAAAGGGACAGCTGGGCAAAACCCACAGACCACTGCAGGCATCCAGTCCTGGCTGCCGAGGCTTAAGGAAGAGGTGAAGCAGGAAGGGTGGGTGGAGAGTTCGGGCTTGTGGCACAATCCTTCTGCTGTCATTCAGGACTAATCTACAGGAAACTTCATGCCTTTTTTTTTTTTTTACAAGTATTTCCAGAAAGCTGCAGCAAATATGCCACAGTTACAGCCCAGTCTGGCAGGAAGCCTGATGTTCAAAAATAGGATCCTATGGAGGTTGAGTGAGGTGACCCAGGAGGACAGGTCTCTGAAAATGAGACGAAAGAAATTGAAATAATTACATGTTCCTTCAAAGCAAGCAAGCAAGCTAGCTAGCTAGCTCTTAGCATTTCTGTCCCCGAGGATCAACATAAGCTCTTTCTAGATTCTAGATAATCTGCCATCTAGGCTCCTTTCCTTAGGAAACCCAACCACTCATACTGAGCTTTGGGGGACAGAGAAAGTAACCAATTATTTTTGTGTTCCAGCAGGTCACATAGGGGATTGGCTGCATGAAAGCTGGTAGAATGTTTCCAGGAGTGTGACTTGTGGTCATCAAGCAAGGCCGCGGTGTTTTTTCTGTTTGTTTGTTTCTTGGTTTGTTTTTAATGTATGAAATTTAGGTCCGCAGTGTTGTTAATACCACCGAGCGGCCATTAATGGGAATGTCACACATCCTGAAAGAAGTTATGTCTTATTAGAGCATTTCTATCCCAGAGGAAATGGGAATCCTCGCATAAACTTACTTTCTATTGTCACTCTACTGACGTACCCTGTCCCCTGCTGCCAACGCAATTTCCTTCAAGGCTTAAAAATTTAATACATGCTTAAAATGTAACTCATGATTATATACTAAAAAGTCAAGTTTTAGTATTCTTTCTCTTCCCCCCACTTACTTCAAAAATATCTTCACGGGTGACTTACCTTAAGGGCTTGGGTCAAATGCAGCGTTTGTGAAAACTCCGTATGTTCCTAGGTGGCTAAAGGACAGAAACACAAAGATTTGCCATGTGGTGCTGGGGCCTTGATGACGGCGCAGCACAGAGTTCCTGAGACATCATGCATGAACACCCGACCCCGGAATTCTGCTTTGAAACGCTAACAAAACTGGGGTTCCTGGGTGGCTCAGTTGGTTGAGTGTCTGACTTCAGCTCAGGTCATGATTTCACAGCTCGTGAGTTCGAGCCCCCAGTTGGGCTCTGGGCTGACGGCTCCGAGCCTGGAGCCTGCTTCCGATTCTGTGTCTCCCTCTCTCTCTGCCCCTAACCCACTCGCGTTCTGTCTCTGTCTCTCTCAAAAATAAATAAGCATTAAAAAAAAATGGTAACAAAATTAAATTCCTGCAATATTTTGGAGATGCCGTTTAACAGCTCTGGGCAATTTGCGTTGCACGTACACCCCCGTTAAGTTATTGTTGAGCTGTAGGTACTGAGTACCCGCTATGCCTCTTCCTGGGGAGAAGAAATCCTTAGAAAATACCCAGGCTTGATATCTGATCATCTGGCAATAGTTATCAAAGCATGGTAGTACTTCCCCCTATGTTTGTTTGTTTGTTTTAATTTTCACAATGATCAAGAGTTCTACTGACATTTAGTGGGGGAAAGGGCCAGGGGCACTGGATAGCCTAATAGGCATATGATGCAAAAGATTTATCCTTCACTCCATACAGTTTTAGGATATCTACTCAATATTCCTGTGGGTGAATAACCTCTGAGTCTAGAACTTATCTTGCTTTAAATATAATAGCGTATTTTTTGTGTCTTTTAAATTACAATTGCCATGTGAATTGAGAGAAGGTTATAACAGGTTTTCCAATCCTTTACCAGAGTCATTCATCATTAAAAAAAAAAATCAGGTTGGTGTTGGCAATGCCTCTGATGCTGTTTGAGTCACTAAAAACTGTTGGTCACTGACTGTTGGTCTTTACGGCTGTTGACCCAAAGGTGCAAGCCTCATCACATCCACTAGAGTAGTCCCTCGGCTTTAGCGTTTTATTTCTATCATGTATCACTTTCCCTTTCATTTCTCCTTTACTTTACAATGAGTAAATCACTGTTTTTTTTTAAAAACACTGTGTGTAGTTAGGATATATTATCTGTGTATTTGACTTGAGAATTAGTAAGGGGGATTTTGCAAAAGTTTTGTTGCAAAAGGGGGACATTATGTACAGTCATTCTGATATATCACAGTGAGTTACAAAGTCAAACTAGAAAAATTTACTCAACCACGCAACATGTCTCTCTTACCTTTGAGGGTTCAAGGGGCTTTCTCCATCATCTGGAATAAGCAAGAAGACACAAATGATTGGTTTAAAGGGAAAAAAAAACTAGATGAACGAGAAAGGTCATCAGTGGTAAGAGTCATTGGGGAAAGTCTGTTACTGATTTTCACACAGGCTCATTATCAGGGGTGCACTGGGAACAAGCTGTGCATCGGGACCCGTGTGGGGCTGAATGAAAACATTTGACAGTATGTAATCCACACTCCACTCATGTTTCCTCTCTTGCTTTTCAGTGACAACCTCTTCTTTGTCCTCTGGTCCTTGCCGTCAGCCTCTCGGCTGTTTTTGGTTGCTGTTGACATTGAGATCGCTGGTTCTTGAAACCCATTTGTTTGGCACTTGAGGTCCCCTGTCATTGCAACCTGTGTCACACTCCCCCAGCCACTAGTTGGGAAGCTGATTGTGTAAACAAATCCATACCCACATAACAAAGGCTGTTTTCTTTCTCTGGTAACATGGGTGACCAGGGCCTCCTGTCTTAATCCAAACAATGGGCTCACAGAGTGGAAACTTTAAGTATGGCAGCCGGCCTACCCATCGTCCCGTGGAGAGATAAAAGGGGAAAGCATCTTATGGCTAAATAAATTTAGAAAACACTAAGCCAAATGAAGGGCAACAAGTATATTTATTACAGGGCACTATTGAGCCTTCAATGCAATAATGAATGTGAATTTTGAATTTGCAGGAGAGGAACAGAGTACGCAGCATTTTCCTATTATTTGACCATAGAGTCCTATAAAGTTAAAATCACATTGCAGTGGGTCAAGGAAAATTCCCCATCCTCACAAATGAATTTATTTATTTTTATTTTTAAAAGTTTATTTATTTATTTTGAGAGAGAGAGAGAAAGAGAGAGAGAGAGCACTCACACAAACAGGGGAGGGGCAGAGAAAGAGGGAGAGAAAGAATCCCAAGCAGACTCTACGCTGTCAGTGCAGGGCTTGATCTCATGACTGTAAGATCATGACCTGACCAACGGAGCTACCCAGGTGCCCCAGATTTATCTATTATTAAAGATATTGGAGGATGGGCGGCTGCCGGTCTCTCATCATGGTCTGGAGGGTTCTTTGGCAACGTCTCAAATCTAAAGAAAGAACTGGGGGGGGGGCAGGGAAGGCAGGAATAATGTGATTCCTACATGGTTATGGAGAATAGGTTCTAGGTCTTAGGAACTCTTGCTTCTGCCTTCTGGATTTGGTTAAAGAAACAGAAATGTCGCCCAGAGGGACTGGTGGCAGCTCTTTAAGCAGACTGACGCTCTTTCTTTGTCTATCGTCCTACTCACCCATCCACAGGAGAGTATGTGAAGGAACTTTAGAACACCAGCCTCAATGTGATGGTGATTCTGTGAATGGAGAGATCTTACAAGTGCAGAACAAGAGGGTCTGCCCTAGAGCAGTTAATGATCAGAGCTGAAAGTCAATTCCATGAGAGCTCCATCAGGTATGACAGCCACTCTCAGTCACCTGCATTTGAGCATTCCTGACCCCTCTGATGCCCCTTGTTACCTTCCATGAGAAATGATGAAGAGCCCCATTAGTGTGTGAAGAGAGGTTTCTGAACTCATGACTGAGCATCCGGACCAGACAAAGAAAGAAGGTTTTAATCCATAAGAGATGGTTCCCTTCTTTCATCCTAAGCCAAGCTCTTTTTTTTTCCTTTCCTTTCCTTTCCTTTCCTTTCCTTTCCTTTCCTTTCCTTTCCTTTCCTTTCCTCCTTTTTTTTTTTTAGTTTATTTGGCAGGGGGGGAGCAGAGAGAGAGGAGAGAGAGAATCCCAAGCAGGCTCCGCATGGTCAGTGCAGAGCCTGATGTAGGGCTCGAACCCACGAACCATGAGATCATGACCTGAGCTGAAGTTGGACGCTTAACCAACTGGGCCACCCAGGCTCCCCTAGAGCTCCTATTTGATGAACAGTCTGATAAACACAGCCTCCCTCATAGAGCATCTTCATCCATTGGGTCACTTCCCTGCTTCCATCCTGCATCAGCCCCGCAAGTTTTCAGGAGAACGTACAGATCTCTCAGTGTGCCACCCCAGATCATGACTGAGCAGCTACCCTCCACGCCTCCGGCTCTATCTCTCGCTTCCTCCACAGCATTTTTGGTTCAGAGGCACCAAAATGCTGAACGTAGCGCTTGCCTGTCCACTTACCCCTTTCAGGTCTTTCCACACACCATTCTCTCTGCTGGAACTCTATTCCCATTTATTTCCCTTTAGGGAAATCCTTCTTATTCTTCCAAGGTAGAGCTTAAAGGAGCCTTTGCAGACCTATCAGTTCGGTTGGGACACCTCTCTTTTGTGTTCCAGTCATATCCAGGGCGTGTTTTGGCCTCACACAGGTACTACTTCAGCATTAGCTTAGATTTCACTTATCCGTCTCCCTACTGGGCTTGCACAGTCTTTAACATCATGGCCATTACCCTGGGTCCCACTACCGAGCACTGCCGGCCAATAAATGACTATTGCATGAAAGAAAGATGAGGAGGGAAGCACGGTCCTTTCCAGTTGGTCTTGGTGGTAACTAAGGTTACCTAGACCTGAGGCCTCCAAATGCCAATGGGCCAAGGGGCATCATCAGAATTTGGAGGGGAGGGTTTTTGAGAAATTCAGTTTTCCAGACCAATTTCCAGATCTCTCTTTATAAGGATCTATATTTTTAAAAATTTTTAAAAATGTTTTTATTTATTTTTTTGAGACAGAGAGAGACAGAGCGTGAGCAGGGGAGGGGCAGAGAGAGAGGGAGACACAGAATCAGAAGCAGGATCCGGGCTCCGAGCTGTCAGCCCAGAGCCCGACGCGGGGGTCGAACTCATGGATGGTGAGATCATGACCCTAGCCGAAGTCGGATGCCCAACCGACTGAGCCACCCGGGCGCCCTTGTAATTTTTTTATAAAGGTGATTCTGATGCGAGGTCAGTTCCCAAGATAACTTCTCTTGGGCTTGTTTCCTTTGAACGCAAACATGTTTTCAAACATGAACTCCTGACGCTATGGTTTCATGGCCCCTCCCTCGTGACACTAAAGAAAAAAAGAAGGAGAAGACTCTTTCCTATTTACCTTTTTGCCTGAAACGCTTTCTTAGGAGAGCCAGGAGGGTCCCACACGTCACCAAACCTATTGTAGAAGCCACTGCCCCGCCAAAGTAAGTCAGGGCTTCCTGGATAGTCAGCGGCCCTGCTGCAAAACAAACATACACGCGGGGCATGAGAAGCATGTTGTGCAGAAGACCATCATTCTTCCAGAAGGGCCCCGAGAAGGGCCTCGGAGCTGTGAGATCAAGTCCTGTGCTGACAGCCTGGCGTCAGACATCCGGAAGCCATAAAACTACTGCAATAGAATGCTAACCGGGGCCCAGTTCTATTCCTAATGCTTCAACATCAAACATAATTTCCAAGGGAGTCAGGTGAAGGGGCCCTAATAAAGTGGATGAAAGGATTACAGGGGGTGGGGGAGAGGGGCAAGTGGGTGATGGGCAGGGAGGAGGGCACTTGTTGGGATGAGCACTGGGTGTTCTATGGAAACCAATCTGACAATAAATTATACTCAAAAAATAAAAATAAAAATCTAAAAAAATGTGAATTAAATGATTAAAGAAGTAGAAACTTAAGCAAATAAAATAAACCATGGGTAATTTTTTTTCTTTGGTAATCAAAGACTTAGTTATGCAACAAAAGGTAGTCCTGACAAGCCGTAGAGAAAAAAATGAAAAAGAAAAAGGAAGGTGGGTGAGATAAGCCTTACAAACAGATGAAGCTTCATTTAAACAGATCCATGTGTTTTTAGAGGCATGTGGTACAGAAAATTCTTCTGAGATCATTAATTAGGAATCTTCATGAAATAACCTCCCATTAAAAACATTCTGAAACTTCAAGATGTATTTATTACACACAGGTTATAAAGACATGAGAGGGTGCATCTGACAAATCTGAGCTCCGCACTGGAGTGGGGATTGTCTGTAGAATCACTGAATTTAATTCCCACTGCTCTGCAGGAGGCAAGGAGATTCTGCTTGATTCATTGTGAAATATTTATTAAACATAGGGGAAACCCAGTGAAAGTGAGACCACTGTCGGAAATACACAGACCAGGGGCACCTGGGTGGCTCCCTTGGCTGAGCATCTGATTCTTGATTTCAGCTCAGGTCATGATCGCAGGGTCATGAGATCAAGCCCCACATCAGGCTCCGTGCTGAGTGTGGAGCCTGCTTGAGATTCTCTCTCTCTCTCTCTCTCTCTCTCTCTCTCTCTCTTTCTCTCCTGCTGCCCCTCTCCCCCACTTATGCCCTCTCCTCTAAACTAAAGAAAGAAAAAAAAATTAAAGAAATACACAGAAAAGGAATGCTGATTTTGTTATGTTCCTTATCAAATGACTTCCTAATCCATACCTTGGCAGGTTGGCATGGGGGTTGACCACTGGCCATTCTCTTGGCACGCGGTTCTTGCTGAGCCATTAAGTAACTGGCCTTCTGGGCAACGGAAGCTGCAGGTTGAGCCGTAGCTGAAATTTCCCCAGGGGCTGGAGCAGTTCATCGTGCCTGGCTCGGTAACATGCAGCTCAGAGCACTTGACGGCTGCAGAAAGAAGGAATGCGGGAAAAACAAACGTTCAGAAGGAAGGTAACAGAGATTCTGGTTTCATTTGTGACCTGGCTAGCGTTGCCAGCAGCTGGCGTAGGAATGTGAAAGATCAGAAAGGAGATGAGCCACTGCTGACATTCACACCAGCTCCTCCAAGATCACACACACTGAGATGTCCGCTCAGAGGATGACAGCCGAAGAACCAGGGGGGAGCATTCAATAAATACCTCCTAGTGGTTCCATCAATCTTACCTACAAAAATACTATTTTCAATATTTGGCTTCTCAAAAGCACCGCTGTTCTAAATGTTATTCTTACCGCCATGGGCAATTTGCTGGCATGTCAGCACGTGTTTATTGAGACACTTGGTAAGCGTTCAGCATGGCTGGCCTCTGGAAGTTTGAATGAAGTAGAGAATGTCACCCCCTTTAAACTTTTCTTCAGGGAGGGGCGCCTGGGTGGCTCAGTCGGTTGAGCCTCCGACTTCAGCTCAGGTCATGATCTCATGGTTCATGGGTTCGAGCCCCGCCTCGGGCTCTGTGCTGACAGCTCGGAGCCTGGAGCCTGCTTGGGATTCTGTGTCTCCCTCTCTCCCCCTCCTCCTCCCCCACTTGCACTCTCTCCATCTCTCTCTCTCTCAAACATAAATAAACGTTAAAAAAAAAAATCAAACTTATCTTCAGGGAACTTCGGGTTATTGTCCCTAATTTGTAGATAGGAAACTAAAGCTCAGGAAATAAAGTTGAACTCAAATAAACATTCTTGAGAAATGGTGACATTTACAAAGCGCTGTTCCTGTGCTTCATGGGGAATACAAAGACGGGAGAGACACGGTACTTCCCGCAGGGGGTGACAGCTCTTCCAGAGGTATCAGACATGGCATATCTTTTCATTCAGGTTCCAGCTATGAAAATACGGCATGATCACACTATCACATAATTCGTGGAACGGCAGCGAGTATTTCACAACTTGCTGTCCTCACACACTTGGACATTTTACAAGCGTTTCCTCCCTTACGTCTTCGAGAGCAGGCCACTCGCTTGTGACACAGCAAGGGGAGCGGCGACACGCCTGCGGCAGGTTACCTCTCACCGGGATTGGTGGGGACTTCACCGAGGAGCCAACACGTGAAGGGGTCGTTGGGGCTGGATGCGATTTCAACAGGTAGGTGCGACGCTGTGCGTGGGCGCCAGCTGGAAGATAGCACCCGAACCGCCTGCCCCATTGCCATTACCTCTGCACTTGGGAGCTCCCGCCGTCCATTGTCCCGAAGGCCTGCATCTGAGAGCACGGCCTCCCGTGAGGGTGAATCCAGCGTGGCATCCAAAGTAACACGTGGTATTCGGGCCAAAGGTTCCCAGACCATGCCTACAGGACACTGTTCCCTGCTCCAGAGTGATGAGGGCTGGGCATCGAACCTCTGAGAGAGGAGCTGATACCACACCTGCTGTGAAAAAGCATTTCCATTTAGAGAGATCCCAGTCACACGGGGCGTAACGGGGTGAAGACTGACGTGGCGTAAGCGCCTTCCACTCTTTCTGTAGCAACGAAGGCTCTAGCGACAGCTCCTCAAGGAAGTTGAGGAAGATTGGCGACCTCAGGTATGGAAAACCAGGTGAGAAAAAAAAAATACTGAAAAATATCCTTGGGGAGGTAATGCTCTAGGCCCCAGGAAGAACGGGGTGTGGGGCATGAGGTCAATGTTACCAATATTGACAAAAGAAAAGAAAAGAAAAGAAAAGAAAAGAAAAGAAAAGAAAAGAAAAGAAAGAAAGAAAAGGAAGATTTGGTGCCAAAACGTAGAAATTCAGTAGAAAGCGAAATACACACAGGCCAATTGCCTGCCCTCGCTGCTTCATTGGGACGTGACATTGCCTGCTGGTCAAAGGTCAGCACGAAATGTAAGGTATGCACGATGCCACTGGCTTTGTTGCTAACTTTCCATGTCGCAGAAAGATGCTCATGACCTCTCTCTCAGTTCCTCGATTTGAAAAACTGGGTTAGTGACCCCCACGCCTTGTACTTCTCATCACAATGAATACATGGAGAACATGCAATTGACTCAGTAAAGATCTCTGAGCAAAAGAGGCCAAAATTACGAAAGAAAATTTCTGCTTAAGAATTGGGGCGCCTGAGTGGCTCAGTCGAGAAAGCGTCCGACTTCGGCTCGGGTCACGATCTCACAGCTCGTGAGTTCAAGCCCCTCGTCAGGCTCTGTGCTGAACGCTCGGAGCCTGGAGCCTGCTTCGGATTCTGTGTCTCCCTCTGTCTGCACTCCCCCTGCCACGTGCACTCTGTCTCTCGCGTTACCTCAAAAAATAAACATTTAACAAAAAAAGAATAAATATAACTTCAGGGAGCCTGGATGGCTCAGTCGGTTAAGCGTCATGGCTTAGGTTTTGGCTCAGGTCATGGTCTCACAGTTGTGAGCTCGAGCCCTGCGTTGGGCTCTGTGCTGGGCAGGGAGCCTGCTTAAGATTCTCTCTCTCTCTCTCTCTCTCTCTCTCTCTCTCTCTCCCCCTCTGCTCCTCCCCAGCTCGTGTGTATGTGTGCACATGCTCTCTCTCTCTCTCTCTCTCTCAAAAGAAGGAAAAAGAAAACAGCACCAATATATCTTTTATTTCACAAAAGTGAGAAGTCCTGTCACTCCTTATAAATTCTTAAATCCATAGGCTATGTTTCCTAGATCCCAACAGATATTTCGTAACAAGAAACAAAGCTTTCACGATAATAACGCAATCACGCATACCTGTCACGTGGTAAGAGCTTATATGGGCTTTTGTTACTTTTGAAGAAGTTTCCAGAAGAAGAGTGGTCTCAGTGAGTGTATTTTACCTTTGCAGGTTGGTGGAGGTGCTGTCCATTTTCCGGAAGCTGTGCATTCAACATCATTAGATCCCTCCAGCTTAAAGCCCTTGTTACAGGAGAAATGGCAGGTGTAGCCAACACTGAATTCTCTGCGGGTGTCAGAACAAGCCAGGCTTCCCTGCTCTGGGGCAAATAATTCTGGGCACTTGATGGCTGGAGAGTCAAAGAAATTAGGTCACAATCTTCAAGTTTCCTCAGAAGCCAGTTTTGCACTGAATTCATTCATTCATCTATTGAACAAACACTTATTGAGCACCTACTAGGTCAGGTGTTTTGCTAGGCAGCAGGTGTCCCACAAAAAATAGGACACAGGCCATTTACTACAGAGGCAGGAGGAGGGATGGCGGGCGCACAGAGGGAAGTGTAGGTAGAAGGGACAAAAATGAAGTCAAGGATTTAAGCAGTCACACAGAAGAACCCACAGTTTTATCCTTTTCTCTCTGCGCCTGTGCCTCCCATGGCTCTCCCTATCCAGTCTGGATGGGTTCAGTCCAGGACTCACTTCTGCCCTGCCCGAGGCCGCTTCTTCTTAGGTAGCCTGCCATCTCCTCAAATTCAACATATCTAAAAACACAATGACCGTCCTCTGTCCTAAACTTTTGCCTCCATTTGGATCCTCAGGCTGTTTTTTTTTTTTTTTTTTTTTTTCAAATACCACAGTTCCATAGAACAGGAAAGCGGAAGAGCTCCTGGCTAAGCTAGATTAGTCCCTGGAAATTCCCTGAACTGACTTCATGTGGACTTGCCTCTCGTTCTTGGCTCACGCTGCCCTGAATTTCTTTCCGTTTTCATTGAAAAAAAATCCCACCCATCCTGGAGGATCCGACTGAATGCAGCCTCCGCAGAGCGTCTCCTGATCAGCGCAGCCTAAAGGCTTCTCCTACGAACGCATCAGTTTTTCGTCTGAACTCCTATGTTGTCTTACCACATGCCACGTCTCCCCTCACCTACTGGATGGAACGCTTCTGAAACCCAAGAGCCATAAGACTTTGTGTCTTTCACAGCTCACGCTTCAGGGGCTCAAGAGCTAGTGTTCGGCAATCGTTTGCCAAGTGGATGAATACAGGGATTTTTAATTTAATAACCATTTCCTTCAAAATCATTTTACAATATTGCAGTTATATATTTCTGTTAGGATCATGTCTTTTTCTCCATTACATTCTGACATAAGACTATTATTTATTATCAAATATTTGACAAACTGAGTGACTATTCTTTTCATTTACTTATTTGTTCATTTATTGAGAGAGAGAGAGTGAGTGAGCATGCAAGGGAGGGGCAGAGAGAGGGGAGGGAGAGAATCCCAAGCGGGCTCCGCACTGACAGTGGGGCTCGAACTCGTGAACTGTGAGATCATGACCTGAAGCTGAAATCAAGAGTTGGACGCTTCACCAAGACACCCAGGCGCCCCTACTCTTTCTTTAAATCCAAGCTTTCTGAAAGCAGTGCCTCGGTCAGTCAGGCTCATTTTGCTTAGCACTTTTGCCTTAAAAACAAAAGAAAATAAAACCTCTTGAAGTCCTAGGTAATTACTTCATGGGAATGTGGTATTTCTGGCCTTTCCATATCACCCCACGTGTTTTCCGGTGACAGGCTATCCGCCAAAAGATTGTGGATCCTCCTGGCCTGAGTCCACTCAAATAACTGAAGTAACACACTGAATCTCAGTTTAGAATGCTCAGAGTTTTGAGTAATTAACAAATGTATGTTGGCAGGTCAATTTCATTTACCAAACATTTATTAAATATATCTATTGGTGGGGCGCCTGGGTGACTCATGGGTTAAGCGTCCAACTTTCACTCAGGTCATGATCTCGTGGCCTGTGGGTTTGAGCCCCACGTCGGGCTCTGTGCTAACAGCTCAGAGCCGGAAGCCTGCTTGGGATTCTGTGTCTCCCTCTTTCTCTCCGCCCCTCCCCCACTCACACTCTGTCTCTCTCTCTCTCTCTCTCTCTCTCTCTCAAAAATAAACATTACAAAAAATTTAAAAAATCTATTGGTGTACGTCACAGACATTAAATCATCTGTGAACATTTTCACTAAAACAACTTTTTCAGACTCTTGGGATTTCATTCTCAAACCCCAGGAAATGCACAATGTCAGCGGCAGGAGAGCAGGGACCTTGTCATCTTTTCAACACCGCATCCACGGGACAGGGTCTGGCACATCTTAGGGGCTCCAGAAACGTTTGTCAAATGAACAAAAAAGCCCATGAGCACAATTTAATTTGGATGCATTCTAACAAGTGTTTTTAGGTGGTCTGAAGAGAAGTGACTGTTTTAAAAAATTGATTCAAGTGACTTTCAGTACACAAAGAGAATTGCCGCAGCATCAAATCCACTTGGGGCTCTTGCTTTGGTCTGCGTTTTGTCAGTCTTGTTCTGCCAAGATTGTCGATATAGGTTTGTGTGTGTTTGTGTGTGTGTGTGTGTGTGTGTGTGTGGTTTTTTTGGTTTGTTTTTTGTTTTTGTTTTTGTTTTGTATGGGAAAGTCTCTGAACCCTCTTAGGTAAGAATTAACTTCGCCCAAACAAAGGCCTCTAAATAAATTTAAGGATTTGACTTTGAATCAAGTGCGGAAGTAGGTTTTCCTGCCTAAGGCAGCCTTGATGAGGTACATGGGAAGTCTAACTCCCATCTGGAATATCATGGGCTCCCGGCAAACATGGCCGAACTACATCTGTGGAAGAGCTGAAGGCAGACGTAGAGGAAGAGATTTTTACCAAAGAATGACCTCTTGGGTAACTTGAAAAAATAGTCCTATTCTTAAGCCTCCTGTAAAACTGTCCCCAAACCTGAGTGATTACAAGAAGAATAGAAAACAGATAAGGATTGCTTTTATCACATGATTAGTGCTCTATCTTCATGGACTTCTGAGACAGCTCTGTCTACCACAACCACCTTCACGGATATCTTCCTGTAACCCATGAAGTAAGCGTATGTGATTGCACGTCAATGCATAAATTGTCGGGTCCACTGGCATTCTGTCGTCAACTGACAGCATACTGGTTTGTATTATTTTAGACAGATTTAGTTAATTCTTCTCTGTTTCTTAGTATTATCTCTTTTGAGTTAGATATCGTTTCTGTCAGGAAACTTTTGGAACGAAGATACAGTGTAAATAATAAGTTTAACCAAGTTGGCTGTTCTAGACTCCAAGTTTCGAAATGAACACTTGGAACCCCCATGGAGTCAGAGAAATGTTGGAGGAGGGGAGAGAAAAACAGAGACGCAAGCCAGGCCAGAGCTTAGAGGGTACTTGTGTGCTATATTATAGGACTTGGGTGAGCAGGGACATGGCCGAAAGGGCAGAGCTGGGACTGGGACTTGGAACAAGGACCTCCTTTCCCCACTAGGGGGAGGCTGATGATTAGGAGTTGGGTCCAGTGTCCAAACATGGTCTCCAGAGCGTCAATGTCAAAGTGATGAGGAGAGCCGTGGTCCGAATCAAGATAGTGCCCTGACAGTTGGGGACCTGAGGGTCATAGCAACCAGATGTAAGCAATTCCGGAAAGGACTCTGGGTCCCAGAGGACTAAGGCAGCGAGGAGAGTGGGATATCAGGCAGCGCCCAAGTCCCAGAAGGCCAGGAACTGGTGTTCTAACTCAAAAGGAAATGTCTGCGGAACCACTCAAGAAGGAAATCTCTCACTGCACTCTGACGTGAGAGACCGAACGCTCCACTGCCACACTGGCCTTGCTAACTTGGTGGCCCTCACACCACACCCCTCTGATACAACCTAGGATGCTGCAAAACTGTGCAAAAATCGGGGTTCCGGGGTCAATGTTGAAGGGTTAAAACTTTACGGGTTCAGGCACGTAAGAAAAAAAGAGGGACTCTTTGCCCACATCTAGAGAATGCATTTGGAGAGTGGGGTGGAAACACAGGCCCAAAAACCAGAGCTCAAGATCAGGCTCTGACAAGGCTGAGGAATCGGAGGCCTGCTGTTGGCTAAGGCTGCTGTCCGTGGTCAGGACTGGTTCTAGGCCCCAGGTGGGGCTGGTCTGCATGGTGGGGGGCAAATGCCTCCCCTCGTGGAGGACAGGGGGCTGGCAAGGTGTGTGTATGGGGGGGGGGACGGGCTTCAGAGAATAGAGTTATAACAACCATAGTGGTTGCATGTATGATTTCAAATTTTAGTGAGATAGTTCTTAGGCGTTTTTTTATTCATTAGCCTTACCACAGAATGTGGGAAAACAGAACTCACGGTAAATGTCAATGGAATAAGTGGATGAGCAAATGAAAACCAAGTGAGGAAGCACAAACCCTTAGTGTTAATCCCCTGTAAATGGTCTAGATTCCTCAGGTGCCTGTAGTATAGCGTTCTGACAGCAGATGGCAGCATTCTACGCCTTTAACCCCAGAATTCTTGACCACAAGAGAGACCTCAGACATGATTGCGTCCACTCCTCTCCTTTTGGAATCCAGAAAACTGAAGCCCACGGTGTGATGGGACTTTTATGGCTCAGGACTTTGGGGAAGAGCGATACAGTTCTTTGGGTATTAATCTAGCATTCATTCCACAAGAAGGAATAAACGATATTTTAGCTTTTTTTTTTCCATATAACTAATAGATTTCTATCAACATTCTCTCTTGTCTGATCACCAGGCACTGCCATCTCTGAAGTCAATTTCAACCCTTAGAGTGGCAACCTGGCCAGTGGAAAAGAGCGCCCTTAGGAGACTGACAAGGGACTTCAGAATGCTGCCACAGGGTGGCAGTGCAGGGTAGTGGTGAAAACACCAGCCCTTTAATCAGGTGAGACCTGGGTTGGAGTCCAGCTCCATACTGCCCAGCTACTTGGCCTTTGCCTGCTGTGTGTGGATCCTCTCAAAGTCTCTGTTTCCTCTTCTTTAAAATGGGGATCGTGGGGCGTCTGGGTGGCTCAGTAGGATAAGCGTCTGACTTCGGCTCAGGTCACGATCTCACAGTTCGTGGGTTCAAGCCCCGCGTCGGGCTCTGTGCTGACAGTTCAGAGCCTGGAGCCCGCTTTGGATTCTGTGTCTCCCTCTCTGTCCCTGCCCCACTCACGCTCTGTCTCTCTCTGCCTCTCAAAAATAAACATTAAAATGGGGATCACAATAACCATGTTCAAGGTTGTCACGTGGATTGAATGAGATCCTGCCTGTGAAATAGCTGCTACTTATTACGCAAGCAATAAACATCGGCTATTAGTGCTGGTCTTATTATGACTGAGCACACTGAACAATAACTTGGGCCACTGGTGCCTTTGGAAAATAAATGCGAGCTATGAATTAATTACTTCAGCAAACTCCTATTTTAGAGCACACTATATGCTAGGAACTCGTAGCCAGATGTTTTGGGGGAGACAAAGATAGATAGGATCCAGCTCCTCCAATCCACTGGCAATAGGGCTTGTGCTTGAGCAAATGTAACCAGTCAATGATAAGCTTCAGCTGAGCGGCATTTGTCACACAGCCACTTTGATTCTAATTGCTGCAGGGACACGAAGATGAAGAAGGCACGGTTCCTGTCCTCAAGGACCTCGTAATCCACATGGAGGCAGAGCCAGGAGAGAGGCGCGCGAGTAGACTGAGATCCTCAAGGGGCCAGGACGAAATCATCCGCATCCTTGCATAAGCTCGGTGCCTAGGCGTTAGCAGTGCTCACGGATGGTGCATGGAGGAATAAATTAAGTCCGCAGAAAAAGACTTGATAAGGAAGTAAAAGTCCCAGGGACATAGCTGAACTTCATCACTTGTGAACCTGTGACTTTCGGCGAGTTACTTAACCTCTCTGAGCCTCTGCTTCTCCTCCGGAAAATGGAGAGGATACTGCCTTTCCTCGTTATATTTCAGAACGGTGGTAAACATCAAGTGTCATGATGACAATTAAAATGCTTTATAAAACTGTGCAATGTTTTAAGTTAGAAGAATATTCAAAGAGAGAGAGACAGAGATTACCAATGCTCTGTGGAGAGTGTGTTTCCTTTAGCTTAAGAACAGTTTTACATGAATCCCTGGTGATTCTTCATTCTATAATATTATCCGAGAAGCCGTAAGAAAGGACACACCCACGATCCTACCTTCACATGTTGGTGGGGGACCTGTCCAATGTCCAGATGGAAAACAATCCAATATTTCTGGTCCAGATAAAGAGAATCCTTCATCACAGGTGAATTGGCATCTGGACTTATAACTGGAATCTCCAAGAGGCTGGACACAGGTCATTGTTCCATTCAGAGGGCTTAGCAGAGGTGTGCAGGTAAAGGCTACCCAGAACATGGTACAGGAGAGAAGGATCATTTTAGAACACGGCAACCTGACATCAGCGTGTGCGTGCGTGTGTGTGTGCATGCGCGTGCTGAATCCACAGGGGCAGCATTCGGTTAGAAATGATCGTTTGAATTTCATGCCACTTTATCACCAGGTAGAGGTCGTGGCACCAGGTAGAGGTCGTGGTTGTATAAAATAGCGACTGACAGTTGATTGTCATTCTGGAACCTTCACCCACAGGGAGCTTTAGAGGTCATTTTAAAGCTGTTGTTGTTTTTAATGTTATTTATTTTTGAGAGAGAGACCAAGCATGAGTGGGAGAGGAGCAGAGAGAGAGGGAGACACAGGATCTGAAGAAGTAGGCTCCAGGCTCTGAGTTGTCAGCACAGAGCCGGATGTCCTCTCATCGGGCTTGAACTCATGAACTGTGAGATCATGACCTGAGCCAAAGTCAGATGCTGAACTGATTGAGCCACCCAGGAGTCCCTCAAGGTCATTTGAAAAGGAACTGGTGCTTTGGGAAGATAGTGACACAGCTCATTTCAGTTGTCCCCGCACAGGAGTGGAAGTGGCTGCTTCCCTGACACCTTCAGAAAGGGACCTAGTGACCTTGCCAGAAAACAATGACAAATGACTGGAAGTAGGAAAACAAAGTAAAATACTTTCTCCTCCCACAAAATCTACTTTCCCCAACCAAGGAGTATAAAGAATCCGGGTCTAAACCCTGGCTCTGTTACTTATTAGCAATGTGTCTCTAGACTTTTCTGAACCTCAGTTGCTTCATCTATGAAATGGGAAACATAATACTCCTTGCCTTGTAGGTCTCCTCAGTTATAAAATAATAAGCTAGTTAAATCATATGTAAAAATTAAGTTTGAAAATATTTTTTAAGTCATTGACATGTGGTAGGCACATAATACAACTGGCCACCTGCAAAAGCTCTTTCCACCAATGTCATCCTACAGGGACCAGCCCCAGTGACTGTACATGTTCACCTACAAAGAAAGGTAAATTAGATCTCATGGCTCTTTACCGTAGTTTATGCATATAGAGTTTGAGGCTCCAGGGCATTTGCTTGGGTTGGAGATCATGCTCTGTGACTTTAGGCAAGTCACTTAACCTCTCTGAGCCTCAATCTCTTCGCTTTAAAAATGTGGAGAATAGGGGCACCTGGGTGGCTCAGTCGGTTGAGCATCCAACTCTTGACATCAGCTCAGGTCATGATCTCGCAGTTACGGGATTGAGCCCTGTGTGCGGCTCTGTGCTAAGCGGAGCCTCCTTGGGATTCTCTGTCTGCCCCTCCCAAATATAAAATAAAATAAAATAAAATAAAATAAAATAAAATAAAATAAAATAAAATAAAATAAAATGAAATGAAATGAAATGAAATGAAATAATAAAATAAAATAATTCAAAAAAGAAAATGAGAATAGCATTACATACCTTCCAAAATTTTTACAAAAGCAAAAACACTCTGTGTGTAAATGTTAATAGTTGCCAACTAATGAAATTATAAAGTCCAGATTCAACGTGGTGACATTTAAAAATGAAGACTGAGAAAACGTATGGTTTAGGGTGTTTCTTTTTCACTGTTTGCTTTGACAGAACCATAGTCAGTGACAGCAGGGCTGAACCTGAGGCCATTCTCCAGCCGCTGACTTTGAACTGCCTGAGGTTCCAGGTGCAGTTTTTATACCTTTCTCTTCCCTTCACCTCTTCCTCTCTCCAGGTACATTCTCCTCGGTCTGATCGACTTTCCCAAAGATCTAGGCATTTTCTGCCACCTGAAACGTCTTTCTGTGTTCAGTGTGTATGTGTGTGGGGTGGTAGAGAGGAGAGGAGACAAGAAGACTGTAAGGACACAAAGGAGGGTCTCGATGACCTGGAGTCCGTGTCCAGCTTTTGTGGCCGTGCCTGCTGATAGCTGGGGTGCATGTCAGAAGGCAACAGGGCAAAGGGGACACTGAAAAGGGAAACTGCCTGATAACACTCTCTCATAAGTCTTACATCAGCCAGTGGATTGCAAGCCTCGTGGTGCCTTCCTGCCCAGCCCACATTCAGGTATTTCACTTGATCTCACCCGGCAATAATAGGAGAAAGTTCAGTCGGAGTAAACAAAGAAGTAAAAGCAGAAGGGAACTGGGAGGTCACAGGAAGCTGTGGTGAGTGTCAACCTCGTTGCCGTGAAACACAGGCAGGACAATGTGAGGCAACGAACTGTAATTCGGATTACTGTGATAGAATTCTATGGAAGAGTTCTAATCCCTGTGATAACCCTCTTAGGGGACTCCAAGTTCTTCCCCAACGTTCCATGGACTTTGGAATGTATCCAGTCTGCAATGTAGCCAGGATTAAAGCCGAGAAGGCGAAATCACAAGCCTTACTCTGGTCTTTCCAGACCCTGCTGGAAGGTGTATTCAACCCCAGTACCAGTGGCTTGCCTGCTCTCTGATGCCTAGAAGTGCAGGACATCCAACTCTGCTGAGTTCATTCATTCATTCATTCATTCACTGTTGTCCTAACTTAGCTGTGGTGTGTGTGTGTGTGTGTGTGTCTGTGTGTGCACTTGAGTGTGACCTGAACAGCAAGTGGTTTCCTCTTCATTAAAAACACACATCTGCCTGCTTTCACTCAGATGTTGAAAGCCTGTGCAAAGTGACAGGCAAAGGCAAACGATGCAGAATTATCTAGTATCATCCCTATTTGACTTTATTATTAAAATTGAATCTGCATCACGAAACTACTAATTGCATAGAGGGAAAAATGAGTGGGGAAAATTTTGGAAGCAGTCATACAAGAATGCCAACCATGCCTATCTCAGGCTGGGAGTATTTAAGACGATTGTTTTGTGTGTGTTTCTTTATTTCTCACTTTTCCGTAGCTTTTATAAATGAAAACCCTGCTTCGTAAAAGCAATTGCCATAAGCCTGAAAAACTGGATGCACTGAGTGGAAAAAGGCACGAGGGGTATGAAAAGCCTCTATCTGTTCTTCAGTTGGCAAACACAAATGACCAGAGACAGTTCTGGTTCTTAAAATATTGGCAGACTACCCTGGCTTTCTTTTCAGCTCCATACAATGTGGATATACGTGCTGAGGCTGAATATGCATGTTGTCTCTACTGAGGATCCTGTAATCTTGCATTTATAGGTTAATTGCTTCCTCTCTACATCACTCTTCACTTTACCCTGGGTCTATTTCTCCATTCCTACGCAGATCTTGGAGGATATCTGCAGCACCTGTAGATCCTGCCTCTCCTACTGCACTGTTATACCCAGAGGTCATACTCCATGGTTCCCAGGAGCAGAGTGCTGGGTCAGCCTTGGTACAGCCATCCTGAAGCTATTTTTTTTTCCTTCTGGCCTTTCTAGGCACTGTTTTCAGCCACGTGAGAACAGTCTACCTGGTTCCTGATAGAAACTTCCAGGTCCTAGTAAAGGTCCTGGTAAGGAGTGCACAGGGGCCATTCCCTAGCTCCGATTACCAGACACCCCGCCACTGGTGTCACCTGCCTGGCCCCGCATTTGGGATCACTGGGTCACAAGATGAAGAGTGTTTCTTAATTTTCCGGTCCATTTCAAGCTTCTGGCCCCTAGACGGTCACCGCCGCGAAAATACAGCCTTTTAAAACGCAGCCTACCCTGGATTTCCCAGACGCTGGAGAGAACTCAGCTTACCCTGGCATTGTGGGGGAGGAGCACTCCAGGTCCCTGTACCCAAGCACCGCAGCTCGCCTGCTCCCACCAGGAGTAAGCCCTCGTCACAGGAGAAGCTGCAGGTGGATTGGTACCGAAAGGTTCCAAACGGGTGGGAGCAGTTCACCTGGGCCTGGTCTGGAGCCGGAAGATCCTGACACCGCAGCGCTGAGAGGTGAGGAAGTAAGGGAGTGAGGAGAGGGGATCACACAAGCTCTCGTTCATTTTGACCCCTAATCCCGTCTAGCGCCAAGAGCAGGGATTTCTTTTTTTTTTTAATTTTAATTAAATTAAAATTAATTTATGAATTTAATTTAATTTAAAATGAATTTTTTTTTCAACGTTTATTTATTTTTGGGACAGAGAGAGACAGAGCATGAACGGGGGAGGGGCAGAGAGAGAGGGAGACACAGAATCGGAAACAGGCTCCAGGCTCCGAGCCATCAGCCCAGAGCCCGACGCGGGGCTCGAACTCACGGACCGCGAGATCGTGACCTGGCTGAAGTTGGACGCTTAACCGACTGCGCCACCCAGGCGCCCCTAAAATGAATTTAATTTAAAATTTTTTTAATTTAAAAAAAATTGATTTTTCAAAACTTACATCCAAATTAGTTAGGATAGAGTACAACAATGATTTCGGGAGGAGATTCCTTAGTGCCCCTGGCCCATTTAGCCCACCCCCCCCCCCCCACAACCCCTCCAGTAACCTTCACTTTGTTCTCCCTATTTCTGAGTCTCTTCTGTTTTGTCCCCCTCCCTGTTTTTATATGACTTTTGTTTCCCTTCCCTTATAAGAACAGGGATTTCTGAACGGGGCATGTTTAAACCGGAGGATGAGAAATGGCACAATGGCACTTGAAGGATTTTATGAAGAAAATTCTGAGGCATCGTAAGCATTTTGGCAATATGCAGGAATAATTTTTTAAACCTCATACTTTTGGACCCATGAGTCTATGCTAAGTATGTAATCAAAATGAATAGCAAGAAATCAATCCACGGGGGCACCCAGTGGCCCAGTCGGTTAAGCATCTGACCTCACCTCAGGTCATGACCTTGCAGTTTGTGAGTTCGAGCCCCACGTCGGGCTCTGTGCTGTCAGCACAGATGCAGGGGATTCACATCAATTGCCCAAAGATCCCAGTAAATAGCAACGTGAAATGCCAACATTGCACTTCTGGGACCTGACTTCTGTGTGGGGTACCCCTCGTAAAAATAATCCTAATGACTTCCCTGTGTCTTTGTTCTCCTATAAGAGCAAAATATTGAAAACATGAACTACTGAAAGAAGGTCACTTTGTAAAATCAAATCACAGACATAAAATTTATAAGGTAACATTATTATCATTTTACATACATTTGTAAAACTCACAGGAGTTTTTAAAGTGAATTTATTTATTTTGAGAGAGAGAGGGAGAGAGAGAGAGCGCATGAGCTGGGTCGTGCCGGAGAGAAAGGGAGAAAGAGAATCCCAAGCAGGCTCCGCGCTGTCAGCACAGAGCCCCACACAGGGCTCGAACTTGCGAACCGTGAGATCGTGACCTGAGCCAAAACCAAGAATTGGATGCTTAACCAACTGAGCCACCGAGGCACCCTCAACTCATAGCAATTTCAAGCTTGCTTTTTACCCACATTCATTCACAACAGTAATGAGGCACGTAGGTGAGGCAGATAATAATACTCCCGCTCTACAGAAGACACTGAACTTCTGAGAGACCAAAACCTTGTTGCCGGGGAATGACAGAACTAGACTAAATGCCCTGCCCCTTACTCTTCTACGTTGTTCCTCACGCATCATTCCTTCCTCCCAGTCCCATCGTCTTCATGCCAACCCACTCGGCGGGTTTCAATCAGTGAAACCTTCACCTTGAGTTCCAATATGCTGTAACGAACGGGTGTTTTGCTCACCGTTTCGTCCCTGGGGCCAGCACAAAGGTCCGGGTGGTTCTTAGTGAACGTCTGAGGAATAAATCAATGACTGCTAACTGCATAATAAGCTGAGAGACACAGAAAGAACGTGCCGATGTCACATTACCTTCACAGACCGGGGCGGGCGCTGTCCACCGTCCCAAGTCAGTACACTGGGCCGTGTCAGCTCCTTTCAGCCTGAAGCCATCAGCACAATGGAAGCTACAGCTGGTATTGTATGGAAGCGGTCCCGAGAGTGGGGAGCAATCCGTGCTTCCATGAACCGGACTCTCCAGTGGCTCACAGGCAATGGCTAAATGGAAAAAGTTGTCGTCTGAAACTGGGTCACGGAAGGGCTCAGTTCTCTCTCACAAGAGCCACTCAAGCGATGCGTCTTCCTACCCATATTATCAGTACGTTCAGAACCCTGAATCCTCCCTTTTCCAAAAGGGAAACTGCCTGGGACACCTTCCCGTGCCCTCTTTGCCTGGGTCACTCACCTGCCCTTTGATCGCAGCTTAGACTTCACTGTCCCTAGGAAGCCTTCCCTGACTGCCCCCCTCCCAGCAGCTCAGGGGTAGGGACTCCCCTAGTGTGCTCCCCACAGCCCCTGCACTGTGCGGAGACTGCTGTGGTCCTGCCCTTGGACCACAGTCTCCCTGAGGCTGGGCTTAGCCGTTCCTAGTTGCGTCCCACAGCCTGGCCATGTTTGGTACCTCAAAGGTACTCTTCAAATATTTACTGATGAGATTTGCAGAACTGGATCAGGCAGGAGGAGATATATAACAGGCTGGACGTTTAAGGAAAAAGCTGAAATAACATGGCTTATTGTTGACATCCTATTAGCTAGGTTTATAAAATGGTCCTGAGTGGGCCATATCTCTGAAACACAGGATGTCAGCGTCGTCAGACTTCAATTGCCAGGCGAGTGCAGGCCAAGGACAGTTCCTGCACAGAATTGAGCCCTGAGTGGCCTTAGCTCTGATACAGACCAGTTTCCTCATGTGCTTCCTTGATAAAGCATTTCATTTCCAGGCTATTCCTGGGTTTTTTTCAGAGTGTGAAGACCACCATCACACCCTGGGCTTAGACCTCTGGTTGTTACAGAATCGGAGCATCAAAGAACCAAAGATCCTCCAGAGCTTCTCTCTTTACAGATGAGAAAAGGAAGGTTCAGGAATGAGTTACTTCCCTGACGTCTTGTATCCGGACGGTAGCAGAGTTGGGCTTGTGATCTCCATCTCCTGGGCACTCACTAATCCAATCTTCAATTTCCTGCTCCCCTATTCACCCTTTCTGCCTCAGAAGCTGAGGGCAGGAGGCAACTGCACAGAATTCAGCTTTGTGCTGTTGTGTAACCGTCTAGGGTTGCATCACGGCCCCTGTGGACGCAGCGCGCCTCGCTCCTTTGTCAAAGTCACCTCCAAACGCTAATGGGGAATCCCCCTCTTTGTCCTAATAGCCACCATTCTGGCTTCCTCTCAAGTAGAGGACATTGTCCCACAGCTTGTATTGCCAGTGAGGCAGAAAGGGAAAAAACGAGGCAGAAATGAAGGTTGATTGAATGCCCAGTCTAATGCTAGCTACTTTCTACGTGCTGTTTAACTGTGTGCTTTTTATATATTTCATTCTCACAAAAGCACCTTAGCTCATTTCATGGATGAGAAAACCATGCCTCCTGGAGGCTGAACAACCTGTTCCAATGTCAGAACCTGAAGGAGGCTACCCTGAGCCTTTCCACTGTGCCATGGCCCCTTTCTGGGTGGAAGAGGGCTACTAAAGGAAAATCCTACCCTCACAGGCTGGCAAGGGTGCGGTCCACTGGCCAGAGCCAATGCAGCGGAGAGTGGCCCAGCCTCTCACTTGATAGCCAGGTTCACACTCAAATCTGCAGCTGGAGCCATATGCAAAGGCAGTGAGGGGATGAACACAGTCCATGGTTCCTTTGCCAGGGGCTTCCAGGAGCGGACACCGCACAACTAGAGAGAACAACCAAGGACAGAGAGAAAGATACTAAGGAAGGAGAAAACCCAGACCCACAGCTGGAAAGTAATGATATAACTTCCAGGAAATCCAGGTAGAGCTAGGAATCTATAAGGGTCAGGAGACCCTAATGATGATTTGTCCAGACTTGGACAATCCATCCACAGGGTGACCTTAATCTTAAAAAAAAAAAAAAAAAGACTCCTCCAAGGTTTTTATAATGTCCTCTATTCCTTTATCCCTATAAACCTGTTGTGGTAGGTCTTCTAGTATCTAGAAGACACTAGAAGGATGTAGATGCCATCCTTTCCCTCTTGCGTGAAATTTATGAATGGAGCCATTCTGAAAACTGCTTGAGGGCTCTGAGTTTGGGCCAAGGGAGGACTTTTTAAATTTATTTGTAGTCAGATCAGCCTCTTGATTTTTCTGGAGCCTGGCCCTCTTTTCCCATCCTGATGTACTAAGTGGCAGGTGGCAAAGAGAGTCAAGTTGTGGTGATTCAGGCCAGCTTATCCATAGACCCCCGCCGTCCTCCGTACTCACAGCAAGGACTGGCACGGTAGACATCGCATATCCCCAACCACCGGAAACTCACCTTCACACCCTGGGGGTGAGGCTGTCCACACCCCCGAGGCTGTGCACTGCACCACCTCCGGCCCGACTAATGCAAATCCCTCTTCACAAGCAAAGTGGCAGCTGGACCGGTATTGGGGCGCTTCCGGAGAGGGAAGACACGTCATGCTTCCTCGCTCAGGAGTCTTCAGGGGTGGGCACTGGGCAGCTACAAACAACCACAGAGCAAAGGTGTGAGCCCTTGGGTTATGCCCAGCACCTGTGAAACCTTAGGATGCCCCAGCAGCCGTCTGCACCTTCCGTAAGTGATGGGCAAGGTGAAACACCTGGTTGGTTCAATGGTACTTTCAGGAGCCATTTGGAAAGATCCAAACATCCCCATTTTGCATTTAAAGAAGCAAGGTCAAAGTATCAAATTAATAAGACTCAACCCCTAAGTCCTCATTATTATACTGTTCACTTTGCAGTTAGCAAAGGGAGAGAGGTCCCTTTGTGATGCTTTTGCCTGAGAATCAAGAGTTAAGGTGATCACCTCACTCTATAGATGCAAAACATCATGAAAATCAAAATCAGTGTCACTCTCATTGACGGGTAGTAGTAAAAATCAGAATTCCCCATCGAATGTAGATGCTCATTATTTCTCACATTTTTCTAAGGTTTTTTTTTTCTTGAGAGAGAGAGAGAGAGAGAGAAAGACAGCATGAGGGGCAGAGAGAGAGGGAGACACAGAATCCGAAGCAGGCTCCAAGCTCTGAGCTGTCAGCACAGAGCTGGACATAGAGCTCGAATCCATGAACCATAAGATGATGACCTGAGCTGAAGTTGGACACTCAACCAACTGAGCCACCCAGGCACCCCAATCTCTCGTGTTTTTTAATGGAGAAAGCTTATTTTCCCCTTATTTTCTAGTCGTCATCGAGGATGGAAAGAGTAGGGTCCACATACCTATACATTGCGGTGGGTTATTTGTCCACATTCCAGAAGCCAAACATTCCAGCTTGCTGGGTCCATTCAATTCGTACCCTTCGGCGCAGTGGAAGCTGCACTCTGAATTGAAGGAGAAGTTCCCGAGAGGGTGGCTGCAGTTCATCAGCACATGTTGGGGGAGACCAAATTCCCCACACTCTTGGACTGTGGGGACAAAACATTAATTTTCTTTTCATTGCAGGTTTAAAGACAACGTCAGGTTTGCTGGACGTTGGAACTATTTGTATGACCCTCTTAATCCTGTCTTTCTGGGCCTAGTCTAACCCAACCTGGTCATCTTCACTTGGTTCCTTTGTATTGGCTACATCTTGGGATATAATCAGTCTTTCAGTGGTTTTTATTTCAAGCAAGCAAAATCAGCCTTTGTTTTGCTTCCCTTTTACCGTGTAGGCTTTTTTGAACCAATGGTCTACAGATAAAAGGTTTCACCCAGAGGGTGTGTCTTGGGACAATTTGAGTGGGGCTGACCGACTGACCCCAGAGAGGACCAGGATGAGCTTTACCCCCTGGAGAGTCTCCAACATGATTTGCTTCCTGGACCACCTCCAGCACAAGACCAAAGGCCACAATAATATCAACAAAATAGCGCCCTCACCATATTCACACTCTGGTCCATAGAATCCAGGGAAGCAGGAGCAGGTGTAGTTCCCGATGGTCTCAATGCACTCTCCTTGCTTGCTACAGGACATGTCCTGGCAGGACGCTGCACGGATGCAAAAGGGTCAGTATGGTACGCATTCCCGGGAGGTGTGAAGAGAAGTTAGATTCCTTTCCAAGCCACAGACTCAGCCCCTCTTGGTATAAGACTGAGCTAGCCAAGCAACACAAAACTACAGTGTCCTCTGGAGCGCCAGCCTGTTCCCTGCAAAGGGCATTGTGGGAGCCTACCAGAGCATTGCATAGCTTCCATTTTAAGCTGTTGTCTAAGGAGGGATTGCTTTGTGTAGCCCAGACAGACAAAGAGCCACTGATCGATGTGTAGACAGAGAAACTCCTCTATGTGCTACAAAATAGATTGTGGCTTTTTAACCAAGAATATGCATAGAGTTGTATTATTACAGAAACCCCTATGATGGGCATTACAACATAAAGGCTGGGCATCAGATGTGGCGGGGGCGGGGGGGGGGTCACACATATGTCATCAGAGTCCTGGCTCTGCTGCCTACTATTACAGGACCTCAGGCAAGTGACTTCTCTGAGGCCAGCCTGCCCCGGGTTAGGGCCAAAGCCTTCCACTGTTTGTTGATTTCAAATCTGTGCCCAGCGCCGCACAGTGGAGGGGCAGGGGAACCACATGAGACGCTTAAGACCTCCTCGTGGTACAGGACAAACAATCCCACGGAGAGATGTTTCACGGGCCTAAATACGCCAGGCTTAGGTAGTGCAGAGTACTACTGACTAGCCACACCCTTCTCAGTGAGTCCCAGTGGAGAAGGGCTGAGGTTCCTTTCCTACAAGAGACTCTTTGTGGGCGTGTGCATCATGCACCCGATGGAGGGTTCTGAGAATGTTGTCACTGATGAGGTCATAGCTGGGGGCAAGGCCTGTGGCTATATTTTCTGGTGGCGTTTCCTCTGCACACATTGGGCCACTTTAGGGTTGATTACAAGAGGGAAGTCATATGTCACATTCAGGCTTGTGCTAGATGATGTCTACCTACATTCCCTCTCAACTCTGAGAGGCTCGAATTCTAGAGGTTGTGCCGGTTCTACAAGAGGGCATTCCCGAGGCAGCCGGCAAGTTTGGTGGGGCTGCACGGGGGCCCTGGGAAGGGTCCGAGTAAAGGGAAGATGCAGGAGGCGATAGAGGTCTGGTCCACATCTTCCATCGTATTCACCTTGACCCCACCAATGTCTTACAGCCGTGATACCCATGCCCTATGTTCTTGGAGCACACGTGGTTTGTTCTGATCGTAGCTTCCTATGGATCTCAGAATGATCTCATGTGCTACAGGGGGTGGGAGAAGCCACATCAGAGAGATGCAACCAGTTCCAGTGTAGGCGCATGACCCCAGGAGGACCACGCTTCCATGCATGTCTGCCTACTCGGGAACCGCTCACTCTGTCTAGAAGCAAACATACTTGCAGGGTCTCTTCACTGTCAGTTCCCTTCCCTCATGCCACTGGTCCCTACCAGCACACCTGAATGCATGCTGCCGTCGAAGGGAATCTGTAAGCAGATTCCTTCATAGCCTGGACCTTCCTCTCATCAATGAAATGAGAGGACCTGACTGATGAAGTTCTCACTAGGACTAAATGAAACTAATACGAAACAGGCTTACAACCCATGAACTAATAACATCACAATAACGTAGTGATGTACAATAGCTATCAGTTATAGCTGTGTCTCCTAGGGGCCAAGTTATCTTCCAACGTATACTGCCCATTATATGAGGGCGCCGTGGTGCTGAAAAGCTCTGGATATAAATTTTAGGGGACTAGAAACTCCTGAGCATCTGTTTAATCAGTTATACACTGAGGAAGGTGGATCCGATGATTGTAAAATGTCCTTCTAGTTTCAGAAAAACCCAGGTTTCTCTACTCCTGATCTTATATTCTTCAAGGTGCTCCTTAATGCTGCATGATTGTAGTTTTTTCTTTTAATTAATTTTTTTTAAGTTTATCTATTTATTTTGAGAAAGAGAGAGAGAGAGAGAAGCAGAGGGAGAGAATCCCAAGTAGGCTCCCCGCTGTCAGCGTACAGCCCGATGCAGGGCTCAAACTCACGAACCGTGAGATCATGACCTGAGCAGAAATCAGGGCGCTTAACCTACTGAGCCACCCAAGCACTCCAACTGTCATTTATTCTTTGTTTTCACATACCTGACTTTGTGACTCGATGTTATTGACTCAGTGGCTCTATTAGTGAACCAGGGAAGGCTTTTTTTTTTTTTTGAAACAGATAAACTTCAGAGTACAGAAGCTCCTACCTGTGTAGCATAGTGCCCGCTTCTTTTTCCAGCAGGGCTCATCGTTCCACTTGCCAGGGGCCGACACGCTCTTGATGTAGATCTCCACACAGTCCTGGTTGTTCTTCTTGTTGTTGGGCTCGTTGTCAGCCCAGTTCTCGGCCTCTTTGGTGAGGACCTTTTTGGTTCCCACCCAGGTCCATTTATCATTGATCCTTCGGATCCCAATCCAGTAGTAAGAGTTGAAGTAAGGCACGACATCATTGAGGTAAGCGATCTCTTTTTTATTCTGGATGGCCACTAAATCCGTGTAATGCTTCTGGCAGAACATCCGGGAATAATTCCATGAATATGCTTTGGTGCTGTAATTATAGGTCCATGCTGCCACTTCTTTCTGCTTTATTAATTCTGAGTAAAGGAGAGCGAGTGCCAGGTTAGCATCCTTCACCGGGAGTCCGTGAGCATAAATACGCTTCTGTGTAAGTCAGATGGGTTTCTGACTGGAAGACAAAGAGCTAAAATATGACTATGTTGTGTCTAATCTAGTCGTCTTAAGAAGGAAGAGTGGTTTCCATCTTTCACCCAAACACATATATATGTGAAGTCAAAAAAAGAAAATGTACTGTTCTGAGGACGCTTGGTGCTAAAAGATTTGGAATCATAAGAGAACAGAGTTGGAAGGGACCTTATGAGGCATCTAGTCTCCTTTGGTAAATGGAAGAGACATAGTAAGTAATTTGTCCTTTTTAAAGGACACACAGAATGTCTTGGTGGCTGCCTCATATCTACAGGTTCAACCTCTTCTCGTGGAAAATAAGATGCTTTATGATGCGGAGCCTACCTGCTGGGCCAGCCTCATCACCCGCCATATTTACCTTCTTAGCAAAACAGAACTCCCACTTCTGTGCTTTGCACATGCTCCCTGCTAGTCTGGCTGCCCTCCCCACTTACGCCTGGTAAACCTTTCCTCCCCCTGCTTTCCTTGACTTCCCCGGGTAGGCACGTCTCTGCCTCCACTTCCCGTATCGCCCTCTGGGCGTTGGAACGTCTCCTCATATGACACGGTCCACACCGGCCAGATTGTGAATTTTATCTCTGGGTCCTTAACACCAAGCACAGAGCATGGTGCTTAACAGGTGTTCAGTAAATACTTGTTGAGTGAAGCACAACGTGTTTGTGGCAGAGGCAGGTCGCAAACCAGATCTCCTGGCCTGCGATCCGACGCTCATTCCACTGCTCTTGACTGTTCCTCTTTGATAAGTTATGCTACGCCCTCCATCTCTGCTCACTCACGTGGCAAAATAGGGCTTAGAACAAGCCGTTTGAAGCAATGCCTGTGGCAGCAAGTAGCAATAAAGTTTGTGCCCTCTGAAAGTGTAAGGGGGACTCTGATGAAAGCTGTTGTTATCGTGGCCAGTGAGTGGGAGCTCACCCGGGCCAGAAGAGGCCAGATCCCACACGAAGAGGTGTACAATGTAAGCAATCAGGCCTGGAAGTGCCTCTTTTTCCTGTTTATAGAGTCTTGTTCCTATTCAACCCTGTCCTCTGCTGCCCGAACGAGGGTCATTTATGTTTGTCCCTCCCCCACTGACACCTCTACTGCATTGTTTTGCCCTAAGACTTTATTTTGGCATCACCAGGGCTGCGTTATTGACTTTCATGGACTCTGGGCAACTTTTCTTTCATAAGCTCCTTCCTCCGTAATAAAATACTAAAACCTATATTTTATAATTGCATTAGTAGAAAGACATACATATCAGTACGGTATACTAAGACGTTTTTGTGGGTCCCTGACAGTACTGTGGGCCAGGGCCTGCTGTGCCCAGTGGCTAATTGGTCCTGGATATGTCCATTTCGGTTTGTCCCAGAGCCTTTCCACCAATATGATGGTGTTGGGTGCATTTTTCTTCAAGGCGTCTGGGCGGGAACAGTTTTCCCATTCCTTGTAACAACTGTCTAGCATCCTTAACTTCCCCTCATTACTCAGGCCTAGACGAAAGGTTAACACCAAGTTTACCAAAGATTAGGGCACTGAAGCAAAGGAGTTGCGCAGTTCTGAAGATCACCGTCTGAAATCTCCAGTTCCAGATGGCTTTTAGGCAGCTGGCCTGAAACAAGAAAGGAAAACTTCCTTTTAGTACCCATGTGAAATCAATGTGGCCCCCCAAATCCCTGTTAGTAATCATTGTATTGAGTTCTAATCCTCCTTGTTTCCAGCAGGGTGGAGGTTCAAGTGCTGTGCTTCCTTCTTGTTTCTCCCTGCTCTGCTCTGAGCCCTGCTCTGCACCCAGGCTGAGGACAGAAGTTGTTTCTTCTTTCATTTGATAAATACTTATCGATAAATACTTATCAAGTAACTACTTTGTGCAACTAAGATTTTTCATTTACGAAACATTTTATAATTTTCGTGTAAGAAGAGTATTGTCATTATTATTATGCAATAATCTCCCTTTAAGAACCACTATGCCATACCCCAAAATAATAGGAAGTTGCACGCAAACTCCCCGATCTGCACAGATATGTCTGACCTATACTTTGATGCACAGGGCATCGACAAATGGTGCTGGGCTATGCCGTCTGCTCTGTATTATTGACCTATGTCTTGTCTCCTTGCTTTACAATGGCGGCCTATGTCCACAGTACTGTTCAATATTTAATACATATGCACGGTACCTATATATTTAATATTTATTAATATGTATAATAATCCTATTCCCTTTGGATCAATAGCAAGTACTATATTTAATGGGCTCCCTTCTGTGGGGACTTCATGAAATCTGTTAACATTTAAAAAATGTTTCGAGACAAATAAGTTCCGGGAACACTCACCTTGGCCAACTCCCTCATGCTGCACATGAAAGTACTAAACGTTGGTGAGTCTAAAATCGCATATGCTTTCAAAAAGTTGAACCTTTTAAATTTGGATTTGTTATTACCTTTTTTGTAAAAGAAGTGAGATTTAGTGATCAAGAAAAGACTTCAAGCTTAAAGTTGTATTGTATTAGGTAAAAACTTTGTAGAGGAGGAGGAGAGAAGATGAATAATATAAAATTTCCTATTATTAGGAGCTCGCTTATATATTTTTTTAAGTGATGAGGGCTATCATATCACTACAGTATTTAATTCCACTGGAATAAAAGACATGATGGGACATTTACTTATTGTAAAAGGCTAATCTTTACAATGTGTTGGAAATCCCATCGCTTGTTAATTTTAAAACTGATGATGAAAAATATTAGCTTTCCACTTAGACAGGTGTAAGGGGTTACACAATTTTCCAGAATTCTCTCAGAGGCACAAGGAACAGAAGCATTGCTGCTAAAGAGCACAATAGTGTAGGCTGCATGAAGGGGACCCCAATATTCACCTTTGACCTTGCGCTGGGCTCCTCCAGTAGACTAGAGAGAAGTATAGTATTTTCACTCTAATGGTGCTCTCCCTGTGCCCTTTGGAAGTGGTTTTCTCCCTGTGCAGAGCATTTCTAGGGGTTTCTCTGGCTTTGGGGCAAGCTCAAGGAAGTGTGTGGGGAGGCCCCTGCTTCCCTATCAGTGTCCAACTCCGGCCACTATCCTAAAAGAGCTGTTTCATGTCGTAACTTCTTTGTTTAAACTTTGAAATATGGTTTGGTTTAAAAAGAATTGAGAGAAAGAGAGAGAGAGAGAGAGAGAGAGAGAGAGAGAGATGGTTTTAAACATTTCAAGGTTTTAGAGGACTTGGTAGGTGCTTCTGATCAAGCACAACATGTAAGAAAGGGAAATACATTACACATCTCCTACTTTGATCATATTTTTCCATTAAAAAATCACTAAATATTAAGAATGACTCCTCACAGATTATTTGAGAGACGAAGGAGGCCATAAAGATTAATGCCAGGTCAGTTAAGCATTTCTCCAGCATTCTGCAGCAGATCTTTTGGACTGTGAATACTTGAGATGAGTTTCAGTGAGTAAAGATGATTTGCCTAAGCTTGCTCACCTGGATGGATGTTGGGTTAGCATAGTGATTACCCTTGCGGGACTTTTGAACTCCTTTGAAAGCCAGATAAAAGCTATCATCAGGATTCTTAAAAAAAAAAAAAATGCACAGTTGCAATGTTTTTAGACAGTTTCAGAAGACTCATAGATCCACTAAGTCTGTCCACGTTTAATGGACTGCAAGTTCGAATCTCTGTTAACTGTAAGGCAGCACCTTGGCTCACTGGAAACTGACAAGGGTTTTATGTGGAGAATGGATGACGCCTTTGAGTGGTCGTTTTCCTCTGAGCCTTCCTTGGGGTGGGCAGGCCTTCCACACCTGCCCCTGTTCTACAGTGTCGTCTTCAGATCTAAGATCCTGGAAAGTTAAGGGCCATGTCCTAGTGTTATTAAGCCTGTTTAGTGTTGAAACAAGAGGAAATGACTCTAGGAGAAATGGCCATGCGCTCTGCTAATCTTTAATGTTCTCTGGCAGCCCACTTCAAACTGGAAGTCACCAAGAAGCCGTCTGAGACTGGGTCATTAGAATAACATCCTGTGCCTGCGTAAACCTTCATTAAAGCCACTTCACACCGCGATTGTCTTTAATTTTACCTTTCCTAAGAACTACAAGCATGGGGTGAAGAGAGGGGCAGGGAGAAAGTGGAAGGAGAAAGTGTTTATCCCTTGCCCTCACTTGGCTTGGGTACTGGATGCCAGCGGAAGTCCCATAGCTGCCGGCATTGCGAGTGGCGCACAAAGTCGGGAGAGATGATACCGCGGAAAGGGATTCTGTTCTCCTGTCTGCATTGTAGACCACGGCTTTGCACTTTTAGAGCAGAACTGACAAAGTCCCTCCCTGGACCCTTTGCCTTCTGCCCCGATGCTACCTGATTTCTCTCCTTCCTCTGGTTCAGCTTCCTTAACTTCCTTGCCTCCCTTTACTCTCCGGCCTCCTCCAAACTCCAGCTTGTGAAATGGCCCTTGCTACCTTTATCACTGAAACCCTAATTACCAAACCCAGTGAACATGTGCCCTTGTTATTTTCCTTGACCTTTCTGCAGCAATAAATACTGCTGAGTAGTTCCTTTTGTTTAAAATGCTTCCGTGGCTCCTTCTCTGGATTCTTCTCTTGCATCTTGAGCAATTTTGATGAGTCTCCCTCTGAATCTACTTCGACCCTCTTCTGGCACTTGTAGAGATAGAGATTTCCCTGGGTTCTGGCCTCCATGACCCTATTCTCTTATCACTCATCTGCTGTCCTGAGGTCACCTTCTGGTCATCTCTTTGCCAACGGCCCCAACACTGTATCTCCATCCCTGACTTCCCTCTTGAGCGTGATGTCTGCCATCCAAGTGCAAAGCAAACAAATGATCGCCCAGCTGGAGGAGGATGCTGGCAGAGGCTTCTCAAGGGCAAGGGCTCTGCCTTAGGTCTGAATCTCAGCTATAGTAGAGAGCAGGTGCTTACTGCTTAATAAATATTTTATGAATGGATGAACAAATAAAGAGCAATGGCAGAGAAATGACTGAAAGTAAGACAGAAGGGTGTACTGAGTAGGAAAATGTTGGAAAATATGTGATCATTAGACCTAAGTATTTAAGGGCTACAGCAGTAGTTGTATCACATTTGAAAGTATATTATTAGGCAGAAGAGCATAAGAAATCGGTGCAAAAAAATGATCTTGGCACTTTTTCTCATTCTATTTGGGTGTGAGAGAAGCAAGGGGCATGATGGTTCACATCCCACGTGAGGGAAAAAATGAGTAGGACTCACTCTCTTCACGCCATGTGGGTAAGATAGAGGGATATGTGGAGAAGTGCGGGAATCAAGGATTGTTAACCTAGGTCATGTGTTTCAGGAAAGCTGGGAAGGGTATCAAATAGCAGCAGCTCTTAGATGTTGGGGGTGAGAAAGCACATTTCTCTCCTTTGCCCAAACCCTTCACATGAACCTGTCATCAAATCCCACTGGCTTTACCTTCTGACCTGATACCTGGTTGTTCTCTGGATTTCCACTTACTGCTACAGAGCTAGTGCACACATCATCCTTTCCTTCCTGGACATCATCTGACTGGTCTCTTATCCTCAAGTTGCCCATCTTCCATTGTTTCTCTATAATGAAGTCAGAGTGATGTTTCTAACACAAAAACCTGACCGCATCACTTCACTACCTAAAATCCATCGGCTGTTCCTACCCCTTGAGCAATACCTACAAACTCCTCGAGATGACACATATAGGACCCCTCAAAATGTGGCCTCTATTTGTCAAGTCTCATCTCCTGCCATTAATTTTCAATTTATTTGTGCCTCTCCCCCCCCAACCCCAATTCTACAATGCATTTGTAATGAAACATCTCGTAGTTTCCAGAAGGCACTGTATGTGCCCAATGTTCTTCTTATTGCCCAGAGCACTCTTTCCTTCTATGTGTGCCTGGCTCTATAAGTCCAAACATCTTCTCTTGAAAGGAGCCTTCTCTACGATCGATCCTTCCCCACCGGTCACCAAGACAGGCACTTCCTGGCCCCTTGTCTATTCCAGTAACTACTGATTTGCCAAGTGCCTACAATGTGTCAGGCGCTCTTCTAGGCACTGGCATTAAAATGGTAAAAACAGACATCATTCCTGTCTTACGGAATGTATGGTCTATTGAGAAAGACAGGTAATGAAGCACCAATAAATACATGGCAGTTCATGACAAGTAAACGTGAAAACTGGAAGCTAGCGAGAAGTCGGGGGAAATAAGGTGAGGCTATGTGATACAGGGACTTGTGGTCACCTTAGGCAGGGAGTTCAGGGCAGACTTCTCCAAGGAGATGATGTTGAAACTGAGAGCAGAATGGCCAGAAGAAGCCATCCAGGGAGAAGCAGGAGGAAGAGCATTGAAGACAGAAGGAAAAGCGAATGTGAAGGCTTTGGGTGGCAGCCAGGTGTGTGTGGAGAGTTCAAAGAACATGAAGCCATCAGTGTGGCTGGAATGGAATGAGCAAGAAGGGCATGACACGAAGCTGGTCACAGATCACTCTGGGCTTTGGGAACTAAAGCTGGGGGGTGAGATTTGGTTCTAAGTGCAAAGAGGAGTCAGAGGCCGGGGGGGTGTGAATTTTAAGAGAGGCAATGATGTCGTCATTTGGTGTGAAGAACTGGGAGGTCCCAGAGGTCAACTGGAAAGGTGAGTTGGGGCCCGATCTTGTGGGTCTGACATAAATGTCAGCAGAAGGGATCCAACCGTCAGTGTTCTGAACAGGTGCACGTAACCATGGTGGCTTTGATGACTCAGAGGTAGAGAGGCTGAGCTGTGGAGAGAGGAGACTAATGTACTAGTCCCAGTGGGAGTAAATGGGGGACGGGCTTGGGCTGGGGTCAATGGGAATGCAAAGTGGGGAGGTAGATATGAGGGTCGCTGGGGAGGCAGGACTATGCAAGGTGCTGGTGGCAGAGTCCAGGTTTCACAAGGCATTACAATGGACACAACACTTCCCTCAGGTTCTGGATGGGAGTGGTGGTGGCATAGCACGGATATTGGTAGCCCCAGCTTAAAGGCAGACCATGAAACACAGTGGAAAAAAGAGGTCTCCAAGCCAACAGCAAGTTAGAAATAAAGACAGAAAGGAGCCCCGGACATAAACACTAAGAATCAAAGCACGTGTTTACATTAGACTACCGATCACCATTGTTTAGGTTGATATACTAGCATTAAAAATAAAGCAGCATACCTAATTTTTGAAAGTCCATCGGAACCTGGCTGAGCTACATCCCTACAAACATAAAAGAATCATTTTGTATTTGACTTTGTAACATTTCTGTTTGCTTTTCAGCCAGAGAAGCGAGACACCTAGCAGACAATGTAATAAATGCCATTCGTGAACCCACCACGGCCTACTCTCTAGGGTTAGGTCCAGGGTCTTTTTCTCAGTGTTGCCCATCGCGTGGTAGGTCATTTTGACTTCTGAGGATCTGATTAATAAGCCTCTGCTTACAGAATTCTGAAGTTACATATTCTAAGAGCCAGTGGTCAGCCCAGGAGAGTGTGAACCACGTAGTGACATTTTGAAAAACAGGTCATGGAAGGAAGAAATAGAAGCCACAGACCTAAGATGGTTAAGGTGTAAAATGGCAGAGAATCCAGACCTGCTCTAGCCCACTACATCTCTCCCAACATCAGTGCAACTTAACTGCCAGTTCTCAATCAAAGGCTCTCCTCCCCGAGATCCATCTGATGGGAAATACCCCACCAGCTAACTCTTAACCTCTTTCCTCAGGTCCTAGAGGTTAACTGAAGCCACTCTGAACTTGAAGCCAAATTTACACACAAAGGGTTGAGGTTCCGGAATCCCAGGGGCCAAATGTGCTCAGGGGCGAAGGAAGAGGTCTAGTCTTTGGAATAATGAAACCAGTGTTAGAGGTGGAACCATCAGGCCTGGATTGCAGACTTCCAGCCTAGTTTCTTTTCTTTTTTTTTTTTTCAAGTCATCTACCAGTTCGTTTCTTTCTTTCTTTCTTTCTTTCTTTCTTTCTTTCTTTCTTTCTTTCTTTTAAAATACGAAATTTATTGTCAAACTGGTTTCCATACAACACCCAGTGCTCATCCCAACAGGTGCCCTCCTCAATGCCCATCACCCACCCTCCAATCAACCCTCAGTTTATTCTCAGTCTTTAAGAGTCTCTTATGGTTTGGCTCCCTCCCTCTCCAACTTTTCTTTTCCTTCCCCTCCCCCATGGTCTTCTGTTAAGTTTCTCAGGATCCACATAAGAGTGAAAACATATGGTATCTGTCTTTCTCTGCCTGACCTATTTCACTTAGCATAACACTCTCCAGTTCCATCCACGTTGCTACCAAAGGCCATATTTCATTCTTTCTCATTGCCAAGTAGTATTCCAACCTAGTTTCAAGATGCCAGTGGAGGAGCTTCTGAGCATAAAGCAAAGGAGGCGATAGGGTGGGTTTCCTAACCTGAGACCCGTGTGGGGGTTGGGGAACCCCCTGTCCTTGCCCAGAAAGCTTGGTGTTTATGTGGATGTTTGCATTTTCATCTGGGACAGAGAGTTGTACTTTCACCAGAATCTCAAAGAACTCCACAATCCAATGTGTTAATACACTTCCCAAATAGAGGAGGATCCCAAAGAGAATAGAAGGAAGAGATGACTAAGTCCTTGTCCATGTAAGTTGACCAATACCGGGAATGTCTGATATGCAAAAGAGGAGACAAAAGCAATCCACGTTCTTTTGTCACTGGAGTTCAAACTCAGGACAGACTCAAACTCCTTTCCCCTCTCTCCCTAGTCCTCTTTATCTCTATTTCTCCCCAACACAGAAAATCCCCATTGCCAATATTTGAAAAGTGAACGATAGTAAAGCAAAGAGGGGGTTGAAATCATGGGTGAGTGCTGCTCTCTTCTGGCATCCCGCAGAAAGGAGCTCAACAACAGAGATGTCCGGTTGGTTCCTTTCTAGCCACGGACTGCAGGGTTTGGGACTGTGGGAGAGACTCCTGGCAAGTTGGGGGTAAAACCGTGTGTATCTTATCTGTTGATAAGTTCATGAATGCCTAGTTTTCCTTGGATCTTCCCTGGATCCCAAACCCCCACGAATTTTTTTCTTTTTCACAACAATAGCTGACATTGACAAATCAGTTACCATGTGCCAGCCTCAGATTTACACGCTTTTCAGAGCAAATCCTACTTAATCTTCAAAATGACACCATAAAGTAGAGCACCATAGGGGCACCTGGGTGGCTTGGTCGGTTAAGCGTCAGACTCCTGACTTCGGCTCAGGTCATGATCTCACTGTTCCTGAATTTGAGCCCAGCAACGGGCTCATGCTGACAGCACGGAAACTTCTTGGGATTCTCTCTCTCTCTCTCTCTCTCTCTCCCTCCCCTGCACACACTCTCTCTCATACACACAAAATAAATAAATAAACTTAAAAAATAAAGTAGAGGGGCGCCTGGGTGGCTCGGTCGGTTAAGCGTCCGGCTTCGGCTCAGGTCATGATCTCACGGTCAGTGGGTTCGAGCCCCGCGTCGGGCTCTGTGCTGACAGCTCAGAGCCTGGAGCCTGTTTCGGATTCTGTGTCTCCCTCTCTCTGTGACCCTCCCCCGTTCATGCTCTGTCTCTCTCTGTCTCAAAAATAAATAAAAACGTTAAAAAAAATTAAAAAAAATAAAGTAGAGCACTGTAAGTATGTCTATTTTACAGATGAGGAAACTGAGTCACTAACAGCACTGAGACTTAAGGCAGCTATGGAAACCATGTGGTTACTCTGCAAGAGTCCCAGCTGACTCCTAGGGCTCAGAGAAGGAACTAGGAGAGCCCGGATGAGAGAGCATTTACCCACAGGTGTGCCACAGGGCATTTGCTCAGCCTTGCCCTCAAGCCACAGAGAAGACCGATCCTGGAGAAGGGGGTCGAGGGTTTACCAAGATCTGTGCCCGCGAGAGTTTCTGTAAGCTCTAGTAGGAAAAACAGGCGCCGTGGAGCCAGAGGGCAGAAGTCTAGATACAGACAACATCAAGCCTAATAGGGGGGCTGTAGGTGCAACACCTCATCTCCGCAAGGTGCGGCGACTTCATTTGTAACATGGAAATAGCAACCTCACCTCCCAAGGATGTTGGGAGGGTCAAAGCAGACAGCAGGTTTTCAGATGCTCACAGTCTAAAGGGCTACTCAACATAAAGTGCCACGACCACTGCTCTTCTGCACTTTCTAAACCTCTGCCCGCCTGACTCAGCCTCCACGCAGCATCTCGTCCACTTCCCAGAGTACAGAGAAACGAACTTACCATCTCCTCTGCGCCTCGGCTTCCTCTAGGCTGTCTGCCCAACCCAGACTTTATAGCCTCCCTGCCTCCCCTCTGTGTCAGGCTGTTTAGAAAAGCAACTTCCTATTCAAGTTCCAGAATTTCACCACAGCCCTTCACATGAAGTTGGATGTTGATAACACAGGAGTGGTTGATAATAGTTTGCAGTGGTCACCAAGGGGACAGGGGTCACCTACCTCAATGGGGGGGAGGATCTGGAGACAGGGGCAAGTGTGAATCACTTCAGGACATCCCGGGCTAAGTGGTGCAGGAATAGTGCCCACACCCCCCCCCCAGGAGTCAGGTTTCCTCTGATTATGCTACGAGCCCCAATTTAAGGTCGTACAACTGGAAAACATGCTTTGTCTTAATCATAATGTCCTAGTGTAAATATTCCAGTTACTGTGAAATCTCAGTGAATGTTGACTATTCCAGAAGCGAGGCAAGGGACCAAAAATTGTAAAAAAAATAATTAAGGTGGGAAAGGAAAAAGCCACTGAGAAAATCCTGGCTACTGGGGGCGATTGCCGGAAACAGTTTTGACACGAAATATAAAAGAGACGTGGGTCGTTGTTAGGAAAGGGTTTCTGCTTCTTGTATCAGGAAAAAAAAAAGATGTAAAACTGGAAGGTTTGTGTGTGGGGATAGGAGGCTGTGGGCTCAGGGCTGAAGACCTGGGCTCTGTGGCCCAGCTGCCTGACATCCGTGTTGGCTGCACGGGCGTCTCACCATTAGGCAAATGACCTGAACTCTCTATACCTGTCTGCCCACCTGTGAAACAGAACGATGGTACCAGAACTCACCCCACAGGGTTGTCGTGAGGTCGGATGCTTGAAGCAATGGCACACGGTCGCACTCGACAGCCAGCTCTGCTGCTCAGAGTTATCGGCCAGCAAAATCAAGTCTCCAGGACTCAGCGTCAGGTCGGAAAACCCTAACTCTGGATTTATTTTCTTGGGAATCTGGTTGTGCAGTAATGGGTGTTACTCTTTGCCCACCGGGGGTGTGCCCTAGCAAGTTCCTACCCTCCTTGTGACTCAGTTCCCTCAGCTATCTTAGTAATAAACAAGGACTGTGGTCGCTGCATGGACGCATCAGGGCCATGGATGGATTTATACGGGAAGGACTTGGAGCATACCTTGTCCACGGTGGGGGCCAAGTACACGGGAGCTGTGGTTTTCACGAGACTTGCTTCCATTTCCTCTGTTTGTACTTTCACTCTCCAGACCCTCTTTTTGGCATTACCTTCCTTTTTTTTTTCTTTTTTTTAAGAGAGAGAGGATGAGCAGGGGAGAGAGAGAGAGAGAGAAAACAAGGGAGGGGCAGAGAGAAAGGAGGACAGAGGATCAGAAGAAGCGGCTCCGCGCTGTCAGCACAGAGCTGGATGTGGGGCTTGAACTCACGGACCTGGAGATCTTGACCTGAGCCGAAGTCAGACGCTCAACCGACTGAGCCAATGCATTTTAAGTCAGATAATGCTAAGTTTTTAGGGAGTCTGAGGGAAGGAGAGAAGGATTTGGGGGAAGAGGAATGGCAGGATGACAACTTGACTTTGTTGGAAGGCTGTTCAGGCTGAACGCCATTTGCTCACGTGGATATTGTCTGTGTGGAAATTTTAGGTTGTTTCTACTTATGTGGCTATTAACACAAGGAATCCAGACACACAAGGAATATTTGCATCCCTTCAAGGCTCCAGGCAGTGTGCTAGCACTAGGATTCGGTGAAATCCTCGCGGACCTCACACTTACTTGTTTAAGGGAGGAGGCATTAGGCATTACGTAAAAACCACACAAACGAATGCTGAAAGAAAAAAATGAGGCACCGTGAAAGGATATGATGGGAACTTGACCTGGGGAAGGCTCCCCAGAGAGAGTGACTCCAGAGCTGGGGTCTCACTTTGAATAAACACTACATCAGGTGGGGAGAACGCTCTAGGCCAGTCAAGGTTTGGAGCAGCCTGGGGGTCTCTGGGCAGCCCCGGGGAGGGTGGTACAGGAGGCTGGACAGTAGGGAGCACTGGGACCGTGCCCGGTCTCCGGCCATGTTACAGCTGTCAGCACGTGCACCGTCTGCCATCAGGTGAGATGGAAGGCAGTTAATTCCTCCTGCACAGCTGGTCCCTCTACTCAGAGAAACGAGGGGACTTTACATCATAGGCTGTAGGATGACAGACAAGAACATAAAAAAAGAGCATACAGGTTTTCCCCCTTGTTGTTAATATAATATATTTGCTGTTAACAACAACAAAAAAGAGGCGCACCTGGGTGGCTCAGTCAGTTGACCATCTGACTCCTGATTTCAGCTCAGGTCATGATCTCACACTTAAGAGATTGATCCCTGCATTGCCCTCCATGCTGAGCATGGAGCCCGCTTGGGATTCTCTCTCTGCCCCTTCCCCACTTGTGTTCACGTGCGTTCTCTCTCTCTCTCTCTCTCTCTCTCTCTCTCTCTCTCTCAAAATAAATATTTAAGGGGCGCCTGGGTGGCGGAGTCGTGGGGGCATCCAGCTTCGGCTCAGGTCATGATCTCATGGGTTCATGGGTTCGAGCCCTGCGTTGGGCTCTGTGCTGACAGCCCGGAGCCCGGAGCCTGCTTCGGATTCTGTGTCTCCCTCTCTCTCTGCCCCTCTCCTGCTTGCGCGCTCTATCTCTCCCTCAAAAATAAATAAGCATTTAAAATTTTTTTTTTTAAATTTTAAATTTTTTAAAAATTAAAAAAAGTACTTTAAAAAATTTTTTTAAAAGAAAGAAAAAGAAAAGAAAATTCAGAAAAGCACAGGGAAGTGGAAACAAATCACCCGTGATGCCGCAGAATTGGAATGGAATTGGCATCCCATTATACATTCATTACGATGCTTTTTCTGTTTTGTTTGATAATACATCATAAGCTTTTGTGATGCTTTAAAATATATTTCTGCTGTAGTTACAACTAAAAAAAAAAAAACCCCAATATACAAGTAGATGTAAGTACAGATACACCTACAACATAAAGATGAACAACGAAGGATAAAGTCAATCTTCCCATGGCTTAAATGGACTTTATCAAAACTTCCCAGAAAGGAGGGAACGGGAGAAGAAAAAAAAAAAAAAACTTATCACACAAGGGGAGACCTTGTGGCCTATATGCCTGAAGTGTCTGTCCCTCCCCTGATAGCTGACGCTGTCCCGAACAAATACGTCAATCTTCCCCGTACAGCTTTCGGAAGACATCCTACGTCAGTTTTTCGAGCTTCTAAATCTTCCTGCTGAAACTCCATTTAAATTGGCCTGTGGTGTTATGATTAAGCATTTCTCTTTTCTATCTTTGCTCTCCAGTTTTTGAAAGGGAAGGAAAGGCAGTGAAATCAGTCATCTTGGCAAAGGTCTCCAATAGTAAGCATGTTCACCCACATAACCATGTTTATGTCCTCTCAGCCCTACCCAGGGGTTCATTGATTCATCCCATATATTTTTGTGAGGATATGCTCCGTGCTATCACATAAATGGATATAGGACACAGTCCTGTCCTGAAGGAGTCAAAGACCTTTGAGGGACAGGCATAGAGACAGATAATGACGAACATCACGGAGGAGCCAGTATATACACCCATCCTTGCACAGACCCCATGAGAGGATAGCGAACTAACTGCCTGCTGGGGGCAGTGGAGAGGTGTTTGGAAAAGGTGCTGGAAGGACACGACCCTTCGGCTGGGTGGAATAAGCCGGCTTCTTTTGTTCAAGCTCAAGTGGTTGGACACGGACACGCAGAAGAGACTCTAAACTCAGCAGATTAACTAGGAAGTGGTTTTACACATTAAAAGTATTTTTACTCTTCCAAGAGCCAACGGTGTCTGGGGCCCTTTGATTACCAGAAGGCTGTGATAACCACAGAGAGGTTATCACCTACAATAGAACACTAGCAACACAATTCAATGGTGACCTGTTTATAAATGAACACCACGAATAGACTATTTAAAAGTCACTGAGGAAGTGGAGCAGAGATACTGTTTTTATGAGCTACCATTACTGAGCACTTAGTCTTAGGCCGGACGTTATGATAAGCTTTTAAAAATCTGTATCTCACTTAAATCCCCACAACGACTTTCTGAGGCAGATTCCATGGCACAGTCGGTCCAACTACTCAGAGATTATTACGATCGGCATTTTATTGAAAAGGATATTGAGATGGGACGCCTGAGTGGCTCAGTCGGTTCAGCGCCTGATGTGGGCTTGGGTCATTATCTCACAGTTCGCGAGTTTGAGCCCCACATCAGGCTCACTGTAGTCAGCAGCGTGGAGTCCGTCTCAGATCTTCTGACCACCCCCCCATCTCTCTCTGCCCCTCCCCTGCTCGTGCGTGCATTTTCTCTCTCTCAAAACATTTTTTTTTTCAAAAAAAAAGGAAATTTTTTTCAAAAAAAAAAGGAAACACACTTCTCTTGGTAGTCTGGCGAGTATTCTATGCTCAAAAGCTCTGATAATGAAAGATGAGTCCAGAGTGAAAGGAAATCGAGCTACTTCTCACATCCATGTCAGGACGTGGTGTCACGTCTCAGGTCACCGAGGCTCTGTTACCGAGCCTGCTTGGGTTAAAACTGCCTTGATCAGAAAGGGAAACTGTAGCCAACTTGCTGATTGTATTTGTTGTCTGGAAACGTGAGGCAGACGTAAAAGTGCTCCGATTCAGAGGAAAAAAGGCAAGACCGGATGGGAAGTAGAACAGGCTAATTTCTGAGCCTCGCTGTTTTGCGTATAATAAAAGATTAAAGAGCTGCTCATATCTGGATCACATAATTTTCTTTCTCTCAATGCACACAAGGGAATGTTACCTCTAATGACAATTATGCCTGCTCTCTGCAGTCAGTTATTTCTTTGGGGATACATCTCCTAAATGGATACCAAACTGAGAGAAACCTACCTGACATATTTTCATCACACAATTTCATCCAGTAAAGCTGGTTTGATGACCCGAACTGCTCTTGAGACGAGTAACAGCCTCACAGTTTCTGTAGGTCTGTTTTTAGCACCTCCAGCATTCTAGAGGCAGGGCAGCCAAATATAGAATTAAAAACACTAATTTGGCATTCAGAGGCACCTCTTGTGGTTCAGAAAAGTGCTCCTCTAGTTAATGAACTTTTTGTTTTTTTTTAAACTGAGAACTAAGCAAATTATGCAGTGAGACCTCTCAGGCAAGCATCGGTCTATGTAACAGCATCACCATCAACAATTTATTGACTGGCTGTTGTGAGTAGGACATTGTTTTAGGGTTTGGACTTGACACAGCTATTGAAAGTCAGTTTGCTGAGTTTGCGCAGAAAGCTGCCTCTGGGTGCCCTTGGTCTGGTTGGAGATGTAGGTCACATGCACAGAAGGGAGAGATGGTGACCTGAGATGGGGCAGACCCACACAGACCGGAAGGGCAGCCTGAGCCCAGGGAGACAGCTCGCTGGGAACCGGCTACACACGAAGTGCATCTCGCACTTGCGACAAGTCTAGACGATGTGAATCTTCCCAGATAGCCAATTCTATTATTTCTGAAAATGTTAATATTTATTAGGTTTTAGAAACTGAGCAGTTTCAGATTAAGCAGAGAGGGATTGCAGGGGAGAAATGCATCTGCAGTTCCTTCTGATGCACACGTGCACACACACACACACACACACACTGTAGATAGGCTTTTTTTAAAAAAAATATTATTTTCAACTACAATACATTTCTGGGGCGCCTGGGTGGCTCAGTCGGTTGAGCGTCCGGCTTCGGCTCAGGTCACGATCTCACAGTTTGTGAGTTCGAGCCCCGCATTGGGCTCTGTGCTGACAGCTCAGAGCCTGGAGCCTGCTTTGGATTCTGTGTCTTCCTCTCTCTCTGCCCCTGCCCCGCTCATGCTCTGTCTCTATCTCAAAAATAAATAAACATTAAAAAAAATTTTATAATACCTTTCTTATGGGTCTGGTAAATGTTGAACATTTTTTTTCTTTGATGCTTTCCCCTGAATTCCTAAATTCAGAGTCAAGAACATATGACTTCCTTCGAGACCCTTGCCTTACACTGGCAGGAAGGGTCTGAACTCTATTAGGGAGCAGGGTCCGAGCCAGGTTAAGCTGAGGGTTGAGTCCCTAGGAACTAAGTGAGGGAGGCCCTGGAAGGAGTCAAATGGGTGGGGGTGGGACCAAATCCTTAGGAGACCTGACCACGGGGGGGGGGGGGGGGGGGCACAGTCAACATCAAGGCAAAGAGTAGGAGAGGGCGGGATTTTAAAGGGAGAGGAGGCCACCGGACAGCGGAAGGACAGGCTGGGATACAAGAGAGGCACCCATCCCATCCTCTTTCTTGGTCAGCCTGGCTTCCAGCTGAGGAGGACAATCAGGATGAGTATCAGGAAAGGCAAATGTCATCTCCTGCGTTGTGAAAAGAAAAGAGTTTGGGGCAGGGTCTCTTCAAGAACTTGCAGGACTTCTCTGCGGAAGAGGAACCGTATTTTCTGCAGAGCCTGACACGGCAGCCGTGAGACGGTCACTTGTGTGGAGGCGGCTGCGGGCTCTGGAAGGGTTCTCCTGGCTTCCTTCAGGCATTGGCTCTGCTGCTTGGGCCTGGACCTCGTCCCCCTCAGCGGGTGGTCAGGTTCTCCGGTGCAGGAACCGCGTCTCAGTTGTTCCTATATCCTCCCACTCCTAGTATACTCAGTAACCATCAACCGGAGCACGCCAGATTCCCTGCCTCTGAGCGAGTCCCTCTCTCCACAAGCCGTGCGCTCAGAGCTGTGATCAGTTCTTGGCCTGTCACCACCACTGCTTCTCCATAGCCCTGGTGGGACTGGTACCTCGTCCGTGGCCGTCACATTCAGTGCTTTCCTGCCACACACTTACTTACGCACGACACAGCTTTCTGTTTAAACACAAATATAACAGGGGCACCTCGGTGTCTCAGTCTGTTGAGCCTTTGACTCCGGCTCAGGTCATGATCTCACAGTCTGTGGGTTCGAGCCCCGCGTCGGGCTCTGCGCTGACAGCTCAGAGCCTGGAGCCTGCTTCGGATTCTGTGTCTCCTTCTCTCTCTGCCCCTCCTCCCACTCATACTCTCTCAAAATAAACATTAGGGGCGCCTGGGTGGCACAGTCGGTTAAGCGTCCGACTTCAGCCAGGTCACGATCTCGCGGTCCGGGAGTTCGGCCCTGCAGTCGGGCTCTGGGCTGATGGCTCAGAGCCTGGAGCCTGTTTCCGTTTTCTGTGTCTCCCTCTCTCTCTGCCCCTCGCCCATTCATGCTCTGTCTCTCTGTCCCAAAAATAAAAAAACGTTGAAAAAAAAATTTAAAAATAAACATTAAAAAATTTAAACATAAATGTAATAAAACTGAAGAAATCCCATTTTTTTCCCCCAGATAGATTTGGAGGTGTATTTTTGGAATGGCTTCCTGAGCAGTATCTCTGTCCTGAAGGTGGGACTAAGAAGTCTGACTGAGTGGATTCTTACCCAGAGGACGCAGATCCCCCAGGCCTGAATAGAACGAGGGTAAACTCTAACTGGACATCCCGCTGGCCTGACCACCCCTGAGTGAGTCTGTCAAGTGCAGAGGTAATTTTGAACTATGTCCTTGTAAATATCTTGGTTCTCAAAAATGGTATTGAAAATACATATAAACTAGACATTAAACAATAGATTAGAATAAAATAAAGAGCTGGAAAAACAGCAGCTGTTTATCAAGTCCCTTGGCTGGAAGCAATCAAATCAAGTCCAAAGTTTAATCTTCAAATAATTTTGCGATTCTGGCTCCTGATAAAAGGGAATTGTTTTACCAAAAGGTACAATAGCCACTTAGGGATTTGCTTTCCTTTTAACAATGAAGAGACAGGAAAAGGCGTAATTTGAGATTTTCATTTGGGGTGACAGTTTTGTACTCACACTGTGCTTAATAAGTGCTCTCTTCCTATGCTGATGTGTTGTTTTGCTCTTTGCTCTTACAAGAAAACTAAAATTTGTAGCTCACCTGTCAATCTAATTAATGAAAGTAAGTTTCCACAATAAAATAGTCTTTTGCTAGAATGCAAACATAAAGTAATATATTCTCTTATGAAAGATCCATACCATACAAAAGGCAAAAAAGAAGAGGTTTAAACCATCCATCCTATCAACCATCCTATCCCCCAACCACTGTATTTTTTAAGACAATCACGGTTAATATGTTGGTAGGCTTTCAGACCTTTTAGTTTATATGTTCACAATAAATTTGCGGCAAAAATGGATTCAAGTTTTAATCTTTGTATATTAGTTTTTAAAAAACGAAACTGCACACTAAGACATCTTTTCATGTTAATAAACACACTTCTACATCAGCCTTTATAATGGCTGCATAGTATTCTTTTTTTTTTTTAATTTTTTTTTCAACGTTTATTTATTTTTGGGACAGAGAGAGACAGAGCATGAACGGGGGAGGGGCAGAGAGAGAGGGAGACACAGAATCGGAAACAGGCTCCAGGCTCTGAGCCATCAGCCCAGAGCCTGACGCGGGGCTCGAACTCCCGGACCGCGAGATCGTGACCTGGCTGAAGTTGGACGCTTAACCGACTGCGCCACCCAGGCGCCCCAAGTAGTATTCTATTTTATAATGCAGCATAACTTATTTAAACTATCCCATACTGATGAAATCTTGTTATTTTTGTTTCATCTAAAAAAATTACAGGATGTGATTTCCAGCATATTTTATAAAAGTAATGCCTGTGTCAAACATTTATGTCATTATGAATTCCATTGAAGAGCTGCCTTTTTTTTTTTTTTTAAGGTACTAACTCCAACTGATGGGACACATGCCCTTAAAATAAAAAGTTTCCATTATGTATCCAAATGTCAAACTTAACGATTATTGAGAAGTTTACTGCTTTAAGGCTGAACATGAGGCTGCTACATTTTAGGTAAATAAAAGTCTTTATTAAAAACTAGGAGGTCAGGGAGCAGCCAAGATGGCAGAACAGCTTGGAAGGTTTTTGTGTCTCGCGTCCCTGAAATACAACCAGACCAACGCTAAACCGTCCCGCACACCTAGAAAACGGATCTGAGGATTCACACAACAATCTGCGCCACCTGAACCACCGAACTCAGCAGGTATGAGGCACAGAGATGGGAACTGGGGAAGAGAACTGCGGAGGAGAGGGAGCCGCTTTTGCGTCTGGAGATGGAGATGGGGGGGGGGGGAAGGAGATACAGGAAAAGCACCCCCCCCCCCCCAGCAAAAGCAGCTGGAGAGAAAGCGGAAAAGTGGAAACAGCCGCAGGGACTAAAAAGGGAGAAAGGAGAAAGGAGAGGCTGTAAATTCCCTGAAGACTCTATAAACAGGGGGAGCAGAGGCTGAAACTCCGCAGCTCCATACCTGGCGGCGCTCGGGTGGGAAGGGCGAATCCCCAGGAGCAGAGTGGAGTCCGGGGGGCTTCGGGCCACATGGGAGAGATGGTTCCCCCGCTGGGAGGACACCTGGTAGAGGCGGCGTGGCCCCCGCACAGGCAAAGACCCTGGCGGACCCGGGAGAACGGCCACATTTGCTGGTGCTGGAACAAGGTCGCTGGGGGCGGAGCCTGGTGCCAGATGCGTGCTGTGATTTTCCATAATCGCTGAAACGCCGCTGCTACACGATGGCGCGAACTTTCTCTGGGGTGGGTTGGCCCCGGCTGCAGTCTCGGGGTGTGGGCAGCAGCACGGTCCTGCGAATGCTCTCGGGTGCAGCCAGCACCCGGCCATTGCTCGGTCAGACCCTCCGCAGAGGGGCAGAAAGGGTCAGAGCCGCGGTCCCTCAGAAGTAAGGCGTCGGGAGACACAGCCGCATCTGAGATAAAACTCAGGAGGGAGGTGCTGCCTGGGGCTTAGTCACGGACAGTGTAAGAGCGGGGAGTGGGCGGAAGCCGAAGACAGAAGACGGGTGCGGATTGCTAAACTAATCCGGGAGAAGGGAGTTCGATACTAGAGAGGGGGTAGCTGGGCCACACCATTGTCACCATTCCCGCGCATACGCACCTACAAGCGCCACAACAACCCACCCCAGTAAGCTAAGCAGCGCCATCTAGTGGAGAACGGAGCCGTTACACTAAGCCCCGCCCAACTGGGCTAACCTCGCTCTTCAGGAACACAAATCTCTCCCCTTGCTTAGTTTATGGACTAGAAAGAAGTCATAGTTTGACTTCTAGGGGAAAACGAAGTAATTTCACTTGTATTTCAGTCTGTTCCCTGGTCCATCTATTCAATTTTCTTTCTTTTGTTCCCCTCTTTTTCATTTCATTTCTTTTTCTTGAATACAAAGAGAAAAAATTTATTTTTATTTTCAATTTTTATTAAAAATTTTTATCTTTAATATTTTTCTACTATATTTTTTACTTTTGTGTAAATTTTTTTCAAATTCTATTTTACTTCCATCATTTCATTTTATTCTACTTCAGTGTGTTCATTTTTTTCAAATTTTCAAACAATTTTCTTTTTTTTTTCTTTTTTACCCTTTTTTCTCTAATCTGTCAAGCCCCTTTCAACACCGAGACCAAAACACACTGAGGATCTCGCATCATGTATTTGATGTGTGTGTGTCTTGTTTTTAATTTTTTAATTTTAATTTTTTTAATTTTAATATTTATTAATTTATGTTTTTACCTCATTAATTCCTTTTCTCCCTTAAAAATTATGAAATGAAGGAATTCACCCCAAAAGAAATAGCAGGAAGAAACTACAGCCTGGGACTTAACCAACACAGATACCAGCAAGATGTCTGAACCAGAATTTAGAATCATGATAATAAGAATACTGCTGGAGTTAAAAATAGATTAGAATCAGATTATCAGATTATTATGCAGAGATAAAAGAAGTAAAAGCTAGTCAGGATGAAATAAAAAATGCTATAACTGAGCTGGAATCTCAAATGGATGCCACAGCAGAAAGGATGGTTGAGGCAGAGCAGAGAATCAGAGATATAGAGGACAAACTTATGGAGAACAATGAAGCAGAAAAAAAAGAGCACGATTTAAGAATTAGAGAAATCAGTGATTCATTAAAAAGGAACAACATCAGAATCATAGGGGTCCCAGAAGAGGAAGGGAGAGATATAGGAGTAGAAGCGTTATGTGAGCAAATCATAGCAGAAAACTTTTGTAACCCAGGGAAAGACATAGACATCAAAATCCAGGAAGAACAGAGGACTCCCATTATTCAACAAAAACTGACCATCAACAAGGCATATCATAATCAAATTCACAAAATACTCAGGCAAGGAAAGAATAATGAAAGCAGCAAGGGAAAAAAAGTCCTTAACCTACAAGGGAAGACAGATCAGGTTTGCAGCAGACAAACCTATCCAAAAAACTTGGCAGGTCAGAAAGGAGTGACAGGATATATTCGATGTGCTGAGTCGGAAAAATATGCAGCCAAGAATTCTTTATCCAGCAATGCTGTCATTCAAAATAGAAGGAGATTAAAAGTTTCCCAGACAAACAAAAATTAAAGGAGTTTGTGACCACTAAACCAGCCCTGCAAGAAATTTTAAGGGAAACTCTCTGAGGGGAGAAAAGATGAAAATACATACATACATACATACATACATACATACATACCAAAAGCAACAAAGACTAGAAAGGACCAGAGAACACCACCAGAAACTCCAACTCTACAAACAACATAATGGCAATAAATTCATTCTCACTCTAAACATCAATGGACTTAATGCTCCAATCAAAAGACATAGGGTAACAGACTGGATAAGAAAACAAGATCCATCTATATGCTGTTTACAAGAGACCCACTTTATACCTAAAGACACCTTTAGATTGAAAGCAAGGGGATGGAGAACCATCTATCATGCTAATGGTCACCAAAAGAAAGACAGAGTACTCATACTTATATCAGACAATCTAGACATTAAAATAAAGACTGTAACAAGAAATGAAGAAGGGCATTTTATCATAATTAAGGGGTCTATCCACCAACAAGACCTAACAATTATAAACATTTATGCACCAAACTTGAAAGCACCCAAATATAAATCAATTAATCACAAACACAAGAAACTCATCAATAGTAATACCATAATAGTAGGAGACTTCAACACCCCATTCACAACAATGGACAGATCATCTAATCAAAAAATCAACAAGGATGCAATGGCTTTGAATGACACACTGGACCGGATGGACTTAACAGATATATTCAGAACATTTCTCCTAAAGCAGTGAAATACACATTCTTCTCCAGTGCACCTACAACGTTCTCCAGAATAGATCACATACTGGGATACAGATCAGCCCTCAACAAGTACAAAAAGATCGAGATCATACCCTGCATATTTTCAGAGCACAACACTATGAAACTCAAAATCAGCCACAAGAAAAAATGTGGAAAGATAACAAATACTTGGAGACCAGAGACCATTCTACTAAAGAATGAATGGGCTCACCAAGAAGTTAAAGAGGAAATTAAAAAATACAAGGAAGCCAATAAAAATGATAACACCACAACCCAAAACCTCTGGGACACAACAAAGGTGGTCAGAAGAGGGAAGTATATAGCAATCCAGACCTTCTTAAAGAAGGAAGAAAGGTCTCAGATACACAACGTAACCTTACACCTTAAAGGGCTGGAAAAAGAACAGCAAATAAAACCCAAAACCAGCAGAAGACAGGAAATAATAAAGAATAGAGCAGAAATCAATGCTATTGAAAGAAAGAAGAAACAAAAACAAACAACAACACAAAAAAAAACCCAGTAGAACAGATCAATGAAATTAGTAGCCGGTTCTTTGAAAAACTTAACAACATTGATAAACCACTAGCCACTAGTTGGATCAAAAAAAAAAAAAAAAAAAAAAAGGAAAAGACCCAAATAAGTAAAATCAAGAATGAAAGGGAGAGATCACAACCAACACTGCAGAAATAAAAACAATAATAACAGAATATTACAAGCAATTGTATGCCAATAAAATGGGCAATCTGGAGTAAATGAACAAATTCCTAGAAACATATACACTACCAAAACTGAAACGGGAAGAAATAGAAAATTTGAACAGACCCATAACAAGTAAAGAAATCGAATTAGTAATCAAAAATTGCCCCAAAAACATCTGGCCAGTGCCGGATGGCTTTCCAGGGGAATTCTACCAAACATTTAAAGAAGAGGTAACACCTATTCTCCTGAAGCTGTTCCAAAAAATAGAAATGGAAGGAAAACTTCCAAACTCCTTCTATGAAGCCAGCATTACCTTGATTCCAAAACCAAACAAAGACCCCACTAAAAAGGAGAACTATAGACTAATTTCCCTGATGAACATAGATGCAATTATCCTCAACAAGATATTAGCCAACCGGATCCAAAAACATTAAAAAATTGCTCACCACGACCAAGTGGGATTATACCTGGGACACAGGACTGGTTCAATATCCGCAAAACAATCAATGTGATACATCACATCGATAAAAGAAAGGACAAGAACTACATGATCCTCTCAACAGATGCAGAGAAAGCATTTGACAAAATACAGCATCCTTCCTTGATAAAAACCCTCGAGAAAGTAGGGACAGAAGGATCATACCTCAAGATCATAAAAAGGTAGGTGAGGCCTACGGGCCTCAGCCTAGTGGGAGGAACTGACTTAAAAACAGTAATTACTAATATGATATATTGATTGCAGGCTATCAGTGACACTTCACAGATGATAGATGGAAGCTTAAACCAGCTAGTTGCCTTGTCCAGGACTGCAGATCTAGTAAATACTAGAGCCACTTCCTGAATCCAAGGCCACAGAGTCTGACTTCAAAGCTCATGTTCTTTCCATGTCACCAGGCAGGTTTCTAAGACCTCATTTGGCCCAGAGAGAAGCCACTGTACATTATTCTGTGTGCCTCTGTGGTGCCACGAATGCTTCCAGAACATCCACACAGCACGCATTACCTGGGCACAAAGCTGCACGAGTCAGAGCTGCAACAGCAGCAGCAAAGTGCGTGTTGCGTGTTCACGCACGTCGGCACCGTGGGGCTCTGTTCAGGCCAAGTGGCAGCAGCTGTGATGTGATCACAGGGATGCTTCTCTTCTAAAAGCTATCCTCCCTGGGCTATTTCGGTTTCAAAAGATTCCATAATCGGAGGCTCAGGCTGCAGGAATTCTGGGAAGATGATGGGGTAAGTGCAACATCAGCGACCTCCTTGTCTTCAATACCTTAATGTAATTTAACGTGTTTCCAGTGACCGCAACGACGGCACAAAGGCTCCATCCTGCCCCACAAATGAGTACGATTTTGCCACCGTCTGGCTTCCTCCTCTAAATTGCCTAATCTTGACATGTGGGTGCATCGTGGGGGGACACACTACATAGTGTGTGTGTATGTATATATATATATATATATATATATATACACGCTACTCCTTCGAAATGGGACCTGGGATCCCCCGCCTGGTGGCCCACCTGCTGGCAGTTCAGGGTTTCCACTCTGTACGGCCTGCTACTTCACCCCTGTCCTAAGAAGCTTCAGTGCGTAAGATGATTACTTAAAACTATCTGTTCGAATTTGTGAATGACAACAGACAATGAAGATCAACAAGTCAAAATCATGGAAACTAAATAGGGAAAATAAATGCTTCAGAATAAAGAGGAACCCATACAACGGGGAAAAGGCAGTTTTTAATAAGTGGTGTTGGGAAAACCGGACAACTATATGCAAAAGAACAAAACCGGACCACTTTCTTACACCGTATAAAAAACTAAACTCAGTGTCTCCGAAGGCAAGGACAACAACCATAAAGATAAACACATGGGATCACATCAAACTGAACAGCCTTTGCAACAGCAAAGGAAACTGTGAATAAGATGAAAAGGCAACCCACGGAATGGGAGAAGATATTTGCAGATGATATAACTATGAGGGGTTAATATCCAAAATATATAAATAACTCACACAACTTAATATCAAAAATCCAAACAACTCAATTTGAAAGCAGGCAGAGAATCTAAATAGGCATTTCTTCAAGGAAAACATACAGATGGCTAACAGGCACACACAAAAAAAAGGTGCTCAACATCACTAATCATCAGGAAAATGCAAATCAAAACCAGATTGAGAGATCACCTCACACCTGTCAGAATGACCATTACCAAAAAGACAAGATATAAGTGTCAGTGAGGATGTGGAGAAAAAGGAACCCTGTGCACTATTGGTGGGAATGCAAACTGGTGCAGCCATTCTGGAAAACAGTATGAAGATTCCTCAAAAATTAAAAGTAGAATTACCATATGATTCAGCAGTTCCACTTCTTGGTATTTACCCAAAGAAAATGAAAGCATTAATTCAAAAAGATGTATGCACCCCATGTTCATTGCAACACTATTTACATAGCCATGAGATGGAAGTAACCTAAGTGTCCATCAATAGATGAGTGGTTAAAGAAGTGGTGTATATATACAACAGAACATTACTCAGCTGTAAAAAAGAATGAAATCTTGGGGCACCTGGGTGGCTCAGTCCATTAAGCGTCCAACTCTTGGTTTCTGCTAGGTTATGATATTACGACTTGTGAGTTTGAGCCCTGCATCAGGCTCTATGCTGACACCGCGGAGCCTGCTTGGGATTCTCTGTCTCCCTCTCTTTCTGCTCTCCCCCATGCACACTCTCTCTATGTCTCAAAAAAAATAAATAAACATTTTTTTTTAAAGAATGAAATCTTGCCGATTGCAACAACATAGATGGACCTAAAGGTTTTTATGCTAAGTGAAATAAATCAGAGAAAAAGACAAATAGCATATAATTTCACTTATATGTGGAATCTGAAAAACAAATGAACAACAGCAAAACAAACAAACAAACAAACAAACAAAAACCTAACTAAAAAAAAATAGAAAAAGACTCATCAATACAGAGAATAATCTGATGGTGATGGCCAGAGGGGAGGAATGTGGGAGAATGGGCAAAATAGGGAAAGGGGTAAAAGGTACTAACTTCTACTTCTAAAATAAAGACGTGGGGATACAATGTACAACATAGGAAATAGAGTTAATAATATGTAACATCTTTGCATAGTGACAGATGGTAGCTAGATTTATGGTAGTGATTACTTGGCAATATATATAAATGTTGTATCACTATGTTGTACACCTGAAACAAATATAATATTGTATATCAAGTATACTACAATAAAAAGATCATATGATACGGTTGAAAAGTTATAAAATATTGTCTACAACAGAGAAACCAAGCCATAAGCTAAGCAAAAACCTTCCTCCAGAAAGTGCTTTACTTCATGAATCTGAAAAGTCAGAAGACTATTTCATACAACTTGTTATCTGCTAGATTCAGTGAAAAGAGGAAGTGGCATCAGAAACAGGCATGAGGAAAAAAACAAGTTCACATTATGTGACAGAGCTAACAAAATAATGGCAGAAAGCAGTAAAACGCAGAATTGTTGCTCTAGAAAACTAAATGCAGAATATGAAAGAGTCTCTATGTTGTTATGATTGAGAACTTGGTTCTTGAGTCAGGTGGATTTGGTTTCAACTCAATTACAATTCAGCCACTTGTCAGCTATATGGCCTTGAGAAAATTACTAGAGCTTTATGCTTCATTCATAAAGTGAGGGGACTAGGATTGAAGAAGATAATACCTTTATCAAGCTTAACACAGCACACGGCACCCAGCAAATGCTCCATACCATAATGCCTATTATTATTTTTGTGTTAACCAATAAACTTGGTATTTGTTCTTTGGATTTAGGCACTCAGGATCTTCTATTAACATGCCATCATCCCTGGGAGAGATACACGTGCACAATACGATCATTATTGTTGAGCAAACACTTCACATAAGGCAACTTGTTCAAGCAATTGCCTAAGAAAAAGGAAGAGATGACCAATATTTTGAAGAGTGAGGAAAGCTGAATTTCCCCAGTGCGACCATGACAAAGCAGGTAAAGAGAGGCACGAGGGAGGCACCAGATTCTGGGGTCCTCCCAATCTCCTGCGCGTGACAGACCTGACTGCTGGAGAATTCTGATGGTGCTAACAGACCCTACCCCTGAGTATGGAATCATAAACTGTTCCCTATGGCCTGTAGAAGATTCATATTCTCACTAGGGTTCCCTGTGTGACTCGATTGTTCAACTTACATTCTTCTACTTTAGAGATGCTCAATCTTCAAGGATCTCGGGTATACAGACACAATTACACACAAAGCGTCATGGCACGGTCTCGAAAAATTGCCTTACTCATATGATCGCTAAGATCCCAACGGAGGTGATAAGTGGTGGTGAAACAACCAATCAGACCAGCAGATTCCATCGTTTCTAGGTGGTATGTACCTGTGGGAAAAAGACGTCATAATCACGGCCTCCTTGAGGGGCAATATAAGAGAGCAGGTGGTGACGAGCAGAATGGGTCAGCACCAGAGACTGGTCGGCACAACTGGGCCAGGCCCCCGCTTTGGTTTGGGCACTGCCACAGGAGCCGCGTGGGGGCAGCGTCCCTTCCTGTCCTCAAGCAGCTAGAAAATTACACAGGAAGCCCGTTACACTAACCTGGCAAATGTGGATGATGAATAGTGGCTGCCGTTCCCCAGGCATCCTTATACTTCCCCTGTGAGTACCTTCCATTGTAGAAAACTCTAAACAAACCAGAATTAACGGGAATTCAGCGTCTTCCTTTCCATCGTGAAAAGTTTCCTTGCCGAACCCTTTTAGGAAACTCCATTTGGGGAGGGAGGGTTAGAAATTGGAAAAAGAAAGCCTTAACATCAGCATGTTAACTATTTTTATGTGTAGAAAGCGAATATCTGATAGGAGAGATTTTACACAGAGAAACAGTTTGCTCTAAAAAGCAGTGATGGTGAACCCTCTCTATATGACATGGGCGAGTCTCATGCTGAGTGAATGAAACCAGACCAAAAAATTAAAAAAAAAAAAAAAGTGGAGGTATACTGAAACTGAAAGATTCTATAAAGTTCAAAAACAGGTGGGCCCCACCTATGCTGCTAGAAACCAGGAGAGGGATTACCCTTGGTGGGTGCGGTCAGTTAAGAACTAGAGGAGGTAAGGAGGGAAGCTTCTGGGGTGTGTTTTTTTGAAATGGGTGCTGATTACACAGATGTGTTCAGTTTGGGAAAATTCATCAAGCTATACATCCTTGACATCTACCCTTTTTTGTGTGCATTTTGTATTTCAAACATTTCAAACTGGCAATAACAACTGGCTAAGTTAGTTAGCCTCAGCATTCTGGCTTGATCGTGGTTTCACCTTTCCAGAAAAGAAGCCATCAATCATTTTAAGAATGGGCAACTTTGGGGGGGCAGGGGGAGCTGGAATACAAAATTCAGAACTTGGGCTTATTAGGTCATTTTTGGGTCGTGGGTTTCTTACATTTATAGGTTTATTCTCCACATAGCACAGCAGCATGGGTTTTTTCCTTGATTCCAGCCCTTAAATAGGGTATTTTCTCTTTTTTTTTTCTGAGAAGACAAAATGTGCCTCCAACACCAATACATGCATTTAACCACACTTGGTAAACCAGAGAAAGGTATCGGGAGGAGAAATTTGGTTCTATTTCCTATCAGAGAGAGTAGAAAGTGTTTAAAACTTGTCAGGGGAAACAATCTGTGAATAAATGTATGCCACAGAATGGAAGTTTCAGACTTCTCTCTTTGCTCTCAAGATCTGTTCCCCCATCTGCTGCCGTGTCTTCATTTCTCACTCCCAGAGCCAGCTCTGACAAAGGGCAGACTGGGCCAGAGACGGTTCACTTGAAACCTATCACCCAGAGATATAGTAAAGGATTCACTGTATAACCAGTACATACAGACACGTGCACGCACACACATATATACATATATCACCCTAGACTTCTTTCTCTTAATACCTGCTGAGTATTGCTAACACAGTTCACCCAAAAGAAGGTGGGGGAGGGTTGACATGCTTTGGGTTATAAATCTGAGCATTTGTGTTAGAATAAGATGTTTAACTCACTGGAGAAATTAATATTTATTGAGCAAAAAACCAGGTACCTTACATATATGATGTTTAATCTCACAATGAACATTAATCTTATAACAACCCTGCAGCACTGACATATCTATATCAATGTCTCTATCTAGCCTCAGAGAGATTAAATGCTGGGGGCAAGGTCACTTAACTAGGAGTGTAAGAATCAGACAGCTCAGAGCCTGTTTGGGATTCTCTCTCTCTCTCTCTCTCTCTCTCTCTCTCTCTCTCTCTCTCTCTGGCTCTCTCTTTCTCTCTCTCTCAAAATAAAAAAAAACTACAAAAAAAAATAAAAATTAGATATTATAAAAATCATAAATAATTTTTAAAAAGTTGCTTGAAATCTTGGGATCCGGAGATAGGTGTGGTTAAGAATTTGATGTAAAATATCTACATACATGCATGCACACACACATATACACACACATCCCTAGATTTTTCTCTATATAAATGCATCAATAGGTTTTAATGAAAACAGATGAATAAAAAATAAATACAATGTTATGTGCTTTGACAGCATGCCTTTACTTTATGGCATGTGTCACAGTAGTCACGAAACGGCGATTTACGTGATCATTGTTAGTATTGCCAGGAATTGAGTGCACAAAGTCTGGAGCTAAGCCCCCTGGATTTAAATCCCAGATCTGTCATTGACCAGCTACGTAATCCTGAGCGAGTTACTCTTCTTTCTCAGCTTCTTTGTCTGTAAAAAAGAGACAAAAATAATACCCACTTTCCAGGTTGGTATGAGGAATAAGTGAACTGTACGTAAAATATGTGGGACAATGTGAGTCACATATTAAGCCCAAACGTAGTAGCTATTGTCTTAGTTGCCCGAAGTTTTCCTTTCCAGTAAACTCCGTGCATGCAAGGACTGTCAGTTTTGTTTCATACTGTGTCCTCAGCCCAGTACATAATGTGTGTTCATTATTAATGGTATTCGATACATATCTATTGAATGGGTGAAGGAATACCCATTTACTGCTGAGGTATTTGAGATTGACAGAATAGTGGGAAACATCCACATTTTTGAGTCAGGCAAACAGATTTCAAACCTTATGTCCTCATCCTCAACTGTTGACTTTTTTAGGGGGGAGGGGAGGTCAACTTACAGAGCTTTTCTGAGCCTCCGATTTCCCATCTATAAAATGGAAATAATAATTCCTTCTTGCAACACTGCTGCATGGATTGTGACAGTTTATCGATAAATGGCAGTGATTTTTTTTTGTACAAATGTTACATTATAGTATCCAGAGTGACTGCTTTCCACGACCCAAGGGGGTGCGATCCATATGGAATCCAACATAAATGGTGTCCCCCTGATAACGCAGCATAGGAGCCCCGAGGCCCCTTCCACAGCCGGTCATGATAATTATGCAGCAGCCCTCCATCAGAGTCTCTCAGGGTTGGGTGTATTTGGGGTCCATAAGAGCAAATTAGGGTTAATATTAGCTGCAGAGACCTTCTACAAGTGATACTCCCTTCTTAAAGCCACGGAAAATGAGGCGCAGCTATAAACTTGGGACCTGGGTTTAAGCTCAACCCTTTGAAATTCCAGGTTTACTATTCTGTAAAGCCCAATAAAAGCAGTGGCAGAGGAAGAAGGGTAAGGTAACCTCTGAACAAACAAGTGGGTATTGGTGATTGAGCTATGTGCTGCTTTATTATTCGTCAACATCTGTCATGCTCCAGAGCTGGGTACCACCAACGCCATTCTGCACGCCATCTCTCTCTTGCTAACCCACAAGCTCCTCAGCAGGCACCCACGGTCAGGACAGAGTTACAGAGCACACACAGACCCTCCTCTGCAATCAGATGAACAGGATATTTGGCAATAACAAGTGGCTTGTGAGGAAAAGTGAGTTTCTTGGCATGTTCCTTGTCAGCATTACAAAGCTGAAAGCTAAATTTATCTTCCCTTACTCCGCCGGCACACTCTGCTGCCCGAATGTGTTATTTGTCTGCCTCTGCTATTGTTGCTGCCAGTGTGTGAATCAGGCCCCAGCCTCGGGTTTCCCTAGGGCTTTCTTCTGGGCATCATCTGAAAGTGTCAGATGAGTAGTCACTGAAAGGCCAAGCTGGGGACCGACTAGCGCTCGTCCAGGGAGGCTTTACTTTTCAATAGAGCAGGAAGAGGAAGTGGTGGCCTATAACCTCAGGGAATTTTCCAGATGGCCTACCCAATCTTTCCCCTGCTCTGAGGAAGTGGCTCAGCCTAGAACACCACCGTACATGGGCGAAATGCAAACCCTAACCAGGAGAAACAGACCCTATCCTGCGGCAGTAGTTCAGGACCACCACCAGATTCTGTTAAAACGTTTGAAAGACTCAAGGACTGTCAACATGAAAGGATCTCAGGTTAACTGTTGACTAGAACGTTGGCTTTCCCTTTGTGGAAGAACGGGCCAATCACATCTGTCTCTACCAGTTCCCCCAAAGAAGAGAAAATATACTGAGGTTGCAGCAAGACAATATGAGCTAGATGTAAAGAAGAACTTCCCGAATACTGGTTTAATCACATGTTGCAGCTGTTTGTTTGTTTGTTTGTTTGTTTGTTTGTTTTCCAGGGAGGATCTTTTCAGGGTCCTTCCTGGAAAAGGAAAGCTAAGATTATCTTGCAGCTGACCAGAACTCTGTAGGGTCTGGGTCCACCCTGACATTTATTCTATTATCCCTGTAATGAAATATGGTGGAATGAGTGAGAACGTTTTGTGTTCGAATGTTTTAATTTTTTTAGCCTTCTATTTTTTTTATTTTGGGACAGAGAGAGAGAAAGAGAGAGAGGGAGAGCGAGCACAGGCGGGGGAGGGGCAGAGAGAGGAAGACAGGATCCAAAGCGGGCTCTGTGCTGACAGCAGAGAGCCCGATGTGGGGCTCAAACTCATGAACCACAAGATCACGATCTGAGCCACTCGGGTGCCCCAAGATGTCTTTCTTCTTATTTACAAGACATAAATAGATGGATTACATTTGTTTTTAAACCTTGATTTAATTCTAACATTTGTTGAGCACAGCTCAACAGTGAGCAGTTTTCAGGAGTTAATTCTGGCCAGGGACAATATTTCAGGAGCTAATCATCTGGTAGAGAATCTCACACACACACAGACACACACACACACACACACACACACACATCAGATATGTGTGACAGACTGTGATCATTACTATAATCCCACAGAGTGCTGTTGCATGTTAGTAGAGGAAGAGATTACTCCTAAGTGGGGATTTAGGAGAAATCGCCTTTCATGAGCTAGGTCTTGTAGGATGGGCTGGGAGTCAATAAGTGGGGATTGGGGAAGGTATAGGCAACAGCTCCAGTGAAGATCTGGGAACAAGAGACTGTAGAGCCAGTTCAAGGAAAGTCTACTCGTCTAGTGCATCTAGAACTGAGGACCAGAGACGGCACCAGCCAGACCCCAGCACACAGTGTAATGGTGACTAGATGTAGTGATAGCGTGTCAGGTCAGGTTCTCCAAGACACGGGCATTTAGATGGGCAGACAGTGAAATATTTAACTCACCTTCTGGCTCAAGAGCTATGTTGGAAGGAACCCCCATGGAGGACAAAGGGAGCAAAGCAGAGGTAGGGAGGGAGAGCCTTCGGAGAAGGAGAAGGGGGGAAGGAAGGGAGGATGGGAAGGAGACTCTGCAGCCCTGACACAGGAGGAGACTCAGCCCTGACACAGCTTTGGCCAGACCGGCAGGGAATCCTTAAGGCCAAGTCCTGCATAAGAGGAGCCCCACACCCCTACGATGAGCCTGTACTGTATCACAAATGTCATCAGTCATTGGCCGGGAGCAGCTGGAAGGATGTGTAGCCCCAGCGTGAAATTGGTGGTGGATCCAGAGTGGCAGCAGCTGGGATTGCCAGTCAACTCTGCCCTCGAACAGGAGATCCGAGGGGGGGGGATGTCAGTATCATTGAATGACTCCTGATTAAAGACGCACAGCTTCCAACATTTCATCACAAAGGATAATGCTTGCTGAAGTATCTGCTGAGAATCCTCGTTCTTTGTTGTTGTTGTTGTTGGTTAAGGCAATTCCCATTTCTGGCTTGCCAAAAGGCTTTCTTTTCCTTTTTAAAAATCATAAATTATTTTTTGTGTGTAATTTTGAGACGAGTACATGGTTTTTCTCTTCTTATCTATTAATCTGGTAATTTATAGTTAAGGATTTTCTAATGTGAATTCTCTCCTTATATTCCGGAAATAAACCTAAATTGAACATGAGGTTATATTTTTCATTTCTGCTATATTTGGCTTATTAATACTGTGTTTAAAATTTTTTCACGTATATTCGTGAGTGAGATTGGACGATCATTGTTTTATCTTACAAAGTCTTTATCTGGTTTTTGAATCAAGAATATTTTGGCCTTGTGGAATAATTGGGGAATGGTTCTTTAGAGCTCTAGAAATTGTTGAACATATGTGGGAAAATCTGGGATTTCTTTGTTGGTTTGGAAATTGGTAGAACTCACCTGTAAAACTATCTGAGCCTGATATGTATTTTCTCTGTGGCAAGAGTTTTAACTACAGATTCATATTTTCAATGATTATGGGAAGGACCATTCATTCTTCCTATTTTTGGGGGTGAGGAAAGTTGAGAAGTAATTTTTTTCCAGCAAATTTGTTTAGATTGACTATTACCAAATATATTTTTAGTGAGTTTTTCTTTTTCTTAATTAAAAATTATCTGTGAGGATCTTTAAAATAATTTTTGTGTCTCCTAATTTTGTAATTTTATCCATTTTTCTTGTTATTAGATTGGTCTACTTTTTGATCCTCTTGATCCAGTTCTTTTGGTCGCTATATTAACTCTGCTCTCAAATAGAATCCATCTGGGGACGGGCTTTTTTTTAAGGGGGCTTTGACAGAGAGACAGAGAGAACAGAGTGTGAGCAGGGGAGTGGCAGAGAGAGGGAGACACAGAATCCAAAGCAAGTTCCAGGCTCTGAGCTGTCAGCACAGAGCATGACGTGGGGCTCAAACCCACGAGCCATGAGATCATGACCTGAGCCGAAGTCTGACGCTCAATCAACTGAGCCACAAAGGCACCCCTCATCTTTTTACTTTCTTATGGTTTATGCTATCGCTTGCTTTTCTAACTTCTTAAGTTAGATGTTTAATTTTTAGCCTTCTTCACTTTTCTAACATAAACGTCACAATGACAAATTTTCCTTGACATTTCTTTTGCTGCACCCCACAGTTGCTGGTGTGCTTTGTTTTTAATACCATTCAATTGTAATAGTTCAACATTTTCTTTGTGATTTTTTTGTGACTTTTGAGTTACTTAAATATTTTAAATTATTAAGCATACTGGGATTTTTTAAAGTTTATTTTCTACTATTAACTTATAACAATGGAAGAGGCTCTGATCTGTATGATTCTAGTTCCTTGAAATTTATTGACACTTGCTTTATAGTACATATATGATCTACTTCTGTATATTCCATATATAGTAGAATTGCTTAGTTATTAAGTGAAATGTTCTATATCCATCCATGAAATCAAAGCATAGGTGTTTTTGCATGGGGATTGCAGGTGAATACACAGTCTGAAAAAGATGAGAAGGCTGATTATCTATAGCATTGAACTCTTTAAAGAAATTGTAGTGTAGGAACAAGCAGTGGTTTCTAGTCTCTGGGCCTTAACTACCCTCCAGGCAAGAGGTTTTTTTAATTTTATTTTTGTTTTTTAATCATCTGTAAATACATCTGTATTTTCTCGACTAATGGGTTTACTACTATCTTGCAATGTTGTAATTTTAACGAGAGTTCCTCATAATAGAAAAGTTTAGAAACTAGTCCTGTGGTTCTATGCTTTCAAAGAGATACTGATTTCTCTAGAAAGTTCATACAATGCTCCAGGAGTATTTAGCACAATTGTGCAAGGCATGTGCACCATCCAACATGTCTTCTGCCTGTTAAGTCTAAATCCACATGAAACTGACCACACAGTCCAAGTGAGACCAACTGACAGGCCTTTTCAGAAACTTCCCTGCACATCGAGTCTGGGTCGGCTGGTCTGCATCAGGGTCTCTATCAAAATTGTGTTTTTGAAACTAAGCTTGCTTTCATTTAAAGAGTGAGAACTGATTCACACTATATTTTTTAATAATTTTTTAATGTTTATTTTTGAGAGAGAGATAATGGGGGAGGGGCAGACACACACACACACACACACACACACACACAATCTGAAGCAGGCTCCGGGCTCTGAGCTGTTAGCACAGAGCCTGATGCAGGACTCGAACTCACAGACTGCAAGATCATGACCCGAGCAGAAGTCAGAAGCTTAACTGACTGAGCCACCCAGGCGCCCCCCACAACCCACATTTTGAAGAACTCTGAGTTCGGGGACTTTTCCTATCCTCAGTCTCCACCATTTGTCTTTGTGAATCCAAAGCCATTTTGACTATATCCTTGACTCAATCCTATATTAACAATAAAGGAGAAATGTTCATGAAGAGGAAATATAACAAAGGAGGGACTTTCCTACAGGGTCTTTGAAAAAAAAAAAGGACATTTGCATAAACCATATTTAACCAGAACCTTTGTTTTATGTTTTTCCTTTCTGAATGCTTTGTTGAACTCCCTTGCAGTTCCCCTCCCTGTCCCTCGACCCCAGCTAGTCAGAGACCAAAGGCTTGACAATGTTTCACACTGGAATCTTCCTGGCCCCACCCTAATCATCATGTCTGAATAATTACAGTTTCTGACTTGTCTCCCTGCTTCCGTTTCTGTCCATTCTTAAACCCTTGGACACGTTAATCTTCCCAGAATATCACTGTGATTCTGTCCTTCTCTTGCTCAAGGGTTCCCAGAAACTACAGAAAAAACTTTGCAAGCTTTCGTCTGGGATTTAAAGCTGTTCTTTGCCTTTCTCATTGCTGGTTCTCTGCTAAGCCCATAAGACCTATCTGACATCTCTGACTTCAACACTTTTGTCTTGGATACTTAACTCACCTTCTGTTTCCTAATTAGACTTCATTCAGGGTCTAATTCTATCTATAAATTCTGCTGCCCTTTGCCATGTGGTCCGTCCCTCCTCTGAACCGCGGCATCTCTGGCTTGCACTCTTCGGCAGGCCACAGCACATGCTGCCTTGACTTCCAGTTACACATCTTTTTCTTTCCACTTCTAGATGCTGGGCCCTTCAGGGCAGGGCTCTGCCCCGTGTGGCCACATTGCTTGTAATGTTCTTCCGCCGTAGAGCCTCATCAAGAAGAGACAGTTTTCTCCTGATAGGATACGGATTTGGATATCAGGTAAGATAACTGGATGTCAACTAAGTTTAAGAGAACTAACTTAAAAACTCCCTTACCCCATTATTATCATCATCATGACAACTCCTGCTATCACAACTATTAGTGCTGGAAACACTACCACCAGATCTGTTGCTTGGACCAAGTTTCAACCAAGATATCAAGTAAAGCTTAATTCCAATTAACCTTTCAGGGTCACACAGGGAAGGCTGTACCTCATGAAATGCTGAGATCTCACTAGATTAAGACAAGACTGCCAAGGCCAAAGAGATGTGAAAATCTCATTCTTTCTGCTAATAATTTCCCTGTTCCTTGTCATGGGTTATGGGTTGTTTCGGTTCTAATGACTTTGCTTTCCTGAATGGGGTGTGTAAACAGAGGGGAAAAAATCAATTGCTGGAGTCAAGGCAGAGAAATTTTTCAAGAACTTTGGGGAAAAGACAAAATAAGATACAGTCAGCTGGAAGAGAATAGGATCTTTGAGAGGGAAGAGGATAGACATCTAAAGATAACTTATATTAATTTTCCAAAGTATGATTTGGATATGAAGATTCTTACCTGACTCCTTGTTTCTCATTAAATTATCATGGAGCTAGTCTGTTTCAGACTGGGCCAAAGAACAGAGCACAGTCTTGGGGAGGTCAAGGGGTGAAAACTAGGGCATATGAGGTGAAGTGTATGACACTCGGGTGACAGATTTTCTTATCAGAGCTAAGGTCAAAAATTAAATATCCATTTAATGAAATGTTTCTGCAGGAAACTAAATTATATAGCCCAGGCTCAATGAGCTCTGGTGAACAAGTCCAGAGAATGGATAATTCTGGTGTCCCTTGGACCCTTGTCAATTTCATAAAAGCTGGTGTTCTGGGTTATGAGAGAAAGGGGTTATTTCATTGAATCTGGGGCACAACTGTGTGAGGAAGATAATGGCAGCCCCACTTCATAAGCAAACCAGAAATTCATTAACCATGACTTGGGAGGGTCCACCCATAGAGCAGAGGCAGGGTTCCACTGAGTAGGACTGACTCCCCAAACCCGTGCCCTTCCTTCTGTGTCATCCCAGCAAGCGTGCAGGTAGCAGAGCTGAACTGGTGTGAAATTCGGAGCACTGGTTTCCTACCTGGACACAAATGAGGACCCTCTGCTTTCTAATCTCAGGACAAGTTCTCATAGCTGCTTCTGCTGCTCGGGGCCTTGCATAAAACCAGAATCCTACACCACGAAAGCATGACAGGCAAGATTTGGGTGGAAAACAATCTCCATTTAAGGTTCAGTTCAGAAAACAATATCATACCTGACTCACCGTTGCAATAACAGTGCAAGGTAAACAAGGCATCTTCATCTTATGTATACTAAGGAAACAGGAAAGCCAAGTCTCAGGAATGTCAACTCAAGGTTTTCGGGGAAATTTATCTTATGAACCCTTATTTATTTTCTTATGAATGCTATGATCTTTGTTTAAGGATATAAGCACGAGATAATTCCTAAGATCACATCGTACCTTAGGGTTTAAATAAAGCACTGTGTTTTCACGTACGCACATCTTATCCCCAGGAAGTAACCACCATGTGGGCCTCTTTGATCCTGAGGTCTTAGACGAAAAAGACCTTGCATCAGGCTGCCATGTGAAGTCTGTGCAGGATGGCACTGTACAACTCGAGGGGATGTATCTTAAACTACATGAATGTGAATGGGATAGCCTGGATTTATAGCGTACAACATGGGGAATTTTTGCAACGCCCATGTTATAAAGCAGAGTCTGAGATGGACTCGAGAAAGAAAAATATAATCGCCACCAAAAAATAATTCTCATAGCGTGTACAATTTGTGTGAAGCGCTATTGGCCATGGGGCAGAAAGGTGTTTTCCAACTAGGTTTTACCAGGCCCCTAGTCTCTGCTGAGAAGTTAGCCCTTGACCTTAGATGAGCATCATGCCATGGAGAGAGGGTTTTCTGCAGCTTATATCGACCCTACAACCATAAGCTCGTCCTGACTTATGTGAACACACATTTACTGAATGTCAAGGAATAAGCTCGACAGTCCAGGGATGTGACACAATTTCTGCCTTGAAGGAGGGAAGAATTTCCACTGGGAAAAACATAACCATGGAAAATTTCTAAATAACAGATTATGTAACAGTATTTATTTATTATTATTATTATTTGTTTATTATTTTGGGAGCAAGAGAGGGAGAGAGTACAGGAGAAGCAAAGCGAGAGCAAGAGAGAATTCCAAGCAGCTCCGTGACGGCAGCCCAGAGCCCTACACGGGGCTCGATCTCATGAACACAAGATCATGATCTGAGCTGATATCAAGAGTCGGTCACTTAACCTACTGTGTCACCCAGACGCCCCGTGGTAACATTTTCTTTAGAGAGACTAAGTACAAAACTGTATGTTTAAAAAAAAAAAAAAAGACTATTTAAGCACAAAACCTAGACTAATCTTGCAGCAGGAGGCCACAGGTTTGGACTAGCTGTGACAAGACTAGTATGAAAGACTAGTCTTTCTGGTGATGTTTCTGGGGATGTTTCTTTAATAAAAATATAGTGGTCATTTTTTAAAAGGCACCGAGTATAAGATGTTTCGGTGGATCTAATAAAATGAGTAAAACCAAAAGCCAAAAAACCCAAAAAACCAGTGCAGTCTCGCTGTCTCTCTCCTCTCTCTTTTCGTTTGGTGCCCATGAGATGCTATGTGTGGAAACCAGTCAACTGGGAAGAGGGGATGGCCGAAGAAGGTGGGGGAGGCCGGAGGCAGTTAAAGAGGATGGCCTCCATTTACAGAGGAGGTGAGGCTACCGTGCACGTGGCAGGACCTTTTCTGTTCCGGGCAGAACCCCACTACTTTGCTGCCGTTGGAAAGCGAGGACAACATCAATTTGATGAACTTATGTCTACAGATGGACCCCTACAGGAGACTGGAGATAAAATGTGATTTGCATCAAAACCGAGCCTGTAGGTGCAAGACAGAGAGCAAAATAGGGCATCTTTATATTCCCCAGCAATCTTCTCCCCTGCTGTGATCTCGTTTCTCCACGAAAAACAGAGTAACAGAGGGCGCTATATAAACCACAAGGGGGTGGGGGAGGGGGCGCAAAGGGAGCAGAAACTGCTGCCGGTTTCCTCAGAGATCTTTCCAGGTGCACTGAGGGCGACACATTCATCTTCAGGGCAGGAGACACCACCGCGCGATAACTTTTCAGGGAGGGATTTGGGGGATCCAGTGACGCGTTAGGATCCCGAGAATTTTCATTTACAGAGGGTGCTTTAATACGGATCGTCCACGCTGAATGGAAAACAAGAGAATGTAAATTAAAACCAGGACCTTAAACATTGCAAAATTTAACAGCGTTCGTAGTAAAGGGCGATATTCGGTGTAAAAGTCGGAAGAGGAGTGAAGAAAATGCCTCTCAGGTGAGTTGGACGAGCACAGGACGTTCACTCAGGCAAAGGAAGAAGAAGAAAACCCTAAAGCAACACCTGTCACACTTGCAGCTGCTTGCCGCCCAGAGGTGGTGTTAAAAGGCAGATTCCTATTCGGTAGATCCGGGCGGTGCCCCGGATTCTGCATCATCCCTGCTCCTCCTGCCGCTGGTCCGTGGGCCACACCTGGAGACATTTCTGGGGGCACAGGCTTTGTCTTTAGATCAAATGAGTACGAAGGGCATTTGGGATAGATTTTGGACGATGGAAGTCATGAGCAGTAGAAGACGACAATGCTCAAAGGAAAGAGAAATTTGAGAAAAATCAAAACTCATGAAAGGTGTGGTGGTAATTCTAAATGCTTGATTCTGGAGGGATGTGATTTAGGGAGACAGTGACAAATCTAGTTTCATGACACAAATGACACTGTGTGTGTGTGTGTGTGTGTGTGTGTGTGTGGCACAGTTGTCTCATCCTTGGAGGGGAGGGGGCTAGGGGTAGGGGAAAGGGAACCAAATAGGGCATGTCTTAATAGCACCTTTCAAAGGGAGAAGCAGATTCCGAGACTCTGCTGTCATGATGAACTGCCAGGGTAAACCACAGTTCAGCAGCTGCAAACGTGCTTTTGCCAATACAGAGATAAAAATGTTTCTGAAAACAAAATTTCACATATACCCTCCACTGAGGTTGGCATCGTATCTTCCTGTGTATCTTGGGTGTAGCTTTTACCCAGGCAGAATTTAGACACTAGAAACCAAATGAGGTGGTAAACAGAACCAGTTTGCAGAAGAGTGAAAATAACCCGGCAAGAATTGAAACCACAAATGCCCCAGGAGTTGGTCATTCACCAGCCAAGACCTAATAAGAATGAACACAAAAGACTATGAGAGTTGGCTGCAGAGCTTAAAAACAAAAAACAAAACAAACAAACGAACAAAAAAACAAAAAAAGAGCTTCAGTGTTTAATGTGATGGTTTTCATTTTACCTTTGGCTTGTTCTAGAAACACACTCTGCCTCTTCCATCCCACCCTTCCTCGGTGCCATTACACATGGTTTCAGGGTGAAATCATTATCACATCACTACGGAAAGCAGGTGTCTGGGACTTAGAACTCTTATCATTGGAGTCGAGAGTCCTGAGTTCTAGAAGTGTAAGGATTAAAAGCAGGATCTTTGGATCCACATGGGTAAAAATCTCAGCTTTGTCATTTATTCAGTGACCCCAGGCTAGATATTTTACTTCTCTTTGCCTCTCTTCCTTTACCTGTAAAATGAGGATATGAATAGCACCTCCCCCCACCTACAAGCTGGCAGCGATATTAATGATTTCAAACATGCAAAACTCACAGAGAGGTGTGAAACATGGAGTTAATGTTTCATAAATGTTTATAATTATTTTAGCTATGTCACTCTCTCAGGGCCCATAGGAAAGTTATTCATTAGCTCCGTTATAAAGAGAGTGAACATCACGTCCGTGAAGATCCTTTCAAGACCTAAAAATTTTATAATTCAATGAATTAAAGTCACCTTGATCAATAAATGAGAGGTGTTGCAAGACATCTGGGCAAATAATACTTCTTTGCTTAGTCCCTAGTTATCGAGTGACGCATTTGAAGACCTATATCGATGGGGCCAGCCTTCCCTTCCAATTTCTGTTTATACGTCCTGTACACCCTTGGCTCTTGATAGTTTTAGCTGCTGGCACCTGAACATGCTGTCATATTCCTGCTGCCATACCATGCTTCCATCATCTCCTTGTAGTCTGTCCTCCCTGCTTCTCTCCATACCCACAAACCCTATCCATTCTTCACCAGGGTCAACCTCCTTTATAAGATCTTCTGTGATCACCAAGCTTCTTCTATATTGACAAAGTCCTTTAACACAGAGTTTCGCCAGTCATTACTATACTCTGCCTTGTAGTTTTCTGAAAATATATAATTTTTTTTATTTTTCTGTCTTCGCCACCCAACTAGATGATAATCTCCCTGAGGTCAGGGTCATGGACTTACTCCTCTTGGTGTCTCAGTCAAGCTTAGCATTGTTCCAACACAAGAGTATTTAATAAAAAACTACTGTTTGATTCATTGTCAAAATCAGTGAGCCGTTAAACTTCATACGGCAATTAGCCGAATGTGGTAATTCACTTAATGCTAATACTCTTCCTGTCAGCCTCTCTTCCTGTCCCCTAAGGTTTTCTAAAAAAATTGAATTGATCTGCTTCCATCTAGTGGCAATTAAAAAATAAGTGGTTCCTGTGACCAGAAAACGGCTCGGGGTGGATTGTGCCAAAAAAAGACTTTCACTAACTGGGTGTGAGCATGAAAGAAATCTTTACATCTTGTGGATTTCCTGCCCACAGAGATAAGGAGCCCAGCCCAGAGAAGGGTCTAGGACCCCATCTACACTGTCGAATGGAAGATAGGGCACTAAAATAAAATAGAATAAAAGGACATCCACTGACCCGATTTCTTCATCCAGTTACCTTCCTAAGGATCTCATCTCCTAGCCAAGCTTTTTAAAAAGAGATGGCTTACATTTTCTGCCTCAACTTCCTCATCTCCACCGATTCCTCGACACTTGGCCACGAGAGTTCCTCCGTGACCTCGACCCTGACAACAGACTCTGCAGATACCCTTGTTACATCCAGTGGGAACTCACTGGTTCTCCCAAAGTCACTCGAAACCACTTCTGTTCCTTCTTTCCTTGGCATTCATGACCCAGACTCTCCTCATTTTCCTTCTGCCTCTCTGCAACCCCTCCCCATCTCCTTGTCTTTCACTGACCTGTTTGATATAGATGCTACCCCTGTTCCTGCCCTCTCTCCACGTCCTCTTCTGTTCTCCCGCTCCTTGCTCCTCACTCTCCCCAGATGACTGTACCTGCTCCCGAAATAGCAGCTAACCTCAAGGGACGTGAGAACCCCCAAATCCACTCTCTGGCCCCTGGATGGCTCCTGTGATACAGATAGAACCAGTCAACTGGTGAGCCACAGACACCTAAAGCTCAACACCGACACAACTGAACCCATGACCTTCACTTCCAAAACCTCTCATTCTTTTGTGTTCCCTTTTCAGTGAAGAGTATTGTATTAATAGTAACCATCTGCCAGTCCCCGATCGGAACCATGATGACTTCTTTGATTCTTCTCTCTCTCTCTCTCTCTCGCTTAGCCAATTAATAACCATATTCAGTTGATTTCACCTCTACCGCATGAACTAACTCAACCTCACTGCCATTTCTCTAGATAGGCACCATCAGCTTTAACTTAATAACTTTAAATGCCTCCAAAACAATTCTTTGCCTCCAGGCTCCCCCTACTCCCCTGTCTGCAGAGTGATCCTCATAAGATGCAAATGTTAGCCTGACATTCTCCTGCTTTACCCCAAAGACCTCAGGATTAAGTCCATACTCCTTCAAATGGCTTATAAATTAGTCTATGATCTGGCTCATGTTGTCTTATGTCTCCCCAGTTTCTCTTTTGCACTCAGAGCTACAGCTCACTGAACTCGTAAGAACTTCTTCACAACAATTTGTGGTTGGTAGCGTGGTTGTCTGAACAAGCAACCAACCTTCTCAGGGACCATCTCGCTTCTTCCAGCATTTTAAAGGAGCTCAGTTTTCTAACTGGGTGCTCAGTGTGCCCCCAAAGCCCCATCCCCATCATTCTTCTTACTTATACTCTCCTTCTCCAAGTCTCTAAACATCTGAGAAACTGAAGAAATGTTTTGCCCTCTGCACTTCTGCCAGACGGACCATTGCATTTTCACATGTTTGCATCTCTTCTCGGTCTCTTCCTCCAGCTGAAAAAAATCTGAGGTTTAAGACCAAGCTAAAAGAATTGCCTTTTTGGGGAAGCCGCAGGTAGAATCAATGTTCCCCACCTCTTCCACATTTCTGAAGGTCAGTGCTAATCAGAGCAGTAGTCATTTACCTTCTTGTACTAGGCACTGAAGGCCTGGGGTCTAGAATGATACCTTCTCAGGGCCTGGGACTCGTTAATATCTCAATAAATCCTTGACCAATTGAATGTTTCCTGAATACTATATTTGGTATTGCCCTTACATTCAACTGGGACAAGAAGAGATATGTCATAATGTTTCCAGTCCTCTAAAAATTTTTCAGGGACAATCAGAAAGAGCTCCCTTCACATAACTGCCCTTTCTCAAGAGGGCTCTACTTGTTCATTCATTCATTCCAAACCACCGGCACTAAAACAAAACGACTCACACACACAGACTTCAAAAACACAGCTTTTAAGGGAGGCTAGTGGATTATCATTCTATACGGAAATTTCATTTGAATGAGACCCCATGTAAATAGTTACTAAGGAGTTAAGATATCTAGCTCTAACAGGAAGTATCTCAAGGAAGGTAGAGAAAAGATCAACAGAGGCGGAAACTTCTCACTGATGAAACTTACCTTTCCCGAGACTTTTTACCTAAAAACAGAAGAAACAGAAAAATAGCATCAGCATATGTAGACAATTCTCTTTTTTTTTTTTTCTTGGTAAGTAAGAGAGAAGGCCAAGTCCCACTCCCAAAACTGTCTTTTGAAATGTATTATACATTCGTTGGGTGGACCCCGCCTGTGTAGAAGGGGATTTGAGATGTTGGCTTAGTGTTCTAATTCAAACAGTGGTAGATTCTCAGACATAATAGACCCACTGGGACAGATGCTTCTCAGGGTTCTGTTCCATCTTCGGTGCTGATCACAAAGACAGCAGCCTAGCTTGACTTGCCTGCCTGTCAGATTTCCGACACCCCCATACCCGTGTTTATCCCTTCCCCACCTGCCATCTCCTCCCACCTGCGGGTTCCTCCCTAACAGACTTAGCTGGTAGCATCGTAAGAATATGTGTCCCTACGTCTCACACCACCTTGTCTGCATTGTGCCTCTGATTAGCTACTCACCCTCTGAAGCCACGGTCCCTTCATCTGTGAAAGGGGCATGGTAATTACCTCCCCTCTCATTGATTGATAAACTAAAATGTATTCAAAGTATTTAGGCCAGGGCCTAGCACGTGGACAGTGCCCAATTACTGTTTTTAAACCTTCAAATGTTAGAATTTACCATTTTAAAACATTTCTTCCCAATCCAGCCTGCTGATGACACGGGCTGGATGCATTTGAGCCGGGAGAATGAAATCTGAATTAACCTCAGAGGCTGTTTGTTTATCTTAATATTTCCTTTTAGGAACAACAAAACACATACCAATACATGAGCAAGAGTGTTCTTACTGAGAGCTCTTTTCAAAGAAAAAGGAACTAAGGGCATGTGTTCAGTTTCGTGCCCTGTTCTAACCCTGTGGGTTGTTGGTTCAGGTGGGGAATTCTTCCAACCAAGAGAAAAAAAAAAAAATAGAGCCTCAAAGACCAGTGGTGTTAGGAGGCCTGTGTGAATGGGAGTCTGATCTCTGATTCTGGCCCCTGCTGATAACAGGATTTGGGAGATTTGGCCTAAATCACTGCTTCAGTTTTATTATTCATTATGTCATTTCTTTCTTTCTTTCTTTCTTTCTTTCTTTCTTTCTTTCTTTCTAACAGAGCCAATGGTGATGACTCATCTGAGAATGATTATCTAGGGGAACAGAGTGTTTCTAGATAAGTCTATGCAGAGGGCACACATTTCTAGAGCCTGCATTTATTTCTCTTCCAGAAGAAAGGAGCTAAAATCTGGATACCAAGACAACTAGGGCAGGGGCCAAAGTACAGGTTCTGAGGACAGGATAAGAGTCAGGATTCTGCTCATTTCCTCAGCTACTGTGTCCTAAATATTCACCTGTCCTCCTTTGTCAGCTTACTGAACCTGAAACGCAACACGTAGGAAATTCTCAGAGTTGATGACTGCTACATACATGTGGACTTACTGTTCTTAACTTTTTTTTCTTGTAAATGTGTCAGCTACATGGTTAGAAAAGCTCTGAGGGGTTAGCCAGGGAACCTACCCATCACTCTTAACACTGTTTCTATAGGAAAAACATTCTTCATGTTTCAAAGAACTAACTTACAACTAAAATCTTTGGAAGACAGAGCCACTTGGAAGTCGGAAATATCAGAAGATGTTCCACAAATGAAGACCATTGAAATGCTACATTAAAGATACCCTGGCTTTCCCTACAAAGTCAGTGCTCTTTCTGGGGCTTCTGTTCTCTTTGCTGGCATGAATGTACCTAGCCTAACTGCCCGTTATCTGTTTCCTGTTTGCCCCACACTTATTCCCACAGTAGGGGCATGTAGTTTTCAAGTTATCAGTTTGAGATCTTGTACAGAAATGACTCCAAGGTAAAAAATTTAAAAACAACCCCATTGCTTTTCTCACCACTGCTTATAGAACCACCTTAGCCAGCTAACCCCCACCCCACACCCTGCCGTTAAATACAAGTGAATGCATTCTATTCTTTTGATTCTACTAACATTTCTTTAAGTTTTGTTTTCATTTATTTTCAGAAGGTGGGGGAGGCAGAGAGAGGCGAGAGAGAGAGAATCCCAAGCAGGCTCCATGCTGCCATTACAGAGTCCGATGCAGAGCTCGATCCCACAAACCATGAGATCATGATGTGAACCGAAATCAAGAGTCAGAAACTTAACTGACGGAGCCAGCCAGGTGCCCTCTCTATGAAAATTTATTAAGAGACTTTGGAATTTGGGGATATCGTCCTTATTAAGGTGACTCACAGCCCCAAATCCTCAAAGGTTATTTAGATACCAGCCTCCTATCCCAGAGGCCAGCGTATAAATGCGCACTGCATTCTCTACCCCTCAATTCTGTCACATCACCCAAGGCAGGAGGGAAAAAGGGATGACTGGGGTCAGATTTTGAAGTCTCAGTGGAAAGGATAATCAATGGTGGGAGAAAAATCTCATTCTTCCCTTAGTGGAATACTTAAGTACTTAGTCTCATATTATAAAATGATGGGATCCAATCTTAGCAGAATTTCCAACAACAGGGGCAAAGACATTTTAAACTGCTAATAATGAAGTCCTTGCACATCAACAGTGACCGCTTCCATGGTCTTTCTGGGTTGGTTATAAAACTAACCTAGTATCCCGATTCTTAAATTTGGAATGAAAGATTCCAAAGATAGTAGAAGACCATTAGGGATTGGTAGATTCTACTCCTACAATTGGCAGTGGGGATGGGTGAGGGGCAGCCTTTATATACCATGTTCATTGAAGAGACTCCATACTAATTAATTGATGGAAGTAAAATTAAAATGTCAGTCAACTGACTCCGGAGAAATGCAACACCGAGCATTTGGTTAGCAGTTGTTTTGAGATCACTGATGGCCTCTGAACTTAAAGCAGGGATGTCTTAAAAGCTGCTTAATGTCCATGAATTTCATAGACTTCAATGTTTCTGCCAGGCGAATTTGGACAAATGTGGCAGTGCACACCCAGGACCTACCACAGACTGTGGATCTGTAACCAGGAAGCTAGTCCCACTCTAAGGTTTAGACATCCTCAGGAGGGAGGTGAGGGGAGTAACACGGTTGTTTCTCCCTGATGGCGTCCCATGTATTGTTCCAGGTATTAGCTTCTCAAACAGCTCTTCTTATACCCTTTTCTTCTCTAGGCCAGAGCGAAGGGAAGCACGAATACACAGTGCATTTATTTAGAGCTGTGACCTCAGTTGAATACACACTGGGGAGAAAACCAGGGACATGCAATTCCCACATGTCAGAAGCCAGACAGGCACATGGCTCAGGTTTTGGAGAATAGTGCCTTAAAAACCTCATTGGACCTTAGATTCATTTTCTAGTGGAACTGTAGCACTGAGATCAAAGGCATGCTGGCTCCTAAGGGGACAGAAATTATGCATCCATTTTTCAGAGCTAAATAAGAGCAAAGAACCATTAAAATGTCTCACTTGTCTATTAGTGCACTAGTGAGGTGCCTTGAAGACAGTAGGCATTTTTAAAAGGTTTGTCAGATGAAAAGCACAAATCAGCCACCTTGTTTTAATGCAAGGGTGTAGGGGCCGTTTCCCACATCCCCAGCAATGATGTCTATAGAACACAGAACTTGGTATCCTGCTTCAGTTCAATCTAGCAATCTTAATTTCCTGTGGGTTTCTATACTTTTATCCACTTTGGCTTTTGTTTCTAATTATTTTTCAGTGTTTATTTATTTTTGAGAAAAACAGAGAGAGACAGAGCATGAGCAGGGGAGGGGCAGAGAGAGAGAGAGGGAGACACAGAATCAAAAGCAGACTCCAGGCTCTGAGCTGTCAGCACAGAGCCCCACGGAGGGCTGGAACTCACAAACCGCGAGATCATGACCTGAGCCAAAGTTGGATGCTTAACCCGACTGAGGCACCCCTATTTTTATCCACTTTGAGTCGTATTATTTTCGTATGAAGGCAAACTCACATACCTTTCTTTAATCTTCTTGCCAGCCAAATGATAAATGCCAACCCAGAAAAAGCAGTAACCATGACTGCCACCGGGATGAAGAGAGGGTTATAGTTACCCTCTTTAATCATTGAGAAACTCTGGTCCACTTCTGAAAGAGAGATCAGTAAGGCACATAGCATGAGGCCGCAGCATTATATCCTTCGTGCCATCTCATGGCCTTAGCTTTTGTTCCTCCTTATGTCTCCCGGTAACAGTCCATTTGATGCCAGTTGATGGATGGGGAAACTGGCATGGGAAGGACCATGATGACTCTGCAGCAGAGGCAAAGACAGGACAAGTTTCTCTAGCCCAGTGCCTATAAAATTCTTAATCCCTAGATTTGCGATTCACAGAACTCCTGGAAGAAGTACCTAAAAATCTGAGTAAGGGGTCACCATCGTATTTATCTCCATGGTCTTGTTCAACAGTTGGGACTCTGCTGCACAGAGAAGACCTAAAACATAGAATGTGACTTCAGGAAAAATAGCAGCCGGTCATCTTAACCAGGTGACATAACAGTCAAGGGAACCTATTAATGCTTTCCCTTTGAAGCAGTTGGGCCAACATATGTACTTGCTGTTTACATGCTGAGGACCTACGCTGAACTGTCTTTCGAATGATGTTGTCCTACTACATAGTCCCACTTCCTTCACAAATAAGTAAATGGATCCACCTGAACCCTCTTGTAAGAGTGAACGTTTGGTAACTTTTATTGAAAAATACCAATACGAAAGTCTATCTTCCGATACCACCAATTAAAGAAACTTAATTTGCACGTTAGCATAGGGTTGTGTCCCCCATTCTTTGTGTTACTTCGACAAAAACCCTTTCAGGTGCTTCCACCCCCACACCCAAATATATCATAGGAAAAAGGCTCAAGTTCCCAGACGATCCAAAGAGAGGGGCGTCTACAGGCTCCATGAGGATGAGGAAATGGACACTGGCCCAGCCTTAAAAGGAAATGTCCCATAAGCCTGATACACAATCCTCCCCCTACAGATCCCATGGCCTCCTCCCCAGTTGCCTCCCCACACTCCCTGGCCCTGGCACATACAGAGATCAGCTTCTCTGGTAGTTTCTACTGATCCTACCACTTAAAAACTTTTCCACTGGTAGAGATGATCTCAGGGGCAGACATGAGTAGCTATTCTTTCATAAGCTAATTTAATGTGCGTTTATTTAGCAACTTATTTAGCACAGGCACTGTGTCAAGTGGAGAGTGTATGGAATGAGGAAGACAGTCCTTCTCATACACAGATGAGGGAGGCATCGGCTTAGTAATAATTGGCAAGTATACACTATTTGGGGAATTAGGTGGTCACTGGGGACTTTTGTAGAAAACGTTTTAATGGACTAACAGAAGTGAGATTTTAGTGGAATGGAAGAATGCATAAGAAGTCAGAAAATAAAAGAAGTAAGTCAGAGACAGCGCATTTAGATGTTAAGAGTTGAGATATGATGAGTTAAAAATTGGCTGAAACAGAAATGACAGTCATCGAAGGAAGAGGCAAGAAGAGCCAAGGATTTTATAGTAAATCAATGTGAACAATTTGTTTTTAAGCCATATACATGTAGCAAAATGAAAACTTTAAAGTTTAATCTATCTTTCCCTCCACCATCTTCCCATCCAGCAGCTCCTTCTTTAAGTTGTCAACACATCGGGGCAAGCTTACTCACTTTGGCATATTGGACTAGGGCTTGACCAATTCCCGATGGTCCAAAATAATTTTTCTCTTCCCCGATTAACTCAGTTCCTTCCAAGCAGTTGAAGGTACATGTGGACGTAAAGCTGAAGTTGGCCAGGGGGTGACTACAGTCCATGGTTCCCAGATCGGGTGCCATTAGAGGCTTACAGGAAATCCCTTCCATGAAAAAGAAAAAAGCAATATTTCTGAGTAGAGGCCCTCTTTTCACCAAAGGTTTTTAGCCAAAGCTGCTCCACTCAACTGTGGAACCACCCAATTGAACCTAGGCATTTCTAAATTCTAAAAATTAGTTCTGATAATGTTCCAGATTTTATACTCTTGAGAATGATGGAGATTGTATATCAGAGGTGAAGCCAGGAGCACTGAAAACCCTTGCGGGTGGGGGGGTGTGGGAAAGGAGGGGAGAGTTGACTGCTCCACGTTGCTGCTCCAGTCCTGGTAGCTCTCCAACACCTCCTGGAAGTACTACATGGCCTTGGCCTCAAGAGTGCTCATGGAGTATCCTCAGTGAATGTAGAGAATTCCCACCCTTTCACTTGATCTAAAGCAAGCAGTGTTGAAAAACACCCCAATTCTCTGAAGCAACTCACTCAACTCTTGTAAAATTCAGCAGGTTTGACAATTTAATTCAATGATTTCAGTATGACTTTGATAGTCTTTTTTTAGAATTAAACCACTTAAAATTAGTGCGTCAGATGCATGAATGTAGAAAACGTAACCAGAATTTCACAAGCTCAGATGCCACCAGTTTTCTCCTGTACAGGGATAGTCTTTTTAACAGCTAACAAGAAAAAACCCACCATATTTCAAATGAAAAAAAAAGATCAAGAGACTGTGTTTTTGTTTTTCACAGCAGTTGTTATTCCCCTGAGAGTTTATAGAAGATGAAAAGTAAAAAATGATTTCAAGAATAAACCAAATAAAACAATCAAAAAAATTCTACACCCTGAGAAGGAAATCGGTTGGTGTTAGGTAAGACACCACATAAAATAGGTGTTACTGAGGGGAGAGAACAATCAACATTTAACTGAGTTTCATCTGGACTATGTGTGCCATGACGATGAGAAAACTAAAGTAAAAAGTACACTATAATCACGCCGCATATTACTGAAAATTATGTATGTATCACGAGATGGTTTCAGAGGTATTTGGTTGTTGTTTTTTATTTGTGGTTTTTCTTTTTGATTTGAGTAACAATAATCCCTTTCAAAAGCATCATAGTATGATCTAAGTTAGATTAAATTATGTTCCCAAAAGGACAGAGACTCCTTACAAGTCTCTGCTGCATTTTCTCAGTTAACCCAAGTCGGCCATGACAGAGCCTCTAGTCTGAAGACTTACTTACTTTGACAGGCTGGTTCTAGAGATGACCAGTTTCCAAAAGGTCCACAAGTGGTTTCCTCAACCCCAATGAGGTCTGTGCCCTTAGAGCAGTTGAAGGTACACTGAGAGCTGAAGCTGAAGGTTCCCACAGGGTGACTACAGTCCATGGTACCCAGATCAGGGGCCTCCAGAGGCTCACACTGAACCACTGCAGTAAGAAAAAAAACAGTACTGGCTAGTGTGGAGAGCACCTGGTGTCTGGGTTTGAATCCTAGCTTTGGCACTTGGTCACCAAATGCCTTTGCACAAAGTGAACTAATCCTTCCAGCTTCAGTCTCTTCATCTATGAAAGAGGAGTCATGGTAATTGTAATAACTTCCTAGAGTTGGTGTGGAGAATAAATGATCTAATGTAAGTCAAGGACGTAGAAGTGAACTTGGCTCATAGGAAGTCCTAATTAAACATCAGCTGGTCTTCTTCTTGCTGTTGGCATTATCTGAGAAGATAATTGTTTGTGTTTATTTATTTTGAGAATGAGAACAGGGGAGGAGCAGAGAGAGAGAGAGAAGAGAGAGAATCGTGGGGCTCGATCTCATGAACAGTGAGATCATAACCTGAGCTGAAACCAAGAGTCAGATGCTTAACTGACTGAGCCACTCAAGTGCTCCTGAGGAGAGACTTATTAAACCTAGATAGGTTTAAGTGGGAATGACCAGCTCGATTTGGAAATAATTGTGACATCAGAACTCCTAGGTAGAGTAGAGTGCTGGGAGCAGGAGGTGTGGGAAAAGTGTGGGGAAGCTTTAGGAAGCATCTTGGCCTTGATCCTGTTTTACCCTCTCCAGCTCGGCTCCAGACCTTCAGTTCTTCTGATTTTGACAGCCCTCTCCAGAAACTGTATCTATTTCCCTGCTCTGACTGGTGGCATAGGAGATTGAATTGAGCCTTGGAAATGAGTCTTCACATTTTTAGGCCCCACTATGCCATTTGAGCAAATATTTCAACTCTTGTGTCCTATTCTTTATCCAATTTGAGCCATTGTGGTGACCTTGCTTTTGAGATTTCAATGAAGAAAGGACTTTAGGAACTGGAAGAATTTTTATATTTTCCATATACAGTACAAGTCCAAATTAAATTATGTTCTCCGATTCTATTCATGACTACAAGCAAGTGCTTTATATACTTCAGGCATAGTCTCAATCTGACATATTAAATCGTAAACAATACTTACTGACCTCAAGCTGCTGCTCGTCTACCAGGGGATACAGACAAGCAAATAGATGACTTCAACAAATGCGGGATAAACAAGAAAGAAATATGCGGACCTACTGGAACATGGAACAGGGGTACTTAGCCTATCATAGGGTCCAAAGAAAGCTTTCTGGAAAAAAAAATATCAATCCCTGAACTATGTCTTAAAGATGAACAGGTCTGTTAGCCATGTGCAAAATGAGAGAGAAAGCCACGAGCAAGTCAATGAAATACAAAGCACATATGAAAAGGGTGGAGAACTACAAGCACTTTGTTGTTACACAGAGGAAGGAGGAGGAAGGGAATATGTGAGATGAGATTAGAAAGAAAGGTAGAAGCTAAGAAAAAATGCTTTTATCTTTTCTCTTTGGTTTAATGAGTTCCTACTGTATATCAAGCATTTCTCTATGCCTTGAGGAGTTTCTATTTCATCCTATAGGACAAATGATAGGTAGAAATTGAAGGCTGGATATACGTGTGGTATTTGTTTGATTGTTTTTCATTGATCAGCCTGCCTGTAGCATGAATAGTATATTTAAGGGGAGCTAATTTAAAGCTGTGGAACTCGCCTAAGAAATGAATCCAATAGTCTAGAAGGAATGAGGGCAGTAGTAGCAGAATTGACAAATGGGAAGCAAATGAGAGAAACAGTAAGTTGTTAAAATGAATAGTGTGTTACTTTGCATAAAAGTAAGGGGAGGTGTAAGAATTTCATACCAGAGCACCCATATAAATGGTGGTGCCTCATACTGAGATAAGAAATACAAAAAAAGAAAGCTGGCTGGGATGATTGATTTTACAGTCCTTTGGGCACCCCAAAAGATACGCTTAGCATATTTGGAGTTCGGGGCTGGAAATGGATTTGTCAGTCCAAAGCTCACATGAATCTGTGAGTCCACAGAAGTTGGTAAGAAACCTATGAAGAAACCCAAGGAGAAATGATTATAGGTAGAAAGAAGACCAGAAAAGAGTGAGAGGATGAAAGCTAAGACAGAAAAAAGAGTAAAATGTTCAAAAAGGAGTGAAATGGGCATGCCAATGTTATAAGAATTAAAAAGTTAAAGATCAGGGGCGCCTGGGTGGCTCAGTTGATTGAATGTCTGACTCTTGATTTCAGCTCAAGTCATGATCCCAGGGTCATAGGATCAAGCCAAACATCGGGCTCTGCACTGAGTGTGGAGCCTACTTGGGATTCTCTCTCTGTCTCTGTCTCTGTCTCTGTCTCTGTCTCTGTTTCTCTCTCCCTCTCCTACTCTTTGCCCTTTATTTTGCCCTACCTCCCTTACTCTTTGCCTTTATTTTATTTTATTTTAGAAAAAGAGTGCACATGAGTGGGGGACTTATGTGCACTCTTCTTCTAAAATAAATAAAATAAAATAAAAATACTAAATATTAAGTATCAATAAAGAAATAATAAAAAAGAAACTTCAGGAGTGGTGTGAAGGAAAGTACTGGGTAGGAATTAAGTGAAATGAGTTAGACTGTCACCAGTTGGTTGACACTTAAATTTATTTTGGCTTTAATTCTTTATTCTTTACAAACATTGCTTTTCTCTTCTTCTAATTTCTATCCTGTGCACCAGATACTTCAACCATAGTTTTGAAACTCAACCAATAACAACGAAATGATTTGATGCTTCTTTCAGTAGTGAGCTGACTGGGTCAAAGACTCCTTGACTTTGAGTCTACGTACTCTTTCCTTTCTGTTTCTACCACCGTGACGCTGAATGATTTCAATAGACTCCTACTGATTCTCTCCATATTCTTTCTTTTGAATTTTTTCTTACATTTATTTATTTTTGAGAGACAGAGAGAGACAGAGCACAATGGGGGAGGGGCAGAGAGAGAAGGAGACACGGAATCCGAAGCAGGCTCCAGACTCTGAGCTGTCAGTACAGAGCCCAACCCGGGGCTCGAGCTCACAAACCATGAGATCATGACCTGAGTCGAAGTCAGACGCTTCACCGACTGAGCCACCCAGGTGCCCCTCCATCTTCTTTTTTTTGGTTCTCCAATCTGTATTATGCATTGCTTCTAGGAAAATTGTCCCAAATGCAGGTGTCAAGATACTAAGTGGGTTCCCATTATCCAATAAAGGCCATATTCTTTCATTAGGCAGTTAATTTTCCAGCTTATACCTTGCTTTCCATCAAAATAAATTATAAGCATATATAATTTCCACTAGCTAATTGCAAATCCTTCATGGACAGAATCTATAATAGATTTGTCATTGTATCCCCCAAAATATACAGCCCAAACAAACGTGTTGGATTTATTACTATATGTCTCTGACCTATATTGTGTATCATTATGTGAACTTCTCTTTTTTCTTTCTTTTTTTTTAATGTTTATTTTATTTTTGAGAGAGAGAGACAGAGCATGAGCAGGGGAGGGGCAGAGAGAGAGGGAGACAGAATCCAAAGCAGGCTCCGAGCTGTCAGCACAGAGCCCGATGCGGGGCTCAAACCCATGAACCGTGAGATCATGACCCGAGCTTAAGTCGGATACTCAACCGACTGAGCCACCCAGGCAGCCCGTGGACTTTTCTTTTCAGCCATGCCCTGTCATGACTTTGAGACTTACATACAAAAGCTAGATTACCTAATGGGTAACTTACCCTCCCAACAATAAATGGCAATGTTTCTTTCAGACTTCCGGGTTCTAATGAGTCCAACCAATTTGCTGGATTTGGGTTCCCTAAGAACAGGAATCTATCATGCTTGATTCATTATCATCATCCTTAAAGCTTTTTTCCCAACTCTGTATTGTCTGTGGCACTGAAAAAAGACTTGCTAAGAAGTGAATTGAAACTTCATGCTGACTTATGAAATCTTTCAGGAAAGGCAACAACATTGTGCAAGCTTATCCTTCTGATAAAAACTTCTCATTTCTCAGAATGGCTAGTATTGTTTTGTCCCTATAGACTTCTATAGGCTACAGTAACCCCTGTAAGTTTACACAGAAAGAAACAAAGACAGAAAAGGGGCTTACCAAATTGACACTGGGGCCCGTAGTACCCAACATCACAGTTGCAGGTATAATTATTGATGGTTTCCACACATTCTCCATGGTTGCTGCATGATGAAGGCTGACAAGAAGCTTTAAAGGTGGGGGATGAAATAAATGATTTGAACATGATTACTTCTTAGTACTCAGAGTCATTTCTTTGGATACAGATAACTCTTTTGGCTGAGACTACTTTAATAAGCAGGAAAGGTTTATTTGTACATTCATAGCATTTTTGCACCAAAAGATAGGTCAGGATTTTTCTATTTATGTCATATACTGGCCATATAGCCACATACATATACATAGAATGAATTTACCGACACCAACATTCTCTAACATTCTGGGGAAACTCACTGATGTACTTTGAACTCTTGGAATTATTCTGTTTTAAATGTCATAAGTACATTAAGTGATGGCCTATCCCCAACCATTTCTGCAGTATATTTGACAATCCCTCTCTTTTTAGAAAGTACTATAGAAAGATTAAGAAGTTCGAACTTGTTAGGTCAGTAGAGAGCCCCATGTACAAGAGATCAAATTAACTATGTTTCACTGATGAAATATGACTTGGAAAAATACCGTTTGGGAACCGAAAACAAATTTTCATCCTCCACAGATAACAAAACATGGCAGTATTTCATTATATAGAATTATGGGAGATGAGGCCAAGCACAAAACATGAGCATAAAGCCCCCCACCATAAGCAGGGAGGAAATGAGGGGGCGTGTGAGCCTGAGCTCTTGGCCAGACCCACATCTCTGTATCCGCTTCCCCTGCCTCACTTCTCACATGCATTTGTCATATTGATGCAGATTGATTTAAAGATGTCACTTCTGGGCGTTGGACCCAGCCTCCCACACCAAACGTGCACAGGAGTGACATGCTTTTATTCTATTTTTATTTTTGTTTTTTTCGAGAACTGGGTTTACGTCCAAAGGTACCAGAAACTGCTTTCTTCCCTAACCCCCCCACGACCCCTGGGATCCACGCCACCACTCTCCCCACTCTGGCCGCCGCCCACCTGTGTAACAGAGGGCTCTCTTCTGCTTGTGGCAGGAATCATCATTCCATTTTCCCGCGTCTTTGGCCCTCTTGATGTAAATCTCCACACAGTCTTCTTTGGACTTCCTGTTGTTCGGCTCTCCACGTCCCCAGTTCTCCGCTTCTTTGGTAAGAGACTTGTTGGTTCCCACCCAAGTCCATGTTCCCCCTACCTTCCGGATTCCTATCCAGTAGTAATAGCGGCTGAAGGGAAGTGTCTGCTCCAGGTATTCAATCTCCCCCTTGTTCTGGATGGCAACTAAATCTGTGTAATTTTCTTGGCAGAACTTTCTAGCCCTTGCCCAGTTCATGGGTGTTTCAGAATAGTGGTAAGTCCAGCAGTCGGTCCCGTGATGTGCAAGGAAATCTGAAAGACATCAATGCGAACTATGCGGGCTCACAGTCATGGCTGGAAAGAATCTAGAACGAATCCACGCTGGGCCCGCCACTTAGACGTGAAGAAACCGAGACCTCAAGGGTATATGGGTTACCTTCTCAGGGTCATAGAATCGGTCATTTGCAGATTTGAGGTAGAACCTAGACCTTTGGTTTCTATTTACTTTTCATGGTAACATTCAATACTTTTTGTGCATCGCTCTGTTTTAGATAAATCTGGTGGCTTCCTAGATTTATTTTCATAATTTTTTTCTCAAAATTCTTCCAAGTGAAATTCAACCAATGTATTTTAGAAATTCTTCTTTCCTTTTCTATTTCTATTAATTATATGCAGAAGATTTACTATCTACTTTTTTATCCTGGGATAATTTCTTAGAAGCCAATATTTATGTTTCTACTAGAGAAGAAAATAAGGACAGGAATAACAACATACTTTTAGTTATCTCTTCATCTCAAAAAGATAATCTTTTACCACAGGAAGAGCTGCTTCTGGGAAAGCCTTAATACATAGCCCAAGCCTTATATATGTAACTATGTTTTTTGGTTTTTTTAAAAAAGAATAATTTACAAAACCAAATGATGCAGGATTATGAAATTGATTTAGATCGTGTTCTGTGCACAAAGATACCCAGCGTGTCTAGTGACCATATGGGTGCTTCGAATCTGAGGACTTTAAAGAAACAAAACCAAGAGGCGCCTGGGTGGCTCAGTCAGTTAAGCATCCGATTCTTGATCTCAGCTCAAGTCTTAATCTCAGGGTCATGAGTTCAAGCCCTGAACTGCGCTCCACACTGGGTGGGGAGCCTACTTAAAAAAAAAAAAGAAGAAACCAAAAACCAAAAACCAAAAAAACCCCAGAAACACACAATGACTTCGTGTTAGCATATGCCATTCTAAGCACGGTATGATCTATGCGAAACACTGTTCTACCGTTACGGTAAATATTTTCACAGCCATAAACATCTCCTGCGTTTCCACTGTGTAGGGCAAAAACCATAGAGAAATATCAAAGAGAACATGGATCCAATTTTTACAGTCTCCTAAGGATTCCTCCTGAGCAGATGCAAAGAAAACATAATTAATCTTGATCAAATTAAACATATCAGAAATGAATAGAGAACTGAAAAAAAAAACCCAGATATGATTAATGAGTAAATAGTGTAATAAAATAAACATTTGGAGTGGAGTTTTGAAGGAGCATTCTACCAGAATATATGTTCGCAGGAGCAGAAATCGTTTTGTTCGGGGGGTCTCCTCAGTGCTAGAACAGTGCCTGCTACGTTGCAGGGACTCAGAAAATGTTTGTTGAATGAAATGAGCACTAGCTTTGCAGGTGACATGAGGCAGACATGGTGTAAAGAATGTGTGAGGGACAGAGGAAAGCACATTTGTTTGGCCAGAGCTGAAAATCCAAGCTAGGGGGTAAGAAGACATTAGCTTACTTAGGAATGGGAAAGCTCAAAACAATTGCTGGAGAGTCTTCAAGAATCAGACATAAAACTTGTCACACCAATGGGAGAAGAATAAAAAAAAGAGGTGGGGGGGGCGCCTGACCTTAAGGAGCTCACCCTTTAGTTGTAGAAATGACACTGATGTACACTAAACTACTGATAAAAATAGGAAGTACCGTGCTAAATATTTGGCACAGATTGGGGCGCCTGGGTGGCTCAGTCGGTTAGGCGTCCAACTTCGTTCGGCTCAGGTCATGATCTCACGGTTCGTGGGTTCAAGCCCCGCGTCGGGCTCTGTGCTGACAGCTCAGAGCCTGGAGCCTGCTTCAGATTCTGTGTCTCTCTCTCTCTCTGCCCCTCCCCTGTTCACGCTCTGTCTCTCCCTGTCTCTCAAAAATAAATAAATGTAAGAAAAAAATTACAAAAATAAATATTTGGTACAGATTGCAAATGTGCCATCAGATATTTCTTAATTGACTTTATTTCTTCATAATTAAGACTTCAGTGGTATTATTAGGATTTGGACCCTACAACAAGGGTGTGGCAGGTTTAGGTTTCTGGGCTGTCACTAAAGGTGACAGGAAGGAAAAGATGTTCACAGAAGGATAGAATTAACAGCTATCTACCTAATCATCTTCCCTGTGACTGTGTGCTCCCAGTGGATATTTAAGAAAAATAACGTGAGTGAAAAAGGGCTTAGCAATATATCAATACCGTAACGTACCACAACAGAGCACTGTCCAGACCCACAACCTGAAGACATTCCATGAGTCCCTCTGAGCTCTCTGACATTTCCATGGAAATACCTGCAAAGAAAATTATAGTTAGATTTATATTCTTAACTCCCAAGTTTATAGCACCTTGAGGAGATGGCTACGACTCTCTTAAAGTTCAAAATAAAATACATATTCTTACTAACCTTGCCTGAAGTAAGAGGTTTCTTAGATGAGCATGAAAAGGTAGCATTAAATTTGCTTCAAAACTGACTCAGAGTTCTTCTTTCTTTCTTTCTTTTTTTTCTTTCTTCTTTCTTCTTCTTCTTTCTTCCTTTCTTCTTTTCATGTTTTAGCCTCAGGTTGCTGATTGTTACAACTCTGATTTTTTTTCTACATTTAAGTAATTTTTCTACTTCCCTTCTGCTGAGCTATTAGATGAAACTATTTGATATTGCGTATGTATATTTTTTAAAGTGTTTTGGATGCTTCATGAACTATTGATGTTTGAGATTTAAATGTTAAAATCTTACACTGGATTATAATGATTCACTGCTTCGAATACTTAAAAGAATTAGATAGCCAGACACCGATAAAGAAAAGCAATTCATTTTCTTTCAAGTAAAAAAGAAATACATTTTGCACAACCCAAACCACAAACGTTCTGCACACCTTAAAACTGTATCTTCTGAACTATATCACTTCTCAGGTAGCCCCAGTGTTTAGCTGCAAAAGTGCTCATTTCAACAAGAGAGTACTTCCTCAAGACTCTCACCAGAAACGAGTCAATGAGGAGAAATCAGCACATCTGAGAAGAAAAATTCTGGGAGCACTCTTTAACTCAGGATTTTTAATTCTTGGCTTTGTGAGAACCAAAAATGAACTCTGCCCCTGCAGTCCCAAGGGTTTCTCTCTGAGCATCTGGAAATCTCTGAGGCTGAAAAGCTCACCTTGGCTTTGCTCATCCCTTCTTTAGTTCTTCCAGACTCCAGCCTCTCAACTCAGCACCAGGGCGTCTGGGTCCTTGCCCACGGCTGGGCTGGGCGAGCTGTGCTTCAGGAGGCTGCGTGGAGTGCCACCAAAAAGGCTTGCTTTCTTTCATTTCCCTGACTCAGTCTCACATCCTCCTCCTCCCCTTCCCCTTACCTTCCCCCATCTCTTCTCACTCCTCTTTCCCCACCCCTTTCCTAGTCTGGCCTCTCTCATACCCTGAGAAAAGTAGAGCTGCTGACCATTGTTGATAGATTCTCTTCTCCTTCCCTCCTACCATTTTTTTCTTCCATCCCCTCTCCCTTCCTTCCTTCCTTCTTTCCTTCTTTCCCTTTTTCCCTCCCTCCATCCTTCCCTTTTATCTTCCTTTCCTCCCTCCCTCCTTCCCTCCTCCTCCTCCTTTCTCTCCTCCCCACCCCCCCATCTCTCTCTCTTCTCTTTTTGAATAATATTGCACTTAACTCTTGGCCGTCCATGTAAAGGGCCCCAGATAATTGAAAACATCACGCAATTAAAACAGCATTTCGGACCAAATTTGTTCAAGTTCAAATTCAAGTTAGTTAGCATACAGTGTAGTCTTGGCTTCAGGAGTAGAAGAACCCAGTGATTCACCTCTAAATTATGACACCCAGTGCTCATCCTTAATGCCCATCACCCATTTAGCCCATCCCCCATCCACCTCCCTTCCAGCAACCCTCAGTTTGTTCTCTGTACTTAAGAGTCTCTTATGGTTTGCCTCCCTCTCTGTTTTTTTTTTTTTTTTCTTATTTTTTCTTCCCTTTTACGATGTCTGTTCAACTTCTGCTCACCTGACAGGTTGACGTCTAGTTCCTTCTCCCTCTTTCCTTGCTCGCCCCCTAGTGGAAGTCCTCATTAATGGCACCTCCTAAAGTTAAGCTCTAAAGAGAGCAAAGCAGCTCCACCTTTTCACCCTAAGGAGTTTGGGGCCCTAGAGTACTTTTGTGTTTCTTTTGTGTCACATGTGAAGGAACTAGACTTCATATGAAACTAGGACCTATATTATGGAGGGCAATGGAAAGTAAGAGTTATGACATAATCAGATTTGTATTTTTTAAAAGACATCAGTAACAACGGCAGTAGCCATAGAGCTCAACCCTCCATATGTATCACCTTATTTAACCTTTAGGAAGGTTAAGTACCACTATTCACCAGCAGGCACTGTCGTCGCCCCCATTTTAAAAGAGTCTCAGAGAGCTTAAGAAAGTTGGGCTTAGTCCCAAAGCTAGTAAGAGACACAGCTGGGGTTTGGACCCCAAGCCAGTTGGTTCTGATGCTCATGCTCTTGATTATTAGGCTGCACATCGTCTGCCAGGAGCTTGGAAGACAAGCTGAAGTGGGGACAAAACTGGAGCCAAGGAGCCTTGTGAAGTGCCAATATGCCTACTGTTATGCCCGAAGGAACGTCTAGACTTGTGTTTCTAAGTCTTCTTCAATTCTCCCTTGACCCTTGCCCAATCAGATCTTCAATCACAGCGCTTCCCTGAGACTGCTCCCACCAAGGTCCTCCCCTTCACTAAAGCCAGCACAACCGACCCTCTGCTCTCATCTTATTTCACCAGTCAGCCCCTGGTTTTCCTCCTACTTCATGGACTGTTCCTTCTCTGTTTCGTTTGTTGATATGCCCTCATCTCTCCATTTTCCACGCCTTAGCAGTGCTCCAGCTCACTGCTGTTTTCTTCTTTTCTCCCTTCACTGATGTGGTGATCCAAGCCAGCCTCTTAACTTTGAAGAGCCATCTAAATGGTGATGAGTCCCAAATTTGTATTTCCAGCCAGGACTGTTCCCAGCCCAATGCCCACTGGATATCTCCTTTTAGTTGTTGAAAAAGCCTGTCAAATTTTACATGTGCCAAACCGAACTTCTGAATTCCTCTTCCCAAGCCTCTTGCCATCTCTCCAAGTTATAAATCCATTCTTCCGGTTACTTTAGCCAAAGGCTTTGGAGTTAACTGAGCTCTCCCTCTTCTTCTGACCAATCACATCCAATATGTTAGCAAATTTTATTGGCTTTACCATCAAAATATTCAATCGCTTCCATTCTATGATTCATTGAGACCACCATCATCTCTCATCTATATTATTGCAAAAGCCCCCCACATCAAGACTCCATGTTTCTACCCTTTTCCTCTTATGGTCTGTTTTCAACAGAACAATTTAAGTGATTCAGTTAAAATGCATATCATTCAGGGTCCCAGCCAGAAACAGAATTCGCCCCTGGTGAGTGAAGCCTTCACCTGCTGAAGAGCCTTTAGTAGAGAGACCACTTACGTAGGCTGGGCAAGACTAAGAAAATAAACAAGAGAAAATGAGGCATCCAGGGACTGGAAGTGGCAGGAAGCGGCTGTATCCCTGGGACTGAAGATTCAAGGGAGGAGACAGTGTTATCAGAACCCAATGAGAATTGCAACCCTACAGGAAAGGCTGCCCATCAGGAGCTGTAGTGGAAGAGAGTTGCAACTGCTTCTAGAGAGAATACCCAAGCAGGGAAAGTCTGAGTAAGACATACGCTGACCACTCTCTCCTCTTTCTCTTTGATCTCCTGTAGGGCCTCTTATTAGTCAAACCAATCAGGCACCAGCCCACCAGTGATGCAGTCTGCGGGAACCAGCCTCCTGGGACATAGGGCAGGGAGGCCTGAGAATGCATGGATGGTGAGGGAGGGTAGCCGAGGGAAAGAAGGTACCCAGCACGAGAGAATACAAGTCAGACCATTGTTCTGCTCAAACCCCTCCGGCGGTTTTCCAGCCTACTCAGAGTAAAATCTAAAGTTCTCACATTGGCTCACAAGCTCTTACATTGGTCAGGTGCCTGCCTCCTAATCATTTTTGTCCTCTGGGGTTCCATTCTTTTTTGGAAGCTCAGCTATTCATTTAAACAGGTTATTATAATCCACCTGGAAATGCAAAAGATCAGAGCAGTAGAGTTTTCAGAATATCAATCCTCTACATTTTCAGAAGCAGAAGGTCCAGCATTCAATAAATGTCAATTGAGCCAATGGATGAATAGATGGATAAACGAACCCCTTTGGGGTCATAAGCTACAAGTGTCTTTTTCTTTTACTAAGAAAAGACTTTATATCTCCTTTCTTTTTTTTCCAGTCTTACTCTTTCGTTGGATGTCTTTGTTGTTCTACGGTTTGTTGGACATTTTTGTTCTTCTTTGAAAACCATATACCAATCCAGGGTTTTCTTCAGAAAGTCAGTTTAGGTCATCTGGCACCCAGACACAACTACCTTTAGGCTCCAGATTTGAACTATGTCTACATGGTGTACCAGAATTCCAGGCCCTTGATGGAGAGAAGAAACCTCAGGTCCATCCAACGTTGGTTTCTGAAGTGTAGGGAGAGTTATTTAGTGAAATGGTCAGATAAAAAATGCAATTTATTCATTCTCCTATACATTTAAATTCTGACCTTATATCAAGTTAGATTTCTAGAGAACTCCGACCACATCACCATGCCCCTCACCAAGTTCCTCTCACTGAGTGCATCCGTGCTGTGGTTTTGGCGTTTATCAAAGCATTTTTCAGATGGATGCTTCTGAGTCCTATGATGGATTTTGTGTTTGTTGAAAACATTTTTCTTGAGAATACAGTGAGAAGTTTGGCTTAAATTGAGTGCGCATTCATCTATACTATGGGATGTAATTCAGTCACAAAACGGAACAAAGTACTGATACAGGTTATGATGAGGATGTACCTTGAATGCATTATGCTTAGTGAAAGATGCCAGATACAAAAGGCCAGATATTGTGTGATCTCATTCATATGAAATATCTAGAATAGGTAAATCAATAGAGGCAGAAAGCAAACTGGTGGTTGCCAGGGGCGGGGAGGGGAGGGGGTAGTGGGGACCGACTGCTTAATGGGCACAAGATTTCCTTTTGATGAGAGTATCTTTAACAAGATAGAGGTGGTGACTGCACAACTTTAGGAATGCACTAGATATCACTCTAGATTGTACACTTTAAAATGGTTGCTTTTATGTTATATAAACTTGACCTCAATAACAATTTTAAAAATGGTGCACCTTCAATCTGAAGAGATTTGGGGTAGGCAAGGTCACAGGACATGTTAGCAGTCACTTGAAGGGTGGCCGGGGGAGGGGGTGGAGAATAGTAGTCTTTCAGTTATTCTGTGCTCCCCAAAGGGCAGAACTAGAGTGAGTGGGTGAGCATTATAAGCCATCACAAAACCCTGGAGAGATTGAAACCAGTGCTGGGGGACTATTTGCCCACCATGAGATGGCTGAAGGAAGGCTCACTGAGTGCCATTGAAAGCAGAAGCCCTAGGTCCATAAAAGGAAGTGCCCTTCCCTTGTGCCTACACCCCCATCACAGATGCCTGCAACCGACCCAGGCTGTGTTCACTGCAGTTTCCAACATGAGTTTTTCGTGGGTAGAAGGAATGCACGGTCTCACATAACAACCAGTAACCCCACGACTAGGGGCCTAGATCTCCAATAACATCCTCCCCCACTCAGCTTCAACTACCCTCTTCCCTGGACACAGCCTCAACTTTGACATCACCCAAAACGGTGTCACCTCTACAATCACGTACTCCAGCATCCCACTCTTTAATCGTGGCCACCTATTCTTGTAAATCTGGTGCTCAAGTATCTCACTGCAACACTTCTTCCTCCTACCTCACTGAACCTTCAGGCCATTAACTAGTTCCTCTATTTCTTCTTCATTTCCATTCTGTTCCGTCCTGTTGCCAAACATATCCTGTCTCCCTAACAGGGTTTTAAACCTTGCCTTCTGAGACAACTCATTCCCTTTGAGAAAAGGGGTCCTGCTCCTTATCATGAGCCCAAATCTGTATTTGTTCATCCACCGATTGATTCATTCGTTCAAAACGTATTTGCTGAGTATCTACCGCGTATCGGAAATCTGCTACATTCTAGGAACACAGCAATGAACAAGGTAATGTGTTCCTACCCTTAAGGAACCTAGAATCTAGTAGAAAAGACAAGTATTCAACAATTACACAGATTATTTAATTGTAATTAAAGGAAGGCAGAAAAATATGGGCTGTGAGAGCATCGAAGAGGTGAGCTACTCTAAGGAGCCTATTGTCACGAAGGGACATTTGAGCAGAGAACCTGAAACCTGAGTAGGACAGCAGGCAAAGAATGGAGTGTGTGTGGCTTGGGGGGGGGGGGGGAGGTTGTCCTTGATGGGGGTAGGTAACTCCAGGTGAAACAACCCAGTGTGTTCAAAGGCACCAAAGTGGGCAGACACAGCTCTCCATCCTGGATGGAATGCAATGTCTAAAGAGGCATCGTGTAAAGTGGGGCTGGGAGACAGGAAAAGATGATATTTTGTATGACTTGAGGGCTGTGTCAATGACTTGGGTCCACAGTCCCTCCCAGCAGCCGATTCAGAGACTGGAGACCAACGAGTTCATGGGGATTTTATCATGTAATCCAGGGATGGTGACAAGGGTCTGTTCCGAGGCTGTCCGTGGGAATAGAACACGGCTGGTTACGGGTTATTAAGAGAAGTGTTGATAGGATTTGGCACCATTGGGAGATTAGGGAGAAGAACAAAATCTCCTGGATTATAGCCACAACTCTCTGGCAGGGATGTTTGTACCCTCTTATGAATGTACCAAAACTACCGGACCATCCACTGAAAAAAGGGTGAATGTTACGGCATGCGAATTTTATCCAAATAAAATTGAATTTTTAAGAAAGAACCTACACACAGCACTAAACATAAACACGTTTATTATCAAACTTTGCACTGGCCACGTCACATACAAAATAGGTATGGCATAAGCTTAAATAAATACATATTTTAAAAAACTATAAAATATTTTGAATCATAATTTAAAATGCTTTTTAAAACCCGTTTTAAAAACCGTTTAAAACACGGACCACAGTTACATTTCACACAGCTATTTACATCACAGTATAAAGATTTACAACATTCGAACAATTTCAGAGAAAATAATAATTCATTCTATAGGTAGTCTGCTGGCAGTAGTTGTTTATTTCTCTCTCTCTTATTTTCCAGAGTTCTTTTGCCCCTTAAAATTCGCTACCGTTCTGACACTTAGCATACCTCCCTGGTTACTTATGGCTTTGCCTTTACCAACACGCAGCCCGCATTTGTCAGAAACTTTGATTTTCAACACATGCTAAGTGAATGTACGTGTGGGAGAGTTTTGATTCTCACGTAACTTGCAAGACGGAGCGAGAAGCTTGGGCAATGGACTGGCCAAGAATTTCTCACTGCCAACGATCAGTGGGGATCCCTGAGGAATTTTAAACTCCCTGATAAATAAATACATATGCTCATTCATACTGACTTTCCTCTCTTCACGAACACTCTAACAAACAGAATAACACAATTAGGGAATAAATATTAAAAGTCTCCACTTTTCAAAAAACCCACCAGACAAATCTTTTACAAGGTGAGTCCCTAACATGGATTTAAAATCTAATGTAATATATGAGAATTATATGTGGACCCGTCACCCCTGACAAACGTCTTTGGAGAAACGCTAAAGCACATCCGTATGACTACATGTTTTTGTCAACAGAGACATTCAAAGAGTTGTACCTTCGTCTGTCTGCATTTCTGCTTTTAGCAAATCAGAACATTTGGCCCCGTGGAACCTTTTCATCATGGAAAACCACCTACCTCTGGAAAAAGAGCTGACAGTGTATAAGTGCGTGCCATTCAGATTCTACTGTGCTGATACTAATGTTTTGAAAAGCAACGGGAACAAAAAATTTAGAACTTTACCCTGGTTAACATTATAAACAGTATTTGCCCTTTTTTGAAATAAATTTACTACAGATGGAACGTTAGAAACTGTGACTGAACAAAGATCTCGGATAAGTCACTTCTACCCTATTGCAGTCCTAATGTGTACATATTTTAGAGTCTCTACAACACATACACTGAATTAAGAATTAGGGAAGATTGTCCTGTCGTCAATGCAAATAAAGAGAGCACAATCTCTTACGGCACTTTAAAAAGCAGTGAATCCCACAGGGAGAAAAGTGATTAAGACTGTGCTTTAGTCATCCTCGCACAGAGCATTAAGTAGGATTTCCCCATGCACTCGCCTGGGTGCATTACAAAACTGTCATTTTTTTTCACGTTGGTGATAGAATATCTTTGGCCAAGCGGTTTCCCCTAAACTCTTGACAATATTTCAGCCCCATGACAGCAACCGTGTAATCAGCAGAGACACCGTGAGGGGCAAAAGAAAGAAGCAAGGCCACAAAATCCTGTGGTTCTCCACTGAGATCTCACAGTGAGCGGGGCGGAGAGATAGAACAGGAATTCTTGAGATCGTGGAGCCTGGGTCCCTTCACATTTGCCTGGAAGAGAATATGCTTTCCCTCCATCAGCCGGTACTTTCCAGACACAGAGAACAGCGAAGAGAAGGCTAACTCGCTGATGGCAGACTGGCCTTGCTCACTGGAGTTTGGATGGGTGAAGTCCTCATGGGTGCCTCGCTCCCAGCTTAAAGGCAGCGGGTGTGGGAGGTGAGGAGGGCCAGAGACCAGAGAGGGCTCTCTGTCCTTGCCATCTTCAGGGTATTGCTCTAGTTCCCTGGAGGAAACTGTGTTCCTGCGAACAGAGAGAACATGCCATCAGGACGCTTAATATTCTGTATTCATAGCAACAACAAAATTCACCGTCTACCATGGACCACCATGTTCACTATCACGGGGGAGTCCACCTATGAACCTCAAAGCCCTATTCAGTTAGGGCAGCGAAACTATTCTATATGATACTCTAATGGCGGATATAAGTCATTACACACTTGTCAAAACCTGTAAAATATACAAAGCCAAGAGAGAACACTAATATAAAGGGTGAACTTTAGGGGCGCCTGGGTGGCGCAGTCGGTTAAGCGTCCGACTTCAGCCAGGTCACGATCTCGTGGTCCGTGAGTTCGAGCCCCGTGTCAGGCTCTGGGCTGATGGCTCAGAGCCTGGAGCCTGTTTCCGATTCTGTGTCTCCCTCTCTCTGTGCCCCTCCCCCGTTCATGCTCTGTCTCTCTCTGTCCCAAAAAATAAATAAATGTTGAAAAAAAAATTTAAAAAAAAGGGTGAACTTTAGCTAATAATAACGTATCAATATTGGTCCATCAATTGTAACAAAATGCCACACTAATACAGGATGTTGATAACAAAGAAAATTGGAGGGTGAGGGAGTATGTTGGGAGTCCAGTTTCTGCTAATTTTTTTTGTAAACCTAAAACTGCCTTAAAAAATAAAGCCTATTAATTAACAAAATCTATTCGGGGGGGGGAGGTGAGGGGGACTTGACCCTTCACAATTCTCACAAAGCAGAGCACAGATTCTAGAACCAGACTGCCTAGGTTTGAATTCTGGCTATGTCACTCACTAGCTTTGAGATTTTAGGCAAGTTATTTAACTTGTCTGTCTCTCGTGTTCTTCATCTGTATAACAGGAAATACAGCAACAAGTCTCTATCTCCTAGAATTCCCAACTCAGAACAGTTTCTGGAAGATACTAAGTGCCACATAAAGGTTAGCCGTCATCATTTTTACTAATAACTTTCACAAGCGAAATGACTCAATAAAGCCCAGATCCTTGTTCCTGTCCTTCTACAAAGAAATGAAACAGTTTTCCATCCAACACCGTGAAGGTGGTGATTTTCCCCCCAGAAACTGGCAGATTTGGAGGATATGCTCTCTCAAAATCATATGTGGTTTTCAAGTCTTACCTGATTCCTTTGGACTTAAAGGGACTCAGAAGGCATCTGGTAGGATCCATCTGATTGGAGGCTTTGGCAGCTGCTGTGGAGTGCGTAAAAACACTAAGTAAAGCACCGTTTTCCGGCATGAACAAGGAAAAATGTGTAGAATGTTCAAAGGCATGCTTTGGACAAGAATGCAACTTACCTGGCAGGAACAAATTTCCTTGCTGCAAGAAAAAGAAAACCATTAAGTTGGACTAAAAGACTCTCAGGGCCGTATTAAATTCAGAAACAATATGACTCTATCCTCTAGGGATTGCAAACCCAATGCCTTCAGGGCCCCTGTAATAATCAGAGTGCAAACACAGCTTGGGGGCAGCGGGCGTGAAATGCACACTCATCCTAGGGGCCCAGCAGCTTTCTAATGCCGGCCAATAGCTACCCGCTCAGCTTGCCAAGTTCATCTGCCCGTTTTTCATGAGAAGTCCCAAATCTAGATTTTACGTGAAAGTTCCTATTTTATAAATGTCAGAACTTAATTTTAAAAAATGTCAAATATTCTGTAGAGCCAAACTGTGAGTGTGGCTACACGCGTTGGCATATTCCCTAGGAGATTTCCCACATTGAAGCCTGTATTCCAAATAAATGTTTCGGAGCCGTTTTAGCCACTTCCTGGGAGCACCCATCATGGCAGGCTCACTGCACCCACTCCGAGGGGAACCACAGAATTCCATGTGAATGGCACCCCCTGGAGTCGTCTGCTGTGAACACAACTAACATTTTTATTTCCTAAAATCCCTCCCCACTTCAAGCTGTACTGTAAACTCTTTCCCTAGGACCACTGCTCATTTACACTGCAGTTTATTAGTGTTTTGTAACTAGAGTCTAATTACTGCCGAGATGTGCAAGAGAGGGGACACCAGCGTGGCTCGATCGGTTAAATGTCTGACTCTTGATTTCAGCTCGGGTCATGACCTCACAGTTTGCGAGTTCGAGCCCTACATCAGGCTCCATGCTCGGGATTCTCTCTCCTTCTCCCCTCTCTCTCTGCCCCCCTCCCCTGCTTGTGCTCTCTTTCTCTCAAAATAAATAAATAAACATTAAAGAAAATTTTAGAAACGTGCAAGAGAGAACATGACTCACCAATGAGGAAAAAAAAATACATTTTTCAAAAACATTTTTGGAGTACGTTCCCAAGCTCCCTTACCTCTCTTCCGCAGGCGTTTCAGAAGCCAGAGGACAAATGATGCTACCGTCATGAGGGAGGTCCCAGCGGCGGTGAGTCCAACAGCCAAGGGAATGCTGGACTCAGTGGGAGCTAGGGAGATAGAGGAGGGAAGAACTTTCACGAGAAGGAACTGAACGTAAAGTCTTTCTGTGCCCTTTTCTTGGCACATGGATAAGCCGTCTACTTCAATGCATGAGGGAGAGACAGGGCACTACAGGCCTCTGAGATGACCCAAGCCACCTGCGCGGGCCTGTCTGCGGCCACGGCCAGGAGCGCCCTCACCTGCCAGGCTTGAAGAACAGAACCCACTGCGCCTGGGTCCCTACTGCGCTCTCTTCTCCCTCCCTTGCTCTCCTTTTCCCCCTACTTTTACCTCTGGCTCCCCTTTTCGCCCTCGTCGCAGTTCTACCTATTCCGCCCACGTGTCACCTCCTCGGTTCTCCCTCTATGCCCATAAAATGAAATGGTCACCAGCTTTTTCACCTTGGCAACCCCCCTGGCCTGAACGTAATGAATGGTTCCTTGCTTTCCCCTTCTTCCGTCTAGTCCCCCCAGGCAACCACCACCAATCAATGCTTCACCTTCGCAGGTAGGCGGCGTCCCGGACCAGTGTCCCGTGGCATCGCACGTCAGAGCTGCGGAGCCGTTGAGGGTCCACCCCTCAGGACACGCAAACGCACACACAGCGCCAAACGCGGGCTCCCCGTCACAGCTCACGTTCATTTTTCCCGACGCTGCCAGTCCCGAACATCGTACGGCTGCAAACGACAGGCACACGCGCGGCGGTTAATAAAGATCTACTGGAAAACGTCTAACCCTGATTGAAAAGCCATCAGCAGGCGTAACTTAGACGCACTACTTAGTTTTCAGCTCGTAGCAAGTTAGGATCAAGGCCCGTGGGGCAATCGAGGTTCAGATACATGTGAAGTTTTTGACCTAGGCCCCTTAAGGTCTAAATTCAGTCCTACCTTGGCAGGAGGGGACTTCCTGCGTCCACTGGCCCTGAGATGTGCACTCGACTTGAGCCGACCCACGCAATTTGAAGCCTTCCTCACAGCTGAAGGCGCAGGAGGACTTGTAGGTGAACTCTCCAGCGGGGGAATGGGTACATGTCATAGAGCCACGCTGGGGCTGCCGGACGGCATCGCACTTCACAGCTGGAACACACGAGCGAGCACATTATTAGAAATTTGTATCGGGCAGCGGCAGGTTTCGCATGTAGTCGCGTCTCCAGCCCTCCCATGGTTTTTGTGTCAAAATAAAGACAAAAACTGTACCTTCACACGTGGGCTCCTCACTGTCCCATTCGCCTGTAGGGCCACACTGGAGCTTTTTGGATCCCTTCAAGACAAATCCCTGTTCGCAGAAGAACTCACAGCTGGACCCCTTTTGGAAACTTCCAGAAGCAGCAGGAAGACAACTCACGTAGCCTCTCTCTGGGCGGGACAAGGCTTTGCACTGAAAAGCTGAGACACCAAAATCATGGTCAGAAAACATTGCGGAGGAACTGGAGGGTCCTTGGCGTTTGATGAATGAACCCGGTTCATCATAGACGAAGCAACACTCAGAGGTCTCAAGGCTCTTCGTGACTCCCTGGACAACTGGGAAGATGCCTGTGTTTTCTCCGAACGCCAGTCCCTTCACGGACAATGGCATTCAGTGAAGGGAGGCCTTTCACGGAACCAGTGGTTCCTGAGCACTGCTCTGACACTCGAAGGAGTTACCGTCAGGACGAAAAGGTTATGTAGTCAGAAAGCAACTGATGGGTCCTGGATGCTTACAGATGATGCCAAAATGCAAAGAAGGTAAGAAGGTAGCGCATGAAATGTGCCTGCTTTGCAGCTTGATTCAGGTCTTGTGGCTTCGTGCCACTGGAAATCATTCTGTGCTGTATCTGGCTACAAGAATACCAGTACCCGACAGCGAAAACTGCTTGCTTTCCACATTGTTGCTCTTGCTTTAAAGTGAATTAAGTTTTAGTGCTTATCCGGGTACTAAGTGTGCCTCTACGTATGACGCCATCCTCGACACATTCTCATCCCTGCCAGTTATGGGCAATTTCAAGTACAGGTTGAGAAAAAGAATGTTTATGGTCAATCTTGATGTGGAGCGACTCTACCTTTACACGTTGGCTTCTCGTCGTCCCATTTCCCGGATGAGGTACACTGGAGGCGCTGGGATCCCATTAGCTCAAATCCTGCTTCACACTCAAAGGCACAAGTCGTGTTCCATGGGAAGTTTCCAGAGCTTTGGGAACAGTCCATGACTCCGTTGGCAGGATTTGTCAGAGCATCGCACTCGACCACTGGGGATTTGAAAGAGCACCATGAAATTTACAGATATGTTCGCTGCCTATTGAATTGGAGTTTATAACAGGGCGAGGAAGCAGCCTTCAAATGGCAGATCCCAAAGTCCTAAGATAAGTCTTGGGGACATGCGTGCACACAGTAAAACTTTTATGATTTTTTATTAATACTTTCATCTTCTCTGATTGATTTATACTCTGACTATGCTGAGTGGTTTCTGGTCTACTTTACGATGTCCCTGATCTATGTTATGTAAGGCGAAAACGAAGAAAAAAACCCAGATTCTAGATCATGATTTATGTCCTGTTATGTCCTGACATACACAGGACATTCATTTATGTCAGCCCAGCGGGACCTGGAAGCCAAAAGCTTCCGTCTCTGGCCTAGAAAGATAAGACTGAGAGAGAGGGGCGCCTGGGTGGCTTAGTCAAGCCTCCGGCTCTTGGTTTCAGCTCAGGTCATGATCCGGGGGCCTGAGATTGAGCCCTCCATTGGACTCTGTGCTGGGCACGGAGACTTCTTGAGATTCTCCCCCTCCCTCTCTCTCTGTCTCTCTTAAAAGATTAAAAACACTGAAGAGAAAAATAGATATGGGGACTGCCTGACTACCATGGTCTTAAATCCACCTCCACTGCATGAGAGAGATTAAGCAGGAGAAGATAAGTCATTACGATTTCTCAAGTGGGTTCTGCTGTTATGGGCACTCGCTTACAAGTCACCAGAGCCCGAGAAGCATCCACTGCAAACATGGGATGTAAACCTCTCTCAAACCAAGCAGGCACCCTACTGGCCATACATATTGGCTAAGGGAAGTCCTACTAAAAACAACCGAAAGAACTTGCCCTGGAGTTTTGGAAACGTTGTGACATTGGATCCGAAACAAAACAAGACAACGAAGGGTGAGTTTGAGAATGTTCTGGGCATTCGGAGAGAGATTTACCATTGCAGGCAGGAGCGGGGGCGCTCCATTCTCCCGTGGACGTGCACCGCGTGGCCTCTGTGCTGCTTGGGAGGTAGCCCTTTTCGCAGCTGACAGAGCAAAAAGAATTGTAGCTGAAGGTCCCCAGAGGGTGGGTGCAAACCAGGCTTCCGTGCTCGGGGGCTTCCCGCGCTTGACAGGTCACCGCTGAAAGGAGAAACCACATCAGTGCTGCTCTCTGTCATCTTGCATGAAGTGAGAAAACCCTGGAAGGTGTAACTACTGTTTACGCTTCCTATGTGCCAGGCACTATGCATTCATTCCGATCAGTCTCACCATTGAAGCTGATACCATTATTAGCCTCCTTTTGCAATGACACAGCTGGGACTCGGGGGGGGGGGAGGGTTTAACTGCCTGGACCAGGTGCCCTAAGTCAGAGTGGTAAATCTGGGCTTTGAAGCTGGTTGGGGGTGTGGTCTGACTCTGACTTCACGACCTCGGCTCTTGACCGCCACCGGGCACCACGTGGCCCAGGGAAGGGAAGACAGGCAGACCCGACGCCAGAGCCAGCTGGGACGTGGGATGGCGCTACCAACTCAAGTGAAGGCAAAGGCGACACAACACTTACCTTGCTCGCACCTGAGTCCCTTGAAGCCAGGGTAGCACTCGCACGTGTAGTTGTTGACGGTCTCCACACACTCGCCGTGGCCACTGCAGGATGTGGGGGTACAGGCAGCTGCAGGAAACACAATCCGCAGGGAGGAAGATCATTACTGTGCTTCGAATGCGTTCCGTCGCATCATGAGTGTGCCACAGAGATCATTGGCGACGTCGCCAGGGACGCGGACCGCCAGAGATCTTAACTGAAGTGCTTCACCCAATGCGAAAGCCGAGCTTTAAGCTCAGCGAGGTTGGACCTTGATGGCTAATGTCAAAGAAGTAATCTCCCAAACGATGTTTTAAAGCCCTGTAGTTTAGAATGTAAAATTACCATAGCGGAGACCAATTCTTGCACACTGTCCGCACCTTGTCAAGACGCCCCCCACCCTGAAACTGCCTCCCAGGGCTGCCCCGAACCCCGTACCTGTGTAGCACAAGGCAAGCTTCTTTTTGCTACATCTCTCGTCATTCCACTTGCCCGCGTCCTTGTCTCTCTTGATGTAGATCTCCACACAGTCCTCATTGCTTTGCTTATTGTTCGGTTCACCAGGAGCCCAGTTCTTGGCTTCTTCGGTCAGAGGCTTCTGGGTCCCTATCCAGGTCCATGTATTGTTGACCTTTCTGATTCCGATCCAGTAGTAAGTTGGCGAGTAGCTCAAGATGGAGTTCAGGTACTGAATCTCTTCCTGGTTTTGAATCGCGACCAGATGCGTGTACCGTTGCTGGCAATACGCACTAGCTTCGTCGAAAGTCATGATTTCTGTGGAGGTGTTGTAAGACCAGGCTCTGCTCCCTTTAAGCAGGAGAAGCACTAAAGAGGAAAGCGTAAAAGGCATGGGACATTTAGTCCTGCTGTGGTTTGACTCTTTTAACTGGGCTTTGCACTCTTATTTTCATCATGCGGTAGCCTTGGGGATGACTCAAGTTTTTTTCCTCTTTTCCAAAGTAAGAAAGGGGAGAGATGGAGAAACTGCCATTCACTGCACATATCTTTGGGGACTGAGCCCCCCGCTTGATGCTCTCCCTGCACTTGCCCACCACCATCTACCAGTATATCCACTACAGTAGAATAATAATCAGAATAACTGAGCTTTCTTGAGTACTGAATATGCGCCACTAAGCACTGTCCGAGGTCCTCTCCATGCTGCTGGAGCCTCACAATGCCTCTGGGAAGCAGGCCATTTATGATCAGCACTTGACACATTGGGAGGCACTAAGGGGTAAAGTAAATTGCCCTTAGCCCGGGGCAGAACACCCTGGGCGGAGAGACCGGGATGCTGCAAAACACCCGACAATGCACAGCCCCCCCCCCCCCCCCCCCCCGCCATGGGGAGAAATTGTCCTGTCCAAACTGCCCATAATGTCAAGGATGAGAAACCTTGGTCTAACGAATGACATTGACTTACCAAGAGTGAGAGCAGGGAGAAGTCGTGAAGCAGTCATGACTTCCAGGGTTCTTGTCATCAAAAGATGAGTCTTGAAATGCCTTGCTGGGCGAAAAAGTACAACATTCATTACAGAAAGAAATTTTAGGTAGCCAGTCACTGAGCTCATTCTACAATGATGTTTTCAGCAGCAGCAGATTTTAGGTAAAAGATAACAGCGCTCCCATCTTTGTTTCAAAGAAGTCTATGGGAATGGATGCCTACGCAAGTTAAGATTTTCATCGTTTAGGTGCAAGAGAAAAGCCAGATTTTTTTTTTTTAATTTTTTTTTCAACGTTTATTTATTTTTGGGACAGAGAGAGACAGAGCATGAACGGGGGAGGGGCAGAGAGAGAGGGAGACACAGAATCAGAAACAGGCTCCAGGCTCTGAGCCATCAGCCCAGAGCCTGACGCGGGGCTCGAACTCCCGGACCGCGAGATCGTGACCTGGCTGAAGTCGGACGCTTAACCGACTGCGCCACCCAGGCGCCCCAAGAGAAAAGCCAGATTTTAACGAAGTCTGAATACAACAAGAACCTGCCCAGGCCGTTTATCCAAAGGCTCTCTGCCTATCTGTTCGTATGGATAATCTTGTTTCGTGGCCTTACGCTGCACTTACTGTTTTGTGAGGCGGTGGCGTCCGCGTCTGACTCCTCGTGTCGCTGGCTGCTTCTGTCTTGGGCCACTTGGCAGTTCTGGGTGAAGTCAGCCAAGAACAGCAGAGCACTGCTCCTGCGGCAGCCCCTTTATAGGGGCGCTGGCTTCCTGTGAGTAATAGGAGGATGTATCCAAACCCAGGAGACAGGAATTCCCCAGTAGCATCCAAAAAGTTTCCCGGGAATGTCCATAACGCCAAAAAATTACAGTGATGTCAGAAACCCTGGGCCTCCAAGCTAATTCGCCTCTGTTCCTACCATTTTTAAAACTTTTTTTTTTTAATGTGTATTTATTTTTGAGAGAGGGAGAGGAAGCATGAGCGGGGGAGGGCCAGAGAGAGAGGGAGACACAGAATCCGAAGCAGGCTCCGGGCTCCGAGGTGTCAGCACAGAGCCCGACGCGGGGCTCGAACCCGTGAGCCGTGAGAACATGACCTGAGCCAACTCGGAGGCATAACCGACTGAGCCACCCAGACGCCCCTCATGCTTTTTTATTTTACGTGAATCCTATTAATATGGCACAAATGGGGGGGAATTAATTCTAGTAACATAAACTGATGTCTTTAAAAAGTTTAAAAACTTTGCTAATCAGCAGCATCTCTCGTGTAATTGTGGTAGTAACCAGGATTTCACGAACGCAGGCAAACTCAGACTTAGTTTTATGATCTGTGGACCACTATTCTTAATTTTCTCACGTGTGGCTGTCAATAGTGGGCCACCAATGTTTTCTCTCTCTCTCTCTCTCTCTCACCTACCAATTCAACTCATGTTAAGGTACCTGTCTCACGGAGGTACCTGTCACAAGGTATCTGTTAACCCTGATTCTGTGCATAGTTATAGCTAAATTACTAGAAATAATATCTCCTAGTAAATTAGCTAGTATAGCTAAATTACTAGAAATAAATGTTTGACATGTTTTGTTTCTTAAAAATAAGATGAATGGGAAACAGATTTCGATGTCCATGTCTGGAAAACATTTATTCATGATTTGTTCAGTGGAAAAAAAAAAAAAAAGAAGAAGATGAAAGCTATATGTACTCGTATTTAATTGACTCAAATTTTGTTTAAAACTTTTAAGCTATGAATGTGCCAAAAATAACAAAACTGTACCAAAATGTTAACAGTGACTATCTCTGGATGGCGAGATTGGGGGGAAGTTTGATATTCTTCATGACTATTTTCAACAATTTTTGCAATGGCCCTCTATTACTTTTATAGTAAGTATAGCACCGTTTTTTTTTTTTTTTTTTAAATTTTTTTTTCAACGTTTATTTATTTTTGGGACAGAGAGAGACAGAGCATGAACGGGGGAGGGGCAGAGAGAGAGGGAGACACAGAATCGGAAGCAGGCTCCAGGCTCTGAGCCATCAGCCCAGAGCCCGATGCGGGGCTCGAACTCACGGACAGCGAGATCGTGACCTGGCTGAAGTCGGACGCTTAACCGACTGCGCCACCCAGGCGCCCCAGTATAGCACCGTTTAAAGAATCCTGTGTCCAAATGCAAATGAAGGAGACATAAACGATATCATTTATTCTGCTTTCCATACTGACATTTCTCTGGGGGTGACGGAATACCCCCAGCTCCGCATCTTGTCTAATTTAAATGCTGGAGACGGTAAGTGGGGATCACTTGAATTTCCATAGGAAAACTTGTTGACCTCTACACCCACTTTCCAGAAGATCCCAATTTCAAAGCAAATTCTCTCTGTGGCTTAATTTACATCGAGAGAACTTCCGGAGAGAGAGCCCCAATAGCAGAAGGGGGGATAAGAAACATAAAAAGTGGAATAAATTTGGCAGTAAAGGTAATTGATCCCCAGAGGTCTGATATTCCAAACCTACTCACCCTTACGGTTATCTTGCATCCACCCAGAATATGCCCCTGAGGTTGGGCCAGCAAACCGGGCACCTGAGTACTGGGGGCTAAGAGGCTCTCCTCAGGCTCAGAGGGTTGCTGCAGAGGCCGTGAGCAGACCCAGCCTCCCTCTCATGGAGAGACCTCAGCACAGTGAGGGGCAGGAGGCGGGTGACGGCGACTGTCAGGATCTCATGAGGGCGCCCACTTGCTGGAGATGGAAGACGAGTTGAAGGAATTGGGGGAGAGTTGAGTAGCCAGGGTTGTTGGGTATTATCTCCCCCCCTCCACACACACACAAATAAACCAGATTTCTCTGAGCAACAGGCTGATTAGAGGTGCCTCTAGGCCCCATCGAGTCTCCCAGGCTCTGAAGATGCTGGTTGCTGTCCAGAGACTTCTCGGTTCCGACTCTGGCTCCTTTACAGCCTCCACACTGGGGAGGCTGAGAGAAGGGGAAAGAAGGCAGTGCAAACACGGGCACACCCCAGGCTGCACCACCACAGCTCTGTCGTCTGTGAGGCGCCACACTTCTTGGCTTCTTCATCCCTTTTCCTGGAAGTTGCTTGTCCTCTGCTCTCCAGCCTTTAATGGGCATCAAGGACTTTACCCACTTTTCCTTCTGTGCCCTGACTCGTTCTCACTTTTATGGAAAAGAGGCATCCCTGAGGGAGCGAGAGAGAGAGCCAGAAAAATGATTTGGGGGTTCCTGAGACCAATGTTCCAATTTTATCCAGAGCCATCCTGTACACTATCAATAGCTGGGGACACATAAAAACTACGGGCAGGAGACTATTGGGCTTAATAGAAGGCAGCACCAGCCAGAACCACATGGGACAAGACCAACTTTCAAGGTGTGGCTTTAGCTTTGGGTCCTCGCTGCTGAAGGGAACCGCCAGGCATGGGCAGCGGCCTCCCTGACGCTTCGGGTTGGTTCCCTCCCTGCTGAGCCCTATTGCTGAACACTGATTTTTTTAAAAACCTTGCTGACTTCTCTTCCCACGTTCTACTCTGCCAACACCTGGTGTGCTTCCATAGAGTCTAAGTCAGGGAGGAGAGATCCCAATATAGATACAGTTCTGTTTACAGAATTCAAACGTGATGTTTCTTGCACACCCAAAATGGCTAAACGAAATTAAGAAGATCATGGCACAAAATGGCATTTCTTGTTTGATCCAAACATAAGCCTATTTGATGGAAAGTTGGTCAGGCTCCCTCCAAATTTGTTCCCCGGGAGGGCACGTTCACTCAATTGCAGTTTATAGCTCTCTTAGAACAGCTGGGTCAGGCAGGAGCCCTGGGCTCTCTCTCCGCCTGAGCTCCCGCACCTGGGAGGAGAGTGGGGCTCGGAGACTTCTTTCATAGGAAGGAGGCTCACCGCGTAGTTTGTCTAAAATGCACGCCTTCAGGTCCAACATTCAGAGACACCGACTCATTGGGTCTGGATGGGACCCAGGAACCTGCACTTTCAATGAACATCTCAGGTGATTGTGATGCAGACGCCCAAACCCCAGCCCACTTAGAGATATAATGGCCCAGGGCCACCTAATTCAGGAGAGAGTATCAAGAAAGTCTTATGGCTGGTGCTCAGTTGTTAAGTACCAGAATCTTGACCGGAGTGTCACCGTAGTTCAGACACCTTCTCTGCTGGAAGGCTAGAGGCCCTGTTTGTAACAGTGCTGGGCAAAAACGAGGAATATCTGGGATGAGTGAATGCTTGGAATTCTTATACGTGGAAAATCGGTGGGCTTTCATCAAGGAAAGAGAATAGCTGCTAAAGAAATAACGTGAGTATGTAGATCTTCACTTATTCTCCTCCTCTTGTTCCAAAGGACCCTGTAATTCTACTGATTCCCCCCTTGGAACTTCCTACACAATTCTGAGACTTACAATTTTAATGTGTTTCCTTGCTTCCTATTTGGCAACGCCTTATCTTGAGGTTTCCGCTTACTGTTTTGGGATCTAAGAACGAACTAATGGGAATATCTTCAAAATGAGCCAACCCTGGTGAATTTCCAAAGCGGAAAGGAACAAGTGTAGGCAGCCTAGTGAATTGACAGAGCTTTTCCTGAGTGTAGCCAGACTGTTTGCCGACGCTGGTTAAGAGACCGAGGAAAATGTTTAAAAAGTCCCCTTGCTTGTTTTCCTTGGCCACCATGCTGCTTGTTTTGTGACACAGAGGTTTCCTAAAGGACTATTCTTAGCTTGGCACTCGGTGTCTCACATCAGAAAAGTTGGGGTCGGGTCACTTTTTGACTGGCAAGAGATTGCTGTTCGATGCTAGTTAGCTCTGTGACTTGAAGCAAGCTCTTTGTCTCTTTAAGCCTCAGGTTTCCCATCTGGGAACCAAAGGTGTTTGGCGACCGTCCCTGCTGGCTATAGTATCACGTAATGTTATAATTTCAGTTTAATTAAATGTAAACCTCAGGTTTAAATATTTCTATATTTATTTAACTTAAATTTAAAATCTGAATCCAAACTTAAATTGACATCCGAATGCTCATTATTCTTAGCTAATAATTAATAACGATGCCACATATAAAGTGCCTACTGTGTACCAGGTGCTTTACTCCACACAGAGTTCACAAGATAAAAGGCAGGTATTATCAAGTTCATTTTACAGAGGATGAAACACAGACCCAGAGGGATTAGACAACATGCCTGTGTTTTTTCTCAGTTACTAAATGGTCAGCAGGGATTCAAATCCATGTCTGTGTTACTCTAAAGACCAAGTCTTTTGTGTTCATTCCTTGCCTGCTCAGACTGCAACCCCAGCGGGAAATCTACTTTAGTTTTCATGTGAAAAATACGTTAAAGCAACCTTTTTCACTTCCTATACCCTTAGCTGGCCCTGTGAGTTCAGTGTCTTAGGTTGGGTTCCTTTCAAGGTAGACCCTAAGACAAGGATGTGGGTGAAAGTCATTTATTTGGGAGGTGATCCCAGGAAGCATAGTAGGTGTGAGTGAGGAAGTAAGACAGGGAAAGGAAGGAGCCTAGCGCAGGGTGGGCTAATGAGCAGGTTATCACTGTGTGAACAAGGCCTCACCCCACCAGGGAACTCTGGGACATACCTAAGAATAGCGCTAAGGAGGGGTGATGGAGCTGGGGTGAACCCACCAATTCCACTTTGTCATTGGCTGAGAGCTGATCCCGGGAGGACGGGGTTAATTCCCCTGCACTTCCAAGTGGATTCCTGAGGCCACACAAAGTCTCCCACAAAGAGTGGCAGGTGCTTGCAGGTGGAAATGACATGATCTTCTGTATGCTGCGTTGGGACAAGATGGGTGTGTTCGTTTCCTATCACTGCTATAACAAGTGACTACAAATTTATTTTGCATCGTTTCTGTAGGTCACAAGTATGGTTGATGGTTTCTCTGCTCTGGGTTTCACATTGTCAAAATCAAAATGTAAGCCAGTTGGGCTCATCTTGGGAAATCTTGGGAAAAATCTATTTCCATGGTCAGACGGTTGACAGAATCCAGTTTTGGGGGGGGTTGTAGGACGGAGGTCTCTGTTTCCTTGCCGGCTGTCAGTCAGGAGTCCTCCTCAGCTTCTAGGGGCCACCTGCATCACCGGGCTCATGACTCCTTCACCTTCCAAACCCAGCGGTAGCTGAGCCCATCGCTTCAAATCCCTCCGACTTCTTCTTCTGCCTCATTGCTCTTCTGGCCACCACTCTGCTGCCTCTCTCTGCTGTTTCTGCTTCTGCAGAGCAGATAATCTGGGATAATTTCCCTAGTTTAGGTTCTGTTTGTTCATAACCTCAATCCATCTGCGAAAACCTTTCCTAGCAGTACCTCGGTTAGTGTTTGATTGGATAGCGAGGGGACAGTAATCGGGGGATGAGGACACCTTCAGCATTCTACCTACCACAGTAGGGACTAAGTCACAGAGATGCAACCCGGGAAGTAGGTGAATGGCTAGCCTAAATTAGCACCGGTGGGCTGAAGTTAATTCTGTGGTGATGCTGTCTGGTTTGGTGCTTATTACATCTCCTCTGCTTAGAAGTTGGACTAATCCCCTGAATCCATGGATGGTCCAGACCTTTAAGTAGGAATTAAAGATACAAAGTACAGCAGATACTGTTGTATCCCCTACCATGTGCCCTTGGCAGTCATCTTTCCTGAATCACGCAACCCCAGGAGTTCTTATATCACACTTCTTCACTCTGCGAACTGATGTCCCGTCCACAGACACTTCATTTTGTCCGCCCTACTACTTGAATAAAAATTATGATCATGCACCCAGTAACCCTGTTACTTGGTCACTTCACACCAGAGGCAGCACTAAGAACTTTAATTATACCATGTCATGTGATCATCATAACATCAGGAATTAGGTAGTACTGTCCCTGTTTTACAGCTGAGGATGTTAAGGCTTAGACGGTTTAAATAACTTGCCCAAACAAGGGAAATAAAAGCAAAAATAAACTGTTGGGACTTCACCAAAATAAAATCTTCTGCACAGTGAAGGAAATAATCAATGAAATGAAAAGGCAGTCTACTGAATGGGAGAAGATATTTGCAAGTGACATATGTGATAAAGGGTTAGTATCCAAAATTTACAAAGAACTTACACAACTCAACACCACAAAACCAAATAATCCATTTTAAAAATGGGTAGAAGAAATGAACAGACATTTCTCCAAAGAAGATATCCAGATGGCCAACAGACACATGGAAAGATGCTCAACATCACTCACCATCAGGTAAATGCAAATCAAAACCACAATGAGATATCACCTCACACCTGTCGGAATGGGTAAAAATCAAAAACATAAGTGTTATTTTGTTTTGCCAACAAAAATAAGTGTTGGCAAGGATGTGGAGGAAAAGGAAAGCCTTTGTACTGTTGGTGGGAATGCAAACTGGTGCAGCCACTCTGAAAAACAGTATGGAGATTCCTCAAAAAGTCAAAAATAGAACTACCCTACATCCAATAATCACACTGCTGGGTATTTAGCCAAAAAATGTACAAACACTAATTCAAAGGGATACATGCACCCCAATATTTATAGCAGCATTATTTACAATAGCCGAATTATAGAAGCAGCCCAATCGTCCATCGGTAGTTGAATGGATAAAGAAGTGGCACATATATACAATGGAATATTATTCAGTCATAAAGAAGAATGACCTCTTACCATTTGCAAGGACACGGATGAAGCTAGAGAGTATAATGCTAAGCAAAATAAGTCAGTCAGAGAAAGACAAATACCATATGATTCACTCAAATGTGGAATTTAAGAACTGAGAGGAGCAAAGGGAAAAAAGAGAGAGCAAGAAACCAAGAAACAGACCCTTAACTATAGAGAATAAACTGATGGTTAGCAGAGGGGAGGTGGGTGAGGGGATGGGGGAAATAGGTGATGGGGATGAAGAAGTACACTTGTTATGATAAGCACTGGGTGATGTATGGAAATGTTGAATCACTATCTTATACATTTGAAACTAAGATAACCCTGTATGTTAACTACATAGTAATTAGATAGATGGATAGATGGATGGATAGATGGATGGATAGATAGATAGATAGATAGATAGATGATAGATAACTTGCCTAAGATCTCATAGCCTGTGAGCGGTAGAACTAACACCCAAACCAGGCCTATCCAACTTCTACGTGTATGTTCTTGGCTACCACTCTGCCTCTGCTGTAATTACCCTGATGATTGCTGTTTTAAAAACCCTGCTGCACAGGATCACTGGGGAGCCCTGCTATGTCAGATGTGGCAGTGGATGCTAGGTCCGAGATCACCACCAAGGATCTAAAGGGGAAGTAGCAAGTTGCGGAGGAGGCGGTGGAATGAGGAGATGCGCCTGCTGGTGGGAGCGCTAATGAAGAAAGTAGGGGCAGAACGTAGATGGAGAGGAAGAAGAGGAGGAAGGCGATAGAGAGGAAGGGGATAGAGAGGAAGAAAGGGGAGGAGGTAGGTGATGGAGGAGGTAGGTGATGGAGGAGGAAGGCGATGGAGAGGAAGGGCATAGAGAGGAAGGGGAAGGAGAGGAAGATGAGAAATGAGAGGTAGTTATGGGCAAGCGGGCACTAAGGGTGCTGAGGATGATGATGCTTGATACCATGAAGCAGAAGACCGATGAGGAGAACTAGTCTGCAAAAAGGGAAAGTTAAACTAAAAATAAATGAAAAATAAGTAAATAAATAAATGACGGGAAAGCTGCCATGACCCCTTCCGCGTGGATGCCCCATGTCAGGATCCGAACGTGGGCACCAGGGGAGGACAGAAGAGCCAATATTCCCAGGGCCCTGCTTTTTCTCTTGAAGGTGCTTTAAAAAGGGAAATGGTTTGCAATTTGTAGTCTTATAGTTTTTTTTTTTATAGTTTTGTACCTGTTGTGAGGGGTCAGCCATTTTTAAGGATCTGGGATGATCTAACCGGCCTTCAGCGTGTTTTCTGTCCTACTTCCGACTCTACCTATGGTGTGACCACGTTTGCTGTAATCTCGAAGTAGAAAAATAAAACTTGTTAAAAAAAAAAAAAAAGGCGACGGCAACAAATCCTGTTCCGAGTATTCCAGGAACTTTTTTGTGTGTTTATACCTAGTGGTACTATCAGTAGTTGGTTGGTATAAAGTGGTTAACGAGGCCAAAGAGAAAGCTTTCCTCTTCTCCTCCTTCTTCTTCTTCTTCTTCTTTTGTTTTTGATATAAACTGGCTGCTTATGTTTTGGTGTGTGTGTTGTATATGTGAAACACTGTTGGCCAATGATAAATTGGAACTTCATGGTCCTAAAAAAGAGAGGTATGGAAGGACTGATTTATTACGTGGGGTCCTTTGCCAATAGGTGATGTTTGCCATCATCCCATTTTATTTCCTGTCCATTAGTTGCTGGTGTCAAATTTTTACTGAAAAATGGGGGTCATTCTGGACCTCGTAATGATGACTTCTCATACAGCATTGTACTTTCTGTTGCATCCCCAGCCCCCGACTCAGCCCGGCTTTTAGTAAATGGTCACAGATATGTGTTGAATTAATAAATGAACGAAGTCACTCGAACTGTAAAACGTTTGCTCTTGTGTCCTAATTGTGCATTTCACAACAGTGGGTGTCCCAGGGAGGAAGTGTTCTTTCTACTTTAATTTTGTGCGGTGTAAAGACAGAAAACCATATGGGAAAAAGCTACCCGCCTCAATATCTCCTAGTACCAACCTGAGTGCCAACTTGGAGAAGCTAAGTGAGAAGTTTGAGGAGGCTTTTCCACATCCCTGTTCATGCTGAGCGCCTGCCTGTAGTCAGATCACAGAAGAGCAGGGAACAGTTTTTACGGGGGATGCGTCACGCTGAAAATAATGAGGCGCAAATATTATGTGTTTTTATATTTGAAAGCAGTAGAAGATTTTTCTCAATAAGGAATTGTTCTGACCCATAGCATTTGCAAACCCTTTTAAAAATATCTTAAAATTCTACTATGGGGCGCCTGGGTGTTTCAGTTGGTTAAGCTCCCCACTTCGGCTCAGGTCATGATCTCACGGTTCTTGGGTTCGAGCCCCGCACTGGGGCTCTGTGCTGACAGCTCGGAGCCTGGAGCCTGCTTCGGATTCTGTGTCTCCCTCTCTCTGTGCCCCTCGCCCCGCTCATGCTCCGTCTCCCTCTCTCTCTCTGCCCTCTGCTGTTTGTGCTCTCTCTCTCTCTCTCAAAAATAAAGAAACGAACTTTAAAAATATTTTTAAAATATCTTCAAATTCTACTAGAATATCTGGAACCTTCCCAACGAATTCTGGGAAGTTATAACCTTCATATCAAAGCTGGACAGTGCTAGCACAAACGGAGGAAACCAATCTCTTTTATGATGAGGACGTCGAGGAGGAAGAGTCCTGGTCTGGACCCCTCCCCCACCGAGTCAGCCACCCCAGCGCAGCCTCTGTGTCCACATACAAGGGCCACCTACGTGTGATGTAGGAGTCCAGGTAGCCAGCCGCATCCCGTTCACTGTTTGGCAAGTTGAGGCCAAGTGGATGTTTATGGGGCGCAGAGCATCTGGGGTGATGACAAGATAAATCCGGCAACGAGGAGCCTGCCGGCATCGTGCAGCACGAGGACTGCGGAGGAAGATTCGCGGCTGGCTTTCAAAGTAGAATTTTTTTGCTCTCTGGATGTTGGCTTCCTCGACCTTTGAAGGTCAGAGGTTCCTTTCGTTGTTCAACGATGTTGATTTTGGAGAGAGCACAAGAGTTCAAAAACCCACTCCCCTGGGGAATGTTACAGGAATACAGAGGGCAGTTTCACGAAGCCAGCAAGGCCTTCTCTCTGCTTCTAACAGATAGGAAGACAGGAAGAGATGAACAATACCCTTTTAAGAAGCTTAATTTTATCACTTTATCTTACAGAGAGATGCCTCCAGCCAGTCTGGCTAACGGCAATCAACACAGGAGCAAGTGGAATGTTTCCCTTAATTAAGAGAGCCTTGTCTGACTCGGGGAAATGAAACACTTTCTCCAACATGAGCGGGCCGTAATTCCCACTGATAGAACCCTCAGGAGAAATGAGGCGATTATCTGGAGTGGTCAGAAATGAGTCACTTTCCTGCTTTGAAATATTCGGAAAATTGAAGCAAAAGTACATTCTTCTGAGTTTTCTTTATCTAATAGGCAACTGACTAATGGCTTCACTTTGCCGAAGTACTGGGAAGCAGCACGAAATAGAAGAAAAGTCTGGTCGCTGCAGTTATGCAAATCAGCAAAGCCAAAGAACATTGTGGGTACTGCCACAAATTGGCTGTGTGATGTTCCGCAAGGTGTTAAATCTCTCTGAACGTCAGGTTCATCATCTGTAAAATAACAGGGATCTGTGAAATGGGAATTCTTTCTACTTTGTCAAGCTGTGGTTTTTAAAAGAACTAAAAATAGATGAGATAACATGAATAGAGCACTTGGCATATAGAGTCACTCAATAAATAGTATCACGTAAAATGCCATTCGAAACGCTACTTTTAGACTTCGCTATTCAGAGGTGGGCTGAGCTGGGTAGGCCAGACGGCAATTGAGAATTTGCCCGGCCTTTGGATCAGGACTAAACAATTGTTAGCAAATGCCTGAATCCTAAAATAGGCCCTATCAGCCTGGGCAGGTGGGAGATTTCCAGGCTAATGTTGTGAAGTCTTTTCCTTGAGAAACAGGGCCTGGATGGAATGAAGGAGAAGAAATAGGAAAGACTTCCCATGGTAAAGCAATACAGCCCTCTAGAAAGTCTGGAGAGGATGGATTGAACCTCTGGCAGGTGAAGTAGGAAAAGCACTTGACCTTCCTGTGAAAGGTACCAAGGCCTACGAGAGCCCCCAACGTGTATAACCACCACCGCGGCAACGGTTCCCAAAATCTGTTCCAAGGAACGCTACTTTCCAGAGGTGTGAAAAAAATATCACAGGCAAATAAGCTTGGAAACCCTGCATAGTATAGCTCCTTTCTTGAAGAGTCTTGATACACCTTAGCATGTTAAAGGTTCTGAGAAGTCCTCCAGAATAGAAATGTGTTTCATGTCTGTCTAACTCAGTGTTTTCCCAATCGACTTGATTATGGATACCTTTACCCTACAATACCATTCTCGGATGTACCTGTAATAGTATGGAAAAAATATCCACACAGTTAATCATTCTGGCCATGACTTTTAATAACAGAATATTGGGAACAGTCTAAATGAAAATGCATAGCATTTACCCTTTCTCCATAAACTATGTGTATATGATTAAAACTCACAGAGCCCTAGAGAAAATGACTCACCCGCTAGCTAGGGGAGATTCTACCAACGTATCCTTGCCCTTCTTGTGTGCTGTGTCAACTATTCAAATCCCAGTCTTAGCGAAATTACCAATTACCAAACGTCGTGTCCATTCGACACTCAAATCTGCAAATAAATGATCTTTGTAAGCCAAGGGCCCACTTACAGACAAGTGTTTCTATAAACATTGGTTCTCCTCTAACAAAAATAGTCCTGTTGATAAAAATAAGGAAAACGTTTTGTACAAGACTAACTTTCTCAGCCTCCTACCTACATGAACGGACATATAAGATGTTTTCCTATCATTTTTTCCATCTATCTTATAACTTTGGTGCTGGTCTGGACACTCATTTTTCCTTTTGCACATAGTCATGTAAAATTTCAGGGTAGCAAAAACTTGTTTTGAGATTGGTTTTGCTGAGTGATTGATCCCAGAAGAAATTTGGCTTTGCTTTTGCAAAGTTCAGCATAATAGCATGTGAATTTTTCAGAGCTAATCGTTTTTAGAACTATTTTTTATTTGGCTAGGTGTTCCAAGACTATTGTGGCAGAGGCTTCCTGCCTTAGAACAGACTGGTTACTAATAAGCAGATTCTCTCAAAATGTTTTAAATATAAAAATTCCAAGGCAAATATGATATACTCCTAGTTTATGCTATTTCTGGAGACTTAACAGAATCGAAGGAAGTCCCAACAAAGCAAAGAAAAAAATTACAAAAATTATGGAAGGTGGGAGGAAGGCAAATAGGGACCAGATGAGGAAAGCTATTGGAAGAGGGGATCTCTTCAAAAGCTAGACAGCACACTCTTGGTGAGGCTTAGGGAAAACATTGCTTTTGTACATTGCTGGTAAGGATGGTAACCACCATTATAGAGAGGAATTCGGCAATATCTAGCAAAACCACTCATGCATTTATTCTTTGACCAAGCAATCCCACTTCTAGGAATTTGGGGTAAAGATACCCTCCAACAATATCAAAGTATATATGCACAAGCTTATATATACATGATGGTAAAATTTTAATAGCAAAATATTGGGAACATTCCAAGTGGACAAAATAGGAAACAATGAATAGACTATGATACATCTTGACAATGGAGTGCTGTTCAATTCTGTTGTTCCTTAAAAAAAATCAAGGTACCAAGGGGTATATAGTGTGCCCCCTTCAGTATGGAAGAAGGGAAGGAAGAAAAATATGTGGTCATCTGCTTATTTGCAATAGTAAGCACAAGAAGGATAAATCAGAGGGGCGCCTGGGTGGCTCAGTCGGTTGAGCGTCTGACTTCGGCTCAGGTCATGATCACGTAGCTCTGTGAGTTGGAGCCCCCACGTTGGGCTCTGTGCTGATGGCTCAGAGCCTGGAGCCTGCTTCGGATTCTGTGTCTCCCTCTCTCTCTGCCCCTAACCCACTCACATTCTGTCTTCATCTCTCTCAAAAATATGTAAACATTAAAAAAATTTTTTTTAAGAAGAATAAATCAGAAACTTATGAGATTGGTTATCTCTTGGTGTTAGTGGGGACAGGGTGGAAGAGAGTGAGGCTTCTCTGAGTATGTGTCTACAGATGGTTTTGACTTTGAGACCATATTTACGTTTATATATTCAAAAATAAAAATAAACTAACATGAACTCAGAGAAGGCAAAAAGAGCCAATCCAAATACCAGTGACACAGTACTCTGACTGTCCATGCTCAGTGGATAGATTCTAAGAACAAAAAGAATTGCAAAAATATCTTGGACTTTAGCTCGTAGGATTTCATTGGTAGTAACATTGATGAGCTATGTTTTGTGTCTTATAAGATTGAGTAAGCGAATAAATATATTGATGGTATCAGAAACTAAGATTATCACTGCCGGAGATGAGAAATATAAATGTGTATTTGACAAACGACAGGCCCTGTGGTGAGGTATCTGTACAAAGTCATTAAAAATAAATAAATAAATAAATAAATAAATTAATTAATTAATAAAACATCTCCTAGCTCTATCCACTGATAGGGCCTAGACTCAGTGATATCCTAGTGGAAATAAGCACATCACTTGCCCAGCGCTTGATTTCTAAGTACATTTTTCCACTTAAAGGGAACAAGGTTTCCTTGGGGAAATGACATTTACTTGTTTATTTGTTTGTTTTTTTGTTTTCTTGTTTGTTTTGAGAGAGAGGGAGAGACTACGTGGGAGGAACAGAGAGAGAGGAAGAGAGAAAAATCCCAAGCAGTGCGGAGCCCGATGCGGGGCTGGAACCCGCGAACCGTGAGCTCATGTCCTGAGCCGACACCAAGAGCTGGCCGCTTAATGACGGAGCCGCCCACACTCCCCTAAGAAGATAGTTTTTATATTTAATTCAGTATCTTGGTAGTTTTAACTTGGATGTTCATTGCATTGCCGGAAATGGAAAGCAGCATGGTTTCCTTGGAAAATGTCTGCTTCTGCCCTTATTTGTGTGTGCCACTTAGAGTCATACAGGCCTTTTGCCTAGTAATGCAGGAGGGCTATAAAAATGTTTATACCCTTTTGCTCAATGATATGACTCTTGAGAATTTATTCTAAGGAAATAATTTAATAGTAACAAAAGACTATTAGCACACGACCTAACAATTTGATTTGGGCGACCAAGTACTGGAAACAACCTAAATGTCCATTACGGAAATCAGTAAATTTAAATTTACTGTGACCAGTAAAATGCTTGTTATGAGGATCGTGGCAAGTTGGAAGGTCATCCCGATGCTAAATTTTAAAAGCGAGCTGTAGAAGTTGTTCTCAAATTTGTTCACCAACCACAACTTCTAGCAAAGTACGGGCACATAAGGAGGAGATGATACACGAAAGGTGGTTGTTAGATTGAAGAATTACGGTTGATTTTGCCGCTGTGATTTTGTTTTTTCCTTTCACACTTGAGGCACCATTTGAATTTTAAAACGCAAAAGAGTTTTGCCACTTTGAGGGGAAAAGAGACATGGTTGGTTATTCTGTTCTTCCCGGAGCCTTGGCAGTCTCCTCATGTGTAAAATGAGGACACTCATTCCAGTTTGGATGAGGTGGTATTAAGGAATCTAGCTCAGTGACTGGCATATGGAAGATAGTTAATAAATGGTTATCAACTTTTTTTGTTCCTCATACCCACGCATGGTAAGGCAAAGACCTCCCCCTGGGAGGTCCAGCGTGGAGGGAAGAGCACTGTCCCCCCAGAGAGAAGACCTTAGGCAAGATGGCGGCTCCAGAGCAGACAACAAGGTGAGATTTCAGGAGCTGGTGCCTCCCTTAGAAACAGCTATTTGCTAATTACCTTCATTCAGGGCTTCCCTTATTCATTGCACTTTGCTCACCCTTCTGTGAATGGAGGCAGAGGGAAGATAGCCAGGCTTGCTCCTATCTGTTTAGTGTGCTGTTTAATCTGCCTTCAGGCTTTCTTGTCCATTCCACTGGAATGTAGATGTGCATTTAAATTCCTGTTCTGCCATTTACAGTGTGACTCTGGGCAAGACTCTTATGTTCTCTGAACCTCAGTTTCTTCATTGGGAAAATGAGAATATTAATCTATACCCCGCCTGCCTCTCAAGGGTTTTGTAAGGTCCATAACCCAAACACAGGAAAAATGCTATTAGCATTATTCTGACAGATGATAGCAGGAGTGTCATTAACTCCGCTGGCATGTTCCGGGCTCAGAGAGTATGGACTTAAAAGGGTTTATCCTGAAAAATAATGACTTCCATTCTATTTTTTTTTTATCTCCATCCTCCACCACCAGCCCTCAGGAAATGCTGAAATTTACATGGTTAAAAATAAATCTTGCTTGGTGTCTGACATACACATGTTCACACCATATTTTGGAAAACTGGTTCTATTTGTGTTTTCTGTATATAAATTAGGGAGGTATTATTAAGGAGCTAGAGGACTACACATTTTTCAGTAAATATTTTGTCTTTCACAGGATGTCCTAGACAGTCGATAAGCCCCCAGTGATTGACGACTGCTAACCAAGACGTGGATGGATACGGGAGTCAAAATGGAGCTCCTACCAGCCTGAGTGAGGACAGGCACAGGGTCCAAATGAAGAGGTAAGAGGTTGTGAAATGTTGGTTAAGTGTAAAAATCGTGACAGTGTGTTGTGGGAGAAATGTCAATAGCTATCAGAATTTTACCTATTGACCCAGAAATACCCGTGTAGATAAACATATAAAACGTTGTTCATTGCAGTACTGCTCATAATAGCCAAAAGGAAAAAAAAATGTAACAATGTACATAAAATGTAAAGTTGGGGGAGTAAAAAAGAAGTTCTTTTAGAACTGTTCAAACTTAAGTAGCCATCAACCCAAAATAAACCGCTCTATACCTCGGTGTCATATGGGAACCTCATGGTAACCACAAACCCCAAACCTAGGATAGATAAACAAAAAAGTAGAAAGCCAAGTGTAACACTACAGAAAGTTGTCAGTCACGGGGAAAGAGAGCAGAAGAAAACAAGGAACAGAGCAATTAGTACAGTGGTTAGTATGAGGGGGGGAAAAAAGGCTCGGTAAAAGCTGGGAATGAACCACTGAGGATAGGAACAGCAGACCCCATAGAAAGAAAACTATGAGCCAAATATGTGACATCTTCCTGAAAGCAGATTTACTATAGGCTGGAAGCCTGCACTTACAATGTAGAAAATGGGGGTTATAGCCAGTAAAAAGAATAGCATCTGTGCCTCCTCTTACCATCCACGTTATCAGTTCTACAGGTCTCTGATGCTTTGCTCTTTCTTTTTTCTGTTGTGCCCAACCTTCCTGTTCTTCAGATTGAATAATTCTTATGTAACTAACCGCAAGTTCATTAACTCTATTCTGTCTTCTCTACTTTCTGTGGAGTCCAGCCAGTGAATTTTTTTTTTTAATTTTAGGTACTCTATTTTTTCGTTCTAGAATTTCCCCATTTTTTTTTGTAGTTTCCATTTGTCTGCTGAGGTTTCCTATTTGGTTGTTAATTATGCCCATATTTCCCTCTACATTATTGAGCATGATTATAATAGATACTCTGAAGTCACTGTTCCAGGTTTGAACACCTGGGTCTCTATTGCATGGCCTTTTGTCAAGTATGAGTCACATTTTCTTGTTTATGCATATGTGGGATAATTTTGGGTTGCCACCTGGGTATTTTGAACTATTTATTGTGGAGACTCTGGATTTTCCAAAGAGTATGATTTTTTTTTTCTACCAGGCAGGTAACTTAATTGAATTCAAACTTGAGACGTCAGCCCCTCTACAATAGGCAGCAGCAGATATCTTTGTTCAGTTCTTTAACCCTTAGTCATATGCTTGACATCTGCCATGTACACATGTAGGCTGAAGATTTGGATACAATATATACAGAATTTGGGGCCCCCTTTCTCCAGATGTCTCATTTTCTGGATTCCGTCCTTCCAGCTCCCATGACTGCCCTGAATTCTGCCTTCTGATTCTTCAGATCGATAAGATTTTGGACTTTCTAAGTTTTAGCTTGTTCTGAGGTAAAAACCTGAAAAAATGGGAAATTTTTTCATCTTTGTGCTATTCCCTTCTTCCGAATGTGGACACCCTTCCAATGTCTACCGGCTGCAAGTTGCTCTCCAGAGTCCAGAATTTATGGCTCTTGTCGGTGGGAGTGTTGGTCTCAGAGGAACTACTGCTCAGTAACTGGAAGCTGGAAGCCTCTAAATATAACTGGTTTCTGAACAGCATTTTTCTTTGGAAAGGACTTTCAGCTACTTCCTGTACACTTCCTCGTTTCCTGTTTTTCTCAGCCACGTGCTTTTTATTTTCTTACTTCCTGAGTCACATATGTCTGTACTTCTAAATTGACTGATTGTTCCCAAGTGTCCCCTATACTGTTAAATACAAGCCCCCAATAGTAGCAATAGGATGTTTTTAAATAGACCTTATTTTTAGAGAAGTCTTGGGTGCATAACAAAACTGAGCAGAAAGTACCGAGCTCCCTATAATTCCTTCCCGCTCCTCGTGTATGGCCATTATCTACATTCTCCATACATTTGTGCACCTGTTACAATCAATGAATCTACAGTGATATATCCTTGCCCAAAGTGCATACTTTACATTAGGGTTCACTCTTTGTGTTGTGCATTCTGTGGATTCAAATTTATAATGCTATATATCCAGCATTATAGTAGCATACAGATTAGCTCGATCGTCCTAAAAATTCTCTGTGCCCCACCTACTTGTCACTCCCTCCTGTCAACTCCTGGCCACCATGGTCCCCTTAGTTTTGACTTTTCCAGAATGCCATATGGCTGGAATCATACGGTATGTAGCCTTCTCAGATAGCCTCTTTCAGTTAATAATTTAAGTCTCCTTCATATGCTTTCATGGCTTGATATCCCAGTTCTTTGTAACACTGAATAATATTCCATTGTATGGAGGTACTCCAGTTCAGTTATCCATTTACCTAGTGATGACACCTTGGTTATTTCCAAGTTTGGCAGTTATGAATAAAGCTGCTGTAAACATCCATGTGCAGAATTTTATGTGGATATGAGTTTTTAATTCATGTAAAAGTGTGATTGCTGCATCATATGGTAAGGGTGTATTTCAACTTTAAGAAACGGCCTTCCAAACCGCCTTCCAAAGTGGCTGTACCACTGTCACTCCCACCAGCAATGATGAGAGTACCTGTTGTTCCACGTCTTCACCAGCATTTGGCATTGTCAGTGTTTGATGTCAGTTACATTTTGATGTAATTTTTCCTAGATGTTATTTTTCAAAGAAGTGACAGATAACAGGGAAAGGATATATAATGACAGCGCCGTCTTTTATTTAGAATCCATTAATTGATGATCGAGTCTCAGCCTTTTGGCTAAGATCAAGTGTAGAATCCATGAATCCATGAGATTCTCTGGCCACAATTGGTATTTTTAACTCTGATCCTCCTCTCCCTCCCCCACCTCTGACATGCACAAGAAGTAAAGAAACTTTTCTGTTTCACTAGCTCACACTGGTTGTGTCTTTTCAGTCTCCCAGCGAGCTGAAGCGTGACTTTTGCTCTAATTAAATGAACGATTGCTCTGCACTGGTATCAGACTGTTTGAAGTGCACATCTCCTGACCTGCATTGTTAGCTCTCATAGAGCAAAACCTGTACGTATGCATGCTAGCATGACACCATAGCACGCATCGAAGCTTTTTTTTTCTTTAGTGTTTACTTATTTTTGAGAGAGAGACAGAGCACTAGCGGGGAAGGAGCAGAGAGAGAGGAAGACACAGAATCCGAAGCAGCCTCCCAGCTCCGAGCTGTCAGCACAGAGCCTGACGCGGGGCTCGAACTTACCAGCTGCGAGATCATAACCTGAGCCAAAGTCAGACGCTTAACCAACTGAGCCACCCAGACGCCCCACACATTGAAGTTTTTACGTATTGTTACATCAATTGATTCTTTCTGAATTAAAGATAACTTTCACAGCAGTACCTCCAAATCATTAATTCCACACTTCACACCCAGCCCCTAAACTATGAAAAGTGAACTGAGCACACACAACTACTATGGTTGCCTGAGAGTCTCCTCTGTCATCAGCTCCTTCCCAGTCCTCTTCTCCCTATGGACAATGAGTGTGTGGCTCAAGAGAAAATTCAGTAGGTAAATTTGCTCAATGCCTAAATTTTCCATCACCTCTCACAGTTCACAAGTGAAACAGGATAGAGCATCCAGTGCCTTGTAGATTGTCTTGTGTATAGTAGGCACTAAATGAATACATGTTCAATAAATCAATAATGAATCCTTACCTTTAGATAATGTAGGAGGCAGAGTAATTGACACCCCTCTCCCCAAACGCCCAAACTCTAATCTTTGAATCTTGTACGTTACGTTGCATGGCAAGTGGGACTTTGCTGATATGACTCCACACCTGGAAAACAAATAATCCAGTGAAGAAATGGACAGAAGACATGAATAGACACTTCTCTAAAGAAGACATCCAGATGGCCAACAGGCACATGAAAAGATGCTCAACGTCGCTCCTCATCAGGGAAATACAAATCAAAACCACACTGAGATGCCACCTCGTGCTGATCAGAGTGGCTAAAATGAATAAATCAGGAAACTATAGATGCTGGCAAGGATGTGGAGAAACAGAACCCTCTTGCACTGTTGGTGGGAATGCAAACTGGTGCAGCCGCTCTGGAAAATGGTGTGGAGGTTCCTCAAAAAATTAAAAATAGATCTATCCTATGGCCCAGCAATAGCACTGCTAGGAACTTACCCAAGGGATACGGGAGTGCTGATGCATAGGGGCACTTGTACCCCAATGTTTATAGCAGCACTGTCAACAATAGCCAAATTATGGGAAGAGCCTAAATGTCCATCAACTGATGAATGGATACAGAAGATGTAGTTTATAAATACAATGGAATACTACTTGACAATAAGAAAGAATGAAATCTGGCCATTTGCAGCAACGTGGATGGAACTGGAGGGTATTATGCTAAGTGAAATAAGTCAGGCAGAGAAAGACAGTTACCATATGTTTTCACTCATATGTGGATCCTGAGAAACTTAACAGAAGATGGGGGGGAGGGGAAGGGGGAAAAAAAGTTACAGAGAGGGAGGAAGGCAAACCATAAGAGACTCTTAAATACTGAGAACAAACTGAGGGTTGATGGGGGGTGGGGGAGAGGGGAAAGTAGGTGGTGGGCATTGAGGAGGTCATCTGTTGGGATGAGCACTGGGTGTTGTATGGAAACCAATTTGACAAAACCAATTTGACAATAAGTTATATTTAAAATATATATATATATATATATATATATATATATATATATATAAACAAATAACCAAAAAAAGGGTACAGACCCTGAGATGGTGAGGTTACCCCAGATTGCCCATGTGAACCCAATCTAATCACACGAGACCTTAAAAGCAGAAAACCTTTCCCAGCTACATTGTAAAGAGATGAGACAGAGGAAAAACGACAGGACATTTGAATTGAGAGAATGAGTATACCCACTAGGGAGGGGATCACGAGCCAAGAAATGTGGGTCCCGTTTTGAGAAACTGGGAAAAGCACTTAGCTGACGATAAGCAAGAAAGCCCGGAACGCCACCCTAAAACCGCCAGGAACCAAATTCTGCCTACAGCTCAAATGAGCAAGGACACAGATCTCCCCCCTCGAGCCTTCAGACAGGGAATGAAACGCTGTGACATCTTGATTTTAACCAGGTAAGGCCCATGTCAGACTTCCCACCTACACAACTGTAAGATAATACGTTTGTGTTATAAGCTGCTACATTTGTGATAATTTATTACTGCAGCAATGGAACGCTAATATAGAAAGAATTCAGACAGTGAGCTCTTGCCTGAAAATCTTGCAGGTATCTGGGCCTACGCTGGACAAGCTTCTCAGAAGATTAGCTAGCTCTATGGCAAACCATTATGCCCAGACCTCCAGCCTCACTTTCTTAGGCTCACTCTATGGCCAGTATATCCAAAGGAAAACCAAAGCTGGACCCTGAGTAGCTGGGAAGAAAAACGGGATTAGAAATGAGTTGTGTTTCAAGGGAGGACAAGGGGTAGGACCCTGGATTCTTTTCTCACATGTCTCTGGCTGCAGTCACAGTAGCCTGTTGGAACCTGGTCATAATTAAGGATATAACAGTAATAATGGCTCTGACTTGCAAGGACTCCAATGTCCCATCGCACTAGTTGCACAAAACCGCTTGGAAATGAGCTTAAATGGGGGATTTCCTGAACATATTCCCTATTGTTACAAAGCTGAGTTGGCTTCCTCACCCACAATTATGCCAAGCAGTCACACTGCACAGCCCCTAGGGACGTGATAGTGCTGATTTCTTTCCACATAAGCGACTTCTTAATAGACTTGAGTACTCAGAGCAAAAGAGTCAATGGCTTTTCCACTAGAAGTCAAATTGGCTATCCAACTGGAAGGGAAGACTGGAAGAGGAAGCCGCAGAGTAGATTGCCACCTGACTCCGTCGTGTATTTCTTTATTTTACTTCTCAGCAGGACGTTATTTCAGAACATCAGTGTGATTTGCGTTAAGTCGTGTCTCTGGGGATTGATCCAAAGGTAATTGTGGCTCGGACAAGGAAGATCTAGTTGGGTGCCTAGACTCACGTGGTTGACTTCAGATAAGTGCAGCTGGTAACGCCAGCGAGTAATGACTCTCAGATTCTATTGAATGCCCTGTGCTGAGCAGGAAAAAGTATGCTCTGGTCCATCCCACAGACAACTTGAAAACTTCCTTCAGGAGTCTAACTGTGTCACCAAGTTACAATTATTATTAACTAAACTCCTAGGTGACTATTTTAGGGACTATTTTACAAATTAGTGTAACTGGCAGGGGATCTAAGGCAGCAGATGATGCTATATACGATTGACTGTCCACACTGCTAAAATAAGTTGTTTTATACGTTTGGTAGAATTCATTTGCAGTTTCTGCTGAAATCTGAGGCTAGAGCTTTGCCAAGAATAGGTCTCTCATTTCCAGTCTGCTACCACATAAAGGGATTTGAGTTCATTTGGCAACTCGGACCTACTTATAGGGGACTAGTCTTTTTCACATCTCTATGCTTCAAGCATTAATATAACTACCAACTCTAAAATTCCTATTCCTGGGGCACCTGGGTGGCTCAGTCAGCTAAGTGTTGGACTTCGGCTCAGGTCATGATCTCACAGTTCGTGGGTTCAAGACTTGCGTCGGGCTCTGTGTTGACAGCTCAGAGCCTGGAGCCTGCATAGGATTCTGTGTCTCCCTCTCCCTCTGCCCCTCCCCACTCATGCTCTGTCTCTCTCTGTCTCTCAAAGATGAATAAACATTAAAAAGTCTTCCCCTCTGTCTGAGAGATAGGAGATAAAATGTACCAACCCAAGTGATGGATATAGGGTTTTTTAAAAATAATTTTCTTTAATGTTTATTTATTTTGAAAGAGAGAAAGAGAGAGTCCATGGGAGAGGCATCTAGGTGGCTCTCGGTGTTTGGTTTGTGTACTAAAGGGTTATCTTAGTCCACGCAAAAAAATACAGGGCTATTGGTGTATAAGGGAAGATAATGAGCTCAAGTTTTAACAAGCTAAGTTCGAGGATTTGAGACATCCAGGTCAATTTACTAAATAGGCAATTGGAAGCAAAGGTCTGGAGCTTAGGAGAGAAGCATAGCCTAAAGCTGGTGGGACTGTAAAATGGTACAGACATTCTGGAAAATAGTTTGGCAGTTTCTTAAACCGACCATATACTCACCATGCAGCCCAGCAACTGAACTTTGAGCACTCACTTATCCAGAGAAATGAAAAAGAAAAAAAAAAAGTCTGTTTTTAGAACAACTCGTATATGAAAATTTGTAGAAACTTCATTTATAAAAACCTGGAAACAGCCCAAATGTTCTTGAACAGGTGAATGCTTAAACAAATGTGGTGCATCCATTCAATGGAATGCTACTCAGAAATAAAAAGAGGGGCGCCTGGGTGGCGCAGTCGGTTAAGCGTCCGACTTCAGCCAGGTCACGATCTCGCGGTCCGTGAGTTCGAGCCCCGCGTCGGGCTCTGGGCTGATGGCTCAGAGCCTGGAGCCTGTTTCCGATTCTGTGTCTCCCTCTCTCTCTGCCCCTCGCCCGTTCATGCTCTGTCTCTCTCTGTCCCAAAAATAAATAAACGTTGAAAAAAAATTTAAAAAAAAAATAAAAAAGAAATAAAAAGAAACATAGTTATGAGCTATATAATTTGATTGATATGTGAAATAACATGGATGATCTCAAGAGAATTAATGCTGAGTGAAATAAAAAAGTACATAGTGTACGATTTTATTTATGTAACATTTTAAAATATAACACGTAATACAAATAGAGAACATCAGTGGTTGCCTATGATTTGGGATGGAGAGTGGAATAAGGGTGTGATGTAACTATTAAGTGGTAGCAAAAGAGAGCTGTGTGGTTGAAGATTTCTCTATCTCAACTGTGGTGGTGGTTACGTGAATCTACTCCTGTGACAAAATTGCATAGAACCACACACACACACACACACACACACACACACACACACACATGCCTATAAAACTGATGCAACCCGGTAAAGCTCTGTGTATTGTACCAATGTCAAAATCCAACTTTTTAAAAACTGGGCTATAGTTTTATACAAAATCGGTTGACTTGAAGTAAACTACCTTCAATAATGTGGATGAAATTCATCCAATCGGTTGAAGGTCTTAAGAGCAAACACTGTGGTTTCCCAGAATTTCTTCAAATTCTGCTTCAAGACTGCAGCATCAGGTCCTGCCTGAGTTTCCAGCCTGCTTGAATATATCTATTATACTGGAAGGAAGGAGGGAGGGAGGGAGGGAGGGAGGGAGGGAGGGAGGGAGGGAGGAAGGGTGGAAGGAAACTCCCAATCTTAAGGATTTTAGGGTCTTCATTTAGAATTGATGACGGGCGTTGAGACTCGGTGCACATAAAGAATATAGGGAGAGGAGTCCACAAAGGCCACCAGGAATTCAAGCACACTTACTCTTTGAGGAAAAGGACTTGTGGCTCACCACTTCCCTACCATGTTGTATCAGCACCATTGGCTGCCATCCTTCTCCTCTAAATATGCCTTTCCAAGCTACTTGCCAAATCTAAGCCTTCCCTTTGCACCGAATGGGAGACTCCAAACTAGTTTCTCTATCTCCGGTTCCTCCTCCTTCCAAAACAAGATACATTTTCCTTAAATTGAATTTGCAGCCTATCACTTGTACAATTAAAGATTTTTAATGTGCTCCTATTGTCTATAGGAAAAAGGCTCTGACTCCCTAGCCTGGGCATCAAAGCTCTCCCTCGTCAGACCTCAACCTGACAGCCTGGGACCAATGCCACCGCAGTGCTTGTCCGCTCACTGGCCCTGTGCCTCTTGCCTAAGTCTTCTCTGCCACTGACTGTTTCTGGAGTAGTATCCTCTCTCTCTACCCATCCAGTCACTCAACTGTATCTACCCTCCAAAGCCATATTCTTGTCCCATCCCGTACAAAGCATCCCACAACTACCTCAGCCCAGTGATTTTTACCTATTCTGAACTTGAGGACATTTCCTCTGACTCTGTAATTCACACTTACTCATAGATGATCTTGTGATGTTCCACGTTGACTGACTTACTTTGAATCTTCATTCAATCATCCACCCATTCAACAGATTCAACAAGTATTTATTAAATTCCAAGTCAGAATAAGATGATTGCCTTTAAGTAGAGTATGGTCATGTTGGAGATTTTATTTGCTAATTGACAAGTAGAAAAATAACTATAACGTACTAAGTTTTGTGATAGAAGAAGCATTAGTACATAGAGCAGGAGACTCTTATTCTATTCTGGAAGTCCAGGAAAGATAACCTGCAGATCAGAGTGAGCATGTATTTATGATGATACCTGCCTGTTTTTTGTTTGTTTGTTTTTTTTCTGCCTCAGTTGTCTTCCCTGGAGAAAGAAATATCTTTTACAAATGACAAATTCCCATTCTCAATTTCAAGGCTATTGCCCAGCTTAAATTAATCAGATATCTGACTTTGACTTAGAAATATGCTCATGAAATCTGGTGATTAGAGATCAATTCCCCAACATGATCACTTAGAAAACATGCAGAAAAGAGCTGAGGGGCCCATGGGCAGAAAAGTAAGAAATAAAAAACCATCAGTTTGTATAGGAAACACCCTGTCTAACCTAACCTTTAAATTATTATTATTTTTTTTTACTATATTAGTCACTAGGACTATTTTCTGATTGCTATGGTAATAGACCATTTAAAACAAGCTTTGGGGCGCCTGGCTGGCTCAGTCAGTAGAGCATGCGACTCTTGATCTCAAGGTCATGAGTTCAAGCCCCACATTGGGCATAAAGCTGACTTAAAAGTAAGTAAATAAACAAACAAGGCTTTATTAGGAATTGTCACACCATTGTCTCAGTCAAAACCACCAATGTTTGTCTTATTATTGACACTCAGGGAAACACCCAGTTCCAAGAAGGCAAAGAGACCTCTGAACTTTCTAAATGTGGACTCTGAGCGTTCTGGTCTGAACGGAAGCAGTTTGGCAAGATTACCAACCATGGCCACACAGCAAATGGAGTCCCAGCTCAGACTTAAAATGGAAGTAGGAATGAGCCAGGCAAAGATGGATACAGAGGGGGAATACCCGAGGACAGAGAGCAATATATACAGAGTGGTAAATAGTGAAAATACAAGTCAAAGCCAAGAAGAGTTCAGAGGGAATCTGAATAGTGAAGGATAAAGCTAGACAGATAAGGAAGCAGTGAGAAGCTTGTAAGCCCCAGGTGGTAAGTATCCTGGACATTATTATCCATGCAGCGGCAAACAGCTAAAGGGTCCTTTGCTCATCTATTCAACACACGCAGATTAAGAGCCTTTTATGTGCAAGATACTATTATAAGCACAAAGGATATAGCAGTGAATAAGACAACTAAAGTCCCAAGACCTCATAGACCTGACATTCCAGAGAGGGAAAGGTAGACAATAAACAAGTAAACATATAATTGCACAAGGCGATTTCAGACAATGATATTTCTTGTGAAGAAAATACAGGTCATGGACACTGACAAGGTGAGGGAAGAAAGTCTACTTAGCTTGGAATGGTTGGAAAAGGTCTCTTTGAGAAGGTAAGCACATTTGAGCTAAGACCTGAAGGACACCAAGAAGCTAGGTGTGTAAAGATACGGGGACAGGAGTTTAGAGTGAAAAGTTAAGCGCATACTCCTTGTTCAAGCAACAAAAAGAATGACAGTGTGCCTGTAGTGTATGCAGTGAGCAAAGAAGGGAAAAAATGGGATATGCTGAGGTTGGAATTATAAACAGGGCAGGATAATATAGTCCCTTATAGGGCATAGGAAAATTTATACAAATTTATCATAGATTATTTTCCAGCAGCATTTGAAAACCATTAGAGGTTTTCAGCTAGAGTGGGAGGTTTGATTTATATTTTAAAAAGATAATTATGCAGAATCAATTATGAAGAGACAGGAATGAAATAAATAAGGGGCCATTTTGGGATTGGATTAGGATTGTAGCAGTGGAAATAAATAAAAATGGCACATATTTAAGATCTCTTTTGGAGGTAGAGCTAATGCAACTTGTTTATGGATCATATGTGGAAGTAAGGAAAGGGGGGGAAATAACGGTGATTCCTATGTCTGTGCCCAAGCAACTGAATGAATGGGTGCTATGAACTGAGATAAGGAGGTTGAGAAGGAGAATAAGGATCACGAGTTTTGTTTTGCCAAATATATCTTAAGAGGACATTTAGACATACAAGTGAAGATTTCGATCAGGTACTTGCATATGAGCAGAGCTCGGTAGAAAGGAAAGAGCCAAAGAAAATACCTTGAGAGTCATTGGCTTATGCATGATATTTAAAGCGGTAGGAGTAGATGAGATACTCAGAGTAGTGAAGATAAAGAGGTGATGAAGGCTTTAGAGCTCTGGGTGCATTTAGACAGTTATCAGAGCAATATGAACTGAGAAAGGAGATTGAAATTGAGCAGGGAATGAGATGGGAGAAAAGCCAGGAAGGTGTAGCATCATAGAAGGCAAAGGAAGAGAAGGTTTTAACAAGGCAGTCATCAACTCCTGGGCAGTTGTGTAATGTAAGGACAGAAAAGTACCATTGGACTTGGAAATATGAAGTGATCAGTCCATTAAGTGAAATGGTGAGACAGAAGTCCATTGAAATGGTGGAACAGAAGGAAGTAATGAAACATGAGAACAAATGAACTGTAAGTAGCGACAATAGAGACTCTTTTGTACAAGGGAATAGAGACATGGAGTCTTAACATATCTTCTTTGTCCATGGGAAATGTAAACAGTTTGGGACATCTATACTACCTAGCATACGCCTATGCTCTTAAGTATATTCTCAATTCTTACAGGCTGAATGATAGGATGGGTGGGTGGATGAATAACTTGTGATTTGCCACAAAAAAGGACACTGGTAACAGAATAAATAAACATTGTAGACAAGAGGCTTTAGGGCTTTGTTCTAACTTCCATGTCAGTAAAACATGAAAGTAAGACATTGGACGGATCCCTGAAATTTGAATACATTGTTTGCTTAGAATTTTAAAATGTGATCATTGAAATTGACATGTTTTTGGTGGAAAATGTTTGGTGTTTCATTGGTTGTGGCTAATATCTTACAAAGTTGTTTCCTGTTCAGGATAGAAAGCTTGAAGTCCCATTTAGAAAGGTCCAAGGTTCACTGGGGTCTTTAGGATTAACTGTTTCCAGAATTCTGTCAGTAACAAGAAAATTGCTAATTTACTTGATTTGTCTAGACAACGGAAAAACAATCCTCAAACAAGATCTGGTTTAAGAAGACACTTTCCATAGCAATCAGACAATAGTCCTCAGTGACTAACATGGCAAGACAAAGGATGTAAGCTGTTTCCCCCAACCTCTTGCCTTATGTATCTTACCTCTCCACCCTTTGTTCCCGAAATTGTGAAAATCATAAACTTACCAAGGGCTGAACAGCCTCTGGAGAATTGCTGTATAGTCAGCAAACTTACAATGGGCAGATTTATAAGCCATGATGGTAAGTGACTAATACGAAATATCCTGAACTGAAAATGAGGGTTTTTCATTTGTAAATGGAGTCCCTTTCTCAGAGCAATTACTGCAGAAAATGTCACGCAAGCCAAATTAATATTTGGTGTCCCTCTTTGGGTGTGTGTGTCTTCTCCCTTCATAGCCTCCACAGGTGTCACTGTCCCTAGGGCTCACCTCTACACATACACACTAAAAAGTGGTTCAATGAAATAATTCAAATGAAACTATTAGTGTCCTAATGTAATTCTATTTTCAAAGGAATCCCAAGAAGAAAACACTGATGCAACAGCAGGCTCTCTACTCCATTTCAAATGTTTTGGACCTTGGGTTGGGAAGTATGCATGAATGACGGTTCCTGGGCCCCCTCCAATCATACCATCTGTGCAGGCATCTCCATGACACCAGATTTTAGACCAAAACTTACTGGGTAGCGCTTCATCTATTATTGGATTACCTTCTCTGGAAAAGTGCAAGGGAAAACCACTCACAGTTGACTTTAAGGGGATTATGGCTCTGTGTTGATATTTGCCCAACCAATGTTTACTTAACACGTGCTGAGTGCATCTTTCTAGGGACAAGAACCTGGTAAATGTGTAGCACATATTACTTCATTTAATCCTCACAAAAAACCCATGAGATCAGTTTCATTATCCCCATTTTACAGATGAAGAAACCGGTGCTCAGATCCAGCTACCTAACTGGTTCAAGGTTATGCAGTTACTAAGGTACAGAAGTAAGAGTGAAAGCATGGTTTCGACCCAAAGCTTTTTCTGCTTCTCTGAGCTGCTTCTCTAGGTGAATGAGATCTGAGGTATTTCAGTAAAGAGAAGTGAGATAAAGCCAAAGGAAGACAAATTCTCAAGAAAAGGGAAATGTCTAAAATAAATAGGTTTTCTACTTCCCAGAATCTACTAGCTTAAGATATAAGGGAAATAATTCCATAAAGTTTAACAATTACAAAATAAAGAAAATATGTAGGAATAAGTTCAATAAATTTTTAGGGCTTGTGAAGACATAGGGCCTTAAGAGAAAAATCTGGATAACTGGGGAGGTGTGCCATAATACTGGATTAGAATATTTAATATTCTAAGTCTTCCAATTCTTACCAAATGAATCTGTATATTTAATATAACATCAAAGGAATAGTTTATAAATGGTCAGAATGATTGTAGAGTTTACCTGGAAAAAATAAACATATATGAATAGTGAATAACACCCTACCCCACCCTGCAAAAGAAAAGAGTTGAAAAGGAAAGTGTGAGGAAAGACTTTCCTGCCAGATATAAAATTGCATTATAAGGGTACACTGATGAAAACAGTTTGATACCTTTGCCAAAATAAGCCAAAACAATAAAGCCAAATAGAAAATCTGGAAGCATACTAAAGTATGCATAGGGATTTAAATTATGATAAACATGACATTTCAAATCATCAATGAAAGAGTAGCCCTAAATAGGGTTAAGATAACTAGCTAGTATCGGAGGGAAGAAGAATAAAAGTAGATTCCTACCTCACATTCTACACTAAGATAAATTCCAGATGGATTACCTTTAATTTTTTTAAAAAAGGGAAATCACAAACTACTTGAAAAAAATATGGATGATTAGACATATAATCTTTGATGGGACTTTTTTTTTTTTTTGACATCACACCAGTTGTCATAAATGAGAAGTTTTTTTTCAATTTTTTAATGTTTATTTTTGAGAGATAGAGAGAGAGAGAGATTGAGAGTGAGAGCAGGGAAGAAGGGGCAGAGAGAGAGGGAGACACAGACTCCGAAGCAGGCTTTGGGCTCTGAGCTGTCAGCCCAGAGCCCACCAGGGAACTCCCCAACCGTGAGATCATGACCTGAGCCAAAGTCGGACATTTAACTGACTGAGCCACCCAGGCGCCCGGAGAAGTTTTTCAAATACTGATTTTTAAAAATTAATTTATATCAACAATTTCTATAGACCAAGTTAAAAGGTAAGCAGCAAATAGAAAAAGAACTGAAGTATTTGTGACATATATATATTTGTAAATACGTATGAACATAAATATATACAGTTGGAAAACAATGAATATTCCCAATAGAAAAATAAACTGTGGGGGTGCCCGGGTGGCTCAGTTGGTTAAGTGTCCAACTCTTGGTTTAGGCTCAGTCATGATCTCATGGTTTGTGGGATCAAACCCTGCGTGGGGTTTTGTGTGCTGTTGTGTGTGGAGCCTGCTTGGGATTCTCTTTCTCCTTCTCCTTCTGCCCTTCCCCCGCTCATGCTCTCTCTCACTCTCTCAAAATAAATTCATTATAAAAGTAAGAAAAGAAAAACGGTGGAAAATGCAATTCGCAACAAAAAAAAAGTTTTTAAAAATCCAAATTATCATATACATATGTGAAAAGCTTCATCTCACTCCCAAAGCAGTAAGCCTTTTTTCCCCCAGAAAGAGGCAAAATATGTAAAAATACTAAGCTGTCTTTTTGGGGGAAGAAAATAAAACATTTCACGCACAAATGTTGGGCGGGTAATTGGTGCAAATTTTCTGGATGGTAATTTTTCAATATGGATCAGAAATCTTAAAAAAATATTTATACAGTTAGACCTGATAATCTGGCCAACATCATTAGGAGTGTGCACAAAGGTCTATACACAAGAACATCTGTTGTGGAATTGTTTTGATACTGAGGATACAAATGCTTTAAAAATATGGATTGAGACTATAAATTGTGGCACCATCACACAATTTATTTTACAAGACTGTTTTTAACTTTCCCACCCCTCTTCAAACTACAGCCTGCCCTGACAGCTTTCTGTAAGAATGCTCTAGCATCAGGATTTTTAATATTAATTTATATCAAGAGAGCAATAGAGAGTCAGTGTTTCACAACACTTTGCTAAAACCTTAAGTTGTTTTCCATCGTCTCAAAGACAAAGGCAAAGTGTCTTAAGATTTTAGGATTTGGCTCAACCGTTTTCAAGAACACTACCTTCAGCCTTTCTTTAACAAATCTTCTTTACAGCAGTACCTTCTAGAAAGTGGCTTCCCTTTCTTTTTCAATCTAGCTGCTTCTACACCTCAAGACCTACCTCTGTGAAGCCTGCCCTAACCACCCAGACTCTAGCTTTTTTCTAGATTCCTAGAAAAATGTTTTCTCTCATTCACCAGCTAGATATAAAGGTTTTTAGTGCTTAGTACCTACCCAATACAAAGTCATACAAAGTATGTGACTTACACTCATATCAGACAGGGACTTGACAGAGTGGAAGTTTGGCAAAGGTAGTTGATGAGTTAGTCAATGTGCAGAAATTTTCAGACCCGCCAGAGACCATACGTTATTTCTATCCTCATCAGCAATCAAAACTGAGGAAACAGCAATGCTATAATATAGGAAAGCCCGAAGCATTGAAATGTGCACGGAAAAATCCCCCCAGATGAAACCAACCTACGTTTTTCATCTTGATCCAAGTCGGCAAGATGCAAAAAAGGTATGAAATGCCAATGAGTGGGAAAGACTAGAAGTGTTTCTTATGAAGGACTATATCTCGACCAGATCACCTTCTTAGCACAGTTGGAGGCACCATACGTGTGTGTTCACACTAATCTTTTATCTCAGGCAATGCACACCGTGCAAGGATTCTGCCAAGTGTTACTATCAAGGGTCTGCTGGGCAGTTCACAGTTCCAGGGCTGTTTCTTTGCACTGGAGAGGAGACCTATTCCAAGTATAACTTGTATATAGTATACAACAAGTGTAACAACCTGCCATTGTTACTTTACAGATGAGTCGCTGAACTCTATGCCATTGGTTTCTCTTGGCTAAATCCCAAAGCTATGTACATCTCATTCTCTGGCTATTACTCTGCCTCCACCCCTGTGGTTGGTCCGTGGGTGGAGAAAAGCCACAAAACCTTGCTCACTGGTCTTCCTTTAAATTCATAAGTATGAACTTCAAGTGGTCCCTACACTGTCACCTGCTAATCGGAGTACATTTCCCAAGTTCTAGTCATTCGCCTACTGTCTAGATGACTGCTCACACCCTTCCCTCTCTCCTCAGACTTCCAGTATCTTCTTCCCTGCCCTCAGTCTTAAAGGATAACATTGCTATTTTCACTGAAAAAATAGGAGCCATCGAATGAAGATTTCTTTTTTTCTTTTAATTTTTTTTTTAACATTTATTTATTTTTGAGACAGAGAGAGACAGAGCATGAGCAGGGGAGAGTCAGAGAGAGAGGGAGACACAGAATCCGAAACAGGCTCCAGGCTCTGAGCTGTCAGCACAGAGCCCGATGCAGGGCTCGAACTCACGGACCGCGAGGTCATGACCTGAGCCAAAGTCGGACGCCCAACCGACTGAGCCACCCAGGCGCCCCCGAATGAAGATTTCTACAAAGTTCTACAAAGTTCTTCCCCGTACCATATACTTTGCATTTCCTCTTGTTACCATGGATGCACTCTCTGTGTTCGAAGGCCAACCCTTCCACATGGCTTTGAATATAATCTCTTGTCAACCAGGGCCATTGCTCCAGCATTTCCCTTCTTTCTTTCCTTCTCTTCCATCAAGTCATCCGGTGTTTTATTTTTTCCCCAGCTTAGGCAACTCTTCCCCAAATCCCACCTCTCCTTCCAGCCATCACCTTATTCCTCTTCTCCTCAAACTAGTCATACGTGATTTCTGTCCCTAGTTGCCCTCCTCCTGATTTCCTTTGAACATACTCCATTTATGCTTCCCTTTCATCACAACCACTCCACCAAAACTGCTCCTACTAATGTCACCACTGACCTTCACATTGCTAAATTCAACGGCACTCATCTTACTTGGCCAACCTACAGCACTTGACACTGGCAATCTCTCCCTCCGCTCATCTGTCCACTTCCAAGATATCATACTCCCCTGCTTTCCCTCTTACCTCTCTAACATACTTGCCCAAGCTCAGGCTTTTTTTTTTTTTTTTTTTTTTATGAAATTTATTGACAAATTGGTTTCCATACAACACCCAGTGCTCATCCCAAAAGGTGCCCTCCTCAATACCCATCACCCACCCTCCCCTCCCTCCCACCCCCCATCAACCCTCAGTTTGTTCTCAGTTTTTAACAGTCTCTTATGCTTTGGCTCTCTCCCACTCTAACCTCTTTTTTTTTTTTTTCCTTCCCCTCCCCCATGGGTTCCTGTTAAGTTTCTCAGGATCCACATAAGAGTGAAACCATATGGTATCTGTCTTTCTCTGTATGGCTTATTTCACTTAGCATTACACTCTCCAGTCAGGCTTTTTTTTTTACAGGCTTTTTTTTTACAGGCTTTTTTTTACAGGCTTTTTTTTTTGCAGTCTTTTTCTTTACAGGCTCTCTAACACACTTGCCCAAGCTTGGGCTTTTTTTACAAGCTCAGGCATATTGCTACCTCGTGAGTGAGGACTGGCCACGGTCACTTAAGACAGTAAGTGGTCAGTTCCTTTTTAGCATAAAGGTGATTTCCTTCCCAACACAGGGCATATTTGTACTTCCAATGTGATTCTTCTATGTCATTCTTCATATTCTTGACCTCTATGTCAGTTGATCTACCATGAAGGAAACTAGACAAACATTTGCATTGGTATAAACAAACGTAGGTGGACTTTTGGCTTGAGTCTTAACTGGATTCACCAACAGACAACTATGAAGGACTGAGGAGTCCCCTGGGTGTAGGTTTATTAGAATTAGCAGGTATAGCAAACACATGACATACAGTTAAATTTGGGTATCAGATAAACAACAAATTCTTTTTTAGTATGCATATGTCCAGTAAAATATTTGTATTTTTTCTGACAATCCTACCTGGGACAGGACTAATCCATTTTCAAGAAAGAGCTTGGTTCTGTAGCAGATCCTTAGGGGATGGGAAGAAGGTTTGTTTTCTCATTACGACAACTTCCTCCCAGTTCTGCACCTGCCCATATCTGTAATGAACTCATAACAGAGTCCAGAGGAGGTGGAGGTGAATGTCTTGCTAGAGGGAAGAAAAACATTCTCAATATAACTGAAGAAGCTTTTGCACTAACAGGATGTAGTCAAAAAAGTGTGGGGGGGGAGCAGAAAGTTCTGTGTGCATTCACATCAGAACAGCTTTGGTATCTTGGAGCTGTGCCCTCTGGAAAGTGTTGGTGCTTGGCAAGAGATACTGGAACCAGTGGTGCCCAATGGAAGCCCTGTCAGTACCCACTAAAGAGAGTAGGGCCTTAAAGGAAACAATGGTGCCCAGTAAGATATGGCAGTTCCTTAAAGAGGCCGTGCTTTATTTGATTCAGCATAAAATAACAATCAAGGGACATCATGAAGAATAGGCCAGATTTCCTTTGTTTCAGGCTTGGAAATAATCTTCTGAGAACTGACAGTGAAAAGAGTGCGTGGATGGTCTACACCGGGCACAACTGACTAATCTGAAGGTCAAAGACCCAGAGGGTACCAAGGCACCAATTGCTGCATCATGTGCCTGTGTCTATCGGCTTGAGATGAAGGATCATGGTTGGTTACAGTGTGACTGTCCTGTACTTCCCTGAAAATACAAGCAAGCCAGCCCCAAGTAAAGCATAAAATAAAACAAAAAAATTATTTAAAATTCGACTTACCAGTTTTTCATATATTATAGCCTTTTGCTAATTTCAGAGCAAAATTTGGCATTCAGGTGGCTGGAGGATTTTTTTCTGTGCTCTCCCATCACTGGGAGAGTAATGAGCATTATTGTGACCAGGGGGCACTGTTTTGCACACAACAGTCCTAGTTTATACTTGATGTCCTAGTTTATACCTGTTTATATCTGATAGCCTGTTATTAAGGCTGCTTCATTTTACTCTCAAGTGTCCCAGTGTGGGTGATAAATTATATGACCATTTTCATTTGGAGTTACACAGCCATATTACAGAAAAGTTCAGACAAAAGAGCCAGTATAGTGGATCAAAAGATTAGGATAGGCTTCACAGAGGGAGGGCTTAAGGTAGACCTCAAATGAGGGGTAGAATGTTAAAATCAAAGAGAAAAATGGGGAAACAGTGTGGAGGTTCCTCAAAAAAGGAAGAATAGAACCACCATACAATCTAGCAATTCCAATTCTGGGTATATACATACGAAGGAAATAAAATCACTATGTCAGAGAGATATCTGTACCCCCATATTTGTTGCAGCATTATTCACAATAGCTATGATATGGAAACAGTTTAAGTGCCCATCAACAGATAAATAGAAGAAAATATGTTGTACACACATACACACTCACACACACACACACACACACACACACACACACACAATGGAATAGTATGCAGCCACAAAAAAGAAAGGGAATCCTTCCATTATGACAATGGATCCTTCAATTATGGATCTTAAGGGCATCACGCTAAGCAAAATAAGTTGGACAGGAAAAGACAAGTACTATAAGATCTCATATGTGGAATTAAAAAAAAACCTCATAGAAAAAGAGATCAGATTTGTAGGGAGTGAGAGAATTGGATGAAGAAGGTCAAAAGGTACAAACTCCTAGTCATAAGATAAGTAAGTACTGGGGGTGTCATATACAACATGATACCTATAGTTAATTCTGATGTATGGTATGTTTAAAAGTTGCTAAGAGCATAAATCCTAAAAGTTCTCATCACAAGAAAAAATGCGCTTTTCCTTTTGTTTCTTCCTTTTTTGGTATCTATATGAGATGATGAATGTTAACTCAACTTGTGACAATCAATTTTCAAGGCATGTGAATCAAGTCATGCTGTGCACCTGAAACTCACGCAGGGCTGTATGTCAATTATATCTCAATAAAACTGAAAGAAAAAATAAAATTTAGAGTGAAAAGAAGAGCAGGTAGTCACAATGGGGTGAGTAACCTTTGATAATGAAAAATTGCTTTGGGTGGAATAGGTATACCAATATTTTAGAGACAGGACAGCAATGGTAGTGTTTGGCTACATTAAGCAGAATCTTGAATGCAGACTAAGTGATTACAACTTTATCCTTGAGATAATAGAGAGCTTCTAAAATTTCTTAGATAAAAGAGTGATGTGGTAAGACACTGGCCCCTTTTTCAGGCACTTAGAGCTTTTTTTCAGAAGTCTGTCAGGCAGTCTGCCCTGGGAATAACCAGTGGTACCCTTTAACATTTTCCCTGGAAAGTCTTCCATGATGGCGCCACTTTTATCGTTCTTCATGAAGACTTCATGAGCGCTCTTTCTTAGAGACATGGTCTTCATGGTCCTGATGTTATGTAAATAAAGACAGAGACAGTTATTAGGGGAGTATTCAGAGATGGTACTAACCTCCTGGTGTGTCTTATACCATGGAGATAAATCAAGAATTAATTTCTTTTTATGTTTTACATAAAAAAATGAATGCACGTGTTACGGTCCAGTATTTTCTTCCTGTATTACAACATGGTGTCTTATATCCCCCCATTTGGAGATCATGGTCTTTGAAAATGGGAAGCGATTAAAGATTTTAATCAAGGAAGAAAAGAGATGAAATTAGTGTGCTGTGAAAACTATTGTGTGTGGTATGGGTTGAATGGATTAGCATTGGTTGAATTTGCATTGGGTGAATTGGGAAATCCTCGATTACAGAGAGAGATAAACAAAGGAAGCAATTAACTAAATAAAGGCAGTGGCAGCACTAGTAAAGTTTGTTTTAGTCAAATATGAGAACAATAAGGAAACATGAGTCAAGACCAGTGGTTTTAAAGACTAAGGTCACAAATTTATAGGAAACTTTAATATACAATATTACATTTGAAACTCAGTGGGGGGATAAACAGAACAAATACCAGTATCTGACTGAGGACAAAACTATTAGATCTTAGTCATTTGATGAAAGGCATGGCCACAGTTACCAAGGGCACGAGTCAGGTGTAGGACTCAGGTCTGTCTGACTTCTATTCCAGTGGCCTTTCTACCACACCACCCAGCCTGTTGCTTTCTTGGATGCTTATCTTGGCTCTGTGCTGCTGGTTCTGAGATGTGCTTAGTGATTAAGGAACAATAGAAAGTCACAACATACTGGTGTGAAAATGTCAGTAAGGTTTCTGTTGCTTTCCCTGAGAGTTTTATAGACATAGCAATCTCTCAGTCAACCAGACTAAATTAAGAGCCTGAGGCTAAGTTTCACTCGGAATACATCACGGTCACCTCCTTGCAAGAAATAAACGCACTCTACAGATTGATCATTACCTGTGGTAAGTGAAACCCAAAGGTTTATGATCAGGGATCTGTTACTGACTTAACAGATAGGATGGGTGGCATTTTCCTTGAATCTTGGGTGTAGGTTGTTAAAAGACTGAACTCACTGTTTAGAGAATTCAGTCTCAATCACACAATTTAAAACTAAAGTACTAACCTGCATGAGATTATTTTAAAAGATGCCATTTTTTAAAAGTGTGCGTAGAGCATATGGTTTACCTTGGTAAGATGAAGTTTCAAAGAAATTTAACTGATGGAGACCATTAACAGGAAAAATATTGACTTTCAAAGCTTTTATCAGTTTCTGAGCCAGCTTCACCTCTGGCTAGGTCATGTAGCTCCGTGATTTGGAGCTCTGCTTCTTGGGGGTACCGTCCATAATCCAGCAGCATCAGCATCACCTGAGACTTGTTAGAAATGCAGACTCTTCTCCTGCCCCAGCACCTAGAAATGGCAGAGCAGGTGCTCAATAAATATTCAATGAATTAATGAATTAACATGCTCCCAGGGTCCAGTGCTTTTTCACAGACTAGTCCTTCCTGTTAGCACTCAGCTCTCTGCAATTCCAACCCCACTCCTCAATGAGTCTGTTGAAAATCCACTTACCTTTGAGTCCGAGGTCAAGTGTTATCTCTCATGAGAAGTCTTCCCTCACCAGCCCGGAAGAATTTTTCCACTATGCTGGCACTAGTTCAACACTGACTGCCATTCTTGCCACTCTCCTGTTGCACGTGACTAGTTTGCTTGCATATTTATGTAAGGGAACTGGTAATTCCCCCTAAGAAAATAAAACACCTGGCCTTTACGACTGTTAGAGATCCAGTTACAACCTAGTTAGAGGAAGACTCTAGATCTAGAGATTGTTACGATCTAGCTAGACAAAGACTCTAGATCGAGAGGTTGTTACGATCTAGCCAGAGAAAGACTCTAGATCGAGAGATTGTTACGATCTAGAGAAAGACTCCAGATTGAGAGGTTGTTACGATCTAGCTAGAGAAAGACTCTAACTAGAGAGAGGAGGGGAGTGTTCTAGCATTCCCCTTATTAGATATAGGTTAGTCATCTTCCACTTCTGGCTCCCCATAGCCTACCCCCACTTGGCAGAGGTCGTCTGCCCCTTCAGGACTGTCTTAATTCTTGAAGTTCAGAGCCAAAAGAAGAAAGGTAAAATTTTCTAACTCTGTGATCAATCTTCCAACTTCTGTTTCTGTCTGAAAATCTACCAAGTTGTCACCAGCTGATTGATACTGGGAAATAATCAGTATCCATCCTTTCCCCCTTCCATTGTCTCCCTTGTACACCCCATTACAGGCATATGGTCTTCCTCTACAGCTCAAAGGACAAGCCTGTCAGGAGCCTACCCAGAATGTATAACATCTACACAAGAGGTTCAGTAATCGTGTCACTATTTCCACCCTAGATTGGAAGCTCGCTAGAAGCAAGTAACATATCATTTTATCTCATTTTCAAGCTCGGTGCCATTTTCAAGCTTAATGCCTAACACATAATTGGAGGCTAATACTTACGGAGTGATTTTTCTTTCAATTACAACTTACTCCACACAATTGTAAAGTTAAGGATAGTGTTGCAGTGGGTTGATAGAAATAGGCTCACCCAAATCGGTAAACTTTTGAGAGTGCGGGAATTTTATTTTATTTTTTATTTATTTTTTAAAAAATTTTTAATGTTTATTTTTGAGACAGAGAGAGACAGAGCACAAGCAGGGTAGGGACAGAGAGAGAGGGAGACACAGAATCCCAAGCAGGCTCCAGGCTCTGAGCTGTCAGCACAGGGCCCGACGCAGGGCTTGAACTCACGGACCGCGATATCATGACCTGAGCTGGAGTCGGACGCTTAACCGACTGAGCCACCCAGGCGCCCCTGAGAGTGCCGGAACTTTAAACCAGACGGGACAACAGGCATAACCCAGGACTGCTTCAAGCATCCTGGGATGTATGGTCATTCTATGTATAAAGCTCAGCAGTGTAGTCCCATAAACCAACACTGGCTAGGATGAAATGCTGTGGCCACTGTAAGGTCATTTGGGCTGGCATTCAATGCTTCTCATTGGCTTCTTACTTTAGTCCCACAACCCAACCCTGTCCCTTGACTGGCTCCTCTGCCATGAGTCATCAGCAATTTCTCCTCTAGTCATTCATTTAAAAGTTCAACTACTGAGCAAATTCCAGGCAACTCTTGACTCCCTGATTGAACTTTTTCCTTGACTTCCGCCATCTTACCTTTTCCAGAACTCTTTCTGCTACTCTAAATTTTAATTCATATAATTCCCTGTTTGTCTCACTATCATTCTTAATTTCTCCCCTCTCCTTCCTACCTTCCCTGGCTTTGTTTGCTTTTTTGCTTGCCTGCTGTCGTACATCTCTCTTCTTCTGAGTCTTGAGTCCAAAGCTACCAGTTATCTAGATTGTTCTGTTTCCTGTTAGTTCATCTCTGATCCCTCATTAATTAAATTTGACAAAGTCCCTTAATTAACAAAGGAAATGCACAAGTCACAGTAAAAGAGGTACACAGAAGTCAAATATATTTGGGGATTTGTCTCTTCATTGCATCACTTCTATAAAGATCCAGGAGAAATGGGGTGTAACTGGAAGTGTGTTCAGTTACTACACGACATGCAACTTTTCTTCCAAGCATTGCATTTCTTTAACAGGAATTATTAAAGACACAAATTGTCTTCTCTGTACAAAGTAAGTACTTGGTGAATTCTTGTTGGAATGAGAACACATTAAGGCTTTAGAGTAGGGCAGAATGCTCTGTGATTTGCAAGTGTTGGAGAAAATTCAACATGAAGGGGTTGGCACCCAGGAGGGGCCAATTCTTCCTCTTGCTAAAATATTTCCAAGAGATAGAAAACTTGTGCATACGTGTTTATATATGACCAAATAGTGGGCCCATTCAGGATGTCTTTTTAAACCATTTTGGGTAAACTAATTTTTATTCCGGCTTTCACATTTGGCTTTGTCATTTATTTTAAGCAATTGAGTAAAATGTCTATGTGATAAAATGGATGACAGCAAAGTAAAATTACTCGAGCCATGAAAATCTCTAATGATTTTCACTTTAACTAAGGTTATTTCTCTTTATGCTAAACTACAGGACTGCAGAGATAGGGAAGGAGAATTTCTAATGTTGGGAGGTCACAGAATATGATCTTTTTCCCACTCTGGAAAAATAAAAAATAATCGCAAAGTGAAGAGAGTGGTGGCTTAATGTTTAAAATACAGGTTTGAACATATTTCCTGTTAAAGGAACTAAAATTGAGAGCATTAGAAACATCTGTGCCACTCTTCCTAGAAAATGTTTCTCTGGGGTAGTTTCCTTAGAACAGAGAATCTTTCTGGTTCTTATTGTAAAAACTCCTGGAGAAGCTTGAAAACAGCAAAGGAAACAGGAAACACAGTTCAATTTGTGGAAAGCTCTGGAGAGAAAAGCAAATCACTGAAAATGCGACTCCCTCTGAAGATTCTTAAAACACAGAGGCTGGATAATAAAAAAAGCTGGCATAGAGATGGGTTAATGAGAATGTGGTGTGCCAGTGACCAATTGGGTATGGTTTGAGTTTGTAGGCTTTATTCTAACTTTTCACACAAATTCTCCCCTAAAAAATGCCCCCTACCCCAAACAGTCTTCTTCATGCTATTAAAAACAAGTTCAGGGGCGCCTGGGTGGCTCAGTTGGTTGAGCGTCCGACTTCGGCTCAGGTCATGATCTCACGGTCCGTGGTTTCGAGCCCCGCGTCGGGCTCTGTGCTGACGGCTCAGAGCCTGGAGCCTGCTTCGGATTCTGTGTCTCCCTCTCTCTCTCTGACCCTCCCCCATTCATGCTCTGTCCCTCTCTATCTCAAAAATAAATAAACATTAAAAAAAAAAAAAAAACAAGTTCAGAATCAAGTTGATAGAGATCCACCAGAAGTTATTTAGGCTAGGCTAGCAGAGACCTAGAAGAATTTTGAGTTCTAGACATTTTAGACACAAATAAAGAATCTGAATGAGCCAAGACCTTTCCTGCCTCAGATTTCCACGAGCAGAATGAGGATAATATTTTTTTCTATGTATCTCTTTGACTGAGTAAATTTCTCAGAGCGGTGAGTTTATTGTCACATTCTAAGGCATATTGACCTGTCCTTTGTAGCCTCAGATTGAGAGATGGCTGAACGATGAATGTCTGTTACACTGGGAGCAGGAGTTGGCCCTCGCTGGTGGCAGCCTGTTGGAGATGTCAGAGTGGGCTGAGGAAATTGCTAGACCTATACGTGTCCTTTATGGCTAGCTGGAGATGTTAGGTTTCCAGAATTGTGCGCCAGGGCAATAGGGACGGGTTTCAGTAGCCACCTGACTGCAGTGCCCCCTCGATGATCAGCGCTACAGTGTCCAGTGTCCAGGGGGAAGTCACATGGGAATACTTGTCTCTGTAGCTCTAACCACCGGTTCAAATATTTCAGATTCTGAGCAAGGGCCGAAAGCCATCTGTGCCGCTGTGGAAATGGAGCTAAGGATCCAGGCATGTCTGAGAAATGGGAAATTTAAAGGCAGACACAGATTATGTGGGGCTGAGTTTTTAGAAACAACTGCACAAAATGTATTTTTCTTCATCCTTAAAGATCTGCAGTGCCAAAGCGTCCGAAGACAGGAACTTAGAAACTGCAAGGTGAGGGGGTGAGGGGTGAAGGGAGAAAATGGAGGTTGGAATGCTCAGTGCAAGGTCTGGAATTTACTTGTTTCTCCAAGTTCTGAACTGGGATTTGTAAACTATAAAGGCACAAACCCAGTTAAAAAAAAACAACAACAACAACAACAACAACAACAAGAACAAGGCCTCATATTTGAGAAAACAGGATGACTAAATATTATGAGAATTTTTCAAAATAATAATTTCCGTTTATACAGGGAACCATTTGGAAGGAACCACGATAAGTGCTCAATATTAACTATTACTTTTAAAAAGAACTCTGTTAGGGAGACACTATTATAAACCCTGCTTTACAGATGAGGAAACTGAATTTTAACCCAAGGTATTGGACTCCAAGACTCATTGTCTTAATATATATGCCTCTTTGGATGATTAAGTTAAACTATTTAGATTAGAAAGCTTATTATGCATCCTTCTCCTGAATTAGTAGCCGCAATTTATATCTTAAGTCTTTTTTGTTGTGATATTTATGGTAATGGTACCCCAGGCACAAGTATCTACCACCTGTCTTCTCCGTCACTACACGTGTGCATTGACCTGATAAGATAAAAATTATTTATGACTTTCTTCATTATTGTTTTATATACATACATATGTGTGTGTGTGTATGATTACATATACATAGGGATTTATGTAAATCTGATTTATTTATTTACATTCAAGTTAGTTAACATGTAGTATAGTATTGGTTTCAGGATTAGAACCGCTTACATATAGGATTCATCTCTTACATATGACACCCAGTGCTCATCCTTAATGCCCTCCTTAATGCCCATCACCCATCTAGCCCATTCCCCCCCCCAACACCCTTCCAGCAACCCTGTTTGTTCTCTGTATTTGAGAGCCTCTTAATTTTTTTTTTCTCTTAACATTTATTTATTTTTGAGACAGAGCATGAATGGGGGAGCGTCAGAGAGAGAGGGAGACACAGAATCCTAAACAGGCTCCAGGCTCTGAGCTGTCAGCACAGAGCCCGAAGCGGGGCTTGAACTCACGGACCGTGAGATCACGACCTGAGCCGAAGTCGGACGCTCAACCAACTGAGCCACCCAGGCGCCCCAGAGAGTCTCTTAATTTTTAATGATGTGTGTAAATACGCTTAACTATGACTTCTGGTTCAGGATAATAAAAGGGTGCTAAGGAACATTTGTGATGAAAAGCAGGCATTGG